>NC_091852.1:2734072-4101108 GCF_037783145.1 Equus przewalskii
CAGCACTAAAAGTCCAAAGCAAACGCCAAGATGAGGAGTTTGAGAATCAGATGCGGGAGAAACAGTTTTGTTTCATAAGCTTTTCTCACCCCTTCAGACCCAGAATCACAAATATTATATTGCCAGGAATAAAATCATGACATTCAGAGGTCTCGAACTTGTATTTTAGAGTGATTTCTTTAATCCAAAGAGAATAAGTACAACTTAATTTAACATACTGGTCCAGGTTGTTTTCTGGAGTCTTAAAAAGAACAAGCCAGGAGACAAATAGCTCTCGGTCTGCATTTACAGCGGTTTGGCACCGTTTCTATAAACCAGCACTCCAGGCAGGAAGCACGGACACAAGATCAGTGCACTGGAAGACCTCTCGTTGGGAAAGCCTCCGAACACACCCAGCCTGATCCAGTCCTTGCCTGGCCCCTTGCAAAACGTAGCCTGCCCCACCACTCCCCAGCAGTGAAGAGCTAGGCAGTCACAGCTTTTGCACCCTAACTGACATCTGTTTCGGGAAATCTTTTTTCCCCTCAAGAGCTTGCCAAAGGTGGGACACTAAAGTATTTCTATTTATTTGTTACAAACAGCACGTCTGTGTGCACACCCACTCTGGGGCACAGGGAGGGCAGCTCACGACCTAAGCCATGGATCACCCAGGGCGAGACTGGAGGTGGGGCCTTTAAAAATTTAGACCCCAGGCATCCCTGAGGCGCTGATTCAGAGGGCGGGACAGGGGCAGCAATCCACGTGTTAACAAGCTCCCCAGGTGCTCTGACACGTGTGAGGTCTGAAACTCACACCTGGAGGAGCGATTCTCAACCAGAGTCACTGGGAGCTGTGTGACTGCAGGTGCCCAGACCAGAGCCGGACCCGTTAAATCCGAATCTCTACGGCTGAGCCCAAAGACAGAGGGTTTTCAAAGCTCCCAGGAGATTCCCCCAGAGGCCCTGGCCGGGAACTAGCGAGGCTAAAGCAAACTGGGGCACTTACACAAAAACAAGCACGGCCTAACGGGCCTCCTCCATCTAGAGAAACCTTTCAAAGTATTTTTTATTCACTCCTGCCAGGCTGACACTTCCTTTCAGGAGCTGATTCTATAGTCCTCGAAAACTGCGTTCTCAGTATGAAGCCTGGTCGTTGCATTAGCCGCTGCGCAGCCCAGGACCACGCTGAGTCCTTTCCTGTGGAGGGCGCCTCCTTCAAATGCCGGGCAGAGATGACTAACAACTGCAACTGAGAAGTGGACCTGTTTTGTAACAGCCCCCAAACTATAAACTACAGCTCAGATAGCCCTTTACGCACTTCTCATGGATTTTTAGAAAGTGATTTTCTAATGACTTCATCACCCACGGTACACTTTTTAGCCTCCCTTCTATATCCTGGCGGCTGCCATGTTGTAGGGCTCAGACCCCTGTGCAGACAGGACGGGGAAACACGGTTAAGCTGCAAGGCAATGCCACGCAGACTGCATCTCATTTTCCCACTCTTTTTAGCCAAGGTTTGTTGAGGCGAGGAGACCCAGAGCTGGCACAAGCTGCCACAGATGAAAAACATCTCCCCCACAAACTGCCTTAATTAGAAACTAAATGCCTTCAACAAACTCTTAAAAGGCAAGTCCCCTCAAAAGAAGCAAGCCTCATTTGCTAGGGAGTGTTACATTAACTCACCGATCAAACTGGAGGGCCGTGCAGATGATTTCTGTTTGAGCCACACAGTGTGTTGAAAAGAACTGAATCCAGTGTCAATATTTTAAAGCTCTACTTCTCAGCATTGCTAGACTTGGAAAAGCCGGCAGCACGGGCCCACATCCCCACATACGACGAGCACACGGTGAATAATGCTGTCCCCTTTGGATGGTCCTGTGCTCTGCAGCTGACCACAGGCCTCACTGCTCCCTAGTGCCTTGTGCCTGGTCTGCTTCACACATCGCTGCTACTTGCAGACCCCTGCAGATATTGGAGTTTGCAAACTCTTCTTTAAGCAATGACTCACCCCAAAGGGGCAGAACTGGTGACAGAATTTGAAAGCACATTTTCGGTCTTCTACTCACTGGCCACGAGACCCTGGATGGTCACTATCTCCTCCTCAGATGAAGCCTGAGTTTCTGTAGCATTACTATTCGTATTGAACGGTGACAGCTTCTTGGGGTGTCTGTGAGTGTTAAAAGGAAGTGAATGCGAATATGAAAGTGTTTGGAAATGATAAAGCAGCATGTTGTCAATCAGCTCAAGCCTGCTGCTCAGAACACCCACGTCCTGCTTGGACCAGAACACCGTGGCAGGCGCTATGGGTGGGACTGGACTCACGAATTAATGAGAAGGCAACCTGGGGCATGTAGGTGTTAGCCCCACAAGGGCAGAGACTGCAACCCCAGCACCTGGAAGAGTACAATCCTGCCAGGGCTCCCACCATGGCAAGCCCACCAGTGGAAACCAAGAGGATGCCAGTTCTTGAGCTCCAACAGACAGACTAGTTTGGGAGGCTGCAAAATGCTCTCTCATAGCTGCGCCTCCTAACTCCCCCAGTACTTCCGGTCCGACTCAGCATCTCTAACTGAGACCGGAGTCTCCTGATCACACCTGGTCTTTCTCCAAAAGGAAGAAACACAGGAGGAAGGAAAGACACGGAGGAGCTGAGAAGACAGTCACTGATTCCTTCCCCGCCCCCCAGAGACCTTATCTTTCCCTACATTATCAGTTTAGTAGGTTACTTGAATTTTGGCAGGATTTCCCTTTTCCAGGGCTTATCAACGAGTCTGGAGGAGATAGCAGATGGCTGGCTACCCAACTAGTTTGAGTACATATTCAAGAAAGTAATCGGCTACAGACTGACTTGGTACCAGCAACCATGGGAGGAGGCACCGAGTATGTCTAAAGTCCATCACATCCCCTCAACTTGCCTTCACTTGCTTTGCCACTAGTAGGAGTATATTTTAAATTCATATACTTTGTTCTGGAAGGAACTCTAGACTTCATAAGTAGTCCATCTATGTCTTGAGATGAACTACCAGCATGAATTCTAGGGCATTTCTCTTTGTGTTGGTAAACTTTCATCCATCAGCTCTCTTGCTATATTGCTTTCCAACCAGCCACCAAAATGCACAGGTGTCTTTCCAACATACATACTGTACACTTCTAAGTGTGCATGCTCTCTCCATACTGACCGGATCTGTCCCGGAAGAAGAACACGGTCAGATACCCGACTGAAATCCTCTGTTCACCATGACCACATTTCTCTGTTCCAGCAGCCCAGTGATCTCTTCAGACAAGAAAATAAGGTTAGCCTGACATGACCAGCTCCCTAGTGTGCACTGCTCTCCTTTCATCCTTCTAAGCACAACCAATGTGCCTATACTATCCTTGTTCTTGTTCAGGACATAGGTCCACAAAGATTTTTTTTGTTCTGTTTCTCTATTTAGTATTTGCCACCATCAGCCAGGTATGGTCTAGGCTAGATCTGCAGTCAACAGTACTTATATAATCAACTCTCTCCACCTTAGTTTTGGTAGAGCCTTTAAAAATCTGAGCTTATTTAGAACATTACTTTCCCAATAAATATTTACCTCCTTCTACCATTTCTCTTCAGTTGGAGCACCCTTAAAATGATCAGGCTCACTTTACTAGTCGTAGTCTGTACTCTGGCCATGGGCACTACTGTCAAGACTCATCCCCATTATCTTTCTCCAAGAACCTGAGGACCTATGTTACTACCGGTCGTCATTCTTAGGCACTTGGACTATCTGCTGTGGCCCTGCTTCTCAAAGTATGGACTGTGCAAGGTCATTAGAAGTGCAGACTCTCAGGCCCCTCTCCAGATCTCCTGAATCAGAACCTGCATTTTAACAAGATCCCAGGTGATTCGCATGCACGTTATTAAGTTTGAGAAGCACTGCTGTACGGTACTGGGTTATATCCAGGACTTGACAGCCGTGTCCTGACTCCCAGTGCAGCTCTCCCGCTCCCATGGGAGTTATTCTCCAAGCCTCATCACCCAACAGACCGCCACATCCACTGTGTGACAGGATCTCAGTAGGGCCCAAGAGTCCGTGGAAAAGAGGAAACAGCCTCTTTCCCCAGGAGCTCAGCGTCCCATGGGGGACACTAACCTGTCAACAAAGAACCACAGGGCAAGGGGGAAGTGCCAATAACAGAGATGTGTATCGAGGCTCCAGGGAGAATCAGGAGAGGCACCAGGGTCTTGAAGACAGGGTGAGAAGTTCCAAGGAGGGGAAGGAGAGGCAGGCATTCTAGACTGAAGGGATAACATGTCCAGAAGGTGTCAAAAATCACGTCATATTGGGAAATGGCGAGGAGGTTGGTGTGGCTGTCACAGAAGGCAAGTGCAGGGACTGAGCAACGGTCAACCACTAGGCGCAAAAACCACCCCAAATTCAGTGGCCCAATTAACAGTCATTGGTTTGTTCACAATTCTGAGGCTTGCGCAATGGGCTGGGCTCAGCTGGGCAGGTCGCCCACTCCCCGTGGTGTTGGCCAGATTCATTCACATGTCTGCGGTCTGGCGGCTGGCTGAGCTGGCTGGTCCGACGGCCTCGCTCCCAGACTGGTGGTGTGTGCTGATTGTCAGCTAGGCCTCTTGCTCCACATGCCTCTCTCTCATCCTCCAGGAAGCGACCCAAAGCATCTTTACATGACAGGGAAGTGTTCCAAGAGACCAAGGCCTAGCCTTGGAAGTCACACAACATCCCCTCTGGAGGACTCTGCTGGTCAGAACAAGTCACAACGCCAGCCCCGATTCAAGGCGAGGGGAAGAACGGCAAAGCCAAACTGCCGAGGGGAGTGGCACAGGGAAGTTCCTTGGGGACCGTAAATATTACAAGTCACCCCAGAGTGGAACGAGATATGATTAGTGCACGTGTTCACACTTCATCTGTGAGCCCCTTAAATTCAAAAGCATTCGAGGAGCTTAAAATCCTATTTACCTTTGTCCCCCCAGCTGCAACCCGCATGGTTCTTTCCACACAGTGTGTGGTCAACAAATTCATGTGGATTAATTAAATTCTCACAAATGCATATGCTTACAAACTTAGGAACTGGAGTTTACTAGGACATGCCCGAAGGAACAGTTAATAAAGGATAAAAAGTCTCTTTTGCTTACAAAAAGCTTCAAGAAGACAGAATAAGAACATGATCATTTCACAAAGCCTATCTGCCCTGAAATTTACCAGTAGCAAACCTCCTGGCAGATTGTCACTCTCCTTCCGTTTTCCAGCCTTCACTCCAAACCCCACCATTCGTCTTGAAGGAAGAGAAAAAGTTAAGAGGGCAGCACTTGCTTTCAGCCCCATAACAAAACAGAGCAAGTCATCACGTGTGGGCAGAGTCCTCTTTAAATTACTCTTTAAGCTCAATATACAGCAAACTGTCTTCTCTGCAACAGCCGCAGACGGCTGTTTCAATCTGTCTTCCTAATCTGGGCGGTTGACATGCTATCATTTTATGAGCTAGACTTGGCAAGATTTATTTCCTTCTGGACATTGTGCCCAAGATCAAGCAAAATAGTATGGGAAGAGGTTACATGGGCGATCTCAACTTTCTTCAAGTAAAAACAAAGTAGGGACTTGAGTTAGCAAATGACCCAGTTCCTGACCCTTTTTCTGTAAAAATATAACTCTTTATTAAAACAACTACTGTGGCACTGCTATCCATCACTACTTCAAGGTCCTTTCCTTTCAGCATTTGGTAGGAGGGTTAGGTGTGGCCATGTGACTTGTCCAGCAAAATGTGAGTCGAAGCACTTGTGTTGGTTCCAGAGGAAAGCTTCAAGGGCCAGGCCTCCATTTGCCACATCCTCCTCCCTCACCAACGTGACTGCAACTTTCCAGACAGTAGGGCCTCATTAGCCCTGGTCCTGGAGTTAGGAGGTGTGAGACAGAGCTCCCGCTGACTCACACTGGCCACGGGGTTGTTTGTTACAGCGGCATCTCTCTGCCCATCCTAACTTAATAACTACCATCAACAGACAACTATCTTTAAGTGCTGGGTTGAAGGAAAGGATAGCCCATGTTAAGCAAGATGGCTCCTGGTTTTAGAGCAGTTTAAATGCCAGTAGCTACGCTGCTCCCCGCTTCCCTCCGGCTAATCACTCCTATTTCTCTCTTCTTGCTTGCCTGGAGTTTAGGACACTGCTCTGTTTCCTTTCTTCACAGGAAACCCACAGAAGTTACCTGGTTAAGGGAGAGAGCCTGGGGTAGGTGTCAAGTTCCGTATCTGCCACAGACCTTTCCCTGACTCCCTGAGAGCCATCCCCAAGTCCGGATCATGGGACCAGACGACATTTGCATTGCTCATGGGGGCCACCTCATTCACAATCCTGACCCTTAGGGGCAAAGAGGGAGGCGCTTGCCTAGAGTACACAGCAAACCCAGGTGTAAAACCCAGGCCGTCTTCCTGGGCTCATTCCCGGCCCAAGGCCTGCAGCCCAGACTGTGCCCAACACTAGTGCATGCACTGTGTGGAACTACTTCCTGTTGCCTGTTCTTTCCCCTGGACTCTGAACTTACCTTTTCTGCCTCTGGACAACTGGTCTGAGGGCTCCTGGGCCTGAGTTTCCTCTGCTGCCCCATGAGGTTTCTTTTCCCTGGTCCCACAGCTAGGTCTCCCCAAAGGCCAGCTCTGGGATGCCCAAAGCCTGTAACTTCTGCTTATAGCGACTGAGAAACGAAACCGCGACCAGATTCTCTGGCACTCCCACGGAGCCCTGAGAGGCAGGGCTGGGCCCCTGACCACCCCAGCTGCCACTTCACTCCTCTCAGGAGCCAGGACTCGCTGCAGTCCCTTACTGCCCCACGGTGAAGTCAGAGGAGTCAAGGTCCACGTCTGCCCAGACCCCTGCGAGGGTATCTGCGCCACTGTGGCCCCTGCAAACAAGCGTAGTAACTCTCCTATGCTTTCTCCTGAAGGCCTCACACTGTGAATAGTGTCTTTATCAAACACACTTTGATAAACTATCATCCGAAAGAGACTTCTTTAAGGGGCCAGCTCTTTTTTTCCCCTTTCTCATTTTAAAACATTTAAATAGAAGAATTTTAAAACAGACCCGTGCGGAGGAGTCCTCATACACAGGCAGCCACTTTCTCCCACACTTCTCCATGACCAGACACACAAAGAAACGGAGACCAGAAAGAGATATGGCACACCCTTTCCTCTATTTTTGGAAGAATTCAGAGCCCACACCCACAAAGGGAAATTGGCATGCTCTAGCAGCAAAAAAGGCAGTCGGATGCCGTTGGCATCAAGGCAGGCCATTTGCAAGGAGTCTGTGCCCCGAGTTCTTGGAGCTGTCGCCTGAACCCAGGAGAGCGCACACTGCAGACCGCCCCGTGAATGTGGCGCTGCTGGCTGCCAGCCTGTGTCCACCCACTCCCGTCTTCCCATCAGAATCCAATTTCACTCAGGGCAGCAACACTGGATGATGAGACGTGAACGAGCCCAGGTGGCAATTGCAGGGAGGCCCGTCACAGGGCCAGTGAGGCAGGCGCCCACCGCCTTTGCCCTTCCTGCTTCCCCTTCTCTTGCCTGAACCATAGGCGTGGCAGATGGACCCCTGGTGTCACTCACAGATGACAGTGACTCCTAAGGATGGCAGGGCAGAAACCCAGGAAGAGCCTGAGTTTCCAGTGGCAGCAAGGGGCCACCATGTCACCAGAGGCCACCTACCTCCCCACTTTTGTAGAAGAGAACAATTGACCTTTAATTTGTCTAAACTACCGCCACTCAGTGTACTCAGACATTACCCACATGCCATGCCTATCCAACCTACCATCCAAACAGGGTCATCCCCTCGGCAGGCAGGGGAATTTCCGTTTTGTGTGGAAAGTCAATGACCCAGAGAAATTAAAAATCAATGGAAGGTTTCATTAGACTAAAATCCACTCTAGCTAAACATATTTGGTACATTTTGGGGTGATGATGGGGGAGAGCATAAAGGTTCAACTCTTGCTGCTCTTAAAATATAAGCACAAACTGCTCTTCAGCTAATATAATAATTATCTAGATATTTTAATTACATATCACATTTTGGGGAAAACGGGAGGGAAAGGAAGAAAAGATAGAAGGGAGCCCACTGTCCATCAGTGTGGATGAATGAATAAAGAAAATGCGGCATAAACATACAATGGAATATTATTCAGCCTTAAAAAAAGAAGGGAATCCTGTCACATGCTACGACTTAGATGAACCTCAAGGACATTATGCTACGTGAAATAAGCCAGTCACAAAAGAACAAATGCGGTACCATTCCACCCATATAAGGTATCTAAAGTAGTCACAATCATAGAAATAGAAATAGAAAGGTGGGTTGCCAAGGGCTGGGGGAGGGGAGGAGGGGAAATTAGTATTTAATCGGTATGGAGTTTCAGTTTTGCAAGATGAAAAGTTCTGGAGATCTGTTGTACAACAATGTGCATTACTTAACATTACTGAACTGCACGCTTAAAAATGTTTAAGATGGTAAATTTAATGCCATGTGTTGTAACTACAATTAAAAATAATATAAAAATTTTAAAAGACAGAAGAACAAAGGAGGGAAGAGGAGAGTAGAGACATAAAGCAAGGGGGGAGACAGAAACAGAGGGAGGCAGAGGGAGAGCGAGGCGTGTGGGGACACAGTAGGAGGCTCTCTGAGGTGCAGGTACCCGAGTGTGATCACACTGGGTCACACTTGGGCTGCAGACGTCACACACCCAAGACTGCTCCAGACATTGCCCTGCTTCCTGGCTCCCACTCACAGACAAGCACGGAGTGCGCTGCGTGCAGACAGGGGTTGTGACGGCCTCTGTACCAGCTGAACTGCCTAGGACCCCGAGGGTCTCAAAAAAGGATCTTTTAAATCAATCAACCAACGAATAGCGCCAATCAAGTCAAAGGCCGCCAGCGGTGGCCAGCCTCCCACACCCTGCTTTAGAGAGCTTCCGAGGAGGGCCCACAGCTGTGCGCAGGCACAGAGCAGGCCTAGCACTGTCCCGCACACAGCCATTTGCCACAGATGGCTACCAAAATTGAACTTAAAGCAACGAAAATTAACGAACATGAAAAATTCAGTTCCTCAAAAGCATGAGTCACATTTCACATGGTCAACAGCCACGCGTGGCTACTGGCCACCACAGAACATCCCTATAATTGCTGAAAGTCCTATTGCACTGCATTGTGTGGACTCCACACTGTATACTCTGACGGAAAGAAGCCTTCCTGGGCCCTGGGAGCTGGGGGAGTACTAGTGATGACATGCAGCTTCTCTGCCTCAGTTTCCTCATTTGTAAAATGAGCATAGCATTAACACCTAGCTTACAGGCTTGTTAAGAGGAGCAATGAGATCATCCGTGTAAAGCACACACGTCTGGCACACGGTAAGGGCTCAGTGAATGCTAGCTATTCTTTGGGGGGGAAGGAGGGTGCAGTTGGAGCATGAATGCACACAAATGCGAGTACATGTGTGATTCCTGGCAGAGAGACTGCAATTCGCTCCTCTCTGCACCGCCATCTGACCTCCCCAGCCCCAGAGAGTGTAGAAGGTTCTGATTAAACAACCGAAATGGACAGTACCTCTCACACGGCCCACTAGGTAGGTATCAGGCACTGTGCCCAGGCTTGGGGTGGTCTGGTCTCCCTTCTCCATGAGCCTAACAGGAGTCCACCCACAGGGACCATGGGATGGGGATCACGTACGAGAGCCTGCATAGGTGGGTACAGCCCGGAGCAGACTCTGAGCCCCCACATGGCCTTGGCAGGCTGTTCCAGGAGGCAAATAAGGGATCCAGAGGGAAACTGCTGCCCATGCCAAGAGAAACCCTCAATCACAGCCCTACCCTGTGGTGACCCTGCAGTCACGCACGGCAGAAACAAACCCAGGGATCAGTTCGTCCCCCGGAATCGCTCATGTCCCTCAAAAGGGATATTTACACACAATGACTGTCCGCACCTTGCAAATCTAATAGACCGCTACACACATGCATATCTGTGTGTGTGGACATATCCACGTGTGTATTTATGTGCGGATATATTTGTGAGTGTATTTGTGTGAACACAGACACGTGTAGAGCATATCATCAAGCAATTCCAAGATCCTTTACTCATCTAAGATTTTTCATGATTAAAATATATCCCTTAATTTCTTTTTTATGCTGGCTTTATTTATTTTCTCCCGTTGGTCTGTGGGTTTATCCTGGATTTGAAATGCCACCCAATGGACTGTTCATGACAAAGGGCGTGACTCACTGTGTTTGCTATCTTCCCGGGATGCTTCAGGGAGGGTGCAGACAGGCCACGAGACCCACTGTACAGATAGGACGGCAGCCACGGGAGATCCTGTGACCATGATCCGAAACCAGACAGACCGCCCGCCTCCTGTGCATGGTTTCCAAGGGGCGGGGAGACGATGGGATGCATGACAAGCTAACTAATGCTTATCACGTTGGGCTCTTCCTTTTAATGATTCTGATCATTCAAATTAAAGATTGATTATGGTTGGGAAAGTGAAAGAAAGAAAGAAAACACTCAAAGGATCGCTAACTGACTTATCCAAATGACACACTTGGCTAAAGGACTAGTATTTTTAAAAACTCAATACATTTTTATTTTAATGGATTGCTTCTTGATGAGTAATGTTTTAGGTAATAAGAGAGGGAGATAGAAAAAAATCTTCTAGAACTTTGTCTCCAAGGTCATTTGTCAGTAACAGCTATGGACAGTTGTTATTTTAAATTTATAATGTCTTAGTCTGCATGGCTTTAGAGCTCACAAAAGGGGATTCTTTACGTCCCAGCAAGAAAACTGTAATTTTCTTCAGGACACCAAGGCTCCGCATTGGGAAGGACAGGAAGGCGGAGGATGCAGCCAGCAGGGAGCCGGCCGGGATGGGAACAAGCGTCCTCCCCTGAGCCATGCGGCAGAGGCAGGAGCCTCTGTTCCCCAGGGTGCCCCGCGCAGGCGGGGCTGCCAGGTAGCGCTTGCTTTGAACAAGGGACTCTGAGACCAGAGAGGCTTGCAAACCATGGCCTCCCCAAGCCAGACGCTGGGCCCCGAGAAGGCACCCTGCTGAGGGGGTGCTGCCCCTCCTGGGCACAGCAGCCACGGGGAAGTACGAGAGCAGAGGGGACTCCTCCTTCCTCCTTCCTGCCCCCTGGGACAGGTGAGCAGCTGGAGGCCAGAGGGGAGAGGCTGAAGGTCACCCTCCACCTCTCTTCGCGCCCCGCCTGCCCCAGTGGCTGGCCCGGCTCTCACGGCACACCGACTGAGGAGCCCAGACCAAATCCACAGGCCCTACCTTTGTGACTCGGCCCCACTCAGCCTGGCGGGGCAAGTCACTTCTGTTCCTACTCCCTTATTGAGGGCAACGACAGGAAAAGCACTTCCTGCTGCTGTGGAGATGGGCTGAAAAGCCACACAGGCCTGGGCTGGAAGCCAAGCTCCATGTCCTAAATATCCTGGCCTGGAGCAAACGACTTCACCCCAAACTGCCTTCTGATTTTGAGTCCCACATCCAAAAATGATGAGTCCCAGTGACCAAGATGAGGATGCAAATAAACAGCTCCTCATCTGCTCCTCAGCAGTAATTACGATGGCCACATTCACTCTCCGAATCTTCCTTCATAGCACCTAATTTTCTCATTTGTCCTTTTAAGAATAATAGCTCCCGCAGTGGCAGCATGTGGCCAGCTCCATTCCCTTAAATAATAATTCTCCAGGCATTGTTTAGTCGTGTTGACATGGAACTCACCTACCTTTTAGTTAGCCAGTAATTTTTTTTTTAAAGATTGGCAACAGACGTTAGCTCAGGTGCCAATCTTCTTCTTTTCCCCAAAACCCCCTAGTACACAGCTGTATATTGTTAGTTGTGGGTCCTTCCAGTTGTGGCATGTGGGACGCCGCCTCAGCGTGGCCTGATGAGCAGTGCCGGGTCTGTGTCCAGGATCCGAACCGGAGAAACCCTGGGCCGCCGAAGCGGAGCTCGTGAACTTAACCACCCGGCCATGGGACCTAGACCACGGCCCTAGCCAGTAACTTTTTATCATGCTCTTGCATGATTGCATATTTATGCTTAACAGTGAAGTTTTAATGTGCTTCTAATGCTTAGTTTTTAAAATGTGGGGTTTAAAATTTTTGTTGTTGTTGTTTTGGTTGGTTGTTTAGTAATATTTCCCAAGGAAGAGTACCAGGTGACCCCAGGGTCATCTTCTCCCTGCGTCTGTGAGAGAGAAGACAGAGGACAAAAGGAAGGACAGATGCATTGGTTTAAAAGGTTAAGACCAGGCTCAGTTCTGACCTATCCACTTCCTGATCTAACATCTGCTTAAGAACACGCGATGTTACAAAAATGCTCTAATGAAACAGCTAGATCAGGAACTGGGTCTTCTGGGAGCGTAAAGCTCAAAAATAAGGAACTTACTTTGCTGAGAAAAAGGGATGTTATGTAAACCCCCAAGTCCTTAAACGTCATGATGTGAGGCTGCTGGAGCACACAGCTGCTCCGACCCACCTGGCTGCGGGCTCTGGGCGGCGGGTCCCCAGTTCCTCTTCGGCTCCAGCGAGTCGCTCGGCTCACTGAACCATCTAGAAAGCCATCATTACAACCTCACTGTGGCCTGTGGCAGAGAACTTGTCACCAGCTGGCTTCTGTTTAAAGACCTCCTGCAGAACCGGCAGAGGCCCCCTGCTCCAGGGGTCTGGGGAGGCGGCACAGGAAGCCAGGGCGGGACCAGCTGCCTCTGTCCCTCCAGAGTAGTTGGTGGGCCCAGAAGAGTGGATGCGCTTTGCTTGCTTGGGTCCAGGCTGCCATGGAGATTAGCAGTCCCCTGGATGTCCCCGCTACAGGACCAACTGGAACTCTCCTGATGGGGGAGCTAAGGGAGCACCCCCAAGTCCCAGGGCAGTGGGGGCTCTGAGTACAGAGTTGGTAGGCTGGGCCTCCATCTTCCTGCTGAGTCACAGAGACCATTCCAGCTTGGTCACTGTGAGTGAAAGTGTTTTTTCCCTTAAACTGAATTTTCCAGATGAAGTAAAGATGACTTTTTTTTAGCATTACATTTTACTCTTACTGTTTCTTCCAGTATTTCATAATTATTTAAATTAATGATTGCTATTGAGATTTAAAAAATGCCTTGAGGCATTGCAGAAGATGGGAATAATAATAATTTAAAAACAGTAGTCAGCAACAAGAACCCTTAAAAGCATCAGTATAACCGCATTGAAGAACAACCTCCCTTTGACTTCCATGCACTTGAAGAGATTACTGACGGCAAAACCAAGTGCCAAATGTTCCTGAATCAGTAGCGCCTTTGAACTAAGCTACTCAGATGAAAATACAAATTTGGCCTATGTTTTATGCTTTGGAACAAGATTTCTGACCTGGGGTCTGTGAGTCTGCTGAGACCGTGGGCTATGTGTTCAAGTATTGGAGGGCAATTTTTAGAAAGGGGTATATAGCTATTAACTACTCTGAAAGAGGGCCTCCAAAACGTTAAGTTTAGAGTTTACTTAATTTACAGCAAAGTTACCAAATCCAGTTCCTTTATGTCCTTGAAGAGGTCAGAACTTGGTGGAAGACACACACACTGGCGTGCTTTCCTGCCCCTACTACTGCCCACTGGCTACATGTCTCATCCTCTCGCTTCCCTTCCTCTCCTCATCACCCTCATCTATGGCATATCTAGAAAGATAAATAAATAAATATTGAGCACCATACATGGCAGACACGGTGCTCAGTGTTGGGGATACCAGGACAGATTAGACAGGGTCCATGTTCTCACGGAGCTCATAGCCACATGGAAGAAAAGGACACATCAAATGGATAATCTGATGTGTGTAATAATTATTGAGATGCACATGGACAGAATGCTGGGGGAGGTGTGTAGACATCAAATATTCCCAATCACCAACACAACCCTCTGTCACAAACAAAAATCGAGAAGGAAGATATCTGAAGAGTCTGATGAATGGGGATTTGCTTGGTTTCTTGTCTAGTTGGCTGGCTGGAACTTAAATAACAATGTCAAGGATGGTTATATCTTCTCAAAAGTCATCTTAAATCCAAAGACAGAAAATAGAATGGTGGTCACCAGGGGCTGGGTGGAGGCATGGGTACAGTTTCAGTCGGGAAGATGAAAAAGTTCTGGAGATGGATGGTGGTGATGGTTGCACAACAATGTGAATGCACTTAATGGCAATGGACCATACACTCAAAATGGTTTTTAAATGGTAAATTTTATGGAATGTACATTTTATCACAATTTTTTTAAAAAGTAGTCTTGATTTTTCTGTGTGTATTTGGCAAAAAAAAAAAGATGTTACTAGAGCCCTTTTCTGCCAGGGTGCTGGAGACAATGAGTCTGCTGGGCCGGGAGTTTCACAAATCCTAACGTACACCAGGTTCTTCCATATTCTCCAGACAGCGGTGTCCCTGTCACTGCTCAGGCTGACACTCCCTTCCTTTCTCTTCCCCAGCACGTTCAGCAGGGCTGGGAAGGAAGCCTGAGAGCCCCTGACCCGGTGTGCAGTGTTCTGGACAGCCTCATCTACCCAAACGCCCACCCTTGGCAGCAGCCACCTCTGCAGCTCCCCTGCCTGCTCTGGGCTCCCTGCTGGGTCCTGGAGAGTGAGGGTGCCAGAGAGTGTCACGTTTCTGTGACTAGCAGCCTGAAAAGTGAGCCGCCCAGGTCAGGGGCTTGGACAGGAGTTACACGGCCTCCTGGTCATCTCAGAACTCGATCCTGGTTATCACAGAGACTCCACACCCACGAAGCCCCGGGCTCACTGGCAGCCGAGATTATCCGGGTGCGGTTCATTTAGATCCACCTGCCACTCGCAGCCCACAGAGGGATCTGAAACCCCGCAGCTGCTTCAGGCTCGTGTGTCCACAGCAGCGCTCGCTCTGGGGAGACGACAGCACACACTGATACTATCTTCAGGATCCTCCTCCGGGTTCTGTGGCTCCACCTCTGGTTTTGTTACAGCTTCTCCGTGCTGATGTATCAGGACCTGAGCTGCCCTCAAAGAGTTCCCCGTGCTGATCGCTTCCCCGTGGAGGGATGCAGGGGGCATCCCGCTGGGGCCAGCCCCCAAGGATGCCCAGGGACCCTGCGCACCTTTTCCCTGCAGCTCTGGAGGATTTCACCTGCATCAGCTGTCACCACAGGCCTGGGGACTAGAACAATCTCCCCAGCTACCCTCTGCTTTGCAGTCCCAGATAACAGGCCCTCAGCCGTGCTGTCTTTAAGAATTTCATCACTAACTTACAAGGAGATCAACAGATCCTGGCTTAGAATCTAAAGCAAGGGACATGAAGACATTGCCCACTTGCAAAAGTAGGATCCGTGGTTAGTAACTGCCGCCTCCTGACTGGACTCTGGCCCAGCAATGCTCAAGACTGCTGCTGGCGGGAGAAGGCAGAACCAACCAGCTGGGGTCCTCTGGCCTGGAGAGGAACCCCCTTCAACATCCACCCCAAGATAAGCCCCTTCCCCCAGGGCTGGCCCCTCTGGCTTCCATGTGGGTGGAGGAACTTCCTCCCAGGCTCCCCAAGATTTCTACTGGGAAACCAGGCTGTTCTGCATGATCCTAAAAAGGCTTTTATTTTTATTACATATAAAAATATGTAATATACACACACACACACATTTTTTGTGTTTGCCTTTCTGAATATTGCTGCTTCTGGATGCTGGGACATCTCACCCTTGTTGCTGGTCCCAGGTCCCTGAGATGACACAGGGCTTCTGACTATCCTCTGCTTGGCAGGAGGTCTGGAGCCCTTGCAGCCCAGCCTCCTCATCTAGCCCGCCTCCTTCTCCTGGGAGCCCTCCATCATTCTCGGCTCATCTCTAAGGCTCTGCTGGACATCTTCACTCCTCTTTGGGTTCTATGCTTACTTCACACCCTGGCTACGGGGTCCCTGGCCAGCACCACACTGTACCCCTTCAGTCTTTCTGGGGCTCAAAGAGCCCTCCCTCCCGTGAACTTTTGTTTCAGATGGGCATCAGTTCACAGCTCAGCAGTCCTGCCATGTGGTCAATCACTCCAGCCCCTCCTCAGGTCTCGGGCATCTAACGCATGCCTCATACCTCACCCCACCCCACCCCTCACCCCACCCCACCCCTCATCCCTCACCCCACCCTACCCCTCACCCCACCCCACCCCTCATTCCTCACCCCACCTCTCATCCCTCACCCCACCCTACCCCTCACCCCACCCTACCCCTCAGCCCTCACCCCACCCTACCCCTCACCCCACCCCACACCCCTCACGCCTCATCCCCCTCAACCCTCACCCCACCCCACACCCCTCACACACCATCCCCCTCAACCCTCACCCCACCCCACACCCCTCACTCCACCCCACACCCCTCACACACCATCCCCCTCAACCCTCACCCCACCCCACACCCCTCACCCCCTACCCCGCTCAGCCCTCATCCCACCCCACACCCCTTGGAAAGAACCTCTGCTCAGTCCTAAAGCAAGCATTCCTTCAATCCCAAAGAAACCTGAAGGCATGGAAGTTCTCCTATGGAAAGAACAAAGTGGGTCACTTGGGGGCAGCTGCCTGAGCCTTCCTGGTGCCTTATCATCCAGCAAAACTAACCTCACTAAACGCCACACCACCTACCAGTCTGCGAAATCTGTTAGATTTCTGTCACTATTAATCACGTAGAAACTGACTTCCTCATTATTTTATTGAACATATTCTATGTTGTAAAGGAATATTTACAGGAAAATGTCAATCATTCTATAGGAGCCATTTTATGGCAAATATGAAATTTGTTTGTTCTTGACTTTCCCCGAGGCCTCACAGCAATTGTTTAGGGGTTACCGTGGAGATGACCAGTTTCTAGGACCTGACATGCTGGCAACTCTCCACCTCTTGGTTAAATTATAGGAAAATGCAGAAGCTTTGGCTGTGTTCTTCGAGATGATTTATTTAGTCTAACAATCTTCATGCCACGGATGTGGAAACAGAAGCCCAGAGATTCACCACTGAATGGCAGCAGGCTGGAGCTGGAAGGACACGAGCCAGCGATTCCATACCTAGGGTGTATCTGAAAGCAGCAAAAGCACCTGTCCACACAAAACTCGTTCAAGAATGTTCCTAGGTCCTTTACTCACAACAGCCAAAACAAGGACCCACCAAGAGCATGACAGCTAAACACACTGCAGTTTCCACAGTGGAAAACTATTCAGCAACAAAGAACAAACTACTGACACGCAACAACCCGGGAGGATCTCAAAATCCTTTGTTGGTGGTGGGGGTTGAACGGTGTCCCCCCTTGAATTCCTAGGTTGAAGTCCTAACCCGAGTACCTTAGAACGTGACCTCATTTGGAAACAGGGTTAGTCAAGATGCGGTCATACTGGAGCACGATGGGCCCCAAATCCAATATGACTGGTGTCCTCATAAAAAGGGGAGATTCAGACACAGAGACACGTGTGAAGGGAGAGTGAAGGGAGTGTGTGAAGACTGGAGTCATGCTGCCACAAGCCAAGGAACTAAGGAACTGGCACAAGGTAGCAAAGGGGTCTGGAATACATCCTTGCTTACGCTTCAGAGGGAGCACGGCCCTGTCTACACCTTGCTCTTGGACTTTTTAGCCTCTACAACTGTGAGACAAAAAGTGTCTGTGGTTTGAGCCTCCCAGTCTGTGGCACTTTGCCATGGCGGCCCTGGCAGACTAACACGGTTGGCGACAGAAGCCTCACACCAAAGAGCGTACGCTGTAGGAATCCATCTACACTGAGTCCAGAGCAGCCTAAACAGAACCACGGGGACAAATTCATGAGTCCATGTACACTGAGTCTAGAGCAGCCTGAACAGAATCACGGGGACAAATTCATGAGTCCATCTACACCGAGTCCAGAGCAGCCTGAACAGAACCATGGGGACAAATTTGGAGCAATGGTTTCCTTTGGAGGGATGGGGGCGGGAATGATGAGGAAGGGGCATGAGGGGACTTTCTGGGGTGATGTTGGTGTTTTACAATTTTGACAGGGTTTGGATGATGGGGATACGTATTTGTCAAACCTCGTCAAAAGGTGTCCTTAAGACTTCTGTATTTTGCTATATGCAAAATTGCGCACACATAAAAAGAACTGTGAACAAATAATAAACTCTAGGGAAGGGTGGGCATGCTGAAGCATTTAAGGGATGAGGTGTACTGGTATCCGCAATTTACACCAAAATGCATAAAAACATGAGGCGGTTTGATGGGAAGCTAGATGCATGAACAGATATGAATGGCTATGTGATAAAGCAAATACAGTCATGTGCTGCATAATGATGTTCAGTCATCGATGGACCACATCTACGATGGTGGTCCTGTAAGATCAAGACCACGCAGCCGGGGTGTGTCGTAGGTGGTACCAGGCGGCTTGTGTAACTGCGCTCTACGATGTTCACACAATCATGAAAGCTAACGACGCGTTTCTCACAGGTACCCCCGTCACTAAGTGATGCATGGCTGTAGAGCAAATGTTAACTGTAGAATCTAGGTAATGTATACACGGGTACTCCCAATACAATTTTTAAAAATTTTTCTATATAGTTGAAAATTTTGAAGATAAAATGTGAAAAACCATTATCATGGCCATAGTCTGATCTCTTTCGGGGCTCCAGTGCCAGGTGGTGTGCTGGCATGACAGTGCTACCAAGCATCTAAGAGCCAACTTAACGAAAGGTATTTTAAAACGATATTTAACTCTGGGAGAAAAGAAACCTTACTTTATGTTGAAATATGTTCTGTTTACGATGAGAAATGTTTTCCTACTCTAACCTATTTGTAAAACTAATTTAAGTTGTGTGAAATGCCTATTTAATAGCATAGAGTATGGTAGTAACAAGAATTTTTTCTTCATTTCAGAGACGTCTATTCTTAAACGCCCTGAGGATAACCCAAATCTACCAACTACACAAAAATTAATTTACAGTCGGTAGTGAGTTCCCTAAAGGTGCGTGGCGGCTCAGCGTTGACGGCAGCCCCCGAACGCAGAACAGACACTGAAACCACACAGGCAGCCCCCGGCTGAGCACCCCGGAGTGCATGCTCCAAGAGGAAAATCAACACCGTGCTCCCCAAGACGACGGCCAAAGACGGGGAAGGTGGGCTCAGAAACGGTTTCCCAAGAGAAAAACCTTACACAACAACAACACTGTGCTTTCCTCTCTGAGTAAGTGAGGTGACTGAATTCGTAAGTTTAGTCGTCACTGCAGAAGTGAAGAAGCAATTTCAGCATTTTGGGATTAAAGACAAAAGAATGTAAATCAATTCAACTTTTCAGTAACCAAATGTCTTTTATTGATAATGTTACCAAGCTTATATTTGGCAGAATAGACACAGGAATAGAAACAATGCAGTCCACAAAATGGTGAGAGAAAGAGAAAAGGGAAACAACCTGTCAGGGCCTTTCCCCTGCCCCTCCCAAAAGATCCACCGGGAGAGAACTATAACCCCCGTGCGACAGATGATGATACCGAGGTTCAGAGAGGCCAAGTGACTTACACATCACTCAGCTATTTACGGAGCAGAACTCGGGTTCCAACCCAGGCTTCTGACTGAGGCCCATGACAAAAAAGTTTGGTGTTTACCTGTTAGAATGGCAAAAATATCCAAAACCAAGAGTGACAAATGTTGGAGAGGCTGTGGAGAAAAAGGAACCCTCATACACTGTTGGTGGGAATGCAAACTGGTGCAGCCACTATGGAAAACAGTATGGAGATGTCTCAAAAAGTTAAAAATAGAAATACCTTATGACCCAGCCATCCCACTACTGGTATCTATCCTAAGAACCGGAAATCAGCAATTCCAAAAGTCCCATGCACCCCTATGTTCATCGCAGCATTATTCACAATAGCCAAGTCATGGAACCAACCTAAATGCCCAGCAACTGATGACTGGATAAAGAAGATATGGTGTATATATATATACAATGGAATACTACTCAGCCATAAGAAAGGACAAAGTCGTCCCATTCACAACAACATGGATAGACCTTGAGGGTATTATGTTGAGTGAAATAAGCCAGACAGAGAAAAACGAACTCTGCATGAGTCCACTCATAGGTGGTAGTTAACATATAGACAAAGAGAAATGATTGGTGGTTACCAGGGGAAAGGGGGGGTGGGGGGAGGGCACTAAGGGTGAAGTGGTGTACCTACAACATGACTAATAATAATGTACAACTGTAATTTCACAAGGTTGTTAACTATCATAATCTTAATTAAAAAAAAGAAAAGTTTGGTGTTTAGGAAACAACTTGGCCCCTCAAAGCCAAGGGAGGCTCAGCAGCAGCGATGATAAGGCACAGCGTCTGCAGACAAGCTGCCAGGGTGTGAGGCCTGAGTGAGCAGCTGTGTGACGCTGGCCACCTGACTTACGCTGTGCGTCACTAATGTTTTCTGTAGAAGTTGTAGTAACAGCTCTCATCCGATGGAGCCCCGAGGAAAGTGCTTAGAACAAGGCCTGGCCCTCTACGGGCAGAGGCTCCAGACTGTGCTGTCCAGCTCTGTGGCCACTAGCCAGGGGCGGCTACTTAAAGTTAACTTTCGATGAGCCAAAATTCAAAGTTCAGCTCTGCAGTCTAACTAGCCACATCTCAAACGCGCAACAGCCACATGTGGCCAGTGGCTACCACACTGCACAGCGCAGACAGAGTATTCTCATCATCACACAAGCCCTTCTGGGCAGTGCTGGTCTGCAGAAGGGAACGAACGTTTTCCCGAGCACGCCAGTGGCTCTTAAGTGGAAGGCCTGCGAAGATGGCAGTGTGAGTCTTGTCTGTATGACTATGATTGTCATGACATCAGGTTTTTAAATGCCCCCTGTGAGTTTTTCTAAAGGTAAAATGGAATGCAGATTGCTCTAGTCGGTGCAGCCTTTGTCTGAGCTGATCGCATCCTCAATTAAAAGGAAGGGAGAGGAAAACAAAAAGAAACGAGATGGAAGGGAGAGAGAAGGAGGCGGCAGAAAGGAAGGAGCTGCAGAGAGAGGGTGTGGGAAGAGAGAAGGGTGCCATCCCATCACCCAAAGCCGACGCGCTGTCTGCCTGCCTTAGCCGTGCCTTCATTTTCGGTTTTTTGATACTCTGCTCTACTCTGGGGCCCTGCTGACCCTGAGGGAATGTCCCTCCCAAGGCGAGCCAGTTCCTAGAGCCAGTAAACAACTCACCTGCCAGCGTACCTATCTTATGCAAACGGACCAATCCAGAGCCCACCCCCGACTCTGTCAGGCTCTCAGACTCTGGGCGGCTATTCCTCTGCCCTAACTCATCCCCCCAGGACCACGTACTAGACAACTCAGGGTGCCCTACACTCCAGAGCCCACTGAACTTACTCCAGCGAGCCGACCCTAGACCTGCTTGCCCTGCCGGCCCAGCCTTTCCCATGGAAGCACAGTAAAGGCTCTTGCCGACGGTTTCCCCTCATTCCCTCCGCCTCCTGACTGACCCCAGTGCCCCCCGCCGTGTCCCCCCAATGGGATGGTGTGCCCCCTCCTCTTGGGAACTGTGAGTAACAAACTATCTTTTCCATAGCAAATGTCTTCTGACCTGTTGGCCTCACCATATCTGAGTAATAAAATCTGTACCTTAAAGTGACTTCACCCCACCACCACCAGTCTCACCACAGCAAAACATAACTTCATTTCCCTGAAAATCAATTTCCCAGCCAAAAAGCTGGACTGTGTCATCCCACTGAGCTGTGGGAGCAGAGAGCTCGTCTAGTACTGCAGACCCCAGCGCCCCCACCTCCTCTGTCACACATCTGTGTGGATGCAAGAAAGCAGCCACCTCAAAGGAACGTGGAGTCGCTCAAACTGAGCTGTCGGATGATCGGACAAACCCCCTTATTTTACAGCTGAAACGTCTTGTCCAAGGGCACCGGCAGGGGCAAAGCTGGGATCTGAACCTAAACATTCTCACTGGTGCCTGTCTAGCATATTTTTTCTGTCTGTTCCACCTTCACCTAAAATTGAGAGAAACTAATAAATGACTTAGACTCCAGCCTGAGGTCTGCTAACCCTCCAGTATTCTGCATATTCACTTAAAGCAGCCATAACATCTCTTCATCCCGAGAAACTACTGGAGTTGAGATTATTAATAGCTGTTGGTCGAGGACCCATTTCTAAAGCTAAGCACTTCCTAACACCTCGCCGGGGAGCCTGGGCCGGAAGAAGCAGGCAGGCCAGGCTCTGGAGGCCTCCGATTTTCTGAGTAAAAGGTGTGAAACACTCCAGCAGCCAGTCTGACGACCTCTTCTCTTCAGGAGTTCTGTCCTTGCATGCCAAGTACAGGGGTAGCTGACACTATCTGGGAGGGAGGAAGGCAGATTTGAAAGCAATCGGGAGAGGCTGAAATAACCTAGAGCGTGTGAGGACGCGCCCACTGCGCAAGGACGTGGGCCTTGCCCGCAGGGAGGCTGAAGACGGGGCTGCGAAGGTGCAGGAAATCCTCACCCTGCAAGAAGGCAGAGCTGTCCTGCCAGTTCCCGTTGGGGGCGGGCAGCCAAATTACAACCTTCGTTGTTCCATTTCATCCTACAGGAAAATGCCTTTCTTCTTGCATTTTGGATACTGGAGGAGAAATCAGCCTTATGTCAATCTTAAATGCTTAATTTTTTCTTTTACATTTATTTTTATTTTATTATTAATTTATAAAATTTTATTATTAATATTAATTTAATATTAATATTATTTTTTAATTTGTGATCCATACAATCACATTAAGATATTTAATTATAAAATGACGTGATAGCAATAAGCTGAGTTAACTGGACATCTCTTTAGGATCGTGGCATCTTACAGTCAGGGAGCTGGGCGGCGGCGACCAAGGGCACCTGTGCACTGGGTGAGCAGGTCGGCGCTGACACTGAAGCTGGACAGACCTGGGCAATGGCAAGGGCCTTAGCCTTGGCCTCAGGTAGACCTGGGTTTTACTTCTCACTGGCCATCCGTCCTTAGACAGCTCAGCCATCAGCACAGTCTCTCCATCCTTAGAGCAGGAACAATCCCTCTGACCTGGAGTTTGGTGAGGCTTCCATGAGTCACTGAATGCGGGCCAGCCAGCAGTACAGGGCCTCCACAAACACCTCTCTCAGATAATTCACAGGCATGGGAAGACCAGGCTGGAGTCCCAACAGCATCGGGCGGCTCTGGGAAGGTGAGGGCGTGCTGCAGGCAATTTCCTGCTGGAGTGCTGACAGGTTAGCAACGGTGGGTAGAGCACAGGGGCAGGGGCCAGGCTGACAGACAGGGCCTGGCTCTATCCCTCTCACTGTGTGAGCGGAGACAAAGCCTTTTACCTCACTAAGCCTCAGTTTTCTCATCTGTAAAACGGGCATCACAGCATCGACCTCTTAGGACTGCTGTGATGATTCATGGGATAATCCTTAGAAAGCATCGCTAAACGCTACCACTGTCTGACTCGTCTTAAGTTTTCAGGAAATGTTACGTATTATCATTAATAAGTAATTTGTGCCCCTTAGAAAACACAGTGTTAACTTTTCATTGCTAATCTGAGATTAGAGAGAGCTAAATCATTATGAAGTCCCACAGGCACAGATTAGTATGAGGCTTTGCAGACCCCAGACCGGGCCTGTAAGTTGTTTTTCTTTATTAAGTTCCTGACTCTTTCTTATCAGAGCTGAGGGCTTATAATTACTGCTGTTGTCCTTAACTTTGGGTCTAAAACAATCTGCTGATTTCTATTTCTTTAAAAATTCATTTAATTCTGTGTAGCCGTCAATACACCATTTTAAAGATGAGCAAAGACACTTTCTGACCTGAGATACAAGCAACAGCCAAAAACAACAAAACGTAATTGTAACTACATAGATGTGTGACAGACACATAACGCAAAGGCGAGTCAGTCACGCTGCTAACAGTGGTGGCCATGCAGCTCGCACTAACACCTGCTGACGCCTAACACGCAAACAGCAGTTCACGGAAACACATCCTTGAGCAGCTCTGACTCTTCTTAATTTTACCTTCAGTCTGAACATAAACTTCACATTTCCTCTTCTGCATTTCTTCAGTGTCAACCAGAGTTTTGTGGAACTTTTCTGAAGGCCAGGTGTTTTTCTGGGGGAATGCAGCCCGCTCCACTGCCTCACCTTGTCTTTCTCCATCATCCTTTAAGTGCTGGAAGAAGAACCCCCCTGTATTCGTGCTGGACGTAAACCACACAGGAAAATAGAAGCATTTACCAAAACGGCCGACTGAGGAATAAAAGCAATATTCAGTTTAGTCAAAGCATGGTCTGTTTGAATGTCTTGATTTTGTCTTTTCTGGAAACAGTTTTGATAATTTATACAGAATAAATATTAGTACTTTTTGAAAACCTGGAGTTTTTTAATTAAAGTGTGGTAGAGTATGAGAATGTTCCTGGAAAGTCTTTCAGATGACTTTCATTTCTGTGTGAGGTGTAGGTTGGCAGGAGAATTGAAACAGATTTCTGCAGTATGTGCTGTAACTCAAATGAACTTGGCGAAAGAGAAAACAGTTCGGTGAGGGGGTCTTTCACGAATTCAACAAATACTTACATCTCAAGTACACAGCAGCCCTACGATTAAAAACTGATTAAGACCCGGGTTCCCATAAGAGGCTCACAGTACAGGAAAGAGACAGGTAAGTGAGCAACCACACTATGGTATAATACGCATAATAACAGAATTATTTACTGTGATCACACTAATACTTCTATTATCAAATGTAATTGTCTTATTAAACAGATATAACAGCAGTCAGGAAAAGGTTATACTTCGCTTTCACCAGTATGTACAATCTATACATCTTCAACTAGACATCTATACATCGTAAATCTGTCAGCAACTAGTTTCCCCGAAGAGCTCAAGGGGGGGTTTGGATATTTTAACTGTTGCTGCAAACTGGTTTTTTCCTTTTGCTATGCTAAGGAGATGCAATCACCAACCTCCCTGAACCAGACCAGGCCTCACCATGAGAGCTACACCTGTGACCTTTGCCCTGTTTTAATGCTAAGATCTCTCCAGGAGGAGCTCAGGCTGTCTCACCATCACCTGCAGTGTGTGTGGAAGCATGTTTCCCACTGAGCCTGCGCAAGCGAATACCCACCTCTCCTTTTGAATGTTCATCCCCCATCCCAAATAAATGTCCCTGCTTCCCTTTGTTCGGGGAGCCATGACTCTGGAAATGATTCCACATGGTCTCCTATTTGCCACAAATATGCCTCACTTTGTGAGACAACTACCGGTGGAGAGTCTGATTTAACTTGCCAGGAGGGAACCCACTTTGGTTTTGGTAACAAATTTATACAAAATCCATCCATCTTAAACTTCAGTAACTGTCTTAATACAAGTCTCATCACTTTTAGAGACTTAATTTAAGCTACACACAGAGTTTGCATAAGAGCCCTCCAAATATACATATATAATCCAACGAGGAGAGTTCAGTCCATTTTTTAGTGTCCAAACCCGTTTACTACCTAACAAATACAAAGATTCCTCAAAGCTAGACACTCAAACACACTTAATTTTAAAAACTGAGTTAAAGTTAAATAAAAAGACAAAGCCAACAAAGAGTTTATAAAGCTATGCTAATTCATTGTTTTGTAATTTAAACTTTTTAAAATACAGGTAACCTTTGGGGCTGGCCCCATGGCCGAGTGGTTAAGTTCGCGCGCTCCGCTGCAGGCGGCCCAGTGTTTCGTCAGTTCGAATCCTGGGCGCAGACATGGCACTGCTCATCAGACCACGCTGAGGCAGCGTCCCACATGCCACAACTAGAAGAACCCACAACGAAGAATACACAACTATGTACCGGGGGGCTTTGGGGAGAAAAAGGAAAAAATAAAATCTTTAAAAAAAAAAAATACAGGTAACCTTTAAAATTTTAATTAACCAGATGGAGGGTGGTGGTTGTTTTTAGTTGTGTGGGCAATTCCTGTAAAATCAGCCAGCAAGAGACAGCTGCGCAGAAAGTCACTCTTGCTTAAAGACTGGGTCTCACCTATTTCAGTATTTTAAACGAATTCTGTTCAAATTTTTGTTCTAACAGCAGGTCTCCAGACATGTGACCTATGACATATTGAGGATTTCAGTGGACTTCAGATAAAAAGATAAAGGCCTTTCAAGTGAGAAAATAACAGAATCTTAAGTTGAATGGAAAATATTAGCCTTATACATACAACATTAACCACAGATCTGCCAAGTAACCCCACACACACACACCTCCACACACGCACACCTCCACACACTCACACCTCCACACACTCACACCTCCACACACGCACACCTCCACACACACGCCTGGGCAAGGGCTGAATATTCAGTCATTCTCTCTGGGTGGTGGGATTATAAGTGATTTTTCTTTTCTTTCAGGTTTTTTTTTTTCAATGACCACGTGTGACTTTTATAACTAGGAAAAAAATCTTTATTTTAAAAAATGCACTCCAAGAGGAAAGATTCCTAAATCATTCTTTAGTACCATTATTTGGCTCAATTATTAGCATACTATACTTCTGTGGGAAATTAACATCTAAAATTGCCTCTAAAAAGACTCCATGACTATAGTCTTGGTGAATTCATTTGAATGATGACACTGAGTTTGCAGCTTTAGCTTTAATTAGAATCCCTCTGACCTTAAAGTAAAAATGGGAAGATACTGAATTCTTTAAGCCATCTGCTGAATTATAAAGTGTTTGGGACCAGCAAAGCAACTGCAATCCCTGTGGGACTGTGGATAAAACTGGCAGCCACTACTTTTGTGAATGAGAGCACATTTCAGCTTCTCTCAACCCCCCGGGTGGCCTTGGGCTCTGCTGTCTGATGTTTATAGTTTTAGGGGGTTGATTTTATGAGGATCCTCCTTCCTTGGCCTCAGAACCAATCTGGTCCTCTACGATTTTCCTCTAACTTTACAGCTGCACATTTCATACCATCTGCTGCTTCCAGAAAACCTTCTCTTCCGTTAAGAGCAGAGAGGGAGAAATGCATCCTTGATGGCATTTTCCACTGCTCCTTCTGAAAACACACAAACATACACACATTGCATATATCACATACTACACAACCCCCCCCACATAGTCCACATACACACATTCCACACTCTACATACACATGCACTCATCATGTATCACATTTTCCACACAAATATACACACCACACACATACACCACATTCCACATACACACAAGTACACACATATATATCATACTCTGTATACACACCACACACACCCTATACACAATTTCTACACACATATATACATTCCACAACCCACATATACATGCACATGCCCCACATACATCACATGCTACACACACACACACACACACAATACACACGCTGCACCACACACACATCCCACACACCACACACACAAACATACACCATACCGCACCCAGAAACATCTCCCAGGCACCCAGCCTGTCCTGTGGAGCGAGCGAAGGCAGCGTGCTTGTAACAGTAGACACTGGCGCACTACTTAGATTGTGCTTCCAAAACACATTAAAACCTCATCTCTCAAAACCAAGTGAAATTTAAAACAACTATTGCTGCCAAGATGATAAAACTAACATAGCTACTCTATTATAAAAAATATAAAATGATCAGGTTAATTAAAATTGCTTCCTATCTTTGAATTTTGAATAAATTTATTGTTATTGTCCTATTCAATACAATACAGAATTTAAGTAAGAATAAAATATTCTCAAAGAAGATATTTGCCCTAAAGCCAAATGGCATGGAAAGAGTAGCTATAAATGCAATAATCTGTAAAACAACTGAAGGTAGCACAATGCTAGTGTCATTTAAAGCTGATACGGTAGGGGATGATGGGAAGGAAGAGTGATGGGGAAAATCAGGTATTGATTATTTTTTTACAACTCCCATATGGCCTGCAGATTTTATTTTAACTAATTCAGCTGTCAGAATCTTAGGCTGTTGGTTTTAAAAATCAGTACAGACAGATAAAAGCTTTAATTAAGGTTTCTCTGGAGAAAAGAATCTGTGTCATTAAGCAAACTCTGGGTCACATTCTCATTCACACGTCTTCAAAACATCTTCACCTGTAGACATGCATGGTGATTGCATCTTCTCCCTCACTCATCCTGACAACACCTTTGCAGGGCAACCCGAGGCCGGAGCTCTCTGCACCTGGGGCTCCCAGAACAAACCGAAAAGGGTTCGCTGATTTAAGGCCCACTGGGCCTGGAAGCCTTTTCTCCCCACTGGTGTCTCTGCCACTGGGCCCGGTTTGGCGCCACCACACTGCTGTTGCTTCTGACCTCCCAGAGTGCCTGGGGGCTGACCTGACAGTCACCTCACCCGGAAGACAACAAAGACTCTAAGGCAAAGCCTGCACGGTGACCACAATCGCCAACGCTGTACCGTGTGACTTACATTCACTAAGAGAGCACAACTTAAACGTTCTCACCAAAAAATGAGTGTGTGTGTACGTGTGTGTGTCCGAGGTGAAGAATGGACTTCACTAGATGGGAGGAACCCTTTCACAGTGTACACGCATCAGATCACCACAACGTACACTTTAAATATCTTACAATTTCGTCCACGGTACCTCAATAAAGCTGAAAAAGCCCCTCGCGTGCAAGCCCCATCTCACTCGGGATGAGAGAGGGCCGAGGGGCAGGTACAAATGACCTTATCTAAAAAAAGAAACGTATCATTCTGTTTCCTCCTACCAAGATAAAACATCTATTGTGGAAATTTTAGAAAACTGAGGGGCAAAAGGGAAACAAAAATCACCAAGATGTAATTTTCTGCCAAAAGATAACCACCATTGGCCTTGGCTTATGTCTGTCTAATCCTTTTTTCCCCACATATACAAACATATTAAGTAGCCTTAACTGTATGCCGTGGGCAAAGGGCATCTACTGTACCATCATCAACTGTGTGAAAAATAACACCTATTTTATCTAATAATTCTATAAAGAATTAGTGAAGAATGTTATGGATCTGGAATACTTTTTCAAGATATCTAGAATTCTGTTCCTGTGATATAAAGGGAAATAAAACTCCAAAAGGACTAGATATTGTAAATTAACTAGGACAGAGACTGCAATCTTTCTTGGAGGGAAAAAATCATATTTATAGATGACATTACATTACAAGAACATTATATATTTGACATTAAAGGAGACTTTCACACATGAGAACTCCAAGTGAGACCCAACTGAGCCCTATAAATTAATCTGAGTGTCTATAATTTACAAGATAAAAATGCTGATCCCGTATAAGAACAAGTTTCAAATTTACAGGGTTTTTTACACCACATTCAAACTCAGTAGGGCTTATAATTTTTATGTAACTCTATATCAGGAACAGATTAGCTTCATGTAAAATGCTAGACTTGAAAACCAAAATAAATCTAAGCACATTGGTGATACAGCACGTTCATAAGCGTCTCCATGCTGACTTTCTGCTCGAAGCTGCTGAGGGAACAAATAACCCAGGAAAGTAAACCCAGAAAAGGGGGTCGGATGGAAATGCAGTCCGTAAAGCACGAGGACCACAGAAGAGGGGCCACAACAGGCCGAGCGCAGCAGGATTCGCCCGGGGCTGGAAACACACAGAGAACATGAAAAAAGAAGGCACGGTCTCTGTCATCGTTTATCCACTCACATCATGTGGTTCCCAGGAGCTGGCAACTGATGAAGGGTTTTTATTTCTTCTTCTCTCTGGTGGGTGTGAGAACACAAGTTCTACTCTCTTAGCAAATTCTAATTACGCAAGACAGTGTTGACTATAATCACCATATTTTACATTAGACCCTCAGACCTTATTCATCTTCTAATGGAAAGTCTGTCCCCTTCTACAAACCCCTATTTTCCCCACCCCCAACCCCTCCAACCACTTTCCAACTCCCTTTTCTACAACTTTGACTTCTTTTTGATTCTACATATAAGTGATACCACGCAGTATTTCTCTTTCTCTGTCCGGCTTATTTCCCTTAGCGTAATGCCCTCCAGGTTCACCCATGTTGTCGCAAATGACAAGATCTCCTTCTTTCGAATATTATTCAGCCATGAGAAAGAAGGAAATATATATTCCAACCAAAATTATATGACTCAATATTCATATATATGAATATTATGAATATATATATGAATATATATATCACTTCTTGATCCATTTATCTATTGACAGACGCTTAGCTTGTTTCCACATCTTGGCTATGGTGAATGAGGCTGCGTTGAACATGAGGGTGCACCTATCTCTTCCATATCCTATTTTCATTTCCTTTGGATATATACCCAAAAGTGGGATTGCTGGATCCTATGACAGTCCCATTTTTAATTTTTTGAGGAACCTCCATACTGTTTTCCATAGTGGCTGCACCAATTTACATTCCCACCAACAGTGCATAAGGGTTCCCTTTTCTCCACATCCTCGCCAATACTTGTTATCCCTTGTCTTTTTGATAATAGTTGTTCTAACAGGTATGAGGTGATATCTCATCCTGGTCTTGATTTGCATTTCCCTGATGATTAGTGATGTTTAGCACCTTTTCATGTACCTGTTGGGCATCTGTATGTCTTCTTTAGAAACTGTCTATTCAATTCCTCTGCTCCCCCCCATTTTTTTGGTGAGGAAGAGTGGCACTGAGCTAACATCTGTGCCAATCTTCCTCTATTTTGTACGTGGGATGCCACCACAGCATGGCTTGATGAGTGGTGCATAGGTCCATGCTCAGGATCTGAACCCGCAGACCCTGGGGCTGCCGAAGCAGAATGCATGAACTTAACTATCACACCGCCAGGCCAGCCCCCAAGCTCTGCCCATTTTTAGATCAGATTGTTTGGTTTTTCGCTATTGAGTTATATGAGTTCTTTACATATTTTGTATATTAACCTCTCATCAGATATATGATTTGCAAATATTTTCTCCCATTCCGTAGGTTGCCTTTTCATTTTGTTGACGGTTTCCTTTGCTGTACAGAAGCTTTTTAGTTTGATGTAGTCCCACTTGCTTATTTTTGCTTTTGGTGCCAAATCCAAAAAAATCATTGCTAAGGCCAATGTCAAGGCGATTATTCCCTACGTTTCCTACTATGAGCGGTATGGTTTTAGGCCTTACATTGAAGTCTTTAATTCATTTGAGTTGATTTTTGTGTATCAGGTAAGACAGGGATCCACCTTCATGCTTTTTGCATGTGGCCATCCAGTTTTCCCAACACCACGTATTGAAAAGACCGTCCTTTCCCCATTCTATATTCTTGGCTCCTTTGTCAAAAATTGACCATAAATGTGTAGGTTTATTTCTGAGCTCTCTATTCTGTTCCACTGATTTATGTAACTTTTTTTTAATGCCAGCACCATATTGTTTGATTACTACAGCTTTGTAATATAGTTTGAAATCACGAAGTGTTTTTATTTATTCTTTAATCTTGTGAATAACATGCCTTCTAAAAAAGTGGTGTTCATATTAATAGAAACATTTGCACAAATCAAATCAATTATAGAAAATAAATCAAGGAAGAATACAATACACTTTTAAAATGACGGTACCCGAGAGGACAGTATGTTACTTCTCCACAACAGTATTCACCAACAAGAACACCTGAGTATACTTCAAGTTGTTTTTGCTGATCCTTGGGTCAGGAATGGAATAAAAGCTAAGGCATCCTACTAATAACTCAAAATGAACTCCACGGAAAGTAAACCTTTACAGAGCACCCACGTTGGGTCAGCACTGTGTTAGGGGCCTAGGAAGACCCAATGAAATGTCCAATGTGGTACCCCCGCCCTCAGAAGCAAGGATTGAGAGGGACAAAAACTGTCAATTTAAAAAGTTCCAAGCCAAATCAGTCAGTACAGCACTGCAACATTAAAGCAAAAAGCAAAAACAATGACCGAAATAAGCCATCTGCATTTTGGTCACATGTGTGGCATGTAACACAGCATACATTTGCTGATAAATAGGCCCTGGCGTTTATCACATGTTTTTCCCCAAGTGTTCAAAGCCCTTTGCAAAATTAAAAAAAAAAATTCTCCTAAGAAATTGGGATAAGAACTCACACAGGATCCTAGTGGGGGTGATACGACCCATTAAAAATTGTAAAGCCCTAGGCAAAAGCACATTTACCCAGGCCGTGAGGACAGGCCCCGAGACGTGCTGTAGGAGAAGGCATGGGCACAACGGGCCAATTCTGGATTAACTGTTCCTGTCCTGCAAGGGTTCCCTGATGATCAAGGCTCCTCGCTGGTCCTTCAGGTAGCCGCTGTCTAGTGCATTTCATACGCTCCTCCCAGGAACCGGCTCTGCCCTCTATAGCTGCCCGCACACCACAGCACGAGCACACGTGGGCCAGCCCGGCCGCTGGCCCTGCAGGGCACCTCTACACCCGTGTGAAGCTGCCTGGAACACAGAGGCCACGTCTCCCACCCCTTCCACTCCTTGGATGCTCTTCCAGCACAGAGCCAAATCCGCAGACCCACGGCACACCTGCAGGAGCCAGGGTGTCCTGAGGACTCGCCAGCGACGGGCAAAGCCACATGGCCTGGCTAGAAGCGGGGCTGCCCAGGCCGCAACGTGTTTCCTTGGTCTTTAAAAACACACCTGCTCCCAGTCTAGACATTCCGCATGGACACGACTTGGTGACTTTAATTGCACAATACTGTCCTGGTGTCCAAGGGGCACAGTTCTGTCCCCGCAGCGGCCTCTGAGCCTGCGTCCCAGAGACTCCGCTACTTTACGTACAATTTCCTCCTTTATTTTATATATAGACAGACATGCATATATACATGCATACACACACACACACACACACGTATTTTTTAAAGTCAAGTTTTAATTACATCATATCTGTTTGCTCCCAACTGCTTTCGACACCTCCCTTTTATTCCATTCAGGGAGTAAAAATATTGCACACCCTTTGGGCTATGTCTACTCAACAGCACAAATAAAAGTAACCCATAATTGAAATGTACCAATATCTGCAACCTATTTGGGGAGCAATGGATAGATACGTGATAGAGGAAACAAAGTAAAACGTTAGGAATCGTAGAATCTAGGTGGTGGGCATATTGGAGTTCACTGTACGGTTCTATCAACTTCTCTGTATATCTGTATATGAAAACTTTCCTAACATGTTGAAGAGAAAAAAGAGGAGAGGAGAAAAGGAGGAAGGAGATGTTTTTTCTCTTAAAGCATCAGAAGGCTCTGTATGGACACCTGGCTCTGTGGACTCAACGCTGTAGACGCTTCCAGTGACCAGAATTTTCAGATTTTTATAGGGAGCATGAAAGTGCTATCAAAATAAAAATTGTTACATTACAATATAAGTGGAATTAATTTAATACGTTTTAGACCTCAGAATTTTAAAAAACAACAACAGAGAATAATGGTGCAACGTGCCTGGCCTGAGGCGTAGACGCGGGCGGCACGGCCCCCGGGGAAGGGCGGCTGGCGAGCCCCAGGCCCGGGCTGTGGGGCCTCCACGCCCCAGCTCTGCCGCTGCCGTGGCCATGGCCCAAACGCACACAAACGGCGTGGCTGTGTTCCAACAAGGCTTGTTTATGGATGCTGAATCTGAATCTCATGCAAACTTCACATGTCATGAAACGTTATTTTTCTTTTGGTCTTTTTTCCCAATCATTTAAAAATGTGAAAACCGTTCTTACGTGTGGGCTGTACAAAAAAGGCGGTGGCCTGGACTTGGCCTTGGAGCTGTAATTTGTGACCCCTGATGTAGACACAGGACTCTGGCCCCAGTGGGCACCAGTTATTAATGGCACATGTGTTTATCAACACGTGGAGATCAAAGGTGTCATTAATCCAAATTTGCAGATCAAAGGTGTCATTAATCCCAAACAGCACTAAAGCCTGTTTAGGAACGTGCTGTTAATGGCGATGGTGCCTCGAAAAAGAAAAACCAAGAGGCGGGCCTGAACACTCCGAATCACCCATAAGATCATGGAAAAGGTGCCCAGGGGCACACAGGAGAAAACTGCATAAATAGGAGAGTCCCTGGGCATTCTCTGAACTGATATCCATCTCCCAGACACCCTTCTTCCTGCATTCCAGTATTCTCCAACATTCCTCGAACTCTCCTGCACGCCCTAGCAGGCAGTAAGATACGAGTCTAACTTTCAGGCAACTAGCGTTTTAAACTATGTACCATATATGGACCCCGTGTGAAATTGGAGGGATCCACATCTCTGCTAGGAGATCAACAGAAGTGGTGACTTTCTGCCTGGCTCCACGTCCCAGGTGGCCGCTGCAGCGAGCGTGCGCGGGTCTGAACCAGCGGGCTCTGCCCAGTGAGGGACTCGCCCCGGCCCCTCCCTCACACCACGCCTTCAGAGTCACCTTGTGACCCTTCACAAAGTCATACATGCTCAGTGAAGAAAACACAGGAAAGCCCAAAGAAAAGGTATCGGGCCAGCTTTCGAATATTGTTTCTTCTTTGAATAAGCAGACTGGAGGCTGGCGGCACCCGCAGTGAACCCCAGCTAGCTACTGGCAATGGGCACACAGGGGCACAGCCCTCCACTCAGAGGGCACCATCCACGACAGGGGTGCTCGAGAACAAGCCATGGTCCACGGCGAGGTGCCAACGAAAAGCACACTGAACAAAACTCACCGTGTGCATCACGAAAAGATCAGACCATTTTCTCCCTAAATAATGTTTTTGACAAAGGTCTCTCTGACTCCTCTCTCCTCCCTCCCCCACCTCTTCCCATAAAGGCGTTTCTCTCTCTCTGGCTCTCCTCCCTCCATCCCTCTCCCTTCTCCTTTGAGAGAGAGGGTTTGATGGATAGACACTTTAAAATACATCCATGCCTCTACTTGACTTTCCAAAGAGTAAGCATTTCTTAAATTCATCAGTCTCTATTTTTAAAAGGCCTGATGCTAATCCTTGGCTCACAGCTGCTCCATCTCCTTGGGGAAGGAAATTACTTAAAAACCTCCTTTGAAGCGGAGACCTGCATGAATATGGAGAGGTCACTGGTCTGGCCCCAAAGACCACCTTTGTTCCAGGGAGGCTGACCTTCCAAAGGGCCCCTTAGGGATTTCCCTGGATGTCTGTTCCCACCTGCCACAAGAAGGCTCCCCTCTGAGCATCCTTTTCATGTGGCACCAACCGAACCCAGTGGACATCAAGAGAAATCACCTCATTCAGTCTGTCCAAAACGTCAGATTTTAAAATTCCATATGAAGGTGAGGTTTAAAAATTAAATAACATGTTTATCTTTTTAAAGAGCCAAATTAATATTCCTCAAACAAGGGGAAATTATTCTGGAATTTCTGAAGAAATACAGTGGATGAAAGAAGTTTTCATCCATTATTAACACTGCAATAGACAGCATGCAGCTGCATATTAACTTTCTCTTTCAATTTCAAAATGGGTCTGGAAAAGCAGACACATTATTCGATCCTCAGAGGGACCGAGATTATTAACATGCTTAATATAAATTGTACAAATGGAACAAACTCGAAATCAGCTTGCAAATTTAGGATCAAGCTACCCGAGGAAGGCCTACCTGCCTGGCTTGACGGCGCTAACATGCCAAGTCGCAAGAGCTCTCAGCCGCTGCCCGACCACTGAGCTGACAAGCGCGTGAAAGTGACAGTCTCCGCGCGCAGCTTCTCCCATTCCGGGAAATGCTACGTTGCCATGGCTAAGTTACGGTGAATGGAATGATGACAGAACACGAGAGAAACCATACCGGTTCTTGTTGGGAAAAAGAGGAGGGCAAGATTAGGCTGTGCTTTTTCATTCTAAATCCTGGGCCGGGAGGAGGGGTGAGGAAAGCTTAAAAAACACCAGCAGCCCAGGAGTAAGAAGTCCTGTACATTTGTGCATTTAACATGCACAGATCTCTAACAGTTCCCTTCGTCTTATGCTGCGGTGAGGAAGCAGAGGTTCTGAGAAGTTAGGGAGCCACCAGGTCCTCCCCCATACCAAGCACTCTCATGAAACCCAAATTTAAAAGGCTCAGAGGCAACAAGAAGGAGATTTACAGCAGGAGACCAGATCCAGTACAGCAGAGCAGGTCTGACCGCACTGAGGGCCCGGCGACCAGGATCTCTCCTCCGGGGTCCTCCTAGGCCAGCCTGAGCCCCTGGGGCGGGGGGCTGCTTTGCTCCAGGCAGCCTCGAGGTGTCAGGCGTCCCCACAGGAGAAACGAGGCTGCCGTCCGTGTGCTGTTAAAGCCTTGTCTCCTTCAGGGCAACCCGGGCCTTTCCTCCAGCTTTGCAGTCAAGAAAGGAAAACACTAATAACCAGGAAACAATGCCACGCACGGCCTCGCGCACACATGCACTCACTCCATCCCTTTTTCGTAAGCACCCACCACGTGTCAGGCCCTGTTCCAGACGCCTGGGATAAAACAGACAAAGATCTCTGCCCAAAGAGCCACAGAAACAATAACACCTCTCATTCTAAAAAGATGAGATAGTAAGGCATGTTAGAAGTACCTCAGAAAGCGCTAAGTGCTGAGGGAAAAGTAGGGAAAATGGGGTACAGTGTGGGGTGAGAGGTGATTTTTATAGGGCAGTAGAGTTCGCCTTCATTGAGAAAGTGCCATTTGTACAAACGCTGAAGAATATGGGGGTTAACGTGGCACTCTGGGGCAAGAAGGAACAGACGATGCATTCTAACAATAAGCTTAAATGGAGAAAGCGTCAACATATTGGGCACCTTGAAGTTCTCACAAGTCTGACTAATACAGGTAAGTGTTCAAGAATGGGTATGAGTCTTACATGATACATCAGTGTTAACGTCACCAGCACTCTCATGTACAAATGTGGTTTGATATATTAATGTCTGGAATTCAAACTACTTATGTACATGGTGTATGAAATAATGTGGGATGCATATGTGCAATGGGAACGCTTCTGAAATTTAACTTCCCATTTCAAAGTCACTAGACTAGAATGCAACAGTAAAGCAGGATTGAAGATTTCTGCATTCTTGTCGGCAAATGCTCACTTGCAGACAAGATCTTAGCCAAAAGATGCCTTCCTGGTCCTAGAGTTTTCTCCTGGTTTCATATCGTGCTTCAAAGGAGAAGTATTTTAAACACCACTCCCAAGAAAAGGAGGATGTGAAATAACCACAGAGGGAAGTCCCAATAATTCAGCTAGTAACAGCTCAAAAAGCAGCTTAGTGCTTGGAAATGGTCCAAGAAAAACATCAGGTTTGTGTTTGGATGTGTTCCTTAATTGAAGACAGCATTGCACGCACATCTGTATACGGTACTTTTATCGGCTTTCAGGATCTTCTGCCAGATCACCTTCCTTACGGGCCTGGATTCAGAAAGCACGAGAAGTTGCCCCAAAAGCTCCCCTAAGGGGGAGCAGGCTCTATGTGCAGTCTGCTAGCAGGCGCGCTGGGCCAGCCCAGGCCTGTCCTACAACAGCACAATCACCCTCGATGCCCGGGGAGCCACGATGGCAGCAGGGGCCTTTCCGCAGTCCTGAGCTGTCGTTTCTGGACCCGGCAGACGCAAAGAGCTCCTATGTGCTGGGGTTCTGAGAGGATGAGTTCAGTGTCAGAGACCCAGGAGGCCCATCTCCTCCAAAGCCCTCATCCCAAAAAGAGAAACCAGAGGGCAAGCAATGTGCCCAAGGACACACAATGCTTGAGAACACAGCGTCAAGGTCAAAAGCTCAGTTTCCCCAATGTCACTCTTGGGTTTTCTTCAGTCACTGGGAGCCCAACACCTAAAGAGGCAAAGGATGGCCCAACACGACACAACGTGCAATGATGTACGCCCACACCCACTCTGCTCACTGCAGCGTGAAGCTGGGTACCAGGCTTCACTCTCACGGAACGGCTATGGAATTGTTTCCCTGAGCTAAATACCTACCGACAGCTAACAGAGTCCTTGGCCCTCCACCCTTCAGGTGTCCACTTTCACAGCCTGCCCGGGATGGTGGGTTCAGCTGCTTCTTTCTGTCCCCTCCTCTTTGGCCCCACTGCCAAGAAGCTTCCTCTATTCTAATGGGAAGAAATTATGTCTAACTCTCCTCCAACTGTCTTTGAAGTAGAAAACAGCATATGGAGACGGTTTACTTTGGGTTCTGAGTTTTCAGAGAAATGCTTTTATAACATTTCTAATTGGCCTCAACATCAAAGAAGGCATGTCACTCACAAGACAGAGCACCAGAGAATAATTAAGGATGGCTAAGTGGAGAGACGTCAACTAGACCTGGGCACAGTGACACCATCACTACCACCATCATCTTAAAGGACCATTCAGTGCACAATTACACAGGCTGTCTTGGGTGATGCTGCCCCAAAAGCTTTGCCCTCAAAAAAGATACCAAACCTACTTGGTTACCAAAAGGATTCCCTGGAAAGCTTCTGACCCACTAGTAGATGGAAACAGTCAAAATACTAATAATATATTGGAAAACTCCAAATGTCCTTCAGTTGGTGAGTTGATAAACTGGCACATTCAGATAACAGACTACTACTGAGCAAAAAAAAAAGGGTTGAACTGCTATGCAACAACATGGATGAATCTCAAATGCACTATGCTAGCCAGGCTTAAAAGGTACACATGCTATGATTCCAGGGCACAGATTCCACGGCTGTGATTCCAGGAACAGAAAACTGATCGGTGGCTGCCAGATGCTGGGGGCGGGGCTAACTACAAGGGGCACAAGGGGACCGGGGGGTTATGCAACTACTGTACATCTCGCTGGCAGTAGTGGTTACATCGCAATATGTACTTGTTAAAACTCCTAGAACTGTACCATAAAAAGTGTAATGTTACTGTACGCAAATTATCCCTGAAAAAAAGGCCAAAAAAGTCTAGTAATAATCAGGAAAATAAGCAAAATCCAACAAAGAATTTAAATATTTACTGTTCCTAGGTAAACTTCACTTTCATATTGAAAAACAAACTTACATCTCTCTGCACAACTGTGGCTCAACTGACTGCTCACGTCCTTTAGAACAGACGGCTTCTCACCCACGCCCAGAGCAACCGGGACGGGCAAGGAGCTTCTCAAACCTTCAAGCACCCACTATGTGCCAGGCTCGGCGAGAGGAGCCGGGCCACCAGCAGAGAGGCCACAGTGCCAGGCCCTGCAAAGCTCACAGCGGGAGGAGGTAAGAACACGGAGGAGGTGGCCCAGAAGTCCCCAGAACAGACATGGCTGCTCTGACAAGAACTGCCTCGGGTTATTTCGGGAATGTGACATTGTGTCATTCACTAATTCAACTCATTTTTGAGCTAAGTACAGTGAAAAACAGAGATGCAGAAGTCCTGGAACTCACCCCCACGCGCAGAAAGACACGTTCTTCTACCCCATTGCTTCCACAGGGCCACCCACAGGCTGCCATGGGATAAAACGGGACCCTGGGGAGACCACAGGGTGCACCATTCACACTGTTCTGGATGTGAACGCACTGTGACTGGCGTCCCCAGAATTCCGTGAGGAGGTGGCTCTGGCAGGGAACCCACCCCAGCTTCACCTTCAGGCTTCCGAGGAAGATGCAAGTTCAAGGTGGCAAGACTGTGCTTCCCAGCCTTTCCCACCTCCCCCCATGGAACACTCAAAGCAAGGTCTGTGCTGCCTGCAGCCTGAGTTAACCAGCCTGGGGGCTCCGATGCCCCAGGGCCTACTCAGCTACCCTGAGGGTGAGGGGCGCACCTGGAATGCAGGGGTGCTCCCTGGCTCTCCACTCGAGGACAGATCCAGAAGGGTACTTGCCAGTGGGTCTAGAAACTCGGGAAACAGAGTTCTAATGTCAGGGTACCTCTGGCCTATTGGAGCCTCTGGGAGAATTAGAAATGAGTGCCCCATCTTCCAGGCAGAGGCCTCAGAGCATCAGCTAGATTTCAGCCCACCCTGCAGCCCTACCTCCTAGCCTCCTTTAGAGCCTTTGGCAAGGCACAAACTGCTCCGCCTACTGACGGACCTGCCTAAGAGACAGAAAGTTCTGTCCTATGGCTGTCCCCAGCCTATCCAACTCTCTTGGTGGCGACACCACAGATCATCCTTCAGCAAGTTCGCACAACGTACTGACTAGCACGTCTGTGATTTTATTTGAACAAGGCAAACATAAATACCTGGTTGCTCGCATTCTCCTAGACTGGAGCGTCATCAGTCTAGGTCAGGCTGCATTTCTGAAGCCCCCAACAACTCCCATGGACTGCTGTTTCCCTACAGCCACCCGATGCCAGAACCTCCCCGGCCGGGTCCAGCTGCTCCTCACACCACGTGCGATGACCAAGGGCAACCAAGGGGCTTACTGTCTGGACAAAGGACACTCGGAGTCACCCCTCACACCTTCCACCCCAGTGGCTTCCAGATGGATCACAGATTCAAACATAAGTAAGGAACCACGGAAGTATCAGAAGACACTGCTGAGAATATTTTTTAATAAACTCAAAGTGGGAAAGGACTTTCTAACGGTGACACAAACCCACAAAAGATGAAAAAAATCTGATAAATTTGACACTTCAAAAAACTATCCAATTGAGATGATGAAAAAGGTCTGGAGCTGGATAGTGGGATGGCTGCACAGCCAATGTGAAATGTACTTAATGCCACCGGGCTGTACACTGAAGAATGGTTAAAATGGTAAATTTCATTTTAGGTATATTTTACCACAATACAAAAAAAGTATACACAGGGTAAAAAACAGCAGAAACAAAAGTCAAAAGACAAACAACCACCTAGAGAAAAGATGTACAAATCCTGCCACAGACATAAAGGTATTTTTCATGTATAAAGAGCTCCTACAAAGTAGCATAGCCCTAGAAAGCCATTGGAAAATGAGCAAATAGAACGAACTGAGAGTTCACAGCAAAGACAAATAGTTCTTAAACACATGAAAAGATGCTCATGCTCATTCATATCTAAAAGTTAATGCAACTACAACCCAACAGCTGAGGGAGAGGGTAGAGAATCGACTGTCTCAGCTGTGGGCGGTCGGGTTGCAAAGGGACTTATCTTGCCAGAAGAGCAAGATGGCGGCACCCAGACTCTCAGAGGCCGACCCTCCAGCCAGCGGGTCCACTTCTAGGAATTTACCCTACAAACAATTTCAACATGTTATACAAAGGTATTCACTGCAGAATTATTTGTAATAAAAAAAATTAGAAGAGAACCCTAAAAGTTCATAGACAGGGAGAGAGTTAAATACATTATGATAAACTCACAGAACAGAAGGAAGCGTGTCTTTTTGTACAGTAACAGAATGACTCGCAGGTACGTTGTGAGGTGAAAAACAGAAGTGCAGAACAATGTGTCTCATATGACACCATTTCAGAAAAAACATGAAAATGTTTCTAAGTTCATTGACTTAAATACACACAGACTTCATCTGGAAGGATCCCCAAGAAGCTGAGGCGCTGGAGACTGGAAGACAGAAGAAGAGACGCGGCCGTCCTCTGCATATTCTTTGACTCCCATGTCATGTGAGGGAATTACCTCTTAGTTTTAGAAGACGGAAAGGGACAGAAGTCTCTCGTTCCCCGTAACTAGTCGTCCCTGTTGGGTACTGATGACTACTGGAAGTCACCACGCTGCTAGACAAGAAGGCCTTGCCTCTCTGGACCTCTTGTCTCCTAAGCCGCCTCCTCGCTGCTCACCGAGGACCTTGTCCTCATGGGGTACACACTGGAGCGCCATGAATTGGCTCCTGCTCCCTTTGAAACCTCACCCATCCATGCCACCAAACTTACTGAGTCTCTAACCACGCACTCAGCACCTTCCTTGGGGCCAGGGTTCAACAGTAAGACACAAAGCCTTTTCAGACCTTAACAGCGGAGTGGGGGAGGTGCCGAGTCCACCCGTGCCGGCTCACGGGAGCCCGCAGTTCATTCTGCAGGAACTGTGTGAGCTGCTTGTTGAACACATCGCTGTTAAGTAATACAGAATCAAACAATGGCCCGATCCCCACAATGGCACCAAAAGCTGAAAAGACAGCGCTCCTGCAATCAGCAGGGCTGAAGTTCAGAGATTCAGTTTAACGAAGATAATTTGTATAAGGATGAGAAACAGTCTAACAGAAGATCACACGTTAGAATTAATGACAATAAATTGATTGGGAAAAGAATTTGCAGACTGGGATGTGACTCCATTTGTTAAAACGTCATCAACCATAGGTCAGCCACAGCAAAAATCAACAAGTATATTCTGTGAGACAACTGACTACAAGGAATTTACAATAGAGTATGCATATTTTGTTATTATTTGTAAATCGTGTTATACATCCTTTATATCAGTAAAATTTATTTAAAAAAAGGTATGCATATGTATACACGTGTATATTACACATATACACGTACGCACGCATGTAAGCACATACACACACACATTTCAATCCACACTGAGCTGAACTCTGACATCTCAAGCCTAACTTCTCTAAGGTCTGGTTTCCCAATCTGTAAAGGAAGCATAAAAACCACTTCCCACCTGCCTCCCAAGGTCAAATAGAAACTACAAACTATAAAGTTGCAACCTAGCTGTTAGCAATATCCTGACTCTTCCCACCCCACAGTGGCTAATTTTTAAATGCCTGCTCCCCACAACTTTCCCCTGTCTTTTGGCTTTCAGGCAATCATCTTCTTGCCCTTAACCTCTTTACTATCGCAGAAAGAAGTGCAACACAAGGAACAAGACTACACAGCGTTGAAAACTGCTCTGTCCCTGTCCCTGTGCCCTCTGAGCAGGGCTCAGCTCTGCACGGGTCTTTGCACATCCCCACACCCAGCACTGCCTCCACTCGCTCCCTGAGCCGCGGAGGCTAACCGACACCTTGCTGGAATGCTGGCAAGGCTCCCAACCCTCAGCGGCAGAAGCCCATTTTCCCATCTTCCCGTTTACACTATTCCACTGGATCCCTCATTTCTTCTCTCTGGGTGCTACCCCAAGCACGTCCCATAGAACTAATTTTAAATCATAATTAAATCCTATCTTTTCAGAATGCATGACACACCTTTCTACACATACTAGAATCAATTAAAATTTACTGGGGAAGACATCAATTCTATATTAAGAGTTCCTGTTTCCTTTTTGAAGCCCCAATTTTCAAGCATCAAAGAGAGCAAATTTGACAGGATTGACCGACAGCAGGGAGACTGCCATTTGCAAAAAGGTTTAACATCAAGTCCCTGCAGTTTTCACTTTTCAACTGCAAATACTGCAGGGCAAACAGGTGTGTGGTAGAGTGCTCTGGCCCGGCTCTGGCCCGGCTCGGCTGTGCTGTGCAGCTCTCTGAGACCTGCCCACTGACACGGGCAGGTCAGGGTTGGGGCCACTGACTCTACTACCTGTCTCCCCTGCAGTAACTGAAATGGGGCAACCACACTTTATTCCCACTACACTCACCTCCCCCCATACTTTAAAATTTGAAAGCGTACATGACACTGAGAAATAGGTAACATGGTATAAAGTACCAGAAGATTTTGGGGAACTCATTGGTATGCTATCTACAATGGAAAGGACAGAGCCATTTTGTCCACATCCTACTCTACCCAGCTGGCAGTGTGACCCCGGGCCCCATTTTATTCCTTTATGGGGCTGTCACCTCTCAGGGTTTTTCCAAGGATGATACGCATCTTAAGGAACTTCTTAGTGATTATTGGTCCACCTTTAAAATTCAGAGGAACGATGGCTACAGTCCTTAATTTCAGAATTTTGTTATGACCAGTTAAGGGAATTGATACTCCAACAACAGATATTTCTGGAATACCTTCTCCTTGCAAGATGCTGGGAACAAAAGAATTATGACACCTTAAGGGGCTTACAATCTAGGGAAGATACACACACACACACATAGGGACAGCCAGCAATGCAACAGTGGGGAGTCTAAATGCTGGATGAATGTGCCAAAGATGCTGGATGAATGTGCCAAAAAGGAAATGCCCCAGGAGCTGCAAGAGGAGGAGCGCATCACTTTGAAGTGGGATGGTCAGGAACGACTTCCTGGGGCAAATGGAACATAAACCCAGGATTCAGAGTAGAGAGGAGGGTCCCGCATAATGATAGCAGATTCTGATCAGTTGCCCCAACAGAGGGGAGGAGTCACACAACAAACCCAGTATCATTTCATGATTGTCACAAGTGGACGTCCCCCTTTCCTGATTCTTCTCCATCTCCTCCACCTCCTCCCAGCCAGGAGGCTGCCCTGCCTACTGCACCACCCGGGCTCCCTACAGGTGGCTCATGGGAGGCACTGGAGGAAGGCTGGAGGGAAGGGGGAGAGGGAGGCCAGGGGGTTTGTTCCCCAAAGCGGCATGTGCTGGTGGCTCCAGCTCAGCCCCAGGTGTGTATCAGATCCCCAGACCATGGTGCATACTTGGCCACCTCATAAGCTTCACCTGGACCATCCGAGGCGGACTCATCTCCTGCCAGCATCCTGACCGACACATTTCCTTTTTCCACGGTGCCCTTCAAATCAGCCCCTCATCCACCGACGTGCTTCCCCAACTGACTTCCACGCCAGTGCCCTGGCTCCGGGGAGCGGGAAGCCGAGCTGGGAGATGTGGCAAAAAGCCTTCTTCTCACCTCCTGCCGGGGTCCCCAGACCTGACCTTTTACCTTTAAAAGCCACCCCCCACCTCTTGCTAGGAGGAGGGGATATTTGAGACACTAACTAAGCTCTGTGGGCTCCACAGTCACACAGCATGCTATACCATCCAGCCCACCAGAGAGACAGGCACCTGGGGCCTCAGAGAATGAGAGAGAATAAAAAGTAAGGAGATAGCTAGCTTTGGCTAAAAATGAGGAATCAGCATGAAAAGAACACAGCTATTAAGCAAGTTTAAAAACGGAGTCATCAAGATGGCAGCAGAATGCCATCCTTAGCAGGGTGGACCGAGGTCAGACAGTGACGGGAATCCGGCTCAGCCATCACCCACAGCAGCCTGTCCAGCAGGGAGGGAAAGACGGAAACTGCACGTTAGCCAAGGGTGGCTCCCACACCCAGGCCAGTGACGTCCAGAAGTCTGACCAGCCTTATCCATTGTCAGTCCCACCCCAGGCCTCTGGGACACAGCTGACCCGTCCACTCCTGGGACAGCACATAAAAGCCAGACTAAAACAGAAAGTGCCCCAGACCTCTTGCTAGCATTATTTGGCAGCCTGCTCTATTCCCTCCTCAGGGATGGACCCTCAAGGTCAATACTTTCTCTCAAGAGCTTTTTCTTTGCCCACTGGGTGCAGGAGGCTCCTTGCCTATTACCCACTCCAGTACCTAGGCCCCTCAGTCAACACGTCCCTCCCTGTCTTAATCCTGGAGCCCCAGGGTTCCCAATGAGTGGGGCAGGGGGACGGGTGCTGCTCCTAGGATCCAGTGGGCAGAGGCCAGAGATACTGCTAAGCATCCTACAATGCACAGGACAGCCCTCACCACAAAGAACTATCCCAGCCAAACTGTGCCTAGGGTGAGATACTCCTGGTTTAGAGGGCAGAAGGAGGAAACAGGTATTGGACACATTGTATGAGCCGGGCTCTGTGCCGGATGTTTTCAACTTCCCTACCCAGTCAGTGACAGAGGGAGAGGCCACAAAATGAGCTGCACCTCCAGTCACCCAATTTCCAGACACGGCTTAGCAGTCTGGGTCTCCAACAGTTGCCACAACCATTTTAAACAGTGTCCAAGGCCAACGTCTTTCTGAACCTCAGTTTTCTCCGCTGTAAAATGTGGGTTACAACACCCACCTCCAGCCCCTGGTCTAGAATGGGCTCCCAGTGAGTCTTAGTTTCCTTGCCTCCTTCTTCATGTTTGGTTGCCAGCTTCTTCCAGGGAACATATGAGTTCAGAGACACACACACATACCTGCTCAGGCACCCACCTGCTTACATCATTACATCCCCACAAGAATCTGAATAAATGAATGAGCCCTCCCAGAAGAAGGACCGCTCCTTGCCTGAACTCCAAAAACAGGTCTTCACACTCGGTTCCTCTCACTTATTTAGGCTTCCCATTATCATTGGTTGTGTGAAGTCTGTCTAGCCTACTTGATCAGACACTCGTCGGGATATAAGGGTCTCACCCAACACCCTAGCCAGTGCCGTATCATTCAGATGTCCAATCAACCCCGGAGGAACGAAGAAAGCTGGACAGACATCACGGTTCATGCGACAGTTTTGTTGAACAGTCTGTGTCTGTTTTCTGTTTATAGTTATTATCACCACTCCCTGACAGTTCACCTGGACTCACCCTACAGATCCAATTTTCAGGCATTTTCCTTTTTGAATTTGTGAGCATCTAACATTACTTGCATAAACTAAACATATCCACTCAATAGGCCCACAGAATAACGAAGCATCCTCTTAAAGTGGCTTCCCATGCGGCAGCCGTGTTCCTTGAACAAATGAGACCCAGTGCGCAGGAACAAGGACGGCTCTCCGCCGTGAGTGGGCATTTACACACAGCAGCTGGCGGAGCCTCGCCACTGAGGAGCTCCTAACAATCCAGCCTTTCAGCCACTAGTCTAATAGGCTTTTCTTGGCATGGACAATCTGGGCTTGGCCAAACACTCATTTTCACATCGTCAATCAGTACGTGTCAGAAAGTGATGGAGGCTCGGCTCTGCCGTGTGTCCTGCGTTCTGTAGCAAGCTCTTCGTGCTCAGGAACTCAGGGGCCCACACACTCAGACTCCTTTCTCCATAAAGATCCATAACAAAAGCAATGATTTGTTCCTCTGATCAAATCCTAGGGTTTTATTCAGCTGCTTAAGATGGTTTTTAATTTAAAAAGCAGCTAGAAAAATGAAACTGACTTTCCAGGAACTTAAAGGATACCAAGTTAAGCCTGAATTTGCGTGCTGACGTACCTCAGTTCCCAGTAACGCCAGGATGACTATTCCCCAGCACCTCCAAGCAGCTGTCTCAGGGACGAGCTAACTCCTGGCTGGCGGGCACGCAGCTTTCAGTCGTCTCAGCTTCCCCGCACACACGCATCCATCTTAAAAGACCCTCCTTAACATGGGCCTCTCTCTCCCTCTCCCCTGCCGTCTGGGGGGACTTTGAAAATGGGTCCCTGTAAACTCTGCTTCAGCCGCTCACTTTTGAGTACACAGCTAAATTCCTAGTTAATTTGCTTCTCAGGAACTCTAAGAACCATCTACCACACTATCAGGCAGACTACCTGAGGGAGCCCAGCACGTAAACCGAGGCCTGGGTCTGAGCCCTCAGAATGAGGCCGGCACACCTGGAAGGACAGATCAGATAAACACAGTCCAACCGGGCAGATGGGCACCGTGCAGGCTGAGCCAAAGAGGGGCAGAGAGGGTGAGGAGAGAGGAAGGGAGGAAGGAGGGATGGAACTGAGGAGAAGCGAGCCCTCGCCCCACTTGGCTCCTGGGAGTCCAGGCCAGAACCTGGGCAGAGAAATGAAGAATGCACAGAGGACAGATAGGGCTCATCACACAGACTCAGAAGCACGTCACACAGTCTTGCTCTCTCTGTCTTCAGCCACCACTTCTCGAGCACTTGCTACATGCCTGGTCCTGGCCAGGCGCTTTACACACCTTATCTACATCCTCACAAGAACCTTGTGAGGTAAGCATGGCTATTATCTCCATTCTATCGAGGAGAAAAGGGAGTCTCCCAGAAGTCAACAGTAAGGTAACAGCAAGTGTGTTCTGGAGTCCGGGATTTGGGTCCAAAGTTCCGAAGTGCTGTTCTAATTTCTGGACAGGTACCTTCCTGCATAAGGCAAATAACAACGCCTACGGTGCGTTAGCTTAATCCCACCCAACATAAGACACAAAAAACCATGTTCTCTACTCAGAAAACTCGCAATTCATAGGGAGAGCCAACAATCACATGAATAAGCCAACTGTACAAGAACACAAGTGGCCAGTTACTTACTCCAAACTGTTAAGGGATTTAGGAAATAAGAAAGCAACCCTTCACAGTAGACCAGCCGTGGACACGCTCTGGAGAAGTCTGAGGCATATGACCGGCTAGGCCATTTCGCCTCTGCTTCTTATTTCTCCAGGCTACCACTTCTCTCCAATGTAGACGAGTTGTAAAAGTTATCTGCATCAAAGAGAATGTTGCTTCTGAAGATGAGGCCTACATAGGACGGTCCACGTTAATTTGTAATATTCATAAAACAGGATATGGTCATTCCTGTTTAGCAAAACAGAGGGATGTCATGCTTCGGGCCGGCCACTAGCTCACCTGGCCTGTCCACTGCTATATGCCAAGCCTCCCAATCTCTCCGTGCCAAAGGAGGGTGGGGGGAAGTAGACTGACACAATTCCATCCTGGAAAATGTTCCACTTGTACTGATTCATTTCCTCTCCTAAACAGTTGAATCAGCTGCCTGAAGCTCTACGTGGGGAGGAATGTCTGATGGAGCTTAGAGTGAACCCCTATCAATTCTAAATGGGAAAATTGTAAATAGCTTCCAACTATTCCAGAGCTTGTTTGAATTACAGTGCAAAGAAAGCCCAAGAACAGAGTCCCAAGCAGTCACTGTATAGGTCCATCACCAAATGGGACGACAGGTGAGGAGTCCACTTCACTCCAATTGCACAAGGTGGAAAAGCGACACTGGGAGAGAAAAGAGCAGAAGGGCCAGAGGTCAGCCAGGCCTCGCCCCGAGGACACAGGTGCCGCTGCCCTGACGCACTGTGGAGGGCGCAGCCAGCCAGGAAGGTGGCTCCTCCACCCTCGGTGGCGGGTCGGGAAACAGCCCGGGGTGATCCGAGGCCAGAGCACGCCTGAGGGCAGACGGGGAAGCTCCTGGCACTGCAAACAGCAGCGCATGTGCTGATTCTAGGGGCTCGGAGCAGCAGAGACAATATTTAGAAAGACAACTTTCTCTAGTCACATCCCAGGTGTACAGTGGAAGCCCCTGGCAGGCCCTGGTTTATGGGCCAGAAAAACTGTTTTAGTAAGATAACAAATAATCTCTGAGTGCTTTCTGGTTCCAAATTCCCAAGGACAGCTGCTCTGCGGATCACCTGCAATCCAGCATCTTAAAATTCAGTAGGCAGCTGTTAAAAGTCCGTTCTCTACAGCATGTTTCCACATACCTCAGTGTGTATCCACATACCTACTATAGTGCGTATCCGCACCCCGACTATGGTCCGCGTGTGCACACGCCTACTACAGTGCACGTCCACACACAGACTACAGTGCGTGTCCACACCTACTACAATGCATGTCCACATACCGACTACAGTGCGCGTCCACACCTACTACAGTGCATGTCCACACACAGACTACAGTGCACATCCACACCTACTACAGTGCACGTCCACACACAGACTACAGTGCGTGTCCACACCTACTACAGTGCACGTCCACACACAGACTACAGTGCGCGTCCACACCTACTACAGTGCACGTCCACACACAGACTACAGTGCGCGTCCACACCTACTACAGTGCACGTCCACACACAGACTACAGTGCGTGTCCACACCTACTACAGTGCACGTCCACATACCGACTACAGTGCGCATCCACACACAGACTACAGTGCGCGTCCACACACAGACTACAGTGCGCGTCCACACCTACTACAGTACGCGTCCACACACAGACTACAGTGCGCGTCCACACACAGACTACAGTGCGCGTCCACACCTACTACAGTGCACGTCCACACACAGACTACAGTGTGCGTCCACACACAGACTACAGTGCACGTCCACACCTACTACAGTGCGCGTCCACACACAGACTACAGTGCGCGTCCACACCTACTACAGTGCGCGTCCACACACAGACTACAGTGCGCGTCCACACCTACTACAGTGCACGTCCACACACAGACTACAGTGCGCGTCCACACCTACTACAGTGCACGTCCACACACAGACTACAGTGCGTGTCCACACCTACTACAGTGCACGTCCACACACAGACTACAGTGCGTGTCCACACACAGACTACAGTGCACGTCCACACACAGACTACAGTGCGCGTCCACACCTACTACAGTACGCGTCCACACACAGACTACAGTGCGTGTCCACACCTACTACAGTGCACGTCCACACACAGACTACAGTGCGCGTCCACACACAGACTACAGTGCGCGTCCACAACTACTACAGTGCGCGTCCACACACAGACTACAGTGCGCGTCCACACCTACTACAGTGCACATCCACACACAGACTACAGTGCGTGTCCACACCTACTACAATGCATGTCCACACACAGACTACAGTGCGCGTCCACACCTACTACAGTGCACGTCCACATACCGACTACAGTGCGCGTCCACACCTACTACAGTGCGCGTCCACACACAGACTACAGTGCGCGTCCACACCTACTACAGTACGCATCCACACCCCTACTACAGTGCATGTTCACACCTACTACAGTGTGTATCTACATCTCGACAGTGCGTGTCCACATCTCGACAGTTTGTGTCCACATCTTGACAGTGTATATCGACACACCGACAGTGTGTTTCCACACCAACTACCGTGCATATCCAAATATCTACTACAGTAGGTAACCATACATTTACAGTACATATCCACAGACCTACAGTGTGTATCTACATCTCCACAGTGCGTATCCACACACCTACACTGTGTATCCACATCTCTACAGTGCGTACCGACATACCCATAGTGCATATCGACACACCTCTAGCGTGTATCCACACACCTACAGTGCGTATTGACATACATACAGTGCACATCCACATATCTACAGTGCATATCCACACAGCTACAGTGCGTATCGACATACATACAGTGCACATCCACATATCTACAGTGCATATCCACACAGCTACAGTGTGTATTGACATACATACAGTACATATCCACGTATCTACAGTGCATATCCACACACCTACACTGTGTATCCACATCTGTACAGTGCATACCGACATACCCATAGTGCATATCAACACACCTCTAGCGTGTATCCACACACCTACAGGACGTATCGACATACATACAGTGTGCATCCACATATCTACAGTGCGTATCCACACACCTACAGTGTGTATCCTCACACCTACAGCATGTATCGACATACATACAGTGTGTATCCATGTATCTACAGTGTGTATCCACACACCTACAGTGCGCAGACCTTTGCTTCTGTAAAGTGAAGCAGCCTGTAACTCCCAGACTATTAAATATTACACTCAAAAGGTTGCAGTCTTTCATCACTTTTCCAGAGACACATTTCTGCTGCTTACTCATAAGTCACAGACGGCCAAAAACAAAACTGAGCTCTACACAGAGGAGGCAAAAGGTTTAGAAGAGCTTCTCAAAGGAGGGTGGAAACACGAGAACTGAGTCAGCACTAACTACTGACCTCTTCTCCCCCTGGCCACTCCCTTTTTGTCCCAGCGTATCCCTCTGTCACCTTTTTCTTGTATCACATAAGTCATACCTAGCTTCCTCATATGCACCTGGGTCATGGACAGACCTGGGATTTGCCAGGCAGACAGACACCCAGGCAGCTCAGAGGAAAATCTGATCTTTTTCAAGATGGGACCAAAAAAAGGGCACTGATTACTGTTCCCACATTTCTTTTTCAACTGGAAAATCCTACAGTGGGAGGCCAGGAACAAGAGAGTGGACAACTGAAGTAAGGTCTCAAAAATCCTGTCAATCTTTCAAGTTAAAAAGGAAAAGTTCGCATGCTTTCAAAGGTAGAAAACGATGAACTATAAAAGAATTATTCAACAATGGAAAAAAGTAGAAATTGGCTCATTCCATGTAGGTGACAACTTAGAATATCAACTGTACCTGATACATTTAAAAACCAGCCCCATTCATCCCATTACATCTAAATAAGAATAATCAGACAATTTTGACAGAAAATAAAACGTGTCCCAAAAGACAGTCCACACTCAGAGCCAAATTTCCCAGGCAAAAACCATCAGGCTTTGAACTGGCACCATCAGTACAGACTTTTCAAACACCAGAGATCCCCAGTTTACAGCACTCATTTGTTCAAACATTATGCTCCTCATCCAAAGTTGAATGTGTTTATAAAGGAAAAAAAATCGACAACATTCTCCCCACCCCGTTCCCCTCCTGGCAGCTCTGAACATACGTTACGTTATTGAAGAAAATTTCTCAAGCTCCCAATTGAAATGCCGACAGATCAGACACGGGGGAAAGTCCTGTGGCCAGTGCTCAGCGGTGAGCAGTATTATACTTAAACAACAACAGCGTGACCCGTAAGCCACACTAGCTCTCAAAGTCACCTAAAAGAGAGAAGTGATAAACAAGAGGCACGGAAGATGCCACTTGTCAACCCTCCCCAGATCAGGTACCAGCACACAACTGGTTCTGTTTTGTTTTGTTTTGGACCGGGACTGAAAATACGGCACAAACTATTGTAGGTTTTAGACTTTTTCATTGTAAAAGCTCATCTAGCACATTAAACCTAGCGTTAAGGTACAATGACACTTTCTGTTTCATCTAAAAAAGATTTACTAGTTAGACAGTTACTTTCAACCCAGTTTAGTCGGATGATGTAGAAAACCCAAATGTCAGTCTATTTTTCCTCCACACTCTCCTAACTGCACATTTAGAATGTTAACAAAGTGATAAACTGGACTTATTATAAATAATTATACTGCCAAATAATCTTTAAGGCTGAGAGATGATGCATTCTGTTTTGGTAATTTACCACAATAAACCAAAGCAAAACAATTAAGTACTCGCTTCCACATGAGGTCTCAAACACTCACACACCGGCCCTAAACCAGATGGACTTGGGCCGCTGAATGAAATGAGAAACTGTTTGTCACTTAGCAGGAGGCCCACTGGCAGAGCCAAGACTCTTACACATTACAGCACTCAAAGGTTAAATAATAATGCAAGTGTTCTGTGAACTTTCTAGAAAGCTAAACTTTAACTCTGGGACTGGGGTAAAACTATGCCACACACTAACACCATTCCTAGCTGTGGGCACATGCCACTCGGAAAAGGAAAGCAGGTCCGTGTGCAGGCAAGAGGCAGTGAGAGCTCTGAGCTCAAAGGGAAGCTCTGGCTGGGGCGGAAATGAAATCTTCCTTTCAGTGGTTCCTGGTTATTCCTAACCACTTCTCCACTGCACACATGAAAATGCATCGGCCTCAGTTGGCTGCCCAAATCACCTCTCATAAATATCAACTTCACTTCTCTTCCACAAAAGGAAAACTGCCAAATCATGACTGCTGTAGAGAACATAAGGAAACAGGCCTGGCCCAAGCTTCTAGGTCCATCTCTTGCTACCTACTAACCCGCAGCCTTGAGAAAGCCACCTGTCCTGTCTAAGCACCCACTGGATGAAATGGGAAGCAGGTCTTGCTGATCACTCTGGCTTCTTCTAGTCTGGGTATCGAAGGGTCTCTGGGCTGCCCTCCACCCAGGGAAGCCCCTCCCCACACCAGCAGGAGTGATCCAAGTCCCAGAGTTAATAGGTTAGCTTTTTAGAAAGGTTACAAAACACTTTCTTCCTCTCATGATCAGAAATGAGTTTCTACTCAAATCATGCCTTATTTCATTTATATACAAAACGCCTGGTTAGCTTAGGTACCCATAGCAGTTGGGTAGAATTAAGAGTGAAAGTTCCTAACACACTTTCCTGTGGGAAGCGAGGGACTCCTCACAGAGGTCAGACAACGTAATTGTCACTCACATGGCTTAGACCTTGTCCCCCAACCACACCAACTCAAGGTATCCAGTTTTTACCCCAGCACCCACTCACCCCTCAACCAACCCAGAAGGTTCTCTGCCTTCAAGGGGTTACAACTTTCCTGGGAGACAAGAGGACGTGTCTGACAATGTCACCTCTCCTGACATAACCCCTGTATGGGATTAGCGACATTGCTCTGAGCATCCATCTCAGAGAGCTTACTGTTTGTATTCACGGCTTTGCAGGGGCATGCCAATGTTATGAGGCCTTTGGGTTCCTAAGTGGCTGGATGAGACACAAGCTGAGGGTGAAAAGGCAGAGAGGCCCAAGAAGTCAGCTCCAACGCTCCTCGGCTTCCCCATCACTAAGAACCTTGAGCCTCTAGGCTCCCGGGCCCGTGGAACCTAAATTATGCCTGCCTGAGTGGTCCCGAGACACACTCCCACTACTGGCAAGCAAGCATTCACCCAAACTACCACTCACTACCACCACTGTGCCCTCCCTTCACATCCTAGAAGACTATAATTAGACCTTCCTAAAATGCACAGGATTTTAAAATCACTCACCATTACCCTTAATATATGTATTTGAACTTTATGTCCCTTAAAACTTTGCAGCTTTTCCTATCAGAGAAAACATCTCGGGGCACATGGAAGCAGAAACGCAAAGAGAAGGAAGCCCCTGGGCACAGTCCTACAGGATGAACTCACTGGTTGACCATGTGGGCCCACAACTCACACTTCCAAAGGGAAAACACGCCGGGCAGTCACTCCTCCTGCCCTCTGCACAGGACTGCCACAATCCTCAGGACTCCGTCCTGCAGGCACAGTAAATCAACGGGAAGATGCACTGAGACTGTCAGGATTTATTACAATTCCTAACTTCAATTAAAACGCCTATGGATTTTATGCCAAAATCAGAATGTTTTCAATTTGAATTATTATCTTCCAGCAACCATCCAAATCAATGTAAAATATTTAATGCTCCACTTTGTTTTGTTTAAAACTGATCTTGTGCTTGGAAATTTTGGCTGCTGTGCCCATTACTGTTCAGCCACAGAGAACGCAGAAGAAAAGGCAGCTTCCATGTTTATGAGCTGCAGCCTTTAATATGCTAAGTTCACCTCCACAGTCATCACTTATTGAAGCCACAAATAAGTATGTGTGTGTGTTCATGGTGCTTTACATATCTCAATCCATTCATTCAATCAGCGAGCATTTACTGAGCACCTAGTAAGTGGCATGCATCTAATTAGGCAAGAGAGATAAAAAAGGATGAGCCAGTCCAAGGTCACAACCTGTGACAACCTCTGGGGAAAGCAGATAATCAAATCAGTAATGACTGTGCTGTGTGGTAAATGCCGTGACGGGGAAAACAGGTTATGAAAAATATCTTAGATGTGTCAGACGTTTACAGCCGCTGTCTCCAACTCTCACAACACCCTGCAAAGGCAGGTATCTCCAATTCCCAAATGAGGGTACTGAGGCTGTCCCACACCACGCACTGCCTTGCTATCCATCAGCATCCGCATCAGCATCTGCATCCATATCAGCATCTTAAATCCCCACTCTGGTCTCAATACGGCGCCTGCAGCTCCGCATGAGCTCGTTCAGGCATTGCTCACACTCGTGCCTGGGATTCCCCAGGACGCCGCACACACTGGGAGAAAGGGCCACACTGAAGGAAGGCTCAGGCCACTACAAGGAGCAACACAAGAGTAATCATAACACAGTGTGAGGACGGAGCACGGCTGGGCAGGTGCTGGTCACGGACCAACAGAAGGCTTCAGACAGCAAGACAGTGGGCTTCCGAGCAGGAGAAATCATCGTGGAGGCATTTATTCAGGAGGTGGCATCAGGTCTTCAGATCACGTAAGGCCAGACAGCAGAGGAGGAAAGAGGCCACCCCCTCAGGAAAGCAGTGTTCAGAGAAGTGCCCAGCTCACAGGGTAGGCTGAACCGCCGCTAGGGCTGTCACTGGAGCCCTAACGTGGGCCACGCCAGCCTGCAGCTGCCCCCAATGCCAAATGATAAGAGCAGAGGAGGCACGCCGGGGCATTAAAACAATGCAAGTGTAACAGCAGAGGGAGGCAGCCGCAGTGACAGGAGCTCCTCCCAGAGATTACACACGGACGGAAGCAGCTCTTGGTTCCACCACCTGAGATCGAGGGAGGACTCCAAAGGGCCTCCCGGAGTCAACACAGAAGGTCACCAACAGTCGGCTAAGGATGAGGGTCCATTCACTGCAGGGACTCGTTTCCACTTGGGGTGTGCAGGTTCGAGGCCAGGGCCGCATTATTCCCAGAATCACAGCGGACAGGCCGAGCACTGCAGCCACGGGTCTCCCCCATGACCCTCTTCTCACAGGGCCGCCCCACCCAAAGTTGGCTAACAGACGCTTCAAAGAATATGGACTTGCAGGCCAAGTTATCAGCCTGCCTAGAACATGGTCATGTCTGGGCCAGCCCTGCAGAAGATATCTATGTTTGTTTACCTCGTTACTTGAAAAAATACTTTTGCGTGAGTTAGATCACTTGATTTTCACAACAGCCATGACAAAAGCACTAGGCTTCTCATTTTACAGATGAAGATCCCGAGGGTCAGAGAGAATAAGTGACCTGTTCAAAGTTGTAAAGCTAGCAAGTGGTTGAGCTGATTTTGGACCAGGATAGCTGTCCGGCGATCTGTCTGCTCTGTCACTACTGCAATAACCCTAATACTGTACAAAGTTCTTTAGAGCTGACAGAGAGCTTTTACAGTAGTCCTGGGCAGTACACACAGACACACACTAACAGACACACACACACACACCTGCTCACCCTCGTACATACATACTCTGTTTTCCTAAAAGTAAAATAACAAATACAACAATAATAATACTGTATTCTACGTGTTTAAAAACCTATCTTCCCCTCTGGCTACGGACTTCGTGTCAGCAGAGACAGAAGGTAAGTGAGGCGCTATTGTTTAGACTGTTAGAGATACGTGCTAAAGTCTTAGATCCTAGACGCTGGTCCGCTTATAACACAGTTCAGAGCACTGGCACTTGAGCTAAAGCCCTGCGCGTGTCCATCATCAGCCCTAAGGCCGCCTCCACCCCGCCTCCAGACCCGGCTTCAGGAGGACACTACTTCCCAGGCAGACGTCAAGATCCCAGGACTCGGAGAAAACTCCAAAAAAATCAACTATTTACCCCATGTTTACACAAAAACAAAAGATATATCAGACAGACAGGCACGTATACTTTATTGTAAAAAATCCCCAACTCTCAGTTTTTCAGAGCACTTCTTTCAAATTCATATTTCACATACATTAAATTATTCAATAAACAATATGTCAATTAGTCTTGCACAGTGGGGAGAAAGTTCCACACAAAATGCAGACAGAGCCAAGAGCAAAGCGAAGTGCGAGTGACAAATGAGTAAACAGCCTCGCAGAGGGCTGTGGGCACCGGAGCCAGCACAGGCACGGCAGCCACGGGCCGCGTTTCTTCTTCTCCTAACACACAATTCCACCGAAAGATCTTAATGAAAATGAGGTCAATACACTTAATCCATAAAGCAATCATCTCATCTAATTTTAATCATCCATCTTTTTAAGAGAACTTATATAATCAGGCCACACTACACAAACAAAATCATAATATATTTTTTCACCTCTTTTCCCTACTCCCAAAGGAAAACTCCACATACTGCTCATCTTGCTGAAACCACAGGAATAAAGTGATTTAATTAGAGTTAGACCAAGTATTTTAACCACATACTCAGTCTTAAACATACCCACGAAACACGGCTTTTGAGAGCTTTCCTTCCTCCTGACTCAGGAAATCTCAACATACAGCACACACAGGCTCCCAGTGACGTTCTGGGTCAATACCAAACACACACAGAAATACTCTGATACTGTAACTTTTTAAAAATTGCTTTCATTCTGCACTACTATTCAAACCATTAAAAAATTTTAGGTAAGCTCAACTTGCATAATTCTCATCATGCAGGGTGTGGGTGTTTGTGAATTTCCTTTTCACCGAGAAAAAGGAAGCTCTGTACCAGGATGTCAGGTGTGCATGGAAAAACAAATATTTTGATACACGTAAAGTAACTACAAACTTTTTTTATTTAAAGATCCTTTTGCCTACTTTACTCACAATACAAATACTGCAGTCAAGTTCCTTGTGCTGAATTTAAATTCAGGTGTTAAAACTGGGTTTTCTGCTAAAGTTTGACTGGAGCGCGATATAGCCTGTCAAATGCCCAGTCAAGGGGGAAGCGATCCAGCCCTAAGATGCCCCCAAAGAAATCATTCTTTGTTCACCTAGCAACTGAAACTCAGAATCACAGCTCCTGCAGTGATGGAAGTATCCTCAGTCCAGAGAGCCGTATCAGACCTCGGTCATTGATTTGTTAAAAATTTAACATTGTGAATGAAACCAATTCAATTCCTGGTTCCGAAATGTTTCAAAACCCAAGCCCAACATCAAGGTGTGGCAACTGTGCATTTATGACCTACTTACACTTGTGCATGTCACTCTGAAAATTCAGAAAGAGGGAAAGTATTAGGATTTTAAGAGCCTATTAATTAGTTCGTACTCTGTCGAAATCACACACAGGAGCCAACTCCAGCTGCAATCATGTTAGGGTTTGCCTCATGGTCTCAGAACGGCAAGAGCTGACAAGAGTTACTGCAGACAATTCTGTTGTTGTCGGGGGTCCTGATCAATACACTGCATCATAGTCTAACACTGAAATTGCTTCTCCTCCACTCCCAGCCCCTCGGATAAGGTGGTTTATTTCGGGTCCCTAGCCCTCGCTGGGTTAGTAACTCTTTTCTCTATAATTTGCGCGTCTTCTGGAAGGGCAAGGCAGACGCCTGATTCAAACCGCACTTGTTTACCGCCCACTGCCCCCAATATTATGCATTCCAGCAACGCCGCAGAGCGCTTCCGGCACCCCCTGTACCTGCCAAGCTCCTCGCCGGTGTCGTAGTAGTCATCCACGTTCTCCTGCCTGAACACCGTCATGATAAACTGTCACGCCTCACCAAAGCCCAGCGCACTTCAGCTCCGCTTCCCAAACCATCACCACCGCTCCTGCGCCTCCGTGGGCCCCTCATGCATCAGTCTCCAGTCCTTAAAAGGGAAAAAAAAAGGCAATAATAATAACAGAATGACAACCCCAAAAGGAAGTAGACCTCCCCAGGGCTAAAACCCGCTCACGAGCTGAACACCACGTCTCGGGAGCGGCCCCTCCCCGCTGGGTGGAGAGGAGCACCCTTTGTTAAACCCGGGCCAGGGACGCCCCCAGCCCCGCGTCGCCGGCGCGCGCGTGGGGCCGGGCGCAACCGCCCCCCAAGGTCCGCGTCCCCGAAAGCAGGGCGCTCTGCACCGATCAGAACCGGCTCCGGAAGTGACCAGCCTCCCCTCCTCCCCTTTCTCTGCACACACGCCCACCCAGCTCCCCACCTCCAGGGGCGCCGAGGAAGAATGCAGCCCTCGCCCAGGCGGAGAGCGCCTCGCTGGATGCATCCCTCTCCAGCCTGCAGCGGCGGTGCAACCCCCGCCGCCTCTCGGCTCCCGCACCTCCCCGGCCGCTGCGGCCACCCCCTCTCCTCCCTCGAGCCAGGCAGTCCCCAGAGGCACATTCCTGGCGACTCCCGCTCCGTTACCCGGCCGACCCGGCGTGCGGCCGCCCGGGGGAGCTGGGGAGGGAAGGGAGCGACCGAGGGAGGCGCGGCCGCCCGCTCCCGGTCTCCGCGCCGCGACACAAAGCGCCCTGCCCGGCTCGTGCCACCTGTTCCCACCCGGCCCGCGGGGCTGGAGGCGCCTCCTGCCTGCGATCCCACTCCTCCTCGCAGTCAAGTTTCCCCCGCCTCGGCCTTCCTGGTTGTCCTGGGCGCTGCCCGGGCAAACCTCGCCGCGCCGCGGCCGCGAGAGCCAAAGCAGGCGGCGGGCCCCGGGAGGAGCCGCGGAGCTGCGCGCGACCACTCACCCGGGCGCCCGGGAGCTACTGTCCCTCCGGCGCGCTGTCGGAGGCCGATCGTGGGCGCCAGCGCCGGAGACGAGCGGGGCGGCGGCTGGAGCGCGGGGGAAGCGAGCGCGGGGCGCCGACTCCGCGAGTCCGCCCCGGCGTCGCTCGGCAGGCTCTCCCGCTCCGGCTCCGGAGCGGCCCCTCGGCTCCTCGCCGCCTTCCGGGCGGAGGGCGGCCGGCAGGCGGCCAATGGGGACCCCGCGGGCGGGCTGGCGGCAAGGCCCACCCACCTCCGAGCTGCCCGGCCGGCCGGCGCTGCGGGTTCCGCCCGCGCTCGCTGCTCCTCCCCGCGCGGCGCTCGGGGCTCGCCGGCGCGCTCTACCGCGCGCACCCCCGCGCACCCCACCCCGCACCCCGCGCCCACGCCGGGGGCCGAGCCCGCGCGCCGCGCGCCCTGTGGGCGCCCCACCCGGGAGGCCGCCACGCTGCCCGCTTCGGCTGGGTTCCGGAGAAGTGCGAGTCCTTCGTCCTGCAAATGTGTACTGAGCGCCCAGCGTGTGCCACGCACCATGCTCCGCACCGGGAAATCGGAGACCAAAATAGGTTTTAAAAAACGCCTGCCCTCGTGGAACTTACATTCTGGCGGAGAAGATAGACAATAAATATGTAAGCAAGTAAATGAGATCATTTTAGAGGAGATGAGTTCTGTGGAGACTAAGATAGAAGAATGGGATCGAGAATGACGGGGAGTGGGCCACAGTAGATGGGAATCCTCTCCGGGATAGGTGTTTTGAGCTGAGACCTGAACTGTAAGATGATGTGCGAGCAGAGAAGAAAGGGTTGGTGGTGGTCTCGGAGGCTCAGTGAAGCAACAGAAGCGAAGGGTTTCTGAGTGCTGTCTAATGCGGCATTGGCTGTTGAGGAGTTGAAACGTGGCTAGTCCCCAATGAAGGCTGCATTGTGTGAAATATTCCAAGACAGTATGCAAATAAGAATGAAAAATATCTCGTGAATATTTTTACTTTAATTACGTGTTTAAATGCTAGTATTTGGGATATATTGGTTTGAGTATATTATTAAAATTAATTTCACCTTTTACTTTTTAAAATGCTGCTACTAGGAAATGTAACACTACCTATGTGGCTTGCGTTATATTTCTGAGGACCCTCCTGATCTACAGAGACCCCTTATCCATTCCTCTTCTTGCCCCATGCCCCTACCAAGCGTCTGCGTGGGGGAAACAGAAAGGATGGTTCCCCATAGGGACTGCTGGAGATCCCAAACAGAGAACCCTCCTCCGGGGAACTCTGCCTTACTGCCTAGAATTACAAGAACCAATATGAGAGCCCTCTGAGATTTCAGATCTATATTATGGTTCAAATGCCCAGATTTTCTAAAACGAGATGAGTTAAATTCTTTTTGGTTCAACAGAAATTTTCAACCGAAGAGATTTGGCCTCGCGGAAAAAAAAAGAAAGAGAGAGAGAGAATGCCCCCCAGACCTTCTGTCAGAGTCTCCTGGCAAGAAGCCTTCATCTAAAGGCCCACAGGCAGGGTACACGTCGTCGGGATGGTGGAATCAAGGGGAGGTTCCAAATAGGGAGCTATCCAAGTTCGTATCAGGCTAAGTGGTGGGTCTGAGAATTAATACAAAAGGATCTTGAGAGGTGAGAAATACAGTCCAAAATAACAAAAAAGTGATTCATCTGGGAGAAAGGCAAATGAATACATCTGGGGGGGGTTACAAACACAGATGTTCGGGAGAAACTTGGAAAGGGCTTATGGGTGACTGCTTTATGGGTAATATTTTTTCTACAAAATAAATGTAAGTGTGTTTTCCAAGGCAATGAGAGGGACTGGCTGTGTCTGGGGACTAGTGTGTCTTACCTACCCCGTCGACTTGCTGATCACAGATGATTTTCTGGGGCAGTGAAAAATTCGCGGACTTGGAAGTCACAGAATTGGACCTAATGTTGGTGGAACCATTTAACAGCTGAGTGACCTTGGATGTGTCCCTTAGCCCTGAACTTTATGTCTGCACTAATTGAGGCAAGGATTCTAGAGAGGGGAAAATGTGGTGGTTGAAAAACAAGGCCAAAAATTCAATCAAGAAGCGGAGTGTAATTCTCCCCATGAATGGGAGTTGGCCCTACTGGCTGGCTTCTAAATAAATGTGGTGGAAGTGACACAGTGTAACCTCCTTCCAAGGACAGGTCATAAGGCATTAGAGCTTCTGCCTGCCCCTCTGTTTCTTTCTCTCTCTCTCTTTCCCCCTCTCACTCTCGCTCTCTCCACTCACTCTCGAAGCCGTCAGCTGCCATGGTTACCCCGGGACTGCCATGTGGAGAGACCACGTGGAGACACCACAGAAAGAGAAGCCGGAGCGAGCCAGCTGTTCCAGCCCTCACCCTACCTCTCAGCTACTTGTGTTTTCACAGCCCAAGTTCTGTGAACAGAAATAATGATCATTACTGTTTTGAGTCATTATTTTGGGGTGGTTTGTTACACAGCAATAGATAACTTATAAGAAATTAACAAGAAAATAAGAAAACATAACTCTTAACAGGTATCAGATGCTAGGCAGACTAAATTAGTCTCTTGCTTAATCTTCAAGTAACTCTGTAAATCAGTTGTTTTTTCCACTTTGTACTTAACCTTCTTAGTCTCAGTTTCATCGCCTGCAAAGTGGGGACAATAATAGACGCTTGTATATTCTCAGAGTTGTTGGGAGAATATAACGAGATAATGCATGAAATAGGGCTTGGTACATTACAAAATACGTCAGAATGTTGGTATTACATTTTCTGTCATGTTCCAAGCAAGAAGGGCTCTGAGGGCCATGTCTCAAATGGCGGATAGTGCTACAGTAATCCTCAAATGATGATATTCAAGCTGGAAAGAACTTTCATGAAAATAACTGATTATGATATGGACTATGGATTATGATAATCATGACTCAAGCATAGAATTTAGAACATTATTTTATATCTGCATTAGTCACGGTAGAGTAACTGCTGCTGTAGAACCCAACAAATCTCAGAGCTTTAGCACATTGAAGGGTTATTTCTTGCTCTCAGGCCAAATGTTTGCAAGGGTAGAGTGAGAGCTTGGCTCCACGTAGTCGTTCAGGGACCCAGGCTCCTGCCTCTACTGGATCCGTGGTCCCTCAGTGTGTTTGAGTTTCTCAATTGATCCTTGTCTTCCATTGGCTGTTGAGAAGGGACAATCCAGAGAGGACTGCAGTGAAGGTTTATTTAGATCAGGTTTGAAGTCTAAGGCTTAATCGTTTTTAGGCAAGACGCTCTAAGATCAATCTAAGTGGACCGCATTAGCTCAGCTCACCTTTGAGCTACTTTTTAACAACAGGCCTTTGGCTTTTATCAAGGCCTAATATTTTTAAATGGCTCCATGAAGAATGTTTCTGCACCTGTGGTTTCCCTGTTGAGGATTCTGCCCATTATGCAGTTGAGTGCCTCTTATGTAAGCAGTCAGACTGGTTCCAATTCCTCCCAGCATTGAGCACTAAAAGAACTCATTTCTCGTGACCAAATGATGTTTCCTTTTTGTCAGACAATGAAAATTATAAAGCTCATTCTGTTCTCCATTTTCCCATAGATTCCAGAGAGCATGTGGCAAACTCCGAAAGTGTAGTCCTCCAAGTAATGTCCAATTCACCATATTCTCTGCATCAATCAATAAGCATTTATTATCTAGTATATATTAGATATTAGGGATGCAGAGTTAAAAGAAACATTCTCTGTCCTCAAGTAACTCAGTCTAATGAGGGAGACTGAAGAAGGAGACAAATCCATTACAGAGTGACTGTGCAAGATTGAATCCATTCGCTTCTCTAGATACACTCTCCACTCTTCTCCACCCTTTCAAGTTGGCAGATTGAGCTGTAAGATTATTTTACCTCATTTCCTTGTCCTCTGACTGCCGGTAGTTTGGCCAATGGGGAACTCCGGCGTGAGGTCAAGTAAGAGGGAGGAGAGTGAGGCCAGGATAGTTATTCTGCTTTCCTCACTGCAAGGTTGCCTGGGTCACTGTCAAACAAAGGGCACTGCTCCTCACCAGGGAACCTCTTCTACGTGATTTTCTCCATCCTGGTGCTGGTAACCACTCTCTTTCTTTGTCTATTTGAACCTAGCATCAGTGCCAGCTCCACTGTTACTAACCTGGGAGTTCCTGCCCCATCTCTTAAGATTCCCCTGTACTCCTCGCACACCTCCTTGAATCGTCCTAATTTGAGTGTGCCGTCTGTTTCGTCTCAGACCCTGATTGATGGCGTCATGAGAGGGGCATCTCAGACTGCTAAAGAAGCACGGAGGGAGGGCGATTAATTCATATAAAGGCCAGAGATGGAGGGTGAAGAGACGGGTGAGCCTGGAGTTTCAGGGAAGTTTCCTAGAGGAGCTGACATTGTAGCAAAACACATGAAAGGAAATTAAGAGTTAGCAGAACAAAATGGTGGGCAATGGGGTGGTGGATTATTGGGTGGGAGGGATGGAGAGGAGGGCATCTAGACGGAGGAGAAGAGTGAGGGGAAATCATGGATGTGAGAAAGGTTTTGGCTCATTCAGGCATCTGTAAGGAATCAGAGCTCAGGCAGTGCAATGGCAGGAAGTAAGAGTAGAGAGGGGAAAAGTCTTTCCCTCATGCCCAGGACTTGGATGACAGCAGAGAGGTAAACCGAGGCAGATCTTGGCGGCCTCGTCCATTATGCTCAGCATTTGGGTCTTCACTCTGCAGACTCTTCGATACTCAGGATTCATTGGTGCTAATTTGGCACATCCTTGGAGATGGTGGGTAGAGAAAACCAATGAGATACTTCAAGGAGGCAGAAATCATAGGACTTGGTACTTGAGGAAAAGGAGAGTCAGGGTAATATCCAAATTTGGGGTTGATTGATTAGGTAGATATTGCTGCCATGTAGGCTGAATTTCAGGTGGACAAACTGGGGGAAGAGAAGATGAGGTCAGTTTTGGAGATAGGAAGTTTGAGGTGCCCATGGGGCATCTAGATGATGTCCAGGTGGAAATGGGTACCTATGGGATGGATGGGGGTGATTCTGGTGTATGCTAGGGCCGCCAGGAAGAAGATGGGGTCATTTATGGACAGGATGCAGGGCTAAAAAGATTGCTATGGGCAGAACTCTTGGGAACAGAAGGATGTTAAACCAAGTAAATATGGCAAGTATGCCTGGCCAGTAGCTATAGATTGCCAGTTAGTCCAGTGAGCAGCTATGGGTTTTTCTTGTGTTTCTTGGGGCCAGAATAGGCATCACCAATGGGTGATGACATAAGACCTCATGAATATAGTGCTTCATATGCCTCCTGTGTATAGAGTGCAACGTGAATAAATGTTCATGTCTTCTTGGTCTAACAGGTTACTAACTTCCTTATCTATGCTTAACACATCTTGTGAGTTACATCCATCCCATTTATTTTCTTGTTTTCTATAGCAGAATTGAATATTCATGACCAAAACAGCAAATGCACCTTACACACCTCCTTCGGAGCTGTGAGCTATTAGAAGCACCTCTCCAACCCCTTTTCCCACCATGACTCCAAACTCAAAGCCTTTTTGTAGTGCGTGGGTTTAAGCACAAGGCCTTCACATTACCTGCTTGGCCCTCTGAACTGGAAGTTTGTGACCCCAGGTTTAAGACCCCATGACATGGATTTGCCTACTTCTCTATCCCTACTTTCCCTGTGACTCAGTTTCTTTCCAATTTTCACTTACTGTACCCTGTGCTATTGAATGTATCTCTAGCTCTCATTAAGTCCACTGTAAAAACAAGTCAGGTAAAAACAAGTACACATACAAATCACTGACAGAGTCTGAAAGGCCAGAGCAGATTATAAACATCTAGGGTTACAGGTTTACTTTTGCCCTTAGCCTGATTTCTTTTATGCCTGGCCCGATTTCTTTTAGGTTCTGACACTACTTGAAACAAAAGATTGGTAACACTTGGCACTTATAAAACTCATGGCCTAGCATGTCAGTCAGCTCCTAACTAAGGTTAGCTGCCTCTGAACAGTGTACACTTCACTCATTTTACTATTATGTACAAACACAGCATTCGTGTTACGCCTGCCCTTCTCTCCCACAGGAGTTCCCCACTATTGGATTTTTAGCACAGTTAGCTACCAGATTCTGCCTCTCTCTATGAGAATATTTGGATATAATTGGGAAGAAGAAGAGTGGAACATTCACAGGAGTTTCTGTTTTGTCAAACAAACTTAAAGCAAGATTGAAAAAAAAGTCATCCAGAAAAAAGCACTCAATATTGTTCATCCATTAGAACTAGATGGGCCAATCACAGTTACAGATAAAATGTGAACTTATAACCACATTGATTTAGTGAATGTAGGTATATTTATTTTCTATTGCTTCCAATTCTTTTCTCTGCTGATGACTAATGAACCTCTTTCAAATCATGAGTCTTAATACCATTGATTTCTATTTATTTTTCTTTCGGTGAAAATTATGGTAAAAATATTTTCAGTTTGTATCAAAATCCATCTCTTTTGGGGCAGATAGGTGTTAAATATTACAGAAGATTCAACATCAATGAAAGCCTCTGGGTTTCTTGCATGTGGTTTCATGAAAGACAAGTCCCATTACTCAAGGCAGGGAAGTGACTTACAGCCTTAGTCATTGCAGTTTGCTAGGATTTATAGAAACATTGCTTTTTAGGAAAGACAAACTTGTCATAAATTTTTCCAGAAGGTTCTGTCCGTTGAAAGATTTGCAGATAGAGCAATAATCTTTGGCCCTTTCAATACTGTATTCTCATAAATTTATACACCTATACAGTTAGTGTTTTCTGGTATATAGACTTAGTAAGTACAAATATATTCTTTTCTTAAAATTGTATAAGAATGATTGGCATAATTTAATTTGTTGCTTAGGTATTATCTGCCACTTTCTCTTAATGTTAAGAAATTTTGAGATGATGAAAATTTCTGAGGAAATACTCCTCAAGACCACTGTACTGGGTTTATAACGTCTTAGGAATCCAGAATTACATCTGGTAGCTTAACGCTCATTCATTCAATTATTTTTGGAGTGATAAGGATAATGGTGATTAAGACAGGCCCAGGGAGTTATGATTTAGAAATAGCCACATTTTTGTATTTCTTAAAGAAAGGATCTGCTTGGTATTTCTGAAATTACCTGCTTAAGTTTCCTGGAAGAAATGCCCCAAGTGGAGCTCTCCAGCCACAATCAATAAAGTAGTCCCTAATCAAGATCACAAAAAAGGCACAAGAGTTGGAAATGCATTTCCCACCTCTTCTGCACACCTCCGCTCCACTCCTCTCTCTCCAGGCCACCTCACTCTCTCAAGGTGTAGAAAAGCATAGATTTCCCCTGTCCTGAGTCCTACCCTAACTTTTTGCATAGGTGATTCATTTTTCAAATATTAACTAAATAGATTCTTTCATATATTAAAAAATTACATTTTAACTGATTTAATATGTCTGAAATGACTTAAATATGTCCTTTAAAATGGTTTTGCATCTGGAATAATTTGATTAGATATTTGATTCTAAACCACATTTATATAAGCTTTTAAAATATTTGTAGGCTTCTTGAGTGTTAAAAGTCTATGTTTTACATCTTTCAGAATATGTCGAAAAGCTGGTACTAAAAAAGCATAGTAGTAGGCACATGGTGAATATTTTCCCTGGATTAATTACCTTTTAGTGTAATTAATTAGCTACAATAATTTTGTGATATACAAACAGTCTTTGCTTTTAACCAACATGCATTCCAGGAAACTAGCACACCTTGCAGCCTTGATAAAACAGAGCATTTCCGTGGAAGAGTGTGATAACTGGAGGTCCTACTCCTGACCTAGGATTTGACATGACATAAATCATGGAAGTAAACAAAAAATGTCATCAAAGCAAAGGCTTAGCAGCCATCACTCTATGAAAATACAAAACAGTAAAATTATGCTCCAAGCCTAATAAACTGCGTGTAAATGCACAGGCCACATCTGCCACAGTGCTCCATTGTTGTAGATATGTGTGTGTGTGTGTGTATAAATAAATATATGTATACAATATGACATAAAACGCAACTTTATAGCATCGTAATTTCTAGTTAAAATAGTATTCTAAGTAAAATAATTAGAACTATTAGTCAGTAATAATTGTGCTTTCCCTCTTAAAGCTTGGAACAGTTTTGGGAAGAGAATCACTGTGGGCCGGGTTTCTAATATCTGTCTAAGAAGGTTCGAGCTGATTCCCCTTTCTCTTGTAGAGAAGTTCCTTAAAGCAACCAGAGGCTTTGAAACTCATCAGTGCTGCTGAGAAGATGGTAGGAGGCGCTCAGCACGTGTTACTTGCTGACAGCAATGGCTGCTGCACAGAAAAGTATATTTTTAAGGATCTCAAATTTGACCAAAAACATCTCCCTTTCGCTGTTTGCTGCATCCTCAATCTATTTACAAGTACTGTTTGTTATGAAATATAAGAAAAGCTCCTAGAAAGAATGCACAACAGCCTTTTTCAGCTCATTGGAAAACCTTGAACTTATAATCGTTTTGTGTATTCCCGTAGAGTTGCTGAGCGAGGCATATAACAGAATCTGACCCACCTGAGCTCCTCTGGCGGTCTCTGACAGACACTGTGCAGTGGAGGCCAAAGGGCATTTTGAATCTGGCGGAATGGTAAGAGACCCAAAAAATCCTCTAGCTATAAGATACTAGAAACACTAAGAACAGATAACAAGCATCATTTAAATGCACATCTGCACCCACAGGGAGTAAGAAAGATACAGCCAAAGGAAAAAACAAACAAGACAGCAGTGGGGAAGGGGGTCAGCCTTGAAAACAAGGGGCTGAATTTTTAATACCCAAGTGGGACAGGAGATGAGACATTCAGCAATTTTGGATAGAACAGACACTCTCCAAGTGTTTAAACCTTCAGTAAGGGTAGATTAGATAAAAAATCCACTCACTTACATGGGCCAATGACAAAGAGTTGATCTGCCATAAAGTGCGTGAGAATTTGAAACCTCAGGCCTCTTCCTCACACGGAATTGAGTTTAAATTTTACGCTTCGTGTCAGTCCAGAATCACCTATGCCAGGAAAGTGGTGCTGTACTGGTAAACTCCTTAGGAGGGACCTGCCCTCGTCCCCTGCGTGGGAGGATACACAAACCCCACTGAAGATGAGCTCACAATCGAAAACCTCAAAACCCTGGAGGAACCAGTGTAGTGTAATTAGGAACCATCAGGTTTAGTAAATAACGGGGATAGCTTCCCTCCCAAGAACTTCAGATCACAAGACAATTAGATAGAGACTATAGGAATAATCTTTAAAATAATTTTTTAAAAATAATTAAAGACATTAAGGAAGGAATCAAACAAAAATTATAAAAGAAGTTGATGAGTTGTTTAGTGACTGTCAGGCAGGATGGAATGCAAGAACTACAACACAAAAAGGAATGAAAAGCGGGAGCTGTGGGTCTTATATATGTTTGACTAAATTGAATTTTTCTCCATACACTGCATTTGGCCATGACTCTTTTTAGTGTCTATTTCAAGGTAAGAATGGGGTGGAAGTGTTCCAGTCCTTAAGGAGAATTAACAGATCTGTGTGGTTAAAAAGTAGAGCAGACGTCCTTATGAAATTGGTTAGTGATCGCAAATGCTTGTTGGGGCCATCTGTATGCTTTTGAACAATTTTGACATTTTTAAAAGGATAAGGCATTTTTCTTTCATCACTTCTTAAAAAAATTATTTATATTTGGCCACATGTGAGTGGGTTACACTTTAGGCTTCTATGTTGTCCATCAAGGTCTTTGGCCCACTTTTAAATTCAGGTTGCTTGTTTCTTATTGTTGTAATCACTGCTTCCCGATCTGCGTTCTGGGGAATTCAGTTCCTTGATGTGTGTATTCTGTGTAGCAGGTGCACTCTGTGAGAAGGGGCGTTCCGTGGTCAGATAAGCTTGGAGAATTCTGAAGTAAAGAGAGCTGAACAGTATCTCTTCAGCATAACTTCTCAGACCTTTAATATCTTAATGTGCGGGGCAGTGCTCCAAGTCAGGAATCTGGTGAGCCAGTTGTCCCTAAGTTATTGGACCTCTATTTTTCCCAGGAACCGGAGAACATCTAGGAACACTAGATGTTGGCAAACTACTTTTTATATCTTTCAGTTCCATTGTTCTGCATATACTCATATGGGTACATTCCAATTATGTGCTATTTCTAAGTCAGTTTAGGTGGATGAAAATATAGGTCATGCCACTCTATCAAAATTATGACTGTATGTACCAGAGTATCCCTAAATTTGGAAACTTTCTGTTAAGAATATTAACCACCCCTTAGGGCCAGCTCATTTTCTGTTTCCTCTGTGAAAATTTCCCCAATATTTGTGGTCTACAATGATCTCTCTTCTCTAAACTGCTTTGACCATTTAGCTTTTTCTGTGCAATTTTACCCCCAAATATGTGTTCCCTTGTATAGTCTTCATTATTCCAGGTTTGATGATTGCACCTCTCGATACAGAGTTCTCTTCCTCAGGAATGTGCTTTCTATTACTGCTGAGTGTCTGACACATGGCTTTTAATTACAATTGTCAAATAATTTTTTCTTTCCTAGGCCTGCATTTCTCCCTTCCTTCCTTCAATTAACAAATACACGTTAATTGAAAGCATAACAATTCTATCTATTTTCGAAGTAGATCACAGTAGTGCCAAATTAGATCGGCTGGCTTCTAATATGCGCTGCAAGCTGTTTAAGCACACCAATGCACAGGGGTTCACAAGGTGCAAATTTTACGGCACCTTTAAATTATGCATTGCGGCAATCTCGCCCAATGACCGATAGGTTGTACACTTGCCAAAAAGCAGTGAAAAATGTATTTAATGAAGACTAAATGTATTGTATTTTAACAGTGGAATAAACCATTTTAAAATGTGATTGCAAAAGACAGACTTATATGCAGCATTGCAAATGTTTGACATATCATGGCCTGCCCTTGGAGTGTTTTGTGGTGCTAAATAGGATTAGGCAGGCGGATTTCTCAGTATTCTGATGTTAATGCAGAGACCACTAAATATTTGTTAAAATCTGTCATCAGGGAAACTCAGGCCCTTCAGTCTCCTAGCTAGCAAGAACTGAGTCTTGTACAAACAAATAACCTAGATGCAGGAGCAAAAACTCAACACATACTTTCACCAGAGACAATCACTTCTAAAAGGAATCACAAAATATACTAAGCATCACTCAATTGTACACTTAAGTGAATTTCAATAAAGCTGTTAAAAAAAATTGTACAATTTTATCCAGAGTAGTATGGAGAGGACTGCTCTGATATACTAGAAGCTACCATCTTACGCTTAATTCACAGTGTAAGCATCTTCTTAAAATCTCTGAAGTGTGGCTGAATTAGTTGTCAGAGAACCTACAGAATTAACACCCTCATCAATTGTTACTATAATAGTTTTGTTTAAATAAATTGTTCACAATTTTGTGTTGAAGGACAATTTCAAGTGTAACGACATGCAAGATACGTTTTTTGAAAAAGCTTTTCATCGTCTTATTGAGAACACAATGCGTTATCCTGGAACAAGGCCATTAGTTAAGCACTTGAAAACAGACAGCAAGATGCTGCCGTGCAAGAACATTCCTCAGTAGGTATAAGCATGCGAATACCTGAATAACGCATTTGTTAATTGGCATTGAAGGGTTATGTTTCGCCTATTAACATAATAAGAATGTGCCCTCAAAGAACCACTTGGGAGCAGCTAGCAATGGAAGCTTCCCCAGGTTGTGTGCATATGATTTTCCATTGTTCTGCCTGCCTTGTGAGGCACTCAAACCCATCTACAGACGCGGATGTGGTCCACCCCTTAATTTCAGCAGGCAGACCTACGAGTTTATGAGTCCCCTGTGACTTTAGTTTATGCTTTGGTCCCACAACAAGATGACGAGATTACCTGGGTGGACATATGGTTTCTTTCTAACAACACCTCTTGCCAGTCAATGTTTGATTGACAATTACCACTGCCGAGGTCTTAGCTTTCCCTATTTTATGTTTTCTCACACAAAGCACTTATTTCAGTCCCACCAGCCAGCCACGAAAGGAGAGGTCGAGGGCTGTCCTGTGCCGCTGACAGTACTGTGGCTGGTTTGGAGAAACATTAAAGTGATGTCGTCATCAAAGTGGTGACATGATCTCACCTGTTCACAGTTTGAGTGAGTCGCCGAAAAATGGTGGTGTCATTTAACATTGTGAGTGAGGAGATGAAGGATGGAGAGAGAAAGGACTGTTAGGGCTGTCTCCCGGGACAGGAGTGGCCGTTCTCCGAGGCTGTCTGCAACGGCTCACCACCACAGGCCACACTGCAGGCACCAGTGTGCAGTGTGTCAGGACTCCGGAGGCCTGAGAGAGGAAGGGGGGGAAGGAGAGGGCCAGGAAGAGAGAGAGAGGGACATTTTCATCAGCTGTGATACAAAGATTTCTTACATGCTTTTTTTTTTTTTTTCCCCAAAGCCCCCCAGTACATAGTTGTATATTCTTTGTTGTGGGTCCTTCTAGTTGTGGCATGTGGGACGCTGCCTCAGCGTGGCTTGATGAGCAGTGTCATGTCCGCGCCCAGGATTCGAACCAATGAAACACTGGGCCGCCTGCAGCAGAGCGCGCGAACTTAACCGCTCAGCCACGGGGCCAGCCCCTCTTACATTCTTTTATAGGTAATGCTTGTTTATATCAACATTCTAGGGGCAGAACTAGCAAAATGGGATCTCTCTCTCCCACACACAGAGATTTGTAAAATATAATATATCCTGCATATGTAAAGTATTATTAATTACTTATTTTTCCAGCCCCATTATATTTCTCCTGCCTTCCTGAGCTCCCTGGAGCTGGTGAGACCGAGAGACCCCGTCCTATCCCCTCTCGCCAGCCTCCTAGCCTGGCCCCATTGGTCACCCAGCATGTCAGTAACCTCCTTTCACTGCCTCTCCACTCTCTGTTTAGCTGCTCTCCCCAAACTGGGTCTGTGGCTCAGACAGTCCTGCTGGGCTTCTAGAGGCTTCGATATGTTTCCTTATTCCCAAGCTGGCCCAGGGGAGAGGGCAGCAGGGCACGGGCCCTGTGTTGCACCCCTGGCACTCCACGGCCCTCAGGCTGGCACCCTTCTGTCAGGGTTGGCGTGGCACAGGCCCCGCTGGGTCTAGTTTGCGCCCTGTTGTGAAGCATGGGTTCATCTTCTAGGCCCCAGGCGCCTCGCTTGCTCTTGGGTTGGCAGTCTGCCCCAAGCCGCTTTCAGATGGCTGCCCTGATACCCTTGCCTGGTCTTGCACGGCGCTGCTCCCAAGAGAGGAGATGTTCATGACCCTGGGATGGTGCTGTGATGTGCCCGCCTTTCTCCCTTCGGGAATGAAAGACTGATCTTCCCAGCTGCTGAGAGTGCTCCTGGCAGAAAACCCATAGTTGCCAGTCCACGGGGGACTCTCCTCAGCCAACGAGAGCCTCCTCGGCCCGGCTGGCGTGGGCTGCATCCAGCGACCACTGGCGGTGTGGTCCCAAGGCCCACTCCCCTCGCAGGAACTTAGGACAACTCTCAACAGGTTATCATAGCTTCAGACTCTGGCGGAGCAGTCTGTGGCTTTCGGCTACTCAGCATCTCCCTGCCCTTTCTGTCTCCTGCCCTTCCCTTCCTCAGATGTTGATCTCAAGGGTACTCACAAACTGACCTCCTGGGGGCCAGTCTCCGAGGCTTAGAGTCCTGCCCTACACACCTATACGTGGGCCTCCAGGACCTCTGAGAAGACACCTCTGTTTGTCAGGTTTCCCGTATGCAGAGCCACTTGGATTCTCTTGCTGGGCTCTGCCCATCTGGCTGGCCACCCTCTTTCCAAGTATTTCCTGAAGTAAAACTGAGTTCTTCTGCTTTAAATATTTGGAAGAAGGTAAGTTTACTGAGGTTTCACGGATAAGCTTAAGGAAGCTTTCCCCTGCATGAAAGCAGAAATTATAATATTTTCTATGCCTGAGAGACCTTGATGCTGTATTATAGCTGTTTTCTCTCTGTTGTTATTTTGCCCCTGTTTTCTTTCAGTTATACTTAGAACTCACTGGTTTTTCTGGAGGGAAAGGACCCACTTACACCGACTTTTAACCAAGCTGGCTCGGCCCGGCTGCTCTGGTTAATAAGCATACTCCGAGTTTAGGAGATGAAAGATAAAATGCCACACGGAGAGATAGAATAAAACAGATTGCGTAACAGCAAACTGCACTGACCACGATTTTCTTTTCCTTAATGACCCGGAAGGCAAGTGAGATCTTGGAGAATTAGGAGCATCTTCTACGGAAGTTCCAGTTAACAGAGATTTGGAGGTGCTGAGGTATCACTGAAAACTGTTTTAATGCCACAAGAAAGTGAACATCTGGGGCCGGCCCGGTGCCTCAGCAAAGTTCGCACGTTCCGCTTTGACAGCCTGGGATTCGCTGGTTCGGATCCTGGGTGCGGACATGGCACCGCTTGGTAAGCCATGCTGTGGTAGGCGTCCCACACATAAGCTAGAGGAAGATGGGCACAGATCTTAGCTCAGGGCCAGTCTTTCTCAGCAAAAAGAGGAGGATTGGCGGCAGATGTTAGCTCAGGGCTAATCTTCCTCAAAAAAATAAAGTGAACATCTACACCCCAAATAGCCAAAGCAGTCTTGAGAAAGACAAACAAAGCTGGAGACATCACATTCCCTGATTTCACACTATATTACAAAGCTATAGTAATCAAAACAGTATGGCACTGGCATAAAAACAGACACGGACACACAGATCAATGGACAGAATAGAGAACCCAGAGACTGTCCAAACCCATGTGTAAACCCAAGCATATACAGTCAATTAATTTATGACAGAGGAGCCAAGACTATACAGTGGGAAAAGGACATTCTCTTCAATAAATTGTGATGGGAAAACAGGATAGCCACATGCAAAACAATGGAACTGGGCCACTTTCTTACACCATACACGAAAACTAATGCAAAATGGATTAAAGACTTGAACATAAGACCTGAAACCATAAAACTCTTAGAAGAAAAAGTAGGCAGTAAGCTCCTTGACATAGGTCTTGGTGATAATTTTTTGGATTTAACACCAAAACCAAGGCAACAAAAGCAAAACTAAACAAGTGGGACTACATCAAATGAAAAAGCTTCTGCACAGCAAAGGAAACCCTTCCTGAATGGGAGAAAATAATTGCAAGTCATATATCTGATAAAGGGCTAATATCCAAAATATATAAAGAATTCATATAACTCAATAGCAAAAAAACAACAATCTGATTTAGAAATGTGCAGAGCATCCGAATAGACATTTTTCCAAAGAAGACGTACAGGTGGACAACAGGTACAGGAAAAGGTGCTCAGCATCACTGATCATCAGGGAAATGCAAATCAAAACCACAATGAGACATCACCTCACGCCTGTTAGAATGGCTATTATCAGAAAGATAAGGAATAACAAGTGTTGGTGAGGATGTGGAGAAAAGGGAAACTTTGTACACTGTTGTGGAAATATAAATTGGTACAGTCCCTATGGAAAACAGTATGGAGGTTCCTCCAAAAATTAAAAATAGAACTAACATATGACCCAGCAATTCCACGTCTGGATATTTATCCCAAGAAAACGAAAATACTAACTTAAAGTGATAGATACACCCCCTTGTTCATTGCAGCATTATTTACAGTAGCCAAGATATGGAAACAACCTAAGTGTCCATCAACGGATGAATGGATAAAGGAACTGTGGTGTATATATATACAGTGGAATACTATTCAGCCATAAAAAAGAATGAAATCTTGCCATTTGCGACAACATGGATGGACTTTGAGGGCGTTATGCTAAGTGAAATAAGTCAGAGAAAGACAAATACTGTATGATCTCACTTATAGGTAGAATCTAAACAAACCCAAAAAACCAAGCTCATAGATACAGACAACAGATTGGTGGTTGCCAGAGGTGGGCAAAATGGGTGAAGGTGGTAAAAAGGTACAAACTTCCAGTTATAAAGAAATAAGTCCCAGGGATCTAATGTACCGCATGGCAACTATAGTTAATAATACTGTCTTGCATATTTGAAAGTTGCTAAGAGAGTAGATCTTAAAAGTTCTCATCACAAGGAAAAAAATTTTGTAACTATGTGTGGTGACAGAACTTAACTTATTGTGGTGATCATTTTGCAATGTATACAAATATCAAATTATTATGTTGCACACCTGGAACTCATGTACTGTTGTGTGTTAATTATACCTCAATTAAAAAAAGACAAAGAAATTGAACATCTGGTACATTAGTATTCTTGTCTCTGAGTTTGACTTGAGCTGTTGAATTGATTTTTATGGCCACACTTTTGCCTAAACTCACCTGTTCGAGAGGCTGTGAGGTGTAGAGAAATTTGTTAACTGGATAATGGTTCTAGTTTTACCAAAAACTTTGTGAATCTAGATAAGCCACTCCCCTACTTTAGAACTCTGTTGTCACTGTGGTAAAAAAAAAAAAACCGAGTTGGTTTGGGTGTTGTTATGGACTGAGTATGTGGGTCTGCCCCAAACCAGTGTTGTTGAATCCTAATGCCCACTGTGGTAGCATTGGGAGGTGGCTAGGTCGTGACAGGGATTATGGCCCTTATCAAGAGATCCCAAGAGCTCCCTTCTGCTTCCACCATGTGAGAATTTAGCAAGAAGTTGGCATCTGCAACTTGGAAGAAAGCTCTCTCCAGAACCCAGCCGTGCTCTCACCCTGATCTTGGGTTTCCAGCCTCTAGACATGGGGGAAACAGATTTCTGCTGTTCATTAGCCACCTGGTCTACGGTATTTTGTAATAGAAGCCTGAACGGACTGAGATGGGGTCAAGCTCTATGTCTGTGATTTCTCATAAAGTTGGCTGCATCAGAGAAATCCTACTAGGGTCCATGGAGTCAGGTGGTTTGGTTGCAAGCCATCCCAAGTCTTCACCTTCTGGGTTATATCTTATTCTCAGCTGTGGATCCACCGCTCAGCTTCTGGCTGGCATCTCCCCTGAATGATGGATAAAGCCACCTCTTTATTTACAATATTTCCCTTTGGAGTATTTGTGCTTATTCGTTCTGCCTCCATAGAATGTTGTTTTGAAATCTCAAGAAGGAAGAGTAAAACAAGAAAATAAAACCTCGGCGTTTTTTAGTGGGAGTCATACATATTGTTACGACCACAGAGGACCTCTGCAGTTAGATGCTTTGTTTTAAATCTCAGCTCCATCCCTGTGTAAACACAGGCCAGTTATTGAAGTTGCCTATACCTCAATTTTCTCCTTAGAAAAATAGGGACAACAATTAGCACCTGCCTCATACGGCAGACGTGAGTTTTAAATGCATGTGTAGCCCGGTGCCTGGCACATAGTAGGGCTCAAAGAGTATAAGTTTTATTTTAATTATTTGATCTATGATAGTATGGCCATCATAGAGAATTATGAGGGGTTGAATATTACTATTATAGAGATATAATTAAAATAAAAAATAATACAATTAAAGGGCATCATTTAGTCTTAGACAATAGCTAAATTATTATCCTATATGTCAAGTTATTGTTATGATCATGGGAGGAAGAAAGAGCCAGCATTGACTCTAACAGTCCCGTCTAGGGAAGGGATAACAATGGGATAATGATTTATGAGCTCAAATTGAATTCCTCAGCAAAAATAGAACAGTACAGATTTCTCACATACTCTACGTTCTGAGGAGGGAAAAAATAACTCAAAGGGAAAAGGATGAAATAGTGTAGGAGTGTTTCAAAGTGGGCTAGGAGAGAGGAGTCTCTGGCTGCTCCTTTGAAGTTCGCTTGAAATGAGTCTATTTCCTACCCCAGAAATGAAGCATGACTTGCAGTGCATGTTTAGTTTTTGCTAAGAGAAAGCCAAGGCAATATTTTCATTTAAGAGAAGCCAACTTTGCTGTTGTTTTCTGTGTGGGCACTGTGTTTTTATTCTTGCCAATCAATAACCAAAATTCAGAGTCTCGGTACACATTCCCATTAAATGATTACAACCCCATCCACGGTCTTTCGGGAGGTTAACATTGAAAGCAGCAGAATCTCCAAGGGTAAATGTTTCTTTCTCCGGTTGATGTGTGCATGTCCCTGACGGACCACCAAGGAGTTACTTCCAATGTTCTACCGCGTTTTTTCCCAGTTGAACCTGAGGCCCATTCTTCTCGTTGGTCACATATGAACATAATCTAGACCATTTGATGCATTCTCCTTTGTATACTTGGAGCTGCGGTGGGAGGCGTGGAGGGTGCTGGGGGTGGTCAGAGCACAAGTTCGGAATCAGATACACCAGGACCCTAACCTGTGCCGCCACCTTATATGCCAAGCCTTAGTTTCCTCATTTGTCAAATGGGGATAATAATAATAATGCCTATCTCATGGGGCTTTTGTGAGAATTAATAAGGTCCTGTATGGGATATGAGTTCGCTGGAGGGCAGCATAAGCAGTGGTTAAGGCTCTGGAGATTTCAAACTGCCTGAATCTGAGTCCCATCCCCATCACTCAATAGTCATGTGATATTGAAAACACTGGGGTTGAGGGCTTCATCTGTAAAATGGGTATAATGGTAGCGGCTACTCCACTAGAGTTGAGGACTAAATGAAATGATACATAACAACTGCCGTGTGCTTGGCTACACTTGCTTAGTAGTCTCTCTTCTTGGTCTCCTCCATAGAGAAGTTCATATTTCTTTAGTCTTCTATCATGGGAATTATTTTTCAACCCTTTAAGCTTTCTTGATTTCTCATTCTTCTGAAGTCCTGTAGTAATTTTTCATACCTCTCTTACAGCCCTCATCCCATGGCATAGTTAGTTTCATGTGTCAACTCAGCTGGGCTATAATACCCAGTTATTCAGTCAATTCAGTTCTAGATGTTGCTGTAAAGGTATTTTGTAGATGTGGCTGACATCTACAGTTAGTTGACTTTAGGTAAAGGAGATTGCCCTGGATAATGTGGACGGGCCTCATTCAGTCAGTTAAAGGCCTTAAGAGCAAAAACTGAGGTTTCTTGGAAAAGAAGAAATTCTGCCTCAAGACTACAGCATCAACTCCTGCCTCAGTTTCCAAACTGCCAGCCTGCCCTATCAATTACAGACTTGCCAGAGCCTTAAAATAAATCACAAATCTCTCTCTATACATACAAATACATAACTAATAGACAGCATACCTTGGTCTATATATATATACAGTACCAACAGGAGGAGAACTTATTTGTTCTCTTTTTCTGGAGAACCACTTCAACCCCACCTTTTTTTTCTTTGTATGAGAATTTTAGTTGTATGGTCATCTGTCCTCCTGGACAGGAAGCTGCTGGAGGGCAAGGCACATGGAATAGAAATCTTTGTATCTGACCCAGTTAGTGCCTAGGGTTGTATCTGCTCCACAGTAAATGCAAAGTCATACCTTGCCTGCTTCCTGCTTGGTCCTTTTCATTTGGGTCTGTACAGTATTTAAATTTTTTAAAAAATTAGTTGCCAATGGTAAAAAGAAAGGAGAAAGGATATTTTTCATAAAAATTTGAGGATTTGGCTTCTCTTGTAAAATCAGTAGATTTGGAAACAAGGAGCCATATTCCTTCACGGTGACAATTGGTTGCAGCCTCATGGGGGCTGTTTGCCCAGACAGAGCTGTTATTCAACATACCTGACTATAGACACCTGTGTCTGCCAACGCTTGATGCTTCCTATGTGTTTGTTAAGTAAAGAGGGAAGAATGGATGGGGGATTCATTTAAAGTTGTATTATTTTTATTGGAATTTCTAGCTTTATTTTTAAAGCTATGGTGGCCCAACTATTTGCAGGACCATTAGGATTATCTATCTATCATCTATCTAAATTTAATAACTTAATTATTTATAACTTAAATGTTTTTACTACCTGAATTCCAGAGAGGGAAAATGAATACTGTAACGTTAAATTGGGGAAAGGGCCTTGAATGTAAAATTCCAGCAATGACAGATTGTGACAGTGGCTTGGCCCAAGTCCTCTGAATGAAACCCAGACTTTGACTGAAATGAGCTGTTCATGGAAAACACAGATGCATTTTTATGGCATCAAATAGATTTAAAATTACTGTAAAAACTCTGGACAACTTTGAGTTCAACTCCCCGTGGATCATCCACTTCTCATTTTCAATTTGCTTACTGCTTCTTCCATCTTATTTGCCTTGCTTCACTGTGCTTAATGAAATTATTCAGGAGCCTCTCCTGATTCGTTTCAAATTAGAACCAGACTGAATTAGCCTCCAAAAACAGAACCACTATGGTCTGGCTTCTGTGAAATGACTTGATACTGAGTGAAGCTGTATGTTCTGAAAGTAGAAATTTGAGAGTCTTTATTAAAACATGAGCTGCTACCATTGCGTGCATTGCACACACGTACCATTTGTGTGTGCGCATACTGTGAGCAGTTCAAAGACAAGTGCCAGCCACATCCCTGGGTGAGTTTGCATCGTAGTGGAGAAACCAGAAGAAAGAAAACTGCCTGCCAACATCTGCCCAGGGTGAACCAACAGGAGACAAAGGGCAGGGCAGCGAACTCAGTGACAGAGGAGCTGGGGCCATCTTTAATCGACGTGGCAAATCCTAGTCAAGCCACGCTGGGCTTATTATTAGTAGCTTCTTCTCCACTTCTGTTTGACACCTGCAGGATAGGATGAGAGAGCAAGGACAGAGCTAGCAAAGAATCCTAAAGGGGCTTTACTGACCATCTTGAGGGATGTATAGACCTGTATGATGTTGGCACCAATTTTAATTATTAGATTATAGAATTATTAGGCTTGCTTAGAAAGAACTATAGTTAGTCGTCTTTGGCTATGCCCCTGTCCCCTGAGCTGTACCATTTTAGCACTGACATCTCTTTGTCTGCAGGCTTTCTCTGTCTGCTCCATGCAGGAGGACAGAAGTGCCTGGGACTAACACATGCAGCCCTCCCGGCAGCCTTCAACTAATGCCTGATGGGAAATGGTGTATAAACACCCTAGCTCCCTCACCCAGGTGGGAGGACATAATTCTGAAGCACAAATTCTGTACTGTTCCCTAAAGTTCCCCAGCGAGATCAAGCTCCAGTCACCCACAGTGATAAAGGCTGGAGAACACACCCTGCATCAGCCCCTCTCCTTCCCAGCTTCACTTCTCTACTCCCTTCCCAAATAGATCACTTGCACTTAAATCCTTGTCTCAGGGATTGCTTCTGGGGGAACCCAAACTGAAATAGCATCTAGTTTCCAAAAGTTTCTCTTTGTCTGTGGAATAATACTGTGAATGCCTGGGCTGCCATGTGTCTATGTTCCTTCCTTAATTCGTTGACTTCTTCCCTCTTTCAAAAAAATATTGATGGAGTGTCTATTTCATGCAAAATGGCTGACCTAGGTGCTGGAAAGACAGAAGTGAAGTGACATAAGTCTTGGCCTCCAGAGCAGCCTGTCTCATAGAAACATAATGTGAGCCACATGTGTAACTTAAATTTCCCAGAAGCCACGCTAAAAAAAAAAAAAGAAAGAAAAAGGAACGAATCCAATATAGTCAAAATACTATCATTTTAATGTATGCTAAGTCTTTGAAATCCAGTGTTTGTTTTACATTTGCAGCGCCTCTCAATTTGAACTTGCCACAGTTCAAGTGCTTAATAGCCACATGTGGCTAGAGACTCCCACCATATAGAACAACCCAGCTCCTGAAGTCTAATCTAGCGAGCGTGACGGAGGAGCAGGTCACCTAAGAGGCAATCACATAATAAGAGATTGGTCACTTAAATTGGTGGTTCTCCAACTTGGTGCATATCTGAGTTGCCTAGAGAGCTGATAAAGAACATGGAGTCCAAGGCTCTTGGAGGTAGGAGAGTGCCTGGGCCTGTGTATCTTCACCAAGTTCCCCAAGTGATCTGGATACACAGCCAAATTTGACCACCACTGCCCTACCTCACCCCAAACCTAGTCTCCTCACTCCCAGTTCCTTACGTAAGTGGAGGGGAGGAAAAATAATTTGTCTTCCACCCTTCTAGGTTCTTGGCTGAGTCCTCCCTGTAAAAAAATACAGATTAACAAGAGAAAAACAAAATAGAAGTTTATTAACATGTATACCTCCTGTATACATAGGGAGATGACGCTGGCTCGGCGAGCCAAGGAGTCGAAAGAAAGATTTCTTGGACTCTCAAGGTCTGGTAGTAGTGCTCCTCTGTGCAGAGAACAGCATGAAGTAGCATGGGGACAGGACCCATGGGCAGTAAGAGCTGCATGGGTTGAGGGTGGGGCTAAATTTATAAGGCATAGGTATGTGAGTTATTTCTTTACAAGACAAAGGAAAGATCATGTAAAAAAGTCATTAAAATGCTATCAGTGCAGGTGGGGTCTGGTTATTGGGTGGTCCTATAACTTTAGATAAGAATCAGATCGGATCAGGTCAGGACGTCCTATGCTTCCCGGAGGATGATACAGATCAGTATGTAGGGCAGGACCCCCTGGGCTTCTCTCCCTGGGGCAGCCTTGATCCTCATCAGGAGACATCCAGGAAAACTGAGTAACTCCCCTAGACGGCCCAAGCCACCACCTTAAATGTCGTCTTCAGCTAAACACTAAAGAAAGATTTTCAGGGTGGGGGTGGAGGGAGGGGCGGGAGGGGACCTGGTTATGAGAGGTGACCAGGAACAGCCCAATAAAGGAAGGCAAAGTTGTCTTGCAGATCCTTTGATACGAGTTTCTTGTGCCTTAGAGTCATCCTCCTCTTCCTGGTACTCAGAAGGAGACGCCTCTACAAATGGAGATTTCCCTTATAAACGTAAATGTCCCTTAGTCGAGGTTGACTTCTACTGTGTTTCCAGAGCTTCTCCTGCGTCTGCAATTTCTCAGAATAATCCTTATTCCAAAGATGCACGTGCTATTTTGGGGAGACATATTCTGCTATGCTTCATAAGACTGCTGTTCTCAAATTTGTTTGTACCTTGGATACACCTAGGGAGTTTTAAACAGACTCATTCCACAAATTCTAACTGAGTGGTGAGGAGTGAGGCCTGTCTCTCAAGGTATTAGATGTCTCCCCAGGTGATTATAACACACAGCCAAGTCTAGAACCACTGACCTGAATTATGGTGAGTAGCAAAACAGCACTTATTTCCGATGTCCATTTGGTAAAAATATTCTATTTTTTGTCTATATGTATGTGTGCCCACCAGGAAGAATCTTGAAAGACATGTACAAATATGCCGTCCTAGGAGATGCAAGTATAGACAGAAAGACTTTCTTTTTGTTTGTCTCTATTTTCTGATTTTTCTGTTCTAAGAGTGCATGAAATACAAAATAATAAATGGAAACCCAATTAAAGAAACAATATGAGTTGGATCTGAATTTATTTGGGGTGTTTGTTTGGCTTCTGCTTCTAATTTTCAACCTATTACGTCTTCTCTACCCTTTGGCAATGCTTTCCTAAGTGTTTCACTTGGCCTTGAATTGAATGAGTTGAATGTTTCCATCTTTGGCCCCTGGAAGGATGGACGACCCTGGAAGCCCCATAGAGACCTGCTGGAGCGGGTCAGAGTAGGCAGAGAAACAGGTTAGGAAGCTGGTATTGCCAGGGAGCCAGATTTCGGGGCTGGATATGTGGGCGTGCCTTCCTACCCTATTCCTGGACCTCTGCTCAGGTGGGCCTTGTGGTTGAGGCCCTGAAAACTACAGCTCCTGGGAGGTTGCATGCTGCTTTGTGCTGGGTTGGACCATCAGCGGTGAAAATCCCTGAAATGTCAGGCCTTGGCTTCAGGCATAAACCAGCTTGCATTTAAATTAAATATTGAATGAGTTTAAGGCTGTAAACATTGATCTTCTCTGAGGACAGTTGCGTTTATGTCTGAGTGGTCAGATTCATGTTTGCGTGAATGGTCCCTGGTGCTGGAGATTGATCTGAGCGCGCTCATGCGGCCCAGACTTAGAGTATTGGGATGGAGTCTGGGCTTCCCTGGCAGACGCTGCGTGACGTGTTTAGAGTTTCCATCTATTCATGGACGTCACATAAGGCAGTTTTTACGTTCTCTTTGAAAATTGAAATAAAATTAAGCTTAAACTTTTTAAGAGTCGTCTAAACAGTGATTTTATCTGGTCTGATAGAAATGACAAATTTAAGCCAAAAAACAAAATTAAGCAAAAAGGAAGGAGCAACGTTTTCATTGTTTTATTCTCATGACTTACTTGGGTTTCACATCCATGTTTATGCACTTTGCTTTGCATTTCTTTCCTGGTGAGCTTGACCTGAATCTATAGACCTTTTTAGAGTAGTCAGATGCTAAATTTCTTTCAGCACCACAGAAACTGGTTTATTCTCCCCATACAGGCTTTTGCTCTGGCATCTAAAATGACAGGAAAATGCATGTAGCCAAGATACCTTACTTGAGTCCATTACAAGATTCAGTCCAGACCTGTCTGAAGAGCTGGGGGCGGGTCATTAAGAGGTGATTTGCATGAGCTAATCTGCGTCCAGCCTGTTTGTTTGCAGGAGAGTGAGGCAGATTCCACTGTGCCTAGGGGAGACACAGGGGCATGGGGAGGGTATTCTGGTGCCTGACCCGCCTCCACCTTGCTGGCCCCGGTGGAGACATTGGTGAGAGACTCAGCTCCCTTCAGTGCCTGGTGACAAAATGTGGCCCAGAGTCAGTGATGCTTTCTCCCCAGTCTTCAGAGAATATGTCACCAGACTATCATTGAGGCTCAGTGCACGTGGGAGCTTCCAGAGAACCAGAGAATGCACTTCGACCTTCCTCTGGCGGGTCCTGGCAGCAGGGCCGAGGGTCTCTGAGGGCAGAGATCATCAGAGAAGAGGCTAGGCAGAGATGCACACAGTGAGTGTGCCCGCCTTGGGGGGTGTAGCTGAGGGTCAGGTTTGGGAACCCCGGTGAAACGTAGCTGGGGACACTCAGGACATAACCTGGAACACTTTTCAGGCCAAGAATCCAAGAAATAAGGGCTTTTCCCATTAACATGACCGCATTTATACTCATCTCCTGTGTTTCAGCAAACAGACTCAGTCACTTGGTCAGGAATGAGTTTGCTTGGCAACAGAAACGCTTCTTTAGCGGATGGATAGGTCCCTGAGTGGGGCAGGCCAGTGGGGAAAGACTACACATCCAGTTAAGTCTTTAATTCCTAGAAAGATTCCTAGAGATCTTGCACTGGAACATAAGAAGAAAGAAGCAGTGTTTGGGTTTTCACAGAACTGCCCTTGGCCAGAAGTCATCCCCAGGAAATCCTTGGAAATGCACGAGCCGCCCAGAGGTGGTGTTTTGGGAATACCTTGTAATTAGTTCCAAACTCTTACCAAACAGCAGCACAGCCTATAATTTCTATGTAAACTCAGCTCACTCTTTGAGTCAAGCTACGTTTCTTTGCTCAAGATTTGTCATCGATTTAAAAAAAACCACCTTTGGCTGTACACAGTAGGCAGTCACCTGAAATGGCCGGAGGCAACAGTCAGTTTGTACAATGCAAGGGGCATGTTCTGGTGGGAAAACCAGGAGACCCAGAGAGGGGAAACCCGGGATCCTCTCTCACCTATTGTGTGACCCAGACCAAGCACCTTTGCCCTTCTGAGCCTGGGCTTCCTGTCTTGTAAGATGAGGGGTTAAACGCAGATTCTTACTCCATAACTACTTGTTGACGAGCAGATTTGTGCCAGGTGTTTCCATGGGCCTTCCGCAACCCTGTCATCGCCTCTTTGTTTTAGGGCTCATTGCCCACGTCCACTGCAGTCCTAGTAGCTTTATGTGCCTGGGGACTTATGTTCCAAATTCCGTAAGAAACTTAACTTGCTGTGTAACAAATGTGGAAACATCTCTATTGTTTTTCCTGATTTCAACTTGCCAACTGTAAGTATTTATACAAACAGACGTTTATAAAATAAAAATCGCTCGAAAGCATCTCTCTCGGCAATAGCTTCATCCATATTTTGGTGTAGCAGCATCTAGACCTATTTCTGTGGAGACTCACACACATTTGCTTTTCCCAGGGTGTTTTCAGAAATCTTCCAAGTCCCCATGTGGTTTTTTCACCACTTGTTATGTGGATAGCTTTCCATGTCAAGGTGAGAACTTTTCATGTCAAGAAATATAGTTCCATGTCTTCATTTTCAAGGGTTTCAGAACATGTCATTATGTGCTTAAATCATAACTTATATACTATTCCCTACTGTGGGCCTTGAGGTTGATTCCATTTATTGGAGGAAAACAAGCTAAGATTAATATCATTGTCTATCCATCTTTGTGAATATATATCTCTATTTTCCTTCCCCCTCCTTTAGATAAATTCCTGGAAGTGGAAATCCAACTTCTAAAGATATTCAGAAAGGCTGTACCAATGTACATTCTTACTACAGTGTATAAGTGTCCATTTCTCTAAACTCTAGCCATGTTGGCATTATCATCCTTTTGAATTTTTACCAGTCACCGCACAAAAGAGGGTCTCTTGTTTTTAGTTCTCTAACTACTAGCAAGGTTGAAAGGTTAAACATCCTTTTATGTGTTTATTGACCACTTTATTATCTATATCTTTCTCTCATTTTTCTACTAGACAAAATTTTCTTATTGCTTTGTAAAGACTCTTTCTATATTAAGGATAACCTATAAATTCTAATACAGACTATACACCTTTATTCTCAAATTACTCTCATTTTAAGTTAAGGCTCAATCCATCTATTAGTGTATCATTTATAGAATGAAAGTTTGAGGTATGTTGGGACAAGTGGATTGCCACCTGGAAAAGGCCAAACTTTATTTTATATGGTAAGTTAATTTACTTTCAAATTTCCCTTTTTTCTTTTCTTTTTATTTCACTCACATTCTCTGTACATAACCCTTTCCTAACCCCCCGCTCCCATTTCAGCTCCCCAAAAGTGAGGCTATTAAGGTACTCAGTGATTAGAGGATTTGAACGTTTTGAAAGAGACGTGGGTGGTGATGGCACGTTATTGAAACTTGAAAGAAAGCCAGTGTGATATAATTTCACATTGGGAGCTGATCACTATGGCAACAAAGAACAAATTTTGAAAAATAAGGTTCAATAAAATACAATTAGGGGAGAAAAAACTGATTAGAATAAAAAGGCTGTTTATCTCTGTTTCACTGTCAACTTGTTTATCACATGCACTGAACTCTATGTGAGCACCCAAGAAATATATGTCTGCTTTCAAAAGCAACCACCTCTTAATATATTTACATAGTATAAAGCCACAAGAAGGAAATTCTTTTGGTAATATTACTTTTGTCTGTGACAACAGTGACAGTATCTCTTTGGAGTCTTTTATGTGAGAAGAAATAATATAATTTAAAATTGTATATAGCTTTGAATTCTTCCTTTTTTTAACTTAAACTTTTCATCCATCCAAAACTATTCACCGAGCCACTGTGCTCAGAAGCGAGAAGAGGAGCTGGAGCAAACGCAGGCCTGCTCTCTCTTCTCAGGGAGTTTACAGTCTGTAGGAGATTTTGTCCTGTGTCCTCAAATATTCTCTGAAACACGAGTTTAACAGGACCTAATATTCCAGTGTATGTATATGTGATAATTTAATTATTCTACTATGGTTTGACTTTTAGGCTGATTTTAGTTTTTATAGTGATGGGTGACTAAGTGATGACCGTTGCTGTGTACCAGTCTGAGTTTCTGATTGTTTCCTTAGGAATACTTCCCAGAAAGGGGATCACTAGCTTAAAATTGCTAAACTTCTTTCTTTTAAAAAAAATCCTAGAACTTTAAAAATAATAAAAATAATAGTCTTTCCAGTGGAAAGATCATCTTATCCATAACATTATTTCTAGAAATACAGCACAGACAGGCTAGGGTAAAAAATTCCTTTATTTCATTCGTGTCTCCTAAAGTAGGTATTAAGTGTTGAATTTTGCTTTAGAAAACAAACTATAGTTTAATAACGTGTCAAAAGTCAATACTAGAGGCTTTGTAGAGAAGGTCAGCTTTTGATCAGAAAGAAAAAAGATGCCATGTCTCTGCAGTAGGGCTGTGTTTAAGAGAAAAACATGATCCTCATTTGAAGTTAATTTCTTTCTTCAGGAGAACAGTCTCAGAGTCAACAGCCAAATTGGGAATGTCAGAGTCCAGTGCTCTAAGACTCCGGTCAGGAGCTGGCTGTCTTATTGGTCTGTCATCACTCCTTACCATAATAATTCCCCATGACCAGAGATGGCTTCTTGTTGCCATATTTTTATCCCATGAAGACTTCTCATTCCTCCTGTCAATTACATCATTTTCCAGAATATAGAGTATTCATATGGAATGCATTTTATTTGCTCAAAAGACATCTCAACTACGTTTTCAAATCATCATAGTATTCTACAAAATTTGCATTTGCAAGAACCAAAATCATCAATGCCATTTCCCTTTATTTGGCTCAAAACATATCTTCCCCAGGTAGTATCCCTCCATTAACTCTACTTCTCCCTGATAATAAAATGAGCAGAAAACCGCACAAATGTTGGAGCCGGGGTTGCTAGCCTTGGGTCTGTGTTTGTGTGACCTCAGGCAAGTCACTGAATCTCTCTGTGTCTGAGTTTTCTCGCGTGTAAAAGAAGAAGGTTGGAGTAGATGACCTCCGGGGATGTCCAGCGCTCCTTCTTTTCCTTCTTTTCTGCCCAGTATACTGCCCCACACCCCTACACACGGTTTATCCCATTTTTCCTTATTACCATATGTTGCTTTGTAAAAGATCTTTAGAATCAAATCTGTACGTGTGCTAGTTATGACTGTTGTCCTTCAGAACTGAAAGGTAAGCTCCCAAAGGAAAGATAGCTGCCTCCTCCTCCTGGTCCCCTGTTTTCCTCTGTAAATTCCTTCTTCTCATTCCGCCCCTTGGCCGCCTCCTCCTCCTCTGTTTCTCCCTGTTTGTTTCCTCCTCCCTCTTTGTCATATGACTGTCTGCCCCCTACTGTGGCTGTGCCGTGGTTTTGTTCAAAATTAGGTGCCTGGAGGGGGACAGGGCTCCATGACCTTGGGTAGGTGATTTAATTTCTTTGGGCTTTAATTTTTACTCTTGTCTCTTTTATCAGCCTAAACTTCCTCAACCCCATTACACATACACACGTGCACACAGAGACACAGACACAGACACAGACACAGACACAGACACACACACACAGTGTACCAACTAAAATCAATCTATTTGCCCTCTCTTCCCATGGAAACATGCATACATGTGTCTTCCTCCAAATGGAGCTCATGTGCATCCTCCGGGTTGGCCTCCATCCTTCTTCATCTCCTCCAATCCGTGGTCTAAGGCCCAGTTCAAATGGGCCTCCTCACCAAGCCTTCCTCGGTACTCCTTGCAGGTTAGGACGACATTGTGCGTTCACATACCCACACCCGCCCTCCGTCTCTGTCTATCTGTAGCTTCAAACACACTCAGCAATACATGAGAATATCAAAATATTAAATATATACGTAAGTGATAAAGGCATGTCTCTCCCCTAAACAAGACAAAGACCTCTCCAGACCCGATCACAGGACAGAGACACAGAACAGTGAGCAGGCTGCTGGTCTCTGGGTCTGAGACAGCAGTCCAACTTCTGTGGGGTACTTGGCATCAAAATACCCCATGAAATGTGAAGCAGGCACACTACCTAAAACTGGGGAATTCTGTCAAATTGCTGGCCTATAAACAGGCTGCAGGAAGCGCTGATGCCATCTGGAGGCAGTGTCATCAAGGGAGGCACCTTGGTGGCCAGAGGAAGCAGACGCAGCCTCACTCCAGGAAGGGGGCTAACTATCTTCTTCACTCATTTTCTTCACCAGCTGTTCAGACTTTTTGGGGACCGTGATTACCTTGCAGTAAAACTTCTCAGGAAAATAAAGTCATAGCTCAGAAAAACATCTTTCAGTCAAAACAGAGACTAAATGAAAGCACTGTGACGCACTACCTGGAAACAGAGACTGCACAGCACAGGCGGAAGGGCGGTAGGAGATGCTCCTTCTGCAGCCTCCTTGCCTGGCATGTCCAGGCAAAGCAAAACATCTTGGGGTCACCTGAATGGGGAACACAATCCTAATTCATCCCACATGTGAGTCCTTGGGTAAACTTATCAGCATGGCTTTGTGTTTAGCGTTGAGCAATCCATTTGCTACTAAGGAAATTTTGGGGTAAAAAAAAAAGTCATTTTGTTAGAAGAAAAGGAATTGGTTGTTTGAAAAGTGAACCTTTTGAAGCACCTTTACAGTGCAAGGTCGTTAACTGAAGAGTTATTAGCCTCGTGACGTAGGTCTATACTTAGGAGGGTGAAAGGGAGGTGGAAGTTTCTGGTGAAGTTACCCAGATCCCCCTTTTGGAGACGAATGCCACTGCTGAGAAGTCTCTGCTTCTGTCTGTGCAGCTCATCTCCCACTGCACCGGAGGGGAAACCGGGGCGGCAACCGCAGTCCTCAGGTACTCTGTGATTGCCTTTTCTGTCCACACCTACAGAATGGGATGTTTGCCCCAAGGACTGTTACGCATCACATAGTCATAATATTTGCAGTCCCGTGAAAAGTGTGTCACCTCTGTCTGTGTATGACTTCCTTGGTAAATACAGTCTGGGGCCCTGCTGACCCTGTTATCAAAACAGCATAACAAAGTTACCAAGCCCAGTTCATTTGTTGTAACAAGAGCTGTTTGATTTTCCAGTTTGAAATGTAAACTAAGACAAATATTGACTTCACTGTTCAACTAGATACCTCCAGCATACGTATTACCAACATCTACTAATGGGAAAACATCTGCTTTGAGTGGCTATTCTGCATTATATTTGGGTAACCGAAGGGAGAGCTCTGCTAACAATAGTCAACATTTTCCTCCGTGCTTTGTTGATTTAAACAGGGTTCTGCTCACCAGAGATGTCTTTGAAATGAGGAAAAGGAAATCTACAAATAAAATGCTGTTTATGGAAAGCTTTCCAAATTATCATGATTTTATTTTATAAAAAAGAGAGACCCAAAAAGAGAGAGAGAGAGAGAGAGAGAGAAAGACCAAAATAAAGAAACAAAAAAACAGCACAGGAAATAAGGAAGTCCTGGCACACTCTGTTCTCAATTGTTATTCAGAGGCAATCCCACTCAATTTTCTCTTTTGAGGTGAACCTTTTGACTAAGAATCTTTTGCCAAAGGTGCTCAGATAGGGACCACTGTGTCTTACAGAAGGAAGAATAAAAGAAAATATAAAAATACAGACACGTGAGGGAAATCCTGAGTTACTACCGCGACTAAGAGAAATAGACAAGCTAATCATTAATCTTTAGTAATCGAAAAAAATTTTTTTGGTCATTTTCAGTGTCTCTCTTCTTTCCAATTTCTCAAATACAGAAATAACCAGGTCAAACCCTGCACAGGCTTCACAAGTACCTATTCCTCAGAAGAAAAGGGCAATAAGTCTGCAGGTCTGATCTCTAATTTTGGCTGAATTTTTTTCCTTTCATCTCCATCTTCACATTCACTGTTGAATTAAATAATAACTCAAGGAAAAATGAGAAGGCTTCCCAATGTTTACAGATGCTGCACTTCCCTATTAAGTAATTAGTTAGGTCTTCATTATTTTATGGTTGATAATAAGGATGATGATAATAATTAGTTACGCAGGAAGAGACATGAAACTTAAGGCATCGTGGGTCATTCTCCCTACTGAAATGCTAAATAGCTTTCAGGATCTATCTAAACCAAAGCTAATTTAGTCAGAAATAACTACGGGCAGCGGAACAATTATATCAAAGTTATTTGTGTCCTCGTATAAATTACAGCTCTAAGAACTAGGATCCCTTGAGATTTACATATTTTTCAATCTTAATATAGAACACAAATTTGGCTCTAGTTTGTTATTCAGGAAGACTCTGATTGAAGAATTCTTAATAATTAATGCATGAAAGTAAAGACCACACGTACATTAATGGATAGACAATTACGTAAATGGCTAAATAATATTCTATTACACATTTTAATTATACATTTCATTGGCAGGTTGCTTTTAATAGTGGCTTTCTAAAAACAAGGTTCAGCTCGTTATCCCCATTTAACAGAACAAGGAGCAAAAGGTGCGTGGAGCAGGTGACTTGCTCAAGGTCATAGAAACAAAGTGCGAGGTGGAATTCACAGCCCTTGAGCTTGAGTGGTTTGCTTAGTTCTCCTCGTTGCTGCTGGTCTGTTGCCTAGGAACAGTGGTGCTCCCTTACCCAATAGCATCATATCTGCAGAACATGCTGTTACCAGTGTGGAGGTTTTAAGCGGAACTCAAATTCTTGTTACATCAGTTCTTTGAATTCTGTATATGGCAAAAAAAAAAAAAAAAAAAAAAAAAAAAAAATGTTCTGAAACAACCATAGTTTGCTGAGGTTGAATTCTGTCAAGTTTTGAAAAGAGAGTTCTTCTCCCAAGGATTTATTTAGTGTCACTTTTCTCTTGGAGTTCCCTCTTCTGTGGTGTTTTTAGTTTGTTTTTAAGAGGTGATCTCAGTGGATTGCAGCCAAAAGGAACCTCATGTTCTTTGGAGGAAATAGTAAAGGGAAGAACTTTGGGCGCAACAAGAATAATAGCTGATAATTAGTGTCGTTTACTAGAGGCCGACAATTTTCAAAACTTTACTTGTAAATGGTGATATCAGAATTTGAATCTAGGGCACCAACACGCTCATGCCACTGCCTTAGAATAGCTCAGAGGTCAGGAGCATGAGCTCTGGGGTCAGCCTCAGCGCCCAGTCCTGGCTGCACTCCCCAGTACCGCGGGCATATTGTTCCAACACTCTGGTTTTTCTTTGATGCAAAATAGGGAGGGTAGTCATGTCCACCTTTTAGATCTTAGTTAGGAGGGGTCAAAGGACATGATGCATGTCAAGTACCTAGTACTATGCCTGGCACACAGTACGTGCTCTGTAAGTGTCAGCCATCGCTATTATTATCGATGCTGTTAATCAGGAAAGATAGAGGCGTGCGAGAGAGAATCTATGCACGAAACTCGTCAGCCTTTCAGAATTGGAAGGGATCTTTAGGGTCGCTGTTCAACTCCATCATTTTCTGATGAAGAAACTGAGGTGAGAGGTTCTAAGAGATTCACCCAAGGTCCCCCAGTTAGACAATGTCAAAGGCAGTACTGGTCAATGTGTTCAAGATGCGTCAGCCTTCCAGAGTGGGAGGGAGTGTGGGAGCAGAGGTGGAGACCTGAGGTGAGGTGCAGAGACATAAGGCTGGATTTGGACGGGCTTTGAGAGCCAGAGAAGGGAGGTGTCTGTTTGTGTCTGTGTGGTGGTGGAAGGGTGTGTTTCTGGGAAGCCATTTGGGTCTGTAGCTGCTGAGGTGTGTAGCAGAGACCGTGGGACCATTTGGGCATGCAGAGTCCTGTTTATGAAAACACAGAGGGACAATGAAGAATGCACTAGGGCCACGCATGCAAACAGGACTGTCAAGCACACCAGAAGGAGGCCCTCCCGGGGTGCCAGAGATGGAGACAGCGGGAAGGATGGGGAGTGCAGCACCCAGCTGCCCAAGGGACCACGTGGTCATGCCTGCCAGTCCAGCTGCCACCAGAGCCCATTTACAGGGGCATCTGCACCCTGCGTAACCCAGAGAGGACTGCTGCTGGATTCTGCTGGCTGCTGGATCTGGGGAGCATCAGGGCAGGCTGCAGCTGCCTGGGTGCTCGCTATGAATAGTTGGGACAAGACTGGGACTCACAGCTATTAGCACCTCAATTTATCAGTCATCAATAACTTGGAACTTTATGGTACCCAACCTCCATCAATCTTGGACATTTTCCTGTTTCTTATGGGATGCGACTTTGGGAAAGATAACTAAACACATGTGAAACAACTAAACACATTCGTTAAAATACTAAGTTTCACTTCAAGATCCTCATTTATAGAATTTAGTTCCAGCTCTAAGCCTTTTAAGAGCATAAGTCAGCTCTAATCTGTGGCTCTTCACTCATCACCACACTAGATTATCCTTGCTGAATACTGGCGGGGTTTTGTGCAATGGGCAGGTGGGAGGCTCCTCTCACCCCATGAGGATGCTGGGCTAGACAGGCACTCATGCAAAGCAGTCTGAGGCGGTGGAGCTGGGGTGGAGAACAGCCCAGAAGACCACAGCCACACCTGACATAACCATGAGAAGCATCAGGTCTGACGGGCAGGGTGAGGATGGAGAGGGAAAGCCTGGAGAGATGGGAGAGGCAGTGGTAAGTGGGAGGAGCCCTGCTGAGGTGAAGCTTGACCACTGGCTGCAAACGGACATGACACGCAGGTGCGTGTCCTACGCTGTGGGTTTGGGCATAGGGCTATACTCCAAACTCTCCTCCAGGAGTCAGTTTGGCTGCATACAACTGAAGACCCCAATGTGCAGCGTTAACAAACTAGAAGTTTGTTTGTCCCTTACTTGAGAAGGTTCTAGAGGTAGGCAGTCTAAGGCTAAGATCAGGCAGTTGAAGTTCTTGTCACCAGGGAGCCAGGATCCGTCATTCTTCTGCTCCACTGCGTCAGCGAGCACACATCTTCCGTACTGAGATGGGCTCACGGTTCAAGATGGCTCTAGAGTTTCAGCCACTAAACCTGAGTTCACGCACAATCGAGGAGGAGGAGGAGAAAGACAGAGACCTCTCAGCTCTGAGGCAGCCCCCTCTGAGGGGGCATGGGAGCAGCACTTAACCGCTTGGGTTTACATCTCATTGGCCACCTTAACGGCAAGGAAGTCTGGGAACTGCAGACTTTCAACTCAGCTGTAATAGAGGTCTGCAAGTGAGGAGGAGGGGAAAATCGATATTGCATAGGCAATGGATAGTCTCTGCCACACACTTCGCCCACCCCCATTGTAGTCTTGCATTCATGCCTCTCCTTGCTCTGTCTCAAGTTTCTTGACCCACCTTTGATTCCCAGCTCTCTTCATAGAATTTTTTTTTTTTCTAACATGTCAGTGGCTGTAAGGGCTTAATATGAAAGCGTTACTTCAGGGATGAACTCTTAATGACTGAATTTCAGATAATTGTGGCAATCTGAAGATAAGGTGGGAGGAGAAGAGAAATTAGTAGGCAAACATACGTTACACGTGGAAAACCACACCGCACTTCACCTCCTGCCCAAGGCTGCTTCTTGCCTCCCCTTTCCTTCCTGTGATTTTCAGAGCTGGGTCAGACAGACTCCTCGCTCCAGGCTTCAGGCTGCTCCAATTCCCAAGTCAGTGAGTTTTTCCACCGGCCGTGCTTGAGAATCAAAACGCTCCTCTGTCCAAAATACAGGTGTCTGCGTTTCATCACAATCTTTGAGGTTGTATTATGATCACGTGCATTTTGAAAAAGCACCCCAGTCCATTCTGGCAGGCATTCAGTGTCGAGAACTACTGTTTTAAGGCATTTCTGATTAATGTGGAAACTTTTTTTTAATGCTTCAGCCTCATCTCAGAAATAACAGGGGGACTTAGCATTGAGCTTGCCACCCACCCAAACTCCTGTTAACCGAACCAGGGCAGCACTGCCTGCTGGAATATGGAATATCTGAATTCTCCACGAGTGCCTGAATAGCAGGTCTCTGTCACTGAGAAGTCCTTGCTCTGAGAATGGGGGACGTCTGGCTAAGGGCTGAATTCTGCAGTTTGCTGAATTAGACTTTTCCTTGAACCTTAGTTCTATGTTGGGTGGCTATTCGGATTTTACAATCTACTATAGTGAACATCTGTTATTTGTGTCTGGGAATATCTCTTCCTTTGGGAATATGTCTCATCCTGATCCACGTGGTTCTGATGGGGCTGTCCATCAGACGACCCTGTTCCCATGCCCCCCGCAGGGTTGGCACACCCATCAAGCTGGGTCAGTCACACTCTCTTTTCTACAAATTTGAATCATCAGCAAATGTGGTTGGCAGACAACCTTCAGGAGAGTGTCTATACATTCCTGAAGCTGAGCTTCCTGAAACATTCCTACTTTCTCCAAAGCTTGGTTGTTAAGAAATTCTTTTGATTTTATGTCGCTGAGTATGTTCCCAATAAACTCTTTTTTCTTAATTGAGTTAGTCAGAATTGACTTTTGTTGTTTGTATCCAAAGAATTCCAAATCATACAAAAATTGACAAGAGAAAGAATCGGTTGTAGGATATAGATCCTCAAAGAAATGTGGTTTTTAAGAATTAGTTGTTGAACCCAAATGGGGAAAAAAATGGTGAAATTCTCATTTATTTTCCAAAATACATAGAGGTAGATTATGGACTGGCCAAAGTGCCTACCTAGCTATCAGCTGTGGTCAAGAAGGACACGATGTCCCGCTGAGGGTGAGCTCTGGAGAACTGTGATCTGCGGATATAGATCAACTTAGAATGAGACACGCTGGGAGCACAGGAATGGGATGATTTCTTTAGCATCATTGGATATTTTAAGAGCTGTACCAAACTCTGAAATTCTTACCTCAAGACATGGAACAATACTCAGAATCTTTATGAGTTAGTGGTTGAAACTCATTACTGTGTAGTCATAACCAACAGTTAAAAAATAGCATATAATAGAAGAGGAAAATATCAAAGTACATTATATATAGGAGGGGTAAGAAATGTCTCATGTAATTTATGGTTCAATTGTGCACATATGTGAACTTATTTGTGGTGTAAAATTTATTTTATAATATAGGTTATGGCCAAAAATACTTGAAAAACACTGAATATTTATAGCTCGCTCTTGGCTTGTAGATGTCGGGCTAAAATAGCTACAAAAGAAATTCACAGATTGACTCTGCAGGTTGCTAATTTATGTACCAATTTAATTCACAATCTGACAAGGTCTTTTACTGAAAATTAAGGCTCTGACTGGGGACACCAGTAAGTGGAATGAAATAACGGTAAGATTTGCAGGGCTTTTCAGATTCTTCAAACTTTGTAAAGTCAGCATTTCCCTTGACTGGAAGGAAGCCACATCTTCTATGTAGAAGAAAGACAATCATTTTCCACATGCCTCATCTCTTACGGATGCTGTAAAGACAACCAGGATTTAAACACAATATGGTCAGGAGGATGAAGTGCAAAATTCAGATGTCATGTCCAGGAGAAATTGAAAAGATATGTAAATTTATGTAATTAAAAGTCTAGACTTTTTTTTTTTTGATAAGGAAGATTCTCTCTGAGCTAACATCCATTACCACTCTTCCTCTTTTTTTTGCTTGAGGAAGATTGTCCCGTAGCTAACATCTGTGCCCATCTTCCTCTCTTTTCTATGTGGGATGCCACCACAGCATGGTTTGATGAGCAGTGTAGGTCCCCACCCGGCATCCAAATCTGTAAACCCAAGCCGCTGAAGTGGAGCATGCTGGCCCCTAGACATATTTTTTGAAATGAATTTTGAGGATGTTTCACCAGGGATGAAACTCAAAGTGTTTATATGAGTGTACTTCCTAGATATTCAGCACAAAGTGGACTAGATTAGCACTAACCAGCTGTGGTTCTACCCATTTTTTGGGCTAACTCATATAACCTTGGATGAGCCCTTACTAAATGACGCAGAAAGACCAACAGGGGTCTTATCATAACGCAGGAGTGGTAATTTCAAGAATTTCTGTGACAAACACTGACCTGATCTGTCACGTTCACCTTGCCTGCCCCCTTCTTATGTCTCTAGAGAGCGTGGAGAAGACTCTCCCTTTACTCTTGCCGAGAAGACGTTTTGATGAGAGAAGCATCACAACATTTCAGAAGAGCTTTACAATCTGTTCTTGAGAGACAAAAAAAATACCGATGAAAACGCTGCAGTTGAAACAGGCTCCTTGATCTCAGCATGAGTGAAAGGAACTGAGCGCGAGTCCAAATGACATCAGAAGCAGAGTGGACATGGTCGTTTCATTATGCAGCAGGCAAGCACGCAGTGAAGAATTTAAGAAATATCAGACATGCACAAATTTCTGGCTGTGGCTTTTAAATTATGGGGTCCTCAGGAGTGAAATCAACGGGTGGCCCATGCATGGAAGGAAAGAGGAATTTTACAATGTGAGTCAGTCAAAAAATCTAGAGGCTGTTGAACGCAGGTGAAGCTGAGTACTGCGATGAAAGGCTGGGCTATGTCACCACATACGTCTAACAAGTCCCTTCTGGCGTCCCCCTGAAATAGGTGTGGCTCTTTTATTGGGAAAACTATTATACAGCAAGATTAAATGAATTCTCGGTGATATAGAATGTCACCATAGTTTGCTGATCAAAGTAATTGGCCAAATCCACTGAAAAGTAAATAGAAAATTCTATTTCTATGGGAATTTCAGAGATTATGTTACAATCAAATCTTTGAATATGAATGTCTAATGGTTCTTTATTGCATTCTGGTATGCTTCCCATTTTGGCAAATTCAAAAAAACACTGGCTGATCCTGTATAGTAATGGTAAACTGTAAATTTAATTAGGTGGTAATTTCCATTGTGGACGCTCATCCATACAGTTTTACTATTGGAGCAAATTTACAAAGCTCTTGTACTCGGGCAGCTATTCAGCTGGTATATACTTGTACTTTATCTGTTTCAATAAATGGAGAAGACCAAAATATTTTGCTTTCACCCGACAGCATCAACAATGCATTTTTGCCTCAGGTATATATCAACTCTCTGACTCCGTGCCGCAATCTAGTCCGTAAAGATTGTAACCAAATCATCATTCTACAGTCTAGACCACTAATGCCTACGTTGGTGACATTATGTTGATAGACCCTGGAGAATGAGAAGTAGCAGACTCTCTAGTTCCTCTGGCAAGATACGTGAATCAAAGATATTGCAAAATAGCTTACATAAAGTTTCTGGAGTTCCAGTGGTCTGGGAAATATTAGGTTATTATTTTTTTCAATAGGAAACACATGTTGCTTAACATAATGTCTCCAACCACCAAGAAGGAGGCATGGTACATAATGAGCCTCTGGATATGGGGTGTTCTGTTTGGACCAATTTACCAAGTGGCCCCCAAAGCTGTCAGCTTTGTATGGAGCCCAGAATAAGATATGACTCTCCAATGGGTCTGCTTCTAGTTTTCTCTTTTGACTCAGAACATTCCATTGTTCCTGGAATATCTAAAGCTGATCAGAATGTACATGAAGCTTGTGGCAAGTCCTGACAGGAGAGTCACGACAAAGACCCCAAGGATTCTAGAGCAAAGTCACGCTGCCTTAAGCAAGTAACTAGGATCCTTTGAGAAACAGCTCCTGACTTGCTACTGGGCTTTGATCTAAATGCACGGTCATGAACTGGATGCTATCTGGTCCATCCCACCACAAAGTCAGTCCTTCTGTCGTCAAGCACAAGAAGCAGTTACAGGAGCAGGCCTGGGGAGGCTCTGAAGACACAAATAGAATGTGGTTCTGTGGTTCACACTTTCACTGTGCCTACTCCTGCCACATCTCTGTCCTTCCTTCAGCCCACACTTGTGGCCTCAGGGAGAGCTCCCTACGACTGAAGTTTTTTTTTAAGCCCAACTTGATCTTGTTCATAGATGTTCCTTCGAGGCTTGCCAGCCTCCACTGGAAGTGGGCAATGAAAGCATTTCAGCATGAGGGTATTGAGAAAGGGACCTCTTCCTGCTGGGTGGAATTTTAAACAGCGTATCTTTTTGTCCGCTTTCCTGGAAGGGGAGCTGATCCGAAGTAACGAGGGTCTACTCCAGTTTCCAGAGGGTGGTTCTGACCAAGTGATCAGGGGTTTGGAAAGAGCAAGATCGGAAGATTTGGACAAGCAGGTCTGGAGAAGCCGTGGCCCTTCCAGAATGGGCTCGAAGTGTGAGACTATTTATGTCTCACTGGAATGGTGGGAGAGAAGTTGTCTGCAAGTACCCCGGGCTTCGCTGGGTGTAGCAGAAAGAGTCCCCACACTTAAGAAGGCTATGGAAGACCCTGAACCTCAGGGAAGGCGTGGAGGTGGAGGCAATAATCAGTTAGGATGTTGTGGATATAAGGAGCCGCCCAAATTTTTGGGTGGGAAGAAAAGAGGGAGAGTTTGCATTGGTGGAGCACAATGCAGTGTCAGAGTCTCTAGGCTTAAAAAAGGCTTATATTCTGGGTTTGACCAAGGCTAATAGAGAGGCGAGAGACAGTGGGTTGATTTGTTTGAGGGAGCCCTGAATCAGACAAGAGTACCAGTGAAGGGGTTGTTTCATGACTAGGACTCCACCTGGCGAGACAACTCTGACTTCTGTAGAAGGACTCAGTGGAGGTCATGCTCTAAGAGATGTTTTCCAGTCTTCCACTGACACTACCCAAGATCCATTTTCTCCTTCTTCCTTGCTAACATAACTGACTTTTGTTCAGGATGGCATGTGCCCCTGCCCCAAATCACTTGATTTCTCAGGCTCCCTAGCAATAGCATTGTGACAGAAATCTGAAAATCCATTGGTAGGGCTTCTTGGAAAGCTATTATTTTTCTGATAAAAAGAAAGACTCCACAGGCATGCACTTTTTCTCCACTGACTGTCCTCCTTTTTCCTGCCTGAATACAATCATGATGGCATCTTGCAGCCATAAGGATGAATGTTTCATACAAAGGACAGTGGAGAAGAAAGTTAGGGGGATCCTGGGTCTTTGATGATTTCCCCAATCTGCTGCATCAGCTCTGGCCTTTCCACCTCTGGACTTCCTGTTTAATGAGAAAAATAAAACCTTTACTTGTTTAAGGTACGGTAGTTGGGCTTCCAGTACATGCAGCTGAAGGTAATCCTGACTGAAGAAGCTCTGTGAGTGAAGATAGACACACAGATAGAGACTCGAAGGAATGGAATCTAGCCTCCAAACGTTAAGGCAGATTTCCTTCTTTTTTTGTTAAAGATTTTATTTTCCTTTTTTTCCCCAAATACCCCAAAGACATTGTTGTGTATTTTTAGTTGTGGGTCCTTCCAGCTGTGACCCGTGGGATGCTGCCCCAGCATGGCCCGACAAGCAATGCCATGTCCACGCCCAGGATCCAAACCCGCAAAACCCTGGGCCACCAAAGCGGAGCGTGCGAATCCAATCACACGGCCAGCCCCCAGATTTCCTTCTGAGTCTTTCCTGGTTGCATCTGGGACTGGGGCAGAGGAAATTGGAATTGCTTGGTGAGGTAGAGGCTTATTTTTATGCAGTCAGCACAACAAATAATTCAATGGTAGCAAGGCATCATGGCAGCAAGCAGCCCCAAATCAGGCACATCTATATGTTCCTGTACATTCTGGACTCTCTCTGCATGAGCATCCTGCCCAGGTGAGATTTATAGCATGCAGAAGAAAAGGAGAACCAGTGGGTGGAACTACACACGACCAGTTATCATGGCTGAGTTGTCACCTTACCTCCTCAGGGGCGAGAGGATAAGAGTCAGAGAGAAAGAAGCCTGTCCTGTGCTGTGAAGCAAGGAGAAACACTGAGTCCTACTGCCTTCACACTTACACTTTCTAAAACTCCGCCAAATCTTCTTATTACCTGGCAGGGTCAAGTCGTACTGTAGACCCAGCCCCTCTCAGGCCCATAGCCTATTCCATTCGTCTTGCTTGTGGATAAGAAAATGTATGTAAATGATTAAATATGCAGAGCTCGGCATATAGTAACTGTCCAGTATAGTAAGACGACATCATTATTTGTTGTTGACATTGTTAGTAAGGTACAGGAGGCAGTTTTAGCAAGGTTATGATCCAGGGGGCTGGGTTGGAATCCTAGTTCTGCTCTTGGCTGACAACTTGGAGAAGTCGTCTTCTCTAAGGGCCTTGCCTTCTTCATCTGTGAGGGGTTTGTTAATTTATGTGCAATGTACAACTCTAGGAGTCGTCATCACACAGATGACAATGTAATGTGTATTCCCTGGAATTGTGCAGTGTGGAGGGCCTGCAGATGCCAACTTCCCTCAAAAGTAGAGGCAGTAAGAATTGTGACTTTTGCAGCTTGGAGTCAACGCCATCTGATCGCCCTCCCCACAAACAAGGTGAGATCCATTAGTCAATGGTATGTGCTTGAAATCAGTGATGAAATGCCCACTCGGGAATTAGCCAGCCCTGCTGTAATGAGCTTTATGCTTGTGAGATTGTACTATTTGTCAAGTGGGAGGCAGCAAATACAAATCTAAGAGGGAAGCAGAATGCCTATACATGTTCTGAAGTTCTAATCTCCACAAAGGATGGCCAATTACGCTGACGACTGGGGTTCTGAACTCTGAGCTTTGAAGACCCCCAGAAACACTTTCTGGCAGGCTACAGAAACATCAAGGAGATTGGGTAGAAACAGGAGGGCCAGCTGATGCTGAGAAAAATTTGAGGCTGTCGTATATACATAACATGTGAATCCACTACTGGGATGGTTGCCTAGCAACATTATTCCCCTCCCCCTCAAGCCTTCTTGTGACAGCCTCACTTCTTTCCTATTCTGATATTAGCTTAATGTTTTTTTATGAATCAGATGTACAATATTTTGGGAATGGTGTATAGCATAAGAGAGTAGAGAGTAGCCTGATTTACTAGTATCATTTGGAAAATATACAATCCAGGCAGCTCTTTTAAAAAGTTAATGGTCCATTTTTGGCCATGTTACAAAAGTAGATGTTTAGATTACAAGAAGATTTTTTAAAAAGGAAATACCTAAGGATCCTGCCCTGCGAAGGCCCCATTCTGCCGCTCTCGTATTCATAGCAGATGTTTAGGTGGACGTTTCCGGTTGTGCAAGGACCCGGTGATTTGCCTCAGGTGGACGTAAAAGTAAGGCTAAATACAGTTTTATTTTGGTAAATGTTTAGCAACTGGTTCTCCAGAAAAAAACCAAATCAAACCCTAATTTGTAGTGGTTGCCTCCGTCTGCAGTGTAAATAATCTCACCATAGCCAATTTCAAATTACCAAAGTCTGTCTCTGAAGGCAGAATTGGGAAGAGATGCACATAATCAGCTCGCATGGGTTGGTATGAGCGGCTCGATCGCACCGCTGAAAGAGTGTGAAGCTTCCTGTTTAAAGCGGGAGCGTCTCAGACATCTGCCAATGATCCTGCAGAATCCAGGTCCCAAGAGGATTTAGCTCAAAGGGGAGAGTGTTCAGAAAACAAAACAGAACCCAAGTAGGTTCAGCGCCACTAACTTACAGATGTGATTAACCTGAGCTCCTGATGAAGCAAGGGACGGAGGAGAAGCACCCCCTTAGCAAAGCGGCTGGAGCACAATAAACCCCAAATTATCACTCGTAAAACCTCAGCCACATTTGAGTACTGAGTCTTCTTAGTTACTTAAATATTTTGATTGGCTTTATTTAAATCATTTTGAAACCTAGCTTCAACTCAAGCAGCTATATTCATTAAAGTGTTGAGTTGGTGAGCTGATCGTGTTATTGAATATACATTTAAACAAATATGTAACCTTTAAAATAACAAATATTCATCCGATAGGACCTAAAATCCCTTAGCACACCGCCTGTGGTATCTGAACAGGTACCCGTACCATACTTCGTGAAACAATGCACCAAGTAAACTATTGCCATTGTTAACGTTTATCTGTGGAGTCTGACTATTGCAAGGCTCCTTCAAATAAGGCAGGTGGTAAATTCTCGGACTACGTTTAGACAAATCATCAGAAAACTTGGCTCCAAATATCCTGAAAAACCTGTAGGAAAAAACTATATGACCTTCTTTAAAGGTCACTGCTGCTAGGCAACACCTTTCTTCTGGGATGCTGACCACATTTCTTAGATTTTCTTAAAGCACCCGCTTTGGTGGGGCTGGAGGTGGAAGGACACATGGTGCTTCTGTCTAACGTGTCAGTAGGCAGGAACGTGGGATCGAATACAGATGTGTTCATGAATTTCCTTCCCTACTCTTCAACCTCTGTGAGGGTGCAGGTCCTGTAGGCAGAAAATTAGGAGCTCTGTGTGTCAACCTTGGGCCTGCCGCCTACTCGCTAAGTAACTGGTAACCGCAGGGCGGCCTCCCAACCTCAGGTCCCCAAACCGGTTAGAGCAGGAGGCTGTCTCCAACGGTGGGGAAGATCCGATTTCAGAAATGGAAGCTATTTTGCCCCATGCTCCCTCCTGAGCTGATCAATGGCAATTGTTCACAACAATAGCACATGGTGGGTGATTTTCTTTTAATTCATTGATTTTTACCCAGAATAGAGAGATCCTCTCCACTGTAAATTTGGAAGAGATGTTCTGTGCTGTGGAATTGTTATTCCTTTTCCTGGTTTTAAAGGGGTCTATAGCGTTCAAACAAATCCAAATCAAAACCCAATTTCTTCAGATGGTTAATTGAATCGGAAGAAGATTTGCTTCTAATTACCAGCTGTCTGCTGATTGCAAGGTGAGCTGTATTCATCCATGACTAGTAAATTCATAATTTATGAGGCCCTACATAGCCACTCGCCTTAATAGTGCTCATTTTAGAAAGCTGATGTCTTCGAGCCAGAGGATGCTTAACACACAACATTTACCAATGTTGATAATGCCCCGATCGACTGTTCCTATCGTAAGTGCTGTGGAAAAGGAAGCATTTCTAATTCATTTCTGTTTCTCCTCTAGGCCAGTCCACCCCAGGTCCTTTCTCCTGACCAGAGAAGCGTAAAGCTGGAAGGTGCAGGAAAACATCCAGTTGCTGAGCTGACTTCACTGAAGAAGCCCGGAGAGCTGAGCGCATTTTCAGTCTCCCAAATACCAGTCGGTGAGTGGTTAGTCCTCCGCTGTCTCACACTTTAGTGCTCAGTCACTTGGACTTCTTTCTTGGCAGCAGGTACCTGAACTTCCAGTTTCTCAAGAGACCAAGTTGTGGGAAACGGCCCATCAGGAAGAAGATTCTTGCCTCTGGCGAGATTTGACCACAAGTTTAGGGTAGGTTTTGGTCATGGTTTCTGTGAAAGAGGCTGTTCCTGGATCCAAAAGAGGGCCAGCATCAGCAAATTTGAGCAAAAAGAGCCCCCGTGGATGCCAATAACGCCAAAGGCACTGCAGAGAAGGCTCCCAAGCAAAGTGGATTTAACTTGTGGGCAACTATGATCTAAGAAAAGACATACAGTTTCAAAGATTCTGACTCGAAATCCTCTTAGAGTGGGATGAAAAGCCACCGTCTGTGTGATGCATGGGGTTGGCAGTGACCCGGTGAGACCAATGTTACCCCTAGCTTTGTGATATTAGGCAAGGCACTTAACTTTTTTGAGTGTCGGTTTTCTAAGCAGAAAAATGAGTTGGACAAAATACTTTCTAAGGTAACTTCTAGTTCTAAGATTCTCTGGCTCAGTTATACTTTTACTTCTGGAACTCCACCCACTCCTCTCAACAGCTAAATCACATTTCTAACTGGGGATTGTTGGGTTGAGAATTTAACGATATTAAGATTAATGGGATTAAGAGTTGCCAGAGTCTGATTTTTCTTCTCCAAGGCATTTCAGTACTGCCTTGTATTTTCTATTCTGGGCTTAGAACTCACTGCATGAGAATGCCGTGGATCGTGTCTTAACCCCCTTCTGCTCAGTCTCACCAGTGAAAAATGGAAGATGCATACTGGCATAGAAAGAAGATCACAAGCTTCGGAGCCAGAGAGACTTAGGTTCAAATTCCAGCTCAACCCCATTCCTCTCTGAGTGATGGTAGATAACTATTCAAGGTACGTTTTTCTGTAAAGCAGGGATAAAAATATCATGTTGAATTATCGAGAGGATTAAATGCCTCCCATATCCCAAAGGCATTTAATGGCTCACCCATTCAAAACTCCCCTTTGCACTCCTTTCTTGAAGATTTCCATAACCATGTGGTCCGTCCTGCGCTTTGGAGTTGCCATTCCTCTACTTCTTCGCTTTCATTATTTTCTTTGTCTCACCTAAGCTACTGACTGCCATGGCCATAACATGAACATTTCATCCTTGTAAACGCTTGATCTCTGAAAATCAGCTTCTTTATCCCATTATCTGACCACCATCTCCTATCTTTCCACATCCCTTCTCTAGAACCTCCTCTCAAACAATTCTTCAACCTCAACAAGAACTCTAACCCTTTGGTCCTACCACAGTTTCACTATCAGGCCCTTTATCGTATTCTCATTTAGAGTCCATGGGCCATCACTGTAATCCTCTGCCAGTGGCTTACTTGTCTAGCAAACTTGAAGTCTTGATTGAACCCAATTCTCTACTGCCTCTATACCTTCACTTGGGCAGCTAATTATTGCCGGAAAATAATGCATAACTGTGTTGACTGGTTCTAGTTTTAGTTTCATGACCACAATCTCAGTTATGCTTTCAATGCCACCCTGCAACCTTATTACGCTTCCCTAGTTCCTTTGTGTTCCCTCCAACTAATATGACTATTTCACCCCTTCTTCACTCCCCTCGAGTCTTTGATATTCCCTCCTCGTTTGCCTGATATTCAACTGAGGAAACGGAAACGCTTAAGCACACACTCCCTCAGGTGCCTGTACCTCTCCATACTTCCCATTAATCACTGTAAAGGAAGACCAGCACCTCCACTTTGCTCTTGGCTTTCATCTCCTCTTACCTGCTCAAAGGCTGTATTCCTGTAGTTATTGCCCCTCCCCCAGCCCACTCCTCCCCACCCTATAACCTACTTTGTGACATTGCACACTGGCCCTGGGATACCATGACTAACAAGACGCCATTTGGTCCCTGAGACTCTCCCTACAGATACCTAGATGACCTGCTGTAAGACCGTGTGATTGGTGCCTGTCTCAGGGGAATGAGCAAACTTCTGTGTGGACACAGTTGTTCAGGAATGCCTTGGGTCAGGGAGCGGGGAGCAGGGAAATAATTCCAGTGTTCAGTGGAGATTTAGTGGTGATACCATAAATCATCGTTGTTTATTTGGGGCAAATTAACTTTGTTTTTTTTTTTTGTGGAAGATTAGCCCTGAGCTAACTACTGCCAATCCTCCTCTTTTTGCTGAGGAAGACTGGCCCTGAGCTAACATCCATGCCCATCTTCCTCTACTTTATATGTGGGACGCCTATCACAGCATGGCATGCCAAGCGGTGCCATGTCCTCGCCCGGGATCCGAACTGGCAAACCCTGGGCCGCCGAAGTGGAACGTGCACACTTAACCGCTGTGCCACTGGGCCGGCCCCCAAATTAACTTTCTCATTGTCATTAACAATAATCTTACTCCCGCCTCATTGGAATCCAAGACCAGTTTTTACTTTTTATAAAGTAAAATCCTTTCATTTGTTTAAGATCAGTCACCTAACTTTGTGGGCATCATTAATAATCTATGGTCTGCTATGTATGTTCCAGGTTTTTTTCCTTTTGTTTTTTGCTTGGCTTACTCATATTTTATCATACAGAAGCTTTTATAATTTTAGGAAGTCAAATTTATCTTTTGTTTTATAATTTTGTGTTTTGCTGTCTTGCATAAGAAGATCTTCCTTTGCCAAAGCAAACTCTTCCATTGATTCCTTTTACAATTATTAATGGCATACTTACAATGAATGAAGAGTCATTGGGCCTGAGCATATACATGAGGTCATCTCTTTTGGGCAACTTTTGATTTTAGCTGGGGAAGCGAGATAATCACATTGGAGTGAATAATATTTTCAGATTGCCATAAAGGCTTCGAAGGACATAAACAGAGTGATGCAATTGACACCGTCACCACCTGAGAAAGGGGAGAAAGGGCCACCTAAGACAGTGTACTAACAGACTTGAAGGATGCAGAGGAGCCAACCGGCCACGTCCTCTGCCAGGAGAAGATACTTAGGCAGAGGGAACAGCAAGGACAACAGCTCTAAAGCAGAGAAAAGCGTGGTGTGTAGCAGCAGCAAGAACAGATTGTCGCAGATGGAGCGTCGTGAGCAGGCAAAGTGTTGCGAGATGAGCTTGCGAAGGTGGACGGGGCATGGTCAGGGGGCCTTGGGAATGCTGGACTGAGTCTAAGGCCAGTGGGAAACTACTCAGAGATTCTGAGTAGAGGATGGCACGAGAGGGCCTGTCCTCCCACAGCTAAGAAGGCGTCAGCCCTGCCTTGTAGGACTGAGAATCATCTATAAGGTTCAGGGAAATTTTCCAGAATTTTATGTTTGGGGACCCAGAGCCAAACTTTTTCTTTCAACACTTACTTTTTAGATTAGGAGTAATTACATGAAAGTGTAGTATATTACCTCTCTGCTTTCAAAGGAGGAATATATACATTGGTGTTTCCTTTAAAAATATATAGATTGATTCTGCTTTAGGGAATGCTCTATTTTTTTATTTTATTTTTTTATTACAGCAACATTGGTTTATAACATTATATAAATTTCAGGTGTACATGGTCGTATATTTTGATTCCTGTGTAGATTACATTATGTTCGCTACCTAAAGACTGATGACCATCCATCACCACACACGTGCGCCTAATTATCTCTTTCTCTATCCTCCTTGCCCTCTTCCCCTCTGATAAGCACCAATCCCATCTCTGTTTCTCTGTGTGTGTTTGTCATCGTTTTTATCTTCTACTTACGAGTGAGATCATACGGTATTTGACTTTCTCTCTCTTTTCACTTAGCATAATACCCTCAAGGTCCATCCACGTCGTCACAAATGGCCGGATTTCATCCTTTCTTATGGCTGAGTAGTATTCCATTGCGTATATATACCACATCTTCTTCATGCATTCGTCCCTTGATGGGCACCTAGGCTGCTTCCAAGTCTTGGCTATTGCGAATAATGCTGCAATGAACATAGGGGTGCACGTATCTTTATACATTCATGTTTGCATGTTCTTTGTATGAACACCCAGCAGTGGAATACCTGGATCATATGGGAGATCTATTCTGAATTTTTTGAGGAATCTCCACACTGTTTTCCATAGTGGCTGCACCAGTTTGCACTCGCACCAGCAGTATACGAGGGTTCTCTTCTCTCCGCATCCTCTCCAACACTTGTTATTTCCTGTCTTGTTAATTATAGCCATTCTGATGGGAGTGAGGTGATATCTCATTGTAGTTTTGATTTGCATTTCCCCCATAATTAGTGATGTTGAACATCTTTTCGTGTACCTGTTGGCCATCTGTATATCTTCTTTGGAGAAATGTCTGTTCAGATCTTTTGCCCATTTTTTAATTGGATTGTTAGTTTTATAATTGTTGAGATGTATGAGTTCTTTGTATATTTTGGATATTAACCCCTCATCAGATATGTGGTTTGCAAATATGTTCTCCCCATTGTTAGGTTGTCTTTTTGTTTTGTTGATGGTTTCCTTTGCTGTGCAGAAGGTTTTTAGTTTGACGTAGTCCCATTTGTTTATTTTTTCTATTGTTTCCCTTGCCTGGTCAGACATGGTACTTGAAAATATGATAATAAGACTGATGTCAAAGAGTGTACTGCCTATATTTTCTTCTAGAAGTTTGATGGTTCGAGGTCTTACGTTCAAGTCTTTAATCCATTTTGAGTTAATTTTTGTACATGGTGTAAGATAATGGTCTACTTTCATTCTTTTGCATGTGGCTGTCCAGTTTTCCCAATGCCATTTATTGAAGACACTCTCCCTTCTCCATCGTATGCTCTTGGCTTCCATGTTGAAAACTAGCTGTCCCTAGGTGTGTGGGTTTACTTCTGGGTTCTTGATTCTGTTCCATTGATCTGTGTGTCTGTTTTTGCGCCAGTACTGTGCTGTTTTGCTTATAGCTTTGTAGTATATTTTGAAATCAGGGAGTGTGATACCTCCAGCTTTATTCTTTTTTTTTTCTCAGGATTCCTTTGGCTATTCAGGATCTTTTGTTGTTCCATGTACATTTTAGGATTCTTTGTTCTATCTCTGTGAGAAATGTTGTTGGGACTTTTACAGGGGTTGCGTTGAATCTGTAGATTGCCTTAGGAAGTATGGACACCAGTAAGGAGATCAAAATGGTAATCAAAAACCTACCAAAAAATAAAAGTCTGGGACCAGTTGGCTTCCCTGGTGAATTCTACCAAATATTCAAAGAAGACTTAATACCTCTCCTTCTCAAACTCTTCCAAAAAATTGAAGAGGAGAGGAAGCTTCCTAACTCTTTCTACGAAGCCAACATTACCCTGATACCAAAACCAGACAAGGACAACACAAAAAAAACAAAATTAGGCCAATATCACTGATGAACATTGGTGCAAAAATCTTCAACAAAATCCTAGTGAACTGAATACAACAATACGTTGAAAAGATCACACACCATGATCAAGTGGGTTTCATTCCAGAGATGCAGGGATGGTTCAACATCTGCAAATCAATCAATGTGATACACCACATTAACAAAATGAAGAATAAAGATCACATGATCATCTCAATAGATGCAGAGAAAGCATTTGACAAGATACAGCATCTATTTATGAGAAAAACCTGAATAAAATGGGAATAGAAGGAAAGTACCACAACATAATAAAGGCCATATATGACAAACCCACAGCTAACATCCCGCTTAATGGAGAAAAACTGAAAGCTATCCCTCTAAGGACAGGAACAGACAAGGATGCCCACTGTCACCACTCTTATTTAACAGAGTATTGGAAGTCCTAGCCAGAGTAATAAGGCAAGAAAAAGAAATAAAAGGCATCCAAATTGGAAAGGAAGAAGTGAAACTGTCACAATTTGCAGATGACATGATTTTATATATAGAAAACCCTAAAGAATCCACTAAAGAACTTCTAGAACTATTAAATGAATACAGTCAAGTCACAGGATACAAAATCAACATACAAAAATCAGTTCCGTTTTTATATACTAACCACAAAGTAACAGAAAGAGAAATTAAGAATATAATCCCATTTACAATTGGAACAAAAAGAATAAGATATCTAGAATAAACTTCACCAAAGAGGGGAAAGATCTGTACACCAAAAACTATGAAACATTACTGAAAGAAATTGAAGAAGACACAAAGAAGTGGAAAGATATTCCATGCTCTTGGATTGGAATGCTCTATTTTAAAATATTTTAGATATTTCATGAACTTAAAAGCAGGATTCTTTTAATAAACACATGTAAGTGAATACATTAATAAGAAGCTGTGCAGTAAACATATTTTATAAGAAGCAGTCTTCATCCTAAAATTCCTCGGGGAAGATAAGTCATGGACATAAATACCTACAGTATGTGATATGTCTCCTGAAAGAGCTAATAGCGTCTCATCATGGTTCAGGGGAGAGCTGTCCTTGAGTGCTGGGGGACCAGGGAAGATTTCCTGTTGTAGGCAGTGTTTGAACTGGCTCTCAGGGAGGAGCTTTATAGTAGACAAAATCAAAGGGAGAGGATTCTGGGCATAGGAAAAGTCATGCTATGAAGGCAAGAAAAGTTAGGGATATTTGGGCTAAGCCGACAGTAAGTTCGGAGGAAGGTTGAGGTAGATTCAGGGGGTTAGTGAGAAGCATGGCTTACTGGTGGCTGGTTGGGAACAGGAACCCAGGTGGCAAGGCTCTGCACCCAGGTTGGAGCAGTACCTATGGGGAGGTGTATTTTGAAACTCAGTTCTAAATCCCTGATTCTACTGGGCTCTGTTGGTCCTTGGCCCAGAAACCCTTGGCTCCCTTTCGCCACATCTGTGCACCTTTCTCTCAAAGGGATCTGCATGCTTTGATCTCCAGTGATCCTTTCTGGTTTTCCTTTCAGAGGGCTTCCTTCCGGCTACTGTAGCCACAGTACCTGCAAGATCAGAGCTAGAAGCTCCTCTGAGTTGCTCTCTCTCCCTGGCCCCTTCACAGTAGATTATGAGAGCTCTCTGGCCTGAGGTCAGGACGGCTCTGAGGCACCACTTACTCTCCAGAGTCCCCTGAGGATCAGGCTGAACCTACTCCCTGAGACTTTGCTGGAAATTGCTCCTCTACTTGGCTCCTTCCTCTTTCCTCTTCTAACCAGGCTCCTCTGTAGAAACTCGCTTAATAAATTACTTGGAAATGAATTCTTGTCACAGGACCCACTTCTGGGGAACCTGCCCTAACATTCCGGCCAAGGGCTGCTTTAATTTCACCAACTGTGTGCAGGACTGATCAAGGGTGGGAAGCCCACTGAACATCACTGAGGACCACTGAGAAACAAGTTTGGTAGAATAGCAAGACAAAAGCCAAATTGTAAGGATTAAAAAGGGAACGGGTATTGTGGACAAGTTGTTATCCTTTTTAGGTGTCCTACTCTTTTTGAAACCCTTAAAATATTCGGGATATTTCTAGCCTTTTGCATCTTGTCCCACCAAAGCAGAACCAGAAAATGGACATTCCCATTTCCTGCAGCTGGGATGCAAGAACGTGATCCGAGCAGCACTGAGCAGACATACTCATATTAAACATCGGTTCAGAAAGGAACAACTTGGGAAAAAGACCTTCTGTGGAATCCTTTATTACTTTCTTGAGTGGGTGGCAGCAGAGGTTTTGGCTTTTTGAGGAGCAGTGGTTGTGAGATTGCAGTCCTGACTCAAACGGGAAAAAAAGAATGCCATTGTTGGGGTGTGGCAGTGATGGTGGGGGTTCCCTGTGGTGCTCAGTGCACAGCAGTAACAGCAGCCACAGAGATGGGAATTGTCTCATCATGTCGGTTCTGTGGCCTGGATTCGGGCATTGTTCCTGAAGATGTAACTTTAGCCTCCCTGGGTCTCCTTAGCCCTCCAGCGACCTGTTTAATAAATTCCTCTTCTGAATACTTGGAGTCAACTTCAGTTGCTTGAAAATAGGAACTCTGCCTGAGAGAACAGAGGCTGAAAAATTGTGGCCAGTGTGGACAGGCTTCCAAAGTCCTGTGAAAAGAGGACAGAGTACTCATGGACTGGGGTTCCCCTGAAATGGCTCACAATCATTGCCTTTTAGTTTTCATGTGCTTCTGCTGTCCCCTTCCATGTTGAATCAGGGCTGGTGTGTGTGGCCAATGGAATACGTGGAATACGGTGGAAATAATAGTGTGTGACTTCCAAAGCTAGTTCATGAAGGTGTTAGAGCTTCTGCATTGGAAGATGATCACACACAGAGGGACGGCGTTGGCATATAGGGACCGCTGGTGGTAGTACACCCAACAATGAAACAGACCCAGAGCTAGGAGTGAGCGTAGGGGATTCACAGAAGAAATAAAAGTGTAGTGATAAACAAATGGAAAAGTCCTCAACCATGCTGGTTATCGAAGAAATACAAATTAAAAACAATGCAATAGTAATTGTCACCCAAGAAACTGGAGAGTTGAAAGGGCTGGTGAGGGTGTGGCCCACCTGCTGGGAGCCTGAATTAGCATAAGCTCTTGGGAAAGCAATTTTGCATTATGTGTCAATAACCTGTAAAGTTCATACGGGTTGACCCAGCAAGTGTACTTCTGAAAATCCCTACAGAAGAAATAATCAGAAAGTCTGAAAAAGATTTATACATAAGGATGTTAATCACAACGTCATTTATAAGGGTTAAAAAAATTTAAAAGACTATTTCAGTAAAATATGGTTTAATCACGTAAGAATATAAAGTCACTAAAATCATGTTCTTAAAGAATTTTCAGGGGTATGAAAATAATCGTGAAAAAATAGAATACAAATTCTATATATTTTATCCTCCCAATTACGTAAAATAACGAATTCAATTGGAAACAGATCACGTAAACCCCACATGTAAAAAAATATATATATACACACACACACCAAAATATTGTGTTTAACCCTCAGTGGTGGAAAGTCAGACAATTTTACTTTTCTTCTCCATAGTTCTCTAGATTTTCTGTAATGAACATGAATTATTTTTATAATAGAAAAGCATCACTTTAAGTAAAACTTTCCATGATTTGTGAAGATGGGCCATTGGCCTTTCTGCTGTCGGTAGGGTTCTAACCTGGGTAGAGAATTAGTCTCTTTTGTTTTTACTCCAGAATGAAAGCTTGAGGTGGGATGGGGATTCCCAAGACATCTAAACTCTGGTTGGGATCATTTGCGTGAATTCTAAGTTAGCCTCAGGGAATTCTCCCTCCATAAGAACTCAAAAAAGTGCGGGGAGAACAGATGTCAATTAAAGGATCGTCCAGAGGTTTTAGTCCAGTGCTTCCCAACATTCATGTGCGCCTGAACCAACTAGAGACGTCGATAAAATACAAAGTGAATTCAATAGGTCTGGGTGGGGCCTGAGGCTCTGCATTTCCAACAAGCTCCCAGGTAATGCTGATGCTGCTGGTCCATGGGCCAAACACTGAGTAACAAGGCTTAGAGTTCCTCTCTTAGGGACAGTCCAGCATTCCCTACCAGGAAATATAAAAGATTTAGAAACAAGTTGATTCCGCAGGCATTAATTAGGCGAGTAACATACATCTGGCGTCTGGGAGCCCACATCTGGGGAGACTGTTCTGTGGTTATGGGGTCATTAGGACATCAACAAATGATCTCATAGTGCAAGTGCACTCACATGAATGTGTGCACACACATACATCTTCTGATACATGTGCATTTGTGTGCCTTTGTGGTGAACTTCTTTTAGGAAGTTCTTGGGCATTACATTTCATCTTTCCTGATGGGGTTGCATTAGTGATCAAAAGAGCCCACCACCAATCATTTCCCTTTGTCTTTTTCTTTTTCCTTTTCACAAAATCTCTAGTCTCTGCATGAGTGCTCAGTAATAAGAGAAGCCAAGGCCTCCTGTGGGTCCTAGGAAATGCATTATCTAATCTAGAAATAGACAGGAGCCCATTGTCTCACGCAAAAGTAAATCCCACATACTAATCCAGCAGAAAGTGATCTAGCCCTTTAAAAGATTTATCAGTTCCTAACCTTCTTTCTATGCACGACTATTTTTCATCTCATTGTGTGATGGAGAAATTGACTTTAGCAAGAGCTAAAATAACTTCTTTTTAAGGATATATAAATCTTTGTGATATAAACCTTGGGGTTTAGGAGGCCTCAAAGTACTTGAAAAATCCAAGTGTTAAGTGAGAGGAGAAAAGTAACTTATTATAGAAACAGATGGGTTCCCAGCAGTGGGGTGTTGTAAGTGTTTAACAACCAGCTCTGAAAAAACAGGAAATATTGCCAGGGGCGGAGGGAGGGGGTATGGGGAGTGACTGCTAATGGATGTGGGCTTCTTTTCGGGGTGATGAGAATGTTCTGAAGTTTGATAGCAGTGATAGTCGCATAATGTAGTGAATACACTAAAGATCAGTGAATTGTACAGTTCAAAATGGGGAACAACAACACAAAACCCACCTCCCTCCAAACTTTGCACCATTTGCCAATTGCCACGGTGTAAATACTCTCACTGTGTCTGACTCCAAGCTGCCCGCAAGGAATCCCCAAACGTGGAGCTGGGAAGGGCACAGCTCCAGCACACTGCTGGTCCCAGCGTGGAGATTTGTGTCCTAACCACTGTCGTTCAGGGAGACGCTGAGCGGTACACAGCATTCCCTGAATGCTAGCTTTTGAAATGTCCTGTCTTGTTTTTCTGGCTTTTTTGTTTTTGCTGTTTTTTCTCTCTTGAAGTGATCGAGATGTAGTGAAAAGAGCCCCAGAATGAGATCCTCGAGTTCAACATTTGTGTTTTATGAATTTAGGTTCTCAACATTTATTGAGCACCTCCTCACACGAGGCTCTGTGCTGTATGCTGCGAACTTTAAGGTCCGTGAAATAATGCCTGCCCATGAGAAGACTAAGTCTAGCCAGCGATACGAACCTAAAAACACCAACTGTGGACCGGGAGTGTGCGTATTCTCTAACGGAGGAGTGTGCACTCTGATTGAGAGAACTATTTTCCTTGGTGGATGGGGCGTGGTTGTGGTCTCGGTGAGCATGTCAGAGAAGAGGAGGATGACCTGGAGTCAGGGAAGGGCATTGTAATTCAAAAGAACAGCATGAGGAAAGGCACAGAGGCGTGAAGCGGTGAGATGCTGAGATATCCATGGAAGCTTGACACAACAGAAGGCCATATGATACCTGGGTTGTGAGGAGCCCAAAATATGTCTTACATGGGAATCCCAGGTCATCACAAACTACCAGAACATCAGAAGGGGACCCCTAACAGTTTGCAAAGGAAAGCTGGGACAGCAGCTGTTAAGGTAAGGGCATCAGAAAAATTGTGAATGCCTTTGAAATGAGCAAAGCAGATTACCGGACGTCGGGTATAGCACACCTTTCCAGATTATGTCTATAGTTTCATTGTCTTTGAGCTATTTTACAGCTCTGTAAATTGTAGATAACTGATAGCAATAAAAATGATCCTTGTCCATGGGCATGCAAATAAATTTTGTCTGGTGGAGGGGCAGTTGATCTGCTCACACCTTCACCTTCAGAAGAAGCACGTTTTACATCTATTAAGCAAGTTCACTTTAGCACTCTTGGGGCCTCTCATTTATGTCTGCTCTTTGATTTCTCCTTTGAACTGGTTGTGATATCTTACTGGCTTCCTCGTAAACTAATGAGTTAAATAATAAAACTTTTGACATATGTTCATTTTATGACAATCATGATTTCACTCTTTAAAAAGAATGATCAGTTAATGACCATCACAATTCCTTCTTACACATTGGAAAACTAGGGTAAAGGGTAGAGTTGCTCCATCCCCAGGACATCATCAGGGTGCTGGTGAGGAACAAATAGTGATCCGGAGGAGGGGAAATATCGTAAGACTCCATCTGGGGTACAGTGGAGGTCCAGCTTCTATTTCCCCCAAGCAGGGGGAGTCCGTCCTCAGGTAGACCTTAGTATGGGTCGTCAGATTTCTGGGCTATGGGAGATTCGGTAGATGTGTCGAGGATGGACACTGTGTTGAGGAGAAAGGAGTAAATTAATACTTTTAATGGGTAGGAAAATCTCAACCAGGGTTCAGAAAAGTTCTCCATTGTAAAAGGACGTTGGGATATCCATCAAATTTTTGACTGCCCTCAGAAGCATGGTTGTGTGTCTCCTTATATGCATAGCACAATGAAGCATTAATGATATGTAGAATAGGTGGTCAATATTAGTAGGACAGCGGTTTGTTTCTTATGGATGATCCATTTAGAAAAATATGAGGATCCAGCTTTTCTCAGGATGGAGGCAAAAAGTGTCTCAATGACTCACAAAGAGCAGTAACAATATGGTGGCCACCTTTCAGGAAGCAGAGAATTAGCAAAGGGAGGAGGGAGGTGGACAGAAGAAAGTGACTCTGGGAGCCCAGGGTAACCCAATGTGATCAGGCTTCAGTATGTCAGTGGTTTTCTTGGTGGTAAACTGTGAACAATTCCAGATGTGGCAGGTGCTGATGAAAGGGGGTAGATGTAAGGAAGACCTTGTAGGAGAAGGAGATGCAGAGACAGGCAATCCATGTTGGAGTGTCCAAAGCATAAACCATGTGGGAGCGGCCAAAGCAGAGCTTGAGGAAAATGTATAGTACTACGCATAGATGTTACAAAATAAGAAAGAAGCTGAAAAGTGAATAGCAACAAGAAAAGAAATCCAAAGAAGGAAGAAAACAAAAAAGATAAGTAGAATTAATAAACTAGTAAACAAAAAAACCAACTTGATTTTTAAAAAAAGTGAAAAAGTCAAACTTGTAGCAAACCCAATAGCAGAAAAACATAATATTAGAAATGAGAAACTGACATCACTGCAGAAAAGCAGGATATTATGTACAAGTCAAGCTAGTGTATTTGAAAAAGTGACTTTCTAGGAAATTGAAAATGATCAAATTTCAAATTTATTCCCATTTAAAAATCCAGAAATAAACCCCTAAAATGTGTAAGGCCTATATGAAAAAAATTGTAAATCTTTATTAAAAGATACAACATCGTGGTTACTTGTTGGAGAAATATAGCATGGTCTTAATGGCAAGGCTCAACATCATAAGGATTTTACTATCTGCCAAACTGATCTATAAATTCAGGACATTCCTAATTGAATCAGGAGGATTTATGGGCAAAATAGTTACAAATTTCCCCTGAAAGAGGAAGCACAGAATGGTCATGAATGCTGACACAACAAAAAGAACAATGTGGGTGAGGGGAGATCTCTCACGGTTGCCATCCTGTACCAAACTCTGCCATAGAGCCAGAGTAATTCAGTGTGCCACAGACGCAGAGCACTAATTTGGACAATTTGATAAAAAATGTTGGAACACTAAACTATTTGGTAAAAGGTAAAATTAGGCCCTTAGCTCATGCCAGAAACAGAAATAAAGAGCTAATCTCAAGATCTCACAAAAGTATCAGAAGAAAACACTTTTATTTTAAAAAATAATCTTGAGCATGGGAAGGACTTCCAAGGCAAAATACAAAACCCAGAGCCCCAAAGGAAAAGACTTGTAGCTTTGACTGCATAAGAAGTAACAAATGTGGTTAGGACAAATGACACTGTAAACAGTTAAAAGACAATTGGTGGACAGGGAGAAAATTATTGGTATCTGGAAAATATAAAGAGCTCCTAAAAATCAATAAAAAACCACAAATAGATATAAGCAAGATATCTATGAGAGAATAAATACAAATGGCGAATAAACAGATGGGAAGATGCTTTGCCCTGCTAGTAGTCAGGTGAGTATGAATTACAACTCCAGCTCAGACTCTGTGGGCAAGGAGGCAGAGGAGCAGGCGTCCACATTGTTGAGGAGAATATCAATTGCAAGTCTTTTGAAGGGCAAATTATCGCAATTAAGTTCCTTTGATCTAAGGATTCTAAACCTAGGAGTTTGTCTAAAGAAATACTTGCATGTGTACACAAATCTATGTACAAAGATGTTCATTGCAGCATTATTTATAATTTAAAAAATGAGGACAAACATGAATGCCCACCGAGATGGAGTGGGGTGCAGACAGTGACGGGGTTGGGGAAAGGGGGCATTTCATGTTTCATTCCTTCTTCTCCTCTTAAAAAATCTTTTAAACAAGGGGCTGGCCCCGTGGCCGAGTGGTTGAGTTCGCGCGCTCTGCTGCAGGCGGCCCAGTGTTTCGTTGGTTCGAATCCTGGGCGCGGACATGGCACTGCTCGTTGAACCACGCTGAGGCAGTGTCCCACATGCCACAACTAAAAGGACCCACAACAAGGCATATACAACTATGTACCAGGGGGCCTTGGGGAGAAAAAGGAAAAAAAAAAAAAATCTTAAAAAAAAAAATCTTTTAAACAAGAATGTAAACATATTTACTTGTTTAGGTTAAAAAAAAAAAGAAAGAAAAAAGAATGTAAAGAATTACACCAACATATATAAAAAATTATCTGTGGGGGCCGGCCCGGTGGTGCAGCAGTTAAGTGTGCACGTTCTGCTTCGGTGGCCCAGGGTTTGCCGGTTCGGATCCCAGGTGTGGATATGGCACCGCTTGGCAAGCCTTGCTGTGGTAGGCGTCCCACATATAAAGTAGAGGAAGATGGGCACGGATGTTAGCTCAGGGCCAGTCTTCCTCAGCAAAAAGAGGAGGATGGGCAGTAGTTACCTCAGGGCTAATCTTCCTCAAAATAAAAAAGTTTGGATGGTGGCGTTTTAGATGTGTAATTTTTTATATTATTCAGATGATCTATAATAAGCAAGTATTATTTTTATAATCAGGAAGGGACTGAAAATCAGCATATAAAATCTTGGATACGTCGTATGTTTACATTTATATGTAAAAAATGTAAACAGCAAAAATGCTGGAAGAAGATAAACCCGTAGGCTTGCACGGTTGTATCTGGATGGCAGCTATATTGGTGATTTTCTTCTTTCTTCTGGTTTTCTCTTTTTTCCCAAGTATTCTGTGATGAGCACATTTCTCTTCTAAACTTTAAAAAGATTTATTTTTTTAAGGAATGCGTTGCATGTAAGTGATATAATGTAGGTGCTGTAAACACGAATGCATTTTGTTTTAAATAATTATTCATTAGTTATTTCCATCTTTCTAATTAAGATGAAACCGTAAGTGACCATGTGTGTATATCTGTATGGGTATACTGTACAGTAAAACTGTAATCATTGTTTTACATACTACAGGAATAGCCATGTATTTGATGCCTTATGCACAGAAGTAAGCAATCTGTCAGGGCTGTTGCCTCTCTGTTCAGTGGGTGCTGGCTTCCAGAGCTGAAAGGGAGCACATTTTGGTTTTTTAATAACCACGGGTCAGGTACAGGCTTCAGAGCAGAATTCCGATTTTCCATTTTATAGGGGAAAATGCCCTTTAAGACATGGTCTCTGGGCTGACCAGATCATTAATTTTAGTTTAGCAAGGTCAAGGCAAGGAAAACAAGTGGTGACTTGAATTTTAATTTTAGTTTATTAACATTTCTTCAAGTTTTCTTTTGGAGGAGTGGGGGTTTTTAAGGAGTTAATGAAAAGGAATTCAGATTTTTGTGTCTAATTAATTTTCTCCATTGTCATGTGCATTTTATTTGGTAAAGTCCTTGCTGAGCTATATCTGAGTGAAGGAATTCCCCCGGGGACAGGAGTGCTTACTCTTTCCTTAAACATCTTCTGGGGACAGAGAGCGGCCTGGGCGGCAGGCTTGGAGCTGCTGTGCCTGCCCGCGTGCGTTCCTATTGCTCCGACTGGAGGCTTCAGGCCGGGAGCTGTTGTTAGCATTTGGGGGGTCTGCTTGGGCCGCAAGCCCACAGCCCCTGGACACTTGCACACGGCGTTGAGGGATGGCTCTTTGCCCCCCCGTTCGCTACCTTCCTTCAGTTTCTTTGTTGACATCTCAGAAAGTGGCATCTTTTCATCAGTCAAACTCTCCTTTTCAGAACCATCAGGCCACGTTTCCAAATGCAGCAAGGGCAGCCTTTGGGGTCTGAAGCGTCCTCTGTGTCCCTCAGGCTGTGGCCCAGCCCAGGCCCGGAGAGCTCCTCCGTCCTGTCCTGCAAGGGCAGCCCTACCTGGGCTCCCGGGGCTCTGGGGACATAAAATGGCAGGCTTCTGTGGAAACGTGTTCAGTGTTGCTGAAGCCTGCCTTCGGCTCTCTTAGTCACCGCAGCTCTGTGTTTGTTCAGCTGGAGAGGTCAAATGGTTTGTTCTTCCAGAAGTTAATCATTTATGACAAATTTGCTTGGCCGACGCCTGTGCTGTGCTGCAGACCAGCTGGAGAAGAACAGGCGAGCGCGTTGGCCTCTGTCAAAATGCTTGTGTTCCTCCATGTGCTTCCCCCATTTCCTACCGTCACCTCAGGCCACTGTTTTCTCATCACCTTGTCTCCCTCACCTCCCCTATCCCTTTCTCCCCTCCCCTTCGCCCCGGCTCTCAGTGGAAGGCCCAGAACCTGCCTTCACCTGGCAGGGCCCGTGAGGCCGCGAGCGCCTTCCACGCCCACCGAGGTGGATTTTCTGAGGCAGCGGAGCTTCAGGGTCCCTTGCTTGCACAGGCCCTCGCGATGTGTTCACGTGGTTACAGGTTGTAAACTGTACAAGTGTCCGATAGTTTCCTGTCTCTCTCCTCCAGCTTCTCCTCAGGCACAGCCCGCCTCGTATGGCTGGAGTTCGAGCGTCTGTGGCCGTTTTTGGGAACCGTGTAAAGGGAAGCTGAGCTGAGGATGGATCTAGTGTGGATGTAGTGGATGGACTTGTTTGGTTCGCACTCATGTCTGTACAGTTCAGTCGTTGCTGGCTGTCCTCACGGGGGAATGGCCCACTCTGCTGCTTGGGCGCGGAGACACCGAGGGGCGACCCAGGTGGCCTGGCGCCCTGCATCTGTGGCAGTGGGGAGAGGCATGGAGTTAAGGGTGCGGGGCCTGCAGCCAGTCTGTGAAAAACTTTCGAATTTCAAAGCTCATATGAGAAGGAAGCTTGATAGAGATCTCCCCAAATTTGACAACAATTCCTAAAAAAACAATTCCTAGAACGTTATCAATAACAATTGCTAAAAGAGCTTCCTAAGCTATTGATAAAAAACACTTGGTCAACCATGCTGAAGAAGAGGTCTTCAGGCTTGTCCTGGATGTGACAGCGTCTAAGTCATGTGAAGAGGTGGTCAAAGAGTAGGGAGCCAAAAATGTAGGAAGGAAGATATTCTTGAGACGTGTCAGGAGTTTAATTTTATTTATTTTTATATTATTTTCCCCTGGGTTTTATGATGCTTGTGATATTTGTCAGTTTTCCAAAATTTGTATTTCAATTGTGATTTCCGATTTCCCTTGCATTGTACCCACTTTTGTATCCTTTTTTGAAGAGGATAGCTGAGATTGTTTAAACCTGAGAGGCCTCACCACCTAAAGCAGTCCCTGCCCTCAATTGTTTGAAACCACTGTGATGCTTTTGAAAAAATCATTTATTTAGTAAATCTTCTAAATCAGGAGGTTTCTGAAGTTAAAACTTTGAAGGCAAAATTCCTCTTCATCTTTCTAGTCTACCGTGTCCCGAGATGCTTGCAACCGATAGATCTGAGCCTGGAGAGGAGTCCGTCAATACTGGAAGCTGCTGTTTTGAATCCGCACTGAGATTTTTCTGGCTTTTATAAAGTAAGATTTCAGCTTCGAGGACATCCATTTCCACACATTAGACCAACACTCAGAAATCTCTAAAAATATAAAGCAGTGTTCAGCAGGAAGGAAGCCATGTCATGAGAATAATTTGGCTGGTTCTTAAGAACAGTTAGTAACTGGGCACAGCTCAAAATGGTGTGTTTGTCTTCTAACAGATCATAATACCAGGTGGCACAGAAAAAGGAGGAGAGGAAAAGCATGCAGCGTGTTGCAAAGGGAGTAGCTGTGTTATGCAAAAGGCGTGGATCCCGGAGGAAGACATGTGCGGTCCCTTCTGCTCAGATGGGGCTTGTCTGGCGCTTGGTAGCAAGGACTCGGGGAATAACAGACTGGTAGGACCATCTTATGGGAAAGGAACCTTCTGGTGCCCCTTATGAATAGGTCCTAAAGGATAAATGCCTTTGGGACATAAGGTAATTCAGATCTGATTATATTGTTGTGGTTCTCAAATTTTAGCACCTATAGCACCTGGAGGCTTGTTAAAACAGATTGCTGGGCTCCACCCCATGGTTTCTGATTCAATAGTGCAGGGTAGGGCCTGAGAATGTGCATTTCTGGTAAGTTCCGAGGTGATGCTGAAGCTGTTGTCCAGGTTCCACAGGGACCACTAGGGGCTGAATCTGATCTGCCCCTGTCATCTTCTTTACTCAGAAGTGTGCCGCAGCAAGGGAGCCAGCCACCATCACTTAGTTCTGGCAGCCATTCAAAAGCAGGCAGAGAAGTGGGGAAGCCTTAGAGTGGAAAAAGTAGAAGGCTTCCTGTGGGGCAGAGGGCCATGCACTCTTTATCCGTCTAAGGGAGTAGGGTGCCGAGCACCTGCCAGTCCCAGGGGAACACTCATACACTTCTGCCCACTGTGTCTTGGTATCGGAGTCTCCAAGGAAAACACAGCACAGTCGGGAACTGGATGGAGCAGCACAACTCACATAGAGAAGACACAGAGCAAGATCAACTCCAGTAGTGGGTGTCAGCCCCCCACGGCCAGCAGGTCTCTCCTGGTGCATTTGCCTACGTGCATCCCTCTTGTGCTGCTGTGGAAAGACCCTGTTCCCTCCCCATGGAGGGGTTGGCCAGGTGCCATATGACGCACACACTTTAGAGACAACAGAGCATTCCTTGAGCCAGAAACAGGGACAGGTATTTCCACACAAGGTGCTAAGCCTGCACAGGCGGTGTGGACCCTCTCTCTTGTTCCAGAGCCAAGACCCATTCTCGTGTGGCTGAGGAGGGGTCAAAGGCTGTGTGTATGAGACTGCTTTTACCAGCACTTCAGGCAAGCTCTGAGAGGTGGCTGTTGGCATGGGGAAACTGGCGGTGGGCTAGTGTGGGGGACTGGAATTGGCCACCTCAAGATATGTCCCTTTGGCATGGGGATTATTTTGGGCTGGTTACTTTCAAAAACTGCAGACGAGAGAAACTCTGAGAAGCAGAAGCTACCCTTTGTAAGAGACATTTACATTTATAAGGGAAATCTCCATCTGTGAAGGTGTCTCCCTCTCTGTACCAGGAAGAAGGGGGCTGACCTTATCTCTAGAAACTCTTATCAATGCAGAAGGCAAGGACTTAAATCTGCATAATAACCTTACCCTTGTTTACTGGGGTTTTCTTGTAATGTCCTGTAACTGACTGTCCAGCCCCAACATCCTCCTTTGTCTTTAACTGAGGCTGGTATTTAAGGGGAGAGCTTCTGCCATTTTGGCAAGTTGCTCATTTTGCTTGAGTCTCTCCCGTGTATACATGTTATAAAACTTTGTTTGATTTTCTCCTGTTATTCTGTCTCATGTGGAGTTATTTCATAGCCCAGCCAGAAGCACCCAGAGTGGGTGGAGGAAGTGTCTTCCCCGCCTGCACCAGCTAGAAGTGGTACCCTATGTGATTAGTTCATGGGGCTTATTTGGCTTTCTCTGACTGGTCCTAAGCTTAAAGTGGGGACAAAAATTAGAGACGCTGTTGGTTATTAAGTCCTGGCCATTTGGGGCCTATTGATATAGAGGTTATTGTTTGGCTTCCTGCACTTGTTGTTAGAGGTAGTGGTCTGACTTCCTGCTATTCTGATTTCCAGATTTATAGACTGGCTGGTTTCTTGGGCTGGTGACTGTAGATACTGGGTTGGTTTCCTGGACTTCTTGCTGCAGATTGTGGGTCAGAGTTCCATTTTTACATATTGTTTGACCATTGTCCGTTCGTATATTGTCTCAACAAAAGTTTACTGCCTCAGTGAGCAAAATCGTATTGACATTTACAGTACCCAAATCCAAGTCCCTGTTCACTCACCCACTCTCGGGTATTGGTTAAGCCCCTGTTCTATGTCACACGCCATATCAGCACCGAGGGTGCAGTGGGGAACAATGTACACTGAGTCCCTGTCCTTTTGGAGCTTACGGTCTGGATAGAAACAAAGAACTTTAATTGAGTCATTATAATGAAATATGGTGAGTGAATTCATTGAAGAAATATGAGATCTGTTGTGTGAGAAAAGGAGTCCTGGAGAAAGAGAGATTTATACTGAAATTTAAAGAGGAACAAAAGTTAGGTGAAAGTTGATGGAGGTGGGAGGCAAGGGTAGAAAAGTGGGGAGAGCATTTTGTAGGCTGAGAGGTCATCGGGTCAATCAATGCTCGCTGCCCCCATCTCAATGATATTACATAGTAAAGGATTATTTTTTACTCATGTCAAGTCCAAGGTGGGTGAGGCAGCTCTTTGGCATGACTTTCTTCCAAGCAGTGACTTTGGGACCAAGGCTGCTCCCATTTTGCAGCTCTGTAGTCCTTCACTTCCAGGTGCAGCAATGGGCGAAAGAATGACTTAGCGTAGGGAAATCTCATACCTGTTCTTAAGACCTTGCACTGGAAATGACTCATCACTTTTGTTCGCACGTCATTGGTGAAAATCAATCACGTGACCCTCCTAGATGTATAGGGTTTGGGAAACGAGACATAGATGCATGGTGAGCGCTAGTAGTTTCTACAACAGAACGTCATGTGCAAAGATCACAGGCAAGAGGTAGTGCTGCATTGTTGAGGAGCCACCTGGGCAGGGGCACAGGGGACGAAGCTCTAGGGCAGCTGTCACGGCTGGACAGGAAGACAGGAGGCCAGGTACTTCGGGAACTTGGAAGCCATCTTGGGGAGTTTGTGTTCACTCAAAGGACGATGGGAGCCACTGAAGGGTTCAAAAAGGGAAGTGTTGAGATCAGATTTGTGGCTTTTAGAAGCTTTCTCTGGTTTCATCTGGGATAATGGGTTGGAGCATGGCAAGACTGGGCAAGGAGAGAACAATGAAACATGTCGATATTCTATAAAATACAATACTAGTGAATTCTTCATCTTTAGTTGACAGCAAATACTTAAGAGTTCAACATGAACTTGGTATTAAGCAATTTTAAAGTTATCTGCTTCACTTAATATTTTTGCTGATTGCTAGTTTAAACATGTTCTAATATGCTTCGCAGAACAAAACCAAATCTTACTTTGGGGTTAGATATATGAGCATGATAATTTTTCCGTAGGGAAACAGAATACACTGCAGTTCTAATGTGATAGGGATCCATTTTATTTTGAGTGGAAAGGACAAGTCTATTTTATTTGAGTGAAAGAGAAATGGAGATCCATAAACCTGTAATTAATTGACTTGGCATAGAAAATTCTCAATGGGAGAAATCAACCTAAAAATTTGGAACTCAAGTGATGAGAGGGACTCGGAGGAGACTCTAGCTGCCCTCTGGCTCTGACACAGTCTTGTGTCTGTTTTTGAGTAAATCACTTGTGTGCCTGAGCACTCTCTTGGCTGCCCCAAAGGAAACACGGGAAACCCAACCTCAGACTTACTCTATAGGCATAGTGGGAAAGCGAGGTCACGCACGTATCTCCTAGGGCACCACTGGGAGTAAGTGCATTCTTCTAAGCCCCCTTTGTGACATGATGCAGGAAACCTATCGATCACAGGGTCAGAGTTTAGGGAAATAGTCTTTTTCATCTGCCTATTTCCCCAGCCTCCCACACCCCTGTGGCTTTCATCATTCTATACAGGATAATGACTTATCTTTCTGGTTTAACCACAGGGCATCTTCTTGCATGGAAGAGTCTGGTATGTTTTTACTTTTAAGAGAAATACAGGGGCCAGCCCAGTGGCGCAGCAGTTAAGTTCGCACGTTCCGCTTTGGTGGCCTGGGGTTTGCCAGTTTGGATCCCGAGTGTGGACCTACACACCGCTTGTCAAGCCATGCTGTGGCAGGTATCCCACATACAAAGTAGAGGAAGACAGGTACGGTTGTTAGCTCAGGGCCAATCTTCCTCAGCAAAGAAAAAAAAGAAAGAAAGAAAAGAAAAAAAGAGGAGGATTGGTGGTAGATGCTAGCTTCCTCAAAAAAAAGAGTTATACAATACAGTTGGTTTTGAGGACTTCACTATGTTGCATTGTGTCTTCTCATAAAGTAATTCCTGAGGTTGCTTATTTTAAAAGGGTTGGAGTTACAAATGAAGTCAACAAATTGAAAACTGTTTACTTTTATAGACTCTTGATACCAACAGTCTCGTTAGTGCTTTTCAGGGTGTAAAAAAAGAACTGGTAAATGCTGTGTTCTGTTTTGTTCTTTTGTTTTTTAAGGCAGGGGAGCCAGAGGAAACACAACCAGTGGAAAAGATCCAGGCCTCAGATTTGTTGCTCTCTGCTGTGATCATGGCTCTATTATTGCCAGGTCTTCGTTGGAGGGATTAGCTTATTAAGAATCCATTTTTCACATTCTTTTAAGATTTTTTTTTTTTTAGGAAGATTAGCCTTGAGCTAATATCTGCCACCAATCCTCCTCTTTCTGCTGAGGAAGACTGGCCCTGAGCTAACATCCGTGCCCATATTCCTCTGCTTTATATGTGGACACCTGCCACAGCGTGGCGTGCCAAGCAGTGTGTAGGTCCGCACCTGGGATCTGAACCAGTGAACCCCAGGCCAATGAAGCAGAACGTGTGAACTTAACTGCTGCGCCACCAGGCCGGCCCTCTCTTAAGATTTTTAGAAAGCTCGCACTTACATATGAGTAGATAATGACTATTATTTTGCAAATTCAGAAGGCACTCCTAGTACTTTATGGTGCTCTAACCGTGAGGCAGGGATGGAGACCTAAGGTAAAACTTGTATATGAGTAGACACCTTAATTCTTTTTTGACCTGAGTATAAAAGTAGCATAGGCTCGTGCCCGTTGTCTTCATCCATTTGGGCTGCTATGCAAATACCACAGATCGGTGCCTTAGGAACGACAAAAGCTTACCTCTCACAGTTCCCGAGGCCGGGAGGTCTGGGACCATGGCGCCGGCAAATTCGGGGTTTGATGCAGCCTCTCTTTCCGCTGTGTCGGCACGTGGTGGAGGGGACTAGAGAGCTCCCGGGGGGTCTCTTTTGCAGGAGCACTAATCTCATTCATCAAGGCTCTGTCTCACGACCTAAGCACCCCCAGGGCCCAGCTCCTCACACCATTTCGCTGGGCATTAGGACTCTGACAGGTGAATTTGGGGGGTCACAAGACTCCAGACCGTAGCACTCACTGAAAACAAAAAATACTAACAAATAGAGTTAGATTTTAGAAAGTTTCGTCTACCGGAAACCACTATATACAGGTTTTTTCACTTATTTCAGCATAACCACTTCCCCCACGTCATTAATATTTCTCTGCAAATATACTTTTAGTGACTGTAATATTTTGTCTTATGAAATTTCCATAATTTACTTAACCCTCTGTCTATGGTTGATGCTTAGGTTGTTTCCAGTTTTGGCAGCTACATAAAATACTGCCATGAATACCTTGGTGTGCACATTTTTTGTCTTGATTGTCATTCCCAGAGACTCCATAAATTCTAGAGGTAGACTGAGACAAAAGGCATAAACATTTTTAGGGCTCTTTTTTTCAGTCACCATGGAAATGATTATGTGGTTTTGGGGTTTTTGTTAGTCTTGGAGTGTTTTTATTTATTTCCAATTTTATTGAGAGGGAATTGACATACATCACTGCCTAAGTTTAAGGTATACAGCATAATGGTTTGGCTTGCATATATTGTGAAAGGATTATCACGATAAGTTTAGTTAGCATCCATTATCTCATATAGATACAAAAAAACGAGAAAGCAAAAAAAGAAAAAAACTTTTTTCTTTGTGATAATTCTTAGAATTCACTCTCTTAACAACTTCCATGTACATGACACAGCAGTGTTGACTATCGCGATCATGTTGGACATCACATCACTAGTATTCATTTTTGTACCTTTGATCACTTTCTCCAGTTCCACCTCCCCCCACCCTCACCTCTGCTAACCACTAATCTGATCTCTTTTCCTACGAATTTTTTGTTTGTTTGTTTAGATTCCACGCATAAGTGAGACATACAGTATTTGTCTTTCTCCCTCTGACTTATTTCACTTAGCATGATGCCCTCAAGGCCATCCATGATGTCACACAGCAGGATTTCCTCCTTTTTATGGCTGAATAATATTTCATTGTTTATATATGTGTATGTGGGTTCTCTTATTCAACTTGTTGATGCAGTAAATTGATCTGTGAAAAATAATGTAGAGAAAATTTGAAAGAGACGCTGCCTACTTTAATTGTATAGCATGCTCCTAAGGTTAATTTAGGTAGGATATTGGAAACTCACCATAGAGGAGGGAGCACATGGATGTTTCGAGAGCATTAACAGCTTGTGCTACAAGCCAGCAAGTACAGAGGTCCAAAGGCAGGAGAGAGTGGCCGCAGAGCATCGTAATGAAGGGTTGAAGAGCATCCATTCCATGTTCCCCTATTTTCTAGCAGCGTCTCAGCTGCATAGGGTCCTTTACCTGGTGGGATGACTCAAACTTTCAGTCGTGTGGGATCTGACACCCTCATTGTCTTGTCTTTATTGTACTGCCTCCATTTTCCATCGGCCAGAAGCATTGGGCTGGTAAGCGTTGAGAGGCCCCCCGGCCAATCTCCTAGGTTCCAGATCAAATGCTCCTTACATTTGTCGAGTCACAGCATCCAATGCCTCCCTGTCACCTTGTCAGGACAGAGACACTCTCCTCTGCTTGTTGGGCCAGTTGTATGAAGAGCCCAGACTGGACCTGGAGTAGTCTCAGCCTCTAATATAACAGAACCCAAAGCGTATCCCCTGGCAGAAGAATTTCCCCCTCAAACATTAGGACTAGAAAACACTTCGATTCCAAGATTTGGGTGGGAAAATAAATTTTCCCCGTCAAGTAATCTGGTATAAAATTGAAAGGGGCCATTTCTACCCCCTCCCTTTGGTTCCCAAGCCTATGCATCCTGGTCACGGGGAAAAGAGAGCGAGAAGGCACACCCTCTGTCTAAGCACTCCTCCAGATGCAACAGGCTCCCTCGCACACTCTATGAGTCAAAACTCAGAAGCAGAACAAAGCCAGCTGCAAGGGAGGCTGGGAAATGTCTTCTGGCTGTGTGCTGAGCAGGAGGAGAAAGGAGTCTTGTGAGCATACAGCAATCCCCACCACACCACCCTCGCCTTGACCAGTTCAGTTTTTGCTGCTCTTTGAGCCCCTCTTCCTTGAATATGTTTCAGAATTATGATATATTCTGGTTTCATTAAAGATGCATCAAATACTTCTTTTTTCTTTCATGTTTGGCTTGTTTCACAGAGAAGACAAGTCACTCCTCCACTTTTTTTTTCCTGAGGAAGATTAGCCCTGAGCTAACATCTGCTGCCATTCCTCCTCTTTTTGCTGAGGAAGACTGGCCCTGAGCTAACATTCGTGCCCATCTTCCTCTGTTTTACATGTGAGATGCCTGCCACAGGATAGCCCGACAAGCAGTGCATAGGTCAGCACCTGGGATCCGAATTGATGAACCCCAGGCTGCTGAAGCGGAACATGTGAGCTTAAGCACTGCACCACCAGGCTGGCCCTGTCACTCCTCCATTTTTAACCAGAAACCGGACACCGTCGATTGAACTACCTGGTTATTTTCAGTGGCCACATTCTAGGCTGCTGTAGATTCTCACATTTGAAATAATTTAGGTTTTTGTTCTTGGCACATAGGTCACTTTTTAGGTAATTAAATATAACTTGGTGCTGCCAGTTATGTTTTGAAAATACTTTAGAAGTGATTTTTGTTTCTTTGTGTACAAAAATATCCAGAAAAAATCCAAGATCAAACCCTGAATCCAATATTGTAAGTTCTGAATGCAAATGTTTTGTGTTGATAGCAAGCAAAAAATTACAAGCCATTCTTCTTTGGATGTACTCTTAGTATGGTTTTATGTAAGAACTCCCAGGAGAAGCCCCTGTGGTGATGACTTCCTCAACCAAGTCATAGCTGAGGCCAAAGACGGGGTGCAACCCCTTCATTGCTGGGTGGCTGAGCTGGAGAGAGAGCGGGGAGGCATCTCAGTCAGTGCCTTTGTATCAGGTGCTTCCTGGGGCTCAGCACTGTCCGGGAGCCCGGGAGCCCTGCTCCCCGTCGGGACGGCTAGTGTTAACAGTGGGATCAGGCATATTTGAAGGGCCAGGAGCCTTGTACGGATCATTTACAAAGTTTCATAGAGGCATCATAGGAAGACTTTAGACTCAAATGAGGATTTTATTATTGTCCATTCAACTTCTCCTTATTTTGTAGATTTCAAACAGCCCTTGATGCTGTTTGGAAAGACATCTGTCTAGATACAATAAAGAGGCTTTTGGAGACTAGAAATATGCCAAAGAAATAAGCTTTATTTGGCATATTTGAAATAAAATAACTTATGAGCCATAAATACATGTGACGTAAATAAATATATGTACAAAATAGATCAAGAGAGAAAGGTTTTTTAACCATGGAATTTTTAAAAAAGGAATTATTTATTTTTCATGATCATTTGCAGAAATGCAGCACTCCTTTTCAAACTGGGAACCATCATTTAATCAATGCACTTACAGAGTTATTGATATTCAGGCAAAATTGCTTGCCTTAGTTTGCACAAATAGGTGTCAGAGATGTGCTTGCTGTCATCATTGTATGAGTTAGTTTTGAAACAGTACAGTGGGATCCAGTGTTTGCCAGGTGCTATGTTTCACATGTTTACAGTTGGTTCTTTCAAGGGTTTTTAGCTGGGCCTCTTTGGCCTCTTGGCACTGCAGAAGCGCCTGCACTGTGTCCAGAGCATGCAGCACGTGGCAGCAGCGCCTGCACCATGTCCAGGTTTGTTCCAGCAGTGCCTGTACTGTGTCCAGAGCCTGCAGCATGTTGGTTGCAGCAGTACCTGCACCGTGTCCAGAGTCTGCAGCATGTTGGTTGCAGCAGCACCTGCACCGTGTCCAGAGTCTGCAGCACGTTGGTTGCAGCAGCACCTGCACCGTGTCCAGAGTCTGCAGCACGTTGGTTGCAGCAGCACCTGCACCGTGTCCAGAGTCTGCAGCATCTTGGTTGCAGCAGCACCTGCACCGTGTCCAGAGTCTGCAGCATCTTGGTTGCAGCAGCACCTGCACCGTGTCCAGAGTCTGCAGCATCTTGGTTGCAGCAGCATCTGTACCACATTCAGAGCCTGTAGCAAGTAGACTCATGATGAAACACCAGTTCTGGGACACAGGGCTACCTGTCATGGGTTAGATAGGGCATCTCCAGTACATGTGGATAGTCCTCCTCTTGTCTTCCACCTTCTCTACTTTGTCTTTGTTCTCCCTTTTCTCTTTTTCTTATCATCATCTGTTTGTGAATCCATGAGTCACCATAACAGGCTGTCGATCAAAATAATCATCCTGCAGATAGGAGAAATAAGGTGAGTTACTTGAGCCAGAGTGAGGATTATAACTTGGGAAGGCCTTAGTAGGCGTTCCGGAGAAGCTTGGGTTTCAGTACAGTCTTATATCTTTTTCAAACAAAGAAGATACATTAAACACACCCAGGATACATTTTCAAAGAGATATTCAATTGCAAAGTAGAAGGTCAACATGACCATGATGCCAGGAAAGGGACTAATCTGGGTGTTCCCAATAGGGCAAAGGAGGGGAAATATGTATTCTTATCTTAAGAGAGTGCATTCTTTAATGGTTAAGCAGAGGTACAATGTATGTTTGACGGGCCGTAAGTTAGGCTTTTTAGCTCAAGCTGAATCAGTTTTGAACCAGAATAGTTACCCCATATACTTCAATATGTGAAAATCTCTTGTCATTTTCCCCTTTTGATCAATAATTTTGATTGAAAGTGTTGCTGATCAAAATATTGTCCCTCAGTGCCAGGGTGGTTGCTGCCTGCCCTGGGTCCATCATGTCCCTTGGTGCTAGGCTTTTATTTCATTGATTTGCCCAATTATCCACGTTGGGGGGAAATAGTGAGATATAGTGGACAACATAGAGGTATATACTAACAGAGGAAGTGTTTCAGAGGCTATGTAACTTGTCAGTTATTTTTAGATTATTGCACAAACATTGCACATGTGCCTTTACATGACTTCTTATAGTTACATTATTTGTAACAATCATAGAACAGGTAATCCAATACTTGAAAGTAGCTTAAAAATGAACTCTTAGGCATATCCTTAAGAAAAGGGGGTTCATCCAGGGTTGTAAGATTGATCAACCATCTCAAGTCGCTGAGCAATCATTACTCTAGCTTGCATGCCAGTCATACAATGCTAAGAAAACAGCAATTAGTTTAAATATTATGAATAATACAAGAATTTCAAGGAGTAATAGAAATAGGAATTGCAATCCATGTTGCAAATGGAAGCCAACACTGGAAGGGAGCCAACTAAACAAATCAAGACCAGGTGTAGGATTGCTTAAGGCATTCGCCTGCTTTTCTTTTTGTGCTTTAGCAGAGATGACACATTGCAAGATTCATCAGGTATAAAAACACAGCACTCAGTCTGAATGACTTATATGTGCCACCTTGGGATGCTGTAAGAATATCTAAGGCCATTCTATTTTGAAGGACTGCCTTTCTCATTAAAGACATTTCAGTATCTAATAAGGCTATTCCTGCTTGACTACTGTTAAGGGCTTCTGTGTGTGATATGGCATCCTGTAGCCCCAAAGGAACAACTGTAGCTAGTTGCTCTGTGGTCATACCAGTGGAACACTGAATGAGCCTACCTGGCCTTAAAGAGAGGGAGACTGGCAACAGATGCTAGCTCAGTCTGAATCCTTCCCTGCATCCAGGGGAAACTCAGGGTGCAGTGTTTTAGCCATCCAGGCAGTAGCCAAGGCCAGAGATTTGTTCCACATAACCACTGAGTTCCATTAGGAGCCACCCAATAACTGCCTGGCCTTCGAGACCAGTCTGTTCCAAATCAGTCACTTTCTTCAAGTATGATAGTATTTTGAAACCTTAAATGGAACAATTATAAAATAGGTATACAGTTTAAGCATAACAAATGTTTGAATGAGGAGATACAAGGTTGGGAAATAGGCCTGGTCCAGAGTCTTGGGACAGCTGTCTACAACAGATACCATTTTCTTCTCCCCCTAGTTTCGAGATATTTCTCTTGGTCAGTTGAAGTCTAGTATCAGGAATAGGAGCTGAAACCAACTCAAGTGGAGAGGCCTTTGTTAAACGAGAAATGTGAATCCACGAGTCTATGCCTTTTGATTCTGCAGAGCATGAATTGGTTAAAAGTATCTGGTATGGTCTTTTCCAGCAAGTCTGCAAAAGTCTTTTATTTGGTACCTCTTCTGATAAATTCTGCAGGTTATAGTCCATGATCCTTAAAGTCTAGAAGCTCTTGTGAAAAGAATCAGCTACCAATATTTCATTTATCTTAAGCATCTCAATGAGACCCTGATAAGAATGTAATATCTCCCTTAAGCAAAGTTGGTTCATGTATTTCCTCACCTAATTGCATAGGCTGTCCAATTATTTCAAAAGGTGGCAGCCAATGCACACCAAAGGGTGCAGCTCTAAGATCGAAGAGCACCACCAGACAAATAGATTCAATTTACTTAAAGCTGCCACTCTTCTGAAGGAAGGTCATCAAGCCAATGTGAGAACACACAGATCATTACAAGATACATTTATACCCTTTAGAGGGTGGCATTTGGACAAAGTCCAATTGCCATACCTCAAAGCGTCCCTTAGGAAGGGTAAAGAGGCCTTGTGATCCATGAAATAGTTTCCTTACATTATATTTTGGGCATATAACGCAACGAGTAGTGACTTTATGAGTCACTGTGGGAGAAAGTGTCCAAAAGTATTGTTTTCCCCCTTTCACTGCCACCTTTATTTATTTTCTTCCATGGCAATTTCTTGAGCCTACAGAAGGAAACATTTTACTGGGTTAGCCGAGTTAACAGAAAGTAGCAGGCATGTTGCGGCTGGACAGCATATCCAGCTTGATAACATCTTGCTTACATTTAAGTAAGACCCATTGGTAAACCAGTTAAATAATAGAATGCAGTCGTGGTCTTTTCCTCTTGTGATGTTGGAAGCAAGGCAGCACGGTTAAAATAGTGGATAATCTTTACCTATATAATATAACCTAAGAAGGTTTATCATCATTTACTGGACAATGCTTCCCATGCAATTTAGCACCAAACAAGGCAAATTAGTATCCCCACCTTTATAGGAAGAGAGAACAAATTTCTTTGAGAAGTCTCAGGGGCCCTCTGAAAATCCTCGGAGAAATTCCCTTCCTTCTTCCAGGTCAAAAGAAAGCCTTTATCGAGGATTTGAATATTTTGTTTGGTGGGGGGGCTTGTTAAAAATATCAAAAGGTTTTCACACACTTGCTAAACAAGAAACAATGCTCACTGTGAAACAATGCTGAGTTATCTATTAAAGAGTGAAGGGCAAACAGTGAAATAAAACAGCCAAAAAGTCTTAATAGAGAGACCTCAGTCTTTCGGGACATAGGAAATTATTTTAACAAAACATAGATTTTCTTTCTTGAAGGTAGACTTACTAAAAAGCAAAAAAAAGCTTTTTATAACCTATTTATCAAGAGCAGATCAAAAGTTCAAGAAAATTATCCTTTTGAGAGAGAAAACCAAGTTCTAATTTTTGCACCACTCATTTTTGACATTAAAACTCGTTTACTTAATTGGATTTACTTTAATCTTAGCCAACTTGACCAGGCATAAAACTCCTGTCAGAGTTTATCTTTCACAAACTTTCTACAACTTTCTTTTTACATTCAGACTTTGTCCCATGCTCTCTTCCCTTCTAGTACTTTAGGATGAATTTATCTTTCTTAACCCAACAAACAAAAATACTTCCATTCTTTATACCTTCTTTACTAAAGACATATTTTACTTTCCTTGTATACAGAGCTGTTTTCCTTATTAATTTTTAGTGGCTTTAATTACATGTATTAATTAGAATTTTTAACCCTTATAGACCCTAGCAAAACTAAAAGATGAGCAACTATGAACTGTCTTTTATATCAGCATTCTAAACACTTTTCAGAATATCTAGAAACATGCTACTTCATAGTAATAAAATACAAGTCATGTTTACTAATAGACCCAAACCCTTTTTAGTTTCTCTGTAATAAGAAGCCAAAAGTAGATAAACTTAGATACTTTTAGCAATAATGGTTTAGTATGTTTGAAAATGACCCAGATACTCAACAAATTTTTATCATTTAACTTAATTTAGCAAAACTAAGTTACCAAAAAGAATTTAGAAGCTTTTTAAAAAGTATTCAGACCACAAACCATAATTATTGTACCCACAAACTCTTACCCATTTTTATCTATCTAAATCATTTGTTTCCAACAATTATGTTTGGATTACCCACTTCATGAGACATTAGACAAAATTACCTATCATTTAAAGCTATTATTTTGCTGTCGAATTTGTAACAGATAACAAGGGCTGATTTGACTAGTAAACCCAGGCTGCATGTCTGCATCATATCCAAATACTGACAATTTTAAGGACATGCCTATTTCCGTCAAACCAACAAACTTAAACAAGCTTTTGTTTACCAAAGATTAATTTATCTCATGTTAACTTGAAAGACATTTGGGTTAATTTCCATTACATTTAGAATTTATGTAAGCACTTACTTTAAGCTAATTAATTAGAGCTCTTAATTTTTTCCATACCATATGGAGGTTAAATATCACACATATATAACATACATACAGACACACATACATGGGTTCTCTACAGCTATTGTTTTAAAATTACTGCCATGAATCAGGTACAGTAATATAAAGCTCCCTGGTTATGAATCCAAATTTTGTTTTAAGTCTCTTTTACTAACATTTGTGGAGAAGACGCTTAAGGTGCTAGATTTTGGGCGAGGCTGCTCTTATGGCCATTTTCTGGCCTTTTCCCTTCAGTTTTAGGAATTGGTGATGAGTTAGGTAACAGTTCCTAGAGAGGGGAGGCCATAATCCTTTTTGAGATAAAGGAACTGGGTGGACCCTGAACTGCCTCTAGAACTGCTTTTCCAGTCGTACAGGGTTTGTAAATCGATGACGGTTGTTCTACCTGGAAACCACATCACTGTAATATGCTTCTTTCCCTCTAGATTCTTAGTTTTAATTTCACTTAGGGAAGAAGGCCTGGAAAGAAAATTCCCATTAATTTCTGAATATCAGTTTCCAGTTTGGCCAAATTTCTGATCCTAATTTGCTAAATCCTTTGGGATATTTTGTTGGTTTCAGCCAGGACAAACAGTAACTACCTGGTGATATTGAACATTCCAGTAATCTTTAGTGTAGCAGTTTCCCAAAAAATCTCTGAGTCTCATTAACTCATAGAGCAGATTACGGGAGTGTCTCTAAAGTCATGGCCTAGAATTTCCCTTTAAGTACTGTTTATAACTTAATTTTCTACTAGCTTTTTGCAACAAAACTTTCAATAAGATTACTTTGGAATGTTGAAATTTTTGCTCTTTAAGTGCAATTTTTAGATGATCTTATCTAATCAGAATGTTCGCTCTAATGTCCAATGTATTCCCTGAGGCTGGTAGCAGCTTGGTAGGACCCTTAGCCACGAACGGAGTGCAACCCATATTTCTCTCTGGCTATCTCTGACCGCAGAATGGGGTGCAGCGCATTTTGTCTGACCATATTTTGGGACCTCTAACCTGATGATTATTAAGCCAAGCCCTCTGGACATGAAACAAGCTTGGTAAAATGTTTTTTGCTGTTCTTTGTAAATATTTACGGCTTCCAGAACCTTTAGTTGGAGGCATTGTGCTGGAAGTTGGCGAGCTCAACTCTTCAAAAATTTTCCTGTTGCTTGGCTCTTAAAAAGAAGCCCCACAGTAGCTACTGTTAATTTCAAATTACCCCGGGTCATCTTGCCACCCATTTACAGCTATCCTTATTTCCTTAAGCGCTTGCAAGTCACAACATGAAGCCAGCCAGAGTTAGGAGATGAGGCTGTCCATTTGGGAACTGGTCGGCTTTTAGAAGCTCAATTTCCCACTTTTCTTTTAGTTTTGTTTTGCTATAAAGTCTGAACAATTCCTAGGGACAGTGTAGTGGGTCAGGAGTGTGCTGCTTGTGGGTGTTACTCCCTAAAGAAAGGTGGTAAACACTCTCTTCATGCCTCAGTTTCTCCTGCTGGCACTCTAAGACTGCCATGGGGGCTCGGAGCTCGGTGACTAGCCCTCATACAAGCTTCCCTGGATGAGCCTGTAATTAATTAACGTGAATGATAGTGGGGTGCCCTATGGAACTGCTACACGTCACGAGGCATTTGATCCTCCAACACTCCTGCTGAGGTCCTCGGTCACCTGAGAATGCCTTTCAGCCAGGAGGAGCAGTGTCCCTTTTCTTCGGAGCTGAACACATCAGTCTCTCATTTCTCTATCCGGCAGTTTGTTCGGACTTTATAAACACAATTCTTTACAATTTAAAGACAAATTAAAAAGGTCATCCTGCCCCATTCACTCCAAAGGTCCCTCTAGGCTCCCCTGGCCTGTGAAATTGCCCCTAGGTTTCTCTTTCCTGGGAATTCCCCTGCTAGGTTCCTCTTACCTAGAGTATGTACCAGTACCCCCTTAAGACACCTAGTCTTAAGGTTTGAAACAGCTCATATAAACTCTGGACCATCAACTTAAAATAAGGAGGTCAGGGTTTCAGGAGAACTCACCAGGGTCACCTGAAGAATGCAGTGATCTGAGGGGCTCAATGGGCCCCTACTAGTGCCAAATGCCGGGTCAGTGTAGATTCCAGGTGGTCTCTGGTGGGTTTCTCTGAAATCCTACCGACTACACCAGAAATGTTCATGCAAAATAACCAATAACCATCCTACAGATAGGAGAAATAAGGCGAGTTTACTTGAGCCAGAGTGAGGATTATAACCCAGGGAGGCCTTAGAAGGCCTTCCAGAGAAGCATGCATTTCAGTACAGTCTTAGATCTTTCTCAGACAGAGAAGATAGTTAAACACACCCAGGATACATTTTCAAAGAGGTATTCTGTTACAAATTAGCAGGTCAGCATGACCGTGATGCCAGGAAAGAGACTAATCCGGGCGTTACCAGTAGGCTGAAGGAGGGGAAGTCTGCCTTCTGATCTCAAGAGAGTGCATTCTTTACTTTAGCGGCCAAGCACACGTACAATGTGTGTTTGACAGGCCCGAAGTCGGGCTTTCCAGTTCAAGCCGAATCAGTTTTGAACTCGAATCGTTACCCCATATGCCTCAATATGTGACAATCTCTTGTCAGGGCTCTGGTGGGTTTCAACTTGAGCAGCGAGTAACTTCTACTTCCAGTTACTGTGAGGATGAGCTGGGCTCGTGTAGGCGACTCAGTCTCAGTCTGGAGTAAAGCGGATTTCTTCATTGTCTTGAAGATTTGACCTGCTGGGAGAAGGGGTGTGGGGTGGGAGCTGACGGTGGCATCAGCCAAGCCTGCTCCACTCGGGTCCCTCCCCCGACCTCTCTCTGCCCTCACATATCCGCATGACTTGCCCTCAAACCTCCTTTAGGCCTTGGCTCAAAGGGTGCCCTATCAGATACCTCCCTGAGCATCCTATAGTGAAGGACCAGACCTCCCCATTCCACAGCCCTGCCTCTCCCCCTCGCCTGCTTAGTTTCCCTCCACAGCGCTAATGAGCCAGCACACGTGTAAGTTGTTTGTCTCACCCCGCTAGAATATAAGGACTTGGGTTTGTTCAAGTCTGTATCCCAGCATCTGGAGCAATGCCAGAGTGCAGGAAGTACTCAATTGATATTTGTTGAATGAATAAATGTTGACAGGGTCCCTGAAATTTAAAAGATGCTGCTGCCCTTGCACATGTTCCCATTGATCCATGCTTGTGCAGTGGAAAAGAATCCAGATATGCCAGTCCCCCCGGCCAGTGCATGTGGGCAGGTTCTCCCCAGACTTTAGTTGTTCTTTTCAGAGAACGTTGATGTTTGAGTCCTTCTCTTCTTGGGGTGCTATAAGGATACAAACTTGACACTATTTGGCCAGGGAACCCAGGAACGCCTACTCCCCTTCAGAGCACCAGCCCCACCTCCTTTAGGCTTCCTGAGGGAGCTCGATGCACATGGAAGCACAGGAATATATCTCTCAGGATTATCGTCCTCAAAGCCCAGTTGGAAAGAGCTGAACTGGACCTCATGAACATGCAAACATCTTGGGTGAGAACTTCAGTTTTTGCTGTTCAGTGATCATCGGAGGCGTGCGGTGGGTGGGCACTGTTTTAGGTGGGAGACATGCGGAGGTGAGAGACACAGCCTACGAAATGGACATGATGATGTATTCAGGGATATGTTGCTGGATCACGGTGCGTATTGACTGCAAGAATGCACAGGAAATTTTCTGGTAACTTCCAGAGGACTGTACATGTGTTAGCTATCTTATTGGAAGACTCTAGATGGCCGGCCGCAAGAAAGGCAAGTCTATACCAGTCTAAACCGCTCTGGTGGCGTGATGAGCACCACCTGAAGCTCCACATCTCCTCGGCCTTCCTAGCGAGTCCCTGCCAGGCGCAGTGTGAGACCTCCTTATCGGTTGTAAAAGTACTTACTGCACAGGTGGAATTCAGGACAATCTCTCAGCTACACGCAAACTGAGGGAGTGTCCCATGCGTGTTGCTGTGTGGCACCTGGGGTCTTCACACATCATCAATCTGTTGTTGTTGCCATAGATTCTGCAAAAGGGCCCATGAAGCCCGAGGTGGACTTCGTTGGCCTTGCCTTCATCAAAGAGAGGCTCGAGGAGTGCACAGCTGCCAGCTCTTGAGGACAGGCTGCTGTGAGCAGCAACACAGCTGAGCTCCCTTGGCTTCATGGTGGGAGATTCATAAGGTAAATGAAACTTGAGGAGAATTTTCAAAAGATGGAAGGAATGATCATTGTAATAGTGTATATATTACTTCTTCAGATGACTTTACTGACTTTCTTCTTTTGAGCTTTATAACACCAGAACTTGGGTCTCTCATTTCTAAACCCAGTGATCTTTCTATTCTACCGCTATAAAGGGGGCTGACAGGTGACAAAGTGTAGCTGGGTTGAAGAAGCGTCCGTCAGTGGCATATGAGTGTGGAGACAGGACAATGAAAAATTTTTCCTGAATATACAGTTGAGGGTATAAATAGCAGAGGGTTGGTGGAGGACCACAATTTGGAGGGCGTATTTATGTCAGCGTGTAGTGATCAGGTCTTTGAAATTCATGACCAGAAATTTGGGTAAAATGCATTCAGGAACTATAGAGGTCTTGTCAGCACCGGAAAGGTAGGCAACGCTTGAGAAAGATCTTTTGGTTGCTAACTTTGAAGGGGCCAGTGATGAGATGGACAGCCATATAGAAGGTTCAGGAAAGACGTCCTTGTGGTGAGTGGTCTTGCCCTAAGAAAGCCCACAGCAGGATGTGTTTAGAAATGAGTGTTGGGGGAGGAAGATGAGAAGGTGTCGAGACCTTTTGCCTTATCAAAGAATGTGTGAGAAGAAGGGATTGATTGTCAGAGCAAAGAGAAGCACGGAGATCTAACTTTTGATGCTTATATTTGGTGGGTTTGTCTTTTAAATATTTAATCATGGTTTTGAGAGACACAGACAAGGAAGTATGATAATGTTAATTGCAGTGGGTTGCAAACACGTCAGCATGTTCTTTGACACTCCTCCAATCGAGAGTCAAGCTCCCCTTCCCGGGAATGTGGGCTCGCTCCTAGTTAACGGATTGTAGCAGGCGTGATGCAGGACCACCCCAGAGGCTGATCTTAAAAGGTGATAACCCATCTTTCTCCTGGGACACTTGCTCTTGGAACCCAGCCGTCCTGCGGGAGGAAACCATGGCTGTGACAAGAGATTGTCACAGCTTGAGGTATAAGGGGTAACTATTTGAGTTCAAAACTGATTTGGCTTGAACCAAACAGCCTGACTTATGGCCTGTCAGAGACACATTGTACATCTGCTTATCCACTAAAGAATGCGCTCTCTTAAGAATGCACACTTCCCCTCCTTTGCCCTATTGGATTAGTCCCTTTCCTGGCATGCTGGTCATGTTGACCTGCTAATTTGCCACTGAATACCTCTTTGAAAATGTATCCTGGGTGTGTTTAATGTCTCTTCTTTGTTCTAAAAACATATAAGACTGTACTGAAACCCAGGGTTCTCCGGAATGCCTGCTAAGGCCTTCCCGGGTTACATTCCTCACTCTGGCTCATAGTAAACTCACCTCAATTATGATTTGTAAGTTAGTTATGGATAATTTGCATCAACAGCTGCCTGGAGAGTCGTGTGTTGGTGTTCTGGCCAGTAGTCCTCGCTGAGCTGCCGGCCAGCTCTGCATCAGCTGCCAGACCTGTGAGTGAGGAAGCTTCATGAAGACCCCGGCCTCGGTCCCCATCCGACAGCAACCTCACCAGACACGCTGAACGAGAACCGCCTCGCTGACCCCAGTCAAGCCCTGGAGATGAGAGAGATTTTCCTCCTACTCTTCCTCCTGATGAAGATTGCTGCTGTTTTATGCTGCTAAGTTTGGGCTGGCTTAGCACACAGCAGTACATAGCTTAAACACTGATCAATGGCATATTTCTAAAAATTGTCAAAGGCCTTACACTAATTTCCTCTTAATATTCTTTTTCTCTCTCCTTTACCCTTCCTATTTCTGTAAGAAAGCGTCCTGATGGTAAAGCGGGGCAGTAGTGCAGAAGGTGATTTTTGACCAAGCTCTGCCCCCGAGGGCAATGATCATTAGTGGGCGTCGCCAGGTTGTAGGACTGCGTCCATCTCTTGTCTCTCAGAAACTCTCCATGTGCGCAGGGACAGGGTAGGACACCCGTCCATACGTCTGGGGTCTTTGTTTCTCGAGCTGTGACACGTACTTCGGCTCAGTGTCTCTCCCTGACTCTTACTGGACTTGGGGCCGGGTTTTGGGGTATCACTTGGCAGTGTGCAAACACCACGTCTCTGAGGGACGTCTGTGTGAGGCAGAGGAAAGCTCTAGAAGGTGGGGCAGGAGGAAAAGTGAGAAATCACGCAGGAGTGAGGAATGTTAACTCCCATTGTACCTGTTGTCACATTATTCTAAAACATAATGTATGTTTTGCCCTGTGAATAAGACTCAAAGACTTTCAGAATCACCTTTCTTACCTTAAAGAGTGAGTTTTCTGTATTCAATGTGTAATTATATGAAAGTCGTGGCTATTTGACATCTGGGATGGACTCAGCAGTACCTCACTCAGACATCGCCGCACCTTCTGAAGAAAGAAACTTGTTGGCCTCTTTAGAGTCTTGAGAATGAGAGGAAGAATTGAGCGTTAGTGGCGTCCTCTAGGAAAATGGAGAAGAGGAAAGAGGAGAGCCACTGCCACGGGGCTACCCTCCCTGATGAGGATTCTGCCCCAGTCCCTTGCGCCAGCGAACAGGCAGGACACAGCAGGACCTGGGGGCTGCCTGCCTGGCCGGCCCCCTGCCAGCCGCGGAGGCACTACTGGCAGCAGGGGCTCCGGTCAGCTCTAGGAAAGGAGGAAAGGAGGCAGGACGGTGCCCAGTCGGCTTTCCCCCACGTTCTCTGTTTCTCCCAGGCTTAGAGAAGTGCTGTGCTGCTGCCATGGCAAGACAAGCCGACAGCAGAGTTTGGCATTTATTGAGCACATACTGAGTGCGAGGCTCCTGGGGACCAGGATGAATAAAGCACACTGTCCCCCCGACCCTGAGACAGGCTCCTGCAAGTGGTCTCTGTGTAACGTGGGAGGGAGCGAGTGCAGGGCTGTCCGAGACTTGGGGATGAGAGGGGCTGCTACTGATGGAGCCAAATGCTGGCTGTTCAAAACCCTGCGCAGCCGTTCTTCCTCATTTCACTGCTTGCTGTTATACTCCTGTCTGGTCGCTGACCGCTTTTTAGGGTGTTCTGCACCACTTCCCAGGAGTGTCACAGAAGGGACTCGTCCATGTAACTAAATAAAGAATCGTGTTAACTGGCATCTACTGAGGGCTTTCTGGGTGAGACACCGTATGAAAACGTCTATCAATATTTTCTTGTTTAATCCTCCTAACAACCTTACTAAGAAGGTTCTCTTGTCCTTGTTTTACAGATGTGCCAAATGAGGCACGGAGGGTTTCACTCACGTGCTTAAGTCTCACTGCTGGCACGTGGCGGAGCCAGGATTCGGACTCAGTTCCAGAGCCCACATTCTATATATGTCTGCTTCCAAGTGAACACTGCTGTCCCTCCTAATCATGAGATTTTATGCTCAAGTAATAAACTCTCCGTTGGACCAATTCTTTCTGAGCAGGAATGCTGTGTGCCTGAGCCCTGCACGTACAGATCAGACCCCAGCCTCTCCCATGCCTCCCTGGGAGTCCCAGGCTGGTGGCCCTCCGGGGTGGCTCCCGAGAAGGAAGCCGGGTGTGGCCTTATGCCCGTGCAACGGAGCCCTCACCTTCTTAGGACCTGGAACAAGGGGTCACATTGCGCCCACCCTGAAACTCGTCAAATTTTGGATCAATATCCTTTTCTTTTTGGCGGATGTCGGGATTTGATTTGTCCTTGGTACCTGTTAGGGTCGCAGTCACACCAGAGCCCACTCCTTCTGTGAGAATCCCCGTTGGCTTGGTCCTAACCGGCTGCTGTACTTCAGAAAAAAATTTTACATTTTTACACCAAAACATGTAAGTTGGAAAGCAAGGATTTTCCAAATACTCTTCCTGGACGTTTTCAGTTCACATACCCTAAGCCATGAAAAAGAAAAAGAAGTTACTGCCTGCCTGTGGTAGGTAAGGTTTTCATGGTTTTCTTCTAATTTTCCTTTTCATGCTCACAATTAAATTCATTCTCAAGGGCTTTTCCATTGTTTGGCGTTTGTATCTGATTGCATAATATTATGAAATATTTCTTAACCAAAGTTTTCTTTTCCCATTGCTTTCTTTCTTTCCTTTGCACTTCCCCTTCATCGAGTGCTCTCCCTGACCTCGCTCTAGGAACACCTGGGATCTTTTACAAGTTAACCCTGTCTGGGCTGCGTAAATCAGGATTTCCGGGGGCCTGGCCCAGACATGGGTACTTTTGAAAAGCTCTCTAGAGGATTCTGAAGTGTGGCCAAGTTTGAGGACCACTGGAGTGACCAAACTTCCTGTTTTCAGCGAGATTCTCATGCAAGGGATAAAAATTCAGAGAAAAAAAGAAATGTGTTCTTGACATTTGAGTTTTAGCAGCCTAGCAGGATAATGGAAAGGACACGAGACAGACAGAGGATCCGGCGACAACAGCATGAGTCATAGCAAGGAAAGGAAAAGGGTTCTTTAGGCTGCAAGGAAAGTGAAGGGGAGAACCAGAGGGGAAATGATGAGGCTTATTTATTTGGGGGTTTGGAGATCCTCCCAGACACAAGGGATAGACTGTGATGGGGGACCAGGTCGGACGACGGACATCTTCACAGATGCCTGCATGGGCAGACACATAGAAAATCAGATGCCAGACCTCTTCCTTGCCCCAGTCCCTTGGCACAACGCAGGCTTCCTCGACCTGAGATGCCACACTTGGGAAGGAAGGGGGACTATTGACTTATGGTGGAGGAGAACTCAGCACGGAAGTTAGGTCTCAGTATAGAAAATAAAGACTGCTATATATCTTACGCAGCTGCTTCTGATATTTGTACATGTTGTATTTGGGTCTATCCTCTGGCAGTAAGAATAATGAGGAAGACTCCTCTGTTGGGCCCATTGATTCTGCTCAAGGCCAATGGCTTTGCCTTTGGCCACCTGGTATTTGAGAGTTTTATGTTCTTTTTTTTTAAAGATAGGCACCTGAGCTAACAACTGTTGCCAATCTCCTTTTTTTTTCCTTCTGCTTTTTTCTCCCCAAATCCCCCCGGTATATAGTTGTATATTCTAGTTGTGGGTCCCTCTAGTTGTGGGATGTGGGACGCTGCCTCAACGTGGCCTGATGAGTGGTGCCATGTCCGTGCCCAGGATCTGAACCAGTGAAACCCTGGGCCACCCAAGCGCAGTGCTCAAACTTAACCACTCGGCCACGGGGCTGGCCCCCAAGAGAGTTTTATGTTCTTAATAGAGGCCAAGGGAAACGACGACAGGGGATTGTGGAAGGTTGATACCAATCACCACTTGAACATGAACGCACGCTACCAAACCGACCAGTTCCTTTCGGGAGCACTGCCACGTAGTTCTGCGTCTCATGTCCTATAATCTTACCCATCAGAAGAAGCAACTTAGTGAATTGAAAAATTTACAATTCGTTTTATTTGTGTTTGGAATAGGTAGTATATTCACATAGTTTTAATTCAAGAGAAAAAAAAGGATATATAGTAAAAATCTCCCTTCAGTTCTCGTCCCCCTGCTCCGCAGGTCCCTTCAGAAGCAGCCGGTGTGATCAGTTTCTGGGTGTCCTTTGGAGATGGTCAATGTACGTAGCAGCAAGTGAGTGAGGGTTCTCTTCTTTATTTCTTTTTGTCGTCAATTGGCAGCTAATATAAATTGATCTGGACCTTGATTTCTATATCAAGACATAATGGGGTCCTTCGTTCTTTTTATGGCTGAGGGGGGTGTCACTGAATGCATACACCAGGATTTATTTAACCACACCTTATTGATGAGTAGTTTTAGATTGTTTCTGTCCATTGAACGTTTCAAAAAATGACTGAAGAACGAGGATCCTCTGAAGAGCTTCATCTCTTCCTCTTTCTCTAGACTTACCACTTTGGTAATGATGTATATGTATGAATTTCAATCGCTATTCCTTCAGTTCATTTAAAAAGGATTTTAATTTTACACATTAAAGGATACTTTATCACTAATTATTACATTTAGATTCTTACAAAATTTTATGAGCTTTTTTTGTTCATCTTTGCTAACCTCATAAAGTTTTTATGTTCCCAATTTTTGCTGTTTTGCATAATGTCTGTGTTAGTGCAATCAGTAGTCTGTTTCAATATGCTATCACGCTCTTTCACTACACCAAAGTGTAGAGTTAGAAATGTCATTAACAATGAAGTCATTTTCCATTTACACATCCTTGCTTGCTCTAGAATTACATGCCTTAACTGCTCTGGAAGCCTAGCTTAAAGCAACACCCCATCTTGCTGGAGAAACATATCATACTTTCCATTAGTTATAATTTTTCATAAATAAATTCAGCTTAGCCTCTAAAGGTGTTAAGATTTAAGCAATTTCTGAGTGAAAACGATATCTTCTGAAATGATGATATCTTCCTTTTCTACAACTGTTTGGTTGTGTTTTGAGATTCCATATTGGTGTTAAATAGATTTAGAATCACAGATTCTTATCATCGGTCATAAGATCCAGCCTTCAGTGACAAAACCCAGGACTCCTGTCTCCTGACCAAAGCTGCCTTTGCTTGGCAATTTTTGGGGGAAGGAAAATACTGGGAAAATTATTCCATTTTTTTAAAAGAGATTTTTCTACTTTTTGTGCTTAAATATAATTATCTTCTTTTCAATCAAAAGAACAACATATCACACTAGCTCTTCTGGTGACAGAGGGATTACACTAAAAACAAATGGTGGATGACATGAATCTAAAATCAACAGAAATCTGAAAAGGCATGAAGAGAAATTTTCAAAAGACACTGATTTCCCTCAAACCCAGGGTCAAAAGTATTAGAAAAAGCATGTTGTTAAGATTTTTATTTTCCTCGCCTACTCTTGAAATTCACCCAAATGAGACTTCAGATGCTAAGAAGATTCCCTAATGTTTGAAAGCATCATCTTATTCTGAAGATCCTGACTCCATATTCTGTTACTATCTTCATATCTTACATTGCTGTAGGTTGGGACTGGGCTAATGGTCAAGAGACATGTCGTTTTGAGGTGGCATTTGAAAAGGAGATCGCCACAGTTGATTTAAGACTCAAAAATTTTACCTTTCTCCATGGGACATATGGGCATAATAATTCCTATAGTGATGCTGTGTTTATACCTGATGCTCCATTGTTTTTGAGTGTCAAGCTTCCATCCTCTACTCCCCTGAAATTGCACCCAATTTTCCTTTGGAAAAGAATGTCTCATCTATTGGATGTAATGCTGATGAGACTGGTGTCCAAGGTGTCTCGCATTCACCTGCCATGGGGTGGGCATGTGATCCCAAGTTCAGTTCTACTCTCCCCGTGGAATGTGAATGTTAGGCAGAGGTGGAAAACAATTAGTATTCATTTGTTTGTTCAAGGGTGTTACCCCAGAAAGACTAACATTTAGCTCTTATTCCCTCATGAGATTTGTTTCTGTAGCCTTGCCTCCCCTTCTCTGAGCCATTCAATAAACTCTGTTTTTACTTAAATTACCTTCATCTGATTTTGGTTGCTTGCAACCCACAAACTCCAATGGATACAATAGCAAAGACAGAATATTGCTTGCAAATAGTTTAAATGTCTTCAGATGATACCATACCAGAATTCTGTTTCTTTTATTTAACTCCAACCAAAATGACCATTGTTGGAAGGCTAATTATGGGATCTTGCACAGCAAATGGAGTTGGAAAAACCCATATTAATTCTCAGTTTGAGGCTGGCCTGGGGGCTCAGCACTTAAGTTCACACGTTCCGCTTCTCGGTGGCCCGGGGTTCACAGGTTCGGATCCCAGGTGCGGACATGGCACCGCTTGGCACGCCATGCTGTGGTAGGCATCCCATGTATAAAGTAGAAGAAGATGGGCACAGATGTCAGCTGAGGGCCAGTCTTCCTCAGAAAGAAGAGGAGGATTGGCAGAAGATGTTAGCTCAGGGCTAATCTTCCTCAAAAACAAAACAAAGCAAAATAAAAACACACAGTTTGGAGTTGTTGGGCTTACACAAATATTTTGACAGGTCTGCTCTTTCTGGATCAGTTTATACCGTCCTTTGGATGAGTTAACCAATCTGGTGGTACCGTCACTGTAGCTCGAAATTGGGGAGCGGTGTCTGGACTCCGGCAGATTTCACAGTGAACAGGAGCAGCTGTCGCCCAGCCCTCGCGCTGTTTTTCTCTGGTCTGCATCATTTGTGCTCCTACACCCATCTCCAGATTCCATTCTAGACTTTGGGACCCTTTTCCAAAATCTCTCTTTGTCATCTTCATCATGCTCCGCAGGTGGACTCAGCTGGTCTGTGGAGGCAGCATGGATGTCAATTTGTAATTTTTTTGTCAATTCGTAATTTTAATTTTTGAAAACAAACTTTTTCCCAATAAGTGAAAAGACTGACCTTACACTACTCCATCTCTGTCTCTCAAAATCTGACCTATTCTTCAAGCATAGTGAAAAATCCCCCAAATTTTTATAATGCTTTTCTAGTTGACCACATCTAGAAAGATCCTCTCCCACTCTGACATCCTTTGATGCGGGTTGTCTGTACCAGTTTGTCGGTATTGCTGTATAACCTGGCTTCCTAGTTACAAACCTTCTTTCCTCTCCTTGTTCCTTAGCTTCTGGAGGCAGGCATTTGCATCTTCTCTAAGGCGAGGACGAATGAATGGCGTCTTTTTGCAGCGCTCCCTCCACCCTCTGCCCCAAACCAGTGATGTCAACAAGTGTTGATGAACCTTATTACTAACTGGATGGCACTCATGACAATGAGATTTAGTGTCAGCACAGCCATAGAGAAATGAATGTTCTGGCAGCATCAGAATAAGGGTGCCTCAGACTGGTTCACAGGCCGCTGAAGTCCACAGACATGTCTCAAAATATGTGTTTAAATTAATTGGAATTTGAAGACTTTCAGCAAAGCAGGTGCTCTCCACTTCACTGCAGGCCCCACCTCTCTCCTCTGCTCCCACTCCCTAGTTACACATTTTTGGTACTTGATAGGCTCTGAAGATCTTTGAGTTTGGGACCCCAATTAGGTTTTAAACCTTGTTGCTATATCTCCAAATACTCTGCATATCTGCCCGTGGATCTCCATCTTTCTCTAGTGTGTATATTTTAAAACTCCTCGACGAGAGTGATGCTTAACTGGAGGCCACTACAAAGCTAGGCCTTTGCTAAATATTACCAACTGTTGACCTTGAACTTGAGGTTGCCATGCGAGCAAATTCATGCCATGGATCAACACCTGGCTCTCCTGCTTTGAAGTCGTGCTTCGGCCTCAGGATGAGCTCTTCTCCTCTGTGAACTTGGCAAACATTTGCTCCCTCAGCTGCTCTAGTTCAAGCAAATAGCATGAAGAAAACTTACATTTGTAAGAGTGCTTGTGTGGTGAGCCTGGTGGCCGACGAGAGCAGCGTGACCATCTGGGTGTCTCTGTAGGCAAAGTATATAGGTGCTAGGCTCTAGACGTGCAGGTTAACTAGTTTACCAATTAGATGTGCCAGCAAACACGAGACTACCCAGCAAAGCTTTTAGGAGACCTTTGTATGAAGGCCAGAGCTGTCTCCCCGAGGGGATAAGCAAATGCCGGGGACACCTCAGGCTCCTTGTGCATTCCTGTGTTCCTTCCTGGGTGGAGCTTGTCCTCAACACTGTCTTTCTATCTCAAATTGACCTTGAGGCTCAGGCTAGTTCTGAGACAGGGCAAAGAGAGGAGAGAGAAAAAGTGAAGAGCCAGGAATGACAGCAGGTGGTTTTGAAAAACAGCAGCAGGCGTTCTCAGAAGACCATTCAGTACCTCGGTGATTTTTAAAGTCGTAGAAGTAGACACAGGGAAAAAGTGGAGAAGGAAGATAAGGTGTCATACGTGTATTAGGACTCAATATGTATGTGTTGGCTGTTGATAAAGGAAAGCCTCTTCTAATTTTTAAAGTGAAATACTGTGATAAGTATATTTTATTTAATATTTTGCATTTACATATCATCTCACAGATTATAATTTCACTTATGACGCCACTGGAAACAATGCAGGAAAAGTAGGTAGGGAAGTGACACATCCTTTCTCAGAAGGGAAACCTACTCAGGATTCCCTTTGGGTCCTCGATGGCAGTGGCCCAAACGAAGCCTTCCAACCCCCTTTCGGAGCTCCTTGCCTCTGAAATAGTCTCAGTGTGTTTTTGAAATGGGGCTAATAATTAAATGACAGGCTCGTTATGGCATTTGGTCTTACCTCTTTGCATTTCCCCGTTGTGGGGGTGTGGAGGAGGAGGCGGGAAGCAGGGTCTCATCTCCCTCTGAGGGACGCAGTCAGTGTCGCCCCCACCCCAGCAAGGCTGATGTCCCGCGGTAAGGGCCCTGTCACTCTCCCTGCTTTCCTTAACGCCCTCGAGGGGCGTGTAGTGTGAGCATTGACGTGGAGCGGGTCGCCCAGAGTTATGTTTTATCCTGTGTTACTTTTCTCTAAGGGCAACGTTATCTATTAACCACCTTCTCTTTGCCCACGTTCCCGCTGGGTGTTGTGAAAAGTAGAGACAAAAAATTTAAAACTATGATAAGGAAAAACCTCTTTTGCAGGAGGTGGCACTGGGGGCTGGGAGGGAAATCGGTATGCTTGTGTCTCCCAGTTCTGTGAGTTTATGAACATAAATACGTTAGCTCTAATTTAATTTGTTCATAAAACTCTCATGCTAGGTGATTTCACTCACAGTGAAAGATGAGCAAACACGTGGACAAGGGAACAAAGAGAACAGATTAGTGGTTACCAGAGGGGAAGGGGGCTGGGGTGGGATAAGAGGTAAAGGGGCACACACGTGTGGTGACTGACAAATAATAATGTACACCTGAAATTTCACAGTGTTGTAAACCATTATGACCTCAATAAAGCTATATTAAAAACAAAAACAAAACAAAAAAAACCTCTCACACTAGGAATATTCTGGGTGTGAAAAGCCGTCAATAGGTTTTGCCTGGACTATTAACGATAACTTTCTTGTCGATGTCCTGTCCTCACTTTCTGTCACTCCCCAAGTGACACTTGTTCTCCATTAACTGCCCGCACTAGCTTTCTAAAGCATAGATGTGCTCACGGGGGTACTTTCCAGGACTCAGTCCTCCTGGGTGAGGGCCCTCACATCAGTCAGCCTGTGAGGCCTGGAGCCCGGCCCAGGCTGCCTCCCAGATCTTCACCCCGAATGCATCAGTCCCATCGCTCGCTCCCACAGCCTGGAGCTTTTGACCATGTGGCTTTCTCCCCTCAGGGCTCTCCTTCCCACTTTGCTCCTCTAACCACTTAGCGAGTTTCAATCTTTTAAAAAGTGTAGCTCAAATGTCCCCTTTCCAGAAACTTCTGTCTCCTCCCTCTAAAAACTGATTCCTCCCTCGTCTGTTTCCCATAAACTATCCTTATGTCACTTTTAGAGTTCTACTGCTATATCATAGCTAGTTGTTTAATGACTCATTTTGGAGAGTGGGGTGTGTGTGTGTGTGTGAAGAGAAAGAGAGTAAAGGAAGACAGCATGGAGCTTGGAGAAATGGAGAGTCTTTCAGAACAGGAGAGATCCCTGCAGGGCACACCCTGAAGGCCTGCGCTAGATTGTTCTGTTGATGCCTGTGCTTGGCACTGCCTTCCCTCATCAAGAAAAGGTGGCTAGCTCAGGGGGAACAGTTCTCTTGTGGAAATTCCCTGAGTGCTCCGGGACCTCCATCAAGAGCTCAGCACCTAGCCCAGGGCAGGGGGCTCAGCAATTGCTGGCAAAATGTACAACCCAGCAGACAAGAGGCTTTTCATCAAGGCGTGACACTTCCACCAGCATAGCCCCTGTCCCTTGACTTTGCTCTTAACGCCACCTCTCTCACCCACCCCTGGCCTGCCCGTGGATGACTCACTGCTACTTGCCTATGGGACCTGGGCCAAGTCAGACTTCACCTGCGTCTCCACATCTGTCTATATGTAGCCTGGTCACGGGGTAAGTTTCACACAACTGAGGGTCTGACACAACTCAGGCTCTGTGTCCATCCTACTCTGGCCGTGATAGAGGCACGTGGAAGTCAGCTCTTCTGCCCATCCAGACACTCCTCTCTCCCTTAGCTGGGAGTTGCCTGTTTATGAATTCTTTCTGCCTTCAGGAATGTCCTTGTTTTTGTTTTAACCTAATACCTTCTCCTCAAAATAAACCAACAAAAGCAAAACAAATCCAAAACACAGTCAAGGCTGTGCTCTCCTAGATGTGATTTTGTGTTTTCAAAAAACAAGTAAATTGCTGTGAGATCCTGGGTGAATTTCATCTCTTTGGTTCAATGCCTGATACCTGACATTAAAGCCTTAGGCAGTACTGATTAAAATCATAAACTTACTCAAATTTCACTCTTACCGATTTTTGTAGATAGGCAACAAAAAGGAAGGTTGTTTTTAGTCAGAGTGTTTTGAGTAGCAGATGATGGGATGGAGCAGTGGGGCAGCCAGAGGCCAGTGCAGCGCTGTTCCTAAAAGCCACCACTCCAAAAGATAAAGACCGAATGTCCACTCCTTCCCTAAGCTGCCTCCCTACTTGTTCTTCAAGGGGTAGGAGGCATTTCTCTCTCAAAATTATTAAACTTGCAAAATTTTAAGCATCAAGACAAGAGAGAATTAAAAGTTTTTCAAACTTGGGGAGGTATTATTATTGATTTCTTCATGTGTTTGAATTTGTCAAGTTTAATTTTTTAATCATTGCAATTGTTAACAAAAAAAAGGTGAAATTCCACACTTTTTAAGTCCAACATAGTTTACTCTTTTCTGAAGAAAATAATCAGGCTGGCACTAGGAACAAAACAATGCTACAGAATTTGGAACGTATACTTGGTAAGGTTAAGGGAAAGAGAGTTTTTAAAAGCATATTTATGGATTCAAAAAGTATATCCATAGATCTTAAACTTTATAGACGTTGATCACATATTCATTTGGAATTTCAAAAAGTGACCTCTGAAGCTCTATGTTCTAGAAAATATTAAAAAGCAGATTGAGAGACTTTTGCTTCTAGTCAAGATAGAATAACAGGGACTGGATTTATTCCCTGGCCTGAAGTAACCAAAAAAATCAAACAAAAATATGTGGAAAAATGGCCCTCAACATATAGGGCATCAGGTAATGAAGGACGATGACCCCAGAGAGTTGGGAAACAAATTCAGGGAGCCCTGGATCCCCCTAGCTGACTATGTGGGAAGAGTTTTTGGTTTGCAGGGCAGGGAGGGGGAGCTCGGCAGAATCTGGTGGTCCCCTTGAGTGGAGAAGACAGGTCGGCGAGGCTGGGGAGGCCAAGGGTGCTAGGTTTCACAGGGCAGAGCTCCTGAGAGGAGAGAGCTGTCTGTGGAGTGAACTCTGGACATCTGTTGTGTTCATTTAAGCACTAGTCAGTGCATGTGTTTGAGGAAATGGGGCTGGGGCAAGAACCGCCCAAAAGGATTAGGGGAAACTGTACCCAGTGTTCACAAAGTCAAAATAGTGCCTGTTCCCAACAGCCTGAGTGGAGAATCAATTAAAAATCATGTTGCCTCAAGACTAGGGAAAAATTAAACCTGGATTAAATGCTGCTCTGGTACTACCTAACAAATAATAAAAGCAAGACTCAAGAGATTTAAACTGTTTTCAAATAGTTTATTGTTACTGCATCATTGAACAAAAGCTTAAGGAAAGTTATAGGAATACAAAAATATTTAGCACTCAACAGATAAAATCCATGAGGTCTGGCTTCTAGACAAAAATTCACAGTGATAGACTTAGTAAACAAGGATGTTAAAACAGCTATTATGACTGTATGTCACATGTTCAAAAGGCCAGAGGAAAGATCGTACATGTTACACAGAAATATGGAAGAAAAAAACCCCCAAATTGAACTTCTAGAGTTGAAAGCTGCAATGTCAGAGATGAAAAATACATTGGATAAGATTAACAGCAGATTAGATATCGTAGGAGTATTAGTGAACTTGAACAGAGAAATAGAGACTATCCAAAATGAAATTAGAGAAAAAACAAAAATGAAAACAAAATGAAGGGAACATCAGTGAACTTTGGAACAACTTTAAGCAACCAAATATACGTGTAATTGGAGTCCCCAAAGAGAGAGGGCATACAGAACATTTGAATGGCCATAATTTCCCCAAATTTGATAAAAACCATAAACCCAGATCGAATAAGTTCATCAAATTTCAAGCGTAAGAAACATGAGGGATGGCCCGGGGTTCACCAGTTCAGATCCCGGGTGCAGACATGGCACCACTTGGCAAAAGCCATGCTGTGGTAGGCATCACACATAAAGTAGAGGAAGATGGGCATGGATGTTAGCTCAGGGCCAGTCTTCCTCAGCAAAAAAGAGGAGGATTGGCAGTAGTTAGCTCAGCACTAATCTTCCTCAAAAAACAAAACAAAACAAAAGAAACATGAGGGAAAGACACTGTGGTACACGATAAGCATGTTGCTTAAATCCAGTGAAACAGAGAAAACCTTAAAAGTAGTCAAAGAAAAAAGATAATTACATACAGAGGAGAAAAATAAAAATAACTGTAGCTTTCTTGTCAGAACAACGCAAGCTAAAAAGGAGTGTTCTGAAAGAAAAAACCTGCCACCCTAGAATTCTCTACCAGTGACGTCTTCTTCACTCATACACAAGCTGAAAGCGTTTATCACTGCCAAACCTGGACTACAAAAGCATGATCTATAAAAGAAAAAACTTATAAATTAGACTACATTAAAATAAAAAACTTTTGGGGCCGACCCCGTGGCCAAGTGGTTAAGTTCTCGAGCTCTGCTTCAGCAGCCCAGGGTTTTGCCGGTTCAAATCCTGGGCGTGGACATGGCACCGCTCATCAGGCCACGCTGAGGCAGTGTCCCGCATTCTACAACTAGAAGGACCCACAACTAAAAGTACGCAACTATGTACCAGGGGGCTTTGGGAGAAAAAGGAAAAATAACAAATAAAATCTTTAACAATATGCAACTATGTGCTGGGGGCAATTATGTACTAGGGAGAAAAAAGAAAAATAAAATCTTAAAAAGTAAAAATAAAAAACTTCTGTTCTTAGGAAAACGGTATTAAAAGAATAAAAAAGCAAGCCTTGAACTGAGATAAAATATGTGTGTATTGCATATCTGACAAAGGACTTGTATCCAACATACATAAAGAACTCTCAAAACTCAATAAGAAGATAACTAAAACCCAACAAAAAATGGGTGAAAGATTTAAACAAGCACTTCACCAAAGAAGATATATGGATGGCAAATAAGCATATGAAATGTTGCTCAACGTCATTAGTCACTGGAGAAATGCAAATTAAAACGAAGAGATACAACATATACTTATAAAAGTGGTTTACATTTAAAGAATGACAATATTAAGTATTGATGAGGATCTGAAACAACTGGAACCCTCATACACTCCTGATGGGAGGCTAAAATTGTATAACCATTTTGGAAGTAGTTTGGCAGTTTCTTCAAAACTTAACCATATACCTACCATATAATCCACCCACTGAACTCTTAGGTATTTACCCAAGAGAAATAAAATGATATGTCCATACAAACACTTGTACACAAATGTTCATAGTAGTTTTATTCGTAACAGCCCCAAACTGGAAGCAACCAAAATACCCATCCCCAGGGGAGTGGCTAAAGAAACTATGGTGCACCCATGCAGTGGAGTACTAGTCATACTAGTGGAGAGAGATAAGCTGTTGATGCACACAGCAATGTAGACGAATCTGGAGATCATTACGTTGCAGGAAAGAAGCTAGACAAAAACTGCACACACACTGTAGGATTTAATTTATATAACATTCTAGAAAATTCGATCTAATCCATAGTGACAGGAAGCAGCTCAGTGGTTTCCTGGAAATAGGAGTGGGGAGAAGAGAGGGTTGGGGAGGGGCAGGAGGGAGGAGTTACAAAAAGACACAAGGAACGTTTTTGGATGCATGTGCTCATTATCTTCACGTGGTGATGGGTTCACAGATGGACACATTTGTCTATTTTATCAAATTTTATACTATAAACATGTCCAGTTTATAATATGTCAATTGTATCTCAATTAAGCTGTTTGAAATAAAAGGCTGTGACATAGGAACTCAGTCTGGGTTTCAGAAAGGAACTGGTATTTCTACGAACTAGAGAATTTGATCAGGAAAATCATATAAATATTAAAATATTGTATAGCCATCACAAGTAATTAAAAACAACCAAATATTGAAATCTGTTGAAAAATATTCAACTCAGAAAATAAATATACTTTTAAAACATATGGGTGAAGGTGCTGTCTGTGTGTACAAGGTTTGTCCATTCCAAATGTTGCCATCTGCTAAATAATAATTTGTTTCAATAGGAAGGGATGATACTACAAATCTTGACATGATTTAGTAGTGCAACAGATGTCATCAAAACTGGTTCAATCTTTTGAAAATTATCAAGGAAGCAAAAAGTTCGAAATGCCATTGGCCAAGCGTGGTCATATGAGCACTAATAGAAACAACGATAAAAATGAAATTGTTCTTTTATTAAGGAAATACATAAAAAGGTCATAGTAAGTTTGGAAAACAGTTAATTTTAGATGCATCTGCATTTTAAGCAATGAGGTTTTTATTTATAAGACATTCAAAAGTCCTAAAACATCTGGCACTAAACTATTTTTGAACGAATGAATATGAATATGATATTGCAGATTGTGCTTTGGGTCTGGATCTTTCTCTTAATTTTTGCAATTCACATTGAAACTAAAAGATAACTTGGCTCAGGTGAATGGAAATTACCACCGCGTCTGTCAGGTCTTCCTCCTTCCTTACATGGGATCTCCAGAGCCCCTAACTGCGCCGGGACTGGAGAGAGCTCAATGTTAGAGATTGTAAAACCGACCTGGGGCCTTCCATCCTCGTCTCCTGCACTTTGACAACCTGACTCTGAGCGACAAGCCGCTCTTCTTTCCTCTCTCCGTCCTCCACGAATTCCTCTAGTCCCTCCAGTGAAGGCTTTCCTGCCAGGCCCGGGTCGTTCATCATTTTGATGTGCTCGTCTGGGAAGCTGACAGCCTTCAGGCACAGTTAAACAAGGATCCTGAAACTTGAAACACAAACTGATAGATGTCTTGTTGACTTAGCGCTGGTGGCCTTTCCTGTGAAGACCCAGAGATGATTAAAATGCTCATGATCATGGAAGCTGAAAGCAGGAGAAAGGACACTTATTGCTACAATTATTTTGGACTTTCTTTTCATAAACCACATGGGGAAAAAGGGGCATTTGTCTCTTTTCCTGGTAATACACTGTAGGGGACACAGGTTGACCCATGACACTGTGATTTTTGCCCTGAAGAAGTTGCAAAGGTGCGTTTAACTCCCCAAAGCCTTTGCTATTTCAGCAGAGATCGATCTGTACTTTAATGGCGTTTGGTTGACTTATTTCATGTCCAAAATTAAAAAAAGAAAACTAAAACATTTTTTCCTCTTAGCTAGTTATTTAAATAATAAAGCCAATACTGAAAATTTATTGAAATAGGTTTTCAAGTAATAAATGCCCTGGGGCCCCCTGTTAGGCTATCTATTGTATTGGGCTTTCTTATAAAGACAGATTTTTAATTCCACAAAATAAACAGTACCCTTAAGACTTAACTAAATTAAAAAAAGATCTATTCTGAGAATTTAAATGGCTTCACCTCTTAAACTTGAGCTAATTTGAATTGCATAATCAATGCATGAGTCACAGTGCATAAGGCAGAAATGTGCTGCTGGCCTTGAGGCCTGCTGTCACGTAGCCCCTCAAGGAAATACAAACCAATTGTTAAAAACCAATAAGATGGGAAGAAAATTGCTAAAATGGTTTCTGAACATGCTGATTGTTGGTGAAGATTGCCTGCTCGTACACTGCATTATTCAGCTGGAGCTGCCTTAACAAAATGCCTTAAACTGGGCAGCTTAAGCGATAGGAGTTGATTTCTCATAGTTCTGGAGGCTGGGAAGTCCAAGATGAAGGTGCTGGCTGATTGGTTCTTCAGTGAGGGCTCTCTTCCTGGCTTGCAGACAGCTGCCTTCTCACCGTGTCCTCATATGGCAGAGAGAGAGGGAGAGAGGGAGAGAAAGGGAGAGTCTGGTCTCTCTTCCTCTTCTTATAAGGACACTAACCCCCATCATGGGGTTCCCACCCTCGTGACCTCATTTAAACCTAATTACCTCCCAAAAGCCCCACCTCGGAGTACCATCACATTAGGGGTTAAGACTGCAACATATGAGTTTTAGAGGGACACAAAATTTTCGAATATGACATTCCACCCTGATCCCCCATATTCTTGTCTTTCTCACATGCAAGATACATTCATTCTATCCCAATAGGTTCGAAAGTCTTAACTCATTCCAGCATCAACTCTAAAGTCTAAAAGTCCAAAGTCTCATCTAAATATCATCTAAATTTGATACAGATGAGACTTGAGGTATGATTCATCCCGAGGCACAATTCCTTTCCAGTTGTGAACCTGTGAAACCAGACAAGTTAAGTGCTTCCAAAATGCAGTGATGGGACAGGCAGAGGATAGACTTTCCCATTCTAAAAGGGAGAAATAGGAAAGAAGGAAGGGGTGATGGTTCCCAAGCAAGTCCAAAATTCAGCAAAGCAAATGCCATTAGATCTTAAGGCTCAAGAACAATCCTCTTTGATTGGAAGCTCTGCCTTCTAGGCCCACTGGGGCAGCAGCCTGACCTCCACAGCTTTGGGTGGGGGTCCCACCCCCGAGTCTCCGGGTGGCTCCATCACCAAGGCTCCTGCCCCTAAGAGTCTGGGTTCCTGCCGTCTGAAACCAAGGCAGTGTCCACCCCCCACAACCCCGTCAAAACTGAGAAGGCAGCCCTGACGTTCTCTGGATTGCCTTCAGAGTCACTCTTCCCTTGTTTTGAAGAATAGTGCCTGTTCCCAGATGAATAGCTCTACGGCTTGTTCCCCCTCTGTCCCTTTCGGTTCACACTGGCAGTGTTTCCGCTCATGGAATCCCTTAATCTCCTTATCAAGTGAGAGTCCTGCCACACCCTTGACGTTCTCTTCCAAACACGCTCTCTCAGTTTTCGCAAAGTGGACAGTCTAAGAATTTTTAAGTTCTGGTTTCTTTTTGCTTAAAAATTTCTTCTTCAGGGGCCGGCCCCACGGCCGAGTGGTTAATTTCGCGCACTCTGCTTAGGCAGCCCAGGGTTTCGCTGGTTTGGATCCTGGCGCGGACGTGGCACCGCTCATCAAGCCATGCTGAGGCCGCATCCCACATGCCACAACCAGAGACACTCACGACTAAAATATACAACTATGTACCGTGGTACTGTCCTTTGGGGAGAAGAAGAAGAAGAAAAAAAGGAAGACTGACAACAGTTGTTAGCTCAGGTGCCAATCTTGAAAAAAAAAATTTCATCATCAACTCATTTTTCCCTTGCGTTTTACTACAAGCAGTCAAGAGGAACCAAGTTGGCCCTTCGACAGTTTGCTTAGAAATCTCCTCGGCTAAATACTCAATTTTGTCACTCACAGTTTCTGCCTTCTGCCAAACACTAGAACACAGTTCAGCTACTTTCTTTGCCAGCTTGTAACAAAGATTGCCTCCCCCCCATACCCCAGTTTCTAGTCACATGTTCCTCATTTCCCTCGGAGACCTCACCAGATGGCCTTTAACGTCCATATTTCTACCCACAGTCTGTTTATGGTTATTCATATATTCTCTGAGATGATGGAAGCTTTTTCTCCAGCTCTCCTTTTCTCTTTCTGAACAGTGTGCCAGGCTGGGAGCTTGGTTTGAGTTGTAACTCAGTCAATCACAGGATGAGACTCTGCATCTGAGTTTTAGCAAGCTCAGCCCTGCGGCTCTGGGAGACAAGGGCCTCCTTTCGGGCACACTAGAAGCTTTCAGGTCCTTTCTGTGCTGCTTCAGCTTGGAATTCAAATCCCTGAGCTCATCCTTTTGTTTTATCACCTTGCCCAGCAAATTAGGAGCAACCAGCAAACCTCATTGTATTTGCTGGATTTCCAAAAATGTTTGAAAGAAACATAAACACTGTCACCCAGACCCTCGTAAGTGGTTGATGAGAAGTACCCAGTGGAGGTGTTTTATGGATGAATATCAGTGCTCTCCTTAGGATGAGAAATAGAGACTATAGCATCTTTGAATCTAATCGGTTTACAGAGCCACTTCCAGAAACCTCAGAGCCAATTCAGAAAAGTCATTCTTAAAATTCTGTTCCCCCAGAACCATTCTTGGTGCCAAAATCTGTATTAGTCTGGGCTCTCCAGAGAAACAGAATATATATATAGAATATATGTGTCTGTATATTTAGATGGAAAGAGACAGATAGAGAGACTCACTGTTAGAAGTTGGCTCACGCGATTACGGAAGCTGAGAATTCCAAGGTCTGCAGCTGGCAAGCTGGCGACCCAGGAGAGCTGAGGCTATAGTTCCAGTCTGAGTGCAAAGGCCTGAGAAGCAGGAGAGCCGATGGTGTAAATTCTAGTTCAAGGGCAGGAGAAGACCGATGTCCCAGCCTGAAGATAGGCAGAGAGAGAGAGAGAGAGAGAGACAAAGAGAGAGAGAGAGTTCTTCCTTAGTTGGGTTTTTATTCTCTTCTGGCCTTCAGTGGGTTGGATGCAGCCCACCCTCACTGGGGAGGGCAATCTGCTTTACTCAGTCTACTGATTCAAATGTTATCTCATCTAGAAACTTCCTCACAGACAAACCCAGAAACAATGTTTAACCAGATACCTGGGCACCCCGTGGCCCAGTCAATTGGCAAATAAAATCAACTATCACATTCGCCAATAAGGGAGTATCTCCTGATAGCTGGGCTACACCAAGAGCACAGTATGAGAGGGAGGGAGGCTGCTGCTCCAAGAGCTGTCCACGTGTGTCGTCCACGTGAGAGGTGGGGCAGCTGGGGCTGGGCCCACGTGCGCCCTGTGAGGAACCAGCTCAGATCTGACAGCAAGGAAGAAAAACTTCATCAGTGACTCCTGATTTCAGGAAAGCAACTTGATGCTCTTGTGGAAAGTGATGTTGTTTGTAGTTGTTTACTAAAGGTTAGGGCGAGTCTGAGGAGAGACCTCATTCTCCAACTCTGCTCTGAAATGACTCACAGGGCTGACGCCAGACCTTTAGAAGGTTGACTCTAGCCAAGAGTGGAGAAAGACTCATTTTGGTCATTCAAAACCATTGAGTTCATTGAGTCAAGAACCAAACAAAACACACACACACACATGCACACACACACATACACCTATTTCCCTTAATCAGTCCACACGTGCGCAGATTCTGAACCAAACAGAAAACTTGTGGAGTTGTCTATTGTTCAGTTGTCAAAACAAGATTCTCATTGTCTATCTATCTTTCAATGGGATTGTTCTTTTTGTAATTGCTTTCTCATCAGATGACTTTCACGTCCATTATAAAACCCTATTTCAAAGTGTTGCAACCCGTCAGCTTTTTGGAGGTGGTGGTGATTAAAATTTTTATTGAATGATAACATGCTCGAAAGAGCGCACAAATCATAAGATTAGCTTGATGAATTTGCATAAAGTGATTACATCTGTCTAACCACCACCCAATTTAAGACATAGACCATTACTTTAGCCCCCTTCTAATTCTTAAAACCCCAAAGGTAAACCTATCAGTTAGTTTTGCCTAAATTTGCACTTTACATAAATAATACAATAATAGATAAATAAATAAAATGTAGAATATACAATACGCAATTTCTTGTGTCTTTCATCTTTCAATCTATAGTCTACACAATGTCAGATTTATTTGTGTTGTTGAAGGCAGCAGTAGTTTTTACATTTTCATTGCTATATAGTATTCCATTGTATGAGTACGCTAAAGTTACTTATTCATTGTGTTATTGTTGGACACAGGTTATTTGCAGTTTTTGGAAATTATGAATAGTGCTACTGTGAATATTATAATGCATCTATTTTGGTGGGTACCTGTATGTGTTTCTGCTAGGTATATATCTAGGAGTGGAATTCCTAGGTCATAGTGTACGGATATATTTAGCTTGAGACACTGACAGTTTTCCGAATGGTTGTAACAATTTATACCTGCACCAGCTATGTGTAAGAGTTCCAGTTTCTCTACATCCTACCATTTGGTATTGTTATTCTTTTTAATTTTAATCAATTTAGTGATATGTTATTGAGTTTTTGATCTACATTTCTCTGATGGTTAACGAGGCTGATCACCTTTTCGTATGTGTATTGACAATTTGAATATTCTCTTGTGAAATGGGTTGTGTTGTCTGTGTTTAATTGGTTTAAGAAGATGCTCCATGGAACCAAACTTTGATCATGTCCAACATGGCGTTTTTGTAATTGAATATATTCATTCTCTAGGTGGTAGAAATCTGATCTCCAGCTGTGACCCCAGTAGTCAAGTATGTCTGGATAATTACTCTGATCTTAAATGAATGGATTATTATTTACATAATAGTGTTGTTCTCACCAGGTTCTGTCAGTTTACTCAAATAAGGATTCTTAGTGGCAGCCAAGGGCTCATTTTTGACATAAGTTGGTTGCTAGGATTTTGCGGAAACATGGGCAGTGGCCCGGTAATTTGTTGTGGCAACATCAGCTGTTATCAGCTGAACACTGTCCCTCCTCCCAAGTCCACATGTTGAAGCCCTAGACCCCAGTGCCTCGAACGGGGCTGTGTTCGGGGATGAGGCCGTTAAGGGGGTAATGTGGGTAAAATGGGGTCATTAGCGTGGGCCCTAATCCAGTACATCTGGGGTCCTTCGAAGAAGAGGAGAGTTGGACACAGACACGCACAGACAGAAGACCCTCTGAAGACACAGGATGACAACCATCTGTAAACCAGGGAGAGACAGCTTGGAAGACACGAACCCTGACAACACTTTGATCTTGAACTTCTAATCTCCAGAACTGTGAGAAGATAGATTTCTGTTGTGTAAGCCCCTCAGCGTGTGGTACTTCGTAATGGTAGCCCTAGCAAACTAATGCCCTGACCAAACTGAGAATCGGAAACCGATGGCCAGGTGGCCATGAATGATTGTTCTTCACTCACGTAGATAAGCAATATATTGTCTATAGTCTGCATATAGACTCCCACTGGGTTCCTTACAGATAACATCTCTGATGCTTGGGTCACCATGGTAACGGGGGCTTAAGTTATTTTTCAGGAGCTGAGGGTCAACTCTTTGTCCACTTCAGGCTGGTTGGGGCCACGACTCATCAACTGGGCCTGCGTGATTGCCCGATAGCTGACCCTTTGACATCCAGGGGCTGAAAACTCCACCCTCAGTTCATGCTAACACCACGATTTTGTGAACACGTGTCCTGTGAAGAGCTGTGAAGCTAGAGTAGGCTTGCCCAGATCATCTGTTAGCTCACTTATCCTCACCTCCGATCATCTATTCCCACGCTTCATATTACCCTGCCCCCTTATCCCGTAAATATCCCTAATCCTCATTTTGGAGGAGATGGATTTGAGACTTGTTCTCCCGTCTCCACACCTGACTGCTTTGTGAATGAACCCTTTCTCTGCTGCAAACTCGTCATCTCGTGATTGGCATACTGTGTGGTGGGCAGAAGGAGCCTGGTTCGGTAGCAAATTCATCCCAGGGAATCAAAACCACTGAACCTTGGAGTTGGAAGGTCTGGTTCAACGTCTTTGATGAATAAAACATTTGGGCTCCATTCTTCCAGGGATGGGGCACTTTTGATCCTCCAAAGAAGTCCCGGGCAGAGATATCCCATTTGACCCTCTAACTACCGAGACAACATCCTGTCTGTGGCTACGTGGTTTTCTCATATTTAATATAATCTGCTGTTCCCTTTTCTTTTTTTGCTTTCTTTTTGGAGGCTTTCCTACTACTTTCAAAAGCCAGAGCACAAAATCGCTTCTCAAGTTGGGCCACTTAAAGCTGCCCAGCTGGAGAGCAATAACAGTATTCCTCCCAACTGTGCTCAGCCACTTTCTATCGGTATGTGAAGCTTCTAAGCACAGTGTGCTGTGGCAAGTTACATTATGGTTCATTCAATTCAACCACCGTGTTTTGTGTGCCAGGCACTGTATGGTAGGCGAGGGATGCAAAGAAGAATGGGACGCTAAGCCCACCCTAATGGGGGGAAATTGCTGAAATATTGCAAGGTAATCTGTTGACATTAAGTGGGAAGTGATACAACACGGGACCTGGAATTACTTAGCAAGTGACTTCCAGGAATCACTTGGTGATGGATGTTGAGAGATGATCTTCTTTTGCCAAAAAATACCTGTGTACACTTGCCTGTGTGGCCTCTGGAGCCCCAAAGTATCTGCCTTCTGAAAACACACTAGGACAAGAGAGAAGCCTGGAGAAAGATAAATGCCAAATCTTCCCATGGAACCAGGATCCCTCTGGTTCTTTCTGGATCACTCCAACTTTTGTAACTTAAGCTCTCTCCAATGTCTTGGGCACTTAGCATGGCACAAAAGAGCACATTATTTGCTCCCAATGCACTCATGCTACAACTTAAAGAAAAGGGGAAACAGCTCAAATGGAGACCTGGGAAGAGGCAAGGGCTGTGCTGGAAGCTGGGGGACGTGGGAGGCAGGGCCCTGAGGGTACGTGCGTTGTGCACAGCCGGGAACACGCAGGAGCGAGGAGGCAACCTGTAATTTTTTTTATTTTAGTTTGGAAAAAGAATGAGGAGCTATTTCTTGGTTTGTGAGCTTTGCTATCGTTTGAATTTGCCCTCAGAGGGCTGGTGATGTGGGTGGATGGTATTGTTCGATTGTAAAATGGGGCAGCAGTTGGTGAGCGGTTAATTTAAGGGCGAATCATCGGTCTGACAGAACGACCCATGTGTGCTCTCCCATATGCGTGGGGGAAGGGAGCCAGCAGTGCATCTACTGTGTGAACTGACTCTGTGTACCAGGGTTAGTAGCTCCATTTTGCAGAAGACAGGTTTAGAGAGGTTAAAGCAACTCAACCAAAGTGAAACCGAGGGCAGAGTTGGGATTCAAATTTAGCTTAGGCCATGCACCTCCCACCAAAGAATGGGTTTTATTTCATTTATTATTATTACTTTTTAATGCCAAAAAGAAGAGATTCAACGGTGTCCGTGTGAGGAAGGAAGGAAGTGTACCGGGTCCCACTGTGGGGTCTGTGACTGCGCCCGGATTTCCTCGGGTCAGTCCCCCAGAGCCACTCCTTTCTGATGTGGCTGCAGGTCAGAATGGTGTCCTGGTCCACTGAGCCCTGCAGCAGAAGACCATGCTGGACAGCCTTCAGGATGCGGGCCCCAGGGTCGCTGATAGGCTGTCAGGCCCTTATGGAAGCTTTCCTCAGGCTGGGGAAGGGCACGCAGAGAGACCATTGGCCTAGAATGACCATTATTAGAGGACTATGCACACAGGGGTATGAAAATGACTGTTTCTGAGACAGTTTCAAAGCAGTGGGATCTGCTTTTCAAGTATTAACTAATGCCTTCTTCCCCCGAGTGTCCCCATTACCACACGCCCCTTCCCCCTGCTGCCTGATTTGGGAAACGGCCAGGGCACCTCTACTCATCACCAGGGAATGAATGAGGCAGCAGCAAGAGAGAAACTAGGAGCCTCTTTCCCCTCGGCTTTTAAGTTTCAAAAGAGTAGGCTCTTAGAGTGACATACAAAGGTAAATTGAGGGGCTGGCCCCGTGGCCGAGTGGTTAAGTTTGCGCGCTCCGCTGCAGGCGGCCCAGTGTTTCGTTAGTTCGAATCCTGGGCGCGGACATGGCACTGCTCATCAGACCACGCTGAGGCAGCGTCCCACATGCCACAACTAGAAGAACCCACAACGAAGAATACACAGCTATGAACCGGGGGGCTTTGGGGATAAAAAGGAAAAAATAAAATCTTAAAAAAAAAAAAAAAAAAGGTAAATTGAAACCACTTTTGTGCATCTTAGATGATAAAAAGAATTTGGGACAATGCGAATATATGAGAACAAAGCTTTCCTCCCCTTCTTTCCAGTAGAAAAAACTTGCTAGACCAAGGGAGTGTGGGGAAAGACAGAGAGGAAATGTAAAGGGAGAGAGGTTTATAAGGTTCTAGATGAGAGCATGGGGCCCTAGTGGACCCCAAGTGGATGCGTACCATCTGCACTCAAAGATCACTAGCCTCCCTGGAGCCAGCACCATCAATGACCAGCATCCAGGGCCCATGTGGGAAGTCAGAAGCACCTGACGATGCCTGTGATAGAACACCGTAATCATACTTCCCATTGGCTTCTGCTGAGGACCTCGTTTTGACAGTGTTCACAATTCATTTTGACAGTCCAGCAGGAGTGCCACATATTTGAGCTCTGAGTCTTTTCTCAGACTCCATTTGACTTAACCCACATGTAAAATCTCTGCTCCCATTTTCCCCAGAGGAGTGGGACCGACGCTTAGAGAGGGTCGTGTGGAGGGAGTGGGAGCCACTCTTTCGGATCTGGATGAGCTGAGAGGAAGCACTTCCAAGTCGAAGTTAGGCCTCACTCCCACGCCCCATGTCATCAGCCTCAGTGCGCGGGAGTTCTCAGAGGCACTTTCTCAGGAGGCAGGAACACACAGACGTCCACCTTGCAGAGACACAGGCTTATTCATTCCTGCGGCCCTCGCAGGGCCAGCAGAAGCCTGCTGCTAAAGCTGGCTTTCTGGCACAAGCGTTTCAGTGTTTTATGTACTTAAAATTCCATCTGCGCAGGTTCAGACATGACCTGAGTGCTTAGCAATTCAGGTTCAGCTCAGCCCTCCCAGGGCTTGGGTTTGGAAGAACGAAGCATTCCTCCGTCTCCCTCACGTACCCGCCCTGCTGAGCGAGCAGCTCCCTCTGCCCCTGACCACGCGGTGTAGGACTTGTTGAGAAACTGGGGTGACTTCATTATCCCCACTTAGCACGTACCGAGAATGAGTCGGGAGATGCTGTAGGAGCCCTGCTGGCCTCGATAAAGACGGAAGCCCTCTCGGAGAGGGTGAGCCGGGCTTGCCGGAACTGCATGGATACTGGTGACAACCCAGGAATAGAGTCAAAGCTGGTGACCTTCCGGAAACCCAGGACAAAATATCAGCTTCCCTTGTTGTGGGCTGACATCCTAGAATTCAAAGCAACTGGGTAATAAATGGAGGGATGTGCGGGGAACTGGAGATGCTCCACCCACGTCCCCATTCAAGAGAGGACCTGCTGCCCATGCTGCGGGGGGTGTCGTCAGCAGACAGCCCTCCGCTCAGCCTTTCTGGGCCTGCCTCTGCTGCAGACGGCCACCGAACCCAGGAGCACGCCTAGAGGGTGGGCTGCAGCCACTGATGATCAAGGACAGAAAGGCGGTCTCAGCCTGCAACGACGTTGACACCAGCTACCTGGAGTTGGGCCAAACTCCACAGGTTAAGGGCATGGTTTCCCACAGGCTGCTCCCACTTCAGATACTAGCCATAAATTTGGGGTCCCCAGGCCTCCTTGACTTCTGACCAGCTGGCTACAAATTTTGGGATTCCCACTAACCTCTCAGGTTTGATAATTTGCTAGAAAAACTCACAGAACTCAGGAAAACTCAGCACTTATGATTACAGTTTTATTATAGCAAAAAGAGGACAAATCAGGACCATCGACAGAGAAAGGCATATAGGGCGAGGTCCAGGAGGGTGCTATATGTGAAATTTCCTTCTCTTTAGGACATGTAATTCTGTAGATCATGAATGCATGACAAAGCACAGAGCCAACTAGGGAAGCTCACCCCAGCTTCTATCTCCATAATTTCTACTGGGGCTTCAGTATGCAGGCCTGATTGGTTGAATCATTGGCCATGTAACAATCTCCAGTTAGCTTCTGCTCCCCCAAGGTCAGGCTGATATCCTGTAGCTCAAAGCCCCAACCCCCTAATGACATGGTTGGTCTTTCTGGTGTGATCAGTCTCCATCCTCAGTCGTCTGCTTAGCAGGAATGATCAGGTGTGGTCCAGGGGCCCACTGTGAATAACAAAGACACTCCTATCACTGGAGAAATTCCGAGGGTCTAGAGGTTTCCTCCCAGGAGCCAGGGACAAAAACCAGCCAGATTCTTTACTATACACAACCCAATGCAGGACAACTCTGATGGGCCATTTTGCTATAGAATCCTCATGCAGGTGGCTGAGGCCATTTCTTTCCAATCCTTTCACAGGTATGAATCCCCAGGGCATTCTCTATAAATCGTCCTAAGCACTAAATTCTGTGTCAGAGTCAGCTTCTGGGAGAACCTAAACCGTGGCATTTGGCTCTAGGAGTGGCCCAAGAAAGCAGGTGATAAGATGGAATATTGGAATTAGATCACATGCTACCCAGCTGTTATCTGATGTGTTATCTGAGGACAAGGACAATGCAGAACGGAGAGGGGAGAGGGGCAGGATGGGCATCAGTGGCACCTCCGAGCCCATCGGAAGCATCTGCCAGAGACTCTTATGTTGGTGAGAGGAAAGTGGCATATCTTCAGGAGGGGAAATCAGCTCACATCTGGACCTCGCATATCTGAGTGTGGCTCGAGGTGGAGTCTGTTGCTTGGGTGATGCCTAAAACAGCTTGAGAAACTGCAAAGGAGCCTCACTCCTGCGGCAGTTGTCCACGGGTCCACACCCGAGTCTCCTGCTCCTAAGAGCACTGAGATAAAGTCTCCATGACGCTTTACAGTGTCAACACAAATAGTCCATAACCAACCTATAAATCAAAATGGGGGGAGTTTACTATGAGCCGGAGTGAGGACTATAACGCCGGAAGGCCTTAGAAGGCATTCCAGAGAAGCATGGTTTTCAGTACTGTCTTTTTTTTTTTTAAAGATTTTATTTTTCCTTTTTCTCCCCAAAGCCCCCTGGTACATAGTTGTATATTTTAGTCATGGGTCCTTCTAGTTGTGGCATGTGGGATGCCGCCTCAGCGTGGCGTGATGAGCGGTGCCACGTCTGCGCCCAGGATCCGAACCCGCGAAACCCTGGGCCACCAAAGCTGAGCGCGTGAACTTAACCACTTGGCCACGGGGCTGGCCCCTCAGTTCAGTCTTATATCTTTTTAGAACGAAGAAGATACATTAAACACACCCAGGATACATTTTCAAAGAGATAGTTGCAAATTAGCAGGTCAACATGACCATGATGCCAGGAAAGGGACTAATCCACGTGTTACCAACAGGGCGTAGGAGGGGAAGTATGCATTCTTTATCTCAAGAAAGATTTCTTACTTTTTTTTTTTTTAAGATTTTATTTTTTCCCGTTTTCTCCCCAAAGCCCTCCGGTACATAGTTGTATATTCTTTGTTGTGGGTCCTTCTAGTTGTGGCATGTGGGACGCTGCCTCAGTGTGGTCTGATGAGCAGTGCCATGTCCGCGCCCAGGATTCGAACCAACGAAACACTGGGCCGCCTGCAGCGGAGCGCGCGAACTTAACCACTCGGCCACGGGGCCAGCCCCAAGAGAGATTTCTTACTTTAATGGATAAGCAGCTGTACAATGTGTGTTTGATAGGCCATAAGTCAGGCTTTCTAGTTCAAGCTGAATCGGTTTTGAATTCGAATAGTTACCCCATATACCTCATTATGTGACAATCTCTTGTCAAGTCACCTCAAGGGCCAAGACAGGCCATTCCAAGTGGCATTAAGCCCTTTAGTGGATGAAGATGATGGTGACAGTCAAGTCTTCCTGGGAACCACTGGACAGCCAAGGAGTTCTGGAAGAGCAAAGGGACAAAGGTGAGCCCGACTTCATTTAGGGCAATCCAGAGCTCAGGGAAAGCAGGCGCTTGTTCTGGACTTCAGTCGGGAGAGAGCAGGTAAGGAGGAGGTGTTCCAGGCAGGAGGCTGTGCACAGGCAGGGACAAGTGGTGGGAAGGGCATCGATGAGGTCAGCAGAGGAGAAAGAGCAGGTAGGTGGACCAGAGCCTGGGAGAGGAGGTGCGGGAGGAGGGCAGCTGAGGGCTGAGGGGACCCTGGGGTCCTGAGCTGTGCTCATGCTGGCTCCAAAGTTCCAGGTCTGCAGGAGGCTAGCTGTGGCCTCTGCACACGCCCCTCTCCTGCCCTCTGGCTGCTGCCTCTACCTGCTGGTCCAGCTGCTCTCCAAAGAATCTCATACCTGCTTTTGTCTGGCACCTTCTCAGAGTTCTGTGGGCATCTCCTTTTTTTGAGGAAGACTGGCCCTGAGCTAACATCTGTGCCCATCTTCCTCTGTTTTATATGTGGGACGCCTGCCACAGTGTGGCTTGATGAGTGGTGTGTAGGTCTGTGCCCGGGATCCGAACTAGCAAGCCCTGGGCTGCTGAAGCTGTGCACACGAGCTTAAACACTGCACCACTGGGTCGGCCCCGTGGGAATCTCCTTGTGCCCAGGCCTTTACCTTTGCCCCTTTTCTAGGTGCTCACTCTTGCGGGAGCCACAAAACATCCTGGAGGAGTGCCATCCCAGCCCCCTCCTGCAGACATACTGTCGCCCACCCTCCAAGTTCACTTTTCCAACTGTGCAGACACATGTCAGCTTGGACCTAGGGCATCTTGAAATCAAACTCGTTTTTCTCTCTAAAATGAACCCTCAGATTCTCATTATCCCATTATTTTTTCAGCTCTCAACCTAGAAGACTTTGGCTTCTCTTTTTCGCCCCCAGTGCCTTGTAGGGGAGGAAGACATTTCCTCTACCCACTCTAGGTCCTTCTGGCCCGACTGTGAATTAAATTCATGTGAGACAGAATAACAGGAGAAAATTAAACAAAGCTTTATAACATATATACACATGGTAGAGACTCAGGCAAACTGAGCAACTCAGCAAAATGTGGGAGCTCTCCCCTTAAATACCAGCCTCAGCTACAAAGGAGGATGTTGGGGCTGGGGGGGAGCCAGTTGTAGGAGGTTACCAGAAAAGCACAGTAAACAAGGGTAAGGTTATTATGCAGATTTAAGTCCTTGCCTTCCCCATTGATAAGTTTCTAGACATAAGGTCATCCCCCTTCTTCCTGGTACAGAGAGGGAGACACCTTTACAGATGATTTCCTTTACAAATGTAAATGTCTCTTTACAAAGCATTAAATTCTACTTTCCAGAGTCTCTCTCATGTCTGCAGTTTTTAAAAGTAACCAGCTCTTGGGGTTGGCCTGGTGCACAGCGGTTAAGTTCTCGTGATCTGCTTCAGTGGCCCAGGGTTTGCCAGTTTGGATCCCAGGAGCAGACCTACGCACCACTCATCAAGCCACACTGTGGCAGGCGTCCCACATATAAAATAGGGGCAGATGGGCACAGATGTTAGCTCAGGGCCACTCTTCCTAAAAAAAAAAAAAAAGTAAAATAAGTAAAAGTAACCAGCTCAAAATAATCCTCATGCCAAAGAGACGTATCCTGGGGTGGCCAATTCCAGTCTCCTACAGCCTCATCCAAACTGTTAAAAAATTCTGCGCCCTCTTCTTTAGAGATTTTCCTTGGTATTTTTCATTCCCTTTTGTACCACATCCAGCAGGTCCCAGGTTACCCGCCCCAAGCACAGCGCCCCTCCCCATTCCTCATCCCTGTGCCCTGTGAGATCTGTGAGAAACTTGGGGTGCGAGCCCCAGGAATCTGTATTTCCAATAACCTTCCGGGTAATTAGTTTGCCTCGCACTGAGGTCAGCACAGAAAGCCTGTGCAGAGGGAACCCTGGGACACATTCAGGGTAGATCAGGTTATGCTCTTGTGACAAATCAATCCTGAAATCCCAGTGACTTAACATAAAACATATTTATTTGTTGCTCACACAAATTCTAATATGGGTAGGGCAGCCGCCTCCTTTTTATAGCTACAGTATCTGGAACATGTGGTCCCCAAGATGCTGAGACCAGGAAGGAAGGAGTTGAAGGGATGTTTCTGAGGGCCAGGCCCGGTATTGGTTACACGATCCCACACTGAGCTGCAAGGGAGGCTAGGAAGTGCCTGTGAAGGTCCCAGGAAGAGGGAAGTCTTTGCAGCAGCCAGGCTCCAGGGCTCATCTGGAGCCCTGTTTTCACAAGTGTCCTGCAATGCTCTCTATCACTCGCACTGACTTGAATCAGTCCTTGGTTCTTAGTGCTGCGAGAGCTGGACCCAGCATTCTCCTCTGGCAGCACGAGGCCCAACTGCACCCCCTTCATTCTTCTTATTAGGGTGATCTCCTGGTTCTCTTCCAGGTATATTCCAGGTTTTTCCTGTCGAGTTTCCTGGAATTTCCACTTGAGGAAAGAATAGAACTTTCTAGGAGTTCCCTGAAGGAAGATCGTCCTATACTCACTTCACCTTTCAAAGATGAATTGAGACAAAACTAAGAAGGGCTTAGGAATGTGGACCAAATGTTGAGGCATAAACAACTATTTCTGAACTGCTTTCTCCACCTTGGCTGCTAAAGTAAAACCAAAGCTTTTGGAGACTTTGGCTCAAGTCTGTAAATATCCAGAATACTTCCTCGTGCTCCCCAGGTGAGGCAGCGCGACACGGCGGTGTCGAGCGGGGGGTCTGGAAATAGGCTGCCTGGGTTTGAATGGCAGCCCTTTCTTTCTGGTGGCGAGTCTTGGGCAAGTTACTTCACCTCGCTGAGCCTCAGGGTTCTCATCTGTAAAAAGAGGAAAACATTCACATCCATACCTCTCTCCTTGATGCGATGACTATGGAGCACAATGGTCACTGTACTGGCTCATCCTGCGGCAATAAAGGGAGGCTCTAACTGATGTTGCTAGAAAACACTTATCTACCCTGAAACGTGAACATCTTAACTTTGATTTTTGATAGATAATCTGTAAATGTCTATTCAACAACAAATTTAGGACACTCATCATAAAAAATGTACTCTGTACATTCTTATGGAAATTCTGTGACAAAGGAATATGTTTACTGTGGATGAGAATGGGGCTGCCCGCCAACCGTGAGTGGCAACGCTGATGTCCCTGCTTACTGCCAACAGTCTGCATTTGTCAACTGGCAGTGATTTTGTGACACTGTCCAAGGCCTGCCTGAAGCGCCTGTGTGGGGACTCTTCCTTAGATGGTTCCCGTCAGCCATGGCTCTGCTCTTGCTTGACTTGGTGCGCAGCCTTGGAGAAACAGGGGCACAGTCTGGGGATCGAGTCATTGCTGCTGTGCCCGTAGGCTTTTTTCCTTTCTTCTCTTTGAGACCCCAGGTGCTGGGAACAGCAGGAGAAGGTGAAATTAAGAAAGTTAAGGGTGGTGGGTGCCAGATCTGCCAAGTGCCTTGCTTGACAGCGGGCGGGGTCTCCGCGTCCTTGCAGGGCCTGGTGGGGATTTTCGCTCAGCCTTTGTTCTCCTATAAGGTAATGTGGGCAGAGGCGGAAGTGGGGGTGTCACCTGTGAGCCATAACAAAAGAAAACTGGAGCTTGGGGACAGCAACAGGGAGGATCTTGGAATAAATTTTTGCCATAAAATAAAGAAAATACGGGCCGAATTATTTCCCCTCTGAGGGCTAGGATTGAACACGCTGTGTAGAGACTGCTTCTGATGGGCCCACAAAATAATGTGAGCACACCTTTTGGATCATTAGCTGCACATTTTTTCTCTTAAATTTGTTGTTGCTGTCGTTAATCAAAGGTGTTTGAAGACTTTGTTAATTTACTTTCCAGTTCTTGAACTCACATTTCTTAATATTTTAAAACTAAAGTTAGCCTAGGACAGGTGTGCATTCAGGAATATCAGAATTTACAAGCTTAGTTCAACTTCCCGTAATTCCAAATAACTACGACATATATCTTCTCCTTTCAGTTCCGCTTCCCTCTTCATTCTGATTATTCCAAGTTATGCAAATTAAGCTAGAGAAGAGATTTAATTTAATCAACGGTGGGTTTGCTCACACCGATTTGAATATTAGCTGTTGTTTATATGTAAATGATTAGCGAGAAGGAAGCTTGTTGTTGTGCCCTGTGACCGGCTCCCCAGCCATTCTTGCCGGCTCACCTTGTGCGGGATCTCAAGGTCAGGCTCACCGTCAGCTTGGTTGTGGGAGGTCGTCTGTGGGCCCTGGAGGTAGACACTCCACTGCCAGGCCTGTGCTTGGGTGATTCTAAAAGACGACTTTTTTTTTTCTCTAGGTATTGTCAGAAAGACCTCCATCTTGTCTGTGATTTATGATTTATGAGAGAGAAAGAGGGACGGAGAGAGACGGATTGTTTTCCTTTACCAAGAATTCTCTATTCACTCAAATGAAGTGGCATTCTTTGCATTCCAGGCCAGGGAAGGTGGCTAAGGTATCCATCCCCTGAGGAAAAATAGGACACCAGGCTATTTGGAGCTGTTAGCAATCTAGGAGGAGAGAGAAACTCTTTCTCCAAATCGCACAAAGGGTCAAGAACAGAGAAATCAGCAGCACAGAGTTCTCAGCCAGCAGGGAGCAGAGGACAAACTAAGAAAGGTTTTTCAGGGGCCACCAGGCCAGCTGACCACAAACAAAATACTCATCTCTTTGAAGGGCTAACGTTGCTCTCCAGTGGGGAGGAAAAAGAAAGGAGAGGAGACTACAGGTTATAGGCAGGTTATCCGTTTGTCTTGAAGGTGCCAGGCAAGATCCCAGGACAGATGTTTTGTTTCAGAAAGCCAGAGATGTGTTCTGCAGCGGAAAGCTGACCAAATCCTAGAACTGATTTTTCTTCCTCTTCTTTTTCTTTCCCCTAAACTGGGTCAGGGAGAGAGTTTCGTGTTTGTCTTGCTGTTGTTAGGCTGCCAACTCAGGAGCAAGGCCACTGGCTGAAACTTCGAGCTCAACAATTAGCGTTAAATACAGGCAGCTGGCTGGGTTTTGATTAAAAGCCACAATCAAGAAATCTGGCAATCTGGAATTTCACGACGGCTGAAGCTCTTTTTTTTTTTTTTTTTAACCCCATTTGCACAATTGCTAGTCTTTTGGGGCCTTTTCCTTTACTGTCACTGTAGTTCTTCCTGTTTATAAAATTGGCAGAAATCCCCCAAAGTCTGCTCGGCCCCCTGGGGCCTGCCGCGGGGAGGTGTGTCGCTGTCCACGTGCTTCATGGTTTCTGCTCTATTTGATGAAAACGAACACTGAAGCCATGGATCAATTTGTTAGCACAATGTTTAATTACTTTTTTTTCTACTCAATTAATTGTTCATAAATGGGAAAACAAAACCGACTCGGATCAACACCTTTCCGTGGCAGGGCCGTTCTGGAGGCTGTATTTTGTTGCTTCTAGCGCCACCTTGTGGAGGACTGCATGTAGAATCTGGAGTCAAGGATGGATTCATTTGGAAAGTGTAGTATATTGTCCTTGTAACTTTGGACTTCTTGGTTATAAAATCTGAGTGTAACGACGACACTTAGTTTCCCTTAGGGAAACATTTCAGAAAATACCCTATAATAGGAAAAACTAATTGTGGTGAGTATGGAGATTTATGCACCACTATGAAATATATGAAGAAAATCCAGATTTTGTAATTTACATAAATCGTCTGCATTTCCTCGTAAGTCCTCAAGGTTGGAGGTGCGGAAAAACCCAGGCAGAGCCTAACTTTTCCGACTGTCTCAGTATTTCAGATTTCTTCTCCCTGCTAACACCTGGATGGCACCTGGCTGTATGAGAGAACTGATGTGACCTTGGGGCGGTGAGGAGAGAGACCTTGGGTCTCTGGGCACTGGCCCCACATCTTCTGGCTGCAGATGGGCTGAGCCATTCTCTGGGCCTCTCTCTGTGGAGTCCGCTGTGTGCCACTGGTCTCTTCTGGCTTTCTGGTTGTCATGTTGGGGATGGGTCATGAGTCCCCATGCTCCACAGATCCCAAAGCCCCTGCTTTGTGACCGTGAGCTGGCACAGGCCCTCTCATAACTTTTGGATCTGTCTACTGAGGAAGAGACAAATTTCTGGATCCCCTGCAGACCGTGCATGGGCTCTGGGGCACCAGTAACATGTTCTCAGGCTATCTATGTAGACATCTCATCCACCATTGCTGGTCTTGCCATGTTGGATATGGTGCCACCCCAATGACCACTCCCCGAAGACTTGCTTGAGAGTTGTCAGGGTTCCCACATCTATCTGCCCGAAGGTGGGAGTGAAGCTCAGATATTGGGAACACTGGCGATCGACCCCTTCTCTCCATCTTTTCTCTCTTCCTTTCTCTGTTCCGTCAAGGCTAGAAGTTCTTCTCCTTTCTGCATATCAGGGATTTCCCCTTCATCACTTCTTGCGCTCTCTATTCTATGACTTACAGCAAAGCTGTGGAATCAATTTTGCCAAGCCCGACTTAGATATTCACAGAATTGTCAAAACTATAATCTTTCTCGGAACTCAGAAATTCAATTTTTATAGTCAAAGCCAAAAATTAACTCTTTCTCTTTGAGCACTTTTGAAATAATTATTCTGATTCATCTTAGAGGCAAATGGATGCTTCTGGCAGAATGGGGAGAGAGCATGTACTTGAAAATGCAAATTGAAAAGCCCATCAATGTCTTTCAACGAAATATTATCTTCATATCATTGTTATTATTAATTCTAAAAATGCAAACATCTCATAGTTTGGATGAAAACTTGGAAAGCAAAGCGCAGCATCTATGTTAATTTGTCTCAATGTTTCTCCCCTGACTCAACTAAAGCCAGGTCATTTGGTGTTTGGTTTTGCATTGACAGTCTCCTTAGGAAAAGGCAGAAGCAAGGAGACAGGAGAAACTGGTGCATTTTAATAGGGACCCAGCTGCCCATTGCAAAGAGGAGAGTCCTCACATCGACCGTCTGCTCGCCGATCCAGTCCCTACACAGAGGCAATGTTAGCCCCTTCTAAACAAAATCACCGTTATTATTTATTCCTTTCAAAAACCGTCAAGGTTCCCCTGTGGATATAGATTGAAGTTCAAACTTTCAAAGTCCCTTATAGTACAACTCGCTTTCCCTGTCCAGACTGACCCCCTCCACCCTCTAGTAGACGGCTCGTAGGCAGACGACAGTTTCTCATCTGTCAGCCTGACACGCTCTGCCCCTTTCCACTCCCCCGCTCTGAACATCTGGTCCTTTCTTTTCATGCTATTTAGGTTTAATTCATTCTTCCAGGCCCAATTCAAATCCCTTCTTGTCTGTGAAACGTTCCCTAACCGGTCAATCTCTTCCTCCTTTGCATTGCTTCAGGCCAGTGGTTCTTAACCTGGAAGGAGCGCCGAATTACCCGGCAAACATTTTCCGTGCATGTTCTAGCCTCAGACTCAGATTCTAATTCGCTTGTTCTGGGATTGGATCCGTGTGGTTGTGAGAATATCGCTGGTTGAGCATCAGGGCTGAAGTTTAAGGTCTGCCCTCTTCTGATCCGTTCTGTTGGTGCGTACCGCCTGTTGCTTCGTCCTGTCAGTTACCCCTTTGCGTGTAACGAGACATCTGGGCAGGGTCTGATGGCCAAGTGTCAGACTCTCAGGGCTGATGGTCCACACGTTCCCCCCAGAGTCCTCTGTGTGTCCTGGACACAGCAGCCTCTGGTTGTGCGTGGAATGCTCCAGGAATGCCAGGATGTTAAGGGACACTAAAGTTCCCACACACTTTCCTCGATTTACACTGTGGACAACGTCGGTGCTTTTCCTACCATTTTGGACATAGGGGTCCCCTGGTGGTCTGGAGGATAAAACAACCAAAGTCCCAAAAGAAACATCACCACAGGGAGGAAGAAGCAGTGATTCAGTGACTGCAAATTTATGAAATACCTGTTATGTGCTGGACAGCGCGTTGGAGGAACGCGACAGCGGACAGAAGCTCTCCGCCTCCGTTCACTGGGGCGCCAGAGGGGCCTTCAGCCTCCAGTGACGATTTCCTCACTCGCTCTCCTTCCAGGCTCTGGTAGTGGTTTCTTTAAGGCTCTTCTGGTCCCTGCCTGCCACTCAGTCCCAGAGCCAAAGCTGTATATTTTAGGTTTTTGTTGCAATATCTCACTTCAAGATATCAAGTTCTGTTTGAGTTTTCTATCACTGCAGAATAAATCCTGAACAAAATAAACCCTAAAACTTCGTGCCTTGAAATAACAGCGATTTAATTATTTCTCATAAGTCTGTGGGTTGAATGGACTCAGCTGGGTGAGTCTTCTGCTCCATGTGACGTCAGCTGGGGCTGCAGTCAGCTGAGGGCTGGACTTGGGTGGAAAACCCGGGAGTGCTTACTTGCACATCTGGCAGCTGGTGCTGGTGCTGGCTGCAAACTCAGCTAGGCCTGTTGACCAAGGACCTCAGTTGTCTTCCATATGGGCCTCGGCACATAGCTCCTCAGGCTTCCTTAAAATTTGGTGCCTGGGTCCCAAGAATGAGTGTTCTGAGAGGAAGGAGGTAGAAACTGCCAGCTTAAGGTCTGGGTTTGGAATTCACCTCTGGTATATTTTATCAGTCAGAGCAAGGGGCCAGCCCAGATTCCGAGGGAGGAAATAAATGCCTCTCTGTGGAGAAGTGACATTCATGTACGGGCAGGGGAGACCGGACGGCATGCTGGTCGTCTCTGGAGACTGCCACAGCTGGGGGTAGTAATGACTGCCGCTTGCAATAAGGAATTACGTTGAACCAGGCTCTACTTTCCTTCTGTGGAGGAGACAGACCTCACATTTCTGGAGCTTCCCATCATTGTTCCTTCTGATTCATCCTGCACACTGAAGGCGTCTTAATGCTTACTATTCAAACAATTGATATTTTGCTCTCTGTATACTCGAAATCCAGTATAAGAAAAATGCATCGATGCTTTCTTCTGTTGGGCAGTAATTTTTGGTAAAAAGTTGGAAAAATAGGAATTGAAGCATGCAGCAGTGTCTTTAGCAGAGATGTGCGATACAGAGTCACCGCAGCATGCCTTTTTTGTAAATATGATTTTGTAAATTGTTGTGAATTCTCTGGCTGAGCACGACCTGGGCAATGGCATCCTGAGACGTGGAGCCCTCCCTCCCTAAAGAGAGCAGAGGGAGACTTTCCCCCACTCATTTTGTTTCAGTGTATTTTTTTTTAAAATACAGATTAACTTGCTATAAAGATTCAAACAGTTCAGAATGACGTAAAATAGAAAAAACTCCCTCTGCTCGTGCCCCACCTCCTTCAAACAGTCAGCACCGCTCTTCAGACACAATCAGTGGACCCTGGTGTCAGAGCTTCCGGTGGGTGCCATGGGAAATAAATCTAATGTATTTATACTTATCTTTCTTGATTGGTAAATTTAAGCAGTATTTATCGTGTCCTCACTAGAAAGCAGTCGTTCCCAAATTTTAGTATGCATCAGACACACCTTGAGAGTTTCTTAAAACACCCCCAGAGCTTCTGATTCAGCAGGTCTAGGGCGGGCCCTGAGAACTTGCTAGAAATGCAGTGGTTTTCCTGATGCTTTTGTCTGGGACTGTATTCTGAGAACCACTGTCATGAAGAAAAAAATTCTTTGTTTTTTGCCTTACACTGCATCCTCTTCTCCTCTCACTTGTCTATTGATTTTTCTTAATTATGTATATTTTAATTCTGATATTTATCTTTGAGTCACGTGAAAACATACATGTTTATTTCTTGATTGGTCATCTTTAGGCAGCATCCATTGACAGCCACAGCTACAAGCGGTGAGGAAATATGAGAATTATTTCTGCTTTACCATTTTGTTACTATTAAAATTGATGTCTTTTGGGAAAATTGCATTTTTAACCATTTGGTGTTGTTATAGAGAGAGGCAATTTATTTTTACTTTTTGTTCTTAGATCCAGTCACCTTGGTAATCCTTTCGTAATTCTAATTTTCAACTTGTTTGTAAGATTTTGCATGTTGATACCTGCATCTCTAATTAATTCGTCGTTGCTGTCGCATAATGCTTCATCCTGATTATGCCACACGTTGATAATCCATTCTCATGTTGACGGACATTTGTAGTTCAGACAGCCTTCTCCTTCTTTGCCGTTACATAATAATGCAACAATAAAATTGTAGTGTATGTGTCCTTGTGGACATGTGTGATTTTTTTCCCCAAAATATACCAGGGAGGAACTACTGGGTTGTGAAGACTCAGATACCACTTATGCACAATTCATAGCCTGTTGGCCTGACCTGTTTTTCCAGTTATTGCCATGGCAACCAGCTTTGCGTGAGCTCCCAGTGACTTTGCACGAGGCTTCCCTCTTGTCTGTTCTGCCTGCCTCTTGCCTCCAGCCCAGGGTGGGGCAGGGGACCCTGCAAACCCAGGCGGGAACAACCGTGAAGTGTGAGGAGTTAATGTCCCTTGGGGCAAACCTTTGGCCCTGGGACACAGGAGCCAGTGGATAAACCCTCCCCTTTCTGGACTAACTGCCCTGCAGTGCAGTTTGTCTGGCCTCTTGAAGGGCGATCTCATCAGACCCAGCAGCCAGTAGCATCCCCGCTGGTGCCTCCCTCCTGCCTCGCTCTGACCACTGCTGAGAGACTGCTTGTCCTTGGAGGGTGAAGCAGAGTCTGCATGGGCCTATCGCCTGGCCTCGCGAAGCTGCTCTGAGATACCTAGCTAAGGGAGGGGAGGATCGTGAAGGGGCTGTGGGGAGACCACTCACAGCTCAGGTTTGGGGCTGAAACGACTTACACTGTGAATGCTGCGCACGGAACGTGTGGAAATCTGGGCTGCAGCTTCGGGTTCAGACTAGACGAAACTTGTGCTAGCAGAAATCCTAGTTTAGGGGTTGGTTTGGAGCAATGCAAATTGACTAGGGATTTAGTGGTATATTCTGAATCAGGAGGTTGAAATGGATGTGACTCGGGTGCCCATTATCAGCTTGGATCAGTGAGCCTTGTCAGGGCAGATGGCTCGCCCAGCCTCCACTCTGCCTCCTTTATGGTTGACTTAATTTGCTGATTGAGTGTGTTGCATTATAGTCTAGGATACGATCATTCATGGTACAAATATTTATTGACAACCTACCACTATTCTAAGTTCTCTAAAAATATTAGCTAATTTAATCCTCATAACAACACTCTGAAGTAAGAAGTACTATTACCCCATTTTATAGATGAGGAGATTGAGGCATAGAGAGGTTCAGTAACAAACTTCAGGTCGCACAGTGCTGGAGCTCTGTTTGAACCCAGGAAGTCTATACCTAGGCTGGTGCTCTTTACCACCTTACTACATGGATTCTTTTGTTTGTACCTCATCCTCCCTCCCTCTCTTCCTTCCTTCCTCCGCCTTTCCTTCCTTTTTCTTTTCATGTCAGATTTGTTGAGGTATAATTAACATATGGTTATAACATATTATGTTATATTATATTATTATGTAATTAAGATATGGTTAACTATACCGTAATCAAGATATAGACACTTTCATCACCCCAAGAAGGTCACTGTGTCTTTTCCTCCACCCCCGGCCTCTGGCAACCATGAACGGTCTCCCCCTCTGTAGTTGTGCTTTTTGGAGAGTGTCAGGTGAGCGGGATCACAGAGCACACAGCCTTTGCAACGGCTTCTCTCACTGAGCGCAAAGTGCATGAGACACGTTAGTAGTTGTTGCTGTTTACGACTGAGGAGTATTCCATCTCGTGAATGTGTAACATTTTGTTTATCCAATTACAGGTTGATGGATTATTTCCAGCGTTTGGTGATTATGAATAGGGCTGCCATAAATATTTGCCTACAGGAATGGGATTGCCGGGTCATATGACAAGCAAATATTTATAAGAAAGAGCCAAGCTGCTTTTTCACTTATACCATTTTGCATTTTCACCAGCAATGTATGATTTGCTTGTTGTTCTACATCCTTTTTAGCAATCGGTATAGTCAAATTTTTTAAAAATTTTTACTCAATCTAATAGATGAGTAGTCGTATCTCATAGTGGTTTTAATATGCATTTCCCTCACGACTAATGAAGTTGAGCGTGTTTCCATGGGCTTATTTGCTATCTCTACGTCTTCTTTGGAATGCTTTCTTGTAAATAAGATTTAATTTTCATTAGCTATATGCTTATTAATAAATATCGTTAATCCAACAGTACACATGGATGTTGACATACGACTCACATTTTTACATTTCTAATCATTGTGGAGGATGCAGAAGAGTGCAGCAGCTGGGGACGGGCCAGGGCTCAAGCTGCAGCTCAGTAACTTACTAGCCGCCTGCCCTTGGGCAAACTGTCGTGAAACTGTCACTGTTTCCTCATCTGTAATGCGAGGCTAACAAGAGTACCTCCTGCAAAGACCTACTGTGAACATAACAGGAGATGACTCCTGTGTGTACATGAAACAACGCCTGACACACAGGAAGTGCCGTGAGAGTGTTAGTTCTCAGCAGCAGCATCCTCACTACCACTTCATCAGCATCATCAACATCTGGTCTGTGACATCGACTAACACACACTTAGGAAGTTCACTCATTTCTACCTAATTCCAGAACTGTAAAGGGATCTAGTCCAATCCCCAAATAGCACAAAAGAAAACGAGAAGGCCTGGATGGTGTATCTTGATTGCACAGCCTACATGACCAGCAATTGGGAGACTCTGCAAGTACTTCGTGCAATGCCAGTTCAAATATGGAAAATCTCAGTCATTTCCAGACCTGCTTTGGCGTCTGGAAAAGTTTAACAACTGGTTCTTCCGTTGCTCCTCCAGATTCTCCAACAGTCAATAGACTCATCCTGCCAGAACTCAGGTAGTTCTCGAAGGGCCCAGACTGACTTTTAAGACATGCTTAGAATTAAACAATTGTGTAGACCACTTGTAAACACTTTTAGGTGAACAGACATCATTTTAATCTTTGCCCTTTGTCGGTACAGCTCAATGCTGACTCTCTTTTCTGGTCGGATGTCGTGATTTTATGAGATTGTAATGGGGTTTGAGTTGGTGGAATGGATCTTTGGGAAAGTAAATTTAAACACAATTTAATTTAATGCTGTGAAATGGCTACTAGCTGCTGATGTCAGTGACCACCACAAGCCGACTTCCTGTTCTTAAATGCCACGGGGTGGGGGGATATGTAATTGCTCAGTGAGTCCACTGAGGGGAGCCATTTCCATAGCAAAGATAGTGCAAACGTGAAATGGTGATTGTGTTCAGGATCCAACATCAACTTTAGAGGATAAAGATAAAATTATTTACGCACGGGGTCTTCAGAGTCCTAAAAGAACTATGATTTTATAATGACCAGACAGAACCGTGTTCAAAAAGGCAATACAAACATTTAGCTGCACTGACTTAAAATAAAAATCTGTTGAGTTTAGGTGATGATATATCTCCCTGGGGGAAGGTAAAGATTTGTTTGTTTGTTGTTTTTTTTTTTTCTCTTTGCACTCCCTTCAGATATATCCAGCACCGAGCAAAAGTTAGTTGTGGGAAGGAATAGCAACAGATAATGTTTGGTGAGGCCTTGCTATGCGCTAAGCACTGACTCATTGAATTCTCACTGTGATCCTATAACGTTGGGAAGAGTTATCATCCCCATGTCATAGTTGGGGAACGAAGGCACAGAGAGGTAAGTGAGCTGCCCAAGGTCACAGAGCTGGTGAGAAGCAGGCAGTGTGTCTGCAGAAGCCACAGCCTCGGGCCTCACGGTGCTGCCTTTCCATGGGAGGGTCCATAAGCCGCAGCTGAGTGGATGACTTGCGAGTGAAGGAGAGGAGAGAGTGAGACAGCCACATAAGGCAGTTTAGATTACTGTTCCAGTGATCAGATGAGAAGTATCTTCGCTTGAGACCCGGAGAGAAAAGTCAAAGTAGACAAGTCGATCCTCCGCCCGGTGCCATGAATACAGCACAAACGTCAAAAGAAAATCAACGAAGACAAACTTGTTTTAAATATATTTTAATGTTGACAACTGTCAAACGTCCTGAAGGATAATGACGCTGGGGATGGTAGCAAAGGTTGTGACCCGGGTGGAGTGAACACCGGCATCGGAGAGGCAGCGTCGGTGAAGAACACGCTGCGTTACACAAAACGAACCTTGTCAGGGTTTCCTTTCTCTGTATTTTGTTAACATTTCCAGACTTGCATCATCTTCCTGGACTGTCTTCAAAAGTTTTTCCCCCTCTCTTTTCTTCCCGTTTTTGCAGCTGTTTTCAAATACTCTGACTTTGCCGTATTTTCTTGGCTTTGCTGATATGTGAACCCCAGTTTGCCTGGTGATAAAAGAGGTCTCACTGAGGAATCCAAAAAGTTACACGGCTCAGCCAGGCCTCCCTGACTTCAAATGACTCGGGCACACTATATCCAACACATGAAACACCAAACATGAAAGACGTAAATGAATCATTTATAACCCAAAAGAGAGGGAAAAAATCTATTAGAGACTCTTCTGTTCTGAGAAAAAATGTCTACCATGGAGGCTGAGAGATGTGGCCCGCACTCCTTGGAGAACTCATGACCCAGCTGTGTTCACTTGCAGATTATTTTCTTGGCTAAAAAAAACACATGGTAATTTAGAAAAATTGCCTTACGGAGACTCTCCGCTTTGCCAAGGGAAGTGAGAGAGCCCTGTTTTATTATCATTGTGAGTCATCTCTTTTCCTTGGTTCTGTAAAAAGATTGTTATGAACCTCATCAAATATTACTTAGGAATAAAACCAAAGTTTGCAATTCATTTATAAAACAGAAGTTAATTAATTCACATGAGTAAATGTAATTTTAACTTCAAAGCGCTGTGAAAGGCCATTTGCCATTGGAGACCTGCCTGGCGTCAGGCGTCGCTTGTCTGGGTAGAGCCCTTCTGGACCCTCTCGGGTGCTCCGTTTCAGGATGAGAAAGACGGTCAGCCTTGGAGTCACAGTCGACTGCTTGGCCTCTGGATGAAAGGTGCGAGGAAAGTGACCTGTCTTTTATCCCAGTTTGATTCAATCTCATGAAGGGCTGGAGCAGCCAGATAGGGGTCCCAGGACACCAGGAGCCCTGGAGAGTGGGGGGCAGAGCTCAGTGAGATCCCAGAGAAGGCCTGGTTTAGCCGAGAGTCATAACTGGAGAGCCCACATCTGTCAGTAAGTTCCAGAGGAATTGGGGTCTGGGAGGGTGCAAGAAGACCCCCAGAGCACACACGGGGGTTGGAGAACCCAAGAGAGGGCAAGGTCTAGGAAGCTGCCTCCGAGGGCTCCCACCACGGCCTGTAGCGTTGCGTACTTGTCGCATGTCCCATGGCAAGGTCAGAGCCGTTAAAGTATGTAGTTGACGTGAAACCACGAAGGCGAGAAAAAATAAATAAAAGGACACATATGACCAAGTTAAAAAAAAAGTTCTGCCTGGTAAATGGCATTTTAAGAAAAAGTTAAGACGCTTTCTCTTAAGAGGGTAACCCTTTGTCTATGGATGGGGAGAAAGGAGCTGGGCAGGGAGGGGGTTTTGGGGTTCAAAGCCTCGCCCATGTTTGCCCTCTCCGGGGAGCTCCTCATGGCCCTACAGGTTTTCCCTTCCTCCCCACCCCAACCATTTTGATGGGGGCCTGTGGTGACTCAGAACCAGGGTACCCCAAGGCCTGTGACTGGGTAGGTGGCTGGGGAAACCCACCCACGGAGGTGGAGACTACGCCCCTTTTAGATTCTTACAGCTTGGGTGCACGATGGCTCCCCCAGACTCCATGGGCAGATCTGAGAATCTATCATGTATGTTATATACATATCGATCATATAATATGCATATGTATATGTATGTAATATATATACTTTTTATAGTACATGCATTTATACATTTGTGTTATATACACATATGCATACATACACATATACCCATATATACACATTATTATATGTATATAACTTTTGATAGGAAATACCCCAAAATATGTTTCCTTTGGAACCCAGTACCTGCCTGTATTGGGGACAGCCTGATCCTGACCCATATTCCCTCCCGGGAGAAGGATCCTAGCGTTTTTTGCATCTTGACGGAGCTTCCTTTTCTAAGAAAAGGATTAAGATGGACATCTTAGAAATTCTCTCCACTTGGATTCCCTGCTCATCACACTGGGAACTCGAGGAATACGTGTGTTTATCTGAGCTTAGCAAACACTTGCTGTGCTTTGTTCTAAGTTCTTTATGTATTTTTACTCATTTAATCCCCACAACAGCCCCACAGGATGGATCATATCCATGTATAGACGAAGACGCTGAGAGAGCTGATAAGCGTTGGCTGTCTCTGAGGTCAGCTGTCTTAACCACTCTACCAGCTTGTCTCTGAAAATGGAAAAGCAATTCAGTTGTTTCTTTCCCCTTTGTTTTTGCACTAGAAGAGTGGAATGCAATATCTTCCCTGGCCCAAACCTCTTGGAAAATTTGGAGGTTAAATCTCCTTGACTCTCAAGAAAGTGAAATTAGTTTTGCTTTGGGGGAGGTTTCTGGGTCCAATGGGCCATGTACTTGAGTGCGAAAGAACGAGATGAAAAGTGGGTTTGAGATGCAAATGCCTTGGGAAGTAGGATGAGATCTCTAAGACAAAATGAGGTCAGAGGGGGAAGAAGGGGAATTACAGAGGAGGCGCCCGGGAGAATGGGGCTGGTCTGAGAGGAGCTGCCTGAGGAGTGAGCACGTTCACCCTGGGAAGACTTGGGCGGGTATGTGGACTCGGCAAAAGACCGTCATGAAGATGGAGTGGGTTGTCACTTTTGCGACTCTCAATGAACCACGCCTCCTGGTATTCACACACTTGTGTTGTCTCCTCCTCTTAAATCGGACCTGGACCTGTGGGTTGCTTTGACCAATAGAGCGCTGCAGAGGAGCTTCAGGGCCAGTTGTGGACTTCGGTTTTAAGGCCTGGTAGTTACAGTTGTGTGTTCTTGGGAGCCTCAAGCAGCCATATAGTAAATTTGGATATCTTGCTGGAGAGACCACATGGAGAGGCCGTATGGAGAGACCATGGGGAGAGGAAGAAGCACTGAGATTACATGGAGGAGACCAAAGAACCCATCCGGGAGTGAGAGTTGAGGCTGACCCATGACCCCAGTCAAGCAGCTCAGCCACCTTCCAGCTGTTTGAGCCACTTCAGTGGAGGCACCAGATGTATGAGTGAAAAAGTCCCAGCAGACATCATATGGGACAGAGACAAGCCATCCCCTGGACTCTGTCTGAATTCCTGACCACAGTATCAGGAAAAATGATAAGATTGTGTTGGTATAGGCCAGCCACTAAATTCGAGTGGCTTGTTTCACAGCAATTGATAATCAGAACAGACTGCACTGTTTGTACACCCAGGGGCTAAGGGAAACCGGGGCTTCATCTGCTGCAGGCCTACACCCCTTTACGTGATCCCAGCTCCATGGATCTGGTGAGAACTTCACTTCAAATCTGTGTCCAGCATCTCACCTGTCAGTCACCTCGCAGTAGGGATGCCATGACTTTGCATAGGTTCTTTCTGGTTATCCCACATGGACCCCGTGCCCCTCCTACAATGTCTTGGGATACTCATAAGCCCAAACAAGTGGAAGGGGTGGAAAACTGGACATCTGGTGGGATAGTGTGATGGTTAATTTTATATGTCAACTTGTATGGGGCACAGTGCCCAGATATTTGGTCAAGCATTATTCTGGATATTTCTGTTTAAGGTGTTGTTTGGATGAGATTAACATTGAAATTGGTGGTTTTGGGGTAAAGCAGATTATTCTCCATAAAGAGGGTGGGCCTCATCCAACTGCTTGAAGGCCTTAATAGAACAAAGACTGACTTCCCTGGGGCAAGAAGGAATTCTGCCAGCAGACAGCCTTAAGTCTCCAGCCTGGTGACCTAACCCGTCAGATTTTGGACTCACCAAACTTCCATAATTGTGTGAGCCAATTCCTTAGAATCTCTTTCCCTATATACACATACACAGATATCTGTCTATCTATCTATGTATCCATGTGTCTATGTATCTATGTATCTACGTATCCACGTATCCACTATCTATGTATCCATGTATCCATGTATCTATGTATCCATGTATCTATGTATGCATGCATCTATGTATCCATGTATATATGTATGTATCTATTCTGTTGGTTCTGTTTCTCTGGAGAACTCTGGCTAATACAGAAGGTAAGGTTTGTTACATATATTCTTTGTGTTACCAAATAGAATAAGCTCAAGACCTTCTGAGTGGGGATAGTGAATGACCCCTTGTCACATGTATGAGAGCAATGATTGGGCTGAGAATTTGGAGCTGTGTGTTAGGCTTCTTTGGCTCTGCCCCTCTGTGACCTTGGGAAAACCAGGCAACCTCCCTGAGCCCCAGTTTCATTAGGGCTGTAGCTCTCAAAAGTTTCTGTAATTTAGATATGGTTATTAGGCAAAAAAAAGAAACAATGCAGCAATTGTTACCGCAATAATGAGTGCTTAATCATGGCCCAGGTGGGGACCATATAATAAGCTTTTTTTAAAAAAAGAGTTTAAATAAGTGGGCGTATTTTGCACTTCCTACTTTCTACAGTTTAAGTTGTATGAGCTGAATAGAGGCGGATTCTTGGAGGTTACCATACTTAACCAATTACCCAGGGACATTAACTAGCACACCTGTTCACATTTACCTTTTTATTGCTGGGCCTCAGGGCCAATAAAATTATAGCTTGTGCAATTCATTTTCATAATGCATTGATTGCTTTAATCATATGTTTTCTCCCAAGTGTCTGAGAGGGTTGGGGAGAGTGGCCACGAAAGTGTCAGGGTCCATCACTGAAAGGGAAACCCAGATTCTCTTTGACTTAAGAGGCCTGATCACTGGGAGGCGCCCTCTGGGCCTGGGCCGTTGCGTCTGGTTTTAACGTGTGTTTGCTAGAGCGGTTGTGGCCTGTGTAAGCGCAGTAGCCCCAGCTCCTGGGGAGTGTTAGGGAGGACTCTGACGGCTCCGTGCACTCCCAGTGCGGGGTCTCACATCATCAAGGTCCTACTGACGAGGGCTGGCTCAGGTCACTTTTATGACAAAACAGCTGTGACCTGCTGATAAAACAACAGGGCCTGCGAACAGAGGAATTCCCCACGTGCCATGGACACAGACCGCAGAGGCAGAGTGACTCTGCAGTTAATGCCTCTTAAGTGTTTTCTGACTTCTGGCTCTGCGTCTCTGGACGAACAGCGATGGTGGACTGGTTGCTGGTGTTCCATTGGAATTCTGGAGCCACAGAAATTTAAGAGCGGAAGGGTGTGACCTGAGAGACGGTAGGTTTAGTGGTTTTCAAACTTAACCTTACCTATGGAGCCTTTTATTTAAAGGAAATATGGCGCAGAAGTGCAGTAGGGAAAGCTGACAGAAGGGGGCGCTTCAGGTTGAAGTGCAAGGCAGGGCATGAGGCTGCTACCTCCTGGGGTTGCCCCTGCAGCCCCACAAAGACCCCAAGGGGCCAGTCCCTGAGAACCAGCCGTGCGGCCCACCTTCTTCCTCTTAAACGTGAGGAAACTGAGGCCCAGGGATGTGAGGGCCTTCCCAAGACCACTCTGTGAGTGAGTGGAGCAGCCTGGGGTGTTCCTTCCACAAGTTCCCTCCTCAAGTCATTCCCACACCACCACACTGCTTTTGCTCACGGCTTGCCACGATGAAGCATTTTGGTTTGATTTTCCTGTTGTAAATTGTGGTGGTTGCTTCCCGTGATCTCCTGGGGACGGTTCTGCCGTCACATGCGTTCCCCTTGGAGATGCTTTGGGGAGGGCAGAGCCCCAGGCTGGGAGCTGGCTGCTGCATTTGCTAGCCCTGACTTCCTGGCAGTCTAGCTTCCCGATGATGGGGAAGCTGTTTTCTATTGCTGAGCCTGCTGAGCCAGAGTCTCCTCATCTGGAAAATGAAAATCATAACATCTAGGATGCCAGTCATATTAGCCTTCTGTTGCTACAGTAACAAGTCACCACAAACTTGGTGGCTGAAAACAACAGAAATTTCCTCTTTCACAGTTCCGTGGCCAGAATTCTGAAGTCAGTTTTGCTGGGCAGAAATCAGGGTGTCGGCCGGGCTGAGCTCCCTCCTGAGGCTCTGGGGGAGAATGTGTTCCTTACCTCTTCCAGCTTCGGGGCTGCCGACATTCCTTGGCTTGTGGCCACATCCCTCCAGTCTCTGCATCCTGGTCACACGGGCTTCTTCTGTTCTCCAGTGTCCCTCTGCCCTCCTCTTATAAGGATACCTGTGATTACATTTAGGGCCCACCTGATAATCCAGGATCATCTCTCTATCTCCAGAGCCTTAACTTACTCACATCTGCAAAGTCTTTGCCATTTAAGGTAAAATTTACAGGTTCCAGGGACTAGGACCTGGTATCTCTCAGGGCTATTATTCAGCCTTCCACAGTAGTCAGCCTGGGGAGCTTGTGGCCCTCAGGAGAGGCGTAAGTGCGAGAATGCTTTCTTAATGATAAGCAAATGTATTAAGTATTGCTTTCTTCAGTGATAACAAATGTATTAACATATTTTTTCTTGTGATAATGTCTGTGTCAATAGTAGAACGTACATTAAAATAACACAGCAGAGTAAAGTGTTAACTACAACAGAGATCTTATGTGAGGTAAATTGGGGCCATTCATTCATTTCTGCAAATATTGATTGAGGACCTACTGTGTGCTAGGCCTCTCTAAGCACTTGAGAGCTGTTAGTAAACAAAGTAGATAAAGATCTCTGGCTTCATGGAACTTGTTCTCTAGCAGTGGGGGCTGGAAGGGGCAGAGCATAAACAAGAGACATAATAGTAATACATTTGTGGAGTACGTTAGGAAGTTGGACAATGGTCACCTTGGAAAAGCAGGGATCGCGGTTGGGGTGGTGGTGGGCGGCAGTAGGCCTCCCTGAGTGGAGACGTTTGCGCAGACTTGGAGGAGGCAAGGATGCCGGACGTCCGCAGGAAGAGTGGTCCAGGTCGACCATGGTTGTGAGAGGCTGGAATGGATACTTGGGCAAATTGTTAATGGAAAGGAAACAGTGCTCAATTTTGTTTTCAACACGATTCCACCATTTGCCTGTTTCAGGGATTGTGAATGAAAATACGTACAGAGCCCACTCACATCGGTGAGGCAGGATGGCAGGAGGCAATTGGAAGCCATACAGATGGCAGAGAGTGTCTCAGCCACGAAGACAGCCCCTGCACACTCCAGCTGTCTGTGCTCCACAGGATGACATCGATGAGGCTGGAGCGGCCACCTGTTAAAGGAGAAATCCAGAATGTTCTTGTGAAATCTTTCAATTTTAAAGTGTTGATGGCTGCCAAATCTTATAACCTTTGTATTCTGTTCAGTAAACATAATTCCTGCCTCTTTTTTCTTTTTACATTCATCTTTCGATGGGCTCAATCTTATGATCTCAAATAGTTTTAATTAATTTGTTAAGTTATTAATTTAGAGCTCATATGTGGGAAATTTCCTGTGGGTTGAAGTATTTAAGAATGGCTGACATTTATTTGCATGGAATCAGGCCTTGGTTATAGACTGGTCTTAGGTCACAATGTTTTTCCTTAATCCTTTGAAAATTTCAGACTTTCTTCACCCTGTCAATTCTGCTTATTTTCTTCCTGGAACCATAAAGAATCTTTTCTTTATTTAATTACTTATTTAAATAAAGTTATAGATGTATATAATTTTAAGAAACCTAACAGTTGTACTACACCTGCAGTGAAAGCATAGTACCTCCTAACGCAACTTTTAAAACTTGAGAGAGGCAGGAGAGTTTGTAAGAGTGGTAAATGTCTCTCAAAGCCCCTCTAAAATGGAAACATGTTTAAAGAAATAAAACACAATGATTCTAAAAAATAATTTTGATAGAAATTGGTTTACTAAAATAGTGGGCCACGTGAAATACATCCACAGGCCAGATTCAGCTCAGAGGCCGTCACTGTTCAGTTCCAGGTTACGAGATACATTTAGCAACCTGAGACTGTCTGCCCAGCCAAGGGTGGGTAACTAATGGTTTCCCCAGGGTCAGCATGAGGAGGGCAGGTTGGGGAGCAGTGATGTCTCCTCTCTATCCTTGAGGCGACTGGGGGCTCACCCTACAGTGTGGTTTCGAGTTGCCCCCCGTGAAGATCTCTGCGCTGTTGGGTCCCACCGACGCCTCGCCCTTCAAATCCTTTTATCCTTAGATTCAGCACCTGGTCTGGCCCTTGGTGTTGATTTCCCAGCATGTTGTGAGAATCTTAAGGAAAGGACCATTTCAAAACTTTGGGGGGCTTCTCATATTGCTTGATAGAGCTAACCTATAGGAAAATGTTGCATAATTGTAAAGCACTCTATAAATGTTAGCAGTGGTTTCCATTGTGGTTGCCAGTGGATGTCTTCCCATCATTGTGTGAATAAACGGTGGGTTAAGCCTAGAGACTAGTGTTAATCTTTTTATTTGATACTTTCTTTTATTAGCAAAAGACAAAGGGAGTAGGGATGGCAAGTTTTCACCTGCCTTTTTGAGTTACTGCACTGTCCTTGTTATTATTGGTGGGCAGTGTGGCAGGTGTCGCTGCTCTTTCTTGGAGTCTGGTTTCCCCCTGCTTCCAGGCACCTGGGAGGATTGTACATCCCCGCCCCGTGGAAGTGGGGCGTGGACATGTGACTTGCTTCGACCAATGAAATATGAGTGGAACTGACCTGTGTCACTTCCCAGATGAGGCCTTTAATTGTTGGTGCTCAACTCTGCAACCTCTTTTCCCAGCCCAGGAGTGTGGAAGCGTTTACCGATACGAAGAAGTGATGCCGAGTCATCACGGGGAGGACAGGGCGGCCTGACCTCCAAGACATATTTCATGTCACTGAGAGTTGGGGATTTGTTTCCATAGATTACTCCTAGTTTATCCTGACTAATACATGATACATACAATAATATTACATATATAATAATTAGATATCATATATATATTTTGTATATGTATATTACACATATATATAAAAATTGGGCCATTATATACATATATACATATTAGGCCATTATTTAACAGGCCACTATATATCTAACAGGCTATTTAATAAGCCATTGTATATTATAGTATCTTGTATATATGTATTTAAATATATGTCTATTATATATTTTATATGTATGTATTACATATACGTATATACACACACACATATGTATCAATCTATGTATTAGGCCATTATTTAACAAAAGGCACACTATGCTATGGGAGAGCATACACTTTGGAGTCAGACCTAGGTTTCAGTCCTGGCTCCGTTGCTTATTTGCTTGGTGCCCTCAAGGCTTAGTTTCTTCATTTTTCAGATGGAGAATAATAACTAGGACGGAGTTCTTTTGGCAAAATGACAATGGGAAACTGTGCAAGTTGTGTGCATATCACCCTGAGGTTTTCAACGTGTGTATGAAGCATGTATCCAGTCAGCAGAGCCAGGCATGCAACGTGCCGAGGGTGCGAAGTGTAAGGAGGCACCCGCTCCCGGGCTCAGACCTATGTAAGTGTCTGTCACCCCCCACAGGAGATGGTAAGCTGCTTGCTGGTCAGAGCTGTGTCTGCTTCATCTTCCTCCAGGGCCTCGTTCCGTGAATGGCACATAAGATGATTTTCACGGATGGAGAGACAGACCAGCACTTTTCCTGTGATCAGAGTGAGAACTGAGGCTTCAACCAAAATTCCGCTGGTAGCCCAGGACCGCCAACTTCTTTAGAAACGCATGTAGCTTTTGGCTTTCAGTTTGTTTTAGCTGTGATGCTTTGAAACAAAAGGGGCTGTTGCTGGTCAGGCTGAGTTATCGGGGGTGTTTGGTGACGCCCTTTCAGTTCAGACCCACTGTTGTTGGCAAACTCCCCATCCACTTTGGACTGTTGTCAATGAAAGAGCGGGAGGCAAGATTTACTCCAACTAGGCACAATTCCAAATTATTGGCTGAGCTAGACTAAACTAGGACTCATGGTAAAAACTTGCCAGTGCCTCGTAATAGCTGAGTCAGTTTGGAGGTTTGCATGCAAATGTTCTGGACATTGCACTTAGGAATATTCAAATTCATGAGGATGACATGCAACATAGATCACTGGTTTCTCCTCCTTCTCTGTCCTTCCTTCCTTAGCACTTTATCAGTTCTCTTGGCAGAAAGAGGGGAGAGAGAACATTTCATCTATTCATTTTGCCTTCTTTCACCTGACCAAATGTACTTTATAAAATGAGCTTGGGGAAAGGCACTAATTCAGTTTATTTAGTCAATGTAGACGCTCAACGTGTCAAGCTAAACAATCCAGCAAATGTCGTGGATTCTCTATACCGAGATTAGTTACCTCCCCAGATAAACAGGCAAACAATCATCCCATTTCACAGGCACAGAGCTTTCTGTGTCACGTGACATGGGCATTCCAAAAAATCTCAAGTTCTGCAACATTGAGCACTAAAAAGGAGAGGGCTTATTTTCACTTTTGCACCTTTGTAACTAGACAGCACAAACAATTATCACAAAAATACTAACACATTTTAAACGACATTATCTAAAAAATAAAGAAATACTACTAAAACATAGGACTTTATCTTTAAAACAAAGATGAAGATAGCTTGATTGATGAAGATCTAAGGCCAGGAGGGTCTGCTGAGTTCTGAAGATGAGGGCGTAACGCACAGCATTCTGGGAGCCATGCACCCCTGCTATTCAGCGCTCGCGGAGGACCCGAGCAAGGAGGATGAGTATGGGGTGAGTGGGCGGCTTGCCGGGTATGGTATTCCTTCATGGTTTGCAGCTTTCAGCCCTGTTAGTGCACCTGATGCTCAGCTGTGTTCGACTTTAACACACTGGGACAAATCACATATGAGTCCATGCACCGCCTGCTTATGCTATTCCATACAGAGATATGCATTATGGCAGAAGTGACTGGATTACGTTCAGGCGTGAACCGCCGCGGCTGAGACCAACGGAGTTGTCAAGGAGCGCCAGCAAGTTGACTATTGACCAGAGAGAGCTCGTATGGTCTCTACGCCACTTTCTTCACATAATTTTCTCTTCTCTTATCCAGAAGGGAAACTTATACCATCTTTTTGTATTAACGTATATATAATATTATTTCTAAAGAATTAGATTTATAAACAAACATTAAAGTAGTTTACATAAGGTTAGTGAAGATTTTCAGAGTAAATGGATCCAGATTCGGATAAGGGAGGGAGGTTTGCATTCCTAATTTCTCTTCTTTGAGTCCCCATGGGCAGGGGAAATTGTTGTCCTGAATGGATCTAGATATTTTAGGAAAAACCAAAATTTTAAGTTTTTTTTTAAACTATTTTCATCTGGCAGAATCCCATGCATGTTTGCTGCTTTTGGTTTAGTTTTTGCTGAACAGTTTGTCTATTAACTTCAAAATCAAAGTGTAGTTCAAGGGAGATTTATTCTGCACAACATGTTTCTGATTATTTGTATGTAACTCAGCAAAATGGTGTTTGGTCAGAGTTATTCATTTATTTTTTTCATCTCTTTAATTTTCATTGAACCTCTTGAATTTTTTCCCATTTCCTTTCCTTGGCTTTAATTTAATGAATGTCCTTTTCATGGACAATAAAATATTTGTATTTGGGGAGGCTCAAATTTTGTCAGAACATCAATATCCCTGAAGAGGGACACGATGCATTTCCTACCAGGAATGTGGGGGTTGTCTAGGAGCCGGAGGGGGGCTCGGAAATCTTTTCCTACTTCTCTTATTTCTTGACTTGCCTTTTTGTTGATGTTTCTTAAAGCTAACGTGGTTGCTTTGGTGTTATGAATAGTGATAAAACACAAGAACAAGGACAAAAGCAGCCCTCCCATTCTTACTAGCCTCCCCGTGCCTCCCCACACAGACACGTGAACTCAATCTTTAGTTACCACTTTAAAAAAGAGTAGCTCTGAAATCACACATTCAAAGAATCTGAGGTATTTTTCATGGGCTAAAAAGTAACAAGAGTATTTATGATCTGTCAACTTTGAGATAGTATTCAAGTCAGTTGGGCAGTTTAACTTATTTTCCCTCCTTAATTCTTCCAACTGTCTTCTTTCATCTATTTCTCCCTTCATTCTGCCTCCCTAAGTGAACTTGCTCAGCTTTGCCAGGTTTTGCGACCCTGACAGGTGTCTGGGAGCGCTTCCCTCCCAGGCTGCTGGGTTGGAGGGCGGCCTCAGCAGGAACCCAGGAGGACAGCTGGTATCCGAGACTCCCCGGCGGGGCCGGCCCTGCCACCAGCCTCATCTGCAGAAGGCAGGCCTCTGGAGCTTGCTCTTGGGCATCAGCTGTCTCCGACAACCTCTCCAGGAGCTTGCAGGATGTCGGTGAGTTCAGGTGGAGACTGGGATCTGGGGAAAAAAATCAAGAGAGCAAAAAACAGGGACGTGGTATTTATTCTTTGCTGAAAATGATGCAACCCTGCCCTGAAAAACCGGCCTATTTTTTCTCCACCCATGGAACACATTTGCTTTGGATAACGCCTACACGCACAAGCTGAAATCTTGAGTCATTACTGGTTTTATTTACATGTACTTTCTAGCTTTAATTTATGATATGGTTTGCTTGGGTTTAAACTGTATTTCCTTCAGCCTTCAGCAATGCAGATTACTTCAACTAAATAAAATTAATAACTTGTTTGGTTTCCAGATTCACTGCCTAGGGTGGGTTGGAAGGTCAAGAAAAACAGAAGGAATGCAATTATATAAAACCCAATTCAACCCAATGTTTTTTAAATAATAGCTTCGGTGAGATATATTTCATATACCATAAAATTCACTTTTAAAAAGTATATAATTCAGTAATTTTTTGTATATTCATAAAGTTGTGCAACCATCACCAATATCTAATTTCTGAACATTTTCATCACCCTGAAAAGAAACTGGCACCCTTTAGCAGTCACTCCATTCCCCTCTTCCTTGAGCTCTAGTCAACCACTAATCTATTTTTGTCCCTATGGATTTGCCTATTATGGACATATTATAATAATTACACTGTGTGGTCCTTGGTGACTAGCTTTTTTCACTTAACAAAATGATTTCACGGTTCATCCACCTTGTAGCATGGATCAGCACTTCATTCCTTTTTTATGGCTGAATCATATTCCATTGTGTGTGTGTGTGAATATATGTGTGTGTGTATATATATATATATATATATATATATATATATGGATATTTTTTGGCTATTATGAATAATGCTGCAATGAATATTCATGTGCAAATTTTTGTGTGAACATATGTTTTCAGTTCTCTTGGGTATATACCTAGGAGTAGAATTCCTGTGTCATAGGAAAACTCTAAGTTTAACCTTTTGAAGAACTGTTTGGTTGTACTCCAAAGTAGCTGCACCATTTTATATTCCTACCAGCAGTATCTGAGAGTTCTAATTTCTTTATACCCTTGCAAACACTTGTTATTATCTTTCTTTTTTATTTTAGCCATTCTGGTGGGTGTGAACAGGTATCTCATTGTGGCTTTGATTTGCATTTCCCTGATGGCTAATGATGTTGAGCATCTTTTCATGTACTTGTTGGCTATTTGTATATCCTCTTTGGAGAAATGTCTATTCAAATCTCTTACCCATTTTTTAAATTAAGTCATATGCCTTTTTATTATTGAGTAGTAAGAGTTCTTTATATATTCTGGATTCAAGCCCCTTAAATATGATTTGCAAATATTTTCTCCCATTTTGTGGAATGTCTTTTCACTTTCTTAGTGGTTTCCTTTAAAGCAAAAAAGTTTTAAATTTTGATGAAGTACAATTTACCTATTTTTTCTTTTGTCTCTTGTGCTTTTGGTGTCCTATCTAAGAAACCATTGCCTAGTCTAAGGTCATGAATATTTACTCCTACATTTTTTCTCAGGGTTTTACAGTGTCAGCACTTCTATTTGAGTCTTGATCTGTTTTGAGTTAGTTTTTGGGGATGGTGTGCAGTAGGGCTCCCCTTTCTTTCTTCTGCAGTGAATGCCCAGTTGTCCCAGCACCATTTGTTGAAAAGACTTCTTTCCCATTAAATTGTCTTGTTGAAAATTAAGGTTTGCTTCTGGATTCTGAATTCTGTTCCGTTGGTCTATGTGTCTATCATCATGCCAGTACCACGCTGCCTCGATTACTGCAGTTTTGTAGTAAGCTTTGAAGTTGGGCAGTATGAAGTCCCCCAGCTTCTTTCCCAAGATAGCTTCAGTTGCTGAGAATCCATTGCATTTCCATAGGAATTTTAGGATGAGCTTGTCCAGTTTTACAAAAATGACAGCTGGGATTTTGATAGTGAAATAGGATTTGTTTTTAAAAAAAGAACAATGCAAAGAGATCATGATTCAACTACTGTCATTACATTTATCATAAAAAATAAGAAAACGAAACAATTGTGCAGTGTTGTACAGCGAGCTGGAGAGACAGATAGATAGTGGAGCACGTTTAGAACTGGTGGGGGGAGTCTGGGCTCCTGCTGGGCACACCAATTACTGATATGATTTTGCGTAAGTTATTTAACCTTTCTGTTTCCTCAGAAAAACCGTAAATTGGAGTAAGAATGAGTACATTGTAGGGCGATTGCGGGGATCACAAGGAACTTGTTTTTACGCTCCTGGCACAGTGCCTGGCACACTGGTGCCCAGTAGATAGTAGCAATTGTTATTGTTACTAGACATTTCTCACTGCTGTTAAGAAAAGAATTAGAAGAAATGAGACAAATTGTAGACCTAATTACACAGATTATGCTATAAAGGAGAACTCTTGATGTCAATTTGTGACTAGCTTATTAAAAGAAGACTTGGCTTCTTCACCTGATGGAATCTACCTGAGCAGGACAGCCTCCAGCGTGGGGTGTTTTGAAGTATACTAGTGCCTGAAAGAAGAAGAATTTAACACACCCATGCGAGGTCTGTGAAGGTCAAAGCTACAACACTAAGCTGTTGTTTGCCTTTTCCATCGTCATTCACTTAGAGCGTACGGTGGAGTTTTCCAGAAGCTAGATGATGTGTGATGCTCTGATGGCAGATGGAATGTGGGCTTCTGTATGCTTGTATTTTAGACTTTTTTTTTTAGTTTTAATATCAAATATGGTAAATTTCAACAGACAAAACTCTTGTGAACAAAAGTTCTTTGAAGTCCTCTGTAATTTTTAATACTGTAAAGGGGTTCTGAGACCAAGAAGTTTGAGAACTGCTATAATAGACAAACCCTTGGATAACGATAACAGCAGATATTCTGAGCACCTTCTACATGCCCAGTACTGTGCTAAGTGCTTTCCTTGCATCATCTCATTGAAGCCTGATGACGAGCCATTGTTGTATCTCATTTTAGTGATGAGAAACTGACCCTAAGAGGGATCAAATCAATTACTGAGGGTCGCACGGCTGGGAAGTGGCAGAATTAGGATTTGAACCCATTGCATCTTGTTTCCTCGGTTCTGTCTTAAGATTTCGGAGCCTTAGAGATTCAAAGGATATTAAACTTCACAGTGAACTCCTGCTCTGAGGTCTGAGGAGCCAAAAGTCTGACGTATGTGCTGAGCACACTTTAAGGAGCCAATTTTACATTATGATTCTCTAGCTGGTTGATTGGAACAAAAAGCTGAGGCCAGAATTGTGTCCGTAACATTCCCAGAGATCTTGCCTCGACACTCCCAGCTCTTTGAAAGAGGGGTTTGTTGGCTGCGCTCTGTCCTGTACCTTGTTAGATTTACGAGCTCTCAACTGCAGCTGAGGCGAGCTGGCCAGCAAGGCAAGCCTGCCTGCCATGGGGCTGATAAATCCCCAGCTCCCCAGTGAACTGGGCGCAGGGAGGCCGGCCCGTGAGCTTGCCGACAGGCTGCGCCGCCACGCAGGCTCCTTTAGGTGCCAATGTCTCCACTTTTGGTATTCAAGAAACAAAAGAGGACTAGGATTAGCAAAGTGTGGCAGGGATGGGGGGCTGCCAAAGCTCCTGTTGAAAAGAAAGGAAAAAAAATTCCAATATTTGTATATTGTGAAAAATTCCCAATCTAGACTTATACAATGTTATGGATATCTGAAGTTTAGCTAATTAGTTTCCATGAATAAAAATATGTTTTAAAATTAACGTTTATTATGTGTGTGACCCACAGGAGACCCCAAGGCTTGACTTCGCTCGTGTCCAAGCCCACCTCTGGCGGTGCCCCGGTCCCACTCTCCCCTGATTTCCTGATGAAGAAACTAAAGACCAAAGAATTGGAGCAGTTTGCTAGAGATCCCACAGCTGGTTTACAGCACAAACATCATGCTATTTTCCTTTCTACAGATGTTCCACATTTCTGGATTTTAAGGACCAGAAAATTTTTTTAAAAATGGGAAGGGGGGGAGGAAGAATATAACATAGCATTGCCAACTTTTGGTTTTAACAAGTAAAGACATTAAGAAGCCATAACCACTATCTGATGTCAGCACTTCTCATAAAAGAAAGGACATTTATGTGTATTTTAACGTCCTTTGAGTAGCCTGATTTTAGTTCTGTGCACTACTCTATATTCCCCTGCCTTCCGTTATTTGAAGGCAGGCTGGGATAAACTTTGCCAAAGATCACTCTTTGTCCTCAAGCTGATATTTGACCACTCCTGAGCTTTTATTTCAGTAAGAAGGTGCAGCATAACATTCCCATCGTCTCTTCTTTGAGGGTGGGAGTGAGCCCTGCTTTCTGATGATTTGAACAGCAGGTGTAAATTCTACTGCTTGTAAGCTGAGCTCCCAGGATGGGCTGTAGCCAGTGCTCTGAGAGCCACAGGAAGTGGCATTGTCTACCCAGCCTGTGTTCCTGGCTACCTGCTGGGGCCATGAGAGTGACTGATAAGAATCTGTGGGATGGCTTTCCATTCCATTTTCACTTGGATTCCAAACATGTATGATGGAGCAAAGGGTTTATGCAAACATTAAATGTCTCCACTAATTGTCTAACCTTCCATGTTTAGGGCTCTGCAAGAAATCCAGGCTCTAGTTTCATGTGAGCTGAACTCAGCTGACCACAACTAGATGAAGATAAGTAAGTGACTTTGCTTGGATTCCTCCATGATCCACAGCGATGATCTTTGGCCTTCCACAATAATGAAATTATAAACATATTAGATCAGAATGGGTGAATGTGATGGTATCGTGTGTCTGCTATTATAGGTCAGAATGTGAGAAAATGCCTCCTCCAAGCTGTTCCATTTACTCCCAAGACTCAGCAGAAATGGGACCCACTAGGTTAAGATGTCTAGCACACAATTAGGATGACCAAGAGGCTTGGTCACTTCAGGTGACTTGTTGACCGCTGGGTGATGAAAAGTTTTGTGCCTCCTCTACCCTAACTTCCCATCTCTGGATTGGCTTTGGAAGCCCTGGGGCCGGTCTGGTCTTTCTGGGGCTGCAGAGTCTGCTGTGCCTTGGAGTGATAATGAGAGTTCTATCAGAGTTGAGGGCGCAGTTAGACCAAGCTAGTAAGTATTTCCTGAGCACCTACTGTCTGCAAGGCTGTATGTAAGTGCCTGACACTTATCATCCTGTTGCAGGTAATGACACAGGAAAAAGTGCTGAGGAATTTGGAGTCCTTGGAAATTTGAGTCTTGGGAAAGGGTCAAATTGTCAACATAAGAGTATTGATTTATTTAGGACATACTTTAGTTGGGCCACACTTTCCATTGTGATCTTGTTGAACAGCCTTTCAAGGGAAGTGCTACCATCTCCACTGCACTGAAGCTCAGTGAGGGGTCTTGCTTGAGGCCTCATGGCTCATAAGTGGCAGATCTGAGGTGTGCCCAGCTCTAATGCCGAAGCTGATCGTGCCGTGTTATAATCACTCCCAACCTTCTTCCCCAGACTCTGCCCAGGACATAAACTGCAAGGCTACACCCAGAACCACCTACTTAGCTCAAATCCAATGATCTTTTTAATTTAACTGCTCTTGCAGCATTTCTGCAGTCATGCCGATTGTGCCAACCTTATCCCAGCCACCTGGAGGATGGTAGTGCTTGAGAAGAATGTCCTGGTGTGCTTCTCTATGTGGACACTCAACTGACCAAAGCCCCACTCTGTGGGCCCAAAGGCTATGGGTGCCACCTCTCCTACTGTCCAGCACGCTCAGAGACTCACCCTCCTTTGGCCAGGAGGTGGCTAATCATTTTTCCTCCTTGCTGCTAAAAATGTCCACTGGGTGTGGGGCCCCCCTTCCTGAACCATGAATTACAAATGAGGGTTCAGAAAGGCTGTCGGCAGGACTGGAGCTTCTCAGTCCAGTTGGATCCTTCCAGTTGGCTTGTACAACACCGGCCATCACTAAACTTAGAAAACGGGCTTTGCCGCTTTCCAGGCCTGGGCTGCAGAAATGCCTGGAGCTTTAACGACCCTCCCTGTCCATTAAGGGATCTGATAGACATGGAGTTTTACAAGGTAAGGCCCAAAAATGGATCAGGTTTTCGACGCCAAAATTCCATTAGGCTTCAATAAAGGATGCAGTCAATCTATTTAGCAGATATATTTTGAGGTAGTGAAACCAAGTAAAATAATAAAACCTTTTAAATTTAATGTTTATTCTAGGGACTGATCATTTAAAAGAGAAGTGTTCATAGTGTGATAGGTAATATGTTCTTCTGCTCTGTTTTGCCTCAGAGGCCTATTTACTTTTCTCTTTTCGCTGGGGGCCATAGTGCACGTTTTGCTATTGTAGCATGTTGGCTCATGGAACAGATACTGGACCCTCACTGGTTCTTTCTCTAGACTGACTTCTTTTTGATTCTGTTACCAGAAAGGCCACAGGGGGATGGAGTGATCCCTCATCTAGTCCTCGTTGTCTTGGTCAGCCCTGCCTGCTTAGTATTTGTCCCATCCTGTTTAACTCAACTGAGAAGGCACTTGGTTTGTTCCGAGTGTATTACCAACGATCACAGGGCGTGATGGAAGATTGGTTAAGAGAGTGAGTTGAACGCATCTGTCTCCCACCCTTCTAGCTCTTGAAGTGACAGAAAATGTTGCTAAAAAGAAGAAGTCCTTTGATACAAGAAAATATTCCATCACCAGGGAGACAGAAATTTTACTGTGGACTGTAAGAGAGCATAGGGTTACTATGTTTTCAGAGAAGGCGGAGGGTAGAAGGTGCAGGTGTAAAGCAACCTTGGGAGAAAAGCGCTGGAGCGGGGAAGTGGTTCCAGGGAGGCTCCGAGCTCATGCCCGGCCAGCTGCTGGGGTGCAGGTGGAGAGTAAGCAGAGCCGGGTTTAGACAGGGTTGGCTTTGCCGTGCGTCCATGATGGTGGGAGACAGGAAGGGAAAGTGCAGAGAGTAGAGAATCTGGACACAGAATGACGAGAGTGACAGGCTGTGGAGTCTAGTTTAGGAAGAGGAGGAAGTGACAAAGGGGTGTGTTCAATCATCTGCGAGTCCTAGCCGGGGAGCGGGGGGAGCTGTTGAAGGTTGACACTAGGTGGGGCGGTGGTGGTCAGAGACAGGCAGTAAGATGCCTGTACATGAGATGCTGGAGGTGGTGTGGCCACAGGTCATGACAGGTCCAGGATGGGGCCACAGGAGTTGCTGTTTGTAGGGACGGGCGAGGAGGATATCACTGTTAAGTGTGGAGGGCCAGGAACCCAGTCCTGAACAAAACAAAAAGCCCAAGAGACGCCAGACCAAACCCAAACAACAACAAAAACCCATCACCACCACCGCTAGAATACAGCCATATACTGTTTAACAGGAGTGCGCCCAAAACAAAACAACCCAAGAGTACTAAAAATAAAAAGAACAGGTCAATTCTGGCCGAAGGAAAGCCGAGCACAGAAACATGGACGGCTGATAAAGATAATGTCTCAGAGGAAAGCACTAAATGAGAAAGGAGTTGTCACTTCTATTTGGTAAAATTTACAGTTCACAAAGAAGTCATCATGATGAATCTTTATGTTCCTAACAATGTAGACTTGAAACATATGAAAAGTCAAATTATTAAGAGAAAGGGAGGAACTCAGAATCAGCGACTGGCAAACATTAGTCCATCAGACCCATCGTAGGCACGGTTCACGCACAGCAGTTGTAAGTGTACTTCTTTACACAAGGATGTGATGCACATGGACGTGATTTGTACTTTTTTTAGAATCCATGAGCATTTTTAAAAAGTAGCTACTGAACATGTGTATTGTGCAAACAGCAAATAACACTACGTTCCCATTAGCTCCTAGAAGAAAATTAGAAGTTTATTAACAGGTAGCTGATTGTTTCTATCACACCAAAGCTTAAGTCTTAAAACCTAAAAGCGAGGGAATAAAATCTGCTTGAGTAATTTAATAGCATTCTGCCTCCAACTTTGATTCAATTCCCGCTCTTGTATAAGACATCAGCCTGAAGAGTCATTAAATTCCCATTTGACTGGTGCCGGCTGTAAGTTAATATGCAGGCTTATTTAGCTTCTCCCCTCCACGCTTGTGCACAATGCTTTGAATGTTCTGTGTTTTCCTTGCCTTCGATTGCCATTCCATCCCAGGATTCTCATTTCCTCCTCTCTTGAGTTTTGGCCAGCATAATTTTGGAACTTAAAAAAAGTGCATCTTCTGTCTTTTTCTCATAGCCTTCATTTGCATTTTAGTCTATTTTGGATGTTTTTCTGCAACGTCTTCAATGTGCTTTATTTCCTGTTTTCATAAGCTTTATATAACTTAAGAAAAATGTGATCCAAGACATGTCTGGGTTAGAGGTTATTATTATGTTTTTTACTGTAATATGGAATATATTGACCTGCAGAGAATACACTAGGCATGGCTATTTGCAGAGTTGTCTTTAGGTGACATTGACCAGAGGTAATTTTCCAGGGCTCTGCACCTTGGGGACCTGGGGAGGCAGCTGGTGGGATGCACATGTAGAAGATTGGCATTTGTGCACCACGCCCCCCTCATTTCCAAAGCAAAAAGGGTGAAATTGTTTCTGCTCTTCTTTCATTAACCCTAATTCCTTTTTTTTATGTTAACAGTACTTCATTATACTCAGTAAAATGAGTAAGTCTTAAATTTTCAGCATGAGCAATTTTGACAAATGTATGTACTCTGATTAAAATATAAAGCAATTCCGTCACCCTAGGAAGTTCTCTCATATGTGTTTCCTTCAATTCCTATCCCGTAAGCCCCAACTCCAGGTAACCACTGACCTGTTTTCTGTCATCTTTAGTCTTCTGCATTCAAGAACCTCATATAAATGGAACCGTACCTATGTGTTCTTTTGTTTACGTGTCATTTCACTCAGCATATTTTTTTTTTGAGGTTCATCAATTTTATGTATATCAGTAGTTATTTTTTTGCTTAGTATTATTCCTTTGTATGGTTATACCACAATCTGTTTGTCCATTTTCCTACTGATGGACACCTGAGCTGTTTCCAGTATTTGCTTTTTGCGCATAAAACTGCTATTTACGGACAGGTCTCTTCGTGAACATTCACATTTGTTTCTCGTGGTATATATCTTGGAGTATAATTGCTATGTCATAGAGTAGATGAATGTTTAAATTTGTCAGAGAGGGTCAATTTGTTTTCAAAGTGATTGCCCAATTTTGAACTCCCCCCAGCAATCTGTGAGAGTTTTAGCTGCTCGACATGCTTGTCAGCACTTAGAGAGTCAGCTTTAATTTTAGCTGTTCTGGTGAGTGTGGAAATGTATGTCATCGTGGTTTTGCTCTGCATTGCTCTGGTGACTAATGATGTTGAGCACCTTTTCATGTGCTTGTTCACTGTCTTAGTCCATTTAGGACACTGTAACAAGAATACCGTAGATGGGGCAGCTCAACCAGAAACGTTCATTTCTCACAGTTCTGGAGGCTGGGAAGACAGTGTCTGATGTGGACCACTTCCTGGCTTATGGGGGCTCCACTCTCATGACCTAATCACATCCCACCCCCTAATACCTTTACATTAGACGTTAGGATTTCGACATACGAACTTTGGGGAGGGGACACAGACATTCAGCCAAAATATTGACCATTTGCATATCTTCTTTGGTAAAGAGACTAAGTCTCGAACTATTTTTTATTGGATTATTTCTATTTTCAGTATTTCATTTCCCTTGGAAGAGTTTAACCGATTAATATGCTTTAATCAAGAGCCAACTAGATGCCCACATTGCCACAGGCTTTCAGATTTAATATCTTAATCAGTACAACAAACCGTTGTGGTCGATGTATTATTCCCATTTTACAGAAGGGGAAACTGAGCCTCAGAAAGGTTGAAAGCCTCCAGAAAGTTGAAGCTTTCTGACTTGAAGTATAGGGCCACTGGTATTCAGTCTCACCAGACTACATCTGAGAAAGAGGTGAGAGGGAAGACATCTCAGAAGAAAATTCACTATCCTTGAAATTGGTGTTGGCTTTTTAAAAAAAATAGTTTTCAGAAAATAATCTTTTATTTTAGAATACTTATATAACTACAGAAAAGTTGCAAAGATACTGCAGAGAATTCCCATATATCCAACTAGTTCTGCTTTTTAAAAAGTTTTTTTGAGGGGCTGGCCCCGTGGCCGAGTGGTTAAGTTCGCGCACTCCGCTGCAGGCGGCCCAGTGTTTCGTTGGTTCGAATCCTGGGCGCGGACATGGCACTGCTCATCAGACCACGCTGAGGCAGCGTCTCACATGCCACAACTAGAAGAACCCACAACGAAGAATACACAACTATGTACCCGGGGGCTTTGGGGAGAAAAAGGAAAAAATAAAATCTTTAAAAAAAAAAAAAAAGTTTTTTTGAGATAGAATTCATATACCATATAATTCATCCATTTACAATTAAATGTTTTTCAGTACATTCAAATATATTTGACTTGCGACCATCACCAGTCAGTTTTGGAACATTTTCATCATCTCAAAAAGAAACCTCATACCCTTCTGTTATCAGCCCTCCGCTTCCATAGGACTCCCCTGACTCCTAGGCAGCCACACATCTGCTCTGTCTCTATGGATGACCCTGTCCTGGATATTGCATATGAATTGAATCATGTAACACGTGGTCTTTTGTTACTGGCCTTTTTCAGTCCTGGCTGTTTCCAGGCTGCTGTGGTCACCACAACTCGGGTCCCTGGGCGCTCGTGAACTCCATTGCCACTCCCCTTGCAGTCAGATGTGGTAAGTGACTGAGTTCTGGCCAAAGAGATAAAGCAGGGGCTGGCTCTGTGGCTGAGTGGTTAAGTTCACGCACTCCGCTGCGGCGGCCCAGGGTTCGGATCCTGGGTGCGGACATGGCACTGCTCGTCAGGCCACGTTGAGGTGGCGTCCCACATCCCACAACTAGAGGGACCTGCAACTAAGATATACAACCATGTACGGGGGGTTTGGGATATAAAGCAGAAAAAAAAAAGATTGGCAACAGTTGTTAGCTCAGGTGCCAATCTTTAAAAAAAAAAAATAGAGATAAAGCAGAAGTGATGTGCATGCCGGGCTCTTTAAAAGCAAAACCAAACCAAACGCCCCAGCGCCCATCCTCGTGCTCTTTTCCTACATTTGGGCTGAATGAGGAAAATTCTGAAGAACTAGAAGAAGGTGAAAGCTCATGAAAGGAGGAGCCCAGGACCCTGCAGGAGGAGCAGAACCCTCTCCTGACCCCTAATGAACTGTGCCCCGGGTTCTGAACAAATGCTTCTTGTGTGAAACGAACCTTCTCTGCAGCAGCATGTCTCACCATCTTTCCTGCAGAGCACTCGGTGAGAGCTCGCCATCAGGCATGTTTCTGATGTAGCAAGAACTCTGATCGTGTGCTGTCTTTTTGCAAAGGTGTCTCAGATCGGCCACTCACCGAAGCCTAAGAATTAAGAATCATGGTGCCTTTAAGATAGTGCCCTTGCATGTGGCACCAGCGCACATATTTGTTACCTCCAAGCAGTCTTAAGACAGATCTTTCCCAAACTTAAATATGTTATTTAGTTGGAAAGAGTCAGAGAGGACATTCTTATGGACTAAATCACATATATCCAAAAAACATTTATCAGCATCCTTATGACAAATTCTTCCAGCTTAGTATTTATTTCACAATCTTTGCTCCATAATCTCCCCGCACGTCGGGGGCTCCATAGGAAACAGGAAGAGCAGAGCTCTGTGCAATGCAGGGCATTTCATGAATTATAAAAATCTGCTCAGTTCTAAAGATCAAAACCTCCATCCATCTGGGGTATATAAATCCTATACCTAGAATTTATGAGGGGGTTATCTTGAATTATGTGTTGGGTGCCGGGTTTGGCAGCTAGTAAATAAAAATGATCCTCACAGGACAGTAGATTAACATCCAGGGAGAAAAAAATCAGGCATCCGTGGAATTTAAATGGGCAGATGCCCTACTTTTTCAGAGAGAAAAGAGCTTACAGAGCTACGACCCTTGTTTTTAAGCCGCTTACTAACTCCTGCCCATGGGAGAAGGAGAGAATTATCTGCTCAAGGGTTGTTTGGAAAAGAAGCTGTGTAAGTTTGGTTGGATCCTCTGAATCGTCTCATTTTGAGATCTTTCTGCCCATGAAAGGATGCCTCTGGCTATCTGCTGGACTGCCAGCTGGCAATGCTGTGGGAGGCCTGTGGATGGCCAGCTGCACCAGTGACCCATGCATGAGTCTGTCCACTTCCGAGGGGAGGTGTTAGGAAGCTGACTGAGGCTGACTGTCTAAGCCACATCCTCCAAAACAGCTTTGATTAGTAATAAAGCTCACATTTTCGCCTTCATCTCTATGGCCCTGCGTCTCTCGACTGGTTCTGAACTTGCAGTGTGGGGGCAATGGAAATATTTATTGACCCCTAAGACTCTAACAGAGGCACAGCTAACATATTGCATGTGATATACAAATCGGTGGATACCTCTAGCATCCCTGCTGTGTGCAAAATTGCACTGTGTCACTTCATTTTTGTGTGTCACCTCAAAAGAACAAAGCGTTTTTGAGTCTTCTCAAATAGATTGAAACTCCTTGAAAGAAAGGACAAACTTGCAAGAAAGGTAAAATCAGCCAATGATGGCATATAAGTAAGGGTTATGTGATGTGGGAAAGCTGGCAATCTACTAGGAGCTCAGAGATGTGGGATGCTGTTCTAGATTGGAAGATTTCTGAGGATCGAGCTTGGCTCTGCAGATGTCTGTGACACCTGGATGTGTGTAAGTTTACACACACAGATAGAAAAATTTCAATTTACTTCAGCCTATGTAGTTTCAGTTTTCCAGAAGTTATTTCCGATCCCCTCTGCATTTTTTTCCTTCTAGTTGCGGTTTCTCCGTGGCATATAGAAAATTGTATAGCCAAATACATAAAGCAAATCTGAGGACCTCAAGTTGATGCGTATTTCTGTATTTAAAAATAATGATCCATATTTTCTGAAATTTCCATAGCACATCAATGTCAAGGACGTATCAACGGGAACAATGTAAGAGCTGACATGATGTTCAGTCTTTCTTGTCTTTGTGCTCCTCATTATATGGTTTTCTCTCTATACTTTTCCTCTACCTATTCTTGCTCTGAAATATGTCATTCCTTAGAAGAGTGGATAAGTCGACAATTTCCAGGAAGTTGTCAACAATCAAAAAAAGAATGAACATAGCCTGAATAAAGCAAATGGTAAGAATGGATGTGAAGGTTGGGCATGTGAACACAAAGATGGGATAGTGAAAGCTCCTGCTCCTGAGATGGTCATTGCCCTTTGGTTTGCCAACATTGGAGTGGCTTTATGGGTGTACCACACCACACTCTTGGTTCTAATTTCCACCGGTCCCCAGAGTGTTGGCCAACATCTGCTCAGCTAACCATGAGGCCATAATATGCTTTAAAGAAGTACATTGAAATAACTAAGTTACAACATGTGGTGCAGTGTCTCTGAGAACTATTCCTCAGTAGTGTCACTGGGAGAAGAGCACCTTTACTTGGGGACAGGAGTGAGTCTTCTGCCAGAAGGGGCACCCTCACTAGGGGCTGGAAGTGAGGCTCCTAGTGGAAGTCCTGGGCATTAGAGCCTGCCCCTTGCTGACCAGCCGGCACCTGCTGTCCGTGTAGCCCCTCCTTCTCCTTCACTCCGCAGAGATGGAGTTGGATCAGGAGACACTGACCTTGAGCACTTTTAAGACTAATTCCAACATGGAGAGCCCAGGATTCTTGCCAATCACACAAGTGCTCCATTCTCTGTCCCTCTTCCCTTGGGCAGAGAGGCATTCCCAGCAGCTCCCTGAGATGGGCGCTGGGGAGGAGAAGGGGAAATCTTTGGTTCTCCTGAGTGTGGTAATATCTTCCTTGTTGGGTGCTTTACCTCTAGCTGTAAGACCAGGCGCATGTGCGGTTATGTTTATCGGGGATTGTGGAATGGAAATGCAAACCTCGTGGGTCAACACTTCAGAGACTGAAGCCAGGGGTGCTTAATGGCTCACTGATATTCTTGATAAAATCATGCTTTCTTTCATTTAGATTGATCTTTTTCGTAAGCTGGATAACTTCTAACCTCTGTAGGATCCAATATTTGAGGCCACAGGCTGTGACTTGGTTTTGCTATGCTCCGCAGAGCAGGGGTTCTGCGTTCTGCACACCCCTCAGTCCCTCAGAGTGTCTAGTTTCACGGAACCAAAAGATCCTCATTAAATGCCAGATGCGGAGGCATTTGTGCAGACCTGTAGGTGCTTATCTGATATTCGCTCCTTTTGCTTACTAAGAGAATCACATTTTGTTGAATTTGCAATGTACCCAGCTTGCATATGTACATTCTCTAAACAGTCTTGCATGTGATATAGTTCTAGCTAAAGAGATGTCAACAGAAGTCAGTGGATGGGGCTTCTGCAATTTTAAAAGAGATTGTCTCAAGTGATACATACCCTTTTGCTCTTGGCCTTTTCATCTTCCTTTTGCCTGGACCGGCCATTGTGATTGTCGGTGCTCCAGCAGCCATCTGGGAACCATGAAGACACTATAAGATTGACAACTATGTGCTAAGGATTGAGGGAGCCTGTATCTTGATGACATTGTAGAGATTCCACGCCGCTCATCAATTTCTCATCTCTGTACTTTTAAGTCACTGCTACTTGTGCTTTCTGTTACGTTGCAGCAAAACTCAAGCTTTAAGTGATAAAATACTCAATTTTCATGTTGCTTTACTTAGAGATAAAAGAAAAATGAATGTTTGGCATGAAAATATTTTTTACTCAAAATGTTTTTGGTGAAATTCTAACTTTAAACATTGATGATGGGGCATGTCGCATGTCTCCATAAATCCTATATACCATCAAGGAGGCCTAGGTTTAAAAAAGAAAAGTAGCATCTTTTCAAGTTTAATTTGGCCTGAGGAGAAATCCCTTCACTTTGCCGTGGTTGTCACTCTATGCCTGTGAAAGCTTTGTTAGTAGAAGTTTCGCGGGGGGTCTGGGAGTATGTAGTTTAGTGGAAAGAGTAGGGGCTTTGGCATCTGGCAGATCTGGGTTCAAATCTGGGTTCGCCACTACAAACTGCCTGTGTAATTTTAAACTCATTATTGTATCTTTCTCAGCCTCAGTTTTCTGATCTGTAAAATGAGGAAGGCTTTAGGTTAAAAAGGAAAAATCTGCAAAATAGCTTATCAAGGGGACCCAGTGAGGTACCTGGTACCGTATATGATCAATTCTCTGCGTATGTGTCTTGTTTCTCATTCTTTCACTCAACAGATGTTTACTGAACATCTGCTCTGTGCTGAGACTGTGTTGGGTATTCAGTTCTTGGACTCTCTGAGTTTGCCCCTGGCGGCATTATGGCTTCAGGACTGAGTGTCAGAAGACTAATGTATGATCCATTTAAAAGCTCCTTGGCACTAACCAAGGGAGAGTGGGTTTCAGAGCTTCTTCATAAAGTTTCAGTTAAGAAACTAAATTGGAATCTTAGTGGAATGGTAAGGTTTGGTGATTACCATCTGAAAGCAGACGTAAGGGCTAGAGACGGGTCTGGAAGACACAGTCAGTATTTGGAAACTAGAGCAAAACTTTGAAATCCCATCTGGAAAAAGTTGTGCCTCTCCAGGAAATAGAATGGGTTTTGGTCTAAAGAGACCCTAAAAGCTGAAATGCAGTGGGGTCATTTCCTTGCGACTCCAGCCCCCATCACTAGTTTCATGTGTCCTGCAGATGCTACAGATGTGAGACCAAGTACTTGAAAATATATAAAGTCGGTGAATTATTTAGAACAAGGAAGCACGCATTTTACCCATGCCAGACCCCAAGACTTTTCACTCTATCTTTCTTCAGTTACCTCTTGATGCACTTGGCCAACTGTGAGAACTCTCAAATGGTCTGCAGATTTGAGGTTGTTCAACATATAGTATTTGTGGATCACGACATGAAATAAATATTCGAAGAAAGACTTTGAGAACAAAGAGGTGAAAAAGTACAGAAAATTTACTTTCTGAGAAATTAAGTTATTATTTATTTTCATTCATCAAGACCCTGGGCTCAACGGACTTGCAATTATACAGAGCAACTCGAATGGTGGCTCATATTAGCTGAACATTTTTCAAGTGCCAGGACTTTACGTGGCCTATTATTATCTTTAGTCCTGACCATTAACAGCCATCTTTCATGGATACAAAACCTGATGTCATGCCATAGTGGAAAGAATAGGGTTATTGGCATCAGTAAGACTTGAGTCTGAATTCTGACTGTATAACTTTGAGCACATTATTAAACATCTCTCTATCACACGTAATTGTTCTCCATTGTTTTTCCCGTTTTTCAGATGAGTGAATGAATCTGAGTGGACTTGGGCCACCTGCCCAAGGTTCCATGGCTGGATGATAGAAGGGCTGGTTTCTTTCAGTAGAAGCTGCCCTTTTCCACCTGCTCTCGTGCTGCCCTGAAGTTAGGGGTCCACAGATCATGAGGGACAGGAAACACGTGACAAGGTGGGGGTGTCCAGGGGAGGTGACCTGGATGCTCTAGTTATGGCAGGAATCAGAACTCCAGCCGGGCCTCCACAGAGGGATGAGAGGGGTGTATGTGGAAGAAAACAAACAGTTCCCCAACAGTTCACCTTTGTTTTTCATTTCGGGCTCTGGAACGGGCACAAGTCAGGATAAGATCTGGATTAGGCTCGTTCTCCCGGTTTCCAGTATAGCACATTTCTGCACGACGATTTGTGTCCATATTTATATCCATATTCTCCTGGGCTGGAGCAACTCCTGGTGGACTATCAAGTTGTGTTTACATTTTCCTCTTATCTCAGCAGCATCTCTGGGTCTCTGGCTCCTGGGTCTGCTGTCTTGGGATAGGCTTTCGCCACTCGACTCTTTCTCTTGTCCACACAACTTTCCCCTCACCCCTGATCCTCTGTCGTCTTCTTTGTTTTTAAGTCCCTGTCTTCTGCCAGAAGGGCCGTCTGTGTAATTCTGCGCCCTCTGTTTTCAGTTGGTGCGGAGAGGACCTGCCAGACTCGCGCAGTCAGGATCAGCATTTAGGACCTTCCGCTCTCGCTTGAGGAAAATGCTTTTCTCTCTCCATTTCTCAGTCCAGATCTTGCAGTCGGTCTTTTCTCTCCTGTTAGTGGATGTTCTCCTGCAGTTTTTAGTTCTCAGCACTTTTTTTTTTTTTTTGGAGGAAGATTAGCCCTCAGCTAACTACTGCCAGTCCTCCTCTTTTTGCTGAGGAAGCCTGGCTCTGAGCTAACATCCGTGCCCATCTTCCTCTAGTTTATACGTGGGACGCCTACCACAGCATGGCTGCCAAGCAGTGCCATGTCCGCACCCGGGATCCGAACCAGCGAACCCCGGGCCGCCGAGAAGCGGAACGTGCGAACTTAACCGCTGCGCCATCGGGCCGGCCCCAGTTCTCAGCACTTTTGAAGAACGGTTCAGGTAGATCCTCTGTAACACAGAAAACATTTTTGCTTTGAGCCCCAGAAGTGTATTTTGTGGAATTTTCCTTTTAAAAACAGAACAAAGAGCAGTTGCAACTGCCAGTTCCTTGGCTCTACTTGTTTCCTTTTAGACCCTGAATGGTAACCAGACACTGACTCTAACTCCGTGGCCCCATTGTTGCCCTCTCTTCTTCTCTTTTCCTCTTGAGGTTCATTATTTTCTCCAAATCGAAGGTTCTGGCTGGAATGAGTGGGTACAGAGAGCTGGGGCAGCCGGGTGCTTGGGCCAGGCGAGGATTGGATCCGGAGTGGCTTCCTCGCTGGTCTCTGAGGTGCTGAATCGACCCAAGGGAGCCTGGCTTTGCAGTTGGAGGAGATTGGTTTTGAGAGGAAATCTGCTCTTGTTACCCATGACAACTGAGGTAAAATTGTTTAAAAACAATTTCTTAGAATATTTGAAACAAAACAGAGGGTTTGGCTTTATCCAAATATGAAGCTTTTGGCTGTTCATTCGTCATTCATTCATTCACTCTGCAGATATTGATTGTGGCTGCTGTGCTCAGGCACTGGGCCGGCTCTGAGGACTCCAGGGCAGCCAAACCGGGCTGGCCCTGCGCTCTCAGAAGGGAGGGGGATAAGTATGGAGCAAATATTCCCATGCAGAAGGGACATCTGCACACTGAGATGGGCACCCTGGAGGCCAGGAGGGCCTTTCCCGGCCAGGGCGCATGTGCTGTGTGTGTGGGGGGAGCCTTCCTGCCGAGGAAGACCCGTGAGCCGCCATAGGAGAGGTGAGAGAGAGTTCGCTGGGCGGCGGTTGGGAGCCAGGTTGGGTGTGCCTCTAGTGGAGTGTGTTCCCGTTCCTGACAAAGGCCAGACGGTGAGTGAGAAGAAATGAACTTGGGCCAGAGGCTGGGTTTCTGCGTACAAGAGGGAGAATGGAGCAACAGGGCCCTGCGGGGTAGCGGGGGCCCAGTGACAGGCCAGAGGCTTAGTCTCTAGCCTTAGAGCCACCGACGGGTTCTACATGGGAAATGGCATGATTAGTTTGCATTTTTAGAAGATCACTCGTGTGTCAGTGGAGGGAACGCATGTTCAGGAGCCAGTGGGGATCTGTTTAACCACCGCTTTATGAAAGGTCTACCGTGCTCCGACCAAGGCCTGGGCCTGGACACGACAGTGAGAGGGAAGTGAAGGTCCCTGTTCTGTCAGAAACTCCAGTCCAGTGGGCAAGGACAGAGAATACACAAACACATGGATTCAGAGGAAAGGTAAGTCCCAATGGCACTAAGTGCAAGGAAACACTCAACCAAGAGGACTAGGGCAGGCGGCCCAGGGGCGGTGGCAGGGCCCCATCGCCCCGCTACTGTCTTCAGGGAAGGCCTCTGGGGAGCTGGGTTTTCCTTCCCAGGTGCAGCATTCCACCCCTTTTTGAGTCTTGCGTCTTGCCCAGAGCAGAACTGACCGCCTCACCAGCCCTTAAGTGTGTGTCCTCGTGTGCCAACGCTGTAAATAGAGCCCTGGATCACCCTCGTTTTCCTTGGCCTCCACACGCTCATGGAGTGTGTGAGCTTGAAGCAACTCTCAAGGTCATCTGATCCAACTCTCATTTTACAGGCAACAAAACAGAAGCCCAGAGAGGTAGGGTTTGGGGGTTAGGGATCCCCCCCATCCTAGTATCCAGGCCACCTCGCCCTGGGGCCAGAGCCCCCACCCCAGCCCTTGGCCCTCCTGACAGGGGTGGGGCAGCCAGGCTCTCTGGGGCTGTGCAGCCTGCTTCCAAAGCACTTTTCAGCCCTGGGTGTGCAGGAGACTCCAAATACCTGTGCAAAGTGATTAATGGTCTTTTTTTTCCCCTGGCATCTTCTAATGCAAAAAATCTTGGACAGCAACCAATTTAATTTAGACTCCAGAAAATTCTACTTTTTTTTTCAACCTGGCTTATATTAATGATATTTTTAAAACACCCTGAAGCTCTGAAGCATATTTAAGACCACGAAATAGTCTTAAAATTACAAAGCTTTTGCCATTTACAGATTTGCATGGAATGCAAAGTCCAAAAAAAGAAAAATAAAGAATTCTCTCTTTCCCTTTAGTTTCCATAAGATTTCAAACTCAATAACACATTTCTTATTTAAGATTTATAAAAATAAATATACGCTTTTTCCATAATTAAGTCTTATTGGTTAAGGTTTAATCTAGAACATAATTTTCATGGCCGAGTTTAAAATTCCTTTTGGAATCAGGCTATAACCTAATCTGAAATAATTCTTCCTGAGCTGGTTATAATGAAAAGTTTTTTTATATTAGATCTCTTAGGGAATTCCTCCTGTTTTTTGGGACATTGCTCTGGGAGAAAAATCCCAGCGTATCTGAAACCATCAGATTCAGTCAAGGCCACAGGCACTGAAGAAAGAATTAGGTAGTAATATTTATCCTGGTGAAAAACATTTTATTGATGAATTGCAGTATATCCTACTGCTAGGGAAGTTTTTTTCTCTTGAATAAGATAGGTTATTTATGATCTCCATTTTCAGTTGAAGAAATTGGAGCGCAGAAAAATTAAGTAACCAAATTCACAGGGCTGATCCATCTATGGCCATCAAGCAGCTTGAAGAGGTTTTGTGTGGCCTGGCAGTTTAGATGAGCGAGGGGAGCGCAGTGGAGGGCTCTCCACCAGGAGCCAACAGTCGAACTTGGAAATGTTTGAATGTCCCTTTGGGGCTCTCGTTCTCCCTGGTTTATTTTCAAGAGGTCAGAACGGCCCAGGAGACACTGAGTCCCCGGGTTGGCTGAGGAGGGAAAACATCAGACACTCCTCAGAAAGTCCTAGAAGTTGGTGTGCTGGGATGCACCTGGCTCCACAGCGGGGACTGCAAGAGGAAGCTGCAGGTGCCAAGGGGCTGCCCAGGTAACCGAGGGTGTTAGTGTCCTGTGTCTGCTGTAACAGCAGAAATCGCTGGAAACAGCAGAAGCTCATTCTCTTCTACCTACGTCTGGAGGCCAGAAGTTGGAATCAGCTTCCCTGGACTGAAGTCAGTGTCTGCTCGGCCCCACTTGCCCTGGAGGCTTTGGGGGAGAACCGGTTCTTTGCATCTTCCAGCTTCTGGGGACTGCCAGCATCCTCAGCTTGTGGCCGCATCACTCCGGTCTCCGCCTCCGTGGTCACATTGCTTTCTTTTCTTCTGTGTCAATTTTTCCTCTTCCTCCCTCTTACAAGGATAACTGTGATTGCCTTTAGGGCCCACCCAGATAATCCAGAATCATCTCCCATGTCATAATCCTTGACTTAATCACATCTGCAAAGATCCTTTCTGTTTATTAGGTGACATTTATATGTTACAAGGATTAGGACCCGATATCTTTGGGGCCATTACTGAGCCTACCATACCGAGCCTGGATCCATCATTCCGACATCATATGTTTATGATCGACCTGAAAAGGCTACAGGCAAGAGGCCAGCAGAAGAGAGCTTTCCTGCTCTCCAGCCTCAGGGTGAAATGTCATCATCAGTGTCTGGCGAAACAGAAGACCGAGGGAAAAGCTTAAGCAATACCACGCGCCAGGGTGACCACACTGGCAGGATTACTGCTGAGTCTGTTTGTGAGAGGAATGAAAGCAGCCATGTTGGAAGCCTCAGGTGGTTTTCATATCCTGGAAGTTATGTAGAAATAGTTGGAGAGGAATGCATTATTCAGGCGTGCAGAACGATTTCTTGTTCAAACAGACCGCAAGGCTTGAGTGGTTAAGAAGCACTCCCGGAGGGTGGAAATGCAAAATGCTCTTCAACACGTTGTTGATGTGGCCCTTTGGGGACAAAGGAACGCACGGTCCCAAGTCTGTTGTTGATTTTACCGCACAGAGCCTGGGTGTTGAGGAGGAGCAAAGGAACTGAAGCATCCGGCCGTGGCACGTTGTGGCGAGGACTTCTCCTTCCTGACTTCATTCATAAGTCGGGAACGGAGGGGGCGAAGAGGCCTGGTTAGTGGAAACTACGCATTCTTGCCTGTTTACTTGCTTTAGATGAAAGAACATACCACAATACTGCTCCCCCCCGCAAAATAAGTAAATAACGTTAGCCAAACTGGATCTTCTCTGTAAATTGCAAAAGCATCTGCAGGCAGGGGCCACAGAGAAGCTTCCAGGCGATCGACTTCACTGCCTTTCCAGCATCTGAGTAATGGGGATGAGGGTTTTCAGTGAGATTTTTCCAGCTGCAGGTCGAGAGCATTTCTGAGCTTCCCGTGGGTCTTGGTGGTTATTTTTAGGATAGAAAACACTATTTTTCTTACATGACCACCTGCCATCTCTCAAAGTTCTGGGACTCCCTGAAGGCCCAAATATCTTAATTCTTTTCTCCTCTTTGCTTCTTCCTCCCAGACCAACATAAATAATTCGTATGATCAAGTAAGTTCCAGAACCGGTGTACAGGTAGAAGTCCGCACCCAGCCCCAGTTGTCCAGCCCAGCCCTGGAAGCTGCTGACTCTAGATCAGAGGTACTCAAACCGAGGTGGAGCGTCTCTTTGGCAATATTGTGACTGGAGATAAACGGCCAGACTAGAAGCTGTTTGAAAGGTGTCTTCAGGCCCCCCAGCTCAATGAATCAGCGCTTCCATCCTGTGTCCCGTGGGACGCCAAACACGCTCCACCCCCTGCTGATTCTTTTCAGTTAAGTGAATAACAACTTCGGTGTTCATTGTCGAAGGGCTATGCAGTGGCGTGACTTGCCTTATTAAACTCTTTGAGCACACCAATCCATAAGACATTTCTTTTTTTTCCTTTGCCAAAGGGAACTTTGACAACTCCATTCCAGGGCACGAAAGCAAAACTGAGCAGTCCTGTGTCTTCCTGCCCCGTCAGCGACAGGTTTGGATAAGACCAGTCTCAAGGACCTGGTGGGTTTTGCCCCTTTGTCTTTCTCAAGGCTACATTGTGGATATAATATTCCTGGTCTGTCACATAAATGCCTTTTCATCTCTCCCCTTTCAAAGTCCAGTTTCCCCCAACTCACCAAGTGGTTGCGGTGCAGCTGTCTCCCACATTGTTTGGGATGTTTTTACTTTCCTTGATTATGTGTCTGTTAGACCTGGTGCGGCTGATTTAGTAACCAGACCTACGACACTGGCAACCGGATTTGTCTGACGGTCAGTCAATGACAGTGCACTCAGTGAGACCGTCCAAATATTTCCATTTTTCTAGACCCTGCATTTGGAATGAAGCTGTCCTTTAAACTCCCCACCATGAAGTGACCTTCTACTCCCTGAGCTCCTCTGGCTTCCTGGTACAGAGGCGTTGGACAGCCTCCTTTCTCCGCCGCAGCACACTCACCGTTGCAGCTCTGAGAACTGGAGTCTCTCTCACGGTTTTCAATGGGACCAATTCAGCGGGGACACAAATACCCCTCATGGGAGACATATTGGTATCTCTGGAGGGGTGTGTGCATGGTGAAAAATATATTCAGTATAATTATTTTTCCACAATATAAACTGCAAGACAGAGAGGCTAGATTCCCTTAGCCTGAGAGGGAATCATGGATAACAGAAAATAGAGGGAATATTCTATGGGCCTGAGTTAAACACAGGGTGACTGCACGTCCCGGTTTTCTCAGTTCTGTCCCAGGTTAAACTTATTGTTCAGGAATAATTATGGGTAGCCCCCTTTTTTGCTCTCCAGATATCTCAGCTTACACCTTAAATTATGCGATCACCCTGGTTAAACAGAGCTTCAGAAGCACCGGTCTGATAGGACCTCCAAAACAGTTCTCTAAGTTGTTACATTCAAGGTGCAATACTTGAGAGGAGAGTTTGGGTAGGAGAATGGCTTCCCAGCAAAATAAATTTCACTTTTAGTCGTGCATCTTCACAAACATGGCTCCCTGCTTGGTGCTTATGGGCATGTTGTTTCCCGTAGTTCTAATGGACACAAAGGATAAAGGTTGACAAGAACCAAATGCAGTCTTTGCAACTGAACACTGAGATACCATTATGAAGGGCAGTGATGGACGCCTTGCGATGATGAAGAGAAAGGAGCAGGAAAGCTCACAACAGCTCTTAGGAGCTCTTTCTTTGGGCACTCTGGATACCTGCTCTCTGATGACTCTGTTCCTTAATTACCTTCGCTTTGTCTTTAGGGTCTCGTTTCTCCTGCAAGGAGATAGGGGCATGGCTGAAGACAAAGCGTAGTCTGGCTCCCACATTCAGTTATATGACCTCTTTGGTCATATAACTGCCCCTCGACTGGTCCTGTAGAGGACTTGGCCTTGTCTATTCCAGAGAAAAATTGACCAAGTAGCTTTGCCTTCCATCCATCAACCCGGGTAACGATATGTTGTAACATGAGTTGCAATTAGTCCTTAGTTTTTTCAATTCATGCATGAGAAACTACGATTTAAACAACTAAACAACAATAACCACAGCACCAAAACAAGATCAATGCTTGCAGCCAAGTTGTTTAAATGGCCATTGCCAGCATATTTCTCTCTTTTTAAAATATCGTCTCTGGATTTTGACATGTTAATTCCTTCCCTCTCTATTTGGTTTGTAAGCGGAGAAATAAGGTGAGAACTCATCCACAGCAGCTGTCCGGAAACCTCCACAGCTGGTGTGAGGCCTGACGGACACCAATTGTCTGACTGTGACTCTTCTTGGTGTGTTCAGAAAAACCTGCACTCTTTTGTTTCAATTAGTTTTTATGGATGTTTCAAGCTGGGGCTTGCATTTTTCTGTGGTAAGCTCACCTCTCTATTCCCCTGGAGGCTCACTAACCTTGGCCACATTCATATTTTATGCGAGCTGAGCTGCACAGGCTTGATACTGCCATTTGATTTTTCCTGCATCGAAATAATTTGCTTCTCCCTTTCAGTGACCCTGGGTTTCAACAATATGAAACTGGTCTACAAACTGAGAGAAGAGAAAATTCGCTCTGTGGTTGTCCCATTAGAGAGATAACACTATCTAAAAATTGAAGAGATTAGCGTTGTTTTTTTTGAGTCAACACATATGCCAAGTTATTTGTCCTCCATTGACAGTGTTCACAAGAATCCTTGGTAAGCAGTTTCCCAGGAGGTGGGGTCTTATTGACAACGTTTGGAATTAAGTGCTATTTGTGATAAAGTGAGTCTTTAAAAAGATGGCCAACTCCATTTCTATTTTGTGCAGTTTTCAATGTCTGTGTTCATGTTTCCTCTAATATGCGTGGGTATTTTGCACATATTGACCATTTCACGGTGTTCTGATCTGACTCAGAACACAGGAGGTATGGGCAAATGGTGAAAGAAAAATTCTTTGAAAGTTTCTCTTTTGCTTGTTCCTTGCTCTTTTGGCACACAAACGCCTGAAAAGAGAAAGTAGATAGCTATCTATATGGTTTGGTTGAGAGTAACAGAAAAGTTTTCCTAAATTAAACATTTTTGTTCTATTGGTGTACTGGGGCGCTTAAAAATCCCAACCTTCAGACCACACACTCTTAATTGTGGCGTGTGGGTTTCTAGGAGTTGAAATTAAAAAACCCAAAGAAGGTTGTTTAACAGTTCCAACTTTTAAGTGTGTCCCTGTCTCCTCCAGACTCAGGGTCTGTAGCCGAGAATGGTGACAACTGGGTTGAGGCATTAGAGGTCTTTGTCTCAATATTAATCTTGGGAGGGGGGAGAGGACAATAGTGCACTATGCCACCAGCAGCCGTGATGGCCTTATTGGGGATTCTCTCATTGATCAGCCCAGTCCCTTAGGAAAGCCCTGGGGAGCAGGATAAAGAACGGAAGAGGGAAAGGGGTAAGGAGGAGGACCCGACCGACCCATCACGTGGTTTCCTTTACGTTGTCCTAAAGGAGTGCGAACAGGGTTCGTGAAAATGCGCACCTGAAAAACCCTGAGTGACTTTATCCATTGTTTAAAATGTATTTATAACTTTCTGCCAGCCTTGCCGAGGCGTGACCCACACGGCATGCCGTTCACCCCTTTAAAGCGTGCAGTCGGAGGGCTGTCGGGTGTTCGCGGAGTTGCGCAGCCTTCGTGTAGGACTCTGATGCCTGTCGTCTTGCCGTTTCTGCCCTCCGCAAGGCTCTCACCCCAGGTATTGGCTCATCATTCAAGTCTTTGCTCACATGTCACCTCTAAGGAGCTAAGAGAGCTCCCCCCCGGCCTAAAATACCACCGTGTCCATGGTTCTCGCTCCTCCTGGCTTTCATGTCCCTACGCCCTCTGACAATTTCTTACTTGTTTGTGGTCTGCAGTCCTCGCCTCTCCTTGGGTGGGGTGACGGTCTGGTCCCTGCAGTCCGGGGCCTGGGCGGGCTTGGAGGGAGGAGCGTGGTGATGGCTGTCCTCTCTCACCCTGCCCTTGGTGGGGCGAGTGATGGAGCAGCAGCTAACTTGTTCCTGGGGCACACGGCTCCCTGATGGCTGGCCCCAGGAAACAGACGCTGCCGCGGTCTGTGGGTTCTGGCCTGACGTGGAGAGGGGCCAGAAAGCTGGGCCTGGCTTCTGGGAACTGGAGTGCTAACTTTCTGTACGACCCCGGGTACTATCTGGCCTCTCCGAGCCTCTGCAACGTGAGGACATTGGACCCTGGCTCCTCGTAGTTGTGACATTCTGGAATTCTCTGGAATCCTCTGATCAGGAGTAACTGACCAAATGCAGGTGAGCTGTGCCCGGGAGCCTCTACGTTTAATTATTCCTATCTCTGTGGCCACCTTTGCCTCATGCAGCTGCAGCATGCGCCCATTTCTCAAGCCTGGGGTCCTAGGCCCGTTTGAAAGACGAAAGGGCAAAATAAAATTGGGCTTTGGATGTGCTGTTTGAGCTGGAGCTAAATTTGAGTAAAAACTTTGTGAGTTTAAAAACATACAATTAAGGCTCTTACAGTTATCTAAATCTACTTTCTTGCCTTATAATTTTATGGTTAGAAGCATTACAGTTGTTTTTAGATTTTCATTATAACTGCAGTAGCCACAGACAGAACGAAATAGTGTTTGTTTATTTGTGTAACAAATTATGCCCCTCAGCTAACTTTACTGTGTAATTTGCACTGGGTGTGCATTTCGCAAAAAAAGAATGCTTCGGTCTGAGGGTCTTTTCCTCCTTTTCTTCTACCTTCCTTCCAGAGCAGCACTGACAGTAGAAAATGGGGAAATAAGGCGCACATATGGGCATTTGATTTATGAGTGTAGACACGTGATTGTGTGCTAGGTGCGTGCTGTACACATGCCTGTGGGTAGACAGGCAAGTAGAAAGAGAATTATACAGAGATTCCGCTCTCCTGCATTGTAGCTGGCAAAGCTGGTGAAGTCAGTTTACTTCCCTGAGCTTCATTCACGTTTAGCTCTGGCCCCAAAGCACACCCAAAGCACATTCTTGATAAACTACGGATATTCTGTGTACAACCAGAATAATGGTTCTCTGAGTTGCTACTGAGTTCAAACAAGATAATATCTGAAATCCCATTGCAAGGTGTGAAGTGCTTTTCTAAATGTGTGCTAGAGCAAACTAGAATGATAGGAAATGTATGCTGTCCTTCATATCAGGGCAAAATTTGTTCCAAGGTGACTTTTTTATCTGCAGACATGGAATTTGGATCTCAGCATGAATAGGGAGAGACTTCTTTCCATCCGTCCATTTTGGTCCATCTGAGGTCCTCTATCTGAGCAAGGACTGCTGTCAACCTGGCTGACCCTTAGGGTCCTGTGTAACAGAACTGTGAAAACCCGTGCACACTGGGGGTGGATCCCTGTTTGTACTCTCTTCTGGTTCTTCTCAGCAATCAGCACATTTCCATTGAGACCCCATTGCCTGTGGGCATCGGTAATTTTGTCCATAGATGATTTTGTCCTTAGATGTTACTTTTTCTTTGGTCTCACAGAACCACCTGTGACTAATGGTGGAAATGTCTGAGGCGGTGGTCGAGCTGAATTCATTAAAAAGGAATGGAAAATATGTAACATTTAAGCAATTTGAACTGATTAGGAACTTGGGTGGGGGTCACGTTTTAGTTCAAAACAAGATAGGAGCTCCAGATAATTACCAGTTCCTTATATTAAGACAAGTCCACTCTGGATTCCTGTTGAGATAAAATAATCACAAACTTATAACTAAAGAATGAACACCTTACATTAAAATACTGCTTTATAGTTCATACAACACTCTCGGATAAATCACATGCCGGGAGATCTTGTTTCTGCTATCGACCAGCTGATGACCTTGGTAACCCTCGGTTTGAGGTCCTTAATTTCAGCCCCCCTTGGAAGGTGGGAGGAGGGGCCTGGGCTGATCATTCTGGCAAAGCTCCTTCCAGCTCAAAAAATCGGCAACACTGGTAACTTCCAGTTCTATTCTCTCTGCTTTATAGATTAGAAATGAGAGGAATCATGAGTCTCTTGATTGGGGATAGAATGATTTATTTGCTTGCTTTTTTTGGTGAGGAAGATTGTTGCTGGGCTAACATCTGTGCCAGTCTTCCTCTACTTTGTATGTGGGACGCCACCTCCGTGTGGCTTGATGAGCAGTGCGTAGGTCTGCGCCCTGGATCCGAACCTGCAAACCCCGGGCTGCCGAAGCTGAGCATGACAACTTAACCACTATGCCACTGGGCCGGCCTCTATTTGTAATTTTTCAGAGAAAAATATTAATTCCTCCTTCCTTCATTCTACACACGTTCTTTGAGCCCCTGCTACGTGTCAGGCACTTTTCTAGTTCTGAAGATACACGAGTGAATAAGGTGGCTGCCGCCCTGAACTTCTAGTGGGGGGAAGGGTGCACTGTCTTGGGCTTCCTGCTAAAATCAGGAGGGCCCTGGGCAGACTGGGACCAGTTGGTCACACTGAGTGGAGAGGCTGAGCGTAAGTGAATTAAAACAGAAAGTGAGCAAAGTTGTCTCAGACAGTGTGGTAAGTACCACGTAGCAACTGCTCGGGATGATGCAACCAGGAGCATGTGTGGTGGGCATGGGACCACCAGCATGGATGGGCTCTGCGAGGCCTCCGAGGAGATCACGCCACACTCAGTGGGTGGTGAGAAGGGTGCAGACATGTGGCGAGTTGGGGGAATTGTGTTGGAACAGCAAGTGCAGGGGAAAAGATCTCGGCCTGTTTGAGAAATTGAATGATGACCAGGCTGTGACGTTTTGGAGAGAGGAGGATAGGGGTAAGGGCTTTGTGGGCCTCGGTAAGGAACCGTGGGAGACTGGAATTGGCCACCCCAAGATATGTCTCTTTGGCATGAGGATTATTTGGGTTACTTTTAAAAACTGCAGACATGAGAGAACCTCTGAGAAGTAGAAGTTAGCCTTTGTAAGAGGCATGTACATTTGTAAAGGAAATCTCCATCTGTAAAGGTGTCTCCCTCTCTGTACCAGCAAGAAGCGGGAATGACCTTATCTCTAGAAACTCTTATCAATGCAGAAGGCAAGGACTTAAATCTGCATAATAACCTTACCCTCGTTTACTGTGCTTTTCTGGTAATCTCCTGTAACTGACTCCTCCCATCCCCAACATCCTCCTTGTAGCCGAGGCTGGTATTTAAGGGGAGAGCTTCTGCCATTTCGGCAAGTTGCTCAGTTTTCCTGAGTCTCCCCCATGTATACATGTTGTAAGGCTTTGTTTAATTTTCTCCTGCTAATTTGTCTTGATGCAGTCTCGGTGAGCCCAGGAGTCAAAAGAAAGATTTCTTGGACTCTCAAGATCTGGTAGTAGTGCTCCTTTATTCACAGAATAGCATGGGGACAGGACCCATGGGCAGTGGAGAGCTGCAGTGTGTTGAGGGTTAGGGCTAAATTTATAAGGCATGGGTACGTGGCTTATTTTCTACTAGACAAAGGAAAGATGATGTAAAAAAATCATTAAATGGTATCAGTGCAGGTGGGGTCTGGTTATCGTGTGGTCATATAACTTCAGATATGAACTGGGTCATGTAGATCGGCATGTAGGCCAGGACGCCTTGGCATTCTCTCCCTGGGGCAGCCTTGAGCCACATCATGTCTCATGTGAGTGTAATTTGGAGCGGGGCCAGAAGGACCCCTACAGAACCTACAACAGTAGTAACAGCTGACGTTCTACTCTGGGTGCTCACCGGTCTCGTTACGCCAGTTTTCACAGCTCCCACTTTACGGATAAGGCTGTTGAGGCACAGAGACTTTAATAAGCATAGTGTCTCAAGTCACTCGCCTTGCCCACAGTGGAGCCAAGGTGCAAACCCTGAGGGGGTGAGGCAGGCTCTACACTTGCTGTGGCCACAGTTAACTGAGGGGAACCCCTAGATCGCCGTGAAGGTGCGTCCATCCTTCTGAAGTCTCCGTGCCGCCCGATACCCACCAGCACCCAGGAATAGGGACAATCTTTGTCAGCGAGACACCCCTCTCCAGGCAGGGCAGCTTTTGCTTGGGAGGTGACAGAAGTGGAGGGGGCCCCGCGGCTGCGTGGATCTGCTCCAGCCCTGAATGGGGGCGGTCCCAAGAGGGCTTAGAAAGAGCCGCTCGGGGTGTAATCAGGTCACTTCACTGAGAAAACGTTTTTGTTTCAGCTTCCTTCCTTCTCTGGGTCTTGTCCAGGGAGCAGTGTCTCTGACCTTCTAAGCCACAAAGGCCAGAGATAATGGGGCACAGCAGGTCGACGCAGTCAAAAGAGGGGAGAGTGTGTGGTTAGGGACACACACACACACAGAGGAAATCCGTAGGCGTCACTAGCCGGGGTGTTGCATTGTAAAATACGCTTGGAAACATACTGCTAAGAGACAGATGAAAACTACCCTAGTCTGTCATTCTCTTTGTTTGCTTGAGATCTCCCTCCTGCTCAGAGGAGAGCAAGGGTAGAACGCACTGCGCTCTCAGCAAGCCCGAGTCCCCTGGGGGAGCTAGTGGCCGCGGCCGCTGTGTGCAGATCCGCTGTCACCGCCTCACCCGGTGTGCGGGCTGAGCTGACGGGCGTTGCCACCTTCCCGCCAGGCTGCCTAAGAATGAGTGAGACCTGCTCCTATAGGAAAATACTGCCTTGTAATTAATTAGGGCCAGAGATGAAAAATAAAAGCTACATGGAAAATTCAAAAGATTGAGGTTTTTATTTTAAAGTTTTAAATTAATATGTAAGAGGTTTAATGAATTACTTATGCCCCCAAAGTGACAGACCCTAAAGATATTTTTCAGAATCATCTTCTTTTTGTTTGTTATTACATGTAAAATGGTGGCTTAAGATCTGGGAGTCACAAGAAAAATGCAGAAAGAATGTTATATGTTTTGTTTTAAAACTTTCTCTACTTTGTTTGGTTTGACATTCAAATCTCTCTTTTCTTCATAAATTCCTAACTTCGCTCGGCCTAACCAATGGTTCTGTGACTTTTGCAAACCTACTGGATGGAAATCCTGCTTGATTATAACACGGCTAGCATGTACTGAGTTATTTTAATAACTAAAATGCTGCTCATTAGTAGCTGAAGACAGATTTTGTGAAGGAAGAAAGGGAGGGAGGAAAGTTCAGGGGTTCAGGTGGGAACGCCAGGCTTCTTTCATTGTCCTCACTGCCACCGCTGCAGGTTTCCCCAAGTTACTGTGGCCCGGGACGTATTCCTGTCAATGCAGGGGATGTGTGTGAGGGGTACATGGATGCTCTCTCCTTCTGGTAACATCTTTGCTTCCCTCCATGTCCCCTCTGGACACCCATGTTAGTATCTCAGCTAGCCCTGGGGTGTAGGTGTGCCCCTGTGAAGAGCAGTGACTCAGAGCTCACCTGCATTCTGGTACCCTCTCTTATCAGCTGTGTGACCTTAGGCAAGTTACTTAACCTCTCTGAGTCTGGTATTCTTACTTACAAAAAGAGGCTGTAACAACAGCCTCATAGGATTGTCAGAATTAATTTAAATATGTATGTAAAAAGCAGGCACTCAGTGTTTTCCATGGCATTTAAAATCTTGAGCCTTGGGTCCAAATCAGAAATAAAGGAAGTCCAGGCACCAAGTGCATTGTGTGTGCAATTTACTGAGGCGTGGTGTGTGCCAGGTGTGGCAGGGAGCCGGGGTGAGCGGGAGCCTGCTGCACCCTGCACTCTCCCCCTGCCCCGTGGTGGCGTGTGTCTGCTGTGTTCCCAGTGGGGCGCTATTTGGCTTTTTGTTCCTCTGGTGGAGGGCACATCTGGTTCCGTGTATGTCCAGCTGAGGCAAACCTTGAACTAAGTCTTAAACGTCGCTGTGAAAGAGTTCTAGGCTCAGGAGTGGGAGAAGCGGATTCTGGTCGCACTCACGGGCCACCTTGGGTGAGCCGTTTCGGAGCAGGGGTCCCTCCGACATGAAGTTTACATCCTCCGTGATACCTCACATGGTTTCAGAGAGGAGACGAAATGACAAGGTGTGTGTAAAGACCCTTTGCCTACTTTTATAAATAATATCAGCAATAATGACACATAGAGCCTCTGTTTTTCTCCCAGGGCTCAGAGATCTCCTGCTGTCTACTGGCTACCTCCTCGAGTTCTTCCTTAAAACGCTTTGCTTAAAACTATTAGATATTCAAGTTTTTTTCAGCTTTCTCTTCCTCAGGCTCCATCCGTAATTCAAGCACAAAAGCTACCATGTACACACACACACACACGTGTGCACACACATCCACACACATTTGATTTGTCCCATAATCTCTAGGGTCTTGCTGCCTATTAGTTATCCTGAATATCCTAAATAGCTTGGCAATATTTTCCAGAGATGTTGATGCATTAATGTAACATAAAACTGCTTTTGGTAGAGAATACCGGCCGAGGGTCAGCCATCTTTTTCGGTAAAGGGCCAGTGAGTAGGTATTTTCAGCTTTGTGAGCCATATAGTCTGTTGCGACAGCTGCCCTCTGCTGTGTAACCAGAAAGCCACCCTAGACGATACAGGAATGAATGGGCGGGCTGTGTGCCAATAAAACTTTATTTGCGAAGCCGGATGGTGGGCTTAATTGGTCTGTGATCCATCATTTGCTGACCTGCCACAGGCAAGAGAATGAGTAGCGGTGGCAATCTCAGGCGTTGTGGCGGGACACTAGGGAAAGCTTTACGGCAGATGCCAGCTTTGCCCCCCGCCTCGCTCCCACCCCTACCTGCCCCAATGTCCTGACCTGAGGTGCAGGCAGGGCTGTGCAGAGGCTGGCACCCCGGCACCCCAGAGTTTGGTGAGCCACTGACTGGCCTGGGGTGGTTTGGAGGATGGAAATTTACAAGTGGGCTGAACGCCGTCTCTGCTGAGGACGCTGTCCGGGTTCCGGGACTAAGCCTCTGGCTGGGGCTTCAGCTGGAATTTCACACGCACAGACTACCGGCACCCGACGCTGGGCAGGGGTGGGTACGGCACGAGCTGTTGGCTCCAAGAAGTTCCTCAACCCTGTTGTGGGCATAAAAGTAAAGAAAGAAGTGAGCAGTCCCGGTTTTCTGCTTTCAGCCTCTATTTTTCTATATTTCTACTGAATCTGAGATGAGAACATACTTTGGAAACAACCAAGGAGCATGAAGGAATTTATTCCCAAGGCCAAGAGTGACTGAACTGCTGAGTGTTAAGTTCTCAGTAGGGATGCAGAGAAGCGTGGGCACAAAACGCACATTTCATCCCGCCGGCTTTGTTCTGCTGGCTCCATCGGGCTGCTTCCTGTGGGGCTGGAAAATGACCCCCACTTTTCCAGGAGCTCAGTGTGCATGTGCCAGCAGCCAGGATCTATTTCAAAAGGAGCTTTTTGTTCCCCACGGTCATTTCTGCACCTCCTGTTGTTGTCAGTCATATGGTAAACAGTGCTCTCAGGAAAGCCCTGACGCCAGAGGTTCGAGAAGCTGCCTGGGGCCAGTGCGTCCCTTCTGTTTGCACCTGGGGACTGGGGATCTGAGAAGGAGGGGAGTCAACCAGTGTGAGGTGAATTGAGGAGTGGACTCAGTTCCCTGGGTTCCGGTCCGGTGGTCCACCCATGAGGCAGGACTGTACTGCTGCTGTGTGAGGATAAGGACGACGGGATTACAGCCACCAGCTTGACCATTTAAAGCCACACCACAGAACTAAAGCCTCATTGACCTTGAGACTTGAAGAAGCTTTTCTGCATCCAGCAGAGGCAACCTCACCAAATCCTGTAACAGCAACTTTTGTTTGCTTGTGTGAAGATCACCTTTGTGTACTTGTGAATTGGCCACAATGCTCTGGGTTACATGTGGTGACAGGTGACCCCAAAGCTAGGTGGTTTAGAGAAACAAGGCTGTGCTTCTCATTCATACTTCATGCCTGTTGTGGGTTGCTGTGTGCTACTCCTTACCTCCTCACTTTGGGACTGAGGCTGACAAAGCTGCCTTTAGCTCAGGGTTGGCAAACTAGGGGTTGTGGCAAACCCAGCCTGCCATCTGTTTTTGTAGATAAAGTTTTATTTAAATATAAACATGGTCATTCATTTACATAATATTTATGTAATTACATAAATGTAATATTTATGTAATTGTGTATTATGTAATTTACATAATATTTACATATGGGCTTTTGCACTGCAACGACAGAATCGAGTAATTGCAGTAGAGCCCATACGGTGCACAATGGCAAAAGTCTTCACCTCCTGGCCCTCACAGGATAAGCTGACTGACGCCTGGACTATCTGAAACATTGCTTGTCTGTCCCCCTGGCAGAAAGAAAAGAGATGGAGTAAACTATGGGCTGGTTCTTAAAACTTCTTCCCAGATGTGACAGGTGGTCGTTTCTGCATGTGTTTTCTACACTCAAGCAAGACATGTGGCCACTCTTGACTTTAACAAAGGGGGATAAAAAAATCAATCTATTCCAACATGATTTGCATTTTATTTGTAGAGAAATGGACTCTCTTTAACTTCTGTTTAACAGAAGAAAGGTTTCTATGAAGGTTATTGGGTAATCACACAATTGCTGGGAAGGCTGAAGAACAAGGCTCCAGAGGGAGAGAGCACAACACGATCCTGCCACAGGCAGGGCCCCCGTGAGCAGTGCCCCCAGGCATCGCCAGCACCCCAGTTCCCTGAGCCTTTGCCCACTTCCTTGAAGCTGCTGTGAGTAACTTTAACTGGACCTTAGTCTGCGTGTCACTCCTTCTGGATTCAAAGTGCTGGGTGGATGCCACTTATTGACCACATTTAGGTCATGTGGCCATGTCCCTGCTGCAGAGGGCTGGGAAAGTGGACATCAAGATTTTCCATCTTTGGAAGGGGCCCTTATGTATAAAGATTTATAAAGGGAGGAACTTCATCAACATAGAAAAACTTGCTGGAATATGATTATAATCCACTCCAATATTCAAGAGCTGGTAGCAGAAAGCTGGACGAATAGTCTGGCAAAGTCAGACATTGCTTTGGGCTCAACTTCTTAATTGACCTTTTTGCAGCCTCGTTTTTCAGGATGCTTTCAGCAGGGGCCCAGAAGGATCGGAAAACAGAGGGAGAGCTTTCTCCCTGTTGGCTATTCTGAAGCCAGAATGACCTTTATTACCTGGACTTTTCTTATTCTCTTCCTCATCATCCATCATTTCATTCCCACAAAGAACCTCCAATACTTTAGAAAAAATGTCAGAAATCTAGTCATGGCAGGAAGACAGAGGGAGAAGAATGCATCTGGAAATCAGGCTGAATGCATTTTTATTATCACTGCCCCTCGGTGCTCCCACTGTCGTGAATCCCTGGGGCTCGATTTTGTCCAGGCACCTTCAACCTCACAGGGTGCCGGGCAGGGTCAGTTTGACAAGCTGACGTGGGGGCTGGTTGTGAGGGGTGAGCTCCAAAGTTGCAGAACCTACCAGGGTCGGGGCAGCAGAGGTCACTCCAACCAGGTTTGTTTTCACAAATGGCCCCCAGTTTGAACCTTTGGGTTCACATCCAAATGGAACTATGTAGAGTCTCAAAGAATGAACGAGAATAATTTAAAACTTTCAATCCCATTGCTAGACCATGCTCTCTACAAACTAATATTTCTAACCAATCTGCTATGTTGTGAGTATCACAATTATATTGCATCACACTTTTTGCATTAAAAAATATTAACTTCTGGGGCCGGCCCCACGGCCGAGTGGTTAAGTTCGCACGCTCTGCTTTGGCGGTGCAGAGTTTCACTGGTTCGGATCCTGGGCGCGGACATGGCACTGCTCATCAAGCCATGCTAAGGCGGCATCTCACGTGCCACAACTAGAAGGACCCACAATTAAAAATACACAATTATGTGCCAGGGGGCTTTGGGGAGAAAAAGGAAAAATAAAATCTTAAAAAAAAATTAACTTCTTTGATGCAAGTATTTAACTTCAATTTTTAACTCTATTTTGCTGTTCTTCACTTTTTTAGTGAATCTGGAGCGTGAGACTATGGATATGGCCTGGAACGCTCCTGACCTCTACTGCTTCTTTCTCTACGACAGCTAGAGCAGGCAGACCTAGGTTCTCTGAAAGCTATGAGGCTCCAAAGCAGGACGGACTGGTGTGAAAGGCGGGAATTCCAGCTCCAGAAAGCCCAGGAAGGGTTACAATCTGGAGTTCCCGATCTCAGGCTTGGAGGGCTCTCTGTCAGGACTGAGTGTGGCTGTGGGTGTGTCCTGAATGATTGCCCAGGAACCGATGAACCATTGAGGGCTTCCTAGTAGGGTCAGATAGACATGGGCGGGCTCATCACTGCCCCCGCCGGGAAATACCTGATGGAAATTGTCTATGAAGTAGGTTCAAGTCTCTATTGGTGATGTCAGATATGTTCAAAAAATGACTAAAAGAAAACAGCACATTCTGAATTGGGACTTTGTCAGCAGGTCCTTATGCTGTCTGGCCCCCGTAGTCTTTGCTTAGGTGTTGGATGGAGGCTGGAGGCGGAACAATATCCCAAGATGCAGTAGCCTTCCCATTGCTCTATATGTGTGATGAGCCAGGGAAAAGCAAGGGTCAAGATCAGGCCAAGTAGATGGGAACCCAGGTCCCCGGTGGGAGCAGGACAGCGAACAGGTAAGCAAGTCGTATGTCCAAAGGTGACGTAAGAGTGGAATGGGAGCGGGTGACTGGAGGGCACAAGGGCAGGGCAGACTTTTCTTCCCTCCTTGAGGTCTGATACCACCATCCAGTTCTGGAGCCCCTCCTGCCCAGGAAGCTCGGATTCCGTAGGCCCACCCCGTCTGCCAGGGGAGAGTGGACTGGGTTTCATGTCGGTGATCCAGTTTCTAGCTGGGACCAGGTCCCTGAAACCACATCTAGAGTCCTTGAATCCTGGACCCTATCCCCATACCTTCAGACCCTAAGTAGCATCCTGGGCATGAGAGTTGCTTTTCTAGAATCTTATTGCTGCCAACCAATCTGACTTCTTTTACCTCTGTGTCGTCTTTCTCTGGTCTCACCTGCAAAAGGAGACCTCCTCCGGGGCCAAGCTAAACTCAGATGTAAGTTCCTGTGCAGGGTGTCCACACTGAGCTGCCTTTCACTCTGTCTTTTCTCTACAGAGAAGCCTGACCAGAGGAGGCTGAGGGCTGCTTCTCTCACCGAGGGCCTCCCCTAGGTCAGGCCTCGGGTTCCCAAGTGCGGCGGCTCTGCCAGGAGGCCCTCAGAACCTTCAGGAGGGGGTGTGGTGCTCAGCGGAGCTCAGCCAGGCCTCTGATCCTGAATGATGACTTTATTCTTCTCCATTTTCATGTCTGCTGCTGTTTCTGCTGGGGATGGTTCAAATCTCTGAGTCAAGTTTACCTTTTGTTACAATGCTTTTCATGTTCAAGTCTTTAAAAGAGCAAAAAAAAAAGAACCACCAATTTCATCTCTATTCCGTGTATTATATATGTTTAAAGCTTTTCCCCTCATTCCCAATCTAAAGGTGATTATTTTTATTGATGACAAATGTGAGATTGTGGTTTCTCATCTGCTTCACACGAAAAAGACTTTATTAGTCGACTTAAATTTATAATTTTACTTTTTAATGACCCATATTCAATATAACAGAATCATCATATTTCAATTATATAGTGTTTCAGTAACTTAGGGACTATCTGGTCTAACCCCTAACTTTACAACTAGGAAACTGAGGCATGGAGAGAAAAGTAGCTTTCCCAAAGGGTTCCTTCACAAATGCTCTTCCCTCTTCTTGGCCTAGTGCGTTTTCTACAAGCTTCGTTTCCCATAGGCATCTTGTCAGTTCCCTTGTGTGGACTGCTTTTAGCTAGAGGATGATCGAACGACAGTATCTTTAAAAGGCTAAGTGAGCACGTCGCAGTTGTGCAGGCTGGAGCCTGCGCTGGAGAGAAATCCTGCTGTGGGCATCAGATGTCTGAGGGCTCCTCCCGCCTGCACGGGCTCTGATGCTTTTGGTGCTTCTGTGCCTTGGAGTCAGAAAATCCAGGGCAGGGCTGAGGGGATGTTGAGACACCCCAGGACCATGCTGGGATGAGAGACGACCTGCGTGTGCTGGACAGGAGGGCGAGGAATCCGCGGGGAGCCTGAGCAGGCGTCGGGCTGGGGGACTGCCTGCTACACGTTGTAACTAAACAGCGCTTTTCTAATTGGTGTGTACCATTCAGAGCTGTGGATGTCTGGGCAAGGCTCGCGAAAACCTTTTCCCAGCCCTTGGGGATCCAGTAACGGGAATCACGTGTCACTGATTGCTGAGGGAGCCGCACCCGGACGCGCTCGACCTGGGGCGGGTGCTGGTGCGGAAAAGAGCCAAGGGGTGGACTCAGCCCGTCTTCTGAAAAGATGCCTATCAAAACACGCGTACATTCACAAAGACCACCACCAACAACAACTACCACAGAGTCTGAGATTTAGGCATAGTTTCTGAATTTTCTGAACAAAAGACTCAGCAACGCTTATGCTCGGGAGGAGAAGCAGTGAAAGAAAATGCCACAGTCTGAAGGAGAGGCTGTTTCACTTTGGCTTCGTCTGCTTCCCCCACAGGGACTATCGTGTTACCTTTCTAATGAAAAGCAGGCGCTTTAAAAATGACTTCATCCCAAATGAAAAATGACTCTGAGCTGAGTATGGTTTGTTGGGGGTGAGCATGGGACTTGCGTGGGGCTGTTTGTGGCCCCTCTCATCTCCTGGGCTGGGGTTACCAGGAAAGTAGAGATAAAGGAAGGGGTGCCCCTGATTTTTGCAAAAATGCCATCACAGTGAGAGTCTTCAGACTCTGCACTCATCTTACGTTTTGTTCCCTTTGCTATTAGAATGTGAAAAGGCAAAACCATTTCTCTCTGGTCTTGATCCAAGGACCCCAGCGTTCTAAATTTTGTTCTGTTGCAAACAGGGAGACACAAGGCTTCCCTGTCAAATGCTGTCCTTGACGTGGCAGAAGGAGCCCTGGTGATCAGGTAGCTGCTTCCCTGCTCTGGTTCCCGCTCTCGCACCCGAGCTCAGTTTGCCAACTCCACACATTAAATGCCCCAAAGTTTCTCATACCACTCATCCTTCGCCAATGCTATTGCCTCTTCTTGCAACGCCCCCCTCCCCCCTTATTTGCCAGATTATGCCTGCTCAAAAGTCACTTCCTCCCAACTGTCTTCCTCCATCTCTTGGCCTGGGGCAGGTGCCCTTGTCATTGCCAGATACTCATCTCTATAATGGCCTTAGTCATATCCTATTACAGTTATCGGGAAAATTGTCTGCGTTACTCATGGACTCTAAGCCCCTTGGGTGAAAGGGACGTGTTCATTCGTCTTTGAGCCTCCAGTGCCCAGTAACTAGTACAGCACCTGGTGTGCTTCTAGAAGGTTCTTAATGAATAGCATTGACTGAGTGAAGCAAAGGCTCTCAGGCTCACGGGCTTGTAAAGCTCCACCTCATTTGCCAACTTTGGATACAGGCATTGAAAAAGTGGCTAAACCATCCAGCAGACGGAACTGAATCCAAGGAAGAGAATTCTAGGTTCTCCTTCTATGGTACAAGATATGTCTGGTAGTCGCCGGAAACAAAAGACTTGCCAAACAAAAGAAATATTTTTCCTTTTATCTCTGTCTCTACAATCCTATCCATTCATAGCTCATCGCAAGCCCCACACATTCAACAGTTTTCACTGCCTTCCAGTCACCAAGTTCTTGCTCCCCACAGAGCTCCAGGGGAGATCCTATAAAAGGAGTGGTATGGACTGTGAAACTCATGGTAGACTTTTCTGCTATTGTCCAATGTGATTTTCGGTTCTATTCTTGGGATGCTTAAAGTCTAATTATGAGTCTTAGCAAGTAAATAAAAGTGACAGTTATCAAACTGCAAAGCACTCGGGCCAATGGCTGATGACACATTTGCAACCTACAGCTTTATGTCCTGCATTAATGCAGAGAGATGAGTAATGTGAAACTTCAGGCACTGTGACAAGATCTGTGGGTAACATAGGACTCTTTTGGTTGGAAATAAAAACTGAACCTTGACAGGCTTAAGCAGGGACAAAGGAATTTATTTACTCACAGAGAGGAAAAATCCAGAGGAAATCTGGCTTCCAGCATCGGTTGATTCTGGGGCTCAGGTGAAGTCATCAAGGCAGTGTCTTCCTGGGGATCAGATCTGTCTTTCCCTGTATGTACCTCCCTCCCAGGCACCAACCTGTAGCCCCCATAGCTCCAAGGTCAGTCTCCTCCAGTCCTTATTAAATGTAAAAGATTCCTCCTGGAATCACCTGTTCTAGTGTGGGGATCTCGGATTAGACCAACCTGAGTCAGGCGCCCCCCTCACCATCCCTGAGGCTCTGCGGGCTGTGTTTCCTGATGGTCTAGGCTGTGACACCTGCTGCACTTTATACTGAGGGCAGGGGAGGGCCCTACGCAAGTCACACTTCCAGAGGGCACATGACCCAAATCACCAAAACAAGAGAGGATGGATATTGGCGGCCAAAAATCAATCAGTGTCCACTCTGTGGAGATAAAACTGGAGGCAGAGCTGGACTCTTCCCAGAGCCTATCAGAACATGGATGCCACGTGCTGACCTCAGTCCAGGCCAGCTCGCACAAAGTATTCCTTTCTCACTCAGTACCTTAAGTGTGGGAAATGGGCTTGCTATATTGGGCGGAATAAGTCCTTGATTGGAGTAAGCGGTGAAGGTACTTTCCATATGTGCGTGAGATGCCTTCTTTTTGAGCATCCTTTACAACCCCTGATTATAGTAATGCAAAGAAGATGTGTTCTAATGGCTGCTTCTTTGTCAGAACTTCTTGGTTGGAAGCCAAGCAAGGAAACAGTAGAAGGGTTAAGCCAGGGGCTCTGCAGCCCTGGGGGGGCGTGGGGAGCACCTGGGTCAGGAAGGACCTGGGATGAAGGGATGGACAAGCCTCTCTGCCCTGGTGGCCTCTGCAGTTTCATCCAACAGGGGCATCTGTGGGAGGGTCATTCATTTGTTCATTCATCTATCAACTTTTCATGAGTACCCCCTATGTACTAGAAACACATTATAGTACCCAGCATACTATATTTTCTCAAGAAATGTTTGTTGAATAAATGAAACCTGGGGAAACAGGCTTTCATTTCACAGTTAGAGGTGTAAGGTCAAACATGAAACGACATCACTGATTTATACATTAGTGTCAATGAGCTTCTGATGGAAGTCCTTGTTAACAGATCTTTCCGATTTGAAAGGTGAGATAAGAGTGACCAATAAAAAGAATAACATTACTAATGGTTGACACTGGAGTTTCCTAGATGCTTCCTGTGCTAATTTCACTTGCACTCATTAACCATTTAATCTCCTACGACAATGCTATGACCCGTTACTATTTATTATCCTCATTTTATAGAAAAGGGAATAAAGGCAATGTGAGATTAACCAACATGCCAATGACCACACAGATAACAGTTGACAGAGCCAGGTCTTCCTAGAGGCCAGTCTGCTTTCGGAGCTTGAGGCTCAGTACTGGAGGGGGTGAGTGTCAGGAGGGACCTGGGAACAGAAGGACAGAGATCACAGATTTATTGACATTGTCTACCAACAGAATCAGGCAGCTTCCAATGAGGGCTTTTGTTGTCTCTCTCTCTCTCTTTTTGTTATGTAGCAAAGCTGAACACATCGGGGGGGGGGTCACCATATTTTAAACTCCTCATGTGGATTCCAAGTGGATCAAAGCCAGGTGGACACCAAGCAGAAGAGACTTGAGACTGGAGGGTGGGAGGAGAAGAGAAGTGGAAAATGGATTTCCTCTAGCCCCCAAGAGTCCCTGCTGCTTCTTCTCTTCATGTTGGTCTGTAGTTTCCTTTGCCCTCAGGTGGAGACTGGAAATCCAGAATAGATATTGACTTTTTATTTATTTATTTATTTTGGTGAGGAAGATTGTCCCTGAGCTAACATCTGTGCCAATCTGCCTCTATTTTGTGTGAGATGCCACCACAGCGGGGCTTGATGAGCAGTGTGTAGGTCTGCGCCCAAGATCTGAACCCGTGAACCCAGGGCAACTGAAGCGGAGCATGTGAACTTAAACACTCTGCCACCGGGCTGGTGCCAGCATAGATATTTACTTTTTTATTTTTCTTTCACTGAAGCAAGATGGTGGCTGGGGCCACTTGAGTCTTATCATGTGCTTCACTCATGTGGGCAGAGGACTGAAGAACCAAGCTGCAACTTTGGGGAACACTTCTTCCCAGAGTGTTTTGACATTTGCCAATATGCAAACAGAAAGCTTGGTCATGACAACGTCTCCTTCCTGCTGTTTCTGTGCAGTTATGCTGAAAGAGGCAGAGAGATGTTGACATCTGCCAGAATACTGTTAAGAGAGAATTGACACTGATCACAGTGTGGTAACTATGGCTCTCTCTCTGTTTATTGAAAACAAAACGTGTAAGAGAGTCTGGTCTGGAAGCAGGTTGTGTTTATAGTTCTCATAACTACAGTGTTGCTGATACAAGACCTGACGCCGATCCAGTCTTGACTCGGTTGAACTGTCTTTGAAGACGGCAGGCGTCCGCCACGTGCATGTGGTCGGGGTTTGGAAGCAGGCTGAGGAGTTGCCATGTGCTGTTAGAATTGCTCTTCCCGGAACTCTCAGCTTTCCGTGTGAATTCCAAAATAATCTGTAGCATTGCACTGCCGGGAAGGAGCTTGGAGGTCTTGTTGTGGACAGGCATGACCTCAGACGTCCCCAGCGCAGGGTTGATGACAGAGTTGGACCTAGAATTGGAGGGAGGTCCTACAGGGAGGCTGGTGCCCAAGCCTGGCCAAGCCCACCAGCTCCCACCCTTTCAAGAGGAAAGGATTTCTCTGGAAGGATCCCCTGCCCAACCCCTGTGATCACAGCCAGCTTGAACCAAGGATCCCTCAGGTCCTATGCTGAGAGCTCGATGGCCGTTGTCTGGCCTGGGCTCCTTCCCGCTCAGAAGTACTCTCTGCGTCTGACTGTGGTTCCTTTAGGCTGCGGACGACTCGACCAGTCTTCAACACAGACCTAGCTGGAACTGGGCAAAGACTGAGGGGGAAAGTGGCATATATTGTCAGCTGAGCCTCCTGTGGCTCCTTATAAGCTTACTTATTTATTTAACTTTAGTGGAATTGCATTAAGAGAAGCATCACTGTGCTGTGTAAAGAGAAGTAGCTCTGGAGTTCAGTTGCCTGGGTTTGAATCCAGGCTCAGCCCCTTACTAGCTGTGTGACACTAGACAAGTTGCTGAATCTCTCTGTGCCTCAGATTTCCTCATCTGTAAATCAGGATAATAGTAAGAACCACTTTAAAGAAATGTCCTGTGTGTAAAATGAGATAAAACATATGTAAGTCCCCAGAGCAATGCCAGGCATACAGGAAGCGTTCAACTTATATTGATTATTATTATGGAAGTTATATAGAATGTATATAGAATGCAGTTGTTTGGACCTCTTTCCTGGCATGGATTTGGCTGTTTGCTTGGCTGTGGTATAAATACCTAGATCTGTTGTAATGAGTAAGTGCCATGTCTCTGAGAGCATGTCTTACAGTTGGGATTCCTTCGTTCCTTCATTCATGTACACAGCACACTCTGCGGCAGCCCGGTGCTGGTGGCTGAGAGTCTGGGAGGGAGCAGGCAGATGCTTCTTTGCACCTCAGTCTGCAGTCCAATCCAGCAGACGTGTGTTAAAGACTTGGACCAGTCTCATAAAGAGGAGCACAGAGTCGGGGCTGGTGGGAGTGCTCCAGCCCTGCCTCAGCTGGGGCGGCCGGCAAGGCTCTGAGCTAGCCTGTCGCCTTCTTTCATGGGCGGGGCGGGAGCTGTACGGCACTTAGCCGTGGCCCCACAGTGGCCAGGTCTGCGGCTGTCTAGCTTTGGAGGAGTTTAGAGGGAGTTTAAACTAGATGAACTCGAAGTTTTCTTTCAGGGATGAGATTCCATTCCAATCTCTGTATATTTACTGAGCATTTGCCAAGCAAAGCACCATGCTAGGGTGTGGGGTAGGCAGAGTGGAACTTGATGGTAGAAAATAAGAGAAAGTAAAGAGAACACCTACTCCTAAGGATCTTACAATCTTTTGTTGGGAACATAAAGTGCATCCATATGAAAAGACAATGGCAGGTCATCTCTGACTTATAAGTGAAATTTGTATCTGTGCCTTTCATTAGAACAGCACAATATGTGACCCAAAGGGCACAAGAATGTGCCTTCTCTCTAAGGTGTCCAGGCCCCCCCGCTCCCCTGCCGGGTGGGGATGCTCTTCTTGGAGAGCAGCAATGCCCTTTCATTGTCCTCGTGGCTGTCCCTGCTCAGGCAGCCTTGATGATGTCCTCTTACCTCCCAAGACTTCTCTTTCTCAACTCTCTGGCCCTGGCAGGATGAACCATTGCCTGTCCGTGTGCCCAAGGAGGTTACATGGACTCAACCTCTCTATCAGCATGTTTTCCCCATGACCTGAGAATGGGTTATGGCTCTCTGCTAGCTTCCACTGTGAACTGGGCTAGGTCTTATGTTTCAGTTATTTCTTGCTGCGTTACAAGCCTCCCCAGAACTTCAGAGCTTACAACTACTACCCTTTAACCTCCCACGATTCTGGGGGTCAGGAATTTGGGTGGGGCAGGTGGGCACAGCTTGCTTCTCCTCCAATGATGCTGCCTCGGGTGGCTCCGCTGGGCCTGGAGGGTCCACCATGGCCTCGCTCACGTGTCTGGGGCCTTGCTCCTGGCTGTCAGCTGCGGTGTCTCAGTTCTCCTCCATGTAGTCTCTCTCTCCAGTGGTCTGTCATCATTCAGTAGTCTCTCTGGAGCCTTGTTACATGGCGGCTGGCTTCCGAGAGCCAGAAAATGGAAGGTGCAACATCTCTTAAGGCCTAGCCCAGAAATCGCACAGCAACACTTCAGCCAAAGCAAGACACAAGGAGCTCAGGGTCAAGGGGAGAAGTGGGCTCCACCTTTTGAAGGCAGGAATGGCAAAGCCCTGCTGCCAAAGAGTGTGGAGGACGGGGCTTTGACGCAGCCGTCTTTGGAAACATCTCATTTATTCTCAACACTTAGCATGTGCCTGGATCATAACAGTTGCCCAGTAGTAATAAGATCTGGCATTTAATAAGCTTCATTTATCTGAGCATTTACCTTTATTATCTTGTTTAATCTTCTTAACTCTTTGAGGTATTATTATCTCCATTTTGCTGAGCAAATTGAGGCTTGGAGATGTTAGGAAAATTGCCCAAGATTATTAAGTTAGTAGGATGTGGAGCTGGAATTCAGACTCAGCAGCCTGGTTCCAGAGGCTGAGCACACAACACTCTGCTGAAAGACTGAGGATTGAGTTTTTTGTGGTTTACTTGTCCATGGCATCGATTGTCACCATCACAGCCCTATGGCTGCTCCTATTGTCTTGTTCCCTTTGAGACTAGAAGGGATGAGTGTGCCACGTGGGCCGGGCTCCAGCGTTGGACACGCTCCTGACTCTTCTTGCCCTCTTGCAGAGGGAAACGCCTCCAGCGGTCAATGCCCCGCGACAGTTGATTTCCAAAATCTTCTCTGTGATGTGGTGTCAGTCGGTGGTTGAATTTTGGTGAGATTTTCATGAGGTTTATATTTGTTTACTTTAAAAGGTACGAGAGTATGTCTTTCCTACTTTTTTGAATTAATAGTTCATTTTATGATATAGATTGTAAGACGTTTTTGAGTGAAGGTACTTGGCAACAAAAGTGTTGGCAGCCCTATGTTCATTACCAAACATGCCAATTGCAACATTCTCCTGGTTCTTTGTGATCTCAAAGTCTGGGATCCCCTGCTCCAGGAGAAGAAGGAGGCAGGGTGGTGGAGCCGTTAAGAGCAAGGGCTGTTGGGGTGCACTGATTCCCACTAGCAACTTGCACGTGTTGAGACCTCACACTGTCTTTCTTCTTACTGTGGCTTAGACTTGCTGTTGCACCAGCAAGGTGGGTTTGGGATTGTTGCGATAATTTCATGGCACTATTTGCAGAAAATACTTTCTGAGGAGAAGGTCCAGCGTATAATAATGCACAATAAATGTGAGAGAGCACCGTTATTATTGATCCCTATGAGATTCCTGTACACGGTGATCACTGGCATTCTTGGAACTCTTTCCCCCTAACTGGCCCTGGCCAAGCAATTAACGTGCTCGAGCCAGCTCCATGAGGACAGAGATGTGGAGATGCAGAAACATCGGTGACTAGCTGAGAGGCCTATAGATTCCTGAAGCAGAATCAATGATCGGAACAAAAGGTCTTTTGTCCCCAAATCCTTAGGCCAACCGAAGAATTATCTCTTGGTTCTCAAGAGTCCTGGCTAAAAGATTTTAATTGTAGCTAAATGCCACTTTTTAGAGGAGATAAGCGAGCAATGAGATTTTATCAGAAAAAATTTTAAGATTCTTAAAATTGCATCTGGTGGAGGAGATTGGGAAGTTGACAGTGAGCGGGCACTTCTGATGTCCTCCTTGTCTAACTCCTTCTAATCACCTACCAGCTGTCTCAGATGCACAGCTGCTGGGCTTGCCAGTGGGCAGGATGGGAAGGATGTGGCCCTCAGGCTCTGCTGGGAGCAGGGGAGGCCAAACAGGGACAGGACTTTGCACCCTTGGGTAGGAGCCTGGATGTCTGAGTGAGGGTGGTAGAACTCCAAGGCCCCCGGAGACCTTGGCCCCAGAGTGCATGATGTTGTCTCCCTTTGTGTAATCCTCCGAGGACCCATAGGCCTCGCAGGTCCTGGAGCTGTGGGAGAAGATACCCGGTGTGCTGGCTTCCTGCATTCCCCTGAGGCTGGACAATGGCAGAGCTCTCTACTGAGCAACCCTGGGGGAAGAGAGGCTCTCTCTGGTGCCTCCTGCAAGCTGGCACTTTGCCAGCAGGAAGCTATGCCTCCAGCTGCTCATGAGGCCGCTCCTCCTCAAGGTTCCCCGGCAGCCTGACTTGAGCCCCAAGAGTGAAGAGAGAGGGGCAGGCGAAGAAAATTTACAGGCAGCCCCAGCAAGGGGAACAAGCTGAACTCGGAGAACAGGGGGCTGAAGGAGACAAAGAAATCACAACTTGAACAATAAAGATAGTACAAAACCAGACATTTTGGAATTGGAAAACTAATTTTTTTGTAGTTCAATGGAAGAAGGGCATTGCTGTTAAGAATAAACAGTACTGGCCTGGAACATCAAATGGAAGAAAGACTTCAACACAAAGAGCAAAGGAAGTTAAAGTAATCTTAATAAAAGTGAGGTGGTGATAAATTAGCACTGAAAACGTAAGCGGTCACTAATGCAGAGAAAGTCCTACCTCCTCAGGCCTGAGCCGGCCGGGTCAGGGAGTGGGAGCTTGCTCAGCAGACTTCCCGAGACTGTTGAAGATAGTGTAGCAGCTCGGATGTCACAGAGCAAGAATGTGTCACTCACTCCGCACCAGGAAAGGCAGGAGACAGGTTTGCAAAGGTGTTTGTCCTTCCTCCTGTTCCATCTTGCTGGTCTTTTTACTGGCATGGCAGGCCCTGCCCACTGACAGATGTGAGCAAAGTGTTTTGGCTTGATGTCAAGAAGAGGGAATCATTGGCTGGGTATTAAAGAACCTTTCAAAGAATAAGAGTAGTTAAAAAACTAGCATGTATCATTTCAGGTGCCGGTTGAGATACCATCCCTTGCAGTGTTCAAAGGAAGAATTGAAAAGGATATTAAATGCAGTCATTGGCTTCAGAATGGCAGCTCACAGGGTCATGAGCTCCCTTGCGTAGAGAATAAACTTTTGCAATGTGACTTTGGCAGTTTTCTCAGTATTGCATTGGGCTGACGGCAAAGCTTATTAGTATTTCATCAGCTACTTGATTCGGCCACAAACATTCAAAAATTTCATCTTTGAAATGGCTGCCATAACAGATGGAGCTCTGGCGGGGACTGTGTTTGATCTGTGTGTGAGAAGAAAGGTGCACACGGATGTAGCAGAGGAGACTACTAGCTATCCACCAAAATTGTTCTTTCCATCTTTACATCAACTAGACTACATATAGCTCCCGGCATCCCTTGCAGTTATGTGTGAATGACAGCTCTCCATGGAATGGGGACCGAACAAATGGGTGCCATGTCAAAGCCAGGCCCATAAAATCTTTGTGTCAAGCCCCTCCAAGCCCTTTCTCTTGCAAATGACTCTGAGGCCCTAAGGGAAGGCAGAACTTGAAGATGGCAGGAGCCTGGGTCTCTGAAGCTCCAGGTGGGGTGACTTGCCTATTCACCGGGACGGCCTGCATCACCTGTTACGTCTGCAAGAATAAACTTTGTTGCATCAAGTCTTTGAAATGTTAACACTTATTTCTTACAGCAGCTGGCAGTACCCTAACTGAGATAGGGGCTGCAGGACTGGCCACTGGATGTGCTCCATGGAAACTGTGCCCTGAAACATTTGAAAGTATTTTCCAAAGACATACGTCAATTATGTACTGTCTGAAAGCGTGCTGTGCTTTTTTCCCCTCAATGTATCTTTGTACTCCCACACTCCTGTCCCCTTCCAAGACTTCACAGAATCAAATACTTCTTCGGAGAGGAGCCTTGGGCATACTTCATTTAACAGCGGTGTTTGGATGCCTGCCACATGCCAGGACCTGCATGGCGCTGTGGGATACAGATGCATCAGTCCCTGTTATCTGCTTGCTTGTCAACTTCCCAATCTCCTCCACCAGATTCAATTTTTCTGATAAAATCTCATTGGTCAGCTTACTCCTCTAAAAAATGACATTTTGCTACAATTAAGATCTTTTAGCCAGGACTCTTGAGAACCAAGAGATAATTCTTCGGTTGGCCTAAGGAGACTTTAGATAGAATATGCTTTTAAGGAAGATTGACTCAAGCTCTCTCGTCAGCCACATATCCACTCTTCTCATGTTTTGGGATGTTTGAGAGCTGTGGTCCACTGTTTTTCAAACTATAGGTCATGACCCATCTGTGGATTATGAAATCAATTACAGCACTAGGTTTCGACCAGATTTTTTTTTTTATGAAAAAAAGAGTAGAATAGAGTGGAATGAATAGAGTGGGATGGAATAAAACAGAATGGAATACAGCAGAGCAGAATAGAGCAGCACAGAACAGCTCAGATAACCAGAAGTCCAGAGGTCCGTGGGGTACAGTTGTTGGATTTAGTGGCTCAACAATGTTATCAGGGGCCCTGATTCCCTCTGTCATCCATAGTTTCGGTGTCATCCTAAGGCTAGTTCCCATAAGTTTTCTTAACGTGCTACATACTTATTTTGTCCAACAAGAGAGAAATCTTGGCTTCTTGAATTTCTTTTAAGAGTAAGGAGAATCTTCTTGAGTTTTATTTTCTAGAATTGCATCTCAGGCAGTGCTACCCTTGAGCTGGGATAAATTCCCTCAGTAGAGGATGGAAGCAATGGATACTGGGAAGTCACAACCAGTGTGACTGTGATGTGCAATACAGATGGTGGGGAGCAAGGCTGGAGAGAAGGGAACCATGGAAAATGTCCTGAGTATTTCTTTACCAGACATGTTCTGCCTTCTCACCACATCCTTTCCATTCTTTAAGATGTGGTTTATGACCCACTTTCTCAATAAAATCTTGTCCTATTACTTCAGCTTGCACTGCTTCTACCTTTTCTGAATTCTTGCTGTAATTATCTGAGCTGTGCCATTTGGGCATGTCTCAGTCCTAGCCCCTTAATGTTTACATGATGGCAGAAATCATGCTGTGGACTTCCCTGTACCTACTACAGGGCTGGACCGGGCTTTCGAGATTAGCCTGATGCATTCTAGTGAATTTTCTTTTTGATACAGGCAGAATGTCAGAAGTGACATATGTGAGATGCTTTATTTGGGGACTGCAGAGGACCGTGGGTCACTTAGCTCCTCTATGTAGCTCATTATAAGAGTGAACATCATTGTGAATAAGTTGGTCCCTGAGTTGTAGCAACATAAAAACTCCCCCGGGGCCCCCAGCTGCTACCTCCCCTCTTCTTCTGGAAGATGAGTGTTCCGTCTAATCCATTTGACAGGGATAATGGATGAAGAAGAATGTGATATTGTTTGGGATGCACAATTATGGATATTACCAACTAAGAGTTTGGAAGGAATTGTAGGAAACATGAACATGTTGAATTCCCATTTCCTATGGAATGAGAAAATAGGTCTGTGCAATAGTGTTTAGTGGGACCTGAAATCGCAACATAAGCACTCAAAGTTAAGACCTGTATTGACTCCACCAGGATAATTTTCCACTATGAGACATTTTGGATTTTGCGACCACACAAAAGTTGGGTTAGAATGGGTGTGCAGGGATCTTATCAGTATGTCACTGGGTCATCTACTTCAGTCTGTTGGAATTCCAAGTTCTAACTGAACTGGAAACTTGGTATTTAGGGAAGTCATGAGTCCCCCCACGAAGAGTGATCCTCAGGAGATCTTGTCCTTGCACTCATGTGTGAACGAAAGTCCAACTTTTCCCCTCTAATCCTTTACAGCCTTTCCTTTGATCAAAATAAGCTTAGATGAGTTCCAATGATGAGTTCTGTAGAAAGAAAAGAAAAATGCCTTAATTGCTTATCATTTACAAGGGACTGTCAATTAATCCGGTCAAGTTTGAGGATTTTATTGCTTGGCCACTTAAAGTGGAAACATCTGCATTAAAAAAAAGGTGCTAGAGGGGCTGGCCCCCTGGCCGAGTGGCTGAGTTCGCGCGCTCTGCTGCAGGCAGTCCAGTGTTTCGTTGGTTTGAATCCTGGGCGCGGACATGGCACTGCTCATCAGACCACGCTGAGGCAGCGTCCCACATGCCACAACTAGAAGGACCCACAACAAAGAATATACAACTGTGTACTGGGGGGCTTTGGGGAGAAAAAGGAAAAAATAAAAAATCTTTAAAAAAAAAAAAGGTGCTAGATGCAGCCAGACACTTACTCAATTGGTATCGATTTTTGTAAATATATTATATATAGATTATATAATATTATATTCTCCCCAAGTCAAAGATTAAAGAGTTTTGCTGATTAGTGAATGAAGATAATAAATAAAATAGCATATAAAAATCTGTGTTTGTTACATCTTGTGTTCTATGATTTTCTGACAGTTTCCCCCTACCTTTATTGAGATATAATTGGCACATAACATTGTGTCAGTTGAAGGGGTACAGTGTGTTGATTTGATCTATTTATATATTACAATATGATTGCCACCTCAGCATTAGCTAACCCCTCCATTCCTTCACATAATTATCATTTCTTTTTTTGTGGTGGGAACATTTACGATCTACTCCCTCAGCAACATTCAAGTATATGATGCAGTATTATTAGCTGTAATCACCATGCTGTACATTAGATCCCCAGAACTTGTTAATCTTATAACTGGAAGTTTGCACCCTTTGACCAATATCTCCTCCTTCCGCCCCAGCCCCCAATCTCTGGTAACCATGACTCTACTCTCTGTTTCGCTGAGTTTGGCTTTTTTAGATTCCACATATAAGTGAAATGTAATATTTGTCTTTTTCTGTCTGAGTTATTTCACATACCATAATGCCCTACGTTTTCCCCAAGTTGTCACAAATGGCAGCATTTCCTTCTTTCTCATGGCTGAATAATATTCCATTATATATACACCACATTTTCTTTATCCATTTATCCATTAACAGACACTTAGGTTGTTTCCATATCTTGACTATTGGGAATAATATTGCAATGAGCATGGGAGTGCAGGTAGCTCTATGAGATCCTGATTTCACCTCCTTTGGATGCATACTTAGAAGTGAAATCATATGGTATTTCTATTTTTAATTTTTTGAGGAACCTCCACGCTGTTTTCCACAGTGGCTGCACCAATTTACGCTCCCACCAATAGCGCACTAGGGTTCACTTTTCTCCACATCCTAACAGTTGTTATCTCTCGTCTTTTTGATGGCAACCATTCTAACAGGTGTGAAGTGGTATCTCACTGTGATTTTGTTTTGCATTTCCCTGATGGTTAGTGATGTTTAGTACCTTTTCATGTACCTCTTGGCCATTTGTATGTCTTCTTTGGAAAACTGTCTATTTTGGTCCTCTGCCCATTTTGCAGTGGGATTGTTTGTTTTTTTGCTATTGAGTTATATGTTCTTTATATATTTTGGATATTAACTCTTTATCAGATATATGATTTGCAAATTTTTTTCCCATTCTGTAGGTTGCCTTTTCATTTTGTTGATGGTTTCCTTTGCTGTCCAGAGGCTTTCTACTTTATTTTTGCTCTTGTTGCTTGTGGTCTTGGTGTCATATTCAGGAAATCATTGCCACGACCAATGTCGAGGAATTTTTCTGTTTTCTTCTAGGAGTTCTATGGTTTCAGGTCTTAGATTTAAATCTAATCCTTTTCAGGTCCATTTTTGTGAGTGGTATAAGACAGGGATGTGATTTCATTCTTTTGCATGTGGTCGTCCGTTTTCCCAACACCCTTTGTTGAAGAGACTATCCTTTCCCCATTGAGTATTCTTGGCTCCCTTGTCAGGTATTAGTTGACCCTATATGCGGGGATTTATTTCTGGGCTCTTGATTCTGTTCCAACGGTCTATGTGTCTATAGACTTTGTTCTTCCTCTGATGTTGCTCTTCTTTCTCAGGGTTGCTTTGGCTCTTTGGGGTCTTTTGTGGCTCCATACAAATTTTAGGATTGTCTTTACTATTTATGTGAAAAATGCCATTTGAATTTTGATGAGGGTTGCATTGAACATATAGATGGCTTTCCATCATGTAGACATTTTAACAGTATTAATTCTTCTGATCCGTGAATATGGGGTATCTTTCCATTCGTTGGCATCTTCTTCAGTTTCTCTCATCAGAGTCCTGTAGTTTTCAGTGTAAAGGTCTTTCAGCTCCTTGGTTAGATTTATTCCTAAGTATTTTCTTGTTTACGATGTTATTGTGAATACGATTCTTTCCTTTATGTCTTTTTCAGATGTTTTAGTCTTACTGTATAGAATTGTAAGTGTTTTCCATATGTTGGTTTTAAATCCTGCCACTCCATTGAATTCGTTGATTATTTTTAGCAGTTTTTGGTGGAGTCTTTAAGATTTCTGTATATAAGATCATTTCATCAACAAACAGACAATTTTACTTCTTCCTTTCCTATTTGGATGACTTTTATTTGTTTTTCTTGCCTAATTGCTCTGGCTGGGACTTCTGGGGCTGTGTTGAATAGCAGTGGTGATAGTGGGCACCGTTGTTTTGTTCGTGATCTTAGAGGAAAACTTACAGCCCTTCACCACTGAGTATGATGTTGGCTATGGGTTTGTCATATGTGGACTTTATTGTGTTGAAGTTTGTTCCTTTTTTACCCAATTTGTTGAGCATTTTTATCGTAAAAGTATGTTGTATTTTGTCAAGTGCTTTTTCTGCATTTATTAAGATGATCATATGATTTTTATCTTTCATTCTATTAATATAGTATATCACATTTATTGATTGTATATGTTGAACCGCCCTTTTATCTCAGATATAAGTCTCGCTGGATCGTGGTGAATGATCCTTTCAATGTGCTGTTGAATTCAATTTGCTAATATTTTGTTAAGAATTTTTGCATCTATATCACTTAGGGATTTTGGTCTGTAATGTTTCTGTTTCTTTTAAAGGGAGAATCTTTGAAAATATGACGTAGGGAAAAATAACAACTTATTTCTATTCAGGCAAAGAGTCTGTTTTTTTTTGCTGGGAAAGATTCACCCTGAGCTAAGATCTGTTGCCAATCTTCCTCTCTCTTTTTTTTCCCCTCCCCAAAGCCCCAGTGCATAGTTGTATATCATAGCTGTAAGTCCTTCCACTTCTTCTGTGTGAGCCACTGCCGCAGCATGGCTCCTGACAGGTGAGTGGTGTTTCCATGCCCAGGAACTGAACCTGGGCTGCTGAAGTGGAGCGTGCTGAACTTTCACCACTAGTCATCAAGGCTGGCTCTGTGGTTTTTTTTTTTTTGAGACAGGGAGAGAGAGGGAGAGAGACAGATTAATTGATTTAGTGAGTGCCATTTGACATCAACCCAATCCCATTTCTGTAAGTCAGAAAGATGAGGAAGACAGAGAACATCCAAAAAATAACAGTTGCTAACATTTACTGAGCACATAGTCTGTGCTAAGCACTTACTCGTCTCTGTTAATAATCACAAGAACTCTTAAAAGCTGCCCATGTTGGTGTATTTGGAATATTCCACAATAAATACGTGTCTGAATATACTTAATCTTTTCCACTAGTGACAAACATGTTAGTGTTTTTCAAATTTTATTGTTACATCCTAAACTGTCACAGACATCCTTGTTCAATTCTGCAGGAGTTCTTCAGGGATAGATACTGAGAAATGGAGTTGCTGTGTCATAGGACACGCCATTTTAAACACTTCCGTATATCCTGCCAAATTCCCTTCCTCACTACATCAGTCTAGGTTTTCCTCGATCACATTTAATATTTTCACACAAATTTTTTTCTAAACCAGTGTGTAAACTGCTATTTTATCATTATTCTTAGAAATATGGTGTATTAGGATTTTGGAGAAATCTCTCTTAGAACAATATACTTTAAAATGTTGGATAGAATATTGTAACCAAATAAAACGAAAACCTCTGTTAATGCTTGGCTAAACCAGAAAGAAAATCAGAGAATTCCTCAGAGATCAGAAAGAAAGTGTGAACCCACAGGGGTGGTGAGCTGGTGTCTTCTCTGGGTGTACTTACCAGTTACAGTGACCTGGAGCCGAGGGTTTAATGAGTCACGTGTTTAGGGAGCAGGTGAAAAAGAAAGGAGTGAGAACTTCCATCCATCAGAAACCACTAAAGGGCTACCTTCTTTACGTGATAACTAAACAAAAGGGAAAAATCTGGTACAGCAGAGGGAGCTGTTCGGTAACTTTCTGTTTTGGCCTTGACTCTGGCTGGAGCAGGTAAAAAGGAAAATAATCACATTTTTAGGTTACTAAGCTTCCACAGATGTTAAAAGGGTGATAAAGGAATACAATACAAACAAGACTATACACACAAATAACAAATGAAATGGACCAATTCTTCAAAAACTACATACTACCAAAACTCACTCAAGATAAAATAGATAACCTGAATAGTCCTATAGCTATTAAAGAAATTCATTCCAAAAAACTTCCAAAAAGAGAAATCTTCAGGAGCAGATACTTTCACTGTGGTTTCTTCCAGACATTAAGGAAGAAGTAACATCAGTTTTATAATTTCTTCCAGAAAGTGGAAGAAGAAGGAATACATTCCAACCCATCTTACGTTGGCAACCTTATCTTAATACCAAAAGTAGACAAAGACAGTACAGAAAAAGAATACCATAGACCAATATCCTTCAGGAATATAGTTGCAAAAATTTCTGACAAAATATTAGCAAATTGAATCTAGCAACATATGAAAAGAATAAAACACTGCAACCAAGTGAGGTTTATTCCAGGAATGCAAGGCTGGATCAATACTCAAAAATCAATATAATCCATCATATTAATAGTCTAAAGGAGAAAAATTATGTGGTCACATCATTTAATGCAGAAAAAGCATTTAACAAATTTCCATATCCATTTATGATTAGAAACTCTCAGCATAGTAGGGACAGAAAAGAGGTAGGAGATGCAAGGAGGACTGCTGAATAGAGAAAAATGTTAAAGATATGGGATAAATCTAAATAACCATTGGCTAAAGCAGTGTTTAATTTGAGGAGTTAACAATTCAAGATGGAACTAAAATATATAACAACAATTCCATATAAGTCAAGATAGGAGATATTGTAACAAAAGCATACCAATAATTTCTTGTATTATTCAGATGTTGACAAATTTAGACTTTGTAAAGTCAAATATGCATGTTAAAGTTTCTAGAGTCATCACTGAAAGAATAGCAACAAAGTATAGCACTTCTTCACTAGTGCAGAATAACAAGGACATAAGGAGTAAAACAATCTCAGAATAATCTTAAGGAAGGCAAGACAGGTAATGTTAATAATAGTAACAAAACAGCAACAAAAATAACTTTTATAAAAAGCAAAAATAAAAATGCAAGGCCGGGCCCTGTGGCTGAGTGGTTAAAGTTCTGCCTGCTCTGCTTCAGTGGCCTGGGTTTGCGGGTTTGGCTCCCAGGTGTCATGCTGTGGTGGTGTTGGTCTATACCCAGGATCTGAACTCACAAACCCACAGCCATGCTGTGGTGATGTCCCACGTACAAAAAGATAGAAGAAGATTGGCACGGATGTTAGCCCAGGGCTAAGCTTCCTCAAGCGAAGAAAGAGGAGGATTGGCAATGGATGTTAGCTCAGGGTGAATCTTCCTCAGCAAAAAAAAAGGAAAAATAAAATATGCAAAATAAGATTAAGAACTGTGTCTAAGTCAGTAGGCCAGGTTGTGCTGACATTATAAATTGCCCAGATATCTCACTGCTACTAAGTCACAACAGCAAATGTTTATTTCTCACTCACTCTCCATGTCCACGCCCTGGGTCCAGTGTGGCCCTGCTGCACCTCGTCAGCACTCTGGTCCTAGGCTCACAGATTAGCCTCTGTCCTGAACATTGCCAGGTACCGTGTCAGAGGCAAAGGAGATGTGGCAAAGCATCGCAATGGCACACCTCACTGCCCTTGCATTTTACTGTGAGGGAAGTGGCAGGGACTGTTGGGTTCAACAGGGTGGGTGGGGAGTAATAATTGCCTTCAGAGAAGGGCCACTTCAGAGAGGGAAAATAATATTTGGTGAATGCAATCTACCACTAAATAAATCCAAACATATCAGAAATCACATTAGATGTAAATATACTAAACTCTCCAGTTAAAAGACAGAGATTATCAGAAGTGTTTTGAAAAACATCATTTCTATGTCCGTTATAAAACTTTCACCTGTAACATAAGAACACAGAAAGATTAAGAGTCATAAGATAGAAAAAAAAATTGGTTACAGGTAAATAGTAACAACGAAAGCTGGAGTGGCCGTATTAACATGAGTCTAAACATATTCTAAGGCAAGAGTATGACTAGAGTCATTACGCGTTGGCAAAGGTTAAATTTTACACTGTATGATCTTAATTACATACATTTAAAATACGTAATGCTAAAATTGACAAGACTACAAAGAAAAATTTGTAAATTCACTACCATAGTGCTAATCAATAGACAAATAAAACAAAACAAGTTAAGACAACAGAGTCAAACATCTCAATAAGTTGTGATCATTAGTGGGTATCTATCTACTAATTTTCTTTTTAAAGATTGGCACCTAAGTTAACAACTGTTGCCAATCTTTTTTTTTTCTGCTCTTTTTCCCTGAGTCCCCCCAGTACATAGTTGTATATTTTAGTTGTAGGTCCTTTTAGCTGTGGCATGTGGGATGCTGCCTCAACATGGCCTGACAAGTGGTGCCACGTCTGTGCCTGGGATCTGAACCGTTGAAACCCCAGTCCACCGATGTGGAGTGCGTGAACTTAACCATTCGGCCATGGGGCCAGCCCCTACTTATATCTTTATATAGATAAATATATACTGTCATGTGCCACATACTGATGTTTCGGTCAGTGGTGGTGGTTCTGTAAGTTCAGTAGTACACAGCCTAGGTGTGTGGTAGGCTATACCATCTAGGTTTGTGTAAGTGCACGCTATGATGTTCCACAGTGATGAAATCACCTAACAGGGCATTTCTCAGAAGATATCCTTGTCATTAAGTGACACATGACTATATGCTCACTAATATGTATGTAATTTTATATGTCATATAAAACACTAATGGATGTAATGAAATATTGAAGTCACCTTTGCAACTACACATAGCCATTTATAAACAATTGTTATATACTAGGCTGTAAATATAAGCCTTAATTACATTTAAATGATGTTTGTCATTAGAACACACTCTGACCACAATGCAAACAATTCAGTAATAAATAACAGAAGGATGACTAGAACGGGCTCTTTAGCACAGCTTCTTATGTTTAGAAATGATGAAAACGTTTTAAATCCCTCATGGGTCAAAGAAACAATCATAACAGAAGTCAGGAAATTCTTAGACATGAAAGATAATGAATATAATGCATGTAAAAATTTGTAGAATTATTTCTAAAAATGACTACTTGAAAAATAGAAAATCTGGATTGCTCCACAATCATTTAAAAAATAGGACCGGTGGTTAAAATCTTGACTTCAAGAAAACACCAGGTAAGATCTACCAAATTTTAAGAAATGGTTAGATCGTCCCAGAATATTTAAGAAAGGAAAGAGGGTGTATTCATCAATTAATTTTATGAAACAAGAATATTAAAGTCCAAACTCACGTGTGAAAATAGATGTAAAAATTCTAAACAAAATATTAGCAAACCAATCCTCCAATGATTGAGTTGAGTTTATTCCAGAAATACAAATTTGGCCAATGTCAGAAAAATCTGTTAATGTAAATATCCACATGAACAGATTAAAGGAGAAGAACTGGTCATTTTTGGGTTTGAAGAAAAAATATTTGATAGAATTTAGCGTTTATTTATGATAAAAACTCTTAGCAAATTAAAAATAGAAAAAGAAAGCTATCTACAAGAACAGGAGGAGCAAACACACTCCATAGTGCTGTCACCTCGTGAGAAAAGTTCCCTGTGAAACCTCAAAGGTGATGATACGATTGCTGCCACTTCTATTCAGCACAGCGCTGGGAGTTCTCGCCTGCGCAGCAAGAGGAAAGCAGGAAGGAAGTGATTTAAGTTTTGCAAAAGAAGAAACAAATCTGTTATTATTTTTGGTGATAGCGTTGTCTTCGTAGAAATCCCTTCCAAACAACTAACAAATTATTAGGATTAGTAAGGGAGTTAAGTCAAGTTTCTTGATAGATGATTAACATGAGGAAGTCAATTGCTTTTCTATGCAATAGCAGCAGGTAAAAGCCACGTAGAAATAAATGTAATGCAAAGGTGCAAAGCCTTTACGGAGAAAGATGTATAACTTTATTAAAATACATTAGAGAAGACTTTGTTAAAAGGACAGTTGTATTCGTTTCCTAGGGCTCCCATAACAGAGTACCACGAATGGGTGGCTTCAAATGACAGAAATTTATTCTCTCATGATTCTGGAAGCTAGAAGTCCAAAATCAAGATGCCCAGAGGACCACGCTCCTTCGGAGACTCTGGGCAGAATTCCCGCTGGCCTCTTCCTAGTTTCTGGAGGCCGTCAATCCTTAGGGCTCCCCGGCTCGCAGCTGGCTAACTCCAGTCTCTGCCTCTGTCATCACGTGGCTTTCTTTTTGTATCTTCAAATCCTCTTCTTATGTGGACACTAGTCATGTTGGATTGAGGGGCCACCTCACTCCACTGTGATCTCGTCTTAAGTAATTACACCTGCAATGACCCTATTTCCAAATAATGTCACATTCGGAGGTGCTGGAGGTTAGGACTTCAGCAGAGCTTTTTAGGGGCCACAATTCAACCCATAATAAGAGTCATACCAAGTTCATGAATAAGTACATCACGTTTATGTTTAGGGGCATCCATCACAAAAATATGAATTGTCATCTAAGTTTTACAATTCAACTCCAATAAAAATTCCAACAAAGCTAATTTTTGAATTTATGTGAAAGACAAAATAGTCAAGAATAGCCACGACAATCCTAGGGATAAGAACTTGGTAGAAGGACTCACTTTACTAAACGTCAAACTTATGAAGCTGTAGAAACTAATACAAGGGGGACCGGGGCAGAATTAGATGAAGGAAATAGAATAGAGAACCCAGAATCAGACCCACATAAATAGGAAAATCTTATATTTGACAGGGGTGGTATTGCAAACCAACAGAGAAAACTGAACTAGTCAATAAGTGGTCCTGGGAAAATACACATATATAGAGGAAAATTGAAAATGGAGTCCCTACCTCATACTATATCAAAAGTCAATTCCACATAAATCAGGAGTTCAAAACTAAAATACAGAATTATTAAAATTATTAGAATAAACTAGAGAAGATTATCTTTATTACTTTACGGATAGGAAAGAGCACAAAACATAGACAGATTAATGTTTTACTATATTAATGCCCTAACATTAATCAAGTGTATTGTTTCTTTTCATTCCCTTCTTTTAACTACCTATTAAATTCCAGGGCAGTGGTAGGGACCAGGATTCAAAACTGAAGAACACAGACCGTGTAGGGAGGAAAAGATATATTTGGCAAATAATTTCCATTTTTGCAGTGTTCTGAAGGAGGACTGCAGGGGCCCTAACTTGCCTGGAGGGCACCAGGGAAGGCCTGTGTGACAGAAAAGACTGAGTAGAGGAGGCTAAGGGAGTAGAGGTGGGAGGGACAGTCTCCTGGCTGAGGGGGCGCTCAAAGGCTCTGGGAACCTTGCCTGTGGACGATGCAGCTGAGGCCACCGGAGCTCAGGGGAGGACTGCCCAGGACGAGACAGGAGAGGCCGGCAGGCCAGACCATGCAGCATCCTGGAGCCGTGTTTAACATTCTGAATGTTACCTAACAGCCATGGGAGCCATTTTTTTTTAAAAAATCAAGGGAATGAGATGATAAGATTGCATTTTCAAATAGCAGACCAGATGCCATCTGGAGAACAGAGGGAGCCTTGGTGCACGTGGGAGGACCACATCCTCTTCCCTTGTCCATTGCCTTAGATGCTGTCTCCCAACTGTGGTTTATGAACTAGCGAAGTAAGGAAGCTTTAAAAGTAACAACATATTATATAAATAGCATAATAATAATGGTGTTGTTAATAATAATAATTAATAATAACAATGATAGTTCAAATTTCCAGAATACTTAACACACTCCAGGAATAGTTCTAAAGAATTTACATTGTTACTCTTGACTCTCTAATGAGGTGGATGCTGTCGTGACCCTCGTCTTGCAGAAGGATGTTCATTGGCTTGCCCGAGGTTGCTCAAGAGCTGGGAATTGAACCTGGGAGGTTTGGCTCCAGAGCCCATGCTCTTAACCACTTCACTGTGTTAGCCAGAATTAGGAGAGAGAGTAGAGCAACTCTTTGTATGCACTCTACTGGAAACCAGTCTCAAACTCAACCAAGACCCAGTGGATGTGAATGCTGCTCTGGCATAACCACAGGGATCAGTTAGGAGCATGACCCAGGCCCAGCGCTGGCCCAGCCAGCACGACTGACCCAGTATTGAGATGCAGCCAAAATCAACGGACAGTCTCTTTAATACCTCAAGTAAGGACTGAGGTGGACTCGGGCAGAAGTTCTGTTCTCGAGTCCCATGATATCTGGGAAAATCAGGTTTATCATCTTTGCTTGACGATACCAAATGTTGATCTGGCCTAGAATGTTGCCTGCCCACTTCCTTCAGCCACGGAGGCCAATGCTGAGGTTGTGTGGGTAATTTCCACGACGGCTGTGGTTTAGACATGAACCCAAGCACACACCTGCAAATGCACTAGCACACAGGCGTGTGCATTTGTTCACAGAAAAGCTCACATTCCTTCGGTGAACAAGCCCTCCGTATGGCTTTGGAATATCTGCCTTTCAGAGGAGTTGTCTCAAGCCACTTTCTAGGAACAGCTATGGGTCTGTTACAGCCACTGCTGCAGTCCTCACACTCGCTGGGCGTCTGCCCAGGATCTGGGAGTTTCGCGAGGCTGGGAGGGTTCATTGGGAGAAACTTTAGGCTAGGGTGGCTGCAGGAAGGAAAGCAAGTGGGAAACATGGAAGCGGAGACTCTTCTTGGGGTGGCTGTTGTTTTAATTTGTCGTTTGTTAACAAAGCTCCTTTTCATTCACTGTTGTTCCTTCTCTCTGTCCATTGTCAGCAGGATTGCAGCCAGGGGTCCTTTCTATGAACTGACTATGCTTAGAGTTAGCTCAGCCTGTTCTGTCTGTTGTCATTCCAAAGACACATGATCATCAATGGGAGGCCAGTGGCTTAGAAACGGATGGCCAGGAGAAACAATTACAAACACAGTGAGCAATGTCGGTTCATGTCCTTTGTGTGGCTCTGTGAGCGCACAGGTTCCTCTGCTTTTCTCTGAATGTTCTACGACACATATCATGGAAGTGTGACCATTGCTTCTATTTTCTGGGGCTTTCCGACTGAGCTATTTCATTCATTCCAATAATGAGCCAGTTCAACTGCTGACCACCCCAACCTCCACATTGCTTTAGAAAGAAGTCTATATACGAAGAGAGATTTAGAGAACAAGGTCATTGCCAATTCAGCTGCAAGAGGAAACTAGAACTGACTGGTTTTTAGTTTTGTTTTTGATACAACTCCTATCATATATATGCCTTACAACCTTTAAAGCCTTTTAACAGATTATTTCATTTGCTTCTCTCAAAAACTCTATGAAAAGTATTCAAGAAATTGTTAATAATGATTTTCTCTAGGAAGGCAGGGAAATTACATTTATTTAAAGAATTACACTTATGTAAGTCATTTTATTTTTCCAAGGCACATGCAATATGTTTGTGCTTGAAAAAGAAAACAGGTTGAAAAAATACAGATAGAGAAAGGATGATAGAGAAAATGGGAAAAATGTAAGCAATTGGTGAATCTGGCTAATGGCATTTGGAATTTCTTTTACTGCTTTTGCAACTTTTCTCTAAGTTTGAAATTATATAAAAATAAAAAGTTACAATAATGCCGTAAACAGATTAAAGGCATGTAATTCCTTAAAATGGGTAATTCCAATAAATTTGCTTGGAATTCCCCTAGGAATCCCAGCAAAGCCTAGATTATTGGCTTTGCCTGAAATCATAGATTTCAACTATAATAGAGTAAACTGTAGGCTGAGGGAGAAGTTACTGATTGCTGAAGCATGACATGACTGGGTATTCAGTCCATAGCTTTTACTGAAATGTGAAACAAGCTGAGCAGATTCTTTGGGTTTTCTTTGTAGGCAGGTGTGCAATTACACGTGACTCTGCTTTTTTCTGAACATAGTATACTCCATACGTTAGAAGGTGATAATTACCTTGTTAGATAGCCATTCTAGTTTTTACATACCATGAAATTCATCTGTTTTAAGTGTATAATTCAACCACTCTTACTAAATTTATAGAGTTGTTCAACCATCACCACAATCCAGTTTTAAAATGTTTCCATCACCCCAAAGGGATCCCCTGGGTCCATTTATAGTAAATGCCTGTTCCCACCTCCCAGGCCAGGCAAATACACTCTCTGTCTTGATAGATTTGCCTGTTCTGGACATTTTACGTAAATGGGATCATACAATACGTGGTCTTTCCCATCTGGCTTCTTTCACTTAGCAGAATGTTTTTGAAGTCCATTGCCACTGTTTTTTCTGGGAATTTTTTCCTGGCGTAAGAAGTTACTCAAAGAATAAGCAAATATCTTACAGTTACTCCGAGGAATGGAGAAAGCAGGCCACCAATATATCCTAACAGGGCTGTCACAGCTGAATCTGCATCAACAAGAACTCAGCCTGAGAAATTTTTCTTGTCCAGAAGGCATGCTTTTCTGGAAAACAAAAAAAGTTGGTCTACATTATCTGCCAGAATCTAGGAGGTTGTTGAGCCCTAATTTCTTAGTGACACAGCAGAGACTTTAAGAGACATGACAACAGAGACTTGGTTATTGCAGAGAGGATGCAAAACCAACAGGCAGCTCATGTTTTCTGGAAATTACATTTCTTCAGTTTGACAAGAATTACAAGCTCTCTTTCAAATGTGAGAGTTGGGAGACACACAAAAGTCTTGTTTTGTTCTCACAGCAGTAGAATGGTGTAATAAATGTCTCTACAGTAAAAAATAATGCAGTATCTGGAACTTGCCGTTAAATATTTTTATTCCAAGAAAGCATGGTGACCCCAAAGAGATGCATGTTTTGTGATAATTTCAGCTGATACCAAATGTGAGATGTACGGAAACGGTAGGAGCAACTTGGTTTTAAGAGAATATTGGTCTTAAGAAATATTGTATTTAATCTAAATGGATGATGCAAAAATTTATTAAGTACTTATTATCATTTTACTGTAATCTGAAACATTGAGGTTTGCCAGAAAGTGGGAAAAAACACGTTAGATTAAAAAGTCCAGTGGGTAAATTTTTCTTATGAGTTCAAACAGTTTGAAAATGAATTTGCATACTCTTTTCCTTAAAAATGGCAGAAGAAGTCTCTCAATTCTGTGTATGTATATGTATAACTCTGACTTTGCAGGAAATCCTTGTTCCGCTGCGGGGAGAGACTGGACAAGGTCCCCTGCGAGCATTTGCTGCAGCTATGCTTACAGCGCTGAGGGCGCGGTGGATGGTGTGGCTCTCCTGAAGGGACCCTGCAATGTCATCCCCTTGCTCCTGCTTTATCTTACTTACTTACAAGTGTCTCTGACTCAGTAAAAAATGTCCTGCCTTCTGCGAAAGTGATGAGATTTTCACATCATTTTGTTTGGTTTTTGGAGAGTCTGTTTTGTTGTTTTTGGTTTGCTTTCTCTGCATCTCTCTTTCTAACTGAGTTGCCTAGGCTGCCAACCACCTCACCCCCTGGTCAGTTTGCAGCCAGGCCTCTGTTCTGACACTATGTGTCACGTGCAATTGCAAACTGTTGTGTTGCTGTGATATTTTAAATGAGCTATTTCAAAATAAAGGTCCTGTACGGACAATTTTGTCACCAGGTTGCTCCAGGTTTTTAGATTTCTGAATAAAAGCCATTTTACCAAATCTTATTTTTGTTTGTTTTTCTAGGACACCCTGAGGTAGGATAGGAGAAGTTTCCATTAAAAATTTCTATAGTATTTTCCTCCACGATCAAGGCATTGTATGATTTCAGGGATGGAGATATATTAGCATCTCACAAGATAAGATTTCTGAGCTGAGGATCCGAAGCCATAATAAATCAGCATCTGAAGTTGTAAGCCCATGAGGACAACAGAGACATTTATGTTCAGCCCAAATTCAAGCTCAACCACTGGGACATGATCGTCTTCTTTGGCTCCCCACGTGATAAAATCTGCACAGATGGAGATGAGGAGCAGAGGCGGCACCAATGGTGGTCTTCTGCCCCCACCGCCGTGACTGGCGCCCCAAGACGGTGGAAGACACCACATCGGTTTATTCTGTTATCACCATAGAAACTTAACTCCCTTCCCCAGAGATACAGTCCAGCAAAACAACGCAAACATGGACAAAGCTGGAGTGAATTGCTGCAGAGCCATGAGTGATCTAAGTGATGTTCGGGGTAGGCAAACTATCTCATGCCCTAAGGCATCGCAGAGACGGGGAAACAACGCTGCAGCAGGTCCAAAATGGAGACTAGAAAGCTGAGACTTGACAACATCTAGCGTGGCCTCTGGAATCTCCCATGCCAGTGGAGTGTCGGGACGTGGTTTGGCCTCCATGCCCTTTTGAGGCTCACCATCCATCCTGGAATGAGGCCCTAAAGGAGTGGGCGGAGCTCCTGGGCCCAATCTTGCAGTGGGGCTCAGACTCTTCCTTCCATCAGAGGTTTTGTAATTTGTGATCTTAGAGTGTCCCTGCCTTACTCCCCTCCTCCCTGTCCATATTTAATTTTTTCCCTTTGCCAGCCATTCCTCATATTTGAAAATTGTAGAAGATTACGCAGGTGTGATGTACCATCATTGTCATCGACAGCAGCATCGCTGTCATCACCATCTTTGTCATTGTGACTTGGAGGCGACAAGAAGCAGCAGGTGAACAGTCACTGCAGAGGTACTCAGGGCTTGGGAAGAGTAAACTTGCAAGCTTCCTGAGTAAACAGGTGACATCTGAGAACAGGTGTTTCTACACGTGCTTCCATGTGCACATCCCCCCTCACCTGTTCTCTTGGGGAAACACCCAGACAGTCAAACTCTCCGCACAGTCACAACGCTTCCAGCCTGTGTCCACCTCAAACGGGACCCAGCGCTTTCCATCGCAATGCAGCTGTGAGGTCAGCTGAACATCAGCCACCCGGAAGACTCAGTGAAGAATCCATCAGATGTCTGAGATGGATAAAATTGCAACTCACTCTGAATTGGAGCATTGATAGCATTTATTATGAATCAGTTTGTGCGTTACAGAAAGGAATTAGGACATTTCACTTTGTGAAGCAGCCTAGTTTTCTTCAGCATGACAGAAAAACTCTGGCTCGAAAAGAATATAAGTTTTCTGCCTTCGTTAAGTACAAAAGTGAAGAAATGTAGACTAGTCAATGTTTTAGCAGCAGTTTGTTTAATCAATAATGTTACCTTCAACAATCTTCTCATTTATGTGATGAGTATTATGCTATGGAATAATAATAATAATACTAATAATAATAGCTAACATTTATTGAGTATTTACTATGATCCAGGTCTTTCTTTCATGTATCAACTTGAATGATTGGCAGTGGCTGCATAGTGTTGAAATGGATTCTGAGACTTTGTCTGAGTTTAGTGAGCAAGAGTGTTGCGATTGATTAATGATGTCTGCTTTGGGCACAGGATGGAAGAATGATGCCTCATACAAATATATTCATGTCCTATGGTTTTGTATCATCAATACAGGTAGAATGTGACAAAGCACATTGAGAGAAGCACAGAGAGGTGTGAAGTTCAGAGGAGAGATTCAGGAAAAGCATTAATGTCAAGGTTGAATTTGACTTAGCTTTGACAGAGGTTCAGACTTTCTGGGGTGAAGTTGAGAGAAGAGAGAAGAGGATTGTAAGCAGAGGGAATAATTTGAATAGGATGTTGAGACAAGAAGATGTAGGGTGTGTTAATGGACAGCTAGTATTTAGGTCCATCTGGTAATCAGAAGAGATAGTGGGAACTTAGCTGGACAGCGATTTGGAAGAAAAGTATGGAGGGCTTCACTGTTGACTGAAAATGGTTAGAAATTGAGAACTATTTAAGTTATTTTGTTGGGTGGCCAGCTATGATGTGTGTCTTAGGATTATTCTGAAAAGAGCAAATAGAACAGATCCAAGAGAGAGGGATTGGAGAACGCCAATGCTAATGCAGTTGCAATAGTCCAGGTGACATGCACAGGTCTGACTAGAGTGTAGGAAATAGCTATGTGTGACACCAGAGGCAGAATGAACAGGCTTGATAACCAACTGGGCACATGGGTGAGAACAGAGAGGACTGCCTGCCATACATTTCTATGAAGTTTATTTAACAGAAATAAGGAAGCGGAGGGTTTTGTGATGATGAGCCTTGTTTTGTTCATCTTGATTTCAGTGTGTTGCAAGGAAATATCTAGTAGCAGGCGGAAATTATGCTTGGTGATCAGGAGATGTATAAGGCCAGAAAGATGGTTTAGGGAGAGGCCTAGAGATGATAGCGGATGAACTGAGAATTTAGAGGCTTCCTAAGGAAGAGAGCATGGACGAAAAAGGAGGATAAAAATGACCTTGGCACCTGCTTCATTTGGGGGGGGCAGAAGGATGGAGCCAAGTCAGCAAAGGTGACAGAAAAGGAGAGGTCATTAAGGAAAAGGGCGAGCAAGTGGAAGACAATGGTCAACTCCAGGACCATTGTAAACAGTCCTACTTTGAATTTCTCTTAGAGTTTAGATCATCAGCTTATATTCTCATCTATTATATCAAGTAATGCTCACAAGTTTTGTTTTATAACATGTTTATATATATTATGGAACATCCCTGGAAATTTCCTTGGTTTTGTGCTGTCTTTGAATATGAACAAGTAAAATTTAAGTTGTCCTTGAGCCATTGTCCTCTCATGTATCCTAAATGTTGAAACACGCAGAATGTTAAGTGTAAAAATTGTGTTACCATGCAAAGCTCTGTGTTCAGCGTGCACAATCTCCATGCCTCATCTGCTCTGAATTTCCTCCAGATATGATTGTTCCTTTCTCACCATGTCCTTTCCATTGTTCCATGGGTCACAGAATGGACTCCACCACTGGGGCTGTATCCTCTTTCTCTGGGAGCCAGCTATAACTCCCACATATAAAAGTTGGCATCTGAAAATCTTGATGTAAATAAAACTTCCAGAGATACTGTGTTTACTTCATTTTCTACCCTCCCTCTTTTTCCTTTTACCTTTCTTTTCTCCATCTTTTCCCTTTCAGGAAAGGACTCCAAGAATTTTCAGGGGCTCATCCTCCAATATCAACTATGCTTTCTGGTTTTGTTTTTTTTGCTTGATGTATTCTTTGGCTGATTTGCTTTGGATTTTGTGATTTACTATTTTTATTTATTTTAATAAGTGTGTGTACTAGGGGAATGTGCAGGAAGCCATGCCTCCATCCCCTCACGTTTTATCCTGATCTGTGACTGTCCGTCAAGGGTGGAATGCATTGATATCTCTGTGCCCCCATCTTTCATCAGCATCCATGGCATCCCTATTTCACCACATTATGAAACCCTTATTCTCAAGGGGGCAATATCATCTCCAAGGAGGCAAAAGTTAGTTCCTCAGATGGGGTGAGAAAACCTTACTCCAAATGTATAAAGGACATGTGGACAAATAATATGGAAACAGACATAGAGTCTGTCTGTGGTATTATGCTTTCACCGGGGGTGACCAGGGGAAACAGTGCCTAAAAAGCCTTCTTAGAGGGCGATAAAGAAAAAAAAAGGTTCAGAAATGTTGGTCTAAGAGAAAAATCACGCCTTGTCTCAACGAAAGCTCTTACTTGAGCCAAACATCACACATAAATCATGAAACACAACAAAGTAGAGGGAAAAATGGATATTTTCATCCACATATTCACCTGTTTTCTGCTTTTTGGTGTGCTTTACACAACCTGCTCTCCACCAGTGTTGTCATCTTTTCTAGAAATATTTTTCCAAAGAGCTTGATTGCAGGGTTTAGGAATGTGAGTGGTCCTAGTTTCTAGCATCCTCTATCATTTGTAAAATCACATTGTGGGCATTTCTGTCTAACTGTATGTGTGTGTGTATATTTACTTTCTTCCGACTCTTTGTAAGATGTGCTAATACAGGAACAGAGGAAGTGCTAAACAATGAATGTGAGATGCTCAGGAGTCTGGAGAACTCAGGAGTGTGTCCCTCAGAATCAGGAGCACTTCTCTTTTTCAATTTATGTCTGAATTGCTAAATCATTTACTGTTTCATCTGGTGAGCACCCTCTATCAACCCATATCTTTCCATTTTTTAGACCACATCCTTTTCCCTCTCTCCACACCAATTTTGTAAAGAACTGGTATTTTTGAAACGAACGTTGTAAAATACACCATCACTTTGGGGCTCCTAGTATCTATTACTCACGTGTTTACTATGTCACTTGCCTTATGTCATTGAAATTTTAATTTTATTTGTGTGTGTGTTTGTTCAAGAGTTCTCTAATGGTGGCAAGCACAGAACGACATGGGGGCATGTTGGAAGAAAACGCGATTCTGCTTAGGAGAATCAGGTATTTAGTTTCCAGAACAAGGGTGATGGTGGGAGCTAAGTCTTAGGAACAAAACAGAGAAGCTGTTTCAGATCTGGGTACCAAGGCCAGAACTCGGACTGCAGTGTGGGTAATCTAAGGTTGTGCCTCAGAGCCCTGTTGAAGATCTGTAGGTTGTCTCTGCTTAGGAACAAGGACCAGCCTTCTCTGGGGCCAGTTGACCCCAAGCTTTAAGAGAAGAGAGAGAGACAAAATGCAGTAATGAGAATCATAGTGTTTTATATTTGGAAGGGACTGTGGAAATCATCTAGAAACCTGCACAAGCCTCATTATTCTGCTAGAGTAGTGGAGGCCCGCCGAGGCCCAGGGAAGTACCCAAAGTCCCAACACTGGAGACAAGCTGGGGTTAACAGCCAAGTTCCCTGCCCCTCCTTTATGCACACTACTTTATGCCAAATAATGATTTTCCAGAGCGTGAGTTTTCCTTCTCAAATTCTATTTCTTGGTCATTCATGACACTATATGTGGAACTTCCTATAAGCAAAGACTCTGAGATGTCTTACATATTCAACAAGTGAACTCAAAGCAATAAGGAAGATTAGAAACTTTTTAGAATGCTCTAGAAAGGTGGGCCTTAATAAATATCTGTATGGCTATGCCTAAAACCTTGTGTGACTCTAGCTGTCTAAGGTCACCTAGAGCTCTTTAGGATGAAATGCTTCAACTGAGGCCTGGTGGTTTTTGTATGCTTGTTATTCCTTTTCTTTCTCCAGTTTCGCTGGCTTTTCTTTGAATTGTCTTGCATTTCAGGGTTATGAAACTTTGATAAGAGTAGAGTGAGAAACAACCTAACAAGGAATTATTAGCATCTCCATTTTGTGGGATGGAGATGTTAATAGTAAAATTATTTTATTCTGAAAACTATACTTTTGTACCTGACTGATGCTTTTTGGTAAAAGCATTTGCAAATAAATTCCTTATGATTCTTCTCTTTTCAAAGTCATGTATTCTTCCTTCCCCTCCGACAAATCTTTGGGCAGAGTAATTTTTCAGAGTGTACACACCTCTCCGCACATTTCAGAATGAGAAGAGTCCTACAGCTACTAACTGAACGTTAGCCATTTTTGTACTTATGATGTGGGCTGGAAAGAAATAGAAATTACACCTCTCCTCTTTCCACAAGCCACATGCACACTGGCTCCAAGTGAATGGTTTTCACACAGGCCAGTTTCTGTACGGTGAATTTACCCACTTTCCAACAGCCCTGAGAGGGATTTCATTCTCCGCGTCTGGTGGCTGAGGCTGTCCCGTGAGTACAAGGGCACCACTGTGCCAGGCGTGGGGCCGCCTTATTTGATGAAGACCACAGCTGCCTGGCACAGAGCTTCTGTTTTGATTTCCCAAACCTCCTGGAGGTGAAGGAAGGTTTGCTGACTGTGGTCAAGAAGGCCCCAATTACGAGTGATTCCCTAACCAAGTGTTGAAACATTGCACTTTGTAATTAAAATGCAAAACACACGCAAACTGGAAACGCTAGAAAAAAATTTTTCAGGAATTTTCCTTGAAAGTTTGGTTTCTCACTTCCTTCAAGCATCATCTCTCTAAATCTACCTTGATTTTCTTTACTCTCCTACAAACAGAATGATCTCTTCTGATCTCTTTGATCCTGTCTCTTGAGAAATAGGGATATGATTTATCCTATGAGTAAAATATATTTTAGTCCCTTGCTTTTCTTCTCATGTATCTCAGATACTGTCCTCACTCTACTTTGCTGCTTCTGCATCAATAAACTCTGTGCTAGCAGGAAAATGGAGGAAAAGACAACGCTAGGTTAAGCAATTTTGCCTTTGAATCTAGTAAAATTTTGCTCTGTGTGTTACAAGCCTCTGTTATTGGGTGCATACAAGTTTAGAACACTTTCTTGGTGAATTGAATCAGTTATCATTATGTGGTGACCATCTCTATTTCTAACAATGCTTTTTGTTTAAAGTGTATGTTATCTGATAGTAACATATCTGTAACAACTCTCTTTTAGTTGGTGATATTTGCCTGTTACATTTTTTCCATTTTTATTTTTTCAATCTTTCTATGTCTTTCTTTTCTGCTTCCCATATAGCTGAATTGGAGGGGGTAGGGCAGGAGACTAATGTGGGTCAAGATCGGTAGAGAGGGAACTGAGACAAGCAAAAGGAAGGACAAAAGAGATTGCACTTAAAAAAAAAGCACCTGTAGGGGCTGGCCCCGTGGCCGAGTGGTTAAGTTCGCGCGCTCCGCTGCAGGCGGCCCAGTGTTTCGTTGGTTCGAATCCTGGGCGCGGACATGGCACTGCTCATCAGACCACGCTGAGGCAGCGTCCCACATGCCACAACTAGAAGAACCCACAACGAAGAATACACAACTATGTACCGGGGGGCGTTGGGGAGAAAAAGGAAAAAATAAAATCTTTAAAAAAAAAAAAAAAAAAAAAAAAAAAAAGCACCTGTAGGGCCTGGTCCAGTGGTGCGGGGGTTAAGTGCGCACGTTCCGCTTCGGCGGCCTGGGGTTCTCTGGTTAGGATCCCCGGTGCAGACATGGCACTGCTTGTCAAGCCACGCTGTGGTAGGCATCCCACATATAAAGTGGAGGAAGATGGGCACGGATGTTAGCTCAGGGCCAGGCTTCCTCAGCAAAAAGAGGAGGATTGGCGGCAGATCTTAGCTCAGAGCTAATCTTCCTCAAAAAAAAAGCACCTATAGGATACTAATTATGCAAATGTAACTATGCATCTGGATATGTGTATCAAGAGCGTTGAATGAAGAAAGAGAAAGGAAAAGTTTCATTTGCCAAAGACCCCATAGACAATGTGAAATAACTGTCACCAAATCAGGAGAAAATAGTTTTAACATGCATAACAGGAAAAAGATTACTATCAGAATACGTGAAGAATGCCTGTAATTTGATAAGAAAGTAGTAATCCATCAGAAAAAAAGGACAAAGGATACAAATAGGCAATTCATAGAAGAAGAAATGCAAATGACCAATAAATATATTTTTAAATGTACAACTGCGCTAGTAATTAAGGCAACGCAAATTAAAATGAGCTTTTATTCTTCACCTGTTGGATTAGGAGATATTTCAGAATTAGGTGACGTTATATATTGATTAGGGCATGGGGGAAAGGTAATTCTCCCTCTAAATGAAATCTCTGGTCCAGATTTAACTTTGTACTGCCTTTTTGTAGGGCACTTTGCCAAACCTTTTAAAACTGCACATATCTTTTGAGCCGGTAATCCGACTTCTTGGTATCTGCCCAAGAGAAATGCAGCCACATGTGTGCAAGGAGGCATGTACGAAACTGTTCTCCATGGTACTTTATGGAATAGTTTTTTTTTTAAAAAAAACAACCTTGAATTTCCACTAATGGGGCAATAATTTCATAATCCATTCTATGGAATATTATGCAATGGTTTTTTAGGTGCAAGAAATCCATAGTCACACTCACGGAAATACCTAAGGACTTCTTGCCAATTAAAAACATTCACAAAAGTAAAAAAATTCTTTTTATGTAAAAAATACAAACTTGAAACAAAAGTATTTATTTGTATAATTTTACATGTAAACAGAAAAAGGGTTGGGTGGACACTAAATTCATGGCAGGCATTATATATAATAGAAAAACTTGGACTAGAGAGAGGATTTTAGAGTGACTTGACTTGTATCGATATTATTTCAACTTCTTACCGTCAGAAATGAATCCATATTTTACTATGTGATTAAAATAATTGTTTAAAAAAGAGATGATCGTATATTTGACCAATGGCTGAAGTTTTCACGTGATTTGATTTTAACTGGTTCATTGGATCATAGTTTTCAATGCAGTGATGACATTCTTCTCTTAACCGAAAGGGTGAGGCTAACACACACAACATCAATTGGTTGACCACTGTGACAAGCAAACTTAAAATTAACTTCAGCCTAAGAGAGAAACTTTGTGTCTAGAGTGAAATGATCAATTGAGGGCCATGAGCAAATCTCTTTTCTTCACGGAGGAAACACTGATGCCCTTTTTAGTTGAAATCATGAGGTACTCTCGCAGACAGCACAGACAGGTGAAAGATGGGTGGAGCCATCTGGAATCATTCTTGCTCTCTATTTCCTTAGGATTCTCTTACCTTGCCAACACAAAAGGATCTTTTTCTTTTTAGTATCGCATGCACCTGGCTAGGTATTGCAAGTCCAGTAGGCATAGGATAAAGGGTCTGATCCTATAAAAGGTTTCAATATCTTTAGGAGTGTAAAGTATGGTGAGGTCCTCAAACCCTACAAACTGTGTGATGAATTTTAATCTTGCTTAAAAAGTATGAGGCTTTTAAAAATTAAACTCTGAAACTCTGAGCTGCCATGGACTGTAGTCTAATCTTTCACTCCACAGAGGAAGAAACTGAGGACCAGAGAGGTTAAGCATCTCACCTAATGTCAATCAGTGCCCTTGGCAGTGACTCATGTTCATCGGGTTCACAGTGGCTCCAGATAGACGGTGACGACAATGTCACCTCTCTAGGACCTAGGCGCTTGTCACGGAGGCGTGGATCCAGAGCTGCCCGCTTATCTGGTGATAGTTCTAGAAAACCATCTAAACAAGGCTTTAGAAGGTTCCAGTCTCCATCTAAAATCATCTATTTATGGAAAACTCCAGAGGTTATTTATTGTTTACTTTTCCCAGGCTATCATGAGCTTATATTATATTATATTTAAATTCTACCTTCAAGTGAGATTTTGAGCCATTGTCCCTATGAACGAAGAAGAAATTAAGTTGTCGAAGTATATAGGGGCCAAGCTTATATATCCGTAAAATGTGGAAATTTAGGATGAAAGTTATTCTAGTTCAATGCTTATCCATAAAAATTGGTATCCATCTTGAGTGAGGTGCCCTGTTGCCACAATTCTGAAGTATCTACTTATAGTAAAGATGAAATGAGGATAGAGTATTGATCTTTATTTGACCTTTATTGAATTTCCTGGGTTGACATGGGATTGCAATATTATTTTAGTTTGTCTAAAGTACACAAAACCTTTTTGTAACTGAAATAGGGGGATCTTCTCTTCCCTTCCCCCATTTCCTTTATTCCTCTCTTGTGTGTACACACACATACACGGAACATTATCTCCAAAAACCAAAATGAAAACAGGACCTGGAAACTCAAAACACTTGGTCATCCTTCTGCTGAAACTGAATGTAACAATGCAGCATATTCTTACGCTTTCCCCGCTTTCCTTCCCCCCACTTTTCTCGGCATTGTCCAGGGGGATTGACAAAGGTTGGAGACCTAGAAGGCCCGTTTAGGACAGTCTGACTCCATTGCAGGCTCAGCTGAGGACACATCTGGAACCCATTTCCTGCCAGGGTGGACGTGGCGGCCGAGCACCCGGCTGTGCTCAGCCCAGTCTCTCCTGTGTGGCTGCGGCCGCCTCTCACGGCCAGAGCCGGAGAACGTGGCTGCAAGTGAAAGTGTTTATGTGTTTATGTGACCACAGGTATGTGCCCTCGGTGACAGACCTCCCATTTCATGTTGTATGTCCTGGCAGGCAAGTGGATGGTAGGATGAAGCCAGGGGAAGTGCCCCTGACGTTGCAATGTCACCATCAGGAGAAGGAGTGTCCCTGGGTATGGCACATCGGCGTTGGGATTATGACTGTGGCATTTCTTCTGGATTTGGGCTGGATGAGGCGTTTTGGTAATGATGCTTCCTCTGATGTTAGGTTCAGTTATCGTTTTGCCCAATATTGGGGGCAGGGAGACGGCCTGTTTCACTAGTGACAGGTCACCACTTCTCTGCATGGCGAACGCACCTTCTGAGCGTAATATCCGCCCCCAGCAGAGCCATGACGGTGGTCAGGAAGAGATGGTCTCCTCTCTACCCGCAGAGAGCTCTGAGCCTTGAGACAGCCGGTGAGCTTCCGGAACCAGCTTCCTGCAGGTCAGGATGACATTTGTGCTTGCTGAAGCCCAGTCACAGTAGAAATGTTCCTCTCCCTTCCTGAATGTTCCAGGAAGAAGAAAGGCTGTGGGAAACCAGTTGTTTGGTATGGTTAGATGCTTACAGGGTGCCCACCTCTGTGCTAGGCGATGTGAGCAGTACCACGGTGATGTGAGTCAGAGCGTCTGTGTTTTGTCGTTACTTGTTTGTGTTTTGCCTTTTATCTTGAGAAGCCTCATGCACAACAGGGACCTAGTGCTGAGAAATGAAGGCTCCCTCGTGACCTTCTCAGCTGTGCCTGTCCTTCGGGGGTTCATCAGGTCTGCTATGGGCTTTTCCCCTTCTTATTCTGTAATTCTCTGTTTCCAAGGTTTCCAGCAATCCTGGTCATATGGTCACACCCAACTCAGGATTTCTTGGTCACAAAACCCATACATCTATCATTTAATGTCTGTGAACATCTCCTCTTGCCCCACACATGCCTTGAGGTAAAGCATCCCACATCAAATGCAGCATCCTCCTCCTCATATTTATACTTTTCCATTACTCACCTAATAGCCCAAGTTAAAAATCTCAGAGGCATTTTTGACAGTCCCATCTTTTTCAGTCTAAACTATACATGTCATGTCCTTTTGATTTTTGCTTTCAAAATATCTCCGGAACACATCGCCTCTCCTCCACCTCCAAGGCTCTGGTTAGGTCTTCAGCATTTCTGCCCTGGACCATCAGGGAAGGCTGGCAGAACTCAGTTCTAGGAGAACAAAAACTCCCTTTTCATAAGAAATATTTTGTAACACCCTCTTTACCCTGAAATGAAATTTATAAATAGCACAATCTACCTGAACACAGATTTAAAAATTTCATATAGAGCCCAAACTTTGATGTGAAGGAAAAATACAACTAAAGAAGCTCCTAATGGCAGAATACGTGCTTCAGTGCCTGAAGGCCTGGGCTGCCCACGCCGAAGGGCAGAATTACGGTTAGAGCCGTCGCTGTAGGAGGAAGCAGTGGGAGGGGACGGCTGTGAGCGCAGCCCACTACAGACGTGCTCTGGGGGTTCCCCAGATACTGAGCATGATGTTGCTGGTGGTGGCATAATTTTGCAATAAGGTGAAAACTCAGGGTAAAGTTCCGAACCAAACAAAGTACAGTTTTCCCTTAATTTATAGGTGCAAAAGTTGCATTCCTGGAAAATTCAGTGTATTTTAAAATCATGCCAAAAAGTCCGTTTGTTTTTATATGTGAATGTGTAGCAGGACATTTGAAAATGGTGTAGAACAGGATAATTTTTCACTGTGGGAGTCGACCCCAGCATGGCTGGACATCTGACATCCCGGGCTGCACCCACCCACTGCCAGAGGTGCCCCCATCATTGCAACGGCCAACAAACCCTCCACAAATCTCGAAAACATACCTTAGCCGTTGGTAGCATTTCCACTGGGAAGCACTACAAAATCTTAATCTATTCATATTAATTTTTACTTACACAGGCAATACACAACTACTTTCTCCTCGTAAAAACGGAGATCTCATGGGTGAAGCTAAACCGCCTTGGGCGTGCGCCCACCCAGGTCTGCTTCCCTCCCACCCCTCGGGGCACTCACGGTCAATTGTTTAGTAGGTATATTCCAAGACTTACTATATATTATCCTACAATTTATGTTCCCCTAGAATATATATGCCACCTGTTATGAGTTGAATTATGTCCGCTGAAAATTCGCGTGTTGAAGTCTTAACCCCTTATTTGTGACCTTATTTGGGAATAGGGTAGTTAGAGACATAACTAGTTAGGTTAAGATGAGCTCATGTGGGAGTAGGGTGGGCCTCTGTTTCAACAGGGGGAATTTGGACACAAGACAACACCAGGGAAAATGCCACGGGAAGATGAAGGCAGAGACGGGGGTGATGCTTTGCACGCCGAAGAATGCCAAAGATGGCCTGGGAACGACCAGAAGCCAGGGGAGAGGCATGGAACAGACTTTCCCTTCCAGCCTCAGAAGGAACCAACCCTGCCGACACCTTGCTCTCATACTTCTAGCCTCAGAACTGTGACAATAAATTCCTGCTGTTTAAGCCACTCAGTTTGTGGCACTTCCTTATGACAGTCCTGGAAAATTCATATAGTATCCTTCTGTGCCTTAGTTTGAGGTGACAAACAGACAAGAAACTATCCGCATTAAGCGGGGCTGAGGAGGGGGCTCCAGAGGCTGCTGCCTGTTGGATGACCTGGGATATCCGCCCTGGGGAGCTGTCAGTCGGGCAGAACTGGAGGGAAAGTTGACTGCAGAGTGCAGACTCCTGCACGTAGGCTGCGCCTTTCCCCTGAGCCCATCTAGCAGCAAAAGACTCATCTACTAAATTAGATTTGCAATCAAGTCGTTTCTATCAAAAAAGAAAAGCTGTAATTAGCCTTAAGACGTTTTTCAAGCAGTAGGTTTGTTTTAGAAGTGAAAAATAATGAATAACTCAAACTGCACCTGGGAGCACGAGAGACTTTTAACTGGCTGCAGTTTATAGCCTGTGTGACTGGGGGAAATGTGATCTCCGTCTCCTTCTGGATCTTTCTCTACACCTTGCATATGCATGCATGGTGAAATGGGTTCCAAAACACAGCTTGAAATGTAGTGTATGACATACTCCTGTAAATGAAATGAATAGTTTAAAAGCACGGGCCCTGAAGGGAAAAGCAGACCTTTTAATATCCAGTTTCATAAAGCAATGCCTTTAAAAATAATTTGCGAACTGGAAAGGCAATTAAAAGGGTCCTTTTACTCCACTGTGCCACGTGTCACAGCCTTTAAGCTTTAATGAGCATCGCTCAGTGTGTCTAGGATTCGGCCAAAGACATTTGGCTTGAGCAAAACTACGAAAAGCCCTGCTAAAATGATTATATTCCATTTAGTGCCTTTAATACTTTTGGTGATGACGGATTACTCTGAAAGCAGGGCTTGTGGAACCTGAGTATTTGCAGTATTTCACCTTGAAATGTCTATAGGAATGTTTCTGTAGGCTTTAAAAAATTTATATTCTAAATGGAAATTTCTGAATATCAAAAATACTGTTAATTTTCTACATGTTAAAATAGTTTAAGCTAATAGATACTTATATTATTTTGCTCTTCATTCAAAATAAGTGTATTTGGGCATAAATAATTCAGAGATATATATTTTATTATAGGTTGTACACTTATTCTCTATGTACAATTATCCAACATATAGAGATATAAACAGAGCAGAACTGGAGGGAAAACTCCGTTTACAACATAAAAGAGATGTAACAGAGTTCTCATCAATGGATGTAAATTTGACAATTTTTAAGTTAAAATATGAACACTTCTTTTTGTGGGTGCGTTTGTTTCATGCTTTTTCAGTGTCTTTTAACAGTGCGGACAGCATCACCAAAGTACTTACTGTTTCTCTCATGCCTACTTGTCACACCTGTTTGTCATTTATGAAATTGTTTGGAATAAATAGAGCACTTTTGCCATTCAGCAAGATGATCACATAGTGCCCTAAGGGAGCACTAGCTGTCTGAAGGAGTGACCAGTCTGTCATTGTGTGACCCCACTGGAGTTCTTTGAGAGGTTCGAGAACAAACCAGCCAGCCGCCTCCAGGACTCTGTGTGCCGTGTCCTCCTGAAGCTCTAGCTCTGTGCCCTGCAGGATCACAGTGGCTCTGACCAAAGCCCCGAGTGCTTTCCGAGTGGGTGTTTACCGATTCAGGTTGGGCTCACCACTTGGCCTCCTTCCTCCAGACGTCCTCGGGCATCCTTCACCTGGCTTCCCGGGGTCCCTCCGTCTGCGCTGCTCACCCACCTTCTCCACCTCCGCTTCCTTCTCACCCTTTGCATCTTCATAGGCTCTGTCTCAGGGAGAACTTTCTGGGCCTTCCACTCACTGGGTCAGGACCCCCCGCCCCACACTTCTCGTGACACTATCATCTCCCCTTTGCACATCACAGTTGGAATGTTGCATTGATTCGTGCGGGCATTGGCAAATGTCCATCTCTGTCTGTGGTCTGTAAGCTCCGTGAGCCCAGGGGCTTTGTTTGGTTTTGTTCCCCTGATATCTAACTGGGTGCCTGGCCCACAGTGGGCAATTACTAAATTGCTAAATACACTTAATAAATATTGGTGAATAAATGGATGAAGGACGAAGTTATGAAGTAAGCATTTTTGGTTTGAAAGCATTGTGTTAAGGGATTTACTGTTATGAAAAAAAGAATGACATATTGCCCAATACCCACTTGTGCCATTCAAACTGGCCATGTGTTCAGTGGATTGACCACAGACCAGCCCCCACGTCCGGGGCAGGACGCACATGGTGCTGTTACCTGTCGGGAGCGCTTTCCCGTAGAAGGAGCACGTAATTTCAGCACACGTGATTGAGGCCGCATAGCAAGGGGAGCTCAGCTGTTGATCTGCTTTTGCATATTCTTCAATCATTCAAAACCCTGAATTGGCGCACTCACGATGCACTGGGACACGACACTGATGGAGGCAGGTGTTTTCTTCGCCGTCCTGGAGCTGGCAGTCTCCAGCCCTGGTTCTCCACTTGTGGCTCTAGATTCTTTGCCTCAGAATCACGAGAGCGGTTATTAACATGTGGCTTCTCAGCCTCCACTGCAGAAAAACTAAAATCAAATATTTCAGAGTGGGACTGGAGAAAGCTTAAACTGAAGGAAATTCCCTCTCTCACTCTCACTGACTTTGGAGTTCAAGGAGGCCCAGGAAACCGTTAATAATGTTTCCTGAACTACGAAAGAGAGGATTGGACTAGAAGTCTTCTCAGGTCCTTTTTTCCCAAATGACTGAGAACACAGAATAACGGTAATAAAACTAAGCTCACCCAAAGGTGCTACTATGTGAAAGGAAATGCTAGGGACATTGCTACAACCATTGTCACTCCCACTGACAACCCCACACAGCCCTGCAGGTAGGGCAATGAGAACTTCATATCAGCCATGGTCCCAGCAGGAAATAAAAGTTTACCTGGATGGTTCAAGTAAAAAGAATGAAGGCGTAACTTGCCGAGAAGGAAGATTAAGGACACAAACAAGAAATGTTGACACGCCTAGAGGCTTGCAACAGCAGGAAGCCGTTACAGTCTTCCCTCGGACTGGAGGGAGATGGAGGGAAGCAGTGCCACGGGAGCCCATCGAGAGCTGGAAGTGTGGAGGAGACGGCTCGTCCAGCTGGAGCCACAGTCATGGAGAGACACAGACATCGCCAGAGATGCGGTGCCAAACAGGGAAGAAATACTCTGACCCTTCTCTTCTCCCACCCTTCGCTTTCCTGACAGTGGATCTGCTGGCTGCAGAAACCAAGCAGAAACTGGCCACTGGCAGGGGAGCCCATGTGTTGAACCACAGGACAGAAAGACGGAGAATGACTGGGGGAGGGGTGGAAGTGGAGAGTAACAGCACATACGCTTTGCTCTAAGGTTTGTGTGGAGAATACTCCCCTTTTGAGAGACCTTTCTTAGGTCACACACCAAGCACAGAAGGGAATCTCAGCAGATTCACTTCTAGAGCACTATCTTTTCTTTGTTTTACTGGGGTCATAATAGTTTATAACTGTGAAATTTCAGTTGTACATTATGATGTGGTAGTCACCATATATGTGTGCCGCTTCGCCCCTGTGCCTACCCTCCAATCCCCTTCCCCTCTGGTAACCACTAAACCGTTCTCTTTGATCATGTGTTGGTTTATCTTCCACATGTGACAGAAATCAGACCGTGTTTGTCTTTGTCTGTCTGGTTTATTTCGCTTAACATAATACCCTCAAGATCCATCCATGTTGTTGCAAATGGGACGATTTTGTCTTTTTTATGGCTGAGTAGTATTCCATCGTATATATATACCACACTTTTTTTTATCCAATCATCAGTTGATGGGCATTTGGGTTGCTTCCACATCTTGGCCATTGTGAATAATGCTGCAGTGAACAGAGGGGTGCATAAGTCTCTGTGAATTGTTCATTTCAAGTTCTTTGGATAAACACCCAGTAGTGAGATAGCTGGATCGTATGGTAGTTCTATTTTTAATTTTTTGAGAAATCTCCATACTGTTTTCCACAGTGGCTGCACCAGTTTGCATTCCCACCAGCAATGGATGAGGCTTCCCTTTTCTACACACCCTCTCCAACATGTGTTATTTTTTGTCTTGGATATGATAGCCATTCAAATGGGTGTAAGGTGATATCTCATTGTAGTTTTGCTTTGCGTTTCCCTAATAATTAGTGATGCTGAACATCTTTTCATGTGTCTGTTGGCCATCTGTATATCTTCTTTGGAAAAATGTCTGTTCATATCCTCTGCCCATTTTTTTGATCAGATTGTGTGTTCCTTTGCTGTTCAGTTGTGGGACTTCTTTATATATTTTGGAGATTAACCCCTTGTCAGATATATGATTTGTAAATATTTTATCCCAGTTGTTGTGCTGTCTTTTTGTTTTGTTCCTGGTTTCTTTTGCCTTGCAGAAGCTCTTTAGTCAGATGAAGTCCCATTTGTTTATTTTCTCTTTTGTTTCCCTTGCCCAAGTAGAGATGGCATTCGAAAACATCCTTCTAAGAGAGTGCTCTGTCTTCTTGCGTCCTGTGGTGCGCATGTGTCACAGCTGCATGTGCACAGTGCTTCCTGGGGTCTTCCTTTCTCCCTTTCGATTAATTTGCTGCATTTTCACAGTGTCAGTGCGATGTAGCAGAAAAAGCACGAAGTTTAGGGCCAGGAAACATGGGTTTCAAGTTCTTGATGCTGACCTTTAGCAAGTCACTGGGTCTCTGTGGGGCTTACTTTCTTCATCTGTGAAATAGAGTCATGGTCATGTGCCTAGGGCTCTGTCATACTTGTGTTGGGAAGTGGGAAGACAGTTCTAGAAGTATGGACTTTTCCCCTCTATTCCGGTGAAGAGGCCGCAGGGACTCACAGCCAAAGAGAGTGAGATGGTCAGAATCAAGTCATCAATGTCCAATTTTTCCCAGCTCCAAGCCTTTGCAGACTCATCACTCTTTTGGGTGTAAAGTCCTAATGCCTCAGTGTGATACCCACGGACTTCCCTTCTGCAGCTATGCCTGATCCTCCATCGCACCTGAACAGGAGGTAGCTCCTTCAGCTACATGCCCACCTCGTTGTCTCCCCATTACCCCTTGAAATAGCTCATGCTCTTCCTGCTGTCAAGAATGCCCTCTCCTTTCTCCTCTGCCAATCCAGTTGCTGCCCACTCCTTTCACAGACTTGAACCAGCTCACCTGCCCAGCTCCAGTTCCTTGAAGGATAGGGCTTTAGGAAGGGAAGAGGCAAGGGAGCTGGGTACCAAGGAATGATACATTTATCATCTCATTTTGTCCCCATGCCCACCTAGCAATAAGTGTCATCACCTCGTTTTACTTAGGAGAAAACTGAGATTCAGCGAGGCTTGGTCACTTGACTAAGGTCATAGGCTACTGAGCGGCTAGTCTCAGATTCAAATCCAGGTGTGTGCAGTACTTCATGCTGCCTCCTTGCCCGTAGGAGGCGTGTGGCTCTTCTCTAACGATGCTGTCGGGACGCTTATCTACTGATGCAGCTTGAGGGGCCTTCAAACCCTTTCCAGCATCAAATGGTTCATCTGAGGGCTTTGGTCTCTGTAGATATGTGACAATATGAGATGCTAGAACATGATATTCAGGCAGTTTTCCTTTTAAAAATTTTTTAAAATAAGGTAAAGGTTTTGTGATTATTTTTCTAAAACTATATAATGGAAGAATGGTTAATGTTGCTCATATTTAAACCTACTAATGAGTTGTTAGGATTTACTTCGAATGATCTGGCAGTCACACTTCATAGAAGTAAATTCTGCATAATTTTATTACCGATGTAATTTTCCTAGAATTTAATTGACTACGTCTGATTTTAAAAATATGTCTATTTTAGGGCCTCCCTTGGCACTAGGAGCTAGTACTTTCTTCACGATGGAGTGGAACTGGCCCCGTGGAAGCAGGTGGGTTGCAGCTGTGTCCTGGCTGAGGTTTGGGAGGTGGGCGAGCCAGCCCCACCGGCTGCATGCTGGAAACGAGGCGTTTCAGGCGTTCTTCTGGAGAAACTAAACTCACACCAGACAAAAAGTTACCAAATCCTGTCATTCTGTCAGACCCACTCCCAGAGATCCGTAACCACCGTGGTTAAGGTTTTTTCCTTGAAGCTGCCCGAGGTGCTGGTGACTCATTGCCAGGTTAATGCATTTCACCTTTCACCAAACCTACAGCCAAAATATTTTTCCACCTTTGTGACTCACTCTTTTCCCAGGCCTGTAAAATTAATTGGAGTTTAAAGAAAATATCCCGGGAAGGCTGAGGCAGTCACCGTCGTCTGTCTGATGTGCACAGCATGTCCCAGCAGAAACCTGGAGCCTCCTGGGTTTCCAGGCCCAGGTTTAAATTGGACGTCCAGACTCTAAGGGTTCCAGTGGAAAAGGCGCTGTAACTTTTAGAAAGCTGCTGTTCCAGTTTCAAAGTCATGGAATTTCTCTAGTCCACTTGATAAAACGAGCATCCATTATGAATCAACCAGGGCACGTCTTTAATTGTGGTGGGCCAGTAAGTCCAGCCCTTTGAGGGCCTTTCCAAGTCCACTCTAATCTGGCTTGACGGTGCCCTCTTGTCTTCTGCCAGTGTCCTGCGTCGACTCTGCTTCGGCTGACTGTCCTTTTCCTGCACCTGAAGCTTCACCCTTCTACATTTTGGCCTTTGCGTCTTTGCTCGTGGTTCCCTTCCCGCGCTGACAATTAGAATGTCCTCCCTTCTTCAAGTCCATTTATCTAAGCTTCAACCTTCTTTCCAGGCTCCTGTTAAATCCTATTTCTTTTGTGACATCTTTCTTGACAAAAATTGCTTCCTCACTTTAGCTTCTGGAACAAGTATTCTCTCTCATTACTTTTAAGAACCTCTCTTTACCAGTGGTTCTGTAATCACTTCACCGTTAGATGCCTATGTGTGGATTTCTGTTTACTTAGCTTGTGATTCATGTCTTTCATCAGTTCTAGAAAATTCTCAGCCTTCATTTCTTTGAAAAAGCTTTCTTCTCTCTTCTTTTTATTTTTTTCTCTATTACTTCTCTTTCTGGAACTCTTATTAGACATATATTGGACCTTGTCCTACTTCCTCCCAACTCTACCTCCTTTCAGATTCTCTGTCTCTTTCTGTTCCGCATTCTGTGTAATGTCTTTGGATCTGTATTCCAGTTTTGACAGTGTATAACCTGCTGTTTAACTTCCCCACTGAGTTTTTTTAGACAATTTTCTTGAGACGTAATTTACACATATAATTGACATACATGCATATAATTTACATAAGTAAATCCAACCATTTAATTAGTTAATTAATTAATTAATTTTTTGCTGAGGAAGATTGGCCCTGAGCTAGCATCTGTGCCAGTCCTCTTCTATTTTGCATGTGGGTCCCTGCCACAGCACGGCTGCCAATGAAAGGTGTAGGTCTGTGCCGGGGAACTGAACCCAGGCCATCAAAGCAGAGCATGCTGAACTTAACCACTAGTCCATGAGGTCAGCCCCCCAACCATTTTAAATTTATAGTTCAATGACTTTTAGCACATTTACCCAGTTGTGCAACTGTCACTATAATTCAATTGTAGAACATTTCTATCTCCCCATAAAATGGCTCATAATCATTTATAGGCAATCCCCATTCCCATTTCCAGCCCTAGGAAACCACCAATCTATTTTTGTCTCTATAGATTTGCCTTTTACAGACATTTCACATAAGTGGAATTACACAGTATGTGGTGTTTTGTGTTTGGTTTCTTTTATTTAGTATAATTTTTTGAGGTTCATCTACATTGTAGCAAGTCTCAGTAGTTTGTTCTTTTTCATTGCTGAATAGTATTCCATTGTATAGATGTACACATTTTGTTTATCCATTCATCAGTTCGCCACTGAGTTTGTAATGTCAGACTCTATATTTTTTTCAATAAGTTCTATCTGATTCTATTTCAAGTCAGCTTGAACAATTATATTCAAACTAGTTGTTTTCTCTTATATTTATTTCATCATATACTTTAGTTATCTTAAACATATTCTCTAGTTGGTTTCTAATAATTCCATTACCTGAAAATCCAAAGGGTCTGAAGCTGATGTTTTTTGGCTATGTGATTCTAGTCTATCCTGCCTGTGTTTTTTCTTATGTTTGGATTTTCAGCTCATGTTTTGTGGGAATCTTGTGTGGCCTGGATTGAGACTGTCCTTGTTGGTGACCAGGATGACCCTTTTTCAGGTTAATTTCTGGCTTAGAGTTTGCTGGACCATGCTGGTGGTGTAAAAATGAATACCAAACTTGCAAAAGTGCAGATTTTTAACCTGTGGTTAAAAATTATCACAAAAGACTTTTTTCTCCCAAACTAGAGCATAGGGAGGAGACAGATATTTCTTTGTATTCTGCCTTTTCTGGTTTGCTCACATCTTTTTGCTCCACCTTTTCCCTGAGGGCATGGTTCTTTGAGAGTTCCAACTACTATATGTCAAAGGCTCAGTTCCAGCTCTCCGGCTCATGCAGGTCCAAGTCCTTGACTCCTGGTCTTAGGAGACATTAAAATTAGGACCTCACTGTGTCCTCAGGGCAGCCACAGTACTGGCTTTCACTTATAACTTGTGTTTTCATCTCACTCTCCATATTTGGTCCTTTATTTTGTGTAGGCATAGAATCACATGTGCATTTTTTTTCCATCGGATGCATTTTTGAAAGTAAATTTGTTATATTTTATTTAGAATTTCTGGGTGTTTTGCAGCATGATTTTTTCAGGATTTTCAGTGTGCTTGGGAACACAGAAGGACACAAGCAGTCAATGGCTATCTTGCTGTACAGATATCAATGTGCTCACATCTGTGAGTATATATATATATTTATATGTGCTTTTATATGTGAACTGTCAGTTGCTTTGCTAAAAATGTGAGCTAACTTACCACTAGATCCAGCATTGGTACCTGACTAGAAGTAACATAGTTCTTTAGGGGGATAAACTGTGCTTTAATTTTAAGAAACAGATTTTAAAGCTTGCATCGAATACTTCCCTAGGGTCCATGGCTTTTTTGAACCTTTGAAGTGTGTACTCTACAACACAATAAATTTCTAGGAAATAATACCATAGTAATTTTTGGATTTTGTGGAATGCTTTGCATCTTTCTGTTAACAGTTTTTGTAAAAAAATGATGTACATGAAAATGTAAATACTTTTGTATCCTAAGGGTTGTGTGACCAGAAAAAATGGTCTTTTCCCAAGATCTTAATGACATGACGTGCTAGGGTCACAGTCTTGTCTAAACCAGGGAACAGAGTAGTTATCTGCTGACAATTCCCTTCATCTTGAAGTTTCCATTTTAGGAAGAATATAAAATTACCTGACCTTGTCAGGAACCGAGGAACTTATTTATTTTTCCAGATTGTCACTTCCAAATAGAAACAATCCTGCATATTAAGAGAAGGCTTCAAATAGCTTCTTAAAACCTAATTCCAAGGCTTCAGGTATCAGTCTTGGAAAGTGTCTGCCTTCTTCCTGAGAATTTCTTCAGGACCTCCTCCCCAGTCTGCTCATATTAGTCCCCCAGGGCTGCTGTGACAAAGTGCCACAAACTGGGGGGCTGAAAGCAACAGAAATGTGTGCTCCCACAGTTCCGGAGGCCAGAAGTCTGAAATCGAGGCGTCAGCAGGACTAGTTCTCACCAGAAGCGCTGAGGGAGAGTCCGGTCCAGGCCTCTCCTCCAGCTTCTGCTGTTGGCCTGCGATCCTCGGCGTCCCTTGGTTAGTGGTCGCATCACTCCAGTCTCTGCCTCCGTCTTCACACGGACTTTTTCGCTGTGTGTCTTCTCCACATGGCCTTCTGATAAGGCCACCAGTCATTGGATTAGGGCCCACCCTACTCCAGTGTCACCTCATCTTAACTAATCACTGCTGCAAAGATCCTATTTCCGAATAAGGTCCCATTCTAAGGATCCGGGTGGCCAGGATTTTTGGAGGGACACTGTGGGCTGGCCAGCATGACCGTTGGCTCTGAGCAGAGGTGATCGCCATCCCAGGCACCCAGGCACCTTGTCAGCACGCTGGTTATCATCTGCCAGTGAAGCTGTAAGGTGTGAGGAGCAGCTTCAAAGACCCAGGGGTCCTAAATGTGGAGGCTAAATATAGAGGCCCTCAGAGAGAAACGTCTGCTTCATTGTGGAAAGCGCTGGCAATCCATGGCGTTCAGGCTTTGCTGGCTCCATCCATCTGGGCTGTCCCACAAGGATGAATTTCCAAAAGGTGGAAAAGAGCAGAGCGTAACTGTAAAAGGAATAGGGTCGAGGCTGCCAGGCGGCTCTAAGAAACAGGGAGACTTACTGGTTGGCAAAGCTCACAGTCACCTTCCCTAAGTCTTGAGGGTTCCTGACATTCTGCTGGGCAATTGTGAATGCAAATAAAGCCCGACAGCCTCCTGCACGATCCTCCACGTCTGTCCCAGTTCCCCCAGGTCACACAGCCAGGAGCCTGGGGTAGCTACGAATATGCAGTCCCCTTAGAAACACACGCTCTCCTCCAAACTAAACAGAGTTATTAGGAAAGAAGATTCAAAATCTTCAGATTTCTTTAAAGCCCATGAGGATGTACGCAGTACTGATTTTTTTGGTTGAACCGATGGGGGTGGTAATGTGGTTTTTCACCAACAAGGACTAAATGTATATCTCCATTCTCCCATTTCTCATTTTTGCCCACAGAGCAAAGAGAGGCATTTTTTTGCATCCTTCTAGCTGCACCCCTTCCAGGCTACAAACCACCATTAGCTCTGGCCACACGAACCTGTGTTTTCCAGGGAATCTCCTTCACGGAGCAGCCTCATGCAGGTACACAGCAGAACTGCAGTGTGCAAGAGCACGCGGCTTGGAATTCAGAACACTTCCTTACTTTGCTAACATGGTTTTAGAAAGTAATTCCTGGCTGCCCGGGGGGATTTTAGAGGAATTGTTGGCTACATACAAACACTAAAAAGTATGAATTAATTTTAATTCCATAATAGGTCCCTGTGGTTGCTCTCCTTCTTAAAGGAAGGATTAGAAGAAGGGAAACATTTCGTTCTATTCATCAAACATCATAGTTAATACTATTCTGACATGAAGTCTTTGTTTACCTAGTATATTAGGTGTAATAGATTTGTCAAACTACTTCTTCCTATTAGAGGTCCTGATTTAAACCCACTTTAAATCAACTTTAGTTGGCTCAGTATCCTCACCCACAATGATTTTAATTCTGTGGAATTAATTACTTGGCTTTCCACTCAAGCTTCACCTTTATCTGTGGCTTTAAAAAGTGTTGCCAGTGTCGCTGGTACTGAGCTTATACCAGCCAGGCAAGAAAGCCCACAGAGCAAAGAGGCTGTGTTGACTGGATGGTTCCTGTTTAAGATGTAGCAATTTTTACATCAGTGATCTGCGGCTATCTTTCTGAGCAACTGAGGCGGTTTGTGGTTTCCTTCTTAAGCTCCGCAGCTTCTCAAAGTCAAAGGCTGGGATAAGAGGTAGGGACGCCATCGTGAACTCCTGACGGAAAGGGACGAGCTTACTCGTTAATCTCGTCTTATTCCTAATACTCCCGTCTCCTTCTTGATCACTTCCTGAGGTTGAAGTCTATGCATTTTTTGGTGGACAATATGTTTTGCTACTTTTCTCAGAATGAAGAAAGTTTTATTTGTTTATGGTTCTTAAAATAATATAATCAAACTGTAAAAAAATCCAATTACATCAAAATTGTCAAAACATCCCCTGCAAAAAGTTTTTAAAAAGTTAAAACATCCAAAATTAGGTCACTTTGAGATAACTAGTGTTAATATTTTAGGGTATATCCTCCCAGATCTTTTTCTATGCAATACACATATTGCTTATAGGTTATAGTTATAAAGTTGTATTTTCCTGTATATATGGATGTATATAGTTTTCTTTTTCACTCTGTGTTAGCTCTTCATCCCTTTCAATGTCTAAATACAGAATCATATTCTGAAATAGCCCAATAGAATTCTCTAGATTTTATGGATGGACCTTAACCAGTTTCCTCTTGGTAGATCTGTTACTTTCCTCTGTTACAAACATGGCATGTATTTTGTGCATATTATTTTCTTATCCACAGAAAGTTTATATTTTGTGCAACTGGAACCAATTATTTGTTGCCTTGTGTGTTTTCTTCCCCCAATTAATGAATTTAAACATCCTCAACCAATCACTCATGACCAACCACTTCTACAAAACGTGGCCTGATCCTTTCGGGGTCAGCAGGAGGGGACGTGGACGTGTGCCTTTGCCACCACTTCCTTCAGCTTATGGGATTAGTCTCCTTCTTCTTACCCGTGGCATGTACGTGACCAGTGGGCACACACGCATGTGCACGCATGCACACACACCACGTACAGGCCACTACATCCACGACTATAGACATTTAAGAAAATGAAGCTCTCCTGCCCCATAATGCTGGTCAAATATATTCCAAAATATGCTCATTTTAACATTTTGTGGCTACTTCTATATTTGAGTATTATCTTTGGAAAGTATGTTTCAAATATCAATTCCAAATACGAAAAATATTTTGAGCATGCTGAAAAAATGAAAGATGGAAACACCAGCATTATAAATACAACACATTTTAGCCAAGCTCTTCAGAAAATAATCTCGTCTGGAAAAAAATCATCTTTCCAGTTCTTCATTTTAGGGATGCATATATTTAGTGTTATTGTTAGGGGAAAGCATACTGCCAAGAAGGACTACGACGTTTGTCCTGAGGCTCATAAACCCTGACTCCGTGCACTTCTCTTATTAATAGAATAATGCAAGGAAGACTTCCATCTGCAGAGCATGTGTTCACATGCATTTTTGCCTTTTGTTATTTATGATAACTCTGTGAGGGGAGCTGGGCAGTCTTATAGTCCCCATTTCAGGGATGAGGACCCCGATCCACGGACCCCTCCAGCGTGGGGCGGACGAGTTTCTGAGTCAGACTCTAGGATTCTTTTCCTCTGGTCTGCTCTCCTAGTGTAGGTGTCAGCTGGTTAATTTATAACTCCATAAAGTCTTTCTGTTATGATAGTTTTCCCTTACTTCAGAGTTTGGGTCCGTAAGCACCATTTGGAATGAGATCATTTTCCTATAAAACTTCTGTTAATAAGTTCCACGACTGATTTGTTAGGCATCCATGAGGCGTGTTTGCCGTCCAGGTCCTCGGCGTTCAAAAATGTTTCTAGGGGCCTGTTTGGGGGGAGAGAAAGTTGTCTCTGACGTGCTCTGCTTTCCAAAAATGTCATCACTGGGCTGTGTGTGCTGTGTGTCCCTTCTACCTCCATTTCTGGCTGTCCCCTGTGTCATCTCTGAAAAACCCCTTTTTCCACAGTTGTTTTTATTAATCTATGAATTTTAGTACAAAAATATAGCAAATTCTGCTTTATTGATAATCCTAAATCCTATATATCTTTCAGCCCCAAATACAGTTAACATTTAGATGTATTTCTTCCTTTTTTTAATTCATCCTTTCCAGTCTTTCTTTATGCCTATATTTGCTCTTTGTTTGTTTTTAAAAATTCACATCATGTAGTATTTAAAGAGTTTGTAGGCTGGTTTTGAATTTAAAGTTATAAGCATTTCCCCATGACATTAAATAAATCAATGTATGTCCTTATGGTGGACTATTATGCAACTATGTTTATAAAAGAATATTTAATCGTTCTTCTATTTTAGGCCATAAGGTTGTTTAAGCGTGATGATGAGGCTAACTAAACTTGGATCTTTTCTTGAAAGTTTCAGGCAATTTATTTTTCCGTTGATGATATATGAAAGGGTCTTTTTCATGGCCTCTTCTAAAAACCTTATCATTTAAAAATATTTCATTAAAGATCACCGCCAATTTTATAAACAAAAATGGTACCTATTCTATTCTGTTCATTTATTGGACATAGACGTGTTTGCTCTTCTGAAGTGTTTTAGGGGAAATCGCCAGCTCCCTTGCTTTGTGGTGATTTGCATCTCTCTGATTGGCCCATTCTGCACCTTCCGATGAAGACAGGTTGTCTGTGCCGAGGGACTGCTGGTGGAGGTGTTGACTTGCACAGCCTCTGCTCCCAGTCCACTTGCGGGTGAGGAGCATGTTCTCCCACCTACAGCTCCTGACCCAAACCAGTTCCATGCAGTAACTTCTGCTGGACTGAGGACCACTCTTCTGTCTTTCTTGCTGCCCACTCTTCTGAGAAGTGGGAATGCCCAAGGACACAACAAAAGGATGCTTTCTCAGCGTGCCCTGCCTCTTAGCCTGTTTCGACAGCATTTCACTTAGCAGCTCTCAGCTCCCCGGATGCACCGTATCGCAGCCACTTTCTGCTAGGCTCGTTTGGGGATAGGAATTGCACTTTCACGATGAGAAAGGCAGACGCTGACTGGATGAGAAGGAGAGAAGCCATCTCCAAAAAAGTGGTGCTTTTGCAATGGAAGGAGCGCTTTCAAGTTTTGAGAAGCTCTGGTCTTTCAGCCGAAGGGCGGGCAGTAGGGAACACACAGAGTCTTGGGTTTTTCTCTCAGGTGACAGAGGTAGTCTGTTTCAGGTGGCCAAAGACAAGTTGCACACCAGTCCACAGTTCTTGAAGTAGTGGAAATCTTCCCTGATTCTAACAGTAGGAGGGTTGCCAGTATCAGTTGCAATGTAGTAAGTTTTCCTCTTTCACCAGATACGTCTTTGCAGGTGTTTTGATTGGAATATCAGAAGGTTCCATAGGTGAATTATAATCATACCCTTTAATTTTTTTTTTAAATTAGAAGCTGCCACTGGTTTGCTGTATTTTAATGGCAGTATCCATCATCTCTGACTACTACGTGTACAGACAGCATACCTTTATATGCTTCTCCTGCATTTAAAACTGGGAAGGCTTTTTGCCACCCAGAGAGCACGTCCTCCATTCTTGTCCCCTGTTCTGTGACAGCACTTTGCCCCGTAGCTGGTTTTTCACACTGACTTCCCTAGAAGAACTTGCCAAGTGAGGGGCAGGAGTGACACGTTTTCCTCCTTTGGAACACACACCCTGTTCGTTCTCCACCATGAAGGCCACCAAACCTTCTGAACGGTTGTCCTTACACTCTGTAAGGCTTGTTTGGCCCTTACGAACATCAGAAAGAAAATAATAATATACATCAAGCATCCCCATTTTAAAAAGCATTCCCAGTTTGATTTAAAAAATAGTACCTCTGATTCTAATTTTTCTATCTCTGGTTACTAGTAAAGGTAATTTTTTTTCTATAATTTTGCCATTTTCGCTTTCATGAGTTGTCTTAGAATAGAGTTCCGCTTTCCTTGTTTCTGAAGTGTGGCTCTGTTGTGTCTTTTCCTTGCTCCTGGTGAGGATTCTGTTCTAAGTTGCTTACAGCTTTCTCAGTTCTCAGAGGTTTTTTCCTCAGCCTTCATCTGAACAACTTCCACGCCTTTTCCTAATCATCCTGCAGCTCCCTGCTTCTCACCACAAGCTTTCCTTGATCCATCTTACTAAAAAAACTCATGTTTCCGTTGCCCTTCTGATACCGCTCTCTAGAAGGCTGGCTGTGACCCCCAGAGCAGTGGAGCATCCCTGTCTCTGTCCTCCTTTAGCCCTCTGTGGCGTTCGGAGGGCTTATCATGTCTGTTTCACATGGAAGCCCTCTCCCTCTTTGGCATCTGGGACCTGGATTCGACTCCCGAGGGAGATCTGTGACATGGTGGAAAGAGTCAGGGCCACAACACTGCCACTAACTTCCCCGTGGTGCTGAGTGATATGTGCATCATTTTAAAGTTTCCCTCTTTGCAAAACTTGGGTTCTAATATCTACCTCATAGGTACATTATGAAGATCAAATGAGATAATGCAGGCGAGAGCATTTTTATATCATATTTTGACGTGTATTCACTCCACAGCTATGCATTTAGAGCCTGCTAAGGACCAGCAACTGTGTCGGGAATAAAGGATGCAATGGGACCAGGTCCCCAGGAACTCATGGCTTCCTGGGGGAGTCAAAACGAATCAAATAATTTTACAGAAGGATATAAAGTTGCCACTGTAATCAGTTTTGGAAAGGGAAAACATAAGGTGCTAGGAAAGGATGCAATGGGGGAATTTGATCTACTCAATCAGAGAAGTGTAGAAGGCTGCCCTAGGGAGTGGCCACTGGATTGAGCATGATGTGGAGAGGGCACTGAGGCAAAGAGATAAGAGAAAAAGTCCTCAGGCAGGACAAAGTCCCTGTGGCAGCAGGCCCGAGGGCTGGAAAGACGACCACAGTGGCTGAAGCACAGAAGGAGGGAGAAGGTGGTACTTGAGAGAGAGATGGGGGCGGAACTTGCAGGCCTCGTGGCCACGGTGAGACCTGGCGTCTCCCTAAGAGCAGTGGCAGCTGTTGGAATCCTTTAGCGTGTGCACGCGGGCAGCTGCCGCCACGACTCTGCATGTCTCAGATCTCCGGCTGCAGTGTCGAGGGGATTGGAGGAAGGCCACAGTGGGCTCAAGGAGACTGCTTCTCATTCTTTCCTGGTGATGGCTGCTCTTCCTTCTCTTGACTTCTATATGTACCCCCTTCCTTCATGGTTCTGGTCTCTATATCCTAATTTTTAACCACCTGCTGGATATGTCTCCTGGCAGCCCAGAAATTCAAGTACATTCTCTTAGCCTCTGCAGATGGAGCCTAGGAAAATACCTTCAACCGCTCCCCTTACCTTGGCGCTCATATGCCATCAGTCACCATGTTACCCAGGTATGTAGTGAATGACGGTCAACCTATAGCACCTCTGTAACCATTTCCTGGACCGTTATGAGACTATCTTTCTAAGCCCCTTCTTAGTCCTCAGATTTGCTCGGTTCCACTTTATCGTACGCCGCTGCTGTCAGATCAGTCTTCCAACGGGCATCTCCAGTTAGGACTTTTTTCTGCCTAATCTCTCTAAACTCTTCACAGCTACTCTAAACTCTAGCCGAACCGATTTACCCACTGTCCCCTGCTTCCCTGCCTCCATCTACAGATGCTACGGATGTGCTGGTGCATTCCACCCCAATGCCATTCTGCCTTTATTTCCATCTGTTGGAATCCTAGTCATTTTTAATGCCTCAGCTGAAATACCACTGCTCACAGGGGACCTTCGCAGACTCCTCCAGACTTACATGAAGTTTCCTTCCTCTGAACTTCTTACAGCACTTTACTTCTCTCTCCTTAATGACGCATAGCACACTGGGATTTGTACTATGCACATTTTGTATATTCGTCTTAGTCTCTCTACCAAGCTCTTTTGCCCTTAAGATCTGGGACCACAGGTTACTCACCTGCGTGTTAGTTACAACACTCATATCTGTGCCTTGTGCATGGAAAATGCTTGATAAATATTTATCAAATTAATGTTTCCTTTATGATAATAACTAATTATGCACATATGATTCAAACTCACTTTTCTATTCTTCACTGCTGTGGGGTGTTTGCCGTATCCTTTTGGAAGTTTGGAGCAAATAATTTTTTTCATTATTCTCACTCAACTATTTCCTCGCTCTTTATTTATTTGTTTTTTTTGGTGAGGAAGATTGGTCCTGAGCTAACATCTGTGCCAGTCTTCCTCTATTCTATATGTGGGATGCCACCACAGCATGGCTTGATGAGTGGTGTGTAGGTCTGAACCTATAAACCCCAGGCTGCTGAAGCAGAGCATGTGAACTTAACCACCACCCCACAGGGCTGCCCCCCCTCACTCTTTCCTATCTCCAAGTGTACAAATATGAGCAAGACATTCTTGAACTGTATGTTATAGAGAGAAGAAAGAAAGGGGCAAACTAAACAATTCCTTTTACGTTTCATCCTGGTTAGAAGCCAACGTAAATGCTTGTGCTAAAGAACATGCCTATTTCCTGCCGTGAAGGCTTGGCCGTTTACCCTGGGACCCCTCTCCACCACTGGCTGCCCTCGAAAGACTATTAACCCCTGCTTTAAGCCAGCAAACCAGATGTGGGTTTTTTAAGCAAATTATTGGTTATTTCACCACATGTAGTTCTTGCAGTTAAGCGTTTCCAGCTTCTCAGAGCATTCCACAGGAATAACATCATATTTTTCCTCCAACCTGTTAATTAACATAATTATTTATCAACCCTAAGCCACAGCTTGAGTTTGTTAAGTGGCCAGCAGAACATATATTCCCTGGATGGAGCCCAATGCTGCTGGAGAGAACAATTCAGCAATTAAAAAAAGGAAAGTCTTGTGGGGAGTGGGGAGCACACTCCATTCCTCCTCTTGCTTCTGGAGAGCATCATTCTGGCTCAGGCTGCACCCCCAGGTCTTGGCTGGATTTCCCTAATAACTAGGCATTGAGTCGACATGTTTTTTAGAATGAAGGATTTTTCTGGTGATCTCTGAGTTCTCATCCAGCTTCAATATTTGAAATCTGCTTTTGCAGATTCAAAGGGTTGAACTGTGAAGTGAGGTGAAATGCTGTTTTTCCTGCTGCTCCCCAAATCTCCTGGCATGTTCTTGGGATTAGCAGAGAGTTCCTCTTGATGTCCCGCCGACCCGACTCCTGCCTGTGCTGCTTTCCTATCAGCTGGCAAAGACTAATAGCACCTTCCCTTAACAAGGGCAGTTCTCCAAGCGTCGTCCGGGAGCTCGGAGGGTCCCCGAGACCCTTTCAGGGGAGCTGCTAGGTCACGACGATTTTTATCAGTGTGGTCAAATATTTGTCTTCCTCTTTCTTGTTCTCTCCAAGTGTATAGTGGAGTTTTCTAGCAGCTACATGACATGTGATATGACAATAGGTTGAATATAGAAACAGAACCAAGAATCCAGCTATCCTGTGTTAAAGCAGATGTTAAATTAAAGAGATTTGCAGAACTGTAAAACAATGCCACGCTTCTCACTAAATTTATTTTTATTTTGAAAAATATACTTACTGTCCATAAAAGTATGACTTTTATATTAACATGTAATGTTTTTATTATTTTTCAAGTCAATTAAGACAAAAAGTTCTCAGTTGCAACTTCTAGCATAGCAATTATTGATAGATATTGTTACTCACGTAAACAGAAGCTCTTTGTGACCCTTAATAATTTTAAGAGTGTGAAGAAATGCCGAAACCAAAAGGTCTGAGGCCCACTGTCTTTCACATACCATTCATGTGAAAAGTCCTTATGCTACCAAGCTTTTGTCATTATGTAGGCAAATGGCATGTTCCTCAGAGAAGGAGTCAAACACACCAGGTATGTGTATGTGTTTTAACCCTTTGGCAAGGACCATGACAAATCGCTCCATCGATCAGTAACCACAGCCCACTGAGACAACCCCTACAGCTTGCTCTAGAGACCGACCTCATGCAGTTACGGTCAAAGTGTTCTTACGGGAAGAAGTCAAAGGCTGAGGATGAGAGAAGCTGGGAGCTGTGGGGCTAAGAGAAGGGAAGAGAGTTTTGGAATTGAATTGATGTTTGAGGAAACGCTCATAGGTAGGAATATCTGCTAGCTACAAGTTTTCTCCCTTCAGTATTATTCCTTGAGAGCAGAAAACCCATTTTCAGAGTTCAGCTACTGCCTGCACTGTGCTTTTTGTGAAGACAATAATTAGTAGCTTGCAGTGGATTCCATGTGAAAGTCACAGTGGCTCCAGGCTGGACCAGAGATGGATACATGTCAAATATTTAAGTAGAAGTTTGAATGGTTGAACCACAAAACGTTTGGGTTTTATTCCAATTCCCGTAAAGTAGACCCCATCTTGGAACGTCCTGTGACTATTCCGTCTCTCCCAGAGCTCATTGACAAAAAGCCTTTCCAGCAAACGGTGGTTTATTAGCACATTAGTGCGTGCCCTTACTCTTCCATTCTAAGAACAACCTCATACACCCACAGCCAGAAGTCATTCCCACTCTGTTTGCAGAACCCAAATAGTAGCTTATTCACACCATTTTGACCAGGATCGCAGTCTTCCGAAGAGTAGAAAGAATTGTAGCAACTATTCAGTTAATCAGTTTTGACTGAACTGCTAGAGACATCACACCATGAGGGTGAAGAGAGATCTAAGCCAGCCGTTGGATCCTGGGTTATAAGTCCTTTTCACATTAAATTGCAGTTTTCAGTGACTCATGGTTCCTTCTCACTCACGCATTGCTACAGCATTCCTCAAAATCACCCTCAATGACTTTAGGAGTCCTCAAGGTGGGCATGGCTCGGTGTGCTAAGGAACATGCCCAATCAGCTTGGATATAAACTCCTCAGAGCGTTCGTTAGCCATCCAATCCAAAGTACTCCTCCAGCCCTGGTACTTTTAAAATGCTATTTATCATTATTTGAACTTGTCTTTTTTTTTGTTTTTTTGTGGAAGCTTGGCCCTGAGCTAACATCCGCTGCCAATCCTCCTCTTTTTGCTGAGGAAGATTAGCCCTGAGCTAACATCCTTGCCCATCCTCCTCTATTTTATATGGCGGACACCTACCATAGCAAGGCTTGCTAAGTGGTGCATAGGTCTGAGCCTGGGATCCAGACCGGCAACCCCACCGGTCCAGCCCCATGAACTTATCTTTTTCAGTTATGTGTGTGTGTGTTTGTACTGACTCCCTCCTTCCATTAGAATCTAACTTCATGACACAGGCACTTTATCTTGCTCGTGCTATATTCCTGGCACCCAGAACAGTGCCTGGCGCGTAGTAGGCTCTCAGTATTTGTTGAGCGAAAGAATGGAGTTACAGTGCTCTCCTCTGGTGGGGTCCACTCTGAACCTGAGTTTTAAGCTCTACTAACAGCTATGATTGTATCTTAGCAGGGACAGACTCAGAGAGAAGCAAAAGCAGGCTTTTTGCCCTTGAATGGCACATAGTGAACTTGGGCACTGTAGCAGACAGGGCCTGCAGGAAACTAGATAAACCATGGTTGGGTAATTCAAGGAGAGGCTAATAAAAGACTATCTATAAAGGCGTGGGCAAGGTTTAAAGAATCTAATGAAGGATGCTGCAGTCCCCGTTGGCTAGTAATGCCAGGGAGCTATCTCCCTAGAACCCCGAGAATGTGGGCATCAGGAGAGGGCTCCTGAGAGGACCTGGAGGCTCAGGACAGGAAAAGTAGCCATATTTGCTACGTTCTGCAGGAATAGAGCCAGAATCATGAAGTGGAGCCAGAAAGGTAGAAAACTGAGACGGGGAGAGAAGAGGGAGGGAGACAGGAAAAGAGAGGCCTCTGGGACCTGCATGGTGGGAAGAGAAATGCCATGTGGCACAGCATCTTCTGGATCCCATGTGTGTCTGTGACTGTCTGATGGTGACACTGCACTGTCCTCAAAACGATGGCAGCCTTATTCCCGGCTCCATCCTGGAAAAGTGCCTGTAGATCCTCAGCTTTCTGGCGTCTTCTATGCTAATCATCTTTGTAGAAGAACTTGCTGACTAATCTATGCCACTTTACACCAGGGTGACAAAGATCTGCCCCACCCTCTACCCAGGGAGGACAAGGAGGACAGAGCAGATTGTGGGGCGGGGAAGAAAACCCTGTCCAACCCCATATAGAAGGCACAGTTTACAATGTCTGGCACACCGTGAGTGACCAAAACATGATTGGCAGTCATTATATTAGACTCCCAACAGATAGCTTGGCTTTTTTAGATTTTCAAGGCCCCTCTTAGGAAACTCGAAACAAGTTGAACTGGAACTGTCACAGACCTTTCAGTGCCACTGCCCAGAGTGGTTCTCACAAGCAGTAAATCCAGCGAAATTCACACTCAGGCAGCCGGGCTCCAGAGCCTTTGTTCTCAAGATGCTGGGGGTGCCTCACTGATACCCCTCGGTACTCACTGAGAATTCTCAGGCATGCCAGAGGCTGCCTACTGCCAGCTCTGCGCTCACTCCAGAGGACTTTCTCCAATTGCAGGCACAGGTAGACCAGAAGTACCGAGGTGTTAACCCCCAGGAATATCCCTCCACCAACAGCCTAGACGTGGTAGCTATGTATTCCAGAGATTTGCCCCTCAAGTGGGATAACTCTGACCTGCTCCTCATGGTCTCTCACAGCTTCCTAGCAGGACTGAGCCCTGGGAGCCTCGTTCCCACAGCGTGACCTTGCTCATTAATGCACCCTGGATTGGCTTTCTCCCCTTCCCTGGCCCAGGGTCCCTTCCTCTCCTGGTTCTTTCTGGGATCACCTCCAAGTAAACTGCTTGCACTTGAATTCTTAGCTCAGGGCTGCTCTGGGAGCAAACTAACGCTGAAGTGTTGCCTACTCTGATCTCCTTACCTTAAATTTCCCCCAGCCTTAACGTCCCATCCTCCTGGGCACCCCTTCCATTAGGAAACACTCTCGGTTTGGTTACTTATACCTTAGAGTGAATTTAAGCCAATGAATCACCATTCCCAATTGAATGGTGAAGTCAACCAAGCTCAGCGTGCTTTGCCTCTGTCCTTCTTTGTGAACTCCTGGGAGTGTTCAGCAGAGTTGATCTTTCACTTATATCACCCCTCTGCTTTGCATTCCAAAGTGTCACAAAGCTTTGTCCCTCCTCTCTTTCCAGTGAACTGCTATGTTTTTATCCTTTGGAAAATAGCTGATTTTTAGAAAAAGAGGAAGAAAGGACACATATGATTCTTGTCCCTCTGCCGTTTTCTCTCCAGTGCCAGATTAGTCCATTGATTTTCACAGCTTTAACAATCACATTTGCATGAATGACCTGGAAACCTGTATCTCCACCACTGATTTCTCATCCAAATCTTGGTCTCCCGCTGTCTACTTGAACACTTCTTCTTACATGTCCCTTATTCTCAAATACAGCCAGTAGATGCAAAATAGAATTCCTCATCTTCTCTTTAAAACATCTCCTTTTACTAAGTTGCCTATTTATACCAATGGTGATATCATTCCCACAATCCTCCAGTTTCAAAATCTACTAGTCATGTGTATTCTTCCCTTGCTTTCGGCTCCTCAGTCCTTTACTACTTCCCAACTCCTCTCTAACCTCAGACTCCTCCCTGTTCAGGTTGCTGTATAGAGGGGATGGGCTAATTTCCCCCAGATTCTTCATTCACCTTGTCACTATGCATCTCAAAAAAATGCTAGCAGCTCTCAACTGACTTTAGGATGAAAATACAAATTTCTCAAAAATGTGTGTGTGCTTTTGTCTTTCTTTCTTCTTTTTAAATTTTATTTTAAAATATCTGCTCTAGTCTGGCTAAAAACTCTTTATTCAGTTTGTCTTTCTCTGTTTCCTAAAGCAAATTCTCCCTGCAGCCAGGCTGGTCTGCCCAGCGCTCCCCAAACGTCATTCTCACTCTCGTCTCTGGGGTTTTGCTCATGATCCTTCCTTAACTGTAGTTGAGAACACAGCTTGAGCCCTGCTGTGTGCTAGATGTTATACAAAACATTTAACACTCTATATAATCTCATTCTTTCTCTAGCATAACTCTACGTGCTAAAAACTTTTATTGTTTACATACAAAGAAACCAAGGTACCAAGAAGTGAAAGCACATTGCCACATTATGCAGCTGGCAAGCGGTACAGCAAGATGAGATCTCCCTTCTCCCTAATTACTATTAAGAAAAACCCTGAAACTTGGAGATCCTTTCAATATTGTGTCCTTTCAATGTCACGCTGGAGCATTGTCTAACAGGCTTCAACAGAGAGTACCTGATTCTCCAGGGAAATGTACCTTTGTTTGATTTATAATTGACTATTGATTAGAACCCAGACTCTGTGAAGTGAACTTAGTGAAGCTTGTCAAGTCGCAAATGATGTTTCTGCTCTTCTGTAAATGCAAATATTTTTGTCCAGTAGAAAAGAGAGCTCCAAAAGAGTTACAGTTTTGTTGTCCTGAAGAACATTAGCCAGTTCTGTTTCTAACTCAGCAACTTCGTTTCAGTATTCTGACTCTCACTAACAATATATACTTTGAGTTTTCCTTGATTCTGTTAGGTCGTCTTTATGATGCCATTGATTCCCTTATTAATGAGCTAAGTGGATCTTTGAAAGGTTCACAGTACATATTTTTATGAGAGTCATGCTTTTAACTTTTAGAAAATTATACTTTGACTATACAGAGCCTACACACTTAATTACTACGCTTAATAACTTCGTGCCTCCCAGTTCCACAATGCCTGCCCCTTATATACCCAAACTTTCAAATTTCAATGAAGACTCATCTCTCCTCTTGAAATCTTCCCTGAATATTCCAGTTCATGCCCATCACTTTCTTCTTAGAATTTCTAGAATACTCATTGGTCTTAATGACATACTTCTTTAATTTTTACCTTATTGTCTTATTCACCAATCTATATCTGTCTACCCATTTATCTATTTCCTGCCCCCTCCAGGCTGATGGAGAACCCCTATGAAGTATTCCTTCAAGAGGCTTTTCAAATTACTCACATATTCGCCCATCTTTGCCCCGAAAGTGCTTGGAATAGCCTTAGACACAAAGTATATGTTCAATAAATCCACATTGGGTAAAATTTATTTGCTCTTTGCAGGTTAACCTTTTCTACAGCTCAGAATTCTCCTGAGTTATATTTAAGCAACTTCAGACAAAACAGAGAGGCATTGTATCCAAGAATGAGTAGCCCTTAGGAGAGAATAACGGGGACTAGGAAATTCTGTGATCACACGAAGAGGGGAAAATGTCCTGTGCAAGCCTGGGGATCGTAATAGTTAACTTTAGAATTTGCCCACATAGTTAAGCCTCATTCCAAATGCCACTTTTCTAAAAAGCTAACCCAGTGGCAATCTGGGCCTTCCCTTTTGAACCACAACTCTGTTTAATTTCAAAACAAGGGCAGATAAAATATGCTAATACACAGCAAGTCTCCCCATTGCTATTCATTAGGAAGCCCCTTTCCAGTGTAAAAGTCCAGTCTTCCGTGAATTCACAAACAAATGATTGCCCTTGTTACTGGCATTCCACACCGGTGATAAAACATGTGAGTGAATCAGCCTCAGCCTGATTGTGTGAGTTTTCTTCGGGAAGGTACTGCGTTCTTTGTCTTGAATATATATGAAAATATATCTATGTGCACTTGTAGGACATTTTAAAATAAGCGCACTTCTTTCTGCCGGGACATTAATAGGAAATCCCCTGAGATCTCCATCTGGTGGTGATGGTGGTGGTGGCGATGGTGGTGGCGGTGGTATGTTTTATGAGTTCAAAGTCTTTGCACTTGAGCTGTAGGAGCCTGCTTAGCATGCCATGTGGGCCACAGCCCCTGACATCCTTAACTAGAATAGCAAAGGGCTGGGAAAAGGAACACGATGGAGTACTAGCAGCCGCCAGAGAGCAGGGTTGGAATGCTGGCTCTGACCACAAATTGGTCCCCGGAACTTGTGTTTTTCATTAGGCTTGCTGCAGTAATGCCACTTTCTAGCATTCCAAAGGATATTCAGACTTATATTAAATTAAATTCTCCTTTAAAAATCACTCCATGTTGGAACAACGTGAAGGATCAGACTGCAATCAAGAAAACTCAGGAAACATAAAAAACTAAGGCTAGCTCTGGCCTCTGCTTATGTTGTGGTATGAATGTACAGTGCACATTGTCCACAATTTACTAGGTAATCTGCAATATATCTTAAAGATGCAGGATCACCTTGAGCTTTTAATTGACTACTTAGCTCAAGTTTCCTTTTAATATTATTGGTGGATTGCAGAAGACAATAGAGTGACCATAATACATTTATATGCCAGACATGGGAATATGTTTTATTTATTTATTTATTTAAGATTTTATTTTTTTCCTTTTTCTCCCCAAAGCCCCCCCGGTACATAGTTGTATATTCTTCGTTGTGGGTCCTTCTAGTTGTGGCATGTGGGACGCTGCCTCAGCGTGGTTTGATGAGCAGTGCCATGTCCGCGCCCAAGATTCGAACCAATGAAACGCTGCCTGCAGCGGAGTGCATGAACTTAACCACGAGGCCACGGGGCCAGCCCCGAGAATATGTTCTGTAATGTGCATAAATAAACACTCATATAAGCCATGTACTTGTTTAAATGCACTTATACATCTGTCTGTGAAATCTCCAGCTAAAAATCAAGTAGGTAAGGAACTTGTCTCTTATTCTAAAATCAAACTCTCACCATAAATCAATTCTCTCTTTTTATCTCTCAAACACACATACATACCCCATACCACATACACACATAAAATTTATACCTGCACAATGAGGCTTCTGAGTTCCTAAATGAGCAAACGTATTAGTCAGAAGAGGCTAGGCGACGCTGCAGGAACAGACAACCCCAAATCTCAGTAGGTTGACTGTATCAGATTTTATCTCCCTCACGTACATCCTCCGTGAGTATGGGCAGATCCTCGGGACAGCTGTTTTCCGTAAGCTGGCTGAGCCGAGCAAGCCAGGCTTCTCCAATATTCTCTCACTTCCGTCTCAGCACACGCATCCAGGACTGTAGCAGCAGGGAAAGAACAGTCCAGAGAGTCAACCACGGTGCTATCACGTGCCGTCTCCACACACATGTCATTGGCCAAAGCGAGTCACTCTGCCACACCTAACTTCCGAGATGAAGAGAAGCACTCTTCCCCTGTGTCTGAAGAGATACTGGTGAGTAACAAAAAATCCTGTAACATGATCAATGGAGCCTAATAATGTAACTGATTTTGAAATTAATCAGCTATTTTCTCTCTCTCTCTCTCACACACACGCACACACACACACACACACTCACACACACACTCACACACACATCTGTGTAGGAGGAGAAGATGTCAGGTGTAAGCAAAGGCCCTTCCTTCTTTCCCCAGAACAGAATAACTCAGCTTGATTACAGAGGCCACGGCAGGTAGGGTATTTCTTTAACTGAAAGTTTACCTTTCTTTAGAGGTTTCACATCATAACAGTATCCAGTCTTTGATAAGGAAGATTTTCAGTCCTTTTCTTGAAAGTAAACTTTAAAAAAGGAAAAATAGAGAATTCTCTTTCAATAAGAGTGAAGTGTGGAAAACGGAAAGAAAAAGCAAAGGGTGAGAGCGTGGATTCTCGCAGCAGGAGTCAGGGAGTGAATGCATTTTGTTTCAGGCCAACAACATGGGTGTGGACTCCCAAGTCCCCAAAAGGAACAGAGTGTATTTTCAGCTCTGATGGGACCAGTAGATGAGTGGAATGCAGCAGGCTTTCCAGGTTCTGGAAAGGAGCAGTGAGGATACCATTTACAAAAAACTTCTTGGCAGTGCTTCTCCTGCAGGAAGGGTAAGACAGGGCGGGTCGTCAGGGGAGAAGAGAGACGCTTTATGTCCTTGAGGGCTTGTTCACGATATCCAGGTGCGTTGCAAGAAATGGCAAGTGCTTTTGTACGTATCCAAGGCGCTGTATGATCTAGCTCCTGCCTACACCTTGCCAGCATTGTCTCAGGCATCTTTCCACCCCCTCATCACCTACCTCCCAAGTCTATGTTCCCACCATGCTGGGCCTTATTCTATTCTTTGAGTGAGTAATTCTCCCTCCTGCACAGGGCCTTTGCATAAGCAGTTCCCATCGCCAAGAATGCTCTGCCTCATCTCTCCTCCCCTAAGTGAAGCCTGTTCATTCTTCAGACCTCAACTCAAATGCCATTTCTCAAGGAAGCCTTCCTTGACGATCAGAGCCACCATTATGTGCATCCACAGTACTGTATGTCCTTCCTCCTAACAAATTCTATGGTTTGTGATTGTGCGTGGATTGGTGTAGTGGTCTGAAAACCATTTTTCTCGTGCTAGTCTATAAGCTCTATGGGGACCATCTCTGTTTTTCTTGCCTTTGTACCTTTATTCCCTATCTCAGTGCTCTGAACATATACCCCAATAAAAATTTGCTGAATAAATGCAGTGTTGTACAAATAAATGATCACAATCTATCATGTTTATATAGCCCTATTTAGGTATCAAGTATTTTACCTCCATTTTCTAATTTTTTATTCACAATAGATGAGTACTGACAGACGCACTTAGGTTGTAACTTAGGGGCCAACATGGATGGTACTTTATAGCTATGACTCTTTATCCAGTGCTCTGACCCTGTGAAAGTTACCACACTCCCCTGGTTCCCATCCTTATGTATGTAAAATAAGTGTTAGATTCCACATATGTAAAGAGATCCTCCAAATAAAGAAGAAAAAGATCAAAGCCCAAAAGGCAAATGGACAAATGTATGAACAGGAAATTAGTAGGAGAGGAAACACAAGTAATTGAAAATATATTAAATGACACTATTGCTAGTGAAATGCCAATGAAGAAGCTCACAAAAGTACTTGCGTTATAATTCAGATGTCCAGAGGAAATGTTTCTTTATTCTAAAATGTGATCTGGTCTTTGTCTAACTCTCACTCACTGTGTAGCAGGAAAAAATTATATATATATATATATATTTTTTTTTTAAAGATTTTATTTTTTTCCTTTTTCTCCCCAAAGCCCCCCGATACATAGTTGTATATTCTTCGTTGTGGGTCCTTCTAGTTGTGGTATGTGGGATGCTGCCTCAGCGTGGTTTGATGAGCAGTGCCATGTCCGCGCCCAGGATTCGAACCAACGAAACACTGGGCCGCCTGCAGCAGAGCGCGCGAACTTAACCACTCGGCCACGGGGCCAGGGAAAAAATTATATTTTAAAAAACTCATCCCAATCTAGTCACTAATAGCCTACACTGATGCAATTAATTTAAACAGTCCATCAGTTTGGCTCAATGGCTCTAGGTAAAAATACTAGTGTCCCAGAGTTCCACCCACTTTCTCTGTTTCTCTACAAGATGACTTTGGGTGTGTAAAGAAGCTTATTGGGTCTTCATGATGTGGGGCTCGTGGGGAGGAAGCTTCAAATCTGGATGTTGTGTCCACGCGATGTCTCTGCCCCGTCTCCCTGTCCACCTGTTTGCTGGGTGCCTTGATGCTGAAGTCTGCAGATCATGAACTTGGTGTTTGCTGTCTCTTTGACTTGGTCATAGCCAGGTGGACTCAGGGATTAGCTGTACCTCATCTAGGCTCTCACCATCCCTCTCTGTGTCTGCCTGCTACACTTTCCACCTGAACTCCTGGCCTGCTTTCGGCTCCATGCCACAGTTGATCCCATGGCAAAACTGTTGTCTGCCAGCTCAGCATCCATACTACCTGGGGACCGAGGGGTTCAGCATCCCAACCCAAAAGACAGCACCCTCCAGGCTCTTATACGAGAACCTAGACTCAAGAGAGGAATTTTACTGGATTGACCCAAAAGGGGTGGGACCAGAGGAAAATATTTCAAGTTTAAGGAGCAAAAACTGCTGAAACCTGAAGAAAGAGGTGTCATTTAGCCCACCTAAAAGAAAAAATGCGCTCCTTGGGGGTGTCTGTGAGATGACATCTGGACGCCGCTTCCATGCAGCACCCAGACAGGAGCTGAACTGGGGTGCGCAGGGGCTGGGGGGCCTGCAGCCTAAGAGTGGTGGCTTTGAGAGTTGTTGTGAAGGACTCTTATGCCCACATTTGCCCCCAAAACTTCAGGGTGTCACTTGTCTTCAAGGTAGATACAGACTGGGGCAATGAGTCTGTCAGGATAGATCAGCATGAAGTAAAAATAGAGAGCCCTCCTAGAATGCTCTGGAAGGCATAAGACTTCTAAAATTAGACCTGATGGTGTAAGTGTGTAAGAGGAAACCCCAGTATCCCCTGGAATGGAATTTCCCATCAGCCCAGTGGGATGGAGTTTAGAACAGATTACATTTGTTTAGGGACAGAAAATAAATGTCATATTTCTTTCTCTGTAGTATGTGAACTAAAATCCTTACCCACACATAAGAATGTAAATATATAAAGAGAGGTCAGGAAAAGAGAAGGACTGGATGGTTTTCAATGGTAACCTTCGCAGGGGGTGGGGGTGGAATGGGGAAGGGGGACAGGGTCCTTTCTGGTTTTCATTCTGTATTTATTTTTCTTGTTTAGATCCATGACCTCAAGCCTCCGTTCTTTCCTTACTTGTGTAATAAGAACATAGGATCAAAAGAGAAATGTTGAGTCAGATGATCCCTGAGAGTTTCTAGCACTCTGCTGTGCTGTGGTCCTGCGATGACTTCCTCCGTGGCCAGCTACCAATGAGAGTGACCCAGCTACGCACGGCCAACCCCTCACTTCAGCAGCCACAGCCCTCCACAACGGGACGGCACCCCCTTTCCAGCGCCGCCTGCCAAGCTCCCTATCTGCCCCTTAAAATTACCTGGAGGAACTTTTAAAATGCACCAGATACCTAGCCCCCATCCCAGAGACTCTGAGTCAATGGTCTAGGGAAAGCCGGGCCTCTGGATTTTTTGCAGCTCTCAGGTGATTCTAACGGCAGCCAAACTGAGAACCATGGTTAGACGCTTCTTCCTGGGGTCAGCCTGAACATGGCCACTGTTTCCCGCCTCTGCCTTTGTCCTGCTAGATCCTCTGCCCCCACCACAGTCCCTGCTATCTCTTTTTGTCAAAATCCACTCTCTCCTGGAAGGTCTTCCCAAATCCCACTGTCTCGGTGTAGGCTTTGTCCCCGGCTGTGACCTTTCTTTCCTAAGAACCCGACTGGACTTTATCCATCCTGCCCCTGTGATCTTCATGTGGGCACCTTTGCACTGGCATTAGTTGGGCGTTGGCTAATATACAGGACCGGACGCTGGTTGAGGCCGGGGGCCGGGGTGCGTCAACCCAGAGGAGATGTGGGCTCTACATGCAAACAGTGGGGGACCAAATTGCACTGACCTTCACAATCATTTTGTCCAGACTAGATCTACATGGACTAAGTTACATAAACATGTGTGGGCAATGGAAGGATAAATGGATCATGTTAAACTTTGAGAAAACTGCGGCTAAAGACTTCTTCCTTGAACACGTCTCCTGAAGAGCACAGCCCCTGTGCACTTATTGTGGTCACTGGAAGTCAGATGGAGGAACCACTTGCTGCTGGGACAGCTTCTGCTTGAATGGGGGGTCTTGGGTTTAGGAATTCTGATTTTACTGAAATGAGCTCATAAATTTAATCTCCTTAGTGTCTTACGGGAGGAAAAAATATATCCAAAAGTTTAGTCCAAAAAGTACAGAGATAGCAAATCCCAAAGAATCTATGAATGTCGGTTAAGTGGGAGAGGAGAGAAAAAAACAGCATATCCTTTCCCAAGTCTGTACACACCTCCCCTCTGGCTCCTGTTGATGAGGATGCCAATGGGAGCACTCCCATGCAGAGAGGCTGCAGCGTGACCCATATCAGGATGCAGATCTAAGCTGCACAAGCCTCTGAATTTAACTACCAACTCACGAGAAACACAGGGACACATAACTATGTCCAATGACAAAACAGGTGCCAGTGGCAAAACCCAGACTGGGAAACTCTACTGTACAGATGACCCGGTTGTGTCAACAGATAAACTGCAAAGAAGGATGAAAGAGAAAGGGGTAAAGCGTAGATGGAAAGAGAACTTAAAAGGCATTATCGACTCATTGCTAAGTATTGGCCTCATTATGATCCTGATTCAAACAATAAACTGTAAAACAAAAAGCGTTTGTTTATGAGACGATTACGGAAATTTGCACACCAAAGACATATTTGACAATAGCAAAAATTATTAATTTTGTGATAACGGTATTATAAATATTATATTTACATTATTATATAATACCACTTATTATAAAGTTTAAATAAAGAGATACCTTTATATTTTAGAGCAACAATGTAGAGTTACAATTATATCATGTCTGAGATTTGCTTCAAAATAATGTGGAGTCAGGGAATGAGTGAGGTACAGCTGAAATGGGATTGGCCTGAGTTGACTTTTAAATGAGTAAATGAGTTTATTATATGATTCTCTGCTTCTGTCACATTTTGCAAAATTATCTAAAGTATTAACAAAAAGATATAAAAGTATATGACACTAATTTAAGTAAAAGTAAATTAGTAAGAAATTCACACATTCATCACATTTTCAAACAGATCAGGAAACGAGTTTAATGATGAGAGCCGTGTGGTTTGCCCAGCCTCTGATCCCTCGCATACATAAGGGATAAAGCATTGTCAAGCTAATAACAGAGGGAGGGAAGGAGGGAGGGAGAAGTGTCTTCAATTCGAAAAAGTGATAGATTTGATATCTTGTTACATTTTTGCCTTAAAGTCTGGTTAAAACAGAAACTACAGTTTCAAAAATTCAAAGCCATTTGCCGCCCCGTAGACCCACTGCCTGCTGGTGGTGGGCAGACACCTGGAGGTCACAGAGTGAAACACTGAGCAAACAACTGGCTGCTATACATTTTCAAGCCTACTGGGGACAAAAGGGCTGTCGGGGCGAGAAATACGGAATTAGAGGGAAATGCCACACAGAGGGTGCGAGGCTGGGCTGCATGGAGCTGGGGACCCTTCATAGATGGTGAGATACTGGTATGTGTCCCGTGGTGACACTGGCAAGGACACCGTGGGCTCTATTTCTTCATCTTAGTCATGAGTGTAAGATGAGAAGGAATCCACAATCCACCTTCAAACATGAACTTCTGGATAGTGAGAAACAGCAGAGAGAAATTCTGATAAGGTGAACACCAAGCTGGGATGGAGCACGGAGACGGGGAAGAAGTCAGCACAGCTCCATAAGGCAACTTATTGTTCCTTCTGCCACTACCTGGACTTCCTGTTGTCCCTGCCTGCTCTCCCAGCAGGGCATCAGCTATACTGGTCAGCAATGATTGTCTCAGGAAGTAATGTCACAGGAAAATGAAGTGAAAAATAGAAAGCTCACTGTGGGTGACCCAGCGCAAAGGAAAAACTTGTTGAGTCACTGCATGCACGTTATCTGAGACACACACCATAAAAAGGGATTCCTCAGGACGCAGGGAGTGGGAAAGGTAGCTAGAGAGGATGAAGGAAGGGAAAGAGGAAGAGCCCAGCAAAAATTGCGGAAACGACTGTCCAGGTGGCATCAGAGACCACCCGCCAACCCTTAGCACATCTACCCCAAAGAGCACATCTGGAGTCCCTCGAAGCCATAGGCAGCTGCACCACGCACCTTCTCCATTAAGCAGTTCTCCTGAGGTTGCTGCTTCTATAGCTGTGGAACCTCAGAAAAGCCTCAGGAATCAGAGGATGGGGAAAATCTAAAAGGGCGGGGCGGGGGGGTGGTGAGGGGAGAAAGGAAGGGGGCAGCGAAGGGTTGAAAATTTGTATGAGAAGCGGTCAGACATCCAAATGCAACTGATACAGTGCCTGATGTGTAGAACATCTGTGTAAGAGTCTGGGGATGGGTTCTTAGAAGTATATAAAAATTAAAGAAAAAACTCCAGAAAAAGCAAAATTGTATGAGAAGAGAATGTACTTTTAGTTCATTACACAGCACGATGTGAATAATATTTACATAGCCATAATAATATAAGCAATGAAAGTCCATTTATTATTTTTTAAAGTAACATAGATTTCTTGGGAGGTAGGAGGTCCATGTACATGTGGGAAGGTGGGTAGATCTACATTCTCAGCGTCCACAGCATGAGAACAGTGAACATTTAAAGGTGATCAGAATCAAGAAACAGCATTTCAGCTGGTTATTTTGAAAAAGGGACACAAATACTACAAGAAACATTAAAAATAGTTGGAAGTGTTCCCTGTGGAAAGCTGAAATTGAGGATAGAAAGCATAAGGCAGGGATCAGACAGGAACCAGCCTAAGGAGACAGGGTCATCTGCAAGGCCCTGGCCCCTCAAGATAAGGCCCCTAACCAATCAGCAGGCTAGGAGAATCATATCGAAACCACCAAGATCCACATTCCACAGCCTCAGGGTTTTCCCAGGCTTACGCAAGGCCCTAGCACCCAGGAGCTGTCTGAAGGTGACCCTAGCCCAATTTCCATAGTAAGAATCACACCCAGGAGTGGAGAGCTAGCGTGCTAATAATCTTGCCGCACAGGTGGCAAGTGGAACGTCAGCGCAGGCGCGAGGAAAGCCCCGCCTCCACATGTCCTGACCGGCCCTCCTCCCCAGCCTCTGCCTAATAAAAGCGCCGCGATCCTGCTCCCTAACGAGCCGGTCACCTGCCTCTTTCCTTTTCCACCGGATCGCTTGTGCCTCCCCTGTGCACAAGCTAGTAGACTTTTCCTTTTTTACTCCCATTGTTGTCTCTCTTGATTTCTATCCTGGGAGACAGCAAGAACCCAATGTGCCTGTAACAAGGGTTGCCTGATTTCTTTCTTGTTTTTTGGGAGGGGGGTTTTATTTGATCTTTTAAGCCATATGCATCTGTTACTTAACATAAAAAAAATCAAATTTGAAAAAGTATAAAGTATGAGTGTGTCAGCTGGATGATTGAACTAGTCATTCGTAAGTTCTAAATTTGAGAACCTGTGATTCTCTACCAAAGGATGTAAATCGCCTCCAGCATGGTGCCTGGGGCAGAGGAGGTGCTTAGGGTTGTTCGGGTTGTTCGTTTCCAGGAGCTTCCAGAGTCAAATATCTTGTGCCTCTACTGGGAGTGGCTTTGTCTGTTGAGGATGTGTTTTCACTTTTGACATGAAAATCTGCTTTAGCTCTCCGCTTTGCCCTCCTGTTCCCGTGTACGTGTGCATTTACACCATTGCCAATCAAAAAAGACTTTTGAAAATAATTGTGTTATTGAAGCATAACATACATACGGTAAAGTACACAAATCTTAAGTGCATAGCTTGATGAATTTTTGCCAAGTGAACACACCCGCATAATCAGCACTCTGATCAAGAAACATTACCAGCAGCCCTGGTAAACAAAATAACTATCCTCTCATCCTCTCCAAAGGTAACTAGTGTTCTAAATTCCACACCAAATACAGTCTGTACTCTTTTGTGTCTAGACTTTTCCTTCTCGCAATAGTTGGCTTATGTGATTCATTGATTGCCATTTACCACAATTTATTTGTCTATTCCACTGTTGATGGATGAATAATGCTGCTGTGAATATCCTTGTACATATCTTTGGGTGCATTTCTGTTGGGCAATGACCTGTGGGAGGAACCACTGTGCCAAAGGGTATACTTTACGGCCAGCATGAGTTGACATCATCAAGTACTCCTCCAAAGTGACTTTTCCAATTTCTGGTTCCAATAGCTGTATATGCGAGCGGTCATGCACCTCAATTTTCCCAACAATTGTATTGTCAGCTTAAAAAATACTAGGCACCTTGGTGAGTGGTATCTTATTATGGTTTTAATTCGTATTTCTATTTTGACTAATAAGTAGAGAAACTTTTTAATAAATTTTATGATTTTCTGTTTGGTTTTTTTTGGCTTGGAATTCATGGTGCTTCTTGAATCCAGGATTTGGTATCTTTATTCAGGTTTGGAAAATTCTCAGCCACTACCATTTCAAATAATTCTTTTATTCAGTTCTCTTTTCCCTTCCTCTTGGGACTCCAGTTATGCAAAGGTTAAATTTTTCTACCTTGTCTCGTGTCTTGCACTGTTTCCTATATGTTCTATTCTGTTGTCTCTTTGTGCTTCATTTTCAATATTTTTCTCTGATCTAACTTATCATTCACTGTCTAACATGATGATAAATCCATTTGAGGAGCTTTTAATATCAGTTACTGTATTTTCAGTTCTGCAATTTCCATATTTAAAGTATTTTCCAGTTTACAAAAAAAATTTCATCTCATTTAATGCCTTGAACATGTTCAGCATCATGTTTTTCAAGTCTATAGCTGATAACTCCTGTTTCTGGTTGATTTCCTTTCTCTTTGTTTTCTGCCAATTGATTTCAAATAAATTCTTGTATTTTTGTATCCCTGGTTATTTTTTTAAATAAAGTTTTTGCTTTGGAATAAATTGAGATGTACAGAAAAGTTGCAGAAGTTATACAGATTGTTCCCATAATGCCTCACTCAGTTTCAGTTACTCCCAGTGTAATCAGTTTTCCTCATCATGATAGAAATGTCAAAACTAAGATGCCAACATGGTACATTACTATTAACTGAATTCTAGACTTTGCCTGGCTATTTTTGATGGAGTGCCAGGCATTTTTCATGATAAATTGTAAAGATAATTTGAAGCTCTGGATGTTACCATCTTTCTCCAGCGAGAATTTACTTTTTCTTTTGGCAGGCCACTAGGCTGGGGGAAGATCACCTTATTCCATACAGGAATAGAAATGACCTGAACACGGATTCAACCATCCTGAGAGCTGATCCATTTCCGGTTGGCCTCTATCCTTTGGCGCAGACTTTTGGAGTTCCAGCTAAAGCCTCGGGAGGTTTCTCAGGGCCGTGAACTCTATTTTTCCTCCCATGCATGTGAGACTACCAAAAGCTCTGTCCAGCAGCTAAGCCTTTCAGCCACCGCTTCCACTTTCAGAGTCTGTAGTCAGCTTGAGGGAAAAGTAGCCCCATGTATGCATCTTACCTCCCTTGGCTTCTTTTTTTCAGATCTTGAACCTGCCAATTCTCCCTGTCCTGGTGACTCTGATGCCTTCAAGTGGAATATATATATTATATATATATATTTTTATATATATATATAAGTTACATGTATGTATATAAAAGTTGGATTAAAAAACATATATATTTATTTTAATTCAACTTTTACAGTTGCTCTTAGAGGGAGGGTTGGCCCAAAATAACCTACTCAGCCATTACTAGAAGTGAAACTCTCAAAACATTTTTTTTAATTGAAAAATACTTGTGGTAAAATACACATAGCACAAAATTTGCCGTCTTAACTATTTTTAAGTTCGGCGGCATTAAGTACATTCACATTGTTGTGTTACCACCTCTGTCATCCATCCACAGTTTTTATCTTGCAAAACTGAAACTCTGTACCCATGAGCTACGACTCTCCATTCCCCTCCAGCCCCCGGCAACCACCATTCTCCTTTCTGTCTCTATGAATTTGGCTGCTCTAGGAACCTCATCGAAGTGGAATCTTATAGTGTTTGTCTTTTTGTGAGTCTTATTTCACTTGACGTAATGTCCTCAAGGTTCATCCACGTTGTAGCGTGTGTCAGAATTTCCTTCCTCTTTCAGGCTGGATGATATTCTATTGTATTTTGTTTATCCATTTATCTGTTGGTGGGCACTTGGGTTGCTTCCACTTTTTGGCTCTTGTGAATAATGCTGCTATGAACACGAATGCACAAATATCTACTCTAGCCCCTGCTTTCAGTTCTTTTGGGTGGATACCCAGAACTGGAATTGCTACATCAAATGGCAATTGTCTGTTTACTTTTTTGAGAAACTGCCGTAACTACTATACTGTTGTCCACAGCAGCTGCACCATTTTACATTCCCACCAACAGTGCTCAAGTGTTCCAGGTTCTCCACGTCTTCTCCAACACTTGTTCTTTCTTTTTTCTTTTTGATATATATTAGCCATCCTAATGGATGTGAGATGGTATCTCATTGCGCTTTTGATCAAAACACTTTTGATGTTTATTTTTTGAATTTCCAGTTTAGACTTTATTTTATCTCTGTATATTATCTTTAGATGGAACATATATATCTCCGTAAGTGTGCAGTAAGGGCTTAGTTTGAGCCAAGCTGGGAGTTTTACTGTCAGGGTCTCCCGGGTGAATGATTGTGATCAGCCTGTCAGAAGTCTGTCTGTCTTGGTGATGGTGGAGTGTCAGCTGAGGCCGAGGGCTGTTCTGATGTGATGCTGTCTGTCACTCATTTCTGCCCCAGGCCCACTCCCCTGGACGTCCATCTGGATCCTAAGAAAATGCTCACATTAAATACAAACTAAAAAAGTGATTTTAATTAAAATCTGTTTATGGCATTGCTCTGTGTCTCTTTAAAGAGCACACCCCCCCCCCTCCCCCAGTGAGAAAGGAAGTCGGCTGGCTCTGAGTGCATCTTCCAAAGTGGGAGCAGTCCCGATGGTGAGGCACAGAGGGTATCAGTCCGTCCCATGCTTGCTCTCCATGAGGAAGCGGATGGCCCTCTGAGGGCGCTGGGTTGGGTAGGAATGGCGCTTTGTGCTGCAGGTGACAGCAGCGCCTGGGGGATGGCAAGGAACCTCTGACCAGACTTGTTAGGAAGCTCATATGAGCCACTCTGGACTATCTCAGAAATATTTAGGTGAACTTTTTATGGAAAATAAATTTAGAGTGAGAAGCAGAGGACTGGTTGGGTGAAATACAGACTATTATTGTTAACGCGACTCCATTTGTACTCAAAGCTGGTGAAATATCAGGAAACTTAAGATGCACGCAGGTATAAGTTTTTGGATCTAGTTGCCAAGTGGTTGCTAGCTGGAGCCTGCTGGGTTTAGCAACTATTTGTAAAAACCAACCCCCTAGTCCTTCACACACATTCCTGAGATATAAATCAACCACTTTTCTGGAGGCCATTTCTTCCAAAGCTTTTCTTACTTTGTTGTACTAAAAAAACAACAACAAAAACCCCTCATGTTCATATATTTTTTGGATGTGATATCATATGTACCTAATGGTAAAATTAGCCCCGGGATTTTACTCTATTGAAACACAACAAAAGAAAGCTTTGTCACTAATTACTTACAAACTTATTATTGGTGTCATGTAACTGTATAGGCAATTATTTCAGCAGGAAAAAAATAATTGCATGCAGTTATGCCTAAGTACCAGCACAACCCACATATTATCAATAATAGTGGTAATCAAACCAGCTTACTCTTAGGCCCTTAAAAGATTTTGGTTTAGATGTAATGCCTATCTTAACTGTCTAAGTACAATTTGAAACAGACGCACTTTTAATGCCCAATGTGAATAGAGAGAAAAGCGGTGCATGTGTGTTTGTGTATTCAACTTATAAGAAATACTTTTTCTGTATGGTAAAAAACACGTGACCATATACTCACATGCACACACTTCTACAAAGAACTTAGAATATGGATGTATAGGGCACAGTTTTTGCCTCAATGAACATAGACTCTAGTTAGATGTGGACGCAGTGAGTGGTAATGGGAGAACAGACCTTCCCAGGGGTGGGAAAAAGGTTGGGTTATGACTTGAGGTACCAGATAGCATGGGGCTCAGGTTTGGTCAGGCCTGAGGGGTTAGCAAGAATGACAGCACCAAAGGTTAAAGCCACAAGGAGGAAAAACCAAAGCTGCTTAGATTGAGATATCCACCCCCTGAAGGCCTGAGGGGGAATCTGTGAGATAAAGCTCCAGCAGCCTTGACAAAGAAAATGGCCAGAAGATTTCTCGGAGCGGGGGAGAGAGCTGACCTGTAGGAGTAGGGCAACTGGGTTGAAATTTATGCATTGTCTCCTATGTGCAAAAAATTATAACTTCCTTTATTTTCTATTACTGAACTCATGTTTCTCTGGAGCCTTCTAGCTAATGTAAACTTGCTGAAGTGAAAGTAACCCAATCTCTACTAGTTTAGGTCAAGTTCGATTCAAGATTAAAGTGTCTATCAGGACGGCCCCTCTCCTCTTCTTCCCTTCTCTGTCTGAGCTCCCAAACTGGAGGCTCTGGGCATGGGGGTGGGGGTGGGAGGTGCTCCCACTGCCTCCTGGCAATAAGAGCTGGGTAGGCCAGAAGTCTCAATGCTTTCTGCTTGGTCTTTGCAGGTTTCTGATGCCTGGGGGCCAGATGATGAGGAAACGGTGCCATCTGGTTCTATTTGGTGCTGGCACCGGCAGCTGAAGCATGCGTCGATGGAACAAGCTGTGGTCCCTTCTCTCCTCACGGATAAGGGGCCATGATAGACTGCTCTTGGGAACTTACCCATGTCCCCAAGCTGATTAGGCCCAACTCGGCTCTTTCTTGTTCTGGAGATTTGGCAAGGGCTTGCCGAGTCTACGACGTATTCCCGAGTGTGGGCACACCATCCTAGAGCTCCAGTGGTCTCTTCGTCCCCTATTTGAGGTAGTTCTCTATGGCAGGCTAGCCAGCCTTTCCCCTCCACCATCTTTTGTGTACCAACCACTGCACTTGTAGAAACTGATGGAGCCTCACACCCCGAAGGAAGCGCAGGGAGACTAGGGAACGCCACTGCAGGCGCATCCGTTTAGAAATCTCACCCTGTCCCTGCTGTTCTACTGTGCTTGCACCACCCTGGTTTCCAGAAGGCCAGTCTGGGTGTTCTCAGAGTCCCCTTCTTCTGTCTGAGATTTCCATCAGTTTCCATTGTCCCACCCTCTCCCTTTGGCTGAAGTCTGGGGCTGGCCAGGACATGGCGCATTCTCACTCCAGTCTTATCTCCTCCACCCTTTGCCTTCTTCTTCTCTAGTGAGGAGGCCCTTTCTTTTCTCTTGGGTTGAAACCTCCCTAACTTATATCCTCTTCCTTTTCCATCTTATGTATACCTAAAAAGTCTGTTTTCTGAGTAGACCAAAACTGATATATAATGAAGGTATTTAAGGAGCAATTTAGAAAAAAATTTGTTCTCAAAAAAGCCTGGCTTTAAGAATCTTGTCTTCCAGTGACCTCAGAAGAACCGACTTTGTGAACGGAGGCTGTACAGTAATCTCTTTGTTGCAGGGAGACCGGCCCCTCCTTTCCTGGGACAATAGCACCAGGAATTATCCTCTTCTGTGTGTCCACTTTGAGGTAGACAATAAAAGGGGCAACTAGCTATACCCAGGAGTATAAACAGGCATGCCTACGAAATAGCCACCTGGAGTGGTGCATCGGCGCACACACCCTCTACTTCATGGTATAACTTTGACAGCAGATGGTACTTGTTGATGCGGGGTCAGTGAGCCGAAGAGTCGAAAGAAAGAATTCTTGGACTCTCAAGATCTGGCAGTAGCACTTTTTTTATTTAGAGAATAGTGTGGAATAGCATGGGGACAGGACCCATGGGCAGTCAGAGCTCCTGCTGCTGCCCTGAGTTGAGGGTTAGGGCTAATTTTATAAGGCATGGGTACGTGACTTATTTTTACTGGAAAAAGAAAAGATGATGTAAAAAGTCATTAAATGATTTCAGTGCAGATGGGGTCTGGTTAGCGTGCGGTCATATAACTTTTAGATACGAATCTGGCCATATAGATCGGCATGTAGGTGAGGATGCCCTGGGCTTCTCTCCCTGGGGCAGCCCTAATTCATACCATAAAAAAATTCCACCGGGTCATGTAGTTTGGCATGTAGGCCAGGTCACCTTGGGCTTCTCTAGCTGGGGCAGCCTTAATCCACATCACTTGTCACTATGGTACTTTTTAAAAGCATTCTCTTGATGTTCAACTTTTATTTCTCCCTTCAAACAGTGGTGCAGATGAGACAGAATATCAACTCTACATCAAGGTGAGGCTCTATTTCCCAAGGGCATTTTCCATGTAATTATTTTTACATCTGAAAAATACTTTAGGTAATATAAATTATCTCTAGACATGTATGAATAGTTTCAGTTTTATAGATGAGTTTTAACTCCAGAACACCCTTGCCTGAAATAAGTCCTATACGCTGAGTTAAATTTTCTTTTTAAGTGCAAGCTGTTCAGAAGATAACTGGAACTGCTCAAATCTGCCCGTAAACAACAACAGTTCCTTTGGAGTTTATGTCTCAATCCTGAGCATTTCTACACTGTCCATCATAACAGGCATAAAAAAATAGAATTTCATGGAGGTAAAAGATAACAATTAATTGAGAATGGCAATCGGATTGTAGTGCCCTGAAGTGCCTCATATTAATTTAATTCAACTATATTCAGTAGATACTTATTATGTGCCAGGGGTTGGGTAGGAGAATATGCAAAGACGAGTTTACAATATTTTGAAATGATCAAGTGTTAGAAGCATCACTAACTAATACGTAAATATCTGGACGTATATTAAGTTAGCTTCTTACAATAAAACAAAATACGTTTATCCAATAACCATCAATCAGATATGGCTTCCTTGCCAGAGACTGTGCCCCCAGGCACAGGAGGAAATAAGATGTTATTTATCCAAATTCATAATTCTATTACTAATCTCATCATTTTTATCCCTCTACTTACAGGTTTGCCATGAGTCTTTTAAAAAAATAAGATTCATAACTATTTTAACAAAAGTCAAGAATAAGCTATGTGGGTTTGTCAGTCAATGTTTAGTGAGAAGGGCTTTATGTGAAGTGGTGGCCCTTTGAAGATGTTCTCACTGTTATTTATTTCAGAAGACAACTCATAGCATTTTTAGTCTTGGTAACTATCATTTCTCTTCTGCTTGAAAGTATTTTTAAAAAATTTGTTTATTGTACAATAGAAACAAGAAGACAGAAGCTATTGAGATCGTGTTGTGGAAAGAGACTTAAAGAATATATTAATAATAATAACTATGCACATTTGTGTAGGTCTTTTTATTTCACAAGGCACATTCGGATGCATTATTTCATTTTTCTCATAATAAAGAACTCCGGCAATATCAAAGACATTTAAAATAGGAAATGGACCATTGGCAAGGAGCCATCGAACTACGATCCGGGGGGAAAACCTATTTCCTTTTGGTCTAAGGAATCGAGTCTCCCTTTGATTTTTTTTCCATATCATCCCGGCCTTTTGAGTCTATGTGCCTTGTTCTTTGGATCATTGGAATATAGATACTCTCGGAACCCATCCAAAAGGGCAATTATAAGAAGGAGATTCCATTCAATAAGTCATAAATCCGGGAAGCTCCGAGCCAGGGGGAATTTTGTTCACATAGGCCCTTAGGATATGTCTTAATGTTCCCCATCCATAGCAAGATGTTCCTCCCAACTCACAGGAGGCCTTGCTGTATTTCAGAACGGTACCAGCTGCATTACACTGCAACACTGGGTGGTGAAGAGGCTTGGGCGAGCACAAGCTGTAGAGGAAGGAAAGGAGGAAAGAGAAGAAGGAAAAGAAGCAGAAGGCCAAACATTCTGCGTTAAAGAAAGTGAGAAAAGTAAATCAGGTGTGTGATGGGGACGGGCCAGGTCAGGGGTGGAGGCCAAAAGACATTCAGCTTTATTAGAAAGGATCTAATGATTTCTTTAAAAGAAAACTTTATGATCATACAGCTTGTACAATTTTTAAAAAGATACATCTAAATGGAAAAATTTAGAAGCAAAGATGCTAAACATTAATAGTGATTAATTCTGGGTTGAAATGTAAGTGATGATTATTATTTTTGATTGTTTGTTTTTTTGCACTTTTCAGACCAGACCAAACCAAATCAAAATCAGATCAAATGAAGCGTCATGGACTCTGTTCTGGCGTTATTAGTGATAGCAGGCACCAGCCTGCCCTCTCTGGAGGAATTGCTGGAGTTAGCTCATGCACAGCAGCCATCACTCACGCCACGAGCATATCAGACGTCAACAAAGTTGACTGAGCACCCACTGTGTGCAACTTGTGCTGAATCAAACAGAAGGTTTAGAAAGCTCTTAGCAAAGCTGATTCAAACTTCTCATCTCTAAAAATGAAGCTGTTTTTCTACTTTTGCCAGCAAGGGCTTGTATGCCTTTGGTTCATTCCCGGTCTTTGGAAAGTGGAGCATAATATTAGTAAATGTAGGAAAACACACTTATGCACCCTGGAAAGTTAGTGTTGATGCTGGTCATTTTCCAAATAAACAACGGAGCTGAACTTTATTGAGATGAAAGAGTTATTATAGTTAACTCCCAGAATTACTTGGTTCTGTCTGGATCCTTGTTTTAATTGATTTAAATACTGTATGCTATCAAATTCTTGTTTCCCAAGTTCAAAGTGAAGTGGATGATTCAGAGAGATGAATCTTAATGATAAGAAAAGGACAAATTCAATGCTGCCAAATTATCCAAATAAAAGCACAATATATTTTGATCCTTGGCCTGCAAGTGAAGAAATTTAATCTCTAATAACGTAAAGCTTTTGGCCCAGGATTTTCAGAGAGGCGGAGTTGACTATTTACAAAAGATGATTGTGAACGATTTATACTTGTAAAAATAACTTGTAATTCATTCTTTATTCTTAAACAATAAACTCATTACTTATTTAAGACCAAGTCACACGGATGATGGTGCCACAAGATTTACTTGCTTATTTAAATAGAGTTGAAAGCCTTTAGGTTTTTGGCTTTTTCATGCATTTTGCAAGCTGAGAGAGCCAGCCTCTCTAGTTTGGTACTAATATCTAATAATATATTGCAGAGCCTCTGGTCATTATTGTGTGTTTTTAGGGGAGAGGACTGTTTTTGACTTCTTTTTCTTTTAAAATCAATTAGATGCAGATTATCCTACAGTTTGTTGACTATGACGATAGTATGAGTGTGGCCCCGTCCTAGAAGGGGAGTGTTTGAGAGTGAGGGCCTTGGCGTTAACCCCATCTAGCCCTACACAGGCAAATCTCTGTCCTCTCTGAGCCTCATTTCCTGCATCTGTAAAACAGGGATTAAAATGTCCACTTCATAAGGTTATTGTAAGAATTAAATGAGGCGATGAAGAGGAAGCATTAAGACAGTTTCATAATGCACATGTAGTTTTCAATCAGGGGCTTACTGCTGCTTTGTTATTGACGAAGGTGGCTTATCCGAAACCAACCAATTCCTCTAGTGTCCTTGCTGAAAATTTATCTAAAGCCTGTTCTAAGCTGTCCTTCCTTCCCCCAGCTCCTGTGTCTCCTTCATCTCCTCCAGCTCATTCGAAGCATTGCTGGTCAGATCTCTTATTCTGGATATCGTTTCCCACACGATCACTTCTTTCTTCAATATTCTCGTCCAAGTCTTTGTTCCTTTTTTAAACAGCCCCTTCATTATGAAAACATCTTGGACAGAGGGTACAATGGTAGTGATTAATCTTTTCTTTTATAGACCGTGCTTTTGGTGTTATATCTAAGAAATATTTGCCTGATCTAAAGTTACAAAGATTTTTCTCCTATGATTTCTTCTAGGAGCTTTATACTTTTAGTTTTTACATTTAGGTCTATAATCCATTTTGATGTAACTTTTGTATATAGTGCAAAGTATGAATCAAAGTTCATTTTTATACGTATGGTAGCTGGTTGTTCCAGCACTATTTGTTTAAAAGACTATCACTTTTCCGTTGAATTATCTTTGCACTTTGTCAAAAATCAGTTATCTGTGTGTGGGGGTCTATTTCCAGATTGTCCATTCTGTTCCGTTATTCTATCTGTTTATTTTGACAACGATATCCTAGTATCTTGATTATTGTAGCTTTATAAGTTGTATTAAAGTCAGGTAGTATAAATCCTCCAATTTTATTTCTCTTTTTCAAAGTTGTTTTGGCTACTTTCAGTCCTCTGCACTTCCACATAAATTTTAGAATTAGTCTTACCAATTTACACAAAAAAAGTCTACTTGGATTTTGATTGGGAATGCTTTGAATATATAAATCAATTTGGAAAGAATTACACCTTAACAATCCATGAACATGGTGTATCTTTCCATTTCTATAAATCTTCCTTAATTTCTCCTAGTAATGTTTTATAGTTTTAAGCATCCAGATCTTGCACATCTTTTGTAAGTATTATAATATTTTTGATGCTATGTAAATGATATTTTTAAAAATTTCAATTTTAGATAGTTTTTAGTACACAGAAATACAACTGATTTTGGTATATTGATCTTGTGTCCTATCACCTTGGTAAATGCACTCGTTAGTTCAGGTAGCTTTTTTTTTTATAGATTCTGTAGGATTTTCTACATAGACAATTATGTGGTCTGTGAAAAAAAAACCACATGAAAAACATTTTAGCTCTTCTTTTCTGATCTGGAAATTCCCCCTCCACCCTTGCCTTAATGCATTGGCTAAACCCTCCATACTACAGTGTTGAACAGATGCATTGAGAGTAGATGTGCTTGCCTTGCTCTTAATTTGAGGCGGAAAGCATTTAGTCTCATGATTAAATATAACGTTAGCTGTATGTGTTTTGTAGATGTTCTTTATCAAGTTGAGAATGTTTGCTTTCAGTCCTGGTTTTCTGAGAGGTTGAATAAGGAATGGCTGCTGGATTTTGTCAAATGCGTTTCTTGCACCTGTTGAGATGATTATACGGTTTGTCTTTTTTAGTTTGTTGATACTGTGAGTTGTATTGACTGCTTTTTGAATGTTAAACTATCCTTATATTCTGGGATAAGCCCCCTTTGGACATAATGCATTATCTATTTTTTATATTGCTATTTGCATCTCTGATCATGAGGAATATTGGTCTGCAGTTTTCTTTTCTTGTAATGGCTTTGCTGATGTTGGTATTATCCTTTCTGCTGCTGGCTTTAGGTCTCTTTTGCTCCTTTTTTAATTTTCTAGTTTCTTAAGATGGAAGTTGAAGTCATTATTTCAGGCCTTACTTATTCTCTACTGTAGACTGTAAATTTTCTTCTAAGTACTGCTTTAGCCTTATCAAGTAAATTTTGGTGTGCTGTAGTTTCATTTTTGTTAGGTTAAAAATATTTCCCAATTTCCCTTTTGATTTCTTCTTTGATCCATGAGGTATTTAATAATACATTGTTTAGTTCCCAAATCGTCACGGGAAATTTTTATTTATATTTCTAGTTTGGATTTCTAATTTAATTTCATCATTGTCAGAACATACTTGTTCAACTTGAATCATTTAAAAATTTTTGATATTTGTTTTATGGTCCAGAATATGTTCTATTGTGGTACATGCTATGTATGCACTTGAGAAGAATATGTTTTCTGCTCTTGTTAGATGAAGCGTCCTATAAATGTGAATAGCTTTAGTTGGTTGATAGTGTTCAAGTCTTCTATATCCTTACTGATTTTCTATTTATTCTTTTACTATGATTGTGTATTTGTCTATTTCTCATTGCAATTTTATCATTTTTTGATTCATATAATTTGAAGCTCTGTTATTACATGCATAAATATTTAGTGTTATTATATTCTCTGGTTGAATTGACCCCTTTATCATTATGAAATGACCTTCTTTATTAATGATAATAGCCTTTGTTCTGCAATCTCCTTTGTCTGATATTAATATAGCCATTCTAGATTTCTTTTGATTAGTGTTAGCATGATCTATCTGTTCCATTTCTTTTACTTTTAATCTATTTGTGCCCTTGTATTTAAAGTAGGTCTTGCGAAATCAGCACACATAGTTGAGTCTTACTTTTTCCAACCTGAGTATCTCTAGATTTTAATGAGGATGTTTAGATCACTTGTAGTAATTACTGTTGATATATTTGGATTTAAAGCGAAAATCTTTTTATTTGCTTTATAAAGTTTGTGTTATCTGTTCTTTGCTCTCTTTTTCTTCTTCTTACTTTCTTTCGGATTCAGTATTTTTATTATTTCATTTTACCTCCTGTGTTTATTGTATTTTTTATTTTCTATATATTTTTTGACATCTTTGGGGGGACTTGCTGACCGGGGAGAGACTGCTCCTCCCAGGGCCAGGTAATTCCTATAGACAGTAAATGACCTGTTGGCAAGCCTGCCTACAAAAGGCAACCAATCTAGTATAGTCTAGTAGAGTACACAAACCAGCCAATCTAGAGTTCATCCTCCCAGCCACCTCCTTTACCTACCTCTGGCACACCACGCCAGTATTTCACCTGTCCTAAGTCTACCCAGGACCAGGTACCAGACAACTAGGGACAGACTCTATACCCCAAAGCCTGCCAGAATTATTCAAACTAGACAATCCTGAGATGTTTCCCCTGCACTGCCTTGCCCCGTGCTTGGAAAATACCACAAAGGACCTGACCTAGGCTTTCCCTTGGTTCCTTTCTGCCGCCTAACCAACACTGGTATTTCTCCGTGGGGCTCTGCATGGCATGACATTACTCCTCCTCTTGGGAAATGTAAGCAATAAAATCTTCTTTCAATGGCATTAGCCTTCTCCATGTCATCACTCAGTCACCTCTATAATTAAAATCCTCTGGGTACAAATGAGACACCTCCTTTGTTGACTTAGCTATAACTATTTGTCGTATTATTTAGTTGTACTATTTTAGTGGTTGATTTAGCATTTGTAGTACACATCTTTAACTTATGACAGCCTACTTTCCAGTGATATTATACTACTTCATATAGTACAACCACCTTACACTGGCGTACTTACACTTCTCCCCTCCCAGCCCTTGTACTATTGCTGTCATACAGTTTGCTTTTCCATATGTTATAAACCACATACTATGTTGTTATTATTTTTTATCTTTCTTTAAATTGTCAATTATATTTTAAAGATATTTATGTCAAAAAAAATATCTCATCTTTTACCCATGTAAATAACATTTCTGGTTCCTCATTCCTTTGTGCAGTTCCATATTTTTCTCTATTATTATTTTTCTAGTGCTTGAAAGATTTTCTACAAAATTTCTGGTAATACAGGCTGCTGGTGATGAATTCTTTTAGCTGTTGTGTTTCTGTCAAAGTCTTTATTTTGCCCTCATTTTGAAATATATTTTCACCAGGTATAAAATTCTGGGTTGACAGTTGTTTTGAGTACTTTAACAACGTTATTCTACTGTCTTCTATCTTGTACTGTTTCCAACGAGAAATCTGCTGTCATCATTTTGGCTGGCTGCTTTTAAGATTTACTCTATAATACTAGTTTGAAGCAATTTAATGATGATGTGCCTACATGTAGTTTTCTTCATGTTCCCTGTGCTTGGAATTCATTGAACTTCTTGAATCTGTAGGTTTATATTTTTCATTAAATTTGGAATATTTTTAGGCTTTATTTCTTCAGATATTTTTCCACCCTCCTCTCTTTACAGGGACTCCAATTATACACATATTAGAACAGATGAACTTGTTCCATAGCTCACGATGCTCTGTTAATTTTTTTTTTGTCATTTTTTTTTCTCTGTGTCTCATTTTGGATAGTTTCAAGTTCATTAATCTTTTTTTCTGCAGTATCCAATCTGATGTTAATTCCAACCTGTATAATTTCCATCTCAGACACTGTAGTTTTCATCCTAGATGTTTGAATTGGGTGTTTCTTATATTTCTCTGTCTATACTTAAATTTTTCAATCTTTACCTAGATTTTGAACATATAGAATACAGTTATAATAACTGCTCTAATATCCTTGTCTACAAATTCTGTCTGTTCATTTCTAGTTAATTTTCGTTGACTGGTTTTTCCTCCTCCTTATGTGTTATATTTTCCTGCCTCTTTGCATGCCTGGTAATTTTTTAATAGATGCAAGACATTACAAATTGTACTTTGTTGGGTCCTGGAAATTTTTGTGTTCTTGTAAAAATTCTTGAGCTTATTCTGGGATGTAGTTAATTTACTTGTAAAGAGCTTGATCCTTTAGGATCTTGTTTCTAAGCTTTGTTAAATGGGACAAGCGTATGGCTAATTTTGCTCCACTACTGAGGCAAGACCCTTCTGAGTACTCTCCACTATGTTTCAGAGTTATGAGCCATTTTTGATTCTCCCCTCTGGTTAGTGGAAACAGAAATTATTCCCAGTCTGTGTGAGCTCTAGGGGTTTTTGTCTCTGATTGTTTAGTTGGTTATTTGTCAGGCTCCAGGCTGCTTCCTTGAACACATGCGCTGGTCAGCACTGACTTGGAGTGGAGGGGAACATCTGCCGTTATTTGGGGCTCCCTCTCTGTGAAGTTCTCTCCTCTCTGGTATTCTTCCTTCTGAACTCTAGGCACCTCAGCCTCCCTAGACCCCACCCTATAGCTCCTCAACTCAGGGACGTGCCTTCCTCTCCATGCACCGTGACCTAGAAATTCTCTCCAGGCAGTAAGCTGGGGCCATCACAGAACTCACCTCATTTGTTTACCCTCTCTTAGACTACTGTCCTTTGTTGCCTAAATGTCTTGAAAACAGTTTTTACATATCTTTTGTCTAGTTTTTTAGTGTTTCCGGTTGATGGGTAAATTTGATGTCTGTTACTCCATCACTACCTATCGCCTTGGGTTAGGTTGGTACTAACAAGAATATCAGGAAAAAACTTCCTTAGTCTCATCTTCATCCTCAACTTTCAAACTCTTTGTGTAAATTTATGTTTATCTAATAAATTAATTAAGAGATTAGCTTTATAATATTTACTATGTGGATTAATAGTGTTGCATCACTTGATTTATATGTCAGAGGATCTTGTGTTATGCAGTATATGTGACGTGTTTTGGGGGAGGAAAAGGGATTCACCGTGTTGCCTCCACTCATTTATTCTCTTAAATGATGACTGTTTTGTAGCTTACACATATCTGGTTAGAAAGATTGATGGACTATATTATCCAGTTTTAACTATGTGAATCCTTTGAAAATGGACAATTATTTCAATACGTTTCTGCAAAGACACTGTGGATAGGAGATAATACTAATGGTAAAAGCATAAGAAAATACTGAAAAAGAAAAAAGGAAGATATTACACTTCTGTTCCTAGTTTGAGTGTTTATATATAATGATATATCATAATACATAATATAAAATATGTATATATAATTGATCCTCATATTCACAAATTCTATATTCGTGAAACTGCCTACTTGCTAATGTATATTTGTAATCTCAGAATCGATACTCGCAGCACTTTCGCGATCCTTCACGGACATGCGCAGAGCAGCCAAACACTTGAGCAGCCCAGCGTCTACCTTCCCAAGTGAGGCAGAGCGGGCGAGGTTGTGCCTTTTCGCTTCGGGTCTCACGCTGTGAACAAGTATCCCTTTTATGGATGACTTAGTGCCGTGTTTTGGTGCCATTTTTGCGCTTTTGTGGGTGACTTGCTGTGCTGAAGTGCTGTCTAGTGTTCCTGAGTGCCAGAGGCTGTGACGTGCCTGACAGAGAAAATGTGTGCTAGATGAGCTTGGCTCAGGCATGAGTCGTGGTGCCGTGGGCCATGAGTATATTGAAGTCATCTTTAAACAGAAACACACAGAAAACAGGGTTAAGTACTGATGGGTTGATGAAGCTACTACCAGAGCTCGTGGGAACCTAACCCTGTGTTCCTGCAGGAGCCAGAGTTCCGTGTTTGCTGAGTTAGTGTTTGTGGCGACTTCATAGAACATAATTACTGCAAATAATGAGAATTGACGGCATATAAAGGGAAAACCCCAGAAATCGAATCAGATCTTACAAAAAGTGGGTCAAAAACATTAATATTATCGGGAAGTTTATTGAAAATTAGATTACATGCACTAATGTTATCAAGTAACCCTCAGCCTAGACGTATGGATCTTAAAATCACTAAGAAGACAGTTAATGAGCCTATGGATACCAAAGTAACGAATAAGACGCTTAACTAATCATTCAGAACGTGAAGACAAATCTAGATAGAAATATTGATGTATTCAAAGTAATAAGACCTCAATACATATTTTCCAAACTTAATTGTAATTTAAATAATTATGTCTTTAAAAAATTTTTACTTAAAATAACTAAAAATAAAAGCTATATATTTGTGTTTTATTCCATGGCAAAAAAACATAGCTGAATTATCGCACCAAAACAATTTTGCAAAAAGCTAAAATACATTTCTTTGCTAGCAAATGTTATTGGAAGCTGACTGGAAAATGTTGCTAAAGGTTTGGCGAGGCAATCATTAAAACCAACTCTGCCATGTAGGAGGTTGAGGTTTGCCCTGTAGGTAGAAAGACAGATGTCTATGCTTCAGCTAAAAGTATTCCTTAGATATTATTTCAAAAATGAAATTCAGGAATACTAACATTTGTGAACCATTCAAGGAACTATGTATAGGGAAAGATATCTTCTTAACGGTAAATTGCTTCTTTAACAAAAAATAGTTCATGGATTATTCCATGCAAAATATTTAAATGAGTTATCAAAGTTAGGGATGACATACATTTTTATTTTATAAAAATATAACCTCTCAAGAACAACTGATCCCTCATTTGTCAATCATCATAGAAATAGTTGATTCAGACAAAAATCATCAATGGATGCTAAAACTGTGGGTGGGTATTTCCTAAGGAAGAGAATATTGACAGTCTCAAGAGTATCTCCCCACAAAATGCTATTAAGCACAAACGGGAAAGAAACCAGCAATTTCATAGTCGAGAAATGTGGCAGACACCACCTTCACCAAGTGATCAAAGTTAACGTCATCTGTGATGGAACAAAGTGACATCGTGTATGTACCTCTTGATAAGATGCATTGAAAAGAATCACTTCTGTGCAAAAACAATGCAGAACCTGACTCTAGCCACGAGGAAACAAATCCGAACTGCTCGATCTCTTCAAACATACCCAGGTCACGGGAGAAAAAGGAAGACGAGAAACTTCTCCAGACTGGAAGAGACAAAGGAGCCCTGTCAGGTGATTCTGGACGGGACCCTCGGTGGGAGTTTTATTTTTATTTTTGTGCTAAAATGCACATTATTGGAATAATTGGTGACATGTGAATAGAGCTTGTAGATTGGACGATAGCGCTCCACGTGAGTTAAGTTCCTGGTCTTGATCGTTGCTCTGTGATTTTGTAGGAGGATGTCCCAGGCCATGGGGAACACGCATGCAGGAATTTAGATGCAAAGATCATCTGATCTGCAGCTTACTCTCAGAGAGTTCAGAAAAACAATGTAGGTGTATTTAGAGAGACTGGTGAAGCAAACGTAAAATGATAGCACTCGGGAACTCTATGCGAAGAACAGACAAGGGTTCTTTGTACTGTTCTCACAACTACTTCACAATAAAAGTAAAAATAAATGGACTTTTTAATGATGATAACCGTGATTACTAGTACGCCACTTAGCAGATATTTTGGGGGGAAAAAGTTGTACTTAATCTGCTCCTATGAGGAAAAGTGACATTTTAAACAATAGGTGGTTAGAAATGCTTTTTAAATAGAAACTTGTCACAGAAAGGCCATTTTGGGAACAGATGTTCGAAAATATCTCTTATTATCATGACTCTTGCCCGTGAAAAATGCTGTATTTACACACTTGAATGAAAACGTGGTAATAAAATTTTCCAACCTATTGAAAAGTCTTCCAGAAGTGGCATTTCAGTAGAGTTCTGCTCTAGATAATATGTCAGCACACCAAACCACTCCCAACCTAAGTCGTGCACAGGAATTTACTGGTACCTCTCAGGGCTCTGGATGTAGACAGGCTCGGCGGGACGGGTCTCATACAACTGCAGTCACATGCTGAGGGGATGGAGTCACCTGAAGATTTCTTCATTGACATGTCTGGTGTCCGGACCAAGTCAGCCGGGACATTTGGGGGCTGGCCAGGCATCTCTTTCCTCCTCTCTCCCCAGGGATTGCTTAGGTTTCCTCACAGCACGGCCATCTCTGGGGAGTTGGACTTAATATATGGTGGCTGGTTTTCCCCAGAGTGACTTGCTCTAAGATGAGCAGACAAATGTCAAAAGGCTTCCAATGACCAAGTCTCAGATGTCAGGCAGCCTCCCCTCTCCCATATTCTATTGGCTACAGCAGTCACAAAACCGTCAAGATTCAAGGCACCAGAAGAACACACTCCACCTCTCCCTACGAAGATGGCGCACTTACAAGGATGGGAAGAATTGGTGGTGGCCATCTTGGAGACAAACTACCAAACTTCTGAATCCAATTTGTTGAAAACACAAAGACTGTGACACGTTCTGATTACTTCATAAGGAAAAGATACTGACACATGAGAAAATGGACGTTCACCAGCCAAACTTCAGGAAGAGACTAATTACTCGAAAAGACTGATGAATTAGTAGATGGGATTTAAAAATGACTCATGATTTGGTCAGTACACCCGACGATGCGTGTCTTCCCTTGAAGTCTACTGTGGGGTAACATTTTCAGCTATGACAGACAATAAATGGAACTTAGAACCAAAGTTTTGAAAGGTTGCACCATAAAGTGTGAAGTCAAATTTTTTTTTAAAGGAGCATATTCATTTTATTCTCACTGAACTACTATCATTAATAATAGTTTTATTGACAAAAAGCTGTTGACTATTAACAAATATTATGAAATATTAACTAGTTTATATTTTCTTTACCTTCTATTTTTGTATATGGTTTATGTACATAACATATCTGTGCAGTTGCGTGCTAGAGAGAGGCACTCTACTATTGTGCTAAGATCATAGATTCTGGAGCAAGATGCCTGGGTTTGAATCCTTATTCTACTATTACTTGCTGTGTGACCCTGGACAAATTCCTTCACCTCTCTGGGACTCAGTTTTCTTAACTCTAAGTAGGGATAATGATGATACCTATACCATAGATTATGAGGATTATATGAGTTAATATAGACCCTGGCATGTAATATTTAGCTATAATTATTACTGGTTAGCGGTATCTTTTAAAATAAAAATATGCAGATCATTTGACCTAACGATTCTATATCTAGATATTGATTATATGAAATACTCATGTGCGCAAGGAGCTTGTACAAGGATATCCACTGAAGCATCATTTGTAATAAGGAAAATGATGGAAACCATCAAATTCATAGGAGAAGAGCTTAATAAAGTGTGGTATATAGATACACTGGCATACTTCACAGCTGTTCCAGAGAGGGAGGTCAATTTACATGTACCGATATGGAAACATCATCAAGATATTAACTTAAAAATCAAGTTGTGGAACAACGTGCACAATGTGATTCCAAAAATGCAAAGGACAGTCATAAAATTAAACTACCTATTTCTATGTTTATAGTTGTATGGAATATAAATATTTGCATATAATTATTTGTACTTGTGTATAAGTGTATAAGAAAGGTCTAGAAGCACATAGCCCACACAGTTTATAGGGGAGCGGGACAGAGAGCACCATGGATTTTTCTGTATTTCATAAGAATGTATCAATACAACGATTGTGTAATTTAGGATATATTTAAGATACTTTTTTTTTCTCCCCAAACCCTCCCAGTACACAGTTATATATTTTAGTTGTGGGTCCTTCTAGTTGTGGTGTGTGGGACGCTGCCTCAACATGGCCTAATGAGCGATGCCATGTCCGTGCCCAGGATCCGAACTGGAGAAACTCTGCGGCGCTGAGCAGAGCGCGTGAACTTAACCGCTAGGCGAGGGGGCCAGTCCCTAAGATATTTTTTAAAAGGAGTGTGAGAGTTGCTTATCTAGATCGTGGAAGTGAACTTGATAATTAGGCACCTAATTGTGGTCAGAATGGGGAAAACAGACAAGTGAGCTTTTGGTTGTTCTTTCTCAAAGACTCTACATTTCACCATTAACTTCAGTGGAGTAAGTAGAATTTTTTTCTTATTTTTTCAGTTAACAAATGATGGGGAGAAATTTCTTGAAAACATTTACAGTAGTCCATGGCATAAGCAGAAAATCTAAGAACTGCATTTTGTTCCTTTCAAAACTGACCATCAATAGTAGTTTATAAAATTAAAAAATGATTGTTCGTTAATCACATCCAAGCAGGAGAGGTTCCTTCGGCTACTTTAAGTATTCCACTTGTTTCCTTAAGAAAAAAACAAGAGAGAGTAGTACAGCAGATTATTAAATTCCTATTGTATATTATTCCTACGTGAGAAGCGGTCTTTGAAAGTCCTGTGTGTAATCGTGTCTTGATAAATAACTTCACTCCAGGCCTCGAAGTCATTGGCAGGTCTCCAAAGAGACCAAACAGAACTTCAAATATTGTTTCAGAACAGCGAGGGGGAGAGCAGAAGGGAGACTGAATTCGTCTTAAATGACTGGAGGGGCTCTGCCTGCGCTCATCTGTGTCTTTTGCCCATTCCGTGGCTTTTGTTTGCCGATTAGGGGGTATCACCTGGATTAGATGGTCGTCTAACAAAGAGGGGAGGAGGCTGCTCCCCCTCAGCTGTCCACGTGTGTCACCAAGAGACAGATGGGAGCAGCTGGGCCTGGGCCACACTTGCCGTGAGAAAGCCAGCTCAGATCCAACAGGAAGAAGAAGTGACTCCAGTGGTTGCAGAAACGCAACCCGAGCTCCTTATGGAAAGCTACAGCCTGCACTGTTCCCTTGGGGCTGCGGGGAGTCTCAGGAGAGACCTCTTCCTCAAACCCTGCCCTTCAGGGGGCCAAGCAGCCCTGACAAAAATGAAACAAAACTCCTGAGACAGGACAGGTCCCCTTCCACGCGGCAGGTGCCCGGGGCGCCGCTGGGAGGTTTCCCTCTGGTGCCTGGACTGGGACGGGAGGGGGAGGACTCGCTTGCTCCGCCCAGTTTCCACAGGAAACCGTAAACGCAGAGCCCGAGAGCTGGGAGCTGGGCGAGTGGTCCTCGTCAGCCTTATGGTATTTCCAAAAAGTTAATCTTCTTGAAACGTGCGGGGGCCCCGCGTGATGAGCGGAAGGCCATGAGGGGCTGGGAGAGGGGAGGAGGCCAGCTTCAAGTCCCCAGCGGATGCTTAATCAAAATGCTGTCTTCCCCGCCAGGGCGCCTGCTGATGCAGGGGCTCTCTTCGTGGTGAGGATCCTGAAAAGCCGTGACCAACACAGCCTGGGAGGAAACATATTCCCGCTGATACTGAGGCTACGTTAGTGGGATCGCTGGACAGGTTTACCGCGTCCAGACCCATAGGGACCACAAAGATACAGCCCTGGGGCGGACGTTAAGGACTACTTCTCTGCTTTGTGTGTGTAATTGTTTATAGCTTAGTTTTTTCAGATAGGCAGTACATTCTCATGGTTCAAAAACCAGTACATACTAGTAGACAGACAGTCAAGACTACCTTCCATCTTCCCAGCCCCCACTCCTCCCCATGACAGGCCACTTCCTGTTAACTGTCCTTTCAGAGCTTCTTTATGCATATATAAATACATGAAAATATAGATTATTGTCTCTCCTTTTATTTATTCAATAGTAGTAACTTATAGAGAGGGCTTCATTCCTTTTTTTTTTTTACAGTTTCATAATCTCCTGTTGTATGGATGTATAAGAATTAATTTAACCAGTAGCCTGTTGATGGACCTTAAATTGTTTCTAGTCTTTTGTGATCAACAATGTAGCCCAAAACAACATTGTACATATGTCATTTGACCCCTACGCAAGTTTTCTATACGCTAGATTTTCAAAAGTGGAGTTAAGGGCCAAATGGCATGTGGATTTGAGATGTTGCCAAATTATTCTAGTTGCTCATAAGCCATCTATGAGAATTTCCACATTCTCATCAACAGCGTATGTTCACACTTTGGGGTTTTGCCACTCCGAGAGGTGAAAACTAGTATCTTCACTATAGTTTTAATTTTTCCTATTATGCATGAGGCTGAATATCTTTTTATATGTTTAGGAGTTACTTGTATTTCCTTTTCTGTAAGTTGTCCTATGCATAAAATCCTGTCCATATCCTTTGCCCATATTTCTGTTGGGTCTTGATCTTTGTTTACGAATTTCTACTACTGGGCCCATCCAGTGATTTTTTTAAAAAAAGCTTTGGTGATTGAATTTTTTATTTTTTATAAATTTCCATTTGTTTTTCATTACGTTTTCTATTTGTTGTGACACTATTTTTTTTTATCTGTTTCAAGCATTAATAATTGCTTGAAAATTCAAATATTTGCATAATAGCTGCTTTAGAGTGCTCACCAGATAATTCCAATATCCATGTCATCTCCATGCTGATGTCTGCTGACTGCCTTTTCTCTTTCAGGTTAAGATTTTCATGGTTCTCAGTGTGACGAGATTTTGGATTGTGTCCTAGACATTTTGAGTATTATGTTAAGTGACTGACTCCTGTTTAAATCTTTTATTTTAGCAGGCAGCCAACCTGTTTAAGGTCAGATTGCACGTCCTGGTCCACTCTGTGGGCCGTGGTTCGAGTGCCAATTTCATTTTCAAAGCCTTGGGGGGCTATTCTGATCTGCACCCCCTGTGCTACCGTGGGGCCAGTCCAGAACCAGGGTGGCATTTCAGACCAGTGTTCAGTTTTTCTGACCTTGCAAACCTTTCGCTCGGTTGTTTCTTGTCTATTTTATGCACAAGTCACCCAGAGTTCTGCCCAGCATTTCATACACACATGTAGAAAATCTCTTTGTCTGGTTTTCTCTGCTACGTTGTCCTTCCTCACGCTGTAGTCAGGAGGAGAGGGGTACCTGCGGCTCCTTATTGCAGGAGGACGGAGGGCTGAGTGGGCTCCACCCACAGCTCCCACCGGCAGTGCCTGGTGAGGAGGAGGAAGTGGCCAGGCTTCTAGGTGGCTGTTTGCCTAGAGAAGGGCGGATATGGTCAATATGTTTTCACCTTGCTGGAAATCCCAGTCCTTTGGTTAAAGAAAGAAGACCTCCTGGGCATATTTATCTGCACCTATTAGTGTTTCTGGGTGGCCCCCTCCAAAGCCCAGGCTGCCATACACAGGAGGTGAGAAATTTAACAAAACAAAACAAAGCCCAGGGGACGCACTCCTGGGTGGGCCCTGGAGCCTGAAGGACCCCGCCCCCTGCCTTCTGTTTTCTTTTCTCCACCTTCCAAGTCTTCTGTCAGTTGCTTTGCGAATTTTCTCCAGGGCTTTTTGATGTAATCAGTGGGAGGAATAAGTGCAAGTGTGCTTATTCCATCTAGTCTGGAACCTAAGTTGTGGAGACCTACCCACTTTTCAAGAAACTGCAGCCCAGAATTGACTCCCTGCCTGCCCCACCTCCCTGCTCCCTCACACCCCGGCGGGTCCTCTCCCTGGTTGGAGTCACTCAGTTCGGATTGTGGCCGGGGATGGTCTCCAATCGCATCCCTGCGTGGAGCAGGGGCTGCAGGGTCTCCTAACTCAGGCTCCACGCCTCTCCCGCCTGGGTGAGTTGAAGGCTTTCAAGCCTTTACAAACCACGTTACCTCTAGAAACCATGGTTATCTAGGTAGTGACTCTGGGATCATTCCCCACGTCTATCTCCTAAGGACAAATATTACTGCTCCGCGGCAGCCAGTTAAGCCCAGAAGAAGGAAATACTTGCATAACCACCTCAAAGTCCTCTCCCATGAGTTGTTGAAGGAGTCCTTGAATCTCACGTTATTCGGCCTCTTCTGATATCCCGCTTCTGCGTTATGCTCCCTTAAGCCTTCCAGTCAAGGAGAGGGACGCAGCCTGAGCCGGCTGTGTCTCAAACCGTACCTCCCCGCCAATGCTTTAAGTTCCCCTGCAGGGCTTTCATTATGTTCTCAGTCCAGGGCCTTCCCTTGGAGCCGTTTCTGCTTTTCCCCATTTCTAGGTTCTTTTCTCTTATACTCACATCTCTCCCTCTTTAACAAACAAAAACCAGCATGTAAATAACAACGGCAACAAGAACACCATCCAAACAGAAGCGTTCTTCACCGTGCTGTTCTCTGACTACCACCGCCCAGCCCTCCCTTTCCGCCCGCCCCCGTTCTTGAAAGAACAACCCAGGAGTCCTCACATCCCACTTTCCCACTTCAGCCTTGCCAAACTCCTACCACACCATTAAAAATCCCTGTCGAGGTCCCCAGCAACCCGAATACTGCCAGCGCCAGGGACAACAGCCCAGGCCCCACGGACTCCTCACTCTCTCCCAAACCTCTCAACTCTTTTGCTCTGTGACATGCCTCTCCTTTTTCTCCCCCCACCCCCAACAGTTCCTTGTCTCTTTCACGGATTTCTCAGCAGCCTACCCCTTCAACACGAACGACAATGTGCTAATGACGATAACAACTCTAACCTGTATTGAGCTCTCATACCAGGTTCTAGGCCAGGTACTTGGAATGGATTATTACATTTAATTCTCATTGAAACTCTTACAAAAACCCATTTTGGGAATGTGGATACTGAGAAATGTCAGGTTATTTGCCCAAGTTCATGCATTTAGTCTATGGCAGAGGTTTTGGGTACAGCTTTTCTCAAGGGGCACATCCTTGGTCCATTTCTCAGTTCACTTTGCATCCTCTACTTGAATTATTCTCTCTCCTTCATGGTCTTTAATAGTGACATCTGTGAAGAGTTTTTTTCCAAACTGAGCTTCCAACTCCTATACCAGGCTTCCTCCTGAACTGTCAACCTAGGTGTCCCACGGGAACCTCTAACTCCACGTGTATCTATTTGAATTCATCATATTCCTCCCTGCATCCCGCCTGATCCTCCGGGATCTTTGGAACTGGGATAGCCAGCTTCCACCCAGTTGTGCAAGAGACACACAAAGCACTTTTGACTCTTCCTCTCTCCTTTACCCTTCATTTATCATAAAGTCTATTAATTTTGCTTTCCGTTTCTATCATCCAGCTTTTCTTCTTTACCCCAACTAGTACTCTCAGATTCAGGCTCTCATCTTTTCTTTTGACTATGGCAATGGATTCCTACCTAGTCTCCCTACTTTCGTTTTCTCTCTTTTAAGTCAGTAGGCTGTACTCCGTGTCTTTTTCTCTCCCTTAAAACATAAAAATGACAATTCCAGTTGTCTGTTGCTGTGTAGCAAACCACATGAGACCTTAGAAGTCTAAAGCCAAATTTCCCTCTCTCAATGTCTGTGAATTTACGGGGGCAGTTCTCAGCTGGGATCTCTCATAAAGTTGCGCTCAGATCATGGCTGGGACTGGAGTCACCTAAAGGCTTGACCTGGCTGCACATTCAGGACGGCAACCCACATGATGGTTTCTGGCTGGGAGCTCCGCTGGAGTGATTGACCGGAGCACTGGCATGTGGCATCTCCCTGTGGTCTGGGCTTCTGACAGCATGAGTTTGCTTCCCAGAAGAGGCCTCATGTTCCAAGAGACTAGGCAGAAGCAGTAAGACTTCTTAAGACCGACCTTTGGAATGTTACTTTTGCTACCTTCTCTTAATCAAGCAGTTGCTTAGTCAAGCCCAAGATTCAAGGGGAGGAAAATTAGACTCCACCTTTTCATTTTTTTTTTAAAGATTGGTACTTGAGCTAACATCTGTCGCCAATCTTTCTTTTCTTCTTCTTTTCCACAAAGCCCCCGAGTGCATAGTTGTGTATTCTAGTTGTAGGTCCTTCTGGTTGAGCTGTGTGGGACGTCACCTCAGCATGGCCTGAGGACAGTGCTAGGTCCACGCCCAGGATCCGAACCGGTGAAACCCTGGGCCTCTGAAGTGGAGCCCACGAACTTAACCACTCGGCCACGGGGTGGCCCCCAGACCTCACCTTTTAATGTGATGAGCAGCACACGTGTACAGGGAGGGAAGCCATTGAGGTGGTTATTGTGGAGGCTCTTGCCTCAATGACCATATCATTTTTGTGCATTTCATTTTTTCGTTGCTTCCCAGTTACTAGGAGATGAAGTCCAAGCTCCCTAGAAGACCGTGCAGAGGCTTTCTAGGGTTTGCTTCACCTACTTCTCCAACATCTTTTCCTTCCACTCCTAGTCTCCCACAATTATTGCTTGTAAAACTCTCCATCCCACCTCTGCCATAACCTCAATGGTTATTCTCTTCCCCAATCCACCTTAAGATCCCTACTTAGCCTTCTTCCCTTAGGCAACTCCTGCTTCACCCTTTAAGGTTCGTCAGACATCACATCCTCTAGGAATCTTGCTTGAAATCTCAGCGTGGGTAGAATGAGCCAAGTTTTGTTTTGTTCTTTTTGGTGAGGAAGATTGGCCTTGAGTGAACATCTGTGCTAATCATCTTTATTTTATGTAGGATGCCACCACAGCATGCCTTGATGAGTGGTGCTAGGTCTGCGCCCAGGATCCTAACCTGTGAACCCCAGGCTGATAAAGCAGAGCACAAGCACTTAATCGCTATGCCATCAGGCCGGCCCCCTAGGATGAACCACTTTTGCAGACTCCTGTTGCACTCTTGGTGCACCCATTGTAATACTTGTTATAATACTGTATTGATATTACCTGTTTGTGTTTCTCCTTCCCTTTACACTCTTAGCCAGTTAGCCTCCGAAGGCAGGAACCAGGTGTCATCCATCTTTGCACTTTTGGTGCCCACATAAAGGAGATGCTCTAGGGCTCTGTTGACACAACAGTGTGCTCACTGCGTGGCGGAGCTGAGTCTTCTCCACCATCCATGGTTATGCTCTTCTACATCGAACATTGCAGTATCTTTAATGCAAGAAAATAGGGAGTGGGGGTGTGCGGTGGCTTTGTAATGTGTCAACTTGTCTAGACTGGACTACATTTCCCAGAATTCCCTCCACTATATATTCCGGGTTAGGGTAGGCCACGTCTCTTGTGGAAGTTCTGGAGGGTAGAAGTGAAGGAGCAGCCACGGTGTAGCTCACACGTGTTGTTGCTTATCTGCTGGCTCATCGTGATGATGTGGGGCAGCAGTCAGGCCTGCAACTCCTCCTCCTTCCCCTGCATCCTCCTTCAATTTCTCTGACTCCCGGGCCAGCTCTGTGATGAAGAGCATCAGCTTGCCCTGCAGGACACCAACAACATCAAAGTCAGAGGCAGCAAGAACTGACATGGGTTTCAGTCTGTCCTCCTGGGTTTCAGCTCATGCTTGTCGGTTCTACTTTGTCCTTGCTGCCTCACCGCCTGCCCTAGGGGCAACAGCCTTACAGAGAGGGCCTAGTCAGCTCCCACCATTTTGTAAGGTAAAAATTCCTGTAACCAAGGTATATATGTATCTGTACACCTACATGCACACATAATACGTGTACTACCTCCTAGTGATGCTACTTATCTGCTCGAACTGTGACTGATACGGGTGAGGGGAGTTTGTCGGGCAAAATTTGAGACAACACCAGCAAGCCATCTGGCTTTCCTAATAACCACCCCTGTAATCATAATACAGCCCATCGGATCTCCATGACACTTCTTCAGTGTCTCACAGGAGAGCACGGGAGTTAATGGCGAGCCTTTGGAGTCAGAGGGGCGGGATTTCATGGCTGCCCCCCCACCTCCTAGCTATGTTCACTGAGCGCACTGCAAACCTCAGCTTCCTCTCGTGAGAAGATGGCAGGAACGGTGGGGTCTACCTTATAGGCTCATGGCGGATTGACATGTGATCCATATGAAGTTCTTTGCATGTGACCAGCAGGTAAGTAATGCTTAAACCAAGTTAGATAACATTGATTATGTAAAATACATAACTGCTTGTAGATATCACTTTAATCTGCAGTTTATATTCCATTGATTTATGTTTATACCCGTAACTCATAAACTGCATTTATGAAGGACACACACACTCCATAAATTGAAGAACAGAGATTATAATACACTGTAGACATAATGAGTATAAATATTTTGAGACCATCCCTAGTCATTTATAAGTTAAAGAGTTTATAATAATAAAAAGTCAGAAATATTAATAAGATACAATGGAGGATTAAAATGACATAGTCAGCTTGTGCTGATAATGTCAACTCAGAGTTGTGTAAGTTCATTCCTTGGAGAAATCTTCCTCCAGCCTTAGAGTTTTAAATTCCTCCTGCTTTAAAAATGGAATCCATCCATGTATTTAAAACTACTTTATAAATTATAAACCTTATATTTGGCTCTTCTTTCCGTTTTCACTAGGGAGTCATGTAGGAAGGTAGGCAGAGCCACGGCACTCAGAGCCAGATCAACTATCGATCATTCCAGAAGGCTTCTCGACCTACCAAAATCTTAACACAGGGAGGAAATGAGCAGGGTTTCCAGGTCCCGCCGGCTCTCAGGGTCTAGACTTGTAGGAATGTGCAAAACAGAGAGCGAGAGGAGGTCTTCGAATGATTTGACTTTTCTATTCTTTTTGCCTTTTGGAACATTTGATTTTTCTGAGTTCTCTTTGTTTATGAATTGAAAATGCTTTTGTTTATTAAGCTAATTAAATTATTTTAAGAACATAAACAATGCGCGATAAGGGACTCAAACACTATGAGCCTCTCTGTCTCTCTCTGTGCTAACAAACGGTCAGTGTCATAATAAAACAAGTCTATTTCTAAATAAGGCCAAAACGACTGGGTCCTGTCTGGTGGAGCAAGACACCAAACACAGCGTCCCACTGTTTCTGCTGCCCCTGCTGCACCCTGGGAACTTCAGGAAACCCAGTATTATGGAGTGGAGACCAAAGGTCAGTTCCCAGACAACAGCAGACAATGCCCCCGATACATGCTTACCCCCTCAGTGAGTGGGGAAGGCTCGAGATTGTGGGAACTCAAGGCAGGGCCTTTGCCAGATGACCTGCACTTACATGTGTTCTTATCTCACATAGCATCTCTCTTCAAGAAGCTCCTGGTGTCGTTGGCATGAGAGCATGTGCTGCCTGGTGCTATGGACATGTCTTGAGGGGCAGATGGTGTCATGCCCATTGCAGAGCTGGTACAAGAGTAGAGTTCTGGCCAGGCCCGGGATCACCGCTCACTGCAAGCATGTGGTCATGAAGCACAAGGTACCATCCAGCCTGTTCTTCTTCAGTTTTTAGGTAAATTTCACGAATCAAAGGAAACCTCTGTGTCATAATCTCAAAAATGAAATTCAGGGGCGAAGGAAGAGAATTTTCTGCTGTTAGGGGAGGAGCAGGTTGCAGGAAGCAACTTCCCTGGAGGCGGTTTCTCTCTCATGTGAAGTCCCCTTTTTGTCCTTCGGTCCGTGTTTCCTGGGTGACGTGTCCGTCAGGAGGGTTAGAGGAGGCGTGTTTTATGGCGGCTGAGCCACACAGCTGACTTATGCAGATGCAGCATCCTTCCTGCCTTTCCTGGGTTTCATTGCAGCTATTGTGAATGAAAACACCCAGAAAAACACACAGTCTCTGGCAAGTTTGGCTGTGGCCAGTGGGACCCGCCTTCTGGATGGGCTGCTTGGTGCCCACAGCATTGTGTTTGGATGTTAGATTATGAGAACACCCAGATTAGAGCCAATATGTAGTTAGAGAGCTGACTCGGTACACATAGGGTTGAGTGATTCTTTTTAATAATGAATATTTACAATTTTTCAAACATAAATTATATACATTATGAGGCTACTTGATGCTTATTGCTTTGTATTCGACCTCAAAATGGTGTCTGTCGTACTTTCTCAATTCTTTTTCAGGAACCCTTGTTTTGGGACATAAACATTGCAAGTTTTCCACTATTTTTTACAAGCAATTTAAGCAGGCATTTATTTATGAAGATCCTTCGGATAAGAGAGAGCAGAGGCCCAGGAAAGGGATGAGCCACGGCCACTTCCCAGTGTGTGTATCACTCTTATCTCAGCCTCTTGCTGAATTTTCTATTTTCTTCTTCTTGATGTTGCTCAAGCAGCACTTGAACGTGTTCCCCGTCCCCACCCTCAGGCATGGGTGCAGCACCCTCCCAGGTAAGGGGGCAGAGAGAAGGGGAGATGGTACCCCAGTCACTCTGACCTTTCTAGCTCTACCCACTGGCCGGATGTTGGCTCCCTCACACCATCCTCATGACATGCCTCCTCCTCCCCGCTCCTCCGTCTTTTCCTCTAGCTCCAGACTCGGCCCTGCGTCGGACCAAGAGAGGACGGTTCAGTGTGCTTCTTCTCTTAAGAGAAGTGTTCCTTTCCTTCTTTTCTTTTCTTTTTTTTTTTTATAACTCTATTGAGATATAATCCGTGGATCATACAATTCACTCACTTAAAATATACAATTAAGTGGATTTAGTATATTCACAGATATGTATAATCATCACCATGAGTCAGGGTCGTCTGCAAGGCCCTGGCCCCTCAAGATAAGGCCCCTAACCAGTTGGCAGGCTAGGAGAATCACATCGAGACCGCCAAGATCCACATTCCACAGCCTCAGGGTTTTCCCAGGCTTACGCAAGGCCCTAGCACCCAGGAGCTGTCTGAAGGTGACCCTAGCCCAATTTCCATAGTAAGAATCACACCCAGGGGTGGAGAGCTGGCGGGCTAACACTCTTGCAGCCCAGGTGGCAAGTGGAACGTCAGCGCAGGCGCGAGGAAAGCCCCGCCTCCACATGTCCTGACCGGCCCTCCTCCCCAGCCTCTGCCTAATAAAAGCGCCGCGATCCTGCTCCCTAACGAGCCGGTCACCTGCCGCTTTCCTTTCCCACCAGCTCCCTTGTGCCTCCCCTGTGCACAAGCTAATAGACTTTTCCTTTTTACTCCCGTTTGTTGTCTCTCTTGATTTCTATCCTGGGGGACAACAAGAACCCAATGCACCCGTAACAACCGTAGTGAATTTTATAGATTTCTTTTTTAAAAAATTATTTTATTTTATTGGCTTATTACGTTGTGTAAATTTCAGTTGTACTTAGTCTATTTCTATTTCAGCTGTGTGCACTGTGTTGTGCTCACCACCAAAAGTCTAATTTTTATCAGTCTCCATACACATGTGCCCCTTTACCGGTTTTGCCCTCCCTCTGCCCTCTCCTCCTTTGGTAACCACTAATCTGTTCTCCGTATCTATGTGCTTGTTTATCTTCCACATATGAGTGAAATCATATGGTGTTTGTCTTTCTCTGTCTGACTTATTTTGCTCAGCGTAATACCCTCAAGGTCCATCCATGTTGTTGCAAATGGCATGATTTTGTCTTTTTTATAGCTGAATAGTATTCCGTTGTATATATATACCACATTTTCTTTATCCATTCATCCACTGATGGGTACCTACATTGCTTGCAAGTCTTGACTATTGTGAATAATGCTGCGATGAACATAGGGGTGCATATATCTTTTTGAATGAGTTTTCATGTTCTTTGGCTAAATACCCAGAAGTAGAATAGCTGGATCATATGGTTCTTCTATTTTTAATTTTTTGAGACACCAAGGTGCTGGAGGGGTTAGGTGGTGGGGGACACAAAGTTGCAGATTCATGAAGAAGGAAGGGAGTGCCGGTGGGAGCGGCGCTGAGGCCCACAGAGACGGATGGAGATCCCCTCCTCGTTCTCAGCACCCTCCTTCACAATAACCCTTAGTTTCGAAATGATGCAGGGCAGAGACACAAGGCAAAGCTGTGAACGTTCACCCTGCTTCCCAGGGGTCTGAGATGGTGCGACCACAGCTGTGATTGGAAATAGGCAGAGTTAGTGGTGAGGGAAAAGAAGCTGACTCCTGGCGGGGAGGGGGCAGTGTAAATCATCTCCGAGGATTTCTATCAGAGGGAAATGCTGAATTCCCAACCCCAGCCCCTGGGAACACGGCATCTATGCTGGCCGGCCCTCCTGGCATCTTCTCTGCTCCCTACTCCATGCCCAGTCCCTTGCCCTACCTCTCCCACTCTCCATCAAGACAGATCCTCCTCCCCAGGGCAAAGGACCCTTTGAGCAACGTAGACTGCGAGACCTTTTGCTGCTCCTCACAACCCTCAGCATCTCTGGTCCAGGGACAAGCAGCCGGGCATCTGGCAGAAGCAGATCCTGCTGTAGCATCAGGCAAAAAGCAGGACGAGGGGCTCGGCTTAAAGCTGACCCCTGAGCCCCGCGCAGGCCTACCCCAGCCGAGATAAAGGAGGCCATTTAAACATCAGAACTACTACTTCAATTCCCGCCCTCCCAGAATTTTCAGGACTGCCACCTGCTTGCTTCAGAGGCCTTGATGCTCCCCTGGAAGGAAGCCCCGGCGCTTTCGTCCACATCTGCTGCAGCCCTGATGGCGGAGTTGTCCTGCCAGGCGTGCTGGGAGGAATAGCTCATGAAACAGATTGTAAAGCCCTGGGCGGGGACTTGCTCTCCTGTGACTTGGCACTTATGTAGCTTTTTCCACTGGCAGGGACCGATCAGGCAGCCAAGCCTCCCTCCCCCCTCCTCCAATGAAGGATGCCTTCCCCAAACCATGGCTGTGAGGCCCCACTCCTTTGGCCCTCAGTTCTTCAGTTCTTCCCCCCGGGGTCCCCAGAGGGTCTATTGAGTGGAACTGTGCTTGACACCGAGGTGGCACGTTGGAGGCCATCTTCCTTGCACATTCCAAGTGCGGAATGACTCAAATCTGTGTGTCCTCTGTGGGTCCGGCCCCAGGAGGCCCAGAGGCACAATGCCGGTTCCCAGACAGGGGCTGTCCGGTCCCTGGGTGTGCATCCGCTTCTCGAGCGGCCGCCCATCATCCCAGGCCGCCCAGCCCGTTGCTTTGGGCCCAGGCTCTCCCGGGCAGCGGGGCTGGTGCTTCCTGAGGGCCAGGGCCGCCAGCCAGCTGGTTCCCGGCTCCCCGGCGGGCTGCAGTCGCAGCTGTGATGACTTCATGACTCTCCCATGGCCGTGTGGCCGGGGAACAGGGCCGGGATTGTATTCACAGGGTGGAAGGCCCCAGTGTGAAAGAACTGTGTCAGGCTGGCCCTCCCGCCACAGGAGTTTTTGAAAATCACTCTTATCTCCAGCAAAAACTCCCTGAGCGCCTCTGCCCACTCGTCCAAGCCCCTTTCACGGGCCAAGAGTCCTCGAGGCCCTCCTCAGCCAGGGGCTATGTGGAGGGAGTGTTAAATATGAAACCGACTTCAGGTGGGTTTTTAGGTTTTAGGGGAAATGGTGAAATTTTGCATTTGAATGCAGTGAGTAAGTCAGCTTTTGAGCTAGTGGGGCCCAGCAGTCGTGGAGAAAGGGACGCCTCTGTTTCTCCTATTAGCTAGTCTGCCCTGCCCAGGGGGAGATTCGGCAGCGAGGCGGCCACAAGACCCCTAAGGGCCCTGCTCCACCGACGTCCGGGTCTCGGGAGAACTAAGACTGAGGCACCAGGTGATCTGGTTGTCAAGCTGCCTGACATTTCCGTGTGGCGACAGCGGCAGAGGAACGAGTGCACCCGCATGGTCAGATATGATTGTGATCATTGCAGTGTTGTTTGTGATGGAAAAAAGTGGAATAACCTAAATGTCTACTGACAGGGAAATGGATAAATAAAAGGTGATGTATTTAAATGATGACATTGTATACAGCAGTTAAAATAAATAACCAGACTGGGATAGAGCTCAAAAAGAAAAAAGTGAGCAAGCCACAGAATAGCTACAGCATGAAACCATTTATATAAAAAGAGAGAGAGAAGAAAACAGAAAACCCCCGGGAAGCAAGGCTGTTTCCTGCTCTGCCCTTCGTGTTGGTCTGGAAGACTAAACCCCAATCTGGAAGGATCTAGGGGAGGTGGAGGGGCTGAGACTGGCAAGGTGCTCAAGAGTTCCTTTTGAGGAAGTGTTCTAATGTTCAAGGGGAGACCGATTTCATTTATCTCTTATGTAATTAAAAATCCATTATAAAGTAGTGGGAAAGAGGTGTTAGTGGTTTACGAACCGAACCTAATCCATCCAGATTTAGCAGATATGGAGCTTTGAGTGTTTGACCTGTTTGTGGATAATTAGTGGTTCCAGTTCTTTTTTTCTTTTCCTTTGCCGAGATGAAGCAAATTGATATGATTAAAAGGGTGAGACAGGTGGCTTGAAGGCGTGTGCTCATAAATCAACAGGTGACTGTGTGAGGGGACACTCAAGAAAACCCTTTTCCCAGGAATTAGCCTCTCCTGCTGTGGCCTCGCTGAGCCAGGGGGTCATCATCCCTTCATGCCCCCGGGGTGCAGCATTGATCGCTCTAATGGGGCCTCGAAGAAGGAGGGGGTGGCCCAGGTAACCGAGCAGCAGATAGACTGCAGAGAGTCCTGACATTTCCTTTTGCACCTTTGGCCTGAAAAATCTTGCAAGTAGATGTAAGTCAGTTGTGCAAACACAATGTTGCAAATTCACTCTGTTTTGGAGTTAAGCGAATAATTTAGCTAAGAATTCTGCAAACCCTCAGATGGAGATTAATATAGCCAGAGAGATTTTCAAATACGAGATGCAGTTTTGTGTATGTGTACGTATGTGTGCAGAATTAATAAAATAGAATTTGAAAGATAATAAAAGTAGAACACAACAAAGGAGAAGATTTAAAATTGAAAAGAAATTGTAAACTTATTAGGAAATAGCTCACTGTGGTTTAGAATCAGAACTAATAATGTATGTTGTTTTAAAAAATAATCTTTTCCCTAACTACAATAATTGTGTCATAGAAAATTTCACAGTTAAAGAAAAGTCTAAACAAGAAAATTAAAAGCAGACAATAAATGAAGCAGTGGCTAACTCTTGATGATTTGATTATGAATGTTTTCTTCTAGACTTTTCTATTATTAATATCATGAAATCTCCATCCTACTGGTGATATCATTTTGTTGCTTTTGTGTGTGTGTGTGTGTGTGGAGGAAGATTGGCCCTGAGATAACATCTGTTACCAATCCTCCTGTTTTTGCTTGAGGAAGATTGGCCCTGAGCTAACATCTGTGCCAATCTTCCTCTGTTTTGTATGTGGGATGCCACCTCATCATGGCTTGATGAGTAGTGTGTAGGTCTGTACCCAGGATCTGAACCTGCGAACCCTGGGCCACTGAAGCAAAGTGCATGAACTTAACCACTACACCACTGGGCCAGCCCCAGTTGCCCATTTTAATCACGGTATTATTAATATTTGAAAGTATATTACCCCCCAAAATTTCCTCATGGCCTTTTCTAGTCAATTTCCTTCCCATTCCAGGCCTTGGTGACCATTGATCTGATTTCTGTCACTCTACTTTGCCTGTTTTCAGAATATGGTATGGATGGAATCATACATGTGGCCTTTTGTGACTAGCTTCTTTTAGTTATCATAATACTTTCGAGATTCTTCCATGTTGTGGCATATGTTAGGAGTTTATTTCTTTTTGTTGCTGAGTAGAATTCCACTGTACAGGTGTAACACAATTTGTTTATCAAATTATCATTGTTGGGGTTTGCTGAGCTTTTGGAATCTGCGGGTTGAAGTCTTTCATCCATTTGGAATATTTTTGGACATTGTTTATTCCAGTATGGCTTCTGCCCCCGTCTCCATCCCTCCCCTCCCCTGGGACTCAGGTTGCAGTTATGCTACGTCACCTGATTTTGTTCCCGTATCTCTTATGCTCTGTTCTGTTCTCCACATCCTTTTCCTCTCTGGGCTTCAGTTTGGATCTTTTCTATTGACTTTGGCTACACTGCATGTTTTCCAGGTTTTTTGAATATTAACAATGCTATTGCCACAGGCTTGTGCAAATGAACCTGAAACCTTATGCCTATCCTTTTCTGCTTGGTTAACTCTAGTTATCATCTAGACTTCATTTCTTCAGGAAAGCCTTCTTGGATCTCCAAGATGAGGCCAGATTCTCTGTTACATGCTCTCAAAGCGCCACGTGCCTTTCCTTCTGAGGAATAACCACAGTTTTCCTTTTGCTGGCATTCTGCTTAATGAGGGAGTGTTTGTCTGCCTTCTCCTCCATCCATAAGCCCCACAGGGCAGGCGTCGGCAGGGGTTGTGTATCATTGTTTCCTCATCTGTAGCCAGGTGCCTGATACTTAGTAGGATCTTAATATTCTTGAAATCTGTGTGGAATGAGTCCATCTCTGGTTACTTGGGGGCCTGCCCCCTCAGGTTGTTCAGGTTACCTCTTCCGTGCCTGTGCAGCAAGCCTCCCGCCCTCAGCGATGGTCTTTACAACAACATTCACTATGTACTGCCTCGGTCGACTTCAGAGGTGGAGGAGCCACCCGCTTCCAGAAGGGCGCATGGAGAAGCTGCTGCCGTAGCCTGGATAGAAAACCAAGTGGAAAGCAGAAAAACAGTTTGAACGTAACTGTAGCAGACAACCCTTGGACTCATGGGAAACTGCTGGCTCTTTTGGATGCATTCTTGGTTATGAACTTCTAACTCTGTGGGTTGACCGAGCGATCCTCATTTCTGGGAACCGACCGCAGCAATCCCCTGCTCTCCAGCTCACGGAGGTGTGTCTGTGATCTGAGACTCCCACTGAGTTGCCACGCTGCCTTACTTTCACCACTGTGCTCCAGGGACAAGATTTCTTTGTCCCTCCTTCTTCTTTCCCCTCTCTTTCTATATCTTCTTTCTTGGGGAAGACAAAAATATATAACTCCAAACAGTGAAGACCGTATTTCAGCCTGGGGAGCTCTACAGACGCGTTCCAGAGGACGTAAAGTTTGAGTGGGATGAGAAAGGTGAGCAGGATTTCCTACATAAAATATCTAATTGCACAGGAAGTGGGGAAATTTCCATGTTTCCGGAAATCTATGAATCTATAGATCATAAGAGCAGGAAGAAGAAAATATAAATAGGAATAAGAATAGCTAGCATTTACTTATCACATGCGCCATCTCATTTAATCCTCCCACATCCCAGAACAAGAAGGTATTGTTATTGTCCATTTGTAGAGAAAAGAACTAGACGCCCAATGCAGGATGCCTGTGTAAGATTGAGAGGAAGATCACGGAAGATGTGGACGGTGCTTCTTTAACTTATATTAACTCTTCGTTTTTAGGGAAATTGCACTACAGCAAATTTAACTTGCTGATGCATAGATCTGATCGAGTTCCTCTACTGTCTAAAATCGCCCAGTGGTCACTGTTTTCTAACCGAAGCCAGGCAAGTCGACATGTCATGTGACTTCCCAGATATTTGGCTGTTCTAGCACACATCGGGAATTTCAAAAGTGGAGCATTTCTCAAACTTCTTTTACCACAGAATGCATTTTCTCCTGGAACATCTTCCAGTTTTCCAGTGGTCTTGGAAATGCTATCCTGTAAGATGAAATTTGAGTACCAAAGTCTTGTTCTTTATGCGTGGTTTATTCCTTTCTGGCTGTCTCAAAGGTTTGCAGGGGCCAGGCAGGTAATGTAAATGAAAGGAGCCCGAAGGAGTGAAATGATATGTGATGGCTGACTATCCGCCGTGACGGGAGGGTGGGGGCATGACTGGCTGGCAAGTACATGCCTTGTCCAAGGAGAGAGTGCCCACTAGCTCTGGCTGGATGTTGTCGTGTGAAATGTAGGCTCAAAACTGCAGAGATTTTGATACTCCAAGAGAATTTGGAAACCTGGGTTTTGATTTAAATTATTCTTATTTTTAAAGGATGGCAACTAATGCATGTTAAAACCCAATGTGGGCAAACATTGTGTGAGCCAAGGCAAACATCCACAAGCTGAATTTGGCCCACAGAACAGCCGGTTTGTGACTTTTACTCTACATCATAGGATCTCGGCTACCTTTTTTTGCTTTCTCTCTAAAATGGCAAAAATTGTTGAATATGAATTTCTTATTTTAGAGACCAGTATACTAATCCTTTTTATTTAATTTTCAGGATGAAATATAAACAAGTATCACATACATTTGCATATATACTTATGTGCAAATATAAACTGTAGTCACACCCGTAGTTGGCTAACACTTTTCTAGATTCACCTCGTTTTGAAGCTAGCTAACACATGACCAGCCTTCAGACTGCCCTTCTTTTCCACATTCCCTAGGGGGCCACGTGCGGTAAGGGACAGTGGCCAGCCCTCTTCAATCACAGGCTCTCCAGAACGATTGGCGCTGGATTTGAGCTATTCTTCATGGGATCTATTCGCAGGTGGTATGACTGGTGGCAGTTTTTAGGTGTCCAGATGTTCATACCTAATACCTCTTAAAATATCTGCAGAGGAGGATGAAAATTATAGTGAAAGATGAGCTCATTTGCAGCCACAGGGGTAAGAAATTGACAGGGGTGGAAAACTGGATAGAAGAAATGCTCCTGATAGTCTCCTTAAAAAGCTCTATGCTTTTTAAAGTAGAGAATAAGCCATTCCTCGTAATCCCATTATAAGTTGAGCTCTGATTAAAATACTAGTAAAGCACGCATTCTTCAGGCGTGGGAATTGCTATTGGTATGTATAACTTCTAGAGCATGGACAACTGAGGGGGTCAGAGGTGGCTGTCACCTCGGTCGAGCACCTGCTGAGCATACCTGGCTCGCCTCCTCCCACTAGCAGTCACTCTGCCCCGCTCTGTACTCCCCCATATCCCTCGCCCTCCCTCCCTATGGAGAGTTACTCCCTCCCTTTTCTGGTGCACCGGGGGCTCCCCGCGGACATGCTGACATGCTGGGTGAGAGTAAAATCAGCTGTGCTCCTCTCTTTGCCTGCCGCTGTGAGAGCTATAGGGGCGGTGCTGTCTGTGACTCCCAGGCCCTCGACGGCACTTAGCACCCAGGAGATGCTCAATAAACGTGGAATAAATGGTCATTTGAATGAAACATGGAATTTTAAGAAGGATCAGGTAGAATAACAACTAGAACCATCTCTCCAGGGAACGGGCAGCTTTGACATAGGAGCCCTGGATTCTGTGGACTGCTCACGTGGAAGCCGGGAGATTTAACAGACTTCCAGCCTTCCCGGCTATCTGCTCTGGCCCTCGGGTCCTGGAGCTGGTGGAGCAGATACTGTGCACGCTCTGCTCTAAGCGCCCCACCCCTGGTCTTACCGTTTTTACACAGAGGCCTGACCCCTGCCTGCCAGCACCTGCATTTCTCTGCCCCGGGGGTTTGTCTGGCCTCTGGAGCGCCCCCTACCTGCAGGCACTGCAGGGCAGAGGAGCTGGAGGGTCAGTTCCTGGAAGTACCCCTCAAGCGGTGGCGAAGGGGTCTGGTGGAGACGTTTCTGGACTCCCACTGGCTCCCAGTGCCCCCAGGAGGTCAAGCGCCACAGTGGTGACCGGCCTGGTAACTCAGGCTTTGCTGCTTGTCTTCCCCTCCTTGTCTCCCTTCCCATACTCCCCTCCTGGCCATTCCTGGGGTCACCTCCCAAATAAATGACCTCGGCTCAAATTCCGGCCATGGGTCTGCTTCTGGGGAAACCCAAAAAGATAGCTGGAATCTCAACAAGTTCCTTCCACGGGCTAATTCAGGGGACACCCACATTTGCTCCCTAAAGTCATTCAACAAATAGCAGCTCCCAGACAGAAGACTCAGAAGCCGCAGGGCCGCGGCCTTGGCGGGACCCGCAGCGCGGGGTTCCGGCTGCTCGTTCGCGGCTCGCACGCCTCGGGGCGAGGCCGGGTCCCCGCTGAAGCGGACGCCGAGACCGCGGCTCCGCGCCGCCACCGCACCAGCAGCCCGGTCACCTGTGCCAGCCGCTCAGCACGACGCAGCGCCCTTTGAAAATCGGCTCACGGCCGACTGACAAGGGCGACGGTTCAGGAGGCTCCAGGATAATTGTGTGGGAACTAGGTAAGGAGACAGATGAGAAATTAAAATCCTTGTGGATTGTCTTAGACTCGGGGCCAGTTAATATGCTGCGGCAGGGACGGCAGATTTTATGGTTACGAAACACCCACGTAACAGCAGGGGGCGAGGGTTTTACAGGGCCCCTCGTAACGACCAAGCTATTAAACATCAAGCAGGGACTGGCTTTTTTCCCCGCCCGTCTAACCTGCGATTTCTCCAGGGAAAAAGCATAACTACAGGAAGTACAAGCCGTCACCCCCAGAGCAAAGCCAGCCCCGAGGTGGGCTGTCTCGGGATCAGCACTGCCCCCCAGGGCCCCGACCTAGGACGGCCCCGCGAGCGGCTGGACCAGGAAACACCAGGGCAACACGGGTGAATGGGGAGACCCGGCCGCTGGGAAATGCTGTCGGGGGGCGTGACCACAGGGCCCGACCACCGCCCAAGTTCTAGTCCCGCAGTTCCTGCTGACCGCGCCTGTTATCAGGACGGGAAAGAAGACAGGACCGGTGGACACGGGGCTCCTTCCATCCCGCTTGGTTGACCAGGGTCTGCTGCTCATCTACAAACAGAACTCAAAGAGACCCCAGCGAAGGCCTCAGAGCCAAAGCCGAGCCCGGGGTCGTTGGCCCAGTGCCTGCTTCACCTTGACCAGATTTCCCAGGCCAACCGAGCTTTTATAGGATTTGGAAGAGGTTTCCCTACTCCTACCCGGTTCTGGGAGTCCAGACAATTGTAGAAGAAAGGACTAGAATACCGCTTGGAAAAGAGTCCATTTGAAAAACAAACAAAAAAACCCTTTAATTTTATTAAAAGGCTCTAAATGCAGATTGCTGCTGAACCAGGTCTGGATTAACCTGCTGTTTGCGTTCAGGCTTTGGTTGGCGCCTACTTGTTTCATGGTGTGGGAGAATCCAGATGACAAGGAAGCAAACCTGGTCCGGACCATGCAGGTCTCTAACTCTACCCGTCTGATGGGGCCCTGCTCTCCCTTCTCCCTTCTGCCCAAAATTCTGAGTGGCAGCTACTTTTCAATTACAAGTTGGCCCAAATAAATTCATCTGGGAAAGGTTTTGCAGGTATTTCCACCTCTGTCAGAACACCAGAAGAATCTCAAACTCCTCCAAAACAGCATCTAGAAGACCTCTTCCTGTGGCTCCCACTGCCTTTCGTCCTGAGGGAAGATCAGTCAAAGAGCTGAGGCCAATGCTTTGTTGTGACACCAGCCAGTGTCCTTTCTCCTGGAATCCAAATCAGTTTGCCTCAAATACTTTAACTAGAAACTTCAGCGCTATGCAGGTCGCAGGACTGTCTCTTACTGTCGAGTTTCAAAAACATGATGATTAAATTTGGACCGGCTAACACGCTGCACTAACTCAGAGGCACATTCATGACTTCATTAAATGTTCTTATCCACACTGTAATGTAGTAACTAGGACTCCTGCATTTCAGAGAAAGAAACAACTTCTCTGAGGGCCACGGTCACTTGTCACCGTTCCATCATCTATCCAGGGACAGATTTAGAAAGAGTCAAGCTGGAAACCCTGCTCCAAGCCCCTAGTTCTTTCCATTACAGATGTCTGAGCAATAATTAAATTGAAATGACAGCAGAGAGGAAAATCCTAATGTACCAATAACTTCATTTTCCTGGCTGCTCTTAAAAAGCAAAAGAGTATGATTTGAACAATAAATCTTTTTTTAAAAATATGAACATCTGAATTTTTTCCTTCTTGCCTGCAACAGACTCCTGGTCTCCTTCTCAATTAGGCTTCTCTCCTTTCTCTGCTAGACTCCTTTTTTCCTAGTGTGTTTAAAGCACCCCCGCCATGTGTGCTAAATGGAGGAATGGATGGGCGGTGTTGCTGTTCCAATGTCCCTCGGAAACCCAGTGTCAGGCATTCACCGCTCTCTGCACTGAAGTGGGGCTTCAAGCGCAGCGCAGCCCCCACCAGGCACTCAGCGGGCTCGGACATTGCGGCCTTCAGATCCGGAGCGTCTCCTTTTTCTTGCCTTACACTGAGTACTTTTCCTTTTTCTGTGAGCACTGAGAAATTTTGAGTAAGGTGGCCTAGCTGTCAAGATAAGGAATGAAGGACTGTTTGGTGCTGGTTTAAAATCTGATGAAACAATTATACACCAAAGAAATTTGAACTATTAAAAGGTTTATTGTCTTAGACACTTAAGGAATACAAGTATTTCTATTTTAAATACAGATGGTTTTTGTTTTTCACAGGGTTTGGAACTCTGAGTCTTAATGCAACTTATGATCCCTGGAATCTCCAAGTAGACGACCTTCCATCTGAGCCACAGACTTTTTGTAGCAGCGTTTACCATCCCAAACAAGAGCTAATGAGGTGGAGCCGTTGTCAGGTGCTGGAGAGTGAAGACTGAACACACAGGGGAGGGAAATGCCCTTAAAGAGATGGAGGGATGTTTCTCCCAGCCCCCTCTACCTTTGAGGAGGAAATTACAGAATTAATTCCCACACAACATTAACTTCTCGTTTGGAATACTCCACAAACTCTCGACATTTGGCATGTGACTGATTAATTGATTCATGCACAAAGCTATGTCGCATTTTGAAATCCCCTGAGAAGCAGTGAGCCTGCAAATCCCTGAGAAGTAGGAAGCTGCAATAAGCATAGTCCTCATCATCCAATTAGATGAGTTCTGTTATCTGAACAAATAGGCTATACATTCTAGAGATTTACATGCAGCTAAATCTCCTTATATTTTAAAGTTATTTCTTGATTTATTATTATTTTTTTAAGTGAAAGCAAGTTTGATGCAAATGAATTCTGGAACTAGTTAAAACCCCCAAATAAGGGAGCTCATTGCTTCTGCAGGAAGAGACAAACACTTACCTCATGGGGTACTGGATCCTGTCTCTGGGTTGAACCAGCATCATCCCTGATTGACAGGCTGTCCCTGTGGTTTTTGTGACTTCACTCTTCCTGGATTATAATCCACTTGCAAATCTAGTTATATAGATGCTTACACAAAGGTAAAAGACGTCAAATGCAAGCTTTGTAAATTTAGCATTTTGTTGCCTCTCTCTGTATAGGGTTTTGGTTCAAATGCACAGAATCTACCTGCAGAAACCATGAGAGTGGCAGGAAGCTGGGACGGCATTCTCCACTGAACCATCTGGTTTGTGTCTTTGAAACCATGTCAGCTTCCATTTGGCGTCACTCAGCTCACCTAACGCTGTCTAGCCCAGAGCCAGGCCAAAGGATCTCCTTGCAAGGCTCCCGCTGTGTTCCTCCAGTTACTGCAGCCAGTAAGTGCCTGGCAGTTACACATCTCCTGCTTGCTCCCCTTTACATGGGCTTCTACAGCCACAGACATTTCATGGAAGGTAAATCAGAGAACAGCATGGGGCACAGCTGTCAGCAGATGCGCGCGGCCGCCATTCTCTCTCCTCATGTGGCAGACCTGGATGCTTGGGTAACCGAGCATCAGCGTGACCTGGGAACTGAAGGGAGTGAGCGCACGCCTTCAAACCCAGCTACGAAGGTGCTTTATTTATACCCCAGACATTACAAGTCCCCAGAGCCGCACAAAAAAATCACACGTTTAATTAAGGACATTTCCTTGTATGAGTTCCTGAAGGCAACAGCATGGTGCGCAGGGCTTTAACAGTCCTGGGGATTTCATTTAAGTACTGACCATTCTCTCACGGAATCGAAGCCTGTTTCGTGGATAAATGTCTTTGGTTTTCAGGTACTTTTCATCATGATTGCCCTTCTTCTGAAGCAACATTTAAAGAAAAGTTTACTTATCTGAGCGTAAGAATTGTAGATGTCTGATGACTGCTTTGATTAATCCTTATCAATATGCACGTCCTGAAAACCTAGCTGTGCTTCCAGTGTGGCAACTACTAGCCATGTGTGTCCATCTAAAGTGAACTTTGAATGAATTAAAATCAAACAAAATCAAATATTTGGTTCCTCAGTCCCACTAGCCACAGTTGAAGAACCCGATACTGGCATACCGGAGTGGCCATGCAGATAGATCGTTTCCGTCACTGCAAACACGATGGCAGTGAGTCCTGAGGCGTGAAGGCAGAGGCGCTGCTCACAGACTTACTAGAGATTTGGGAAGCTGTCAGCCCTGGAAGGGGGGCACCGTCTAGTTAGAGATGAACAGTGAAAGGTGATGTCGTATATGGCAAACCACCAGGTGGAACAGGAGCCATCAGTCAATGCCAAAACGGAGGCATGAAGTTCGAAGCCGAACGGTCCAGGGCAGGATGGTGGAACCTAGTTCATACACCGTGAGCAGACTTGGGACCAGGAAATGAGCGACACGGCAGTCTGTGTGGCAAGAGAGAATAAGAGAGAAAAAGAGAAAACATACGACACGATTGTGACGTGGAGGTGATCCAGAATTCTCAAGGAGTCTTGCACCAGCTTCTTGCTGCTGTAACAAATTACCTCATGCTTTCTAGCTTAGAACACCAGTGTCTCTCTCCCCTCACGGTGCTGGAGGCCAGAGATCCTGCTGAGCTGGAACAAAGGTGTGTGCAGGGCTGTCTCCTCTGGAGGCTCCAGTGTTCTTGCCTTTTCCAGTGTCTGGAGGCCACTTGCATTGTTTGGCTTGTGGCCCCTTCTTCCATCCTCAAAGACAGCCGTGTAGCATCTTCACTTCTCTGACCCTTACTCTTACTTCCATCATCAAGTCTTCTTCTCTGACTCTCACCCTCCTGCCATCCTCACTGTAAGGAACCTTCTGATTCCATTGAGTTTACCCTTAATCACATCTGCAAAGGCCCTTTTGCCACGTCAGGTGACATATCCGCAGGTTTTGGGAATTAAGATATGGACATCTTTTGGGGAGGCGTTATTCTCTACCACAAGTATGGTAACGCCAAAGGTCTGCTTGACGGCCTGTGGCCTCATAGACATTTATGATTCAGAGGTCGCCAAGGTTTCAGACCATAGGAAATTTTTTATTAATTGATTTTCCACCTAGTTCCAGAAATGAGTTACTAGCTTACAACAACATGTACATACAAGATAGAGCTTAAAATTTAAATAGGATAAAAGGAAAAAGATGGACTGGGGTAAGAACACAATGATGGAAAGAATGAGGCTGAGAAATAGACTCTATGATCTCATTTCCTCCATTAGCTTATCTATGGGTGTCTTTAGAGGCAGAATACTTTGAATGTAGAATCTAGCAGTCTGCTCTAAATATTACCTGAGTGATTCAGACAGGGGTACAACCAGAAATTCCAAGTAATCACATCCTGAAGGTCAGGAAAATAGAGATGGGAACTGTGAGTATAGGGCAGGAATTTTTTTCAGTGTAGTGGAATGGAGCAGCCCTATCTTTCTCCTGAAGATTTGGGGAGGTGCAGCCTCTGTAAGAAGTGATGCGATTACCGACAGGAGCAGTGCTCTGACATGTGGATGTCCCAAACATCCGGGCTTGGAAGCCCGTCAACTCCCCGGCACCTCATGTGCTGTGAAAGTGCGTGTGGGTCAAATCAAACCCATCTTGCCACTGCCGGCCTCCCCTCCCCTGCTGTCCTCTCCCCTCCCTTTCCTTTTTCTTCCTCTCTCTGTCCTCTCTTACACTCTTCTCCTTCCTCTTTCCTTTGTCCTCACTTTTTTCCTTTGCCCAGCACACTGACAATCAAAGAACCTTTCAGAAATTCTGAAGGCCAAGACGCTATACCAAATTATTTCAAAGGGGAATGTTTTAAAGTGACACTTCAAGAGCATACTTCAAGGTGGGTCACAGTGTGCCCTATAAAATCAGAGCACATTTTTAACTCAAGTCTATAAGTTAACATGTCTCATATTTTTATTCCTACTGATCTGTACATACAATGCAAGGGACAGCACATGGCTCACGAAGCTCGGCATGGGCTCAGTGAATGATAGGTTCTCATTCTGAAGCATTTCAAACTGGTGGAGCTGGCCGGATGGGGTGTGGGCCAGGCTAGAAGCCAGATGCCTTTGATTGTCCATGCACACCAGTGCTTCCAACACCAGGCTGTGTGGCCAAAGAGGGGTCCCTTTGATCAGCCCAGCTTATGACTTTCTAACTGCGGTCATGATCCTGTCTGTATCCGCATCCTTCCAGGACTTGGGAGCAGTGTAGGCACTGCATTGAATTCGTCTCATAGAATGCTGCAGAAGGGGGCCATAAAATCTTCAAGCACATGTTTGGTTATATTTCTTTCTTTTTTTTTTTTGGTGAGGAAGATCAGCCCTGAGCTAACACCTGTTGCCAATCTTTCTCTCTCTTTTTTTTCCCCAAAGCCCCAGCACACAGTTGTATATCCTAGTTGCAGGTCATTCTAGTTCTTCTATGTGCGCCGCCGCCACAGCATGATGAGCGGCATGTAGGTCTGTGCCCAGGATCTGAACCGGTGAACCCTGGGCTGCTGAAGCAGAGGGTGTGAACTTAACCACTCGGCCACGGGACCAGCACCCTTTCTTATATGTCTTGATTCATAAGTCAGAAAATATGATTTGTGAATTAGAGGGAGATGGGAAGAAAAACCTGAGGGAGTGCAGAGGTGGGTTTATAAGGAGAAAGGAGTGGTCTTTGTGTGGCTCCAGTGGGAGAAACACCCCAAGTTTCTCAGTGTGTACTAGAAGCCCTGCTAACAAGGGGGCTCAACCAGCTCAGCATTTCAGGGATCTTTCCAGAAAGTGTTGGCTTTTCCCATAGTCCTTTGGGGAAACTTTTCGGACTCCTTTTCACCTCTTGAGCAATTTAAGAACAATGTACTCATTTGATTGATAATGTGAGGGGCTGGTACAACTGAATGAAGTGTCTTGAGGGGAAGAAGATAATGTTTTTCAAGTGCCTTGACTAAGATGCTCAGACTTGGTTCAGACACGTCTGTGTACTTTGTGAGCTCCATCCTGGATTTCACAAAGGCTTCTCTGTCTTGCCAGTAGTGCAGAGGGAAGAGAGGGACAGGAGGAGGGCCCTCCAGAGAGCATACCATGCTGTTTCCTGACGACGGGCTTTCCCAACCGAGAGAGAAGACGCTGTTGTGTTTGGGGTCCAGGCAGCTGTGTGGACGGCACGCGTGTGTCAGCCGCAGCACATGCCCGGGCACGCACATGCAGGTTGAGGACACAGCTGGGTTTTGCTTTTTGGCTGGGGGTGGGAGGGGCGTTTATATTTTGTGACCACTGAGATATATGTCCTGTTGCTACTCGGTTCACCCTAAGGGGTGGAACAATTCCTTCATTCCTTCTGTGTTCTCTGACCTGTTTACGACCTGGAGAGGCAGAACCATCCATGCTCCGGGGGCAGGGAGGAGCTGCTTTCTTCTCCTCCTTCAGGTTTGACCCTAAACGTCACTTTCTGAAAGACTCCTTCTCTGATCCCCAGCTAAGGCGAGCCCCTCCCTTGACCCCCACGTGGCTTTCAGTCACAGCTGTCACAGCATCACAGCACAGGCCCTGAGGGTGCACAGCCTAGATGGACACCCCAGCTCTCCCGTCTGTGCAGCCTGGCAGAAGTTGCTGCATTGTTTTATGCTTTCATTTTTTCATACGTAGAATGAGGAGATTAGCTGCTCCTACCTCGTGGAGAAACTCGGATGATTAAATAGTTAAATAGGCACAAAGAGCTCAGTGCCCCACACAGGGAGGCCTTGTGTAGATATTCACTTCTGCTGCTTTTATATTTGCTTGCTTGTTTGTTGTTTCTCTTCCCCCAAAACTGTAAGCTCCATTAGGGCAGAGCTTATATATGCAAAATTTTGTTTTCATGTTGGATGAAAGGGAAGTCGAGGTACCAGTCTTCTATTACAGAAAGAGAAAGTGGTAAATTAGAATCCCAGCCTCACATCACGTACGAAGATCAAGGATTAAAGGCCTCAAGGTGAAAAGTATAGCGTTCGCTATAAAATTTTGGAGAATATCATTATGACCTTGGGGTTAAGGGAGGATTTCTTAGGCAGTAAAAAGGTACTTATCATCAAGCAAATGATAAATGCCTTAAAATCCTGAATAACAAAACCATCAGAAACAAAGAGAAAAAGTAATGTTCTTGGAAAAGATATTTGCAACCACATAGTTGATGGAAAATTGGTATTTGACTACATGATAAGAAGTCTAAGTGGCTAAGAAGCACGAGAAGTTTAGCATCATTAGTTATTAGAGAAATGTAAATTACTATCCTAATAGATAGCATTTCACATCCATCAGTAGGCAAGACTTCAAAACCGCTGACAGTGCCAAATGTTGGAAGTGTGTGGAGAAGTGGGGTTCTTAGGCCCTGTTGATGGGAATGTAAGTTTATACAAGTACTTTGGAAAATAATTTGGAAACGATAAGCCCTGAATTCATGAGAGTGGCTTCCCTCTAGAGACGGCAGGAGAACGGGGCTGGGAAAAAGTCATACACTGTAGGCTTCAAATATACTTGAGATACATTTTTAAATAAATATGGTATAATATGAAGTTTGCTAAATTGAGCCATTGAGGACTGGTGATTCATTGTATTATTTTTTACCCTTATTTCCATATGTGAAATACATTTGTAATTAAAAAAGCTAAAAAAATGGAAAATTAGGCATGAAGTAGGAAGAGGCCTCGGGGACTACCTGGGGTGCAGTGGTTCTCAGACGCTTGTGCATGTCCAGGCACCCGCAGGGCTGCTAAGTCTCAGGTCGCGGGCCCGCCCTGGAGTCTCTGATTTCACAGGTCTGGGTGGGGCCTGAGAATCTGCATTTCCAAGTTCTCAAGCGATGCTGATGCTGCTGATCCAGGGACCCCACTTGAGAACCACTGATCTAGCCTGACTCTTTCCTTCTAGAGATAAAGACCTCGTGATCAGAGAAGAGAAGCCATTTCATTTTTTTCCTCCCAAAAATACTTGCAGTGTACCCGCTGTGTGCCAGGCACAGCTCCAGTACTGGGGATAGAGATCTTAGCAAAACAGAAACGGTCTCTGCTCTCCTGCAGATTTTACTCAGCTGCAGGGAGGGGAAGAAGGTGTGATCAAAATTAAACGAATAAGTAAATGAGAGAATTTCAGACAGTGGTAAGTTCTAAGAAGAAAACAAAATAGGGTAATGTCAATGAGCGAGTTGAGCGGAGCAGGGGCATTGTTCAACTGGACGGTCAGCTAAAGTCCCTTTGAGGAGGTGACTCCTCAAAGTTGAGACGGAAAGGTGGGAAGGAAGATCCAGGGAAGTGAGTTTCTGGCAGAGGAGAGAGAAAGTTCAAAGCCTGAGGCAAGAAAGAAAAAGAAATCTAAAGGACTGGCAGACCTATGAAAAGAAGTTTAATATCTTCAGTTATTACAGAAATAACCAATTGCTAATTAGTAGTTAACCAACTAAACTGTTAGAGAAATTGTGTGCTTAGATCGTAGCGACCGAAGGGCAGAGAATAGGAGGTGAAGTCAGAGAGGGCAGTGTGGACACAGGGAAGGAGCTCAGGTTTTCTGCTCCGTGGAGGCCCTGGAGGTCCTGATGTCCAAGGTTACAAGTTTGTCTCTCGATTCAAGGTCCCTGGTCCTCCCACGCGCCCACACGGCACACGTGTAAAACGCAAATCAGATGCAACACGAATAAAACACAGCAACTCCTTCTGCAACCTCACTGTCAGGGCGCCGTCCCTCTCATGATCTGAGAAAGGAAATAAAATACATTTTTAAAAGCTCCTCCCTCCACATCTAAAACATTTTCAAGTGAGTGTCAGAACAACGGTCAGGGATATTAACTTGCAAGTAAAATTTACGTTCTTCTTGTGTAGAAGCGTTTTCTTTCTCTTGAGAGCCAAGGACCCAGGCTACATCTATTATCAGTGAAAAACAGTAGATTTGCAGCGACTCAGTCTTCTACGGGCCGTCAAAATGTCAGATGTGAATTTCCTTGAAAAATTTCTCCTTACCTCCTTAATTCGTTTAGTCAACATGCGTGTGTTAAGCCTCCACTTTCCTTGGTATTTGCATATTTATTTAACTGACAGATAAGGTGTCACATTCATTTTCCTCCTTTTTGACTGGGATATGGTCCAAACCACAATCTTAGTGTATTTGCAGAAATATTTTAAAATGGTTATCAATGTCATCTTTCATGAGCAAATTTCTCTTCGGTTTCTCAGTCTTTTTATTTTGCAGCTGGTATTGTTAGTTCAAGAAGTGCTTAATGGCTAAGTCAATGGTTGAATCTGATTCAAGGTATATTATTACCAAAGGTTCTTAATAAAAATTAATTTATTCAGTCAACACATGTTTACTGGTCATCTAGAACACCTCAAAGCTCTTGGGATACAGCAACGAAACAAACAGAACCGTTACCATGGAGCTCACTTTCTAGAGGAGGTACCATAATAAACATAAATATATTAATCCAGGTGGCGGTGAGTGTGAAGGAAAAGTAAAGCTGAGTAGGTAGACTGAAAAAGAAGGGGGGCGTGGTGCTACGTTCAATAAACAGAGAGGAAAGTTCTTGGATAATTTGACCTATGAGCAAAGCTCCAAATGATGGGAGATGGACAGCCACCCGGGAGAAGCAAGTACAAATTCCCTGAGGTGAGAGTCCAAGTGGCTGGAGGTGAGTGGATGAGGGAGAGAGCCACAGGAGATGAGATGGAGAAGCAGCAGGGGCCAGATCAGGTAGGGTTGTATAAGCTATGGTGAAAACTTTGCATTTCATTCTCAGAGAGATGGAAGCCCCTGGCAGATTTTAGGCAGAGGAACAATAGGTCCAACTTGGATCTTAGAAGTACTCTGGTTGCTCTGTTAGAACAAAGCAAACACACATACGCTGAAAAGGAAGCAAAAGGATAGAATCAGGGAGAACATTAAAAGGTTGTTGCAGTGATCTTGGCAAGAAACAATGGGAGCAGGAGCAGGAGCAGAAGCAGAAGCAGGGGGTTGAGAGGTGGCTAGATTCTGATACAGTCCAGATAGAGCCAGGAGTATTTGAGAATATATTGGAAGGGGATCTGAGAGAAAGCAGTCAAAGAAGGAAGAGCTCAGGATGTGGGCTTCAACAACTGGAAAGATAGAGTTGTCATTTACTGCGACGAGGAAGGTGGGGGAAATAAAAGCAACTTTGGGTGGGTAACAAGAGGTAGATGGACATCCACGAAGACTGGAAGATAAATAAGTCTGGAGTTCAGGAGAATGACCCAGGCTGCAGATAGACATTTGGGAGTCATGAGGGTGTAATTGGTATTTACCAGAAGAGATTATATGGAAAGTCTGTAAAGGTAGAGAAGAAAGGCGAATTGAGGATGGAACTCTGGAACACTCCACTATTTGGAGTTTGGGAGAGTGAGAGAATCCAATAAAGGACATAAGAAAGAGGAGACACAAAAAGAAAACTAGAAGCAAATGGTGCTCTGGAAGTCAAGTGAAAAAAAATAGAGCTTCAAGGAAAAGAGAAAGACCAACTGGCATAAATTCTGCAGCTAGACCAAGAAAGAAGTCTGAGAAATAAACATTGGATCGAGTTGATAGGCGTTTTAGTGATGTGGTTGAGGCAAAAATTTGATTGGAATGTGTTCAAGAGAGAATTAGAAGAGATACTATGGAGACAATGAATTGAGAAAATTATTTGGAGGATTTTTGCTGCAAAAGGAGTAGAGAAATGTAGCAAATAGTGGGAGGGGGAGGTGATGTCAAGGGAGTGATTACAACATGCCTGGATGCTCATTGGAATAAGCAAATTGGCAGAGAGAGAAATGGACAATTTTGAGAGAGGAGGGTACGGTGGAAGCAGTGAGGCCCTTGCCAACTTTGGAGGGGTGGAATCCAGTGTCTGAGGGAGGAGTGGCCTCAGGAAAGTGCAGGGACAGTCATTCATAGGCACAGGAGGGGCATGGAGTATATGGGTCTAGATGTAGGCAGATTGGTAGATGTGAAAGTAGGAACTTTGAGAATTTCTCTTGTTACTGATTCCATGTCTCCTTGAAATGGGATGGATCATTTGAAGCGGGTGGCTGAGGTGGGAGCGGAGGGTAAGCTCATAGGAGGTGAGGAGGAGGAAAGAGAGGTAAGAAACGAAATTACTGGATGAATTATCTATGTGGACATTGAAGCCCTCAAGAATCATAGCAGGAGTAGCAGTGTAGAGAATGACAGCAAAACAAGGAAAGATGAAACTCTTCAAGAAATGAGGGAGAATGATTAGGGGCTCTGACGATGAGTGCTCCAAGGAGGACTAGCCTTATGTGCGGAACCTCGAAGGAGCAGGGGTGGTGCTGGGGGGTTAGAGTGGAGGGAGGATAAATGGCCCAGAAGAGGCAACAAGGAGCAAAGAGGACACCTACCTCACCCCAGCCTCAGTGGTAGGAGAGAATTAAAAAATAAATAAGTAAATAGACACCTGCTTGAGAAGGTTGTGGGGGAAGCAGTACCTTCAGAGGAGAGCCAGCTGTCAGTGAAGTACAGTCAGTCCTCATTGTTCATTGCAGTATGTTCTAGACAGTTGCCGTGGATGCTAAATTAGCCAATACTGAATTGTTACTCCTAAGAGAAATACAAGATTAGGTTCCCGTGAGCCTCTGGTCACAAGATTTTTATCAGCTGATCAGTACCTAACTTTGTCTGATGTGTATTTCTGTTTAAAGACACCTGATTTAATACATAGCGTTGATTGGTTCTCATTAAACTCACGGCCGACAGCGCTAGAATTCATGCCTGGGCAAAGCTTATCTAAAGCACCCATTTTCTCTGTAAGGCTTATCACAGTCTTCTTGCTCTTAGGAAAACTAGACATGTACCATGCTTGTTGGCCATTTTAAACATCAAAATCACCAACGAAAAGCATAAAAATGTAAAATATGTGGCATTCAATAGACCACAAAAAGGACACATGTGTAGTGTGAGAGCTGAAACAAGAAGCCAGAGCGCCATCTTGTTCAACCTCACCTGGGAACGCGGGTGTTGACTCAGATTCTTCACTGCTCTGCATATGTTCACAAATGACTGAAAGCATTACAAATATTGATTTGGGAGTCACAAATAAATTTTGGTGGGTAGGCAAATTTGCAAATATGAAATCTGCGAATAATGAGGATCGACTCTAAGTGAAGGAGGTTCAGAGAAGAGTTCGGGTCATGGAGGATTCTGTTGATGACCTTGAATTCCAGTAGATACAGTTGAGGTGCTTTTAGGATGTCAGAGGAGTATGAGATATGGTCGGATTAGGGGACATACAGAACTTTATGTGGATGAGAGGGCCAGCGGTGAGGGATGACTTGAAATCCTTGGGCTTTTTGACACATCTGGGGAAAACAGAAATGCAGAAGGCAATGTCTTTGGGAGTGGGAGTTAGTTTGATAAAACTTTTGCTGTTCATGTAACAAATCTTGGTGTCTTTCCGTTTTCATTTAACACTGTACCATTACTTCCTTTTGTCTTTTTCCTTATTCTTCCCTCTTCTTCATCCTTCCTTCCCCTTGGTTTAACACCAGCATCCTCAGAATTGCAGGAATGACTGAGGAACCATAAAGAGAAGAGAGATCCCTAGAGATCAGTAGCTGCAGGGAGCGATGGCCCACTCTGTGGGATCATGCTCATGTGCCCCTGGGCTGCCACACCACCCCTAAGGGAGTCTGTGCTCAGCTGCTGCTGCTCCAGCTGGAGCCAGAAGAAGAATAGCATCTACCCTCTTCCCATCTTCTCATCTCCCAGGGGCCTCCCATTAGTAGAACCTGAACTAGAACCGTGGTGGCAAAGGAATCTTATGTTTCTAGACTTCCTGCCCCTGGAATACAGGGAAAGAGTAGAAGGACACGGGTGGGGATGAGTACCAACAGGTAATGCCTGGCACACTCTGGACTTCTCTTTTCCTCTTATACTATCTATAGCCAAACACATTAAGGAATCCCTGAAAGTCTTACTTCCAAATACAAGTAGAATCAGATCGTTTCTTACTACTTCCTCTATTACTATTCTAGTCCAAACCTGCATTTCTTTTAAGTAGATTATTGCGCTAAATTCCTAATTCCTCTTATTCCAACTCTACTTGCTCCCTACAATCCATCCCCAAGGCAGTGGCCAGAGTGAAACTTTTAAACATAAATTAAGTCAAATCCCTTCTCCTCTTAAAACTCTATAATAGATCCCCATTTCGTTTAGAATAAAAACCAAAGTCCTCACCAACACGATCTGAACCACCGTTAGCTCTGACTTGATCTGGCTACCTTGGCCTCCTTGCTGTTCCTCAAACACTCTAGTCTACCCCCACCTCTGGGCCTTTGCGCTGGCTGTCCTCCACTTGGAATGATCCTTCCTGGGATAATCACAGAGCTAACTCCCTTATATCCTCAAATCTCTGCTTCACCTTCTCAGGGGAGCCTACTCTGACCACCCTATTTAGTATTGTAGCTCATTCCTTACTCATTCTCACCACCTCCTCGTACTTACGATCTTTCCTGCTTTATTCTACTTTTGCTTTTTTTTTTTACAGCACTTAAATCTTCTAGCATAATTTACTAATGTTCCATATTTGTTGTTTACTGCCTATCTACCACCACTAGACTATGAGGTCCCTGGGGGCAGGGATCTTTATCTATTTTGTACACTGATCTATCCCAAACATCGGAAATAGTGGCTGCCACATAGGGAGTGCTCAATGAATTTTTGTTGAATGAATACACGAATTGTTCATAGCGGTGGAACCATAATCCATTTTGGAGACAGGAAAGGCAAATGGCCTATAGATTTTCAGAAATCTTTTTTCCTGTCCCGGTGTTGTACAAATGAAACTTAAAACCTTCTAGTGGGGACCTCTGTGAGGGGTAGTGTTGACTGGGATGGGCACGTGGGAAGATCTGAGATGACAGAAATGTTTTATATCTTGATATGGGTGGTGGCTACATGGGTGTGTATTCAGAAGAAAATTCATTGAATTGTATGCTTAAGATTTGTACATTTTAATCCATGAAAATTCTACTTGGACAAAAAAATCAAAATCAGCATGAAATTGAGGAAGGCTGAGAGGGCCTCCCCATGAAGAACTCTCGGGTTGTCATGTTAGAGCAGACAGACATGCAGAAATAGGGCAGACTCCAAGCTTAGGTGTGGAGGAAGAGGGAAACGCTTGATCCCAGCTTCTCTTTCATGGCGGCCTCAGCTTTAAGACGTCATTGTATTTTTCCTTTTTCTCTCGACTCCAAGTAAAACTGATGATCTTCCAGGTCATTGGGGAGCCCTTATTTTGTCTTGGAGTGGTCAGCTTTGGCTAAATGAGACGTGCACATGCCTGTGTGTATTTGTGTGAGTGTGTACACGAGTGTCTGTGCTCGCTCATACAGCATGAAGAGCAAGCCAGTTACTTTATGTTATTGTCATTTCCCTGGCCTTAAAATAAATGAGTTTATTTAGATTTCTGGAAATGAAACTGCCTAGTTGACATCTTATAGCTGTCTGGGATCCTCTGGGACTTGAGCTTTTTACAAACGTTTGCCCGTAGTGAAAACTGCAGGGAAGAGGGGAGCATAAACAAAGTTTTAAAAGAATGAAACACAGCTCAAAGCTAGATTTTAAATTAATGTCCATCTATTTCTGGAAGTCCCTTAAGTTCTCCATCAGTCTTATCTGCAAAATTTCCCTGATTTTTTTTTTAATTCTGCTTTTTCTATTTTTTTCCAACTCATTCAATGTAAAAGCAAAATGGAGTCTAGTTATGGCCACAATATTTATTCTATCGTTCAACGTTGTTGCACAAAACTCTATAAAAGCTTTTCATTCTTGAAGATCATTTTAGTTTTCTCATCTGTAGAGTCAGACGCAGTGAGAGCTGGGAGAGCAACCTCAGAGAGAGGAAAGATCCAGAAGGGACTTGGCAGCTCCACTCACATCCTGCTTGGCCCCTGGAGACGAGGTTATGGAAGGGGGGCGCATTTTCTCAGCTGAATGCGCGCTGGAAGCGCGCTTTAATGAAAACACTACAATGCTATGGGTTAAGTTTCCCTTTCTGGAGGAAAGACAATGTGCTGCTTTCCTCCTGCACCTCTGAGAATATTGTGTTCATCAAACAGAGAGCAACGTGTCAGGGGAATCTGGACGCACCCCTGGCCCATCAGCCTGCCTTAACCTCCTCTGAACTTGATCACACGCCTCTTTGGCCCATTTATGAATAAAAATAAATTCCACTTCTCTCTCAAGAATTCAGGATAGTCTTTACAGCAAAGTTTGATCTTCCCAAAGACTTGATTAGAGAGAGGCAGGAAGATGACCTTCCTGCACGTGGAAGCGGCACAGGCAGTGAAGTCCACACCATTGCCGCCTTCGTGGTCTGTTTTCAGCCCATGTAACTGTGATTTACACACAGAACTGGTTCTTAAAGAGAGGCTGAATGCCTGTCTTCCATGTACTTGCTCCTCAAAAAAAGAAAAGAGGGAGAAAAAAAGAGAAAGCAGAATCTTTTCCACCAAAGGCCTTTCTTTCGTCATTCAATCTCTGCTTCACTCTGAGGCACTTCACGAGTCCTCATTCAGTATTTATTGTTGAGCTCACTTATTTAAAATAAAAATACCTTCACAAAAATGTCTCGGTGCCATAGAAGGAGTGAAAAGGCCTATGCTTCTCCCAGAAAGTTCCAGGAAGCTTTTGCCTGGAGGGCCATAAGCATTCACAGCCTTCCCGGGTCCAGGGCTGGTGGCTGCCGAACAGTAAATTGCTGCCCAGGGACGGTGGAAGGAACAGCCTATGGGCAGCGCTTTTCAGGCTGCTGACAGTTTAAAGGCTTTTGTGGAGGGAAAATGATTTGCAAGTGTTTGGCAAACAAAAGCTCTGTGTAGCTCCATGTCACTTTTAAAGTCAACTTTAGACTCTTAACACTTCCACATTTATGAGAATGGAAAATCGACGTTTCGCCTGATGCCTGTGAAGAGCTCCCTATTGCTCTGTGCGCAAAGGCTGAGCCTGAGAACCGTGAGGTGGAGTGTTATGTCCGGCAGCCATGGACTTGGGCTGGGGCCTCAGAGCAACCAGCTCACATCCAGAGGAAAGCAGGCAGAGCCACCTAAAGACAAGGTTTACCGGGGCTCACTACTTTGGTCTCCTTTGAGTTACCCTCCAGGGACATGTACGTGTGCAGCCGGGGTGGGCACTGGCAGATGGCTCAGGGGCGTGCTCCCCAGCCATGTAAAAGAGTGGGGGTTGACAAGCAGGCTGAGAGAAAAGGTAGCCCTTTTAAGTAGGTTCAGGACCAACATGAATGTGGTTGGTCAATTATTTAACACGAGACAATGGAAATAAACTAAGTGGAAAGATCACGCAGGTCTCCCTGCCTGTGGGAATCCTGGTGGTTGTGATTATGAGATCTTAGCCCTTGTCCTCCTTGGCAGCCCAAGTCCTGGGTCAGAGATGAAGAATCTACTAGAGACACAGGCCAATAAATCACAGGTAAGTTAGATAAGCAGGTAATTTTTAAAAACTGATTTCACAGACTGAGTGTAAAGGAGAGATACTGGGAAAGTCTGTTCTTTCCTTTTAGAGAGGAGGAGCCTGGGTCCGTCACGGAAGCTTTCTCAGCTTTTCTGGTGGCAGAGATGAGACAAGCGCCCAGGCCTCCAGGACTCCTATTGGCCCCCATCAATCATTTGATCCGAGCGTCACACACAGAACAACAAAGAGTTAGGAGAGCTCCCGACACCCAGAAAGCAGCATCCCTAATGAAAAGAAACACACCCTGTCCACTTTCCCTTCACCTTGACCTGCAGACGGCCTGCATAACCATTTTTGCCTTGAAATATTTCTTTAGAATTGCGAACTTGAAGGTATAGAGAAGTGAGAAGAATTTAGAGCTGGAAGTTCTAGAACATCTCATTCCTTGGCCTCCTTTATAGATGAGCGAAAAGAGGACTGCTTCTCCTAGGAACCTTGGAATGCAGATTCTGGTTCAGGAGGTCTGGGGAGGGGCGTGGCAGTCTGCATTTCTACCAAGCCCCCAGAGGATGCTGACCCACAGACCACTCATTTGAGTATCAAGGAAGTAGACCAAGTGGCTAGCTACAGCTTACACAGCTAGTTGATGGTTGGTCCAGTGGCCATAATGAATATCTATTAATTTCAGATGGTGCAGAGCTGTGCAACTTTAAACAATCTTCTTACACTTTCTGAGTTACATTTCCTTATCTATAAAAAGTACAGTTTTATGGGATTTGTGACCCCTTTGGGTAGCCAGTGGGGATAGCATAGTCCTCTTATAGACTTTTATTCACAAAGCAGAGCAGTATATGGGAAAAATAGTGAGTTGGGAGCCAGGAGCTCCTAGTGACCCAGCCATGTGACCAGAGGAAATACTTCGGGCTTCAGTTTTCTTCCCTGACATAGAGGTTGGCCTGGGTCACCTTTGGGATCCCCTCTTTTTTTAGACAGCTTTCTTCTGGGCAGACATGAAAATTTAGTAAGAGTTAGCACGTGCCATGTGCCAGGCACTATTCTAGGAGCTTTCCTTGTAGTAGCTCATGTCATCTTCACTACCGCCCCGTGAAGTAGACACTGATATGAGCCCTACTTAGAAGAAGAAGCTGAGGCCTGGAGAGGCGCAAGGTCATTCAGGGGTGAGTGGAAGAGCCGAGACGCAGGCGGCTCTCATTGACTCAGTTAGCAGCAGTGGTCCAACTCTAAAGGGTTTCTCGTTGTAGACCACCTTTGCTTGTATTATTTGAGCCAGGTAGCCATATTGAGAGTTGTCATCATCACCTCCATATTATAAGTGAGAAAACCGACATTCACTTTAGTGGTGACTGGGGAGGCCAGGACTTCAACTGAGTCTGTCGGAGTCCAAAGTCCCACCCTTTGTAGTATTCCTGCCCCTCAAACCGGAAGCTCTCGCCATGAACACCCGACTTACTCGGAGACAAGGGAGAGCTCAGTCTCCTCAGCTGATGGGCCTGGCAGAGACGCAGTCCATGAAGTATTTCTAACAGTTTGTGGCTGGTATTAAAAATTAAAAATAAATTGATTTTCTAAATTGACTTACCATCCACTAAACATGCTACATATACTTGTTAAATGTACTAATATATATGTAGATACTTTTGGTTTCCTATGTAGATAATAATACCATTTATAAATAATAAAATTGTTTTTTATTTCTTAAAAAAAAAAAGATCTCTTCCAGTTCTGACAGTCCACCACTTGGAACATAATGTTCCTCGTTGAGATAAGTATAGTGATTTGGAGCTGTGGGATCTTAATTTCTGTGGTGTATCAATGGTCTGTTCGATGCCAAGTTCTTGCACAAGAACAGAGGCCCATAATTATGCATATTTCTATGGGAAAATCTGTCCAGCTTCTTTGCTCCACTTGAGAAGATATTTTTCCAAGAAGATAAGGGGTGAGGGGAAAAGTGATGGCCTTCATAGGCTTATAAGATTTAAATCACCAGGAGAATGCGGAAATTAGAGTGTTTTTAGTTCTGGTTTAGTCACTCAAGTTGAGTACCCTATTTTTGGGTATAACACCGTGAGATCACCACAGGTCCCTTAACTGCAAATTATTCCAGTGACCATCTGCAGTCACACATACTCAGGTGGCCACAGTGTGCACACATCTTTGACTACCTCACAAGGTGAGGAATCTCACAATTGACTTGTTTTTTCAAAAAAGGAAAAAAAGAACCTGAACATCAAAGATACTTTCCTACTTTGTAGAAAACTACAGAACCATCTGAGAATGCTTGGATGTCCCTTTTGGGAAAGTGCCCTCTGAGACCTTTCCTAAGGATATTTCAGGTGTGTGTGACAGATACCGTTTTTACAAACTATGTTTATTTCAGCCAACCTTATTTGGTCCTCACAGGAGCCTGGACAAGCGGGTACTGCCCTCCCTTCTGCAGAGGAAGAATTCAGGCTTCCAGCAGCCAAGGGCTTGCTTGCGTGCGGCTGTGTCAGGACTGCAATTCAAGCCCCTAGTTTCTTGTTCAGGGCTTTCTTCACTCCACGAAGACCATCATTCTAACATCCTACAAATGTCCGGTGCAAATGTCTGTGTGAAATATATGCTCTTTTCTGTCTGTTTACTTCAGACTCTGGGGAGAGATCGGAGAGACATTAGTAACTTCTTTTTTCTTTCCTCAAGTCCCTGTGACGAAATGACTGTTTCTGCAGTGCTTGTTTTCTGGGCCCTGGAAAGATTCCAAAGCTGTCACTGTGTTTTCCATCTGGCACTTTTTCAAGAATCTCTCTGCTGCTTCCTGCAGCCTGGAGGTCGTCCTGCAGAGGCCCCTCTACCACCCCTGACAGGCTGGTGGGGCAGGACATAGGCATCACGGAGCTGTGCAATAGGCAGGAACAGCTTGACGAGGGGGCGGGCGCCCCATTGCGTGCAAACTCACTCCAAGACGGGGAAGCGGCCCCCAGAGACATGGTTTTCAAAAGTAGAAAACTACCTGCTAATTTGTTACGGAACCTTTAAGTAGTGAATGAATCTAGTGATTTTTTAAAATATAATTCAACCTATGGGAAAAAATCCAGCTTGACTTTCTTGAAACACTCATGGGTCACACTATTTGGAAAGCAACACTGAAAAGAAACTTTGGAACTTCCAAGGGAATGTGGATGGTGAGTGAGCCTCTGCATTACAGAGTTTGAGCCGTCCCACCTCCCCAAGAACGCTCAGGACCTCAAAGACCCAGCCAGAAAAGACCAAAGAGATGATGGAAGTCACAGCTTTGCAGAAACTTCAGAAAATTTGTGTTTACAAAAGGGTTTGCAATAAAAGCTGCTGCTCACGTTTTCCTTCTGAAATAGGTCAAGGAAGTGAAACTCTGGAAGGTAACTCACAGGTGAGGTCTAAATATCCTAAGGACAGCTCAACCACTGTTACCCAAATTTGCAAAAGCACCTGTAGGCTTCACAGTCCTCCCAAGTGTAAGTCACTCAAAGTGGAGAAGAAAAGGAGGACGCCTTGCCTGGGTGTTTATACTGGGATGAGCCTAAAGTTGAATCAGTTTTTGTGTGTTAAGCATGTCCCTAATAATTTGAACAGCCGCTTATTCCCTCCCCTCCCTTCTCCTCTTCGCTCTTTCCTTGCTTTGTACATTACAACCATTTAAAAGGCACTGGGCGAGTTGTTTAAGGACTCCTGTGGGTGATACCAGAACTTTGGAGCTGGAGGGGAGCTCAGCAACCACTGAAACCCTTTTACAAATGAGGCAAACCAAGAGCCGGGACTTTGAATGGATGTGTGCAGTGCTCGAGCGCTGGTCAGACAGAGCTGAGTCTCCCAGGCGCTGGCGTTCTCTGCCACGCCTCTCCTCCCTTCTGCTTCACCCTCAGGTGGCACGTGGTCTTCAAAATCTCTCTGTGTGAGATGGATCCCCAAGGAGAGCTCCCCGGCACTTGGCCCACTCCAGATTTATGTGTCTAGGTGACAAAGAAGTTCCCTTGCATGTGTCTTTTTCCCTAGGCACGCTGGCAGCTGCGTTACTTTCCCATGGCTGTCCTAGCAAACCAGCACACATGGGGCAGCTGGAGACAACAGACATTTGTCCTTTCACAGTTTGAAAGGCCAAAAGTCCAAAATCAAGGTGTTGGCAGGGTCGCACTCTGTCCAAGGACTCTGGAAGGGAACCTGTCCTTGCCTCTTTGAGATTCTGGTGGTTTCAGGCCCATGGCTGTGTAAATCTGGCCTCTGCCTCTGCCTCCGCGCTCGCAGGGCCTTCTCCTCGCAGCTGGAGACATCTCTTCTTTCTCCTACAAGAACATTTGTGTTTGGATTTAGAGCCAACCAAGCTAATCCAAGACGATTTTCTCATCTCAAGATGCTCAACTTAGTTCCCTCAATGAAGACCCTTTTCCCAAGTAAGTTCACGTTCACAGGTCCCAGGGGTTAGGACATGGAGATATCTTTGGGGGCCAACATTCCACCCACGACAGCACTCACGTACATAGACTCCTGGAAACAGCCCTAAATCCTCAGTGTACATACAGTAAATTCTGTATTTGCATATCCCGAGCTGTGCTGCTTGCACTCAGTTTTGAAGAGCTGTTTTCCAAAGGAGGTTCCTGGTGAAATGATTTTGGTAATTTGTATAAGAAAGATAAGCAGTTAGCAGGTTTTTGTTTGTTTCTTTGTTTGCTTAGGTGCAGGATTCCTCTGGACCTGTAAGAAGCTGACGGGCATCGTGGCCACCGTACGATGGCGTAGGGGACCTGGCATTTCCCAGGTGTGGATGTTTTTGAGCTGTTATGTTTTGCCTGGGTTTCCCAGAAATCAGGGCCTAAGCAAAGGCTTAAGTGCAAGCTTTCCACTGGGGATTATTATCCAGGGAGCCAGTGTGAAGGGCAGGGCCTGCCACAGACAGATGGAGAGGCAGTGCCCAGGGTGTCCTGGATCTGGTGGCCTGATCCCAGGGGGTGGCTCCAAGAGCTGGGTGAAGGGTGTCTGGGAGCACTGCTCTAGGAGAAAGAAGGGGGCAGCAGCTGTCCACTGGCTCCTCCACAAGCCTGTGGGGCCTCACCTTCCACGCAGGCTTTGCACATCTAAGCACCTAGCAGGGCCCCACCATGTCCCTCACCTTTGTGTAAGTGCCATGTCAGCACCTGCAGGAAGTTGGTGAGAGCCTGCACAGAAGCGGTCACACCATAGTCACTGGCGTAGGGGACAGCTGAGGGGGAGAGAACGTGCAGCTGTGGTGAGAGGAGTCTGCTACGCCCCCGACCTGTCAGTTCAGGGCTCATCCCATGAAATAAGGGCTCCTGGGAGGATCTCTGAGAAACCCGCTTCATGATTAAATTGCCACGATGCCTCATTTCATTACAAACGTGCTTTGATCCTGCTTATGCAGGGTTACCGCACACTCGCTCAGTTCTCCACCCAGGAGTCACTGTCAATAGTCTGTTTGACAAAATACATTACTATGGCTTTTTAAACTTTAAGTCGGGAGAAAGTTCATTCTTGAAAGAGCTATTTATACACACTGGAAAGCACATTCCTGGAGCTGATTTAATTTTAACTTTATTTGTGTCGTCGTATCTGCTGACTGCACGCTATGACAACTGGAAGATTTCTTCAGGTATGCGATACTTCCTGCTCATTCAGCCAATGTGGTAAATACCATCTGACCAATAGCAAAGGGAAAAAGAGTACACAGCAGCTTCTTCTCTAGCTCATCGGGAGGAAAAGAGCAAAGAGGAAGGAAAAGAAAGAGCATGGCCTGGTCCAAATTTTGGGACAGTTACATTAAACAAAAGGATCAGAAAATGGAAATGTATTCCTTTGAAATGACTGTAATCGGCTGAATGTTGAGGCTGGGAGCAGAGTAATGATGGAGAACAAGGTGGATGAGAGTGTTAATTTTCTCTGATGATGAAGGGTATATGGTCACACTTACAAGAGGAGATGCAGACATCACAGAGGAGCTGATTTTCAAGAGACCCACTCTGCTTGCTGGGGTCCATTTTCCGGATGGTTGGTTGGCATGGAGGAGGCAGGAATCACAGTGAGCCCACGTCCTCTCCAAGGCAGGCACGCAGGAGACGTGTGATCCAAGCAAAGCCAGCAAAGTAAGAACTATAGAGAAACCCCAAGATGGCAACATCAGTTCAATCCGGCTTTGGTGTTGCTGTCAATGAAACAAGCTAGGATCACAGGCATAGAGAGGGGAGGAGGCAGAAGGGGCTGGTGGGGAATGGGTCAAAGCTGTGCAGGCCCAAGTTGGGGAAAAAGCCTATTCTTTTTAAAACTTCAGAAATGTTCTTTTGGAAGCAGGATAGTAAAAGGAAAAGAACCTAGACTTTGCAGCCAGTTGACTTAAACCCAATTTCTGGATCCTTTGCTTGTGAGCTATGTGGTCTTGGGACGGTCATTTGGCTTCTCTGCCTCAGGTTTCTGATCTATAAAGTGGAAAGAATGACATATGTCTGTTAGTAGCAAATAACACCCTATTCAACCTGTTTAAACATACAGGAATACTTCTAGGCAAGGTGGCTCTGGGCATTCCTCCAAACGCTTCTGAAAAATAGATGAGAAAAAATCATAGTTGAGGCTCAAAAACCACCTAAATAGGGGCCGGCCCAGTGGCATAATGGTTGGGTTCACGTGCTCTGCTTTGGTGGCCTGGGGTTCACCAGTTTGGATCCCAGGCGCAGATCTGTGCACTGCTTATCAAGCCAGGCTGAGGTGGCATCCCACATATAAAGTAGAGGAAGATGGACACAGATGTTAGCTCAGGGCCAATCTTCCTCAAAAAACAAAAAAAACCCCACATAAATATATCTAAAGACCACAAACACACACAAAATAATACAAAATGCCCCAGGTCCAGGAGAAAGCAGCATTGGTCAGGAATTTGGCCTAGGCAGCATTACTATATGCTGAAAAAAAAAAAAGAAAAAGTGAAGGAATTAGAGGCCAGCCCCATGTTTTACACGAGGGCGTGGATGGGATTTGAGACTACAGATCTGTAAGACTAGAGGAGAAAGGGTAAAGGCACAGCCTTTTGACCAGGATCCGAGTCAGTTCACCCTCACCTGATATGGGACAGGGCATGGAACCAGGGCCTCAAGGCATTAGGGGGAGGAAACATAGAAGTCATGAAATTGTATGCGTCTAACAATGTAGCCTCAAAATTCGAAAAGCAAAAGTTGCTATAATTACAAGGAAAATTTGACTAATCCATAAACCCACTGGGGTAGTTTAATATATATCAAAAATGATTGGTTGAGCAGACTTCAATTGGTAAGGATATAGAAGATATGAACAGGAAAATAAAAACTTTGTTCTAATAAATATAGAGACAATTCCATAACCCCTAAATGAAGACTATATATTATTTTCAAGTACACAGGGAGTATTTATAAAAATTTACTATGTATAGGTCACAAAGGAATTGTCTGCAAATTTCAAATAACCAATTTCATAAGAATAATTGTTTTCTAAGTAAAAGCAATTAGAACAGAAATCAACAAAAATGAGAATAAAAAACGGACAAACATATATTGGGAAACTTAGAAATGTGCTTCCAAATGGTTCACGGGTGTATTAGTTTCCTGTGGCTGCTGTCACAATCCCCACACACTCGGGGGCTTCACACAGCAGAATATTTTCCCACAGTTCTGGAGACCAAAAGTCTGACCAAAAGTTTGGTATCACGGGGTTGAGATCAAAGCGTTGCCCGGGCTGTGCTCCTCTGGGAGCGCCAGGGAGAATTTGTTCCTTGCATCTTCTGGCGGCTCAGGACGTTCCAAGCCTGCATCGCCCCAGGCTCTGCTTCTGCGGTCCCATGGCTGCCTCCTCTTCTGTCAGTGTGAAATCTCTCTCTGCCTTCATAGTATGAAGATACATGGGATCGCATTTAGAGCCCATCCAGATCTCCAGCATAAATCCCCATCTTGACATCCTTAGCTCAGTCATATCTACAAAGCCTTTGTTTGCATATAAGGTCACATTCTCAGGCTCCGGCGATCAGGACACGGGTGTCTTCTGGGGGCCATTACTCAACCTACCACACGGATGAGAGGGAAAAATCACAGAATTGTGAACGACAATTGTGAATGACAATCATATATATCAGGACTTGTGGAATGGAGCAAAAATCACACCCAGAGGCAAATTTATAGCCTTAAATGCAAATACATTTTTTTAAAAGAATATTTAAAGTAAACTACTTGATTCAACTCAAGAAACTGTATCAGGAATTGGAATACTACCCTCCAACTGGCAAGTATATAGAAACTTCAAGGAACAAACATCCCCCATACAAATCTTTTCAGAGTCTAGATCTAAAAAGGTCGGCTACCCACGTAATTTTATCAGGCTAATAGAACTTTCATATGCAAACTAGACAGAATGGTATGAGAAAAGATAATTATAGACCAATCTCACTTATAATCATGAATGCAAAAATCCTAACTAAAATGCAGGAAATGGAATTCAGCAGTGATCAAAAATATCCAATGACAAAGTCAGGCTTATCCTGTCACTATAAGACTGCCTCAATACTAGACAATCTCTCAATGCGATACATACTGTTAACAAACTAAAGGAGAAAGATCATGTGATCGTCTCAATAGAGGCCCCAAAAGCATAAAATAGAAGTCCTCCATCATTCGTGATTGAAAACTAAAAGCACGTAGCAAAGTAGCCCTGAGAAGAATGTCCCTTGTCCTAATAAAGGGTGCGCATCAAACACCGACAGCTAGAAGTTCCCCCTCTGGACAGAGGAGGAAGCTTGCCTGCATTCACTGTTACTTCTGTGGCGTGCCCCGGTTTGGGAGGCTTACTCTAGTTTCCCCTTTTCCCTTGTCGTGTTTGGGTACGCAGGTGCAGATGGTAATGGTATCAAAGCATGGCCTGTAGGAGGCTGCTGGTTTTCTACCAGATCCACTCTTCTCTTTCTCCATTATCTCAGAGACCCAGCTAGGCATGTGGTAGCTCAGCTAGCCAATATTTCCCCATGTCCTGTGACATTCTGTGTGACCGTGTGACTAAGTTCTCTCCAGTGGAACACAAGGGAAAGGGATGTGTCTATATATGGGTGTGCATCTTAAGACATGGGTGTGTCCCTTCCAGACTCTTTCCCTTCCGACCAGCTGGAAGCTGGAGCTGGGAGCAGCAGTGACCTAGCTTCAACCATGCAGGTGATGACGGAGTTACAGGAAGGGAGGAGCTGTGCTCCCTGAAAGACCTGTGGAACAGCGCTGGCCCTCCTGTCTGGGATGCTTGCACTGGGGCTAAGTGACAAAGACATAAAGGTAGATATTCTTGAAAGCCCTGAAGCTTTGTGTCTCTTTCTTACAGGGCTTGGTCTTACCATAACCAACAACAGGGGAATAGTAATGGCAGTTTAGGACATTGGATCACATGGTGCACAAAAGAGCTTCAACAGCATCTTTAACATGGTTTCTTTAAAAAACGCAGATGGGAATATGTCAGTTTTAAAATGCCGTGTTGTAGATACACTGATATTTGTCATATAATTTTCTATTCTTGTCTGCAGGTTTGAAGTACGTAATAATAAAACTGAAAGTGATCAAGAGAATTTGTTGGCTACAGATATATTCTGACTTCAGGATAATTTCAGTTCCACTGTTCGGTAATATCACCAGGAATTGTTTTATCTTAGACTTTGGGCTGCCTTGCTCTCGTATTTTGACTGCTTCTTAAAATGCCCCTCCACGTCCCAAGATAACTACCAGCACCTTCTGGAATTCATGCAGCCTCATTCATTATAAACAGAAAAGACTATCTTTGTCCCCAAGTAGGGAAAACATTGCTTCACCAAGCATATGTTAAGATCTTATTCTTTGCCAAGTACTAGTGACGCAGAAATGAGTCAGATGTGATTGCTTAAATGGGAAAGCTCGGAGTCATCATCTGGACATCCACAATATTCCTATTTCCTTCTGCGTAAAGATTGTTTTTAAAAATGCTCGTATTCTGCGATTTATGAAGTGTGTTGATGAGGTATGTTTATGAGGTGTGTTGAGTAACTGATGTAGAACCGGCCCCCGTCCTTCCTTACCTGGGCTCCTACGTCCACGAACATGAGATGTCACACTTTTCTTTAGTCATTCTCCCTGCTTTGAAAACCCTTTCCTTCCTTCTCCACCAGGCCGAGTTTTAACGTTTCTTCAAAGCCCTCCAGGGCATCTTTCTAGGGCGTATCAAGAAATGAGATCCGCGGGCAAGTAAGTGACTGGGACGACTTCTCCCCGGCTATGGGGTCATTGCTTAAGAGCTAGACTTGCTGGATGTCACCTCCACAAGTTCGTCCCCTCCTTTGTGTCCCCGTAGCACTTGGTTTACATGGTCAGTATGACACTCAGATGTACATACACGACTAACTACAACACGGTGCGGCTACTCTCCCACTTGACTTGTTTCTGAGGATAAGGACACTCGATTATTCACCTTTGAGGTTCAGTCTTCTGGATCATACTGGACGTGTGTGGGACAGAATGCTGACTGCATAACCAGTGTCAATGGCCCCTTCTTCTTAAGAACAGACCCACGTTGGGTATGTCATTATGCTTAGTTTAAAAACCATGTCTCCCATTCTCCCTTCCACATAAAAGTGATGAATGTGCAAGTGGAGGGTTTTGGACAGGACTTCCAGGACAATTCTTTAAAAGGGGCTTACTCAACTGAGAGCCGATCCTCCTTCTCCCATTCCTTTGTCTTTCTGTTCAGAATTCAAACGTGATGGTTGACGTGCTAGCAGCCATCTTGTGACCATGAGTCAACCTTGAAGATGTAAGCCCTGTGCCAAGGTTGGTGAGCAGGAACAAGAAAGTGCAGGAAGACGGGTCAGTCATGTAGCTCCGACTGTACTGCTGGGCCATCTACCCCTGGACATTTTTAATGTGAGAGAAAAACACACCTCTATCATTTTTAAGCCACTGTCATTTTAGGTTTATATTACTAGTAGCTGAACTTCATCCTAACTGATATAATGCTTGATAAATGTTTACAACTTAAAGTAAAGAAGTATAATTCTCAGAATAACTTATTCAGCACGGGCAGTCTAAGCCAAAGGTAGCAAATCACCAGGCTGAAGCTGAATCCAGAAACAAGTCAGGTTTATTTTTTTTAATGCAATAATTGCCAACATCAGAAAGCTGGGCAATTTCATGTAAACATTTAGATTTCTTCTTCTTTAAAATCAGGAAGGTTTAGCAACATTGGGCCCATACTCCTGCCTGGCATCAGTTGATGAATGGTGGCTGCCCCCTTGGTATGGGGCCAAGGGTCTTGTTTTCAGCTCCTCTCAACCATGGGAGCTGCCCAGGCCCTACAGGCAATAGGTGCGTGGCTCCAGAGCTGAGCTAATGTCAAAATTTTAGCTAAGCTAGATTTTCGGCCTTCCTCTTTCAGGTTGTTTAAGGCATCCTGTGTCATTAGGTATCCACTTTACTTTGCACAAACGTGAATCCTGGCAGTGGGTATCCCTTCTGTTGTGCAGGGGAAGGCCAGGCTTATATTTGATAAAACACTTTCAGGGCTCACATGGGTTAGGTCAATGTGAAGCTGGCTGTGAACAAGAATCTCCGGGGAAATTTTTGTTTGTTTTGTTTTTTGAGGAAGATTGGCTCTGAGCTAACATCCCTGCCCATCTTCTTCTACTTTATATGTGGGACGCCTGCCACAGCATGGCTTGATAAGCAGTGCATAGGTCTGCACCCGGGATCCGAATCAGTGAGCCACTGAAGTGGAGTGTGTGAACTTAACTGCTGAGCCACTGGGCTGGCCCCAGAAATTTTTTCTTTTAAAAATGTAGCTCCTGAGATCCAACAGAGAATTTCTGAACCAAAATTCCCTGGGGTGGATGTAAGAATCTAAGAGGTCAACTGACCTGTGGACCGGGGTCCGGCAACAATGGGGCCACATGGTGCTCAGCTGACCTCCTTGGTATCTCACCACCAGCAGCTCCAATGCCCCATGACTGAGAGGCATGGCCAGAGGGGCCATTCTTTAATGATCTAGCCATCTTCTGTCTGTTTTTCTATCTATCACCTATCTACTCATTGGTCTATCTGTCTATCTATCATCTACCAGAGAAAAAGAACAAAGAGGAAGAGGAGTGGAAAGGGAAGGGAAAGACGAGGTGAAGGTGAAAAGAGAAGGAGAAAGGAGGAGGAAAGGAGGCAATCACCGGAAGGTCATCAGCCAGGTGGAGAGAGACGCTTAACCAGGTCCCGGAAGAGCTCCAGAGGCTCCTGTGATGGTTCTGTCCAGGGGAGGAAAAAACACAGGGAACATGAGCAGCCATCCCCAAACAGGTGGAGCCCTCTGAGATGACCAGAGGTGTTTCCACAGGTGTTTATTGAATGACTAATATGTGCCAAGCACTAACCCAGGTGGTGGAACACATCAGTGGACCAACTTGAGCCGCTCTGTCTGTGTCTAGCTTAGGGCCCCAGGGACAGACTGACAATAATATCACCAACAGGTAAATTTGTGATGTCCAGTGGGGTTAAACTTATTCCCTAAGAATCTGAGATCATGTCGATGGTAACTAAACAGAATCTAAGGAGAACGATTCCTCAGCTGCTGCGTTTCAGTCTGAACTGCCTGATAATGCAGTGTAAGACTGGAGAGTCCTCTGTGCTGAAACATGCACATTGAGGCAAAACCAGGCGAGTTGTAGACAGATGAAAGTGTTGGATGCAGGGATGGGGCCAGACAATCTCGTCAAGCCTGCCAACCTTGAGACTCCATCACCTCTTATTTTCTACCTCCTCTTTTGCAATATCCTCTTTCTTTGCAGAACTCTCTAGAAGCAATAAGAGTTGACTCCATGGTGTAAGAGACTGAGTGATAAGGAAAAGATTTTCCACATAGCCTTGTGATGGAGTAACCAAAATGACCTCTAAGGTAAGTGACTGCCTCTCTCCATGCATTTCTCATCATTTTCTAGGTGTTTGGATAAAGAAAACATATTTTAAGAAATGCGTATTAAGACATGGGGGTACTAGAAGAAAGGGTATGGAATGAGCAAATACTCAATACAATAACTATTCGAGGGCACAGATGGTCAAAACAGTATGACAGTCACATCATTGCTGTAGCGAACACAAGAGAAACAGAGAATGAGAGAGGGTAGAAACTCCATTTAAGGCCAAAAGTGGCAAAGAGTGCATATTTTAGGATGAAAAACAAATATCCAGTCTTCTGCGCATCTTTGCACAACTTACTATTTCAGTGACAGTGGGAAAATTTTGAACCACTTATGTGGGGATCTTCGGTCAATAATGAACTCTGTGTTCACAAGGGAAAGCTTTTTTCCCAACCTGCTGTTTTAAGGCCCAAGTCATGATGACTAATTTTTTTGCTAGCAACGTCAGTTTCAAGAGTGTGTGGAATCCATCTGTGTTTCTTTAAATCCAGGACATACACGAAACCCAAAATTTTACATTTCTCCTTAACAATCTGACATGAAACTAAATGCATAAAACGCTTGACCTTGTAAAGGGGCAATCTCTTTTTGAGTCATGGAAAATGAAAAAAAAAGGACTGAAACACAGCACAGAAAAAAATTCCTCCACACATTCTCATTTTTCAAAGTGCTGAAATTCCCAAACAGTTTGATGATTTATCTACAAGCTTTCTCCCCGAAAAATCTTCTCTTCCAGCTTGAAGCCAAAGCTGAGGAACTCCAGGCTTGCAGGACACGGCTGTCTCTCTGTGTCTCTCTGTGTCTCTGTCTCTGTCTGTCTGTATCTTTCTCTCGTGTGTGTGTGTGTGTGTGTGTGTGTGTGTGTATACCGGAGAGGGTTCAAGAATTCTGCCGTCAAAGACAGGTCAATGGCACTCCCCTTAAGACTAAGTGACATTATTTTGGGGAGCAATCTTGCCATTCTAGTAAGACCTGTGCCCCGGCTCAGCACCGCACCTGAACTAAGATGACCCATCCGCCCTGGGCTCAGTCCCAGCTCTCCACCAGGGACAGTGGCCCGCTGGAGCCCTTGCCTCTTCGTGGTGATACTGAATTTCTCCACACAAGAGACAGGTGGAGCAAATCAGAGAAGAAAGGATGCCTTACGTGAGCTCAGGGTTTTTCCTTATTTCAAACTTAATGCGCAGCCAAAGCCCCCGCCGCACGGTTCAGTGTAGGTGGAGAGAGGGATTTTTCTTGCTCCTCTAGGCAGCAAGACAATGCCCATAATTGCAACAAATCACTCGTTTTCTCTTCTCAAAGGGGAAACTGATTTTAAATTTTTATGTATTTCAGGTTTGCCAGAAAAAAGCTAGACCTGCGAAGAAAGGAACGCATTTTGGGCGGCTCCCCCGTGCTCCTCGGGGCCACAAGTACTCGAGGAAGTGACTGTTCCCTGGGTGGTGGCCAGACGCTCGGCTCCCAGGAGTCCGGCCGCCCTGAGGGCGGGGCCGGGAGGTCGATGGACCGGAAGACCGCGCGTCTAGGGAGACTGAGTCACGTCCGGGTCAGAGCACGCGGCGTGACAGCCGGGAGAACGAAATGCTGGTCTGGGGCGGAATTTGAACTTTAGGTGGTTAATTTCTACAGGCAAGATCTCTGCTCCATCTCGCGTCCTAAGAAAGGAGGGGTGTGTTTCTAAGCACATACAGGCGCTCACACACTTTGCTGATGTATATTCTCTACGTGCCTAAGCATTGTAATTTAGATTTTGATCTAGAAAATTAAAAATAAACGTCTAAGAGTTCCATGCCAAAATCTTTCGGAAGATTTTCTCCATTATGGAAGCTGGTTTCCTGTGATGAAGAAACGCGCCCCGAGCAGCTGTGGGGACTCCTGCTAGGGTGCCTCAGGGCCGGGCAGGCGGGGGGCCCCGGGGGAGAGGTGTGCACGTGCTTCCGCAGGAGCGAGGCTGGCTCGAGGGCCTTCTGACACCCTTGTTTCGATCCGTCCCGGCCTGTCACCCTCTTTCTCCTCGCTTTCACTGTACTTGTACCCAAGCTTCACTTCATTTAAAATAAGATTGGAAATATGGTGACCTTCACATCAGTAGTGCTGAGGAATTACAGTCCCCCGGGAGCGGCTGTCAAATGATGACCCGCGGAGTTGGTGTACGAATTCCTCAGCTCCTTGTCCCTCAGGCGGGGCTCTACACTGGCTCCCAGAGTCCCCCCGTGGGGTTAAGCTCCTGGGGTCCCCAGTGCAAGCTGATTTAATCACACACTCTCTGTGCTGGACTCCCCTGAGTGAATTCCCTGCTCCCGGCCAGTATATCCTGCTCTCACCTCCTAAACAAACTGCTCACACTTGAATCTTTACCTCAGTGTCCTCTTCTGGAGGGACCCAAAGTAAAACACCTGAACTCTGGGTGCGGAAGTGTTGGCATGAGCCATCAGGTGATGGCCATGGCACCCAGGTCACCTTGTCCGACACCATCTGACACAGTTCTCCATTGTTTTCGCAAAGACCTGAGTTACACGGCTTTGCTGGGCACTAGATGACATGGATTTTCGATGACAACTGTCACCGATTTACTAGAGTTTAATTTGAGCATAAACATATAGATGAGAAAACAATTATGTGGGGCAAGAAGTAAAATGAGAGGGTTTTTAAAAAAATTATGATTAAGGAATTGCTGAGAAGGCCAGGAGGCTGAGAGAAACATCTTTGCACCTGCCATGGGCATGTGTGGGTCTTCCTCTCGCCTTGTCCTGGTCAGGCCTCCTCTTCAGAGGATCCCTCAGGATCTTGCCTTGCTCTGGGGTTTTCACTTTCTTGTTTCAGGATCTGCAACAACCCTCAATCGCTCCTCCTGGCAGTTCTTGCTGTTACCAGCTGCATGGCCCACAGCTCAGTACATGGGAAAAACACTGACTGATGCATTTACTACTGTCCATTGATGCTGTGAATGAATACCTTGGTGCCAGGTTTTCCAGGACAATTTTTTTTTTTAAAGATTTTATTTTTTTCCTTTTTCTCCCCAAAGCCCCCCAGTACATAGTTGTATATTCTTCGTTGTGGGTCCTTCTAGTTGTGGCATGTGGGACGCTGCCTCAGCGTGGTTTGATGAGCAGTGCCATGTCCGCGCCCAGGATTCGAACTGACGAGACAGTGGGCCGCCTGCTGCGGAGCGCGCGAACTTAACCACTCCGCCACGGGGCCAGCCCCTCCAGGACTATTTTTAATCCTCACAATACCCTATGCAGTTAGGACTTGCCTGCTTGCCCACTCCTCACCCCTCCGAAAGCAGTCTCTGGGAAAGCAAGGTTCTTGCTGAGGACAATGAAGGGTCACTGAACCATTGCTCAAAAACAAGCGAGTGACATGATGAAGGGGCCTGGAGGAAACCCACCCCTTGGAGACAGACACCAGTTTACCAATCGCCAATGTCATTCAGACCAGCCTTGCAACAAAGAGGGTAACATGAGCGATGACCAGAGACAAAAAGCAATTGTATCTTTTCAGAAGAAATGTGGTTATTTCAGGGATGATGACTCAATCAGCAGTTACTGACAGTAATAACCATAATTATCAATTTTTGGCTATCTACTTTGTGCCAGAAACCATACTAGATAATCTTACATTGTCTCTAATCTACCCCTCCCCCACACCAACCCTGAAAGGATATTTCCATCCTTCCTCCCTGTCTTACTTTCTGCTTCTCTCCCTCCCTCCGTTCCTTCCTCCCTTCCTTCTTCCCTTCTTCCCTTCGTTCCTTCTTTCTTCCTCCCTCCCTCCCTCCCTCCCTCCCTCCCTTTCTTCCTTCCTTTCTTCCTCCCTCCCTCCCTTCCTTCCACAGCTGAGACTACCAAGACTCTGAGAAGTTAGGTTTTCTACCAAGGCCACAGCTACACCATAAGAGAGCTGTGATTTGAGTCCAGGTTTGTCTGATTCGAAAACCCAGACTCTCTCTTGTATTCCTTGGAAGATAAAAAGCTTAGTAGCTTTTTAAAAAACATATACACATACGCCTGGAAGATTGTTTTAAGATGAACATCTAAGCATAAGCTTTTCTGAAATAGAAAGTTAGAGAAATTCTTTAATGGCTAAATATGAAAACACAAATTACTGGCATTTCTGCATTTGAACATCTGGGTAATGAATTACAATAGTTATTGAGAACTTACTGTAACAACTAAACTTCAAAAAATAGATATTTTCTATTCTTTTATGGACCACTTATGAATTCACCCACTCAACAAATATTTATTGAACAAATACTATGTGTGAGGACTCATAATAATTGATTGGCTGTTGTCTTACGTCTGGACTACTCTGAGTTGAACCTCTAACAAGGTCTTTGAAAAAAGGTAGTCATTTCTGAAAGAAAAATTGCTTTAAAAGCATACTATGGCCACATGAGAAGTACTTGGCTGTGAATTTTATCCCTTGTCATCATAGGTTTGACTGGGAGGCCCAATTCAGGGCTGCACAATGTGGGTCGGTTTTAATGTTCCAGGTACTACTATTCATTTTGCGTTGTTACACCACTATCTACAGGATAGCCAGGAAGCCAGAGAGCTCAGAGACGTCTAGTCACTTTTTAGTCATTTATATTTTAAAACTTAGTTCAGTCCAGTTCACATTCTGTGACTCAGAGATCCTTCCAGTTAGCAGAGGTGGGACTTGACAGCAACTCCTAGAACCTGCTGGTGGCAGAGAAGGCAAGGCCTTTCCCTCCTCTCTCTCGGTCTCTCTCTCGCTCTGTCTCTTCCTCGCCCTCTCTCTCATTCTCTCCCTCGTCTCCTTCATCCCCTTCTCTCCCCTTCTCTCTCAACTCTGTACTCCCTCAGCACTGGCCCCACTGAGAGAGCTTCCCTTTCCATTCTCTGCCCCGTGGGGACCTCTCCTTCCTCCCCACCCTTTGATTTCTTTGTTCTAAACAGTACCTGGATCTGCTTCCTGAGATGCTGAGCCTCAAGACTGAATGGTAGAAAAGGTTGCAAGGGAAGAAACAGAACAGAACAATGCAGACCGCCTGGAAGGAAAGTTCACTGGAAGCTATTTTAAAACCACAATGCCCAGCACACTTACTTTTTCCGTGTCTCCCCCTTACTCTTGAATTTCAGGAGTATATCTCTGTTTTTCTCCACCTTCCCCTAGCACAGAGCCAAGCTCAAGGTAGACACTCAATGAACGTCTGCTGAATGAGTGAAATTCAGTGTGAAATACCAGTGTGGTCCTGGGTCTTGATGAAAGTGTATGATAAAGGGAAAAAGGTAAGCAAGCAGGCAGAACTTCCTGCTTCCGGTTAAAAAGTACTTAGCACCAACGACGCACCAGGCATTGCGGCTCGACAGTCAGGTCAGCCAGACAGCGAGGAAGAAGGAGCATCCTCTGTCCTGAGTTGCTCACAGACTAGTGGGAGAGACAACGCGGTGGATCGTAGTGGTTTGTTTTGTTTTTATAACTTACCCAAATCCTACAGTAGAGATAAGATGTTACAATGTTTAATAAAGATAATGAAATGGAAACATGCAGGTACCAGACCTTGTGATCGAGAGTAGAAATTCCATCAGTAATCTGGCAAGTGCAGAGAGGAAGCCTTCTCCCCAGTCACGTTGGAGGCGGCACCAGCTTCAGCATCCACGTGGAAGGAACTAATGTGACATGTAGGTTTCTTCGCCTGGAAAGTTCTCCCTAATAGCTGGGCTCCTATCAATTTGCAAGGTTACTAACGAATTATTGAAAATGCTCTGTGCACATTTAGAAACACTGAATAAAAAACAGTATAAAAAATTTTCACTATTGTGTAATGTATCTGGTAATTTTCAGTGGAATAATTTGATTTTTCAGGGAGCTAAAGTTAGAATTAATTAAGTCGAGTAGTTTTGCTTTGACCCACTGGTCACTCTGTACCGGTCGATGTTTCACGGGGGAAGGAATAAATGGTCTAACCAGAAAGAGGGCTCACTGACAAAATTCTATACCTCATGGGAGCTGCTATGAAAGTGTTCAATCTGACGTAAGACTTGGACTCTAAATGGTTTCTCTCCTTTAAAACACAGCAACAGAACAGAAATAGAGGAAAAGTTAGGTGTCAGCATAAAAAAAAGGATCCTTAGGCCAGTGCTGCCCAGTATGGTAGCTACTGGCCACACGGGGCCATGAAGCACTTGAAACGTGGCTAGCCCAAATGGAGATGGGCCGTAAGAGTGAAACACACACTGGATTTCAAAAACGTAATTCCACAAAAAAGGGTAAAATATCTCAATAATTTTTAATATTGATTACATGTTGAAGTGATAATATTTTGTATATATTGAGTTAAGTAAATATGTCACTAAATTAATTTCACCTGTTTCGTTTTCCTTTTTTAAATGCGACTACTAGAAAATTTAAAGGTACATATGTAGTTGGCACTGTTATTTATTTTGCTGCACTATTTCAGACTCGATGCTTGGAACAGACCCTTCTCTTTTTTTTTTTTAGCAAGAATTGGGAAAGTTTTCTATTAAGAGCAACTGACCTGCTTTAAAAGAAAATTACAAACACGTGGGAATATAAAAGACACAATTCAGTTTTCTTATATTTTGTTTTTGTAAGAGAAAGATATCTGAAATGTCATGCTCAACTGATTTTAAAATTAAGAGCAGAGAACATGAATATCGTTTTAAAAACATTGAATAAAGACTCAAAACCCGCTTCAATTTCTGTAATGGCTAATCAGCCGAGAGGCGGGAGAGGAGGAGAGAGAGGAAATGGCAGAGAGGGGCCTGCCGAGCGGGGAGGCCTCGTCAGGCATTCTCTCAGAGCACTGATTTTATACTCATGTTCCTAAAAATCCTGGAGGCGGAAAGGTATGCATATGAGACAAGCAAATACCTTCTTGTACCATATACCAATTATCTACACTAATTATGGTTATTCAGATGAATTACCCCAAACTATGTACAAGGACCATACCAGTCAAAGTTTACCAGATTGCCCCTCCGTTGTACACCTGTTCTTCTGGGAATGATGGAGGACTCCCTATTTTGAGCACAGAATGGGTTTTTCCAGGCAGGAAAGTGTTACTGCGGAAGGAGGAGGAAGAGCCTTGGGGTCAGGGGTCAGCTCAGCAGGCTTGACTTGATCAGCTCCCTAGCCGCTGGGACTCCTGAAAGCAGTCACTACAGAAATGGAATAGCAACCTGAGCCTCCTCGCTGCATGTGCCCAGGGAAGAGGTGGGATCACTTGCCAGGTTTCAGTTCTCTCTGGCAGCGAAGCCCCTCAGCACCCAGCCTTGGAAAGAGGCCTCCTGAGGCCCGCACGGCACCCATGCACTGCAGCTCAGAGCAAAAGTGAGAAGGCCATGGTCTCTGGCTCCCTGTTTCAGGTTTTCTTTCCCAGCTGCAGGCTCAGCAGTGGGGGTTAGCCAATGCTGAGGCTGAGGTAGTGGCTACCGGCTCTCCCTTGGTGCCCCTATGCCAGACATTGCCAGCCCGCTGCCACAGTGTCCACAAGTAATTGATGAAAGCTCTTGTCAGAGGCACTGGGCAATGGCTTCCACTCCACCACCAACCCAGAGGCCAGGAAATGAATTACAAAGTATCATGTAATTTCAACACTGTTATCTCTGCTATATTGAAACAATGCTTTAATTTTAGGTATTTACAAAGCAAAGTAAAACAAACTACCACAAAAACAAATAAACAAAGAAATCATTGACTTTTGAGATGAAATTGAGCCACATCGTCATTTCATTCTAGTTCAAATGAAATGAGAAAGTGGCAGTGGCAGGGGACTGAGGGAGTTTTCCAAACCACGGCACCAGCTGGGATGAAACTGCTCTTAGTGTGGCTCCTTTCGTCTCTCAGTGCTCCCCAGCTGCCTCACAGGTGCTCCAAGGTGGTCCGGGCAGAGTGGAAAGGGAGGGAAAGTCTGGAAACCTAGGCCCCTTCCGTGAACATCCTTAGCTTCCTGCCCCATGAGTCCCCGCATGGTTCATTCTACCCTGGAGTCAAACTCATTTTGGGCCAAGCTGACTTACTGTGACCACCCTGTTTTCAATTCCTTTTCTAAGCACATGAAGTACTGCCCACAGCATGCTAAATATTTGCTGTTCTGGATTTTACTTAAGTATCATCTCTTACCCTGTAAGTTGGATGCTTAAGCAGAGTCTGTTGAATTGGTTCCCAAACCTGTTTCTGTCAGTTGTCCTTATTATAACTATCTAATTTAATCAGATATAACCTAAATAAGTGAAAGGTGAATTTAGAAAGAGAATTTTCTCTATAAAAATTAAGTGCTTTGAATGCCATAGGCGAACCATAAAGTTTAAGGGGAAAAAAATCATAAAAATCTAGAGGGATTCTGTGTATAGATTGTGTCACTGGTTTTCGTTTAATATCTTGCTCCCTTTAAGAAAAAAATAAAACTGGAAATGATAGAATATGTATTACTGTTGTGGTCCAGGTATGAAAGACAACGCAGAACGCCCATCAGCTGTCCCCAACTCAAGGAATAATCCTTGGTCCTATATCGCATGCTGGAAAATAAATGTAAATGTAGATGCTTTGAATTAAAATAAATTATGCAAAGCATGTATCACTTTTTAGTAAGTCTCCGTAATAAGTGACTTTTCTGATTGATGAATAAGTGACAAGCAATAGGATATACTGGAGTATATGAGGAAGCCATTTGGTTTAAAACTAATTCAGCCTGACCTTTTTTGCAGAAAGGCCTGAGTGGCCCGTTGAGCATGCATTGTACATCTGCTGTAAATATTTACAATGTCTCAAGGACAAGAATGAGGCCCTTAAGGATAGGCATGTAGCTTCCCCCCATATTGTATTTCTTTAAGGACAAGCATTTCTTCCCAGAAACTAAGGATTAACCACTGACCTGCTGATCACTGACCAGCTGTGCTAGCTAAGCATCTCACGACAGTGGTAAAAGGGATATTCCTATCATATGTGATGTACACTCTTTGTTCCAAGATGGTATAGAACCACTCTGTATTCTCCACTTCTTTGGTGCCCTTCCTTCCTTGGGGAAGGAAGCCCTGGGGCTATAGTCCTCAGACGTGGCTCATAATAAACTCACCCCAATTTTGATCTATATGAATTATTTGTGTCAACATGACCTACCATGTATTTGTCATATCACAATGATTAGAAGAAGGCTCTATTCTAAAAATTAGGAAGGAAGAAAGGCATGTATGTATTTCAAAGAATAAAATGTTAGTATCTTTTGCAGCTCCTACATGAGCAAAGCAACTGTCTTTATTGCCAGAAACCTTCAGAAAATATTTTCCCGTACTTGCTTTCCCTTAGGCCTTTCAAGAATTGATGAAAGAACAGAAGTTTTGCTCTACACATTAAGTGCTTGTTTTCTTGTCTTTTTCTCAAGACCAACCTAAGTGCTTGTGCCGTATGAGCTCTCTGCTAACTGGTAGGGGCCGAGGCAGTTCCGTCCAGACCGACCCTCCTGCTACAGTAGCCAAGAGAGTCTTCTTTCTTCTCATTTCTTTTCTGGTGATCTTATTCTAGAAACCTTGACAAAAAAGTAGTAAACAATAATAATAATTAGCTGATCGAATGGGTGCTTGAAGACCGAGTTCAGAGTCAGTAGCCAATGTATTGTTGTCACTTAGGCTAACTCTGAATCCTAGCCAGATTTCCCTCATCTCCCCTTATAGGGGTCTTCCACATCAGAGAAAGTAATAATCCTAATTCTGACAGAATAGGCCCCATGACGCTTCAGCAAGAAGCCATACTTTAAAAAAAATCCAGCATCCTCTCAAATGTGTTTTAGAGCGTTACCGAAGTCTCAAACTCAGACAAATATAAAACCTCTCTCTCCAGTCTTCTCCAAGCCCCACTCATCGAACAAGAAAATTGCACCCCTAGTCGCTTTCCCTTCTCACCATTCCCAGTCAAGCACCAACCCTCAACCCAGGCCTGTCTGGTTCTCTCCCCCACCTCTTTCACCAGCTCTGACTAAGAGTCCCTTGTCTTCTTATCTTCTAGTGACTTTCCATCCTTCCCACTGTAAGTCAAGATAGACACCTTCCAACATCTCCCCCAATGCACCCATTTCCCTGCCCTGCATAACAAGGCTCAGGAATAGACATTATTCTCCTTAGATGCAGAAAACTGGGAGAGGCTTTTAATCTCTTATGGTAATTGGGATTGATTTCTGTATCATTTACATGAGGGGCACTGAATCTGTTTTATGTTAAACTCCAGTCTCTTAACTCTTGACAACAGTCAAATTAAAATTTCCTAGGTTTGTGATTCTGAGTAAGTCACATAAGCTCCCAGAATGTGAGTTTCCTTAGCCTTAAACAGAGAATAACCCCTCACAGCTTGTGAAGATTAAATGAGATACTAATTTGCAGAGGGCTTTCTATTGTAAAAGCACTTTCCCATATAGCGAATCCATGGAATGGCAAATAGAAGCCCCTCAAGATGAATTATCCTCGTTGAAAGTCATGTTCTGAAATGTCCTGTGAGAAGCTGGGCTCACAGAATTGCACAAAACTGCCAAATGAAGATGACAATTCAGCCTGAACTAGTTTTCAATCGTTAAAGGACAAAATATTTTTTAAAGGTAAAATCATGACTCTCACATAAATATAAAATGAACACATGACTAAGATTCTTATGTAACTATTAATTAATGAGGGGACTGAAACAGCACACACAACATCGACCAGCTTAAACTACTTTTGCTTCCTTAAAACAGGTTATTGATTGGGGCTGGCCCCGTGGCCGAGTGTTTAAGTTCGCGCGCTCCGCTGCAGGCGGCCCAGTGTTTCGTTGGTTCGAATCCTGGGCGCGGACATGGCACTGCTCATCAAACCACGCTGAGGCAGTGTCCCACATGCCACAAGTAGAAGGACCCACAATGAAGAATATTCAACTATGTACTGGGGGGCTTTGGGGAGAAAAAGGAAAAACATTAAAAATCTTAAAAAAATAAAAAAACAGGTTATTGATTAAGCAAACCTTGTTCAATAACAGAGATGGCACCGTGCATGTGAAGGCAGGAACCCATAGCCCCAGGATGACCTTGGAACCAAGAATCTTCAGAAATGTTGCCACCGGAGCCCTTTACAAAAAGTGAGAAGTCCTTCGATGAGGAAAATCCAGTTTGCAGCAGCTCAAGGAGCTTGATTACCATATGCGTACTGATTTGAGACTAGCCAATCGGCTTCTGCCGCTAACTCCTTAAATTTCACCCGGTACCCTGGATCGAGGAGACAGATGTGAGAGCTTTGCTTCCTGTCTCCTTGTCAGTAGACCTCATAGCAAAGCTTTTCTTTTTTCAAAAGCCAGTACCTTAGTATTGGCTTCTGGGTGCATGGGGAGCAAACCCTCGCTCTGTAACAGAACCAGTAAGATGTTACAACCAGTTTAAAGGAAAGATCTACAGCGTGGACAGAGATAGCATTGTTAAAATAATTAAACAGGAGGTCGTTAGACTGAGGTGGCACTTATACCGTGGCAACCTACACAAGCAACTGGAACTGAAGCCAGAGTCGATCCCTATAAATGCCTCAAAGTTGGGAAATCAAAAATTAACCTACAACCAATCACAACCAACCAACTAGGCTTTCTCAAATAAGGCAGCCACTTAAACTGTAGCCAATCAAAATTTCCCCTGCTTTGTTTCTGCGTCTTCTCTATAAAGGGCTTTCCTCCTGCTCCGCGGAGCCGCCCTAACCACATTCGGTTGGAATTGTCGTTTGCTCAGATAAACTTGTAAATTTTAATATGTCTCGGTTTATCTTTTAATGGTTCATAGGTGGTCAGGAATGGCCAAAATACAGTCAGTTTTCATTCTTTGCTGGTTCAGTATTTGTGAATTCATTAAATACTTGCATTAGAAAAGCTTCGTCCAAGCATGAGTTATAATGCTGTTGGCCGTGAATTCAATGTTAATGAAACAACAATGTATATTAAAGAAGGTGTCTTTAAACAGAAACACACATAAAACAAAGTTATGTATTGATTGGTTGATGACAATGTGACCAGAGGCTCACATGAACTTAACCCTGTGTTTTTCCTAAAAGAAATGGTTCAGTATTCACTAGTCCAGTGTCCACAGCAATGTTATAGAACATAACCACCGCGAATAATGAGACTTGACTGTATTTGTCTTTGGACAAGAATCATTTATTTGCATTAGCATCCGTTATCTACAGCTGACAGAGTTGTAAAATAGCTCAAAGACAATAAGAGACAAAGATAACCCAGAAGGGTATGCTAGACAGGACACCAGTAATCTTTCTTGCCTTTTTCAAAATCTTTCATGATTTTATCCTGATAAAGGAAAAATCAGTTGCTTCAGTTAAGCAAAATAAACAGTGGTTGTCAGACTAAGGAATAAATTCTTTTAAAAGTTCCACTTGCCTACTGAAACCTAATTCTCCAGCATTTAAAAATCATATGAGCCTACTCGTTGTAGCCCGCTTAGTAGGTATCAGTCACGTGAGACGAATGGGGTCTCGGCAGTGAAGAAGTATTGGCGAAGGAAGGTGGGAGGTGGACATCCGAGTCCCCTCCGTCAACCCTGGAGCTTCTTAGGAAGCAGACAAGATCACAGCCATTTTGCAGAAGAGGAAACATAAACTCTAACAAGTTAAATAATGCTAAAGAGGACATAAGTAGGTAAATGGATTGAACCGAAAACCAGAATTCTTTCTACCCCAAACACCCTCTCTGTTTTATCAAATATTTGGAAACCACTTGTCTCACCTATTTCCCCTGGGTTGGCGATGAAGACTGGAAGGTTGATTTACAATCTCCGCTGGCTCAGAAAAGGAAAACAAGCTACAAGTCTAAAGGATCTAAGAGGTGCTGAGGGAAGCAGAAGCGGAGAGTCTGAGAGCTCAACAAATTCTTATCACTCATTCGTGGTGAGAGTTCTTTTTTTTTTTTTTTTTTTTTTGCTGTTTCTACATTTCCTATCTACAACTACCTCTGTCATCTTAAGAAGCCAAAGTGAAGGAACGTCTTATACAAAACTGCCAATTCCTTTGGCTTTTGGATTAGTGACAGGTGTCCAGTAGTTGAAATAATTACTCAGAAGTTACAACACCAATTTCTCAGCTCTCGGTTTTTAGATATCTGTCTGTATAGTCATCAAGACTGTTCTTAAGTCTCTATAGCACTATCTGGTCATATATAGAGAGAGAGAGTTAGAACAAGCATGTAGACATACCTACCTAGCTCCATAAATACATAAGCCTATTGTTACACAGATACTAATGCCAAATGGATCCTGAAGTTTGTCTAATCCTCATTTACATGAAATACATACCACAGAGGATCTGTTTTTGCTGCAAGTATAAGGAATAGACTCAACATTTCATATATATAAGTGAAATACAAATAGGCCAGTAGTTTTAATTCATCCCAATAAGCACATGGCAAGAAATGATCCAAGATGACTGGGTACTCAAGATGACAGAAAGTTAGTAATTTCATAAAGGAAACCATGGAAAGACTCTGTATTTATATTCTCTTGTATATTCGAATTATTCTGTATTTAGTGTTATAAAGAAAAATCAAAGGCATCTACAAATACATTGACAGGATGAAACCTGGTACAGCGGCTTTTTGTTTAGCTAAGGTGGAGCTGATTTCCCAGAATTCCCTTCACCGTCTGGTTCTGGGTTAGAGTTAGCCACAGGAGAAATTTGCGTGCGATTTGGAAGAGGCAGTGAAGCACTGACCATTACACCCACGAGGTCACTGTAGGGTGCCAAGTGTGTTCCACATGTGGGTGTTGGTCTGCTGCCTCCCCGTGGTGGCAAAGGGCAGCAGCTGGGCCCCAGATGCTTAGTGGAGACAGCCTGCTTCTTCTTGTACGTCACCTGCATCATTGAGGCTGGAGGTGGGGAGAGAGATGCATGTTACAGTTTGTCCTCATGGATTCCAGTTTGCCCTTGTTCTTCCACACTTGACATCTACCTTTTCTTCCCAACTTCAAGTCTGGCTGGCATGCAGCCCCTTCAGGCCCACCCTAGACACAGAATAACATCCTCTTAAAGACTTCACCAGTTCCCACCATTGTAGAGTCTGGTCCGTATAATAAGTCCCTTATTCCACATCACTTATAGTGGCCCTGCCTCACCGATTGCACCCTAATACACGTGTTTTAGTGGCAAGGCTGAACTTCAAGTCAGGAGATTGGATTCTAGCCCAGGATTTACCATTGCCTGGCTGTGTGTTCTTGGCACATCACTCGACTTCTCTGTATCTCTGTTTTGTTAGATGAGAAGAATATTAGTGGTAGCTCCAGCTCAAAGTTTGAGGCAGTTAGTAAAACACCACCACAGCATTCATAGCTTATTGAGATTATATTCACCCAGAGCTTGTAAAAAGCCAGGAGATCGTTTTAGTCAAATGAGACTCTGTATCTAAGATCTCTTTTTAAAATTAATTTTATTCAGTGATATTGGAATATATTTTTGTTCTAATGTTTTAAAATATTCATTAATATGGGACCAGTGCAAATTATGGTGTGTTACATTGCTAACTACAAAAATTCCCAGTGCATATGTGCCTGTTAAGTGGCCAAGAATATCAATTATTATCAGTGTTGGGTTGTCCTAAATACCTGCAAATGTCTGAATTGCAAGAATCCTGGGACCGAGATGCAGAACACACGTATGCTCGATACAGCGGGGGCGGGAGGCGAATGCCCGTGAGTCATCGGATAGCTCCCTTTCTTTGTCCTGCACAGTTTTGATAGTTTCCCAGGACTTCTGTCTCATCAGAGCCATCAGGAACAAGCATTTCCCAGCAGCTCTTTCATTCTTATGCATCAAGTAGTAGAAATGAAATACAAAGTTGGACTAAAAGCAGATTGAAATGATTGTAGGATGGAACAGAGGCCCTCTGACAACTCTTTTCAATAGGATGACAATGGGGTAAATTCTGGCAAGAGTCCCCTCTCCTCCTACAGTGAAAGGCAGCATGTTGAAAACACAGTGATTAGACGATTGGATTTGTCACCACCATCTCTGTACCATGATACATCATCAAAGAAATAACGATGATGTTGATAAGAGCGACTGCAATAATACCATCTTGCCTTTCCAAGGAGCCCATTTCTGAGCTGCTTTTGTGTCTTTCTCCCCCATTTAGTGACACAGATGTCTATGATCTAAACGCACCTGTGTTTAGAAACATAAGGTTCATTATGAGAACAGAGCACTGATCTCCGCCTGACCATCGTCAGTCGCGAACAATAGCCACATACATAGACACGGAGCCAGCAGTCCCAGAATTAGCTTCCTTGATAGCAGACACATTCTTGGACTTCAAAATTCTACACCAGTAGGAGCAAATTATAGGCTTAAGGGATTTATTTCTTATTACATGAGGAATGCACACACATTGATTCTTTTCCACTAGTGATGGGTCAACAATGGCTTTCATTTAAAACACAAATATCTCATTTAACAGAAAGGACAAAGAGGGGGCAGGGAAAAGCGTGTGTAGCTGACTCTCCAAGGGTTGGAGGAGTCCGCGGGGCATCTCTCAGGGGTCTGATTTCTTACAAAGCAAGGATGAATTACTTTTTCTTTCCTAAGTATTTAGTTCAAGAGTTAAACAAACATTTTGGGTCATCTAATTTGTTGCAGGTATTGGGGCCATTCTTGAGGAACTTTTAATAACGTGAAGAAGAAAAATTGTTTCCTCACTCATTTCAGTAGAGTCTCCCTCTACCATCCTTAGCTTAGCTTATAGCAACAGTCAGTGGCGTTTTGGGTTATTAGGAAATGTGGCTAATTTTGGTGGTACAGTTTCCAATGGAATCTGTCCGCAAGGTAACAGAGGGCTTGGAAACCAGGCATGGGTGTAGTGAGTGGTAGGGTATGTTCTCCAGGACACGCGGGTTCAGTTCCTCATCAATTCAACAAACAGTTATTGAGTGCCTACTAAATAGAAGGGACTGCTGTGTTCCCGGAGGGCGGACAGACCTCCAAATAAAGCAGAAAATAGCAAATGGTTATAGGCGCGGTGAAGCCAAAATAACAGGGTGATGTGAGCAGACGAAGGGAGGGCTAATTTGGCTGGGATGGTCCAGAAAGCCTTCTTTGACAAAATAACATTTAAGCCGAAAACTGAATGGCAGAAAGGAGCCAGACATAAAGAGATCTCAGGGAAAGGTACTCCAGGTGGAAGGAATTGTTCAAAGTTCAGAGGCCCTAAGAGGGGAACCTGATTGGCATGCTGATGACACAAACAGAAGGGCCATGTGGCTGGATGGAAATTGGCACTGGAGAGATAAACGGTCTTGTAGAGTTCAGAAACCCTGGTATGGAATTGTCCTTTTAATTTATTTCAGTGTTTCCCAGACTTCAGCGTGCATAAGAATCACCTGGAGTGTTCATTAAAACACAGATTGCTGAGACCCGCCTCCCCTAGAGATTTCTTAGTTGGGCCTGAGAATCTGCATTTCTCCAGTCTCCCCGATGATTCAAATGTTGCCTGTCCACTGACCATACTTAAAAATAAAAGCTTTGTTGACATATAATGCACATGCCATGCAATTCATCCATTTAAAATGTAGAATTCATTTTTAGTATATTAACAGATGCGTAAACCATCACCACAGTCAATTTTAGAACATTTTCATCAAACAAAGAGAAACTCTGTGTTCTTTAGCTATTATTTCCCTTCCCGCCCCACATCCACTCCTCCTCAGTTCTATGCAATCACAAATATACTTTCTGTCTCTATAGATTTGCCTGTTCTAGACATTTTATGTAAAGAAATCATACAGTATGTGGTCTTTTGTGACCGGGTTCTTTCACTTAGCGTAACGTCTTCAGGATTTATCCACATTGTAGCATGTTTCAGAACTTCCTTCCTTTTTATGTCCAAGTAATATTCATTGCTTGGATACACCACATTTGCTTATCTATTTGTCTGTTTATGGACATTCAGGTTGTTTCCACCTCCACTGACCATACTTTAATCGACACTAATCTAGAAGCATTTGGAGGCCACCCACACAAATTTACATATTTAAAAGACCACTGTGCTTACTGTATGGAAAATGGGCTGCAGAAAGACAGGAATGGCAACAGTGATGATGGTTGGGAAGTTACTGGCTTATCAAGGCAAGAGACAACGGTGGCCTAAACTGGGCGAGTGGTAATATTAATGATGGAGAGAAGTGGAGGGGTTAAGAATGTGTATAGGAGGAAGAACCAATGGGATTTATTGATGAACGGAATATGAAGCAGTGAGGGCAAGAGAGAAATCAACATGGTGTCTGGGTTTGGGACTTAAACCTCTGGGAAAATCATGGTGCTGTTAATTGAAATGAGAAAATCTCTTTTAGAGATTTCTGATCTCCCATGGTTGCTGTAGCCATTAAGCAATATCTGTCAGCAATACAGAAAGTTTTTGTTGAATATCTACTCATTCTGGTTTTTCCTATTATACCACCCCACCAATTATAAATATTGCAGTAATTCACATTTGCTGTATTACAAATATTCAATTCTACTATAGAAGGCAAGAAAATCAATGGGATAGATGTATCAGCAAGCAGCTTATGAAGAATATACAGAATTCATGAGATGTGTTAAATACAGACAAGTCAGTAACCTGGGAGACCTGTTATATGTAGAGAAAATGAGAAGAGCCAATGCATTCTAAGCAAAGAAAGAAAGGGAGGATAGGACCAACTGACACCAAATATTCATTAGATACATGAGGCTCTGAATAGTCATGATGTGCTAAATATACCTGGGGCATACAAGGCACTCAAAATCCATGAGGTCTTCCATTAGCCACCCATTAGTGACATCTTTTGTGGCCCCACGTGTCCTATCCCCAAGGAAGGTGGATAAAATCCAAAACTGGTTATCAGGCTAACTGCCAAGCTATTGCTTGCATCTCTCCAATAGAGCATGTATTGTCGGCTGTAGGATCCTTCCATTCGTTGCCCCTTTGCTGAAGCCTCAACTCTGCTTTAGCACGGCTGTTATGGAAAGCCTGATGCAGCAAAGAGGAAGAGAGAGACAGGATGTATGGACCTTGCTTAACAGAGGATTCTGGGAGTGTGGTCCTTCTATCCCTTATTGTCACTGTGTTAATTTCTTTCTTTCTTTCTTTTTTTTTGAGGAAGATTAGCCCTGAGCTAACTGCTGCCAATCCTCCTCTTTTCACTGATGAAGACTGGCCCTGAGCCAACATCCGTGCCCATCTTTCTCTACTTTATATGTGGGACGCCTACCACAGCATGGTGTGCCAAGCGATGCCATGTCAACACCTGGGATCCAAACCGGCAAAGCCTGGGCTGCCAAAGCGGAACGTGCGCACTTGACAACTGTGCCACTGGGCCGGCCCCTCACTGTGTTATTTGCTTACCCTGCCTCTTTCCCCTTGCTTCTGGCAGTGTATTTTAAATCGATTTAATAAATTGAGTGATTCAGGGATGTTAATTTGGTCTCAATTTCCTCATGTGACCACTGGACTAGCTGCCTGGTGATCTATTTGCATCCAGGTAATTTGCCATGTGAGGTTACACACTGTCACACATCAGAGCCCAAGAGAAGGATGCCTTCTCCCAGGGATCCAGGGGTTAGCATGGCATGGATAATCTTCTCAGTGTCTCAACCTTGGCAATTGGACACCAGTGCTAAGTTTAGAACAGCATTTCCTATATCTCTCATATATACTCAGCAATGACCTTTTGTTCGAGGCCAGCTAAGCATAAATCAAATGCTTATATAATATTCAACAGCATTAATTATCCCAAAAAGCACCTCAGTAAACATCTGCACAAACAAGGTAACTACAGCTTCAACAACTCCAGTGTGGAGGGAAGTTAAGGGTTTAATACAACTGTGACAACTACAGGTAAATGCTGAGTTCAGGAAACAAGAACAACCTGAAAAATCAAGCCTAGTTGGAACACTGAAAATAAGTGTCCAAGGGCAACATGCTCCTCGCTAAGGCCCAGGATCCCCGAGGAGGAGGCTGGCCCGAAGGCGTGGGGCTAACTGTGTGGCCGATCTTCCCTCCCAGCACCACTCTTTCAATTCTCCTTGCGGAATGTATGGATAAAACTTTACAACATACAAGATTTAACCATATTTTACATGCCCACAAAACCCTGTAGAAACCCAAAGCCAAAATGTGTCTATTACAACAAATAGATACCAGTAAACTGGTTGGAAAATAGTTCAGCAAAGGAAAGGAAGAAGCCAGAGAATTCAAGAAAGAAAAAACAAAATGTTATCCAGAGACGAGAGGCTCTTGGCACTGAAAATAAATTTTTCCATTTGAAATCCCACTCTCCCACTGTGGAATCTGAGAGCTAACACTTCTGAGCAGAACCAAGGCTGGAAAGCAAAGAGAGGGAAAAGTTTTCCATTCAAAGTTCCCACCTTGCAAATCTATTTCCATTTCTTCGTTTGGCACAGCCAATACTGGCTCTGTCTCCTGGTTCCACGTCCATCTGGGGGAACCATCTGGCTGAAATAGGAGGATTAGCAAACGCTTCCCAGATTAGTGATGTTACATTACATTATATATGGCAATGTGTCCATGTTTTTAAGACGAAAAAGAGGAGACCAGAAAATAAAGACAAGTGCTTATAACAGTGGCCACGCTGACTTTTACTGCTGAATGTTTCCAGGTGCTTTTACATGTCATTTTACTGCTTAGCCTTCACCGCAGGCCCGTTGGAAGGTAAAGTGAGCTTCTGTATCTTGCCAGGAGCTCATATCTGAGTGATACTTGTGCAGTGCTTTTCTCCTCGAGCAGAGCTCATCTTGCCTACTAACGTCTTTCTCATAATCTGCTCAACTTTGTGGGCTGGGTACACTGATGTCACCTGACACAGTGCAGAGACAGCCAACAGTACACCCATCTCCCCCCACTCAGGGACTATAGATCCACCACGTGCATCTCAGCAGTAAGAGTGAATGACGTTGGCGACAAGAGCCAACCATCCAGGACAACAGTCGCTTCACTCTCTGACATTGGGAGCCCGGCTGCCTGAGCAGCAATTAGTCTAAGGAACAAATAAGCCTCCTACTCTACAGATGGGCGCAAGCTGTTGTGCGGCTCCTGCTAGATGATGTCAAGGACTCTTCCGTGTAAAGAAGTGGATGTCAGAATCATTTTCAGGGAGTAGTATGGGATGTGGAGTTACTGTCAAGGAAATGGGGGATGGCCAGGTGTCTTCAGGCGGCCATCTCCTGGGGATGGCTCGAGGCAGCGAGCTTTGAGGAGGAGTTTGAGACTTCACTGCAAATCCTGCTCTGGCACAGACTCTTTTCGACTTTAGGAAGAGCCCTTGATTTCTTCATGAAAATAGAGGGTTTGGGGCAGATAATTTTTAAAGTCCCTTCCAACTCCAGCTCAAAAAATAGAATCACTGAAAATCGAATTTGTTCCATAACGTGCCTAGATTTGAGGCAGCAGGAATTGCTACTTCCCCAATTAAATATAAAGCATCTACATCTAAAAGAAAATGGAATATAACCCAATTACCATGACAAGAGATGATCATAGTAATCTTGACAACACAACCAGCCCAGGTGCATTAAAGGTGCAGCAAGAAAGGAAGCGGTCCTAGCAAAAGAACTAAGACTTCTTGACGTAGAAATTCAGAAAATGTGGAGGCTGCTGCTGTGTGGAGGCAATGCAGCTGTCCCAGGCTTCAGTCAGGAAGGGAGGACAATAAAGTCATCCTCTCGAGTGAGACTTGAGGGTCATGGCCAGTGGTGGCCATGCTGCACAGCACAGAAAATCTCATTTGGATAAATGACTAATTTCATCCATGACAGAGACAAGAGTTTTGGAAGTTTGACTCCCGGACATATTTGGGTGGAACAACAAATGAACAATTACCAAACGGGTAATAAAAAATTCAGGCTTCTTTAATGGCCTCTGGTATTGCTGAATTGGAGCAAAGGAAATGGGTGCTGATGCAAGTACATTTCTCATCCAAATGTATATAGCTTCCTCTTTCTTTTGCAGTTTTGCATGGTCCCTTAGGAACCAAACTTGGCACGGTGGCTTGGGTTGCCTGCTCCCCCAACACCAAGGGTGCTGTCAGCACTCTCAAGATAATCATATTTGTTTTGGCCCCTCAGCCTAAAGGGCAGGTGGTTGTCATACTGATTGGAAGGGATGAGTTGTGACAAGGAGAAGGGCATGAGCCAGAAAAGGACATTGGGACGCTTCCATACAAAACAACTATTTCTAGAAACTTTCTAGGAATTTCTAGAACTCAAGGACCAGAAGTCTCCTCAAGCCAGTTAGAATATGACACGGTGGGCACCCTGTGAGGCAGGATAACTTCAGATCCCATCACTTTGGAAACTGGATCCCATTCTTTCGCATCGTCTGGGTTCATCTAGCCAGTTTGGCTCTGGCCTCTAACCCAGCTCTAGGATGTCGGAAACGCCTCTTGTACAGCAGCTAGAGGGAAAACATTTGCAGAGGGCCCACTGCACATCACAGATGATTCTGAATTTGTTGGACTGGCATAGGGCTTTCCTGAGAATTTGGTAGCTGCCAAGAAAAATGGTGGGCCAGGGTCTCAGAAGGTCATGCCTCCTAGTCTAAGCAGTCCTGCTTTTCTGCATTCACGAGGAGTTCCTCATTGGCTGAGTTACTTCCTGTTATGTGATACAAATCAGAAAATATTTTGGGGGCACTTATTTGGCACCAACACCGTGAGAGAGCTCCAGGAGATGACAAGGATCCTCAAGGGTCTCACCACCTAATCATGAATTTAAACTCAGATTAGGGCCTCCCATGCTAACCACATAACCATACTGTGACATGGGAATGTCCCTGGATAACTTAATAGCTAGCAAATGTATATGCTATCATTTCTACTAATATTTACATTTTATCGGTTTTATTGCTTAGTCTATAATCTTGCATATTTTAGTTTCCTAGAGCTGCCATACCAAATTACCACAAACTAGCTGGTTTAACACGACAGAGATCTGTTCTCTCATGGTTCTGCCAGAAGTCTGAAATCAAGGCACGGGAGGGCTGCACTTCCTGCAGAGCTCGGGGAGAGGTTTTTCCATTGACTTCCAGCTTCTGATAGCCTCCAGCATTCCTTGGCTTGTGGCCACATCACTCTAGTCTCTGCCTCTGTGATCACATGGCCTCCTCCTCTTCTTCTAGTGTCTTCTTCTCCGTATATCTGTCTTACGAGGACACATGTGATCGCATTCAGGGCCCACCTGGATAGTTCAAGATAAGCCCTTCTTCTCAAGATGCTTGATTTAATCATATCAACAAAGACCCTTTTCCAATTAAGTTCCCAGTCACAAGTTGTGGGGATTAGGACATGGTCATAGCTTTTGGGGGGCTACTATCCGGCCCACTACACCTTATAGTGTATAACTTTCAAAGAGATTTCACATGCATCATTTTATTTGATCACAATAAATTTATGATCCTGGAGCTTGAAAAGAGTAATCCAACTTTGATTGCTTCTCCCAACTTTGACTTTAAACTATAATTTTCACAACTATATGGCTCACCAGACTCTGATTTGTCCTCAGCGATGGGAGCTTCCTCTCCAATTCCGTAAATACATACTCAAAGTTCTTCTTTTCAATCTCCCTCTTCTCTTAGATGTTTTTATAACTGAGCAGAATGGGACTAGAAGGGAGAAGCATAGGACGCACAATCTAATGCTTATTTCTCGCTGTTTGCTGTCAAGTAGACTGTGAAGTCTTTCTTGGCCTCTGGCTATCATTTCTTTTTAAGATTTGTTAGCATGTTTATTAGTCTCTATAGCTGCTGTAACAAACGACCATAAATTTAGTGCCTTAAAAATAGCACGAATGTAGTGTCTTACAGTTTTGTGGGTCAGAAGTCCGACATGTCTCACTAGGGTAAAATCAAGGTCTTGGCAGGACCACTTTCTTTTCTGGAGTCCCTAGGGAGAGAACCCATTTTCTTGCCTTTCTAGAGGCTGCTCACATTCCTTGGCTTGTGGTCCCTCCCTCCATCTTCAACACCAGCAATGGTGCATCTCTCTGACGCTTCTTCTGTTGTCACATCTCTCTCTGAATTCACAGCAAAGAAAGGTTCTCATATGATTATATTGGACACATCCAGATAATCCAGAATAATCTCCCATCTTAAAATTTGTATCCTTAATCATACCTGTAATGTCCTTTGTGCCATGCAAGGTAAAACATTCACTGGTGTGATGTTTTTATGTGTACACTTGACTGGGCTAAGGGATGCCAAGATAGCAGATAAAACATTATTTCTGGGCATGTCTGTGAGCATATTTGCAGAAGAGATCAGCATTTGAATCAATAGGCTGAGTAAAGAAGATCTGCCCTCTCTGATGTGAGTGGGCATCATGCAATCCATTGTGCGCCCACATAGAACACAAAGGTGGAGGTAGGCCAATCCTCTCTCTCTCTTTTCTTGCTCTGGGGCATCCATCTCCTCCTGCCTTGCACACTGACCCTCCTGGTTTTCAGGGTTTTCAGCCTCATACTGGGAGTTACCCCATTGGCCCTCCTGGTTCTCTGGTGAATTACACCACCGACTTTCTAGCTTCTCCAGCTGGCAAACGGCAGATTGTAGGACTTCTCATCTTCCATAACCAATTCCTGGAACCAATCTCCTCTTCTTTGAATCTCTATATATTCCATTGGTTCTGTTTCTCTGGAGACCAGTACAAAGGCTGCAGGGGTTAGGGTGAGGACATTCACAGTGTAAGAGCGCCAGGTCGTGCTGACAGAAAGTCACAGACTTATCATTTTAGGCACTGAGCTCAGCAAACACAGCTGAGAACAGCACATCTACTTAGGACAGTCCCCTTTACACAGTGGGAAAGCAGTCTCGCTTGTGTCCAGGGTGGTGTGGACGGGCACTGAAAGCCCACGAGGGAGGGGGCAAAGCTACCAGGATCGCTGGCCCCGGCTCATGGCCCTGCTCATTCATGCTCCCTCCTTTTCATCCTCTTCCCCTTTCTCCACTTAGCTAAGAGATACGGAAAATATTTACTTGGAATGTTTATCTTTTTCTTGTCATTAAGATACAAATTTGGCATCTCTCAGCCCAGCCTGCTATCTATGGATCCTGCTTATGCGAGTCCCAGGCCAGGCCTGGCCACGGCTAATGAGCCCTCAGGTGCTCTTTTCCCATCTCTCACCCCTTCATTGTATTAGCCAACAGTGACTTTCTCAAGGGTCTTGAAACTTCCTATAAGAACGGGCCATTGTGTGTTATCAATGGAGGCTTCAGAAATCTCCTGGTTATTTATTTTTTTTAATAGGAAGATGGGGAGTTTCTGTCTCAATCAGACAATGAAGACATTATATTTATTTAAGAGGGAGAAAAAGATGATGATAAAATCCGAGACATAGCTTACAGTTTCATCCTCATATCAGCCATATGTTAGATACTAGTCTTCTAAGGGCCTCAAACAATGGAAAAGGGAAGGAAAAATAAAGCAAAGAATACATCCCACTTCCACAAAGTAGTTTTTCTTGAAAATATTTTCTTTATCTTAGTTTTTCCCTGACAAACACACATACACATGAGTAATGTAGGTAAGTTTTTGATATAAGTTATCATAATACTTCCTATATGAAACAAATTGTAAGCACTTTATCATATGCAAAAGCTGGCCCTTGGGTTCATTAACACAGTAAGATTTTTAAAATAGACAAATGGTTTCAGAAACAGCCATGCTTCTGAACAATTTTGGTTACTCTGTTTCTTACTTGGTTAATGATATGAATGGAAAAGCAGATTGAGCTATCCCAAGGATATCCACTGGAAAAAAATGGCTTTAGCCCAGAGTTGGATAATGGGACTATATTTCTTTCTCCTTCATCTGAATGTTCCACCAGGCGGAAGGACTGTGCCAGGTATCGGGAACCAAATGATGATGGCGCTCATCCCTGCTTTGAGGATTTCACAGTTAAATAATTTATAAATAATGAGGCAAAGACAAAGAAAGAGAAATCGCAGGGCCTCATGAGACAAAGAGGAGGGCATAGAAGTTATCTTGGATGGAAAGAAACTTCCTGAAAGAAGGGATATCTGGACTGAGTTTTGAGAATGAGTAGGAATTTTCCAGGTGAAGGTAAAAGGAGCATAAGAACATGGAGGGCAGAGAAGATGGGCAAAAGGAAAGATGGAGAGGCAGGGAAGAAGAGCAGGACTAGGAGCGACAGTGTGGCGTGGAAAGGACACTTCACGACGGTGGCCCCCATAAAGCACGGCCTTATGGAGGCAAGCCTGAGGGTGTTGTGCAGGTCTGTAGTGGACGTCTGGTTTTGTTTGTTTGTCTGTCCAGCATTCCCCCTCCCTATCCTGGTAACAGGACCTTGACCTTCCTTTGGGGAACTGCCCCTTCGCCACTTTATATCTTTGTAATTTGGGGCAGGGCTCTACCTAACTCTGGGCTCCAAAGATGAGCGCATGACCCCACTTAGCCAGGTGGAACATGCCCCCCCATCCTTCCTGGCAGGAGTAATGGATTCAGGAACAGGCACAGACCCAATGGACTGTACACGACAACTAACACTAACTGTTGTAGCACACAACCCCAGGTGTGGGTGTCTGGTTCTCTCTCACAAAAACCCAACGCACCTATTCCCGATCAAGTGGCTCTTCAGGATGGCTTCCTCCAAATGGTGATGCAGGGATCCAGGCTCCTTTCACCTAATGGCTCTGTTGTACCTGGGGATTCCAGAGGCCTCTGTGACTCTGGGGCCACCTGCTGAATCCTCTGTACCTAGCCAGTCAATGAGTGGAGAGGGAGGGGATGTGGAGATCACTAGGGAAGTCTAAGGCTCCAGGCCAGGAGGTGTGCTTCACTTCCACCTCCACTTTACTGGCCAGAACTGGTCACATGGCCCAACCTAGATGTAAGGTCACCTGGGAAATGTAGTTTAGCTGTATGCCCAGGAGGAAAAGGAAACAGTTAGGGGGCACAGAGTATTAAGTGGTTCTGCCACACTCAGGCTGGGCTAACCAGAGCCAGTAGCGCAAGTCCTGAAATTGTTCTTTCCCGAAATTACTGACAAGGGATTTAAGGGAGGTGCACACAGGAAGGATGATGTTTACTAAGGTGATAGAATTTTGCCTGGAGCTTCTGGTCACTACAAGGGAAGAACTCGCCTGAGAAAGAAGTCAACACAAAAACAGCTGAGAGGTAGAGATGGACCCCGGCCTTGACAGGTGAGGCCGGCAAGGTGCCGGGGCCACGACACACTGAGGCGGCAAGCAGGCTCCGGATCTCAGAGCCCTGGCGGAGCAGAGGGCGCACTTGCACAACTCAGCTGCCTCAGAACCCGCACCCTAGGCGCCTGGCTTGCCTCTCTCCAGACCCCACCCTGAGATAGCCAAATTCTTGACAGTATTACTTGAACTCCTGGATCCGTCTGGAACCAGCCCTGGAATTTTCAGCCTTGTGAGCCAATAAGCATACTTTTTACATAAACCCTTTAAAGTTAGGCCTTTTTTCCTTGCTACCAATAGAATCCTCATGAATATGCAGTAATGGCACAGCAAACCCGTGGAAGGTTTCAAGCAGGAGAGCGGCACGATTCGATTTGTGTTACAGAGAGGCCAGTGTAGTTCCACAATCTGTGTGCGATACATCCTGGCCATCCTCCTAAAACAGGCAGAGGCTCCTCACCTCCACGTGGATTTGTCTGTATGTAACGAGGGTAATCTGGCCATCAGAATTCACATCCGCATGTGAGTGCAAAGATTTATCTAGATCAGATAGCCTTTGTGACTTTAATTGATCCTTCTGAGTCTTCTGCTTTCAAGAAGCTCAAAGGTTTCAAGCTGTACTGCAAGCAAGGGCCCTTCTGCAGCCTCTCTGGCTGCTCCAGGACCAATATACGTTCAAAATCTTGCAGCAGAAAAATACGCTGGAATTTTGGCATTGAATCTCAGGGAAGTGAGTAAGTGAAATGAGTGTTTGCCTTTGGGGATTAAATTCGATGCTGGGAAAGAACCAAAAAGTTTACATAGTCTATTTGGGGCACTGCCAATGTTACTCCCATAGGTGGCCCCAGTGGGACAGGGGTGGACATCACCCTAAGTCCAGAAAGTGGAATAGAATCCACTGTCATTGTAAACTGTTTCCCTAGGCACTGATAGTCACTACCAACACGCCCTCCCCTTGCCAGCTGTCAGGAATCCCTGATGTTTGAGCATACGTCAGGGAAGTGTCAGTGTTTAGCTCAAAGTGACAACGGCCACAATGGACACAAACAGGACAGTGGCCTTCCACATAACAGTCCCACTGCTCTGTGAAGACAATGGCCAAGTAGGGGGTAGTTAAGGCATGAGAGGCAGGCTGTGGTGTTTCAATGATTCTTGGCTGTTAGACAGATAAATTTCTGTTTACACTGAACATCTATGCCCTAGAATGTTATGGCACATGCTGTCTTCTTATTATCAAATACCAAAATTTCTTCCTGTCAGTGGTGTCTTAATTTCCAAGAGATAGAAAGCAGACATTTCCCTTGAAGCTGTTCCTACTGATAAGTATCCCAGATCGTCTCAGGAATTCCAATTTATCTTATCTCTGCAGCAATACTGCCAGGGGAAATGGTAGACTTCTCATTTGGAGAAGCCAGAAGGTCATTTGAGTCCATGAAGGAGATGAGCAATATGTATACACACACATATATATACATATATATATTTTTTCCATTTCGCCATTAATTTTAGTTTCAGAGTTTTCTAGAATGTTAATAGGTGATTTCTCCTTCAATCTTTTTTTTTGGTCACCAGAGTATCTCTCCACCGATTTGGGCACGGCATTAGGAGGTCTGGGTCTGCCGTCCTAGGGAAGAGCCTTAAGTGTTCGGCGTCTGACTTGCCCCCGCAGTAAAACAGAAATAGCGTTGCTTCCTTGTCAGGATCTGTGAAACACATTGGTACACTGCCTTATAGTTTTATTTAAAGATGCATCGTCTTGAATGCACGCTACCATGTATTTTCTGCTCTGAAAAATCCCTATCATAGACTTCTTGTCTTGGATTGTTTGACGAGAATTTTAGAGTTGAGTTGTCATCTTCTTCTGGGAAGAGTCGTTTTGTTCAGAAAGGTATATCTCAAAGTTTCTTGTTTTACATTATTTTCAATCATTATAGTTCATCCAAGCATCCCTTTAAACTCTCTAATGAAGACATAATGAGCAGTTACATGCTTACAGAGACCAAAGCATAAGTCTATGCTAAACAGGTGGCTCTGCTGTCAGTGATCTAGATATTTACCTCGGCTTATCTCTTCTTTATTTTACCCAAAATACTACTTTGTGCTAATAGAGTCTATCTTCCTTCTAGAATCAGAGAGAGAGAATTCCTTCTCCTTCCTTGAAGTAATCAGGGCTTGGAAGAGAAGACAGCAGGGTAATGAGCCATTTTGGAACTGTGTCAAGTACCGTCTGTTCATACCAATCCCTAACCATTTTGCAAGGTGATTTGGAAAAGTGGTGTTTATTCCACTTGGAATGGCTTTCCTTTCCCATTTGGATTCTCGAAAGCCTTTGCTTCATAAAAGGCAGAATTCCAGACCCGTGTCAATCATTCATTCATTCACTTGTCAAATATTTTTTAAGCTCCTACTGTGGGCCAGGCACGGTCCTGGGTACTCAGAATGCACTGTTGGACAAAGTCCAAAATCCTCGTCACGCTGGCATCCGTCCCCGGAGCCTTCACCAGTCCGTCTTTCCTCTAAGGTACCCTGACACTTACAGGCTGGAGCCCCGACTTTAATTCCTCCCTATGCCCTCTCATGTGTGGCGCCCTAGTTGTCTCACAGGCTGGACCCACTGCACTGAGCTGAATGCACAAGCTTCGCCCAGCCCGCCTGGGTCAAACCTCACCTGAGGGCCCAGCTAGGGCAAAGTGCCGGACTCTCTCAGCCTCAGTTTGCTCGTCTGTAGAATGGGGGAAACACAGCTGGCAAAGCCACGGAGTGCTGCCAGGATTACGTGAGCTAGTCACGCTATGCGCGGGCCCGCGTGGGGGCCACGAAGACGCCCTGACACGCTTTCACGTCAGCTGTTCCTCGGCGTTGAGTAGGAAACATCTACAAACGCGGGCAGTCCAGAAATTTCTTTAAAACTACTTAAAAGCCATTTTCGGTTACTACTGTGACCTCTCCTTTTCCTCCAGATTTCGTAAGACCCTGAGAGGCTTGTGTTTGGAATTTGGGGTGGGAAGGGTCTCTCACGTCCATTGATCCATTGATCGTGATCACCTCGATCCCACGGACCTAAAGCTTGACGGCTCCACTTCCGGGCCGTGCACAAGGCACGGGTCTTTGCTAAGCCTGAGATCCCCGAGCCTGGAGCCCAGCCCTCCTAGGGAGCCCACGCTCCCACCACCGCTCCCTCGAGGCCCTGCAAACTCGCCCGGGCGCTTCCAGGAGGCAAACCCCACAGTCCTTGTTTCCCTAAGAGCTCTACCCTCCACCCACGTCCTGGCGTGCGGGTCTCCGCTTCTCTCTTGTTGGCCTCAGAGATACACCCCTTTCTGTCCTTTTTGTCAAGGACACCCAGGAAAATTTCTTCACCAATTCAGGCTTTTACAAAGCAAAAAGAACTGGAATACTTCCTTCCGGAAGCTTCCAGAGGAGCCTGTCTGGAAAGGGGAGGGGCCCAGGAAGGGCGGCTGTTGCGAGAACCCGCTCAGGTGAATGTCTCCATAGGTTTCCTGCAACATCAGATCATTCTTTGCAGTTGGGACCAGGTCTTTTTGATATCACTCACGTCACCTGACAAACAGTACTGAACACAATGTGTGAGCAAAGCCAGGTCAGTGCACGTCTGAGTCAGGTTGAGATGGTTGAAATGGATGTCACTTAGGTCCAGGACTTTGATCTGTGAGTCATAGGCCCTTGGAGTCTCCATGTCACCTCACTCCAGATGGCATTCCATGACAGGCGTGTTGGCCTTGGATCTCGTTCATGGAGAGGCAGTCACTAGAAAGGGCCAGGAGGCCCACTTCATTGCATAACAAGGTCCCCATCACCTGGAGCCTGAGCCTTTCTCCCTTTTACTTTTATGCAAATATTGTAAGTAAATAGCAGACCTCCAATTTTGTGAGCTGCCCAGCCCCGTCCCCTGATCCTCAGGACACAAGTTCCACCCCTGACTGTGGCGCAGTTCCTATGCTCTTTCAAATCTAACGGTCACTGCTCTTTATTTCCTTTCAGGTAATTTGCACTTAATTTTAATAGAAAAGTTTCAGACATGATCCTGGAGAGTCGTCCAAGACACAGGAGAAGCACTTTCAGAAATACTGGCTCAGAGATGAAAGAGAAGGAAAGGACGTGTTATTACCAAAGGACTTCTTCTGCACCTTATAAAATACGCATAGTTAAGGCCTACTTATGTTTTGAAGTGAATATTTGGAGAAAAATAAGCAGGGGGATACAATTCATTTTTGATTATCACTGCAGTGAAGGAGTACAGACTCTGACCAGACGACCGAGTTGGAACCCCAGCTCCTGCACGCTCTCCCTGTGACCTGGGGTAAGCCACTTACCCTCCCTGGGCCTCCATTTCCTCACCTGTTAAAAGGCGTATAAGATACCACCGCCCTAAGTATCGTAGCAGGTGCTGGCGGCCCCCTATGCCCCCTTGGCACTCCTTCCCATGAACACCCTGTCCTCGTACTGCGGTCCCCCGTGCCTTTCTCTGCAGGGGCTGTCTGGCCACTAGGTCACATTCACCTCGTGTGAGGCCGGCCAGGAGGGCCACGGAGTTCACTGCCGCTCGGAGCAGCCCTCTACCCAACGCAGGAGGAGGCAGGTAATCAAAACTCCGGCCTCCTTGCCCCTGTGGGGAGAGCGGGACAGCTCTGAGGCCCCTGCTGCACGGCTTCTCTCAGAGGTCCCCAACAGAACGAGGCCACAGTGGTAACCACCCACGAACGCACCCACACTGGCTCCTCTCCCTTCCCCACCCCACCCTCCACCCTGACTAGTACTCCTTGGAATCATCTCCCAAACACACTACTTCCCCAAAGTTCTCTGGTCACAAGGAAACACAATCTAAAACGACGACCAAGTAATTTGTATTATAAAATGCTTAGAACTGCTCCTTATTCACTGGTAAGTACTAGGTAAGTATTGGTTAAGCAGAAAAATAGTAATAAAGACTTAAATTATTTTACCAGCCTGAGATAATCCAACTAGAGGATAGTGTGCTTTACTGGCTTGGAGGTGGCAGGGGGCTCACGACGCAGAAAAAGACACTTGAGACAGACAGCGTCTGGTGACATATGATTAAGTACCATTTTTGAGTACCTATTACGTGCACAAATATTTTAACTGGCAAGGATAAAAGATGGGCCTTAATATTTTTCCTCCAGGCCCAGAAATCTCCTGACTCATACATATACACATACTCACAAATACATCCATGCATACGTGCATGGGTCTATATGTACACATTCAACCCCCACACGCACACACACTATGGGCACATCAGCACACACACGTACATGCACTCATTGATGAGTGTGATTGGAAAGGCCACAGCCAAGGAGAGAATAAATTTCTGCAATATGCAGGGCTGATATTGAACTGGTGTGGTACAGCCATAGCATGGGGTAAAATATTGAAATACCTCCATAGCAGTTGGGCAGTAGCCACTGCCCTTTATATTTAGCCATTTATAATATTTCATTAGCAGAAAGTATAGTAATAAATGTAGAATAAAGAAGTGTTCTAATCTTGAATCAAAAAACAACCAGAGCAGATTTGCTAACACTGCCATGCTAAATTTATCTTCAAATGAACACGACAGTTTTATAAAGTAACTAAGCAACTCACCATCAAGAGAGGTGATTTTGGGGGCCAGCCTGGTGGTGTAGTGGTTTAGTTTGTGTGCTTCACTTCAGCGGCCCAGGGTTCGCAGTTTTGGATCCCAGGCACAGACCTAGCACCTCTCGTCAAGCCATGCTGTGGCGGCATCCCACATAAAATAGAGGAAGATTGGCACAGATGTTAGCTCAGCAACAATCTGCCTCAAGCAAAAAGAGGAAGACTGGCAACAGATGTTAGCTCAGGGCCAATCTCCTCATCAAAAAAAAAAAGAGTAATGATTTTGGTTCAGCATGAGGTCTGATAACCCTCAACTGAAAATATAGTAATAATAACAGAATAAAATAAAACAAAATAATAAAAACACCTTGAAATTATTAACATCATTTTATATTTTATGCTCATGTGTTCACGAATTCCCTACATATGCATAAAGTCAAAATTCAGAAATATTAAATATAGAACAAGCCATGAACCTACATTTTTCCAGAGTTAAATTCAATATTAAGTAAATTCAAATTACTTGAGTTAATTTGACTTTACTCTAGCAAAACGCCATCTATTACATTATTGTTGTTCATTTGAATTTAAGTGACTTCGTAGTTTCATTTGTGTTTAACCTGAGAACTTATTTTCGTTTTACAGCTAGGTAAGAGCTACAAGCCTAAAGAGGTAATACCTAGGTTTCTGTTCTTACATATTAAAGTGACATTGTAATATAGATGGTTTTAGTTGGGGTGCACGGCATTTTTCTCCTTTCACGAGGACTCGGTACCCAAGTCTGAGGAACAGGGAGGGCCGGCTTTGGCGCCCCCCAAGCCAGGCTGCCTCCTGACCCTGCCTCAGACACGGGCTCCAGTCTCGGCTAAGTCAGTTAACTTTGCTGAGCCTTTGTTTTCTCATCTCTAAAATGAAGCTAATCACGCCTCCCACTCCTACCTGTGGAGTTTGATGGACGGTGCTCAGAAAGCTCCAGCCTCTTTCGGACTGGAAAGGCCCTCAGCAAATACAACTCTCCCTCTGTTTGCCCTTCCCTCTTCGCTGGGGAAATGCGTCCTTTTCATCAGCATTGTTTGTTTTTTGTTTTAATCTGTGAGCGTTAGAAGGTGAGTCAGGTGTTTACAATCCCTGGCATCTTGTGCTTCCCCAGTCAGAGCCGCTGCATAGTCTGTGGGGCCCAGAGGAAAATGAAGAGGTGGGGCCCTATTCCCAAAGCAGGGGACTGTGCCATGAAAGGGACTGAAAGCAAAACTTCTCCTTTCTCCCGCAGTTTCCCCCATGTGCCACGGTGCTTTGCATTTCCTAGTTAATGTCATGCCCCTTTGGGCACCATGATGCCCCCAGGGGAGTGTAGGCCCTCAGGAGCCACCAGGGGCCTGTCCTTCAGAGCATGGGCGTGCAGGACCCACCGGCTACTAGGTTCCCCCTGTCGCTCTGCTGGGCCCTCTCCCGAGGCCATCCTGAGACACCACAGCCATCCCCAGGTCTGTGCCCAGCCCTTGCCGTTGCCACAGGCACTGCTGGCTGGGAGCTGAAGGAGGTTGGGCAGGAGCCAGAGCTCCTGAGAGTGGGGAGGGGGAGGACAAGAACACAGCCCAAAGAGACAGTGGGACGCTGGAGCTTGTATGAACCAAGCTTCCAAGACTGAGCACATGCTCCTTTGTCCCACCAGGCTTTGTTTACAAAACACAAAGTCAAAGATCAGATTCTTAAGAATAGTAAAATGGCAACCACAGAACACTGAATCTAACAGCAACCCTTCTGAGGGCAGGGCCCTGTGCAAGTGCACCGGCCACAGGCCCGTGCAGCCCAACGTACTCCCAATGAAGGTGACCAACAGGCATGCTTATGGCCATGGTTATTTTCCTAAGGGGTGGGCTTTCCCTCTAAGGACTACAACAAAATCTGAAAATGTATTTCACACATGGAAAGGCATGCAGCTGAACGGGAGAAAACAGAAGGGTTCGAGGAGGCTCTGGGCGGCAGAAGCCGACTACTGCATGGAGGGGCCCTGAGCGTCCACTACACAGCTCTCCTGAGCCCAGCTGTAGGGCTTTTTTGCCTCTAAGTGAGCACAGCAAAATTCCCCTGTCAGTCTGAATCTACGATGGGCCGCGCCTACAGCCCACTGTTTTAACAGGCACGTTTGCTCTTATAAGTTTTATCTTGTAAGTTTTACCCCTTTGGTGAGCCAGGGTAGACAAAACACACTTTGGGGGGATCATGGTTCGTTAGCTAGAGATGGTGTCGAGCCAACAAAAGTAAGTGCTGTAAGAAGATCCTTGTCACTGTCGTCACTGAAAAAGGACAGCACCATCTATGGAATCGTCTCTCCAGTGTCCTTTTGGAACAGCTACGAGAAAAGGCCCCAGTTTTGAGGAGTAGGTGCTTAGAGAGATAGGGGAGTGCAGAATCATGATTATATACCACAGTTCTGGAACCAAAAATGCTGAAATTCCCTCTGCCACTTATTAAGTGGGTGACGGTGGTGGAAATCATTTAAAGGCTCTCGGCCTCAGTTTCTCACATGTAAAATTGAGATCATAAAAATAGAAAACTTGGCAGGTTGTTGTGAGTCCCTGGCATGTGTTCAGGGTATAATGTGTGCTGTCTTGTACTGGTGAGGGCAGATGACCACAGAAAGGAAGGGGCAGCGTTGCCCTCAGACACAGATGAGTTGGTCAAGTATTCCCCTTACATCCAAATCAGGGCACATCTGTGTGAGAACATTGAGAGATTAAATTCTCTTGTCCAGATGGCTAAAAGCAAAATTAAATATATCAGCCTAACTTAAATAAAAGTACCGAGTCCTGTGTTTTCAAGCTCACCGTCAGATGCTTCTCTGTGTTTTACAAGACTCAGCCATAGGGTGCTAAATTTGCCCTTGATCTCAAAATATAAGTCCTTCTGTATTTCTTTTCATTCTGTCTTTGAAAAATCAAAGTTTTTTCTGGCCTTTCAAGAGACAGCTTCAGAAAGTAAAGCTAAGATTGAAAAAATTCCTTATGTTGTTTGTTGCTAAATTCATCCCCGACTGTGATAGGTGATTTTATTGAAAATAAAAGAACTCAAGTTAATTTCTAATGGGAAATGAATGACTCCAGGCTTGTGTTCCCTTAAATGTCTGCATGAAATATAGTCTTTTTTCCACAACTTGTAAATGCACAATTGTCTTGTGATCTTTCTCATAGTCAATCACAGGAAGCTCTTACTCCTTGCTCAGTTTTCCTCCTTCAAGATTGATCAGCTCATAGTGGGGACCATCCCAGCAATCTTCAGACAAGTGGAATTGAAGCAACACTTTTGGATCCTGTCCTCTACAAGCCTGGCGGTAGCCCTAAGAGTGAGCCCAGGATTACCGTAGCGATTTTCCACGTGTAAGCTCAGGTCTCATGGTGACTCCAGAACGTACCCACCGATTTGCTGGTTTCCGCCGTGTGGAGAACAAACAAAGCCGTCCAAACCCTCACTCACATTGCTTTTCTTTAGAGATAAAATCTGTTAATGACTATCTAGGTATAAGCATCCACTTGATTAATGCTAAACCTCCAAACAGTAGGAAAAACTAGGGTAGCTAGGGAGAGGACAGATTGACTTAAAAGGATATTTTGTGATTCACTTATTCGGGAGATACTGAGAACTCTCTGTTTTCCAGACACTATCTGAGGCTTCGGGCATAGAGCCGTGAACAAGACAGACACAGTCGCTTCCTTCTGGGGTACTCAGGTAAATTGGGGGACATATGGTAAACAGATCTTTTAGCAAACACATTTTTAGGGCATATATGTCAAAACAAGCAAACAAACCAGCAGCTAGTACGATTTGGCACCTTAGTCTTATGAAGGAGGAATGTGCATTGTCATACTGTGATAACTGGAAATTAACTCAAATCCAACACTCAGTTTCTTCATCAGTAAAATGGGAATGATTCTACCTACAGGTTTATGATGAGGCTCAGATGGTGAGACTTGTCTTCATGGTGAGCATTAAGTTTGGTTTTCAAATTTTGTTGACATGAGTCTTTACTGAGTTGCTATTTTGTATCAAGCAATACACAGAGAACTTCAACACAGAGCATTTCATCCACACATCACAGGACGCCCCACGAAGTCGGAAGTAACACCGAATGGGAGAGTTTCCTACGAAGAACCAATTTCACATGGATTTGTTGCCTTGGTTGGAATACAAGATTAAAATAAGCCAATTTGGAACGGTCCCCAGTAAAATCAAGCAGTTAACTTTTCATTCTCACATCCTCTAAAACTGATATTTCTTATTTCTAACTTTCCTAAATTTGCCAAATTATGTGGGAATTAAACCAGTTCTGATTTGGGGATTTCTCTTTTAAGGAAAATGATGATCCTCTTTGCTTCATACCTGAATGCCTAGGAGTCAACAAGATTTAAAAATCAGTTTGAAGCTGATACAGAGAAGCCTTCATTAATGGCTCATCTTTTTAAAGCCTGTGAATCCCTTTGATCGTTGGTGAGTCATTGTTAATTTCAATTAACTCGGGGGAGAGACACAGGGGAATTTAGAATGTGGCCGCAGCTAGGAATTAGCCCACATAAAAAATGATATTGTCTACCTCAATGTACTTTTTACCCTGTGCGTCTGAGTCTCGGCCATTATGATCATAGACACAAACAAGTTTTTACTGTTCAGCCTTAGATTAGCAGTTAAGTCAGCCTTGAACAAGCGGTCAGGTGGTGTTTTATCTCATGCAGGATCAGCAAAATTCTGACTATGCTACTTGGCTGCCAGGAGAGAAGTGTTGGAGAAGGGAAGAAAAAAACGTTGCAATCTTTGGATGGTATTTAATTCCACCTTGGTCTCCTCCACGGCCCCTCTATCACTCTCCCATTTTTGTGTTCTAAAAAACTTATATTACACACACACACACACTTATGCACGTTGTCTCAATTTAACATACATAATTACACACTTATATTTTAGGCTGTGCAGTTTCCATACCTGGAATACTTCTATCCATATTTCCGGGCTCTCAGAACCTTATTCTTCAAGTTTCAGCTCAAAAGTCACATCTTAGTGAGACCTTCTGTGATCTCCCCAAGTCAGGGTGAAATTGCTTCGGATTCTCTACTCCCCTGTGCAGAGGCTCCCTGCTCACTCAGGGACTGGGACAGACGGGATGGTGGCCACAGATACCCCTGCATTATGGCTAAGAAAGAAAAGATAGCCACTGCCCATCATCCAGCATTATCCAGAAGCAGATTGTGGTTAAGGGGACATGTTAACTAGGCGATGGCAGAACAGGTTTTGATTAAAGACACCCCACCACCTTAATCCACACCCTGATTCATTCACCCCAGTAGTCAGGAATCTGTAGGGTTTCGTTCTGTCTGATAGGTCTTTCACAAATTGAAGCCTACCATTTTAAGCCCACAAGCAATCTTAGGGTGGGGCCCAATAAACTCTCATGAGTGGCAGCGTCCGTCTGCTTCCTGCTTCCAAGCCTTGCCTTCCTTGTACCAACTCTGGGGCGTGTGATAACCTTATCATTCTTGTTCTGCAGGCCCTAGCATGATCTCTACCATTAATTTCTTAAGTTTCTGGTAGTGAGTACTTGTACTAAGTGATTCCAAAGTCTGCTTAATTTTATGTCCCACAGCCACAGTCAAAGCCACATCATCTGATAGAACAGGCCAGTAGCTTTCAATGAGTCTCAGTAATACCAGCACCTGCTTTCCCTTGACCTCAAAGGACCTCAATATTTTGAGAACCTGAGTATCCGAAGATGCTGAGTGAAAACTAATTTTCAGTTCACCACTTTGCCAAAACGGTCTTCAACATGACTGTCATATGAAACTCACACAGCATTGCAAAAGTCCATCTCTCCTGCATTCTCTCATTAATTGTAACAGCTGTTATTTATCTTCACGACATCTCTTTAGCTCTTCAGGATTATTCCAGTAACCAGCAAGGGGTGGATTTGATTGACCCTAATGTTTGCACCATTGTTTTAATAGTTTGCTTGCCATAGAGAAAATGTAGTCTTGGCTTAGGTCTAAACTAATGGTTTTAATTCAAGGTCTAGAGAGTAGCTCCGAGTATAACCTCATGTGCAGCCATGCTCCATGGGTGCAGCCTCAAAGCAATGGCACAGTCAGAAAAATGCATTCCATTGGCCTCACAGATTGGCCCTGAGCTAACATCTGTGCCAGTCTTCCTTAACTTTGTATGTGGGATGCTGCCACGGCAAGGCTTGATGAGCGGTGTGTAAGTCTGCACCCAGGATCCAAGCTCGCAAACTTCAGGCTGCCAAAGCAAAGCGTGCAAATTTAACCACTATGCCACTAGGCCCGGCTCTAATTACTCAAATTCTTTATTTTTATTACAAATGATATGCAAAGGCTGCTGCAATAGCATCCCTATTTCTTGCCCCTGAGATTTGAGCAGGTGCCCCCATCTTCTCTCTACTCGTTGAACCCCCACCACCACTCCTGCCCTAAGCACCTCTCGCCTTTCCTCCCCATACTCATCACCACATTCCTCCCACCTCATTATCTCAAACGACCTCAAAATCCACACAGAGATGGCAGAGGGCCAGGCTGGGATATAAACAGGACAGGCAAAGCCAGGAATGTTTTAGCAAGCAATAGGATGGGAAAGAATGGGGCCATACATATATTAAAATTTCTAGTTACATATGTTAAAAGTAGGCATGGTGATAAATCAATATATAAAGTAATACAAATAATCCGTATGAATATGGAAGCTTCCTTATTTCACATCATTTATGTAGTTGGTGATCAATGCTTATTCTGGTCTGTCTTTTAAGGCAAAGTGCCAGTGGATGTTAACTCACCCTGAAACTTGCCTAGAGCTGGAGCTGTGTATAAAACCCCGGGAAGTCTTGGCTCCTGACTTTGGTGCATCTTGGTTTCAGGCATCTTGAAGAGTTTGCCTTTATTCCAGTCTTTTCTCACTGATAAGTTGGAAGTGCACACTTCAGTATAAATTTGCTAAATTCAACATCCATTTAAGATAAAGACTCTCAACAAAATGGGTATAGAGGGAACATGCCCTAGTATAATAAAGACCATATATGGCAAACCACAGCTAACATCATACTGCAAGGTGAAAAGCTGAAAGCTATTCCTCTGAGATCAGGAACCACACAAGGATGCCCACTCTCACCACCTTTATTCAACATAGTATTGGAAGTCTTAGCCAGACCAACTGGGCAAGAAAATGAAATAAAAGTCATCCAAATCAGAAAGGAAATAGTAAAACTTTCACTATTTGCAGATGACATGATATTATTTGTAGAGTACCCTAAAGACACCACCAAAAACGTATTAGAACTAATCGATGAATTCAGTAAAGTTGCAGGACACAAAATCAATATACAAAAATCTGTTGCATTTCTATACACTAATAACGAACCATCAGAAAGAGAAATTAAGAAAACAATCCATTTACAATAGAATCGAAAAGAACAAAATACCTAGGGATAAATCTAACTAAGGAGGTGAAAGATCTGTTCACTGAAAACTGTAAGACATTGATGAAAGAAATTGAAGACGAGGGGCTGGACCCGTGGTTGAGTGGTTAAGTTCTCGCGCTCCGCTTTGGAGGCCCAGGGTTTCAACAATTTGAATCCTGGGCACGGACATGGCACTGCTCATGAAGCCATGCTGAGGCAGCGTCCTACATGCCACAACTGGAAGAACCCACAACTAAAAATTCACAACTATGTACCGGGGGGGCTTTGGGGAGAAAAAGGAAAAATAAAATCTTAAAAAAAAAAAAAAGAAATTGAAGACAACACAAATAGAAAGATATTCCATGCCCATAGGTTAGAAGAATTAATATTGTTAAAATGTCTATACTACCCAAAACAATTCACAGATTCAATGCAATCCATATCAAAATTCCAGTGGCACAGAAATAGAACAACCCCCAGATTTTTATGGAATCACAAAAGATGCCAAATAGCCAAAGCAATCTTAAGAAAGAAGAACAAATCTTAAGGCATCACGCTTCCTGATTTCAAACTATGTTACAAAGCTATGGTAATCAAAAGAGTATGGTACTAGCATAAAAACAGACACGCAGTTCAATGGAACAGAATAGAGAGCCCAGAAACCAACCCACACATACATGGTCAATTAATTTGCAACAAAGGAGACAAGAATATACAATGGGGAAAGGACAGTGTCTTTAATAAATGGTGTGGGGGAAACTGGACTTTGCCACATATAAAAGAATGAAACTAGATCCTTATCTTATACCATACCCCATAATTAACTCAATCTGGATTAAAGACTTGAATGTAAGACCTGTAACCATGAAACTCCTAGAAGAAAACACAGGCAGAAAGCTCTTTGCCATGGATATTGGTGATGACTTCTTGGATTTGACACTAAAAACAAAGGTAACATAAAAAAAATAAACAACTGGGATTACATTAAACTAAAAAGCTTCTGCACAGCAAAGGAAACCATCAACAAAACGAAAAGACAACCTAGCAATGGGAAGAACATATTTGCAAACCATAAATCAGATAAGGGGTTAACATCAAAAATATACAAAGAACTCATACATGTCGACAACAAAAAAACCAACAACCCAATTGAAAAGTGGGCAAAAGATCTGAACAGAGATTTCTCCAAAGAAAATATATGGATGGCCAACAGGCATGTGAAAAGATGTTCAACATCATTAGCTATCGGGGAAATGCAAATCAAAACTACAACAAGATATCACCTCACTCTGGTCAGAATGGATATACTTAACAAGACAGGAAACAACAAGTGTTGGAGAGGATGTGGAGAGATGGGAACCCTCGTTCACTGCTGGTGGGAGCGCAAACTGGTGCGGCCACTATGGAAAGCAGTATGAAGTATCCTCAGAAAATTAAGAATAGATCTACCATATGATCCAGCTATTCCACTGCTGGGTATTTATCCAAACAACTTGAAAACGCAAAGGCATAAAGCTACACGCACCCCTGTGTTCATTGCAGCATTATTCACAATAGCCAGGACTTGGAAGCAACCTAGGTGCCCATCAAGGGACAAATGGATAAAGAAGATGTGGTATATATACACAATGGAATACTACTCAGCCATAAGAAATGATGAAATCTGGCCATTTGTGACAACATGGATGGACCTTGAGGGTATTATGCTAAGTGAAATAAGTCAGAGGGAGAAAGTCAAATACCATATGATCTCACTTATAAGTAGAAGACAAAAACAAGGACAAACAAACACATAGCAACAGAGATTGGATTGGTGGTTACCATAGAGGAAGGTGGGAGGGGGAAGTGCAAAAAGGGTGATTAGGCTCACATGTGTGGTGATGGACTATAATTAGTTTTTGGGTGATGAACTTGATGTAATGTACACAGAATTCAAAATATATTACGATGTACAATTGAAAGCTATATAATCTTATAATCCAATGTTATTGCAATAAAAAAATTTTAAAAATTAAGAAAAATAAAGCTCTTCAGCATGGATCTTGGTCATGATTTCTTGGATTTGACACCAAAAACAAAGGTAACATAAGCAAAAATAAACAAATGGGATTACGTTAAACTAAAAAGCTTCTGCAAAAGAAACCATCAACAAAATGAAAAGGCAATCTACCAAACGGGAGAACATATTTGCAAATCAAATATCTGATAATGGGCTAATCTCCAAAATATATAAAGAACCTATGCAACTCAATGGCAAAAAAAAAAAAAAAAAACAAACCCAATCTGACTAAAAATTGGGTAGAGGATCTGAATAGACATTTTTCCAAAGAAGACATAGACATGGTCAACAGGCACACAAAAAGATGCTCAACATCACTAATCATCAGGAAAATGCAAATCAAAACCATGGTGAGATATCACCTCACAGCTGTTAGAATGGCTATCATCAAAAAGACAAGAAATAACAAGTGTTGACGAGGATGTGGAGAAAAGGGAACCCTGTGCACTGTTGTTTGGAATTTAAATTGGTGCAGCCACTAAAGAAAAAGAGTAGGGAGGTTCCTCAAAAAATCAAACAGAGCTACCATATGATCCAGCAATTCCCCTTATGGGTATTTATTGGAAGGAAATGAAAACACTAACTTGAAGACATATGTGCACCTCCAAGTTCAATGCAGCATTATTTACAGTAGCCAAGACATGGAAACAACCTACGTGTTCATTGACAGATGAATGAATAAATAATGTGGTATATGCATATGTACATAACAGAATATTATTGGGCCATAAAAAAGAAAGGAATCTTGCCATTTGCGACATGTGTGGAACTTGAGGGCGTGATGCTGAGTGAAATACGTCAGACAGAGAAAGACAAATACTGTCTGATCTCACTTATATGTGGAATCTAAAAAAGAAAAGAAAAAATTGAACTCATAGAGTCAGAGAACAGATTGGTGGTTGCCAGGTAGGGGGTGAAATGGGTGAAGGTGGTCGAAACATACAAACTTCCAGTTCTAAAATAAATAAGCTCTAGGGATGGAACATACAGCGTGATGACTATAGTTAATAATACCATAGTGCATATTTGACAGCTGGTAACAGAGTAGATTGCAAAAGTTCTCATTACAAGAAAGAAAAAATTTGTAACTATGTGTCGTGATGGATGTTAACTGCACTTGTGGTGATCATTTAGCAATATATACAAATACCAAATCATTAGGTTGTACACCTGAAACTAATGTTATATGTCAATTATATTCCAATAAAATAAATAGAAATGTTTTAAAAATAGGACAAATAAATAAACTTACTTTGGGTTCGTGCCAATGATTCCTGTTTCTGTTCTCCTGCATTTTCTTGTGCGTAAAACTGTCCTTTTGGCCAATGAAGGATTTTGAACCAGCACTGTCTTCCTGGGGTGGGAGAAGTCTGGTTCCCACTCCTCTGGGGTTCCTTTGTGTGTTACATACATTGTGCATTAGACTCCCTTATTTTGTTGGAGCGTAGATTTTTTTTCCAGGCTAACGAGGGATCTGTACTTTCATCTTGTTGTTCAGTTGGATATCTTACGTTAGTATCTGTTTAGGGGGTATTTTGAATCGAATTGCTGCGGGTGATGTTTCTAGCTGACTCATTGCATTTCTAACCACCCATCCCCTAACAGAGAACTGCCAATCAGTTCTGGATGATACTCTATTTCTAAACTCCAGGAGATCATTTATAGGACACATCGGTATATTATGTCCCACTAAGAAATCAACAACTGTGACATGGCCCTCGGGCACACTCTGAGTTCAGAGATACTAAAACGTGAAAACGTTTACATTTAGAATCGATGGTATATAGTGTATACACACACACCATTTTTTGTTTTTTTGTTATTTTGTTATTTTAGCATTCCTGAATGAGCAGAATACATGTATGGCACAAAATCCAATAAGTACCAAATGTGCAGATCCCACAGTCTTCCTCTTGCCCCATGACCACCCCACCTCCCGAGGGGCAGCCACTGCCACCAAGTTCTCGTATTAAGCAGATATTTTGTTTTTGTTGTTGTTGCTATTTATTTTAAGCCAGATTTATGGAGATGTATATTTAGTAAAATTTGCTCTTCCTAGTGTATAGTTTGATGAGTTTGGACAAAAGCACATGGTCCTTCATGCTTCTTTGTACCCGCCACGCCCCCAGGCCTTGGTAACCACTGATCTGTTTTCTGTCCCTGGCGTTCCGCCTGGTGCAAACGTCAGGTGCGTGGCGCTGTACGGCACACCACCTTTGCGTCCAGCCTCTTTCCCCTGCGTAATGCAGGTGGCGTTCATGTCATGTGTCTCAGTTCTTTCCTACGAGTAGTGACGTTTTCAAGTACAACTCTTTAGATTATCTCTTAACCTAAATGTCCCCAGCTGATTGGTGAAAATTGTGTTCTTTTTTCTGTTCCCATGCCCGCTCCAAAGTCCCACAGCCTGTGCCCTTGCCACTGCAGTGACTGCCACTCAGCCTCTGTGCTAAACTCTCTTGCATTTAGTTATACTTTCAAGTGCCCCCGCAGCAGGAAAAGTGTTACCTTTTGAACAGTGAGAAGCAAAGAGCGGCTTTTAAGGAAATGTTTTCTGCTTCCCTTCTAAGAATATTCATGATGTAATCTTGGGCCCAAGGTGGCCTCTGGGATATGATTTAGAAGGACCAGAATGAGGCTTTCACATAAAAGTATTTTCTCCAATTATGTTTCTCCCCCATCATTTTTTGTCTCTGCTTCTTCCTCTCCCCCTCTTTCTTTTTTCTCTCTCCCTCCCTCCCTCCTTCTCTGTCTCACTCTTCCTCCTGGTTATACGCATCTTCCCACCTGGGACAAATCAAAGAGGACACTGGTGCTTTTGGATTTGGATAACCTCAGAGTTTGTAAACATTTTTTTTCTGGATCAATTGCTCGGCAATAAACACACACATCTACACAGAGTGTATTCAGTGGTGATAACGCTCTGAAGAAAAATAAATCGAGAAGGAAGATAGGAAACACCTGGGGGAAGGCAGTCAACACGCGCCTTACCAACAAGCCGGGCGGATACGTGTCCAAAGCAGATTCCAAGCAGATGGAAGACCAGGGGCCAAACCCCGAGGCCGGACCTCCCTGATGTGCTTCTTTCCACTTCACTTTGTTGATTCTTCTGGAAGTTTCTGACAACAATAACTGTAAATCCTGCATATTTTTGGATTAAAACTAAAAGCCTAACAATAGAAATAGCAAAGGTCACAGAAGCCCTACGTTTTGTCTTCACTGGAGCTGCCGTAGTCCTGGGGAAGATGACCTGGTCACGCTCCTTTGACAGCAGCTCTGACCACTAATCACAATGCTCTGATTGCAGCCTCTCGGGCTGCTCCGCGGGACGGCCAGCTCCGATCCCACTTTATTTTTAGTTGGACCAAGGTTATAATGGACACACATACACACACACATTGTACTTTGCGAATGACCCACAAACCCTCAAATCAAAAAGTCAACTGGAAAGAATGTCTGTGGGTGTGCTATTGCAAAATAGAATAAAATGTTTTCAGGATTTATGGCTTTTTAGAAAAACAGTCTATGATATACTTTCCATTTTTCTCTCATTTCTTGCTGTTGTTTTTCTGAAATCTTCTCCCACTCCTCCTGACTTTCCTCCACCATCGTTGATAACTCTGCTAGTGAGGTGGAGAGATCTTCAGCGGAGCCTGCAGTTTCACTGTGAGTTACTTTGTATGAGCGGTGAATGAGTAATAACTCATCCAGTCTCAGTGGTGTACACGCACCATCAAATAAGGTGTGCTCAATGCGTGGTTCTGTCCTGTATTTGCTAAATGCCCTACAAACAGAATGCCAAGACGGGTTGTAGGAAGCTTCGAGATCAGAGTGAGGATGGAAGGCCAAGATGGCAGGTAGACAGGGACAAAGAATGGAAGAGTTTACAAGTAGCCAATAATTATTCTTTACCTCCACTCTTTGTTTGGCTTAAAACAACAGAAATTTGTTGTCTCCTGGTTCTGGATGCCAGAGATCTGGGATCTGGGTGTCAGCAGGGCCATGCTTCCTCTTCGTGCCTCTTCCACCTTCCGGTGGTTTGCGGGCAATCTTTAGTGCTCCTTGGCTTGTAGCTGCATCTTTGGGGCTCTGCCTCAGTCATCTTCCCTGTGTCTCTGTCTTCACATGGCATCTTCTTATAAGGACACCAGTCTTATGGGATTAGGGGCCTGCCCTACTGTTATGACCTCATTAACCTAACTAATGACATCTCCAGTGACCCTATTTCCAAATCAGGTCACATTCTGAGAGACTGGGAGTTAGGATTCAACATACCTTTTTGATGGACACAATTCAACCCATAACATCACTAATTCACTTTTTAGGAACTGAGAATATTGCTTGAACTTTCATGGCATGGAGTAATGCATCTGAGAAATATCTCCTTTATTAAATCATGTATTTATCTCTCCATTACTAGCCCCTGAGAACATCTGATAAGTGCTTGTAGAAATGCTTAAAAATGTGTGTGAAGCAACTACGAAAGAGATATCTTCTCAAATCCCAATTGCATGAAGAACCATAGAGATCCATTCAGAGGTTTAAAAATTAAAAAAATTAAAAGTTAAGAAAAAATAGGAAAAAATTGTCAGTAGCACATGGAATAATAGAAATGTTGCCATGGGAACAATGAGGGATTAACCTTCTCCTCTCTTTTGACCACAGCAGCTGACTCCGTCTTCAGAGTAAGTTACCCTGACATCACATACTGCTCCCCTAACTCTCCGCTTCCTTCTGACATCAAAAACGGCAGGAACATCAAAAAGTGCAAAAAGGAGGAAGAGAGAATCTTGAAGAACAAGGGGGAAATAACTCGACTTTATCAATTATTTCTCATATGCTTAATAAAGTATAAACTGGATTCAAACTGAGAACACATTTTATAATATTCTACTATTCCAAACTCTAAGTCAACAGAATTGGCTCTAAATCCATTTAAGTCTTTAGAATACCTTGAGAAACTTCTTAAGTTATTTTATCAACCTATCTTTCTGCACTTACTGTATTTATTTATGCTTTCTCCTAGCTGATGGCAATTTTTCAACAATGGCGTATGTGGGATCCCTGGAAACTGGAAATAGACATAAAGCGGTTCACGTCAAGGCTTATTATCTAACACTGGGTAAAAGTTTCAGGAGATAAATAAAATTTTAAAAGAAGAAATGAAATAGAAAATAATGAAAAAAATAATTTCTTTACAAGCAATTGCAGAAAAGGTCAAAATCATAAATTAAAAAAAAGGAAAGAGTGAAAATTTATAATGCGCACAATCTCACTATCCAGGTAAGTTAGGTATTAAGACCCAGCAAATGTATTTGTAAGTTTTTAATATGAATGTGTGTGTATGTTAACAACAATAGATTCATTATTGTTTTGAGGTATCTTTTTTCAAATAATAAGCATTCTATATTTTTCATGTCAATAAATACATATCTACATTATCACTCTCACTACATGAATATTATTCCATTGTATGTGTTACATAATCATGTGTCTTTTTAAAAATAAAAGATATTATACAGCAGAGCTGGGCATGTGTAAATAATACTTTATGTGAAGGAGAGAAAGAGTATTGATAAGCATGCTCCAAAGGACAAGATAAAGGAGAAACATCACAGAATTCCAAGTGTAAGATTAATTTGCATAGAAGACTCATTTACGCAGTCTGCAAATACAGTTGAAATTCAAGGTCACAGGGTCTCCATGTCATGGATGGTGCAAAGGCCACAGGGAGGCTGTCTGGAGTCATAATTTGCAAAACACCTTCCTTCCATGCTTATCTATGTTTAAAACAGTCCAATGTGTCGTTTTCAGCTGAAACTAGAAAAAAAAGGGATATTAGAGGTGACAGTATTTTGGTGTTTTCTCAAGTATCTGACAACTAACAGATTCAACTCGTTTCAAATATTTACCTTATGCACAGTGCTTGACCCCACATTGCTATAGTCTTCACTGATGACAAATTATGGTGATTTCGTACTCCCTCAACTCTTGCTCTCCAAACTTTAGCCATCTGAACTCAGTACCTGGAAAGATGAGAAGCAATTTTTGGATAAATTTCTGGCAGTCGAAGAGTTGCTGCTTGCTCATCAAAATTTAGGGACCAAATTGACTCAGCTAACACTGCCTCCCTTGCTATCCAAGCTCGTTAGTTGAGCATTTGATTGGAACCAGGAACTGAACATATTGGTTGAAGTTGGATATGTTCATCAGCTCCCAGAAACGCACATTCACCGGAGGAGGAAGGTTGGAGCAAAACAGTGTAGACCTAAGAAAGTTCAGTAGATCTCTTTGTTCAATTGTCATTAGGCAATGAATTATAAATTAGTGAGATCTATCTCTCTGCAAGAGAGCTGAGAAATGACTGGGAGAGTGCGAATGAGGAAGAAACTGTGTGGAGCAGAGAAACTTCAATACCATATTCAGCTCATAAAACCTCTTCCAATTACTCTTTAATGAAACAAATTTAGAATTTCCTTTCCTTCCTCCCCCTATCTCTCTCGTGTTCTCTTTTTGTTTGTTTATTTGTTTGATAATCTGTGACAGTTCTCATCATTGTCTCTGCATATTATTATCTGAATGCTTAAATCAACCAGAGGCATAAATGCAAACAAGGCAACTAATGAAACCAGAATTTGCTTCATAAACAGGGAAACATCTGGAAGACTTTGGGTATTATTTTGCTTCTTCAGCTGGGGGTTTGTTTGCCCTTTGCTTCTGATCTGCTCCTGGATTTTCACATATGAGACAAAAATACTTTGACTAAAGCAATGTTTCTCAACTTGCCGGATCATGGGCATCGCCTGGGGACAGCTTGTTAAATGCACAGACCCAGGCATCATTGAATCAGAATTTCTAGGGGAATTGGCTTGGAAACGTGTGTTTTTAACAGAGATCCCAGATGATTCTCATGATTAGCCGAGTTCAGGGTTCACTGGACTAAGACATGGACTTTTGTGACATGATCTGTCTGTCCATGAGTCTGTCCATGAGTCAACGGCACAGAGCCCCCAGTGTGTTCAAAGGATGAACAGCTCACGCGATTCGCTTGAGGACCTGAGACATTTATTAACATCCTAATCCTTAGCCCGTTTGCCTAAATCCATCATCATTGCCTGTCCAGATTCTTACATGAGTTCCTGGATTTCTTCCTCCCACAAAACAAAACAACACAACAAACAAGCCAGCAAACCCTGCTCCCACCTCTGGCTTTCTCATCCCAGAAAATGGCACCACCATCCATTGCAGAATCTCGTGGCAAAAAGCTTGGAGTCTTTGTCTCCTTTCTACCCTCCCTACCTGCATCCAATCCATAAGCAAATTCTCTGGAGCCTAACTTCAAAATATATCCGAAATCTGAGCATTTCTCCCTCTCTTCATTGCTGCCACACTGGTCCTAGCCACGTCGGATGTTGCCTCAAATACTGCCGTGAATTCCCTGTTTTTCCTGCTTTCACTCTGGGTACCAGCTGGTGACCATTCTCCATAAAATAACCAGGTTGAAATGAAATTCTGAAATGTCAGTCGTGGTATCATTCTCCTTCCAGTGGTTTCCACTCACTTAGAATAAAATGGAATCTCCTTTCACTGGTCTCCTAGGCCCTGTACTATCTGGCTGTGCCTGCTTCTCTACCTTCATTCCCCACCGCTCCCCACTCCCTATTCTCTCTGCTCCAGCCACACTCTTCTTACTGGGGACATCACACCCAATGTCCCCTCTGCCTGCCACCCTGCTCCCTGCAATCTCTGTGGCACCGGCACCCTCTCTTTAGGTCTTTGCTCACCAGTCTCCTTCTCAGAAAGTCCTGCCATCTAACTAGACTAAGCGTAAGTCCTACTTAGCTCAGGGACAGTCCCCATTTGTGCTTCTTGTCCTGGCATCCTGTTTGATTTAGCATTTGTCCTAGATTTTTTATTTTTTAACCAAGTATTCTTAATAGTAGACACAAGAGTTTATCTAGGATATATCTGGTTAGCATCGTTTTGTTCTTCCAGCTTTTGCCATGGGCTGGTCTGTCTGGTAACCTGTGAGACTCGTGTGCTGTGGAGAGAGGTCTCACTGTAACCTGTAATTATCTGAAAGACCCCCAGAGATTACTCTCTTTTTCAGCCCTTTTCAAGAAGAAGCTACCTAACCCCTCCATTCCAAGCGTGGATGCAGGGGCTGACTGATGAAGCCAAGTGTGGCCGGCAACCGCCTTCTAGTTATTGGGGGGTGGCGGGAGAAGTCTCAGTGCTGCTGCCCCTGGCCAGCGCTTGGCCAGCTGTGTCACGGCCTGTGTCACAGCCTGCAAGATGCGCAAGGCCGCCAGGCCACTGGTCAGCAGAATAAGCAAAGAGTGGGAAGTTCTACTCCAGGTCTACGTGCACATGTGTGAGCAACGGAAGCTGAGCAGTCCTCCACGGATCCGGCAGAGAAAGACTGACCGCTCCTGCTCGAGCAGCTGCATCATCTGTCATATGACGTCAAACTTCAGCTATGCACGCACTGTGCTGTTTGGCAATGCATTTTAATTTTTCAGTAAATCCTTTCAGCAGCAGTAAGCTCCAAAAACAAGTTCACACATCTGAAAATGGCTGTTTCATGAAAAATTAAGTACTGTATTTCCATTTCTCACAAAAGTTGACAATGAACGTACAGCTTACACAAAATGTCCACATTTCTCATCATCAAAGTTCAGTGATACCAAGGACCATGTGACACCAGAAGACACAGATCGGTGTCTACTTCCAAATATCGGTAGCTGTTTTAAGAGGACTGAGATTGAGAATTATGTGTATTCCCAACCTTTTCCAAGCACATTGCTGCCCCACAGGCTTCTTAACTTAGTGAAAACAGTGTTTTTACCATGACCCTCTGTGGGGGGCAGAATGAGGCACACCCCCAAAAAGATGTCCACGTCCTAGCCCCTGAGACATGTGACTGTGTTCCCTTACCCAGTGGACGGGACCTTGCGGGGGTTCTAGGCAGTGCTGCCATGAACATCTTCGCCGCAAATATTTTCGCTGCATAACTAATTGGCTGCAAGGCAATTTTGCTGTGAAAGATAAAATAACAAAAAATAAAAGAGGGACGTTAAAACTAACCACAACATTAATAAGTCTTTAGTAGCTGCTTCTTTTACATATTTCCCACGGCTTGGTAAGCTCTGGGTTCCGAGGGTGGGAGGGCCTGAGCTCAGGGAAGGATGTGCAGCTGGCATGGATTCATTCGCGAGGGCCGCAGGCAGCCTGGCTGTGCTCACACATCACGCACTTCCAGGAAGTGTCGGCACCGTGTTTTCTTCAGCTCCATATACATAGCCGTTACCTCTGCTAACGTGTTAAGACCAGCACGTCTACTCATTACTGTATAGACCGTGAGGGCTGAGATTTACATCATATAAAAACGGGAGAACCACGAGAACTTCGTCAATGGTGAAGAAATGAAAACAAACTGACAACCAGTTATTTTTTTTTTTAAAGATTTTATTTTTTTCCTTTTTCTCCCCAAAGCCCCCGAGGACATAGCTGTATATTCTCCATTGTGGGTCCTTCTAGTTGTGGCATGTGGGACGCTGCCTCAGCGTGTTTTGATGAGCAGTGCCATGTCCGCTCCCAGGATTCGAACCAACGAAACACTGGGCTGCCTGCAGCAGAGCGCGTGAACTTAACCACTCGGCCACGGGGCCAGCCCCAGACAACCAGTTATTTTACCTTTTATGGCAAAATTGCCTTACAGCCAATTATTTATGCAGTGAAAATGCTTGCAGCAAACAAGCTTGTGGCAGAGATGTTTACAGCAAAACTACCAGACGTGACTTTGCAGATGTTATTAAGGGTTTGGATCCTGAGATGAGGAGATTATCCTGAATTAGCTCGGTGGGCCCAAGGTCATCACAAGGGTCCTCTAAGAGGGCGGCAGGAGGCTGAGACTTAGAGAAGGAGATCTGATGATGGAAGTAGGAGTAAGCATCAGAGAGAGATGTGAAGATGCTACCTTACCGACTTTGAAGATGCAGGAAGGGGCCACAAGCCAAGGAATGCAGGCGCCCTGAGAAGCTGGAAAAGGTAAGGGAACTGATTCTACCCTGGAGCCTCCAGAAGGAGCACAGCTGTGACGACAGTTTAATTTCAGCCTGCTGAGACTTCTGCCCTCCAGAGCCGTAAGGTAATAGATTTGTTTTGCTCTAAGCTATTAAGTTGCGGTAATTTGTTAACAGCAGCAGTAGAAAGCTAATTTGCACTCCAACCAAAATTTGTATTCATATTATCATTGCAAAAATAAATATCATCTTCCATGTGGAAGTTTTAAAGTTACTTCCAGTAGTATTCGCAGCAATGACAGATGTTTCACCTTACACAGAATGCACATTAAAAAAGCTTTACTTGGTTGCCATGAGTTGGATGAAATAAGCTGTTATCGGACTTGACGAGCTGATCTTCTGTCTGAAGTATCTGACAACACCGTGTACCTATGCGCTCAGCCCTTCTGCTAACAGAGCCAGCCAGGGAGTCAGGTTAAAACACTTGCACGTTTCTGCAACAAAGGAACAACCGAGTTGAAAATATCTTTTACTTAACAGGAGAGAAACTTTTTTTTCTCAGTTAAAAATTTGATCATATATAGATAAGAGATATTTGAAGATTTCAACAATTTCAAATTAATTAACCGTAAAATGCAAATTTGGAGAAGATTGCAGTCTCTGTGTGAATTAAGAAAATAAGACCGCTTAAAGAACAATCTTTAGAAAACTACTAGTGACACAGAAATAGAGATATATATGTCTAGGATTAAAGTAAATAAACATATTTCTGAGAATAATTGTTTTATTAAGTTCAGACAACCAATAAAAAGACTTCTAGATTTTGACTTTATATGGATATGTGTTATTTTAATTTTTCAAGACAGAATTTGACTTTTAAAAGTTGCTAGAAAAATAAATATTTCCAAAATTATACAATTTTACTTACTGTTAACACTCCATTTCACCCTCAAAACTGTCTTGGTCTTGGGGCCGGCCCCGAGGCCGAGTGGTTCAGTTCACGCGCTCCACTTCTGCAGTCTGGGTTTGGCCGGTTCGGATCCTGGGTGCGGACATGGCACCGCTCGTCAGGCGTCCCACATAGCGCACCCAGAGGCACTCACGACTAGGATATACAACTACGTACTGGGGGGCTTCGGGGAGAAGGAAAATAAAAAAGAAGATTGGCAACGGTTGTTAGCCCAGGTGCAATCTTTAAAAAAAAGAAAAAAAACTGTCTGGTCTCCACAATAGTTACAATGGTCACCATCGTCTCACCTAAAGTGGCCCTCAGCGCACCAGTCACTGGTATCCCTTACTCTACTTTGCTTTCTTTTTAGCGCTTATCACACACCTGAAATTGTCTAACTCACTTGCAAGCGTCAGTGTTCATGGTCTGCCTCCCCTGCCCACGTCAGAGTGCAGGCTCCGTGAGAGCGCAGCTGTATCTTGAGCACGGGGCAAGAACTCAGGCGTGTAGCATCAGTGAATGTGCCTCTCTCTGGCCTCCCTGCCTCTGCTTCCTCACTCCTCAAACCCACCCTCCCCTCGTGGCACGCTGGCACTTAGGATACCAGCCCTAAGGAGGCCCTCCTAGCCAGAGTGAGCCGCCCTCCAGTCTGTCAGGCACCGAGTCCTGGGCCTGCCTGTTGCTGACTTCTCTGTTTAACACGCCTCTGTGAAGGCCCTCGGCCCCTCAGCGTAAGATCCAGGCTCTGCAGTGCAGCATCTGAGGCTGTACATTGTCTTGTCTGTGCCACCTCGGCAGCCTCCTCTCTCACCACTTGACTGCCTCATATCTTAAGTGCTTTCTTGTAGAAAGTATGTAGTTGGGTTTTGCTTTTTTTTAACCAATCTGACAGTCTGTCTTTTTTAAAAAAACAGCTTTATTGAGATATAATTCACATTTCAAATAATTTACTCAAAGTATGTAAGTCAATGGGTTTTATTATATTTACAGAGTTGTACAAACATCACCAGAGCTCCATTTTAGAACATTTTTATCACCCCAGAAAATAGCCTGTCCCCACGAGCAGTCACTCCCCATTCTCCCCCGACACCAGCCCTGTGCAGACACTAATCAACTGCCTGTCTTTATATTTGCTTATTCTGGAAGTTTCTCATAAATGGCATCATACCATATGTGGTCTTTTGTGACTGGCTCCTTTCACTCAGCATAATGTTTTCACGGTCCATCTATGTCACAACGTGTATCAATACTTCTTTCCTTTTTGCTGTGGAATAATTTCCCACTGTATGGATATGTCGCATTTTGTTTATTCACTCTTCAGTTGATGGACGTTGGGATCGTTTCCACTTTTGGGCTATTATGAATAATGTTGCTATAGACATTTGTGCACAAGTTTTTAAGTGGACAAATGTTTTCATTTTCTTGGGTATACACCTAGAATTGGAATTGTTGGCTCATATGGTAACTGTGTGTTTGATATTTCGAGGCTCTTCCAAATGTTTGTCAAAATGGCTATGCCATTTTACACTCCTACGGCAACGTATCAGGGTTCCAATTTCTCCACATGCTTGCCAATGCTTGCTGTTGTCTGTTCTTTTGATTATAGCCTTCCTATTGGCTATAATCTACCATTGTCATATTTGTTTCTGTGTGTCCCATCCATTCTTTGTTTCCCAAAAACTCTTTTCCTGGCTTCTTGTGGATTAATTGAATATTATTTTTTAGACTTCTGTTTTATCCACCATTGCCTCATAAGTTGTAGCTATTTTTTTAATGGTTGCTCTAAGGTTTGCAGTTTACATTTTTAATGCATTACTGTCTACCTTCAAAAATATTATAGCACTTCAAGCACAGTATAAGAACCCCACAACTATGTATTTCTAGTTCCAACTTCCCACCCTGCATGCAAGTTTTGTTATACATTTGATTTCTACAGATGTTCTAAATACCACAGTGCATTGGTACTATTTTTGCTTTAGACACTCAATTATCTCATACACGGGTTAAATAAGAATAAATATCTTTTATATTTGCCCTCACTTTCAAATCATTTTCACACTCTTCTTTTCTTTGTTTGGATCCACGTTTCTATATGGTATCATACAGATTCCACCACTGACCCTGGAAGCCACTGCCCCTCGACAGTGATTATTTGGGTTTCAGTAATGAGAGGCGAGTCTAGCAGCCACTGTTGGCAGCCTGCCGTCATCCCCTGCCTCCTTTCACTGCAAGCCTGCCCAGCTCCTTACTGCCAGCACTTGTACCTCTGTGCCTGAAGGAGCCTTCGACCAGTGACTGAAGAATATTTCTATCAGTCAGGGTTCTCCAGAGTAACAGAGCCAGTCGGGGGTGTGTGTGTGTGTGTGTGTGTGTGTGTGTGTGTAGAGACAGAGAGAGAAACTGAGAGAGAGAGACTGAGAAAAAGGTCTATTTTAAGACATTGGCTGGCATGATGGTAGGGCTGGCAAGTGTGAAATTTGCAGGGCAGGCCCATAGGTTGGAGATCCAGGGGAGAGTCGATGCTGCGGTGTGGGTCCAAAGGCCGTCTGCTGGCAGTCTTTTTCTCTTCAGGCCTTCAACTAATTGGATGAAGCCCACTATATTTTGGAGGGTAATCTGCTTTATTGAAAGTCTATGACTTAAGTGTTAATGTCATCTAAAAAAACACCTTCACAGCAACCGTTAGGCTTGTGTTTGACTCAACATGTGGGCACCTTTGCCTTGCCAAGTTGACACATGAAATGAACCATCACAGCACTGATGTTTGAGCTCACTCACCCTTCTGGTGTGAAACTCTGAGAGTTGGGTGGTCCCGTTTCCCAGAGTTCCGTGTGGGGAGTGAGGTCCCGTTGCCCACAGCGTTGACTTGCTTGTTAAGGCAGCATGTGTCGGTTTCTTTCCGCTCGCTATCTTACCTACCCTCACTTTCACCACTATCTCCTGGAGTCACTTTCAAAATAAACTCTTTGCAATTGAATTCTTGTCTCTCAGCTTGCTTCTAAGAAAATTCTAAGTGTGGATCACAGCATCACCACAGGACCACATACAATCAGGAATTTCCCCTAAAAAAGAAAAAGAAAGTTTTGGATGCTGGGCAATCAAAAAATATTTTTCTCCTACAGCACAGGTACAATACAGACATTTTATCTCTATTAAACTTTCCTTTCTGAAGCCATCACAATAGTTTTTGGATAGATCACTAATGGAAATGCAGTATTTTTAAAGTTAGAGAAGTATTTTTTTAATCTAAATCATAATGATAAATGATAAATCTTGAAGACAAAATTATTATTTAGAGAATAACAATTCCTCACCTATTGTTAAGGGAATTTAAAAATTGTGAAAAGAATGTAGACAACTTTATGGACAGCTTAAAAGTATTGTAAAGGAACATCAAATTTTGCGCCAAGGAGCTAAACTCAAGACAGTGTAGTATGAAGATGTTCAGGGTGGAGGTTTTGTCTATATCCGTAGTATATTTCATTTAGTAGGCAAAGTAGATCACGTAATTGTGTCATGTGAGTGTTTTGGTATTGCCGATAAGTGATTTTTTCCCTAGAACTTACAAGGAAGTTGTCTACTCTTTAACTCTCAAGTATTTTATGAAGTTGATTTATGTAAAATGCAAAATTTGTGCAAAAACAACTACTACTACGTGTCTAACAATTAAGGGCATCCTGCTTTTGATATAACTGTTTTCTGTGAAAGTGTTTCATTTTCTTGTAGCCTGCTTTGAAATCTTTGATAGCCTTTTCGAGGTCACAGATTATACTTCAACATTCGAAAGGAAATTTGTAAATCTTTACATTGAGATAAGATAATTATATAAGTAAGAAGGGCTATACAGACTATTAATTTTACATTTAAAAGGCATATTAGACAATATGAAGAATGATGGGCTGGAAATACAATTTGTATTTCTAGAAAAATGCTGAAATGTGCCATGTCTGAAGTAGCATTATTAACGACTGAACCTCCAGTGACATCTGTCCTGGGGACAGCCCAACAAAAAGAAGGCTTGAAAACAGGGATACGTGTCAGAGCGTTTCAGAAAGCCCTGATTTTTATTCAAAACACGGATCTCATCACTCTACTCTCTGGTCTCATTGTTTTTAGATTTATCTGCACTCCTATCTCCAATGTCCCTCTCATTGAAAAAATTCTCTCACTCTTGATTTATAGTTAATGATTAACTGGCCAAGATTTACTGACAGAGCTTCAGTCTGAATATCACTGCTACTGGATATAATTGCTACACACTTGCCGTGATACATTATTTAGTTTGAAACAAGATTTTTAATATGACAATAGTCTTATCTCCTAAACTGCAGAGCCACGATTTATAATTCTAAAACCTTCCTTTATACAAATGCCAGTGTTTGTATTCAAACTTTTGACTTTTGGATGAAGTATATGGATAGCCTCTCTGTTACTGATTCAGATCTTTAAGAAGAAACTCTGTAAAGCAGATGAAACAATTAATCTTAGGAATCACCTCCTCCTTGTTTAGAAATAGCCATGGGGTTTTGCTCACTTGGTCGTCTCTGACTGAGTTTTGGTAATAAATGGGTTTTCAGCACATGACTGTTCAGATGAGCGTGAATTCTCAGTCCATTTGAGAGCCAGTAAGCACCCTCTGTAAAGAAACCAACAGCAGACTTGAAGTTAGCTGGCACCGCAAGGAGACCTCAAATGACCACCGCCCGCAAGGGCAACTTTCGGCTGGATGAAGTGATTTGCGGGGGTCCTTGCTAAACCCAGTCGCTGTAACCAGGAGGATTTTCCATCAGTGTGATGTCATCATGTAATAAATAAATACTAACATTTTGGAAAATGATCTTGATTTGATGAGGCTGTAAACAGCAGCTGTTAAGAGCAAGGGCATTCGTAATCAGGCAGACGTGACGTTTACACCCCAACTAACCACCTAACTAAATAAGGAATGACTGTGCTGCCCTGCTCCAGCCTCTCTGAGTCTCAGTCCTCTCTTCTGGAAACAGGAAGAACAGTCTCCCTCCGCAGAGGGCCGAGTGAGCCTTCAGTGAGATGCTCCACGAGCCGGCTCAGTTCAGCGCCCGCCAGGTAGCACTTCTTAAACAAGCCCCAAAGCGGGCAGCCTGACCATGTCGCCATAATAATTTGCATAAACAACTCTTTTCACTGCTTTCCTTCACTTTGCTTGCTGTCGGATCTTGACATATTGTGGTTGTTCCCCGCCCTGGGACTCCAAAGACCATCAAAACCCCCAGTACTACTCTTATCCATGTGATCGTTTTTGTTGGAGAAAAGACATTTTAAAAATTCTCACCTCGCTGGTTTCTAAGGTGAGTGTGCATGTGCAGGGGATAACAAAGATACTCCATTTGGACGAAAAACAAAATATTAGTTTCTATAGCAATTTTTTCCCTTTGTCTTTCATTTTTGTGTTAGTGCAGTGGGCATTATAGAATTTACGATAAACATAGCACGTACCAGAGAGGTGTGCTGTTCTGAGCGTTCAGCCACAGGTTTTGGAAGCCATTGCTCTAGAACTGGGGTTGGCAAACTCCAGCCCAAGGGCCAAATGCGGCTCATGGCTTATTTCTATAAAGTTTTATGGGAACGTAGCCATACCCATTTGTTTACGTATTTTCAGTGGCTGCTTTTGTGTTACAGTGTAGAGTTGACTAGTTGTAACAGTGGCTAGATGGCCTGCAAAGACTAAAACATTTACTGCCACTTTAGAGACAGAGTTTGCCAACCCCTGGTCTAGAGGATGGTTTTTATAGGAGGAGGAACACAACCCACACTGCAACCTGGTTTTTACACCTTTTCACACCAGTGCTGTCCACTAGCCAACTCAGAAGCGGGGTGATGTTTCCCAGCCGCTTACTGCTCAGAAATTGGTCCATGGATCAGCAGCATCAGCATCATCTGGGAACCTGTTTGAAATGCAGATTCTTGGGTCCCACCTTGGACCTTTCAGAATCTGCCTTTGAACAAGACCCACGGGAGATCTGTGTGAATATTAAAAGTCTGAGAAACAGCAGCGTCCCCTATATAACTCTCAGGTCACACATTAGTGGAATGCGTGGAGCTGCTAAAGTACCTTAAGAGGATATTAGTTTTAGACTTCTCATTGTACATGTATTTGCTTCTTGCATTGCCCCGATGAACTAATTTGCCATATATAGAGACCCACAGGGCTGGCATGATCTGGCTCTCCTCCAGTTACTAGTTATATATGGAAAGGCTAAGTCAACTCTTAGACACTTTTGGGCCTCTCTCTCATTAAAAGAAAAAAAAAAGTATCTTGTTTTTGGAGGTTAAACTTTAGTGAAGTGTTCATTGGTGTGGATCAATGTGTTCAGTATTGACCTCAGATTTTGTTGTCCATAGTGTTGTAGTTTTCCTAAAAAAATGTATGACAGTTCTAGAAGAAGGTTAAAGACGTTTTCCCCACCCCTCCACCTTACAAAGAAGAAATGAGTGAGGGTTTCAGTGCAGGAGAGGGGTGCCGGGCAGAACGTGCCTCTTAAAATCACCGGGCCGGGCACCTGGGCCTGTGGGCCGGAAGGCCCATGGGATCAGGCCTGTGGTGCACTCGGGGTTGGAGGCGTCTGACGCCTGCCTTCCTTGAGGTCCTGTCCCGGGGTTTTCAGGCTTCCTAATGAACTATTAATGAGCTGGGTGTAATTTATTGAATAGGGCAAGGTAAACTTGCTGTGCCTGGAGTTGAGTTATGTTTCCTGAAGGGGAAAGAAAAGTTATGAAATAAATCATCCCCTCTTTAATTAGCAGCTTTGGCTAGCCTACTCGAAATGACTGAGCAAAATGTGAAAATAAGCCAGCAGTTGAGTCAGAAGGCCAAACACAGCTCTCCTTTGCCGCTCAACCAGAGATTTACGCCGTTTGGGCGAACGCGTGGGGATGGGAGTCAGTCACCTGAACCGCGGCGAGGAAGCGTTCTTCTGCACGGCTCTGGGCAACCCTCAAACATGGTCCTTTCCCTCTCGATTCCAGTGTCATTCCACAATGAAAAAAGCCAGAGAACGCTGGAGAGAGGGGGGGAACTAATTAGCCATCTTCCAACATGCTGTATTTGCCTTCCTGCCCACTTCTCTGTGCCAGCGGGTTTTCCTGTACGCATCAGTTTCTTTCTCAACACAGAATGCCTGTTCTCTGACTTAACAGCACACGCTATTTGCCATAGTGGCGTGTATGGCCCGTACATTGAAAACACATGTCACTTCAGTTCAGGTCAGCAGTCACTGGGGCCTCCTAGAACGTGCCAGGGCTGAGCAAGAGGCATGTGAGAAGGAATCTGTGAGGCGGGAGATCACAGAGGGTATTCAAGGAGAAGAAGAACCTCTGAGTTCATGAGAAAAAAACGGAATCGATGATGGAGAAATCTTGACTGACTTACCATCCTAGTTAGAGTACACTTACATCAATTTCTTCGTTTCACAGCACAGATCGTGCTCAAAGACTCAGAAGAATGCTGGCCCATTGCCCTCCCCCAGGACACCCCACCCAAAGGCTGCACAGGTGAAATGTATGTGTCCTTCCTCCTAATACTTCTCAGTGGAGCCAATGCTGTTTTTCCCCGTGAGAGCCCACTCACACCTCAAGACTCGAAGTTTCAAGTTGAACCTGGCCCTCCCAGGGTTGGAGTCCACCTTGAAGAAGAACGACTTAAGCTTTGTGTACATGGCTCGGGGAAACATTTTGATGAGCTAAATGTGAACGAATCAAAAACACATGGGTCACGTTTTCTTGAACACACATGTGATTTTAACAGAAACGAATTTGTCTCCAAGCCTTTTGTTCTCCTGAAATTTCCGTCTGGACTCCAAACCCCACCGTGACACCTCGGCCGGTGGTGTGGATTTTCTAACCCTGCCCTCTTCCCGGCCTCCTGTGTGAAGAGCTCTGAGAGGCCACGCTGAGCTTCTCAGTCATCCTTTTCCCCAAATGACTGCCTCCCTCACACCAGGATTTCCATGCTTTCTTGGGAAGGGCCCATTCCCCTAACCCAGGCCTTGAAGGATAAAATTACCCCCACACCCCCTCGTTTTAGAAAAAAGGAAAAAAAAAGGATCTGAGAAATTTTCTCCCGCTGCAGCGCTCTTATGAAAAAAATTTGTAGCTCGTGTTTTCTTTTTACTTCAATCTGATTCACCTTTGTCAGCTAATACTTCGCATTCATGAAATTCGAACCGTGATGTTCCAGTCTCTTCTCCCTGCCTTGGTGGGAGGACAGACGCAGCGCTGGGCGGTCAGCGCTGCCCACCTGCCGCGGGGAAGCCCAGGCCGGCCGAGCGCTGCTGTGAGCAGGAACAGACCGCTCGTAAACGGCCCGGCCATTACCCTTTATGCGTGCTTGTTCTAGTAGGTGTCGCAGATTCCTGCCTCCTAATAAGGAGAGGAAGCAGAAAAACACATAAATTCTCTCGAGGGAGTCAGACAGCCTGAAGCCACGGTCGACAGCTGCAAACGTTACCATGAGCACAAAAGCAAAACAAGGTTTAAAAAAGTGATACATTGCCAGGCATTTTGGCAAGATTTCCTTGGATCCAGACTGTGTTTTGCACTGTTTCAGTTGAAAAGAAGAGCAGCGCTCCTGCCCGCCACATGTGATGGAATTTGGAGATTAAATAAATAATGGCATTAATGATCTAAAGGGTTTACTGAGTGCATCGCAATATTTGCCTTATTACCGCAGATTTGTTTGTTTGTTTAGCTGTTTATTTTAATTGTGTCTTTTCCTTTTTTTAAGTGTCAGCAGTTCACGTTTTGGCACCAGATGGAGGCTTTCTTTTGGTGAAATGCCACCGTGTCATTCAGCCGAGCTTTGAGCCTTTGAATGTTCGCGCAGGTAAGGTTCTTTCCTCTCCCTCCCTCCGCCCCTCCTTCCTCTCTTTCCTTTTTTCTCCCTCTCCACATTCTACTTTCCCTGAGATGCTCTGGAGATTGGTTAGAGATGTGCTCACTTATTTATGGAGACTGCAAAGGGAACACTCTGGTGCCTGTTTAAAAGGCCTGAGTCTACCCCGCGAGAGATGACAGGTTTACGAAGAAAATGGTTTGGTCAGAGTTCAGGGTGGACCTAAAAGTCCAGGGCAGCAGGCATGAATGTCTTGTGTCTTTTGATTTGTTCCAAATTTGCTTCTTAATGTCTCTAAGACCAAGTGTTTCTATGAGCTACGGTCAGTTTTTCCACAAAGAATGTGTTCCAAACTTCATTTCACAACTATTCCATTTTATCTAGTCTTGCTTATGTTGACTTTGAGAAGTTACTTTAGAGAAGAATGTGTGATTCTGATTTTTTTTTAAAGTTGTTTGTTTCATCTAGTTTGCACAAACCCATGCTGGGACACTGTATTCCCGGAGGGGCCCTTATTTGCCTCAGCAGCAGAAGCCCGAAGCGTTGTCTCTTTCAATAACCAGGAACGGCTCGCCTCCATCACTTCCCCATCTCTCTATATATACTGTCAACGCCTGTACTGAAATGCAGGACAGATAAAATTTCCTTTTACCTCCTTCTAGAGACCTACTTCCATTTTTCAACGAGCCACTTAGCCCAGGAAGACAGGAAGTCAGGCCTGCACTCAGTTTTCTAGTATCCAGCCAGACATTTTTCTTTATTACTCCATTTTTTAATCACAGACAGGACACCAAGATATTTTATAGAGTTTCACATTTAGACAAGGACACACAGGCAACCATGGTAGAAACATAATGCCTAAAACCCCATGGCCAATGGTCTTCAGAATGTTCCAGGAAACTCCAGAATTCCATAATGGTGCTTCAGACATAGAAACCTTCAATTCCAAATATATAGCTCCTTGGAATGTATCTGGCAATATCCATTAAAATTAAGAATACATGGAGTCTTTGACCTAGCACCTAAACTTTGGAGGAATCTTTCCTTTAGAAATAAATGCCATAGTATATTAAGATCTATGTCTGTATATCTATATTGATATTGATCTATTTACACACACACACACACACAAGCTTATTTGAGCCCCTGTTTACCAAATCAAGATGCTGGAAACAATCCAAGTGGCCGACAATTGTCCCCTAACACAGTGCCACGGTCTTTTGGGACATCCCCGATGTCTCGAGGCTGTTAAAGGACTCCAGTTATCATCCACAATCCCAGATGAAAAAGTTTTTTCTTCATTAAACATCTTTATTGTCCTTATTTATATTGATAAAATTTTGCTTTTGTGTATTCTGCATAAATGAATTATGTGTACAAATTAATTGGAGAAAAACAAAAAGTCACGCCAGACACTGACCCTCTCACAGGGAGAGGGATGCAGCTGGGCAGGGGCCCTGGACATCTCACCTGTATTTGTAATGTTTTATTTCTGAAGGTCGCTGGTTAGCACAGAGGAGTCATTATGTTGTTCTTTATGTTACTCTTTTGGATGTCAAACTTTTCAAAAAGTTTTCTTTCTTTTTTTTGGTGAAGAAGATTGTCACTGAGCTAACATCTGTGCCAATCTTCCTCCCTTTTGTATATGGCATGCCACCACAGCATGGCCTGATGCTGGATGTGTAGGTCCACGACTGGGATCGGACCCCGTGAACCCCAGGCCACGAAAATGGAGCGCAAAGTCAACCACTACACCATCAGGCCTGCCCCTCAAAAAGTTTTAAAGAACGTTGAGCTTTAAAATGTTTCGAAGCCCCGAGGCTGGTAGGTCATTCCATAGTTTCATGGTCACAGTGGGACCCAAAGATACCATACTTCCCCCAAGGGGGCCTCCTCAGCACCCTCCGTACAAAGTACACCATAGCACCGTGGCATCCTAGAGGATGAAACATTTTAACACATGATGGTGCATGAATCATTATGGTATGTGAGTTAGCTACAGCATGAATTGATTGAGAAGGGATTTAGGTATGATTATGGTAAAACGTAGGTCACATTTCTATTTACCCATGTAAATATCATAACTGCTTATCACGATAGAAACTAAAATGAGCATCATCTCTTGGAAAGGCTACTGTCACTACCAAGAGACACAATTAGAGTTGTCCCCTCGACTCTACCATGTGACACAGTAAGCACTTAACCTGTGACTTCAGGGGTAAAAACGATGTTGGAATTATCTGGTATAATCCTATCCTTTTCAGGGATTTTTAGGGAGCAGATCCAGAGAGCTGGACCGCCTCCTCTGCAGTCTGGACCGTCTGCGTCTTTACAGAGCACCTCCCACCGTGAAGCACAAGGCCCCTCCCTGCTCACTGGAATGAAATGATCGTCCTAAGAGGTCAACTTGCTTAATTATATTTAATTCCCCCAACTTTCTCCTGTGGCAGGAGGTAAAATGCCACTGGATATGGCTTTTCTCTTGAAAGTACGTGGAAGAGCTGTGTTGGAGGGTCAGAATAAGTGGTGTGTCTGTCCCTAGTTAGAGGAGGTCGCCTTTCAGTTGTGGTGGACTGAGGCCATCGGCCACCAGAACAAGCCATCTCTTGCTTTACTGTAGAACCAGCTGTAACATCTAGAACATGTTGCTCCTCTTTTCCTAAGGACTCAGAATATACCCACGAAGTTACTTCAAATAGAGTCTATTGTAATCGTCAAATAAGCCGAATGTCGCTAAATATACCCGCTGTTATTTTAGTCTTTATTTGTATATGATGATTTAATTTTCATTGACTTGGATGTGCTGTAGTGTAAAGTGCTCTGACTTCCCACCGCGGGTGGAGAGGGAACGACGATGCTGAAGCGCACAGAGCCGTCACCGGGGGCGGGTTGACTCGAAGCATGCAGGCAGACATACGGGCCTCATGTGTGCCCACCATCCAAGGGAGAGGAGAAGCCGAGAGAGGAAGCCTGCACTGGAAGAAGGAAAGAGACAACGAGACAGAGAGAGGCCCACGCAGTCTGTGTGGAGAAAGGAGATTTGATCAGAGAAATCACAAAGCAGGATCCAGACGCCCTGACAGCTACTGGGCAGTTACTGAGACTCATTCTTATCAACTGAGGTGGAGCACAAAATTAAGCAATACTAAGGCGAGGCCAATTCTAGGATAGATATATGAAATGACAGAAAACTATTTGTTTTACCTTTTTTTCCTCCCTGTGTGTGATGCATTTATTTATATTTGAAATGGAACGCAGTAATTTATCTTATCTTTATTCTACACCTGAAGTCATCCTCTTCCTCCTCAAATTAGCATCTCCTCCTGAATTTTCTCTCTCATTTGGGGCTCCTTTGGAGCGAGGCCCTCCAACTTGAACCCCTGAAAATCTAAGATAGCTACGATCCTGCTCACTCCGTAACAAGGCTCCCTAATTGTTTTTTCGTGAAGAAACAACACTGATGTTCCAGTCAAGACATAACATTGCCCCGGGAAGCAATTATTATTATTTTTTTAATATCAGCTTTATTAAGATATATATATAGGGGCCGGCCCCATGGCCGAGTGGTTAAGTTCGTGTGCTCTGCTTGGGCAGCCCAGGGTTTCACTGTTCACTGGTTTGGATTCTGGGCACGGACATGGCACCACTCATCAGGCCATACTGAGGTGGTGTCCCACATGCCACAACTAGAAGGACACACAACTAAAAATATACAACTATGTGCTGGCAGGCTTTGGGGAGAAAATGTAAAAATAAAATAAATTAAAAAAAAATAATATATATATACATGTATCTTATAATATATATATGTATCATAAAATTCACCATTCTTTAAAGTGTACAATTTAGGAGTATTTAGTATATCCACAGAATTGTGCGACCATCATCAACATCTCATTGTAGAACATCTTTATTACCCCCCAAAAAACCCTGTACCCTTTGGTGGTCACTCCACAATCCCTCCATCCCCACCCCTGGCAACAGCTAATCCACTTTTTCCCTCTATGGATTTGCATATTCTGGATATTTCCTATAAATGCAGTCACACACGTGGACTTTTTGTTTGGCTTCTTTCACTTAGCATAATGTTTTTGAGATTCAACCGTGTTGTAGCATGTATTAGTATTTCATTCCTTTTTATGGCTGAATAATATTTCATTCTGTACACCAAGTTTTGTGTACCCATTCATCAGTTGATGGACATTTCAATTGCTTTTACTTCTTGGCTATTGTGACTAATGCTGCTGTGGACACTTATTCACAAGTTTTTGTGTGGACATGTGTTTTCAGTTCTCTTGGGTATATACCCAGGAATAGAATTATTGGGTTACGTGACAACTCTACATTGAACATTTTGAGAAACTTCCAAACTGTTTTCCAAAGTGTCTGCACCAATTTACAACTAATGAATGAGGGTTCCAATTTCTCCACATCCTCATCAACATTTGTTATTACCTGTCTTTTTTATTTTAGCCATTATTGTTAGTGTGAATTTGTATCCTGTTGTGGTTTTGATTTGCACTTCCCTAGTGAAAAGTGATAATAAACATCTTTTCATGTGCTTGTTGTTCATTTGTATATATTCTCCCAATAAATGTCTCTCTTAGGAAATCTGTCTCTCTCTCTCTCTCTCAGGAAATCCTTTGCTTATTTTTTGGTGGAGGAGGGGGAAGATTGGCCCTGAGATAACATCCATGCCAATCGCCCTCTGCTTTGTATGTGGGGTGCCACCACAGCATGGCTTGATGAGCGGTGTGTAGGTCCACACCTGGGATCCGAACCTGTGAACCCCAGGCCGCTGAAGCCGAGCGAGTAAACTTAACCACTATGCCACCAGGGCAGCCCTGTTAATTTTCTTTATATAATGTCAGGTAGAAGACCAACTTTATTCTTTTGCATGTCGATATCCTAGCACCACTTGTTGAAAAGACTATTCTTTCCCCATTGAATTATTTTGATACCCTTGTAGATAATCAATTTCCTGTAAATATAAGGGTAAGGGTTTATTTCTGGATTCTCCATTTTATTTCATTGACCTATATGTCCATTCCTATGCCAGTACAATACTGTCTTGATTACTGTAGCTTTGAAGCAAGTTTTGAAGACAGGAATTTTGAGTCCTCTAACTTTGTTCTTTTTCAACATTGTTTGGGCTACTCTGGGTTCTTTGCATTTCTGTGTAATCTAGCATTTGGCTGGCCTTTGTCCCCAGTTTCTGGGAGGTAACTTCTAAACTCTTGGAATTTCCTGTGTGATAGGAGTGTCTTTGTTATTCATGTTTGGCCCCTTGGACCACACCTGATACTTTAGGCTAATGAGGAGACTCATGGTGGTCCCCTAGATAGTTTATGCTAAGGAGATGACTCAGGATGGGGTTGGTCATTCCAGGGAGACCAACCGTGTGATTAGCATGTCGGGGCTTTGAGCATCATGATGTCAGCCCGACCTCTGGGAAGGGGAAGGAGGCTGAAGATTGAGTTTAACCGTGTGGCCCAAGATTCAATCAACCATACGCATGTAATGAAGCCTCAGTCAGACTCTGGAAGCTTGGGTAAGCTTCCCTGTTTGACAATACGCTCTGAGTACTGTCACACTTTGATGCCAGGAGGGTGGCACACCCCTGAGGACAGCAGAAGCTGTGCATTTGGAACCCTCCCAGACGTCACCCAATGTGTCTCTCCCTTCAGCTGGTTCTAATTTGTAACCTTTTGCTATAATAAAACTGTAGTTCTAAGTACGGTGCTTTCCTGACTTCTGTGAGTCATTCTAGTGAATTACCAAACCTGAGGATGGTTGTGGGAACCCCTGAGTTTGTACCAAGCTGGTCAGAAGGGAGGATGGTCCTGGGTATCCCTGGACTTATGACTGGTGTCTGAAATGAGGACAGTCTTTCAGAGGACTATGCCCTTAACCTTGAGTTGGACTAAATCTAGGTAATTTCCTTATTAATTTCAGGATCAGCTTGTCAATTTCTGCCAGAAAAAGGGCAACTGGGATTTTGATAGGGATTGCATTGACCCTATAGATCAATTTCAAAGCACTGTCATCTTAACAATATTAAAGCTTTTGATCTAAGAATGGAAAATGTCTTTACACTTATTTAGGATTTATTCTTTCAATAATATTTTGTAATTTTTGTGTACAAATATTTCACCTCCTTGGTTAAATTTATTCTTAGGTATTTTATTCTTTTTGATGCTTTGTAAATAAAGTTGTTTTCTTAATTTCATTTTTGGATTGCTCATTGTTGGTATATAGAATACAATTGATTTTCATGTATTGATCTTGTATCCTGCCACCTTGCTGAACTCATTAGTTCTAATAAGTTTTTAGTGGATTCCTTAGGATTTTCTATATACAAAATTATGTCATCTCATAATAAATAGTTTTACTTCTTCCATTCCAATCTGGATGTCTTTTCTTTCTTCTCATTGTCTAACTCTGAATAGACATTCCAGTACAATACTGAATAGATGTGGTGAATGTAGACATCTTAGTCTCGTTCCTGATCTTAGGGAGAAGGCAGTAAGTATGCTGTTAGCTGTGGGTTTCCACAGATGGCCTTTATCAGCTTGAAAAAGTCCCCTTCTATTCCTAGTTAGGTGAGTGATTTTATTAAGAAAGGGTAACCATAGTTTTGTGAAGAGCCAAGAAGAAGAGACAAATGAAATACCCAATAAAACACAAATGTGAGATCTTCTTCCGTTTAGCTAGTTCCTTATTCCCCATTCAAGTTGTGCTTTTTGAGGAGAGAACCCCTGAATCATAGCTGGGAGCCAACTGGGCTGTCCTTAACCTTGTACAAGAAAATGAGGAGATTCCTCCCCACCCCCCACTGACTTGCATCCAAATCATCTAATCCAAAAAATACCCAGTGAAAGTGCTCCTGATTTCTGACTTTATGAGCAGCAAAGGGGCCCTGAATCAGGAATAACTATTTCAGAGAAGTACCTTTCTAGTTCGAGAAAACTCCTCTTTCTTAGTGGAAAACAAAGTCTCTCTAACTGGGACATTTTTTCACCTTTTCTTCCCCCAAACACAAGGTACTTACGCAAAGAAAGGACAGGGGACTGAGAACAGGCATTCCTTTATTCCCAGTGGTGGCTCAGTCGCTTCTCCCTGCCATCCGTGAATTCTCACAAGAAGGCCTTTGTAGTCACCTGACCCCAACCACATGTGAAAGGAATTTAAAAAGGAGGTTCAGAGAGAGGAACTAAACCAGAGTGAGCAATGACCAGAATATTCACTTTAAAAAGACAATTCTCTAGCTACTAAGTTACCTTGTTTGTGTCATCCTAGGTGTGCAATGAAATCTCCGTTTCATCTGGTGCATCTAGACTGATCCACTGTCGTGGCCGTCTTGTGAGGCTGTGTGACACAGCCTCAGCGACACAGGGCTCAGTGACACAGAGTGCCGCGATCAACTAATGAGGCCTGGCGAGGCCAGAGGCAGAAGAAGTGGTGTCCTGCCTCCATTGTTTCTCCAGGGTATTGAGTAGAAAGCCATCCTCCAAATGTTTGATGTGATTATTGCAGAGGAAGCAACATAGAGAAGCAGAGGAGAATGCTCTACGGAGGAGATCATATGAGGAGAGGAGTTCCAGTTAAAAATTGCTCTAGACTGAGAAAAGCAAGAAGAAGAAAAGCGAGTAACAAGGATTGAGAATTGACTTTGAAGTTTAGCTGGAGTTCCATAATTGCAAATAGACTTGGATAAAATGCAGGAAAAATATATTTGCTTTTTATGATCTGGAGACATAGCGATGACTGCCTTTATTCTGGCATTCTTTCATGTTGTGAACATTGCTGCTATGTCTTTTTGAATAGAGAATCACACGGTTTTGAGACCTCAAAAAACATGTTTTGAGTCTCTCCCGTGTATCTAGAACCATCCCTGGGACAGCATGGCCTAAAAGGAGAGCCAGGTTCTTACTTTCTCCCCGACCACCCCACTTTGCCCTGGCTGTAAGAGAGGCCGTTAGGAAGTTGAGGGTGGGCAGAAGCCAGGCAACAGCCCCAGCGGCGCGAAGGCAAGCCAGAGCTCCCGCAGTCCCCCCGGCGCTGGAGCAGCCGCGGTGAGCTCTGGGCAGTGCGGCCCCGCCCGCCTGCAGAGGAGCGAGGTCGGATCTGCGACGGAAAACTCAAGGTTCCAGGTCCTTGCCGTGGAAGCCGCACGTGGACGTTTTGATGAAGCAAGTGCTCTCTAAAGACATCCAGACAGGGGGCCGAACCCTGGCTGTGCCCATGCAGTCTAGAAGGCCTGCACAATGCTTTACTTAATCTTAGCATTTCCTCATCGATAAAAAAGGGATGTTAATAGTACCCACCTCGTGAAATGATACATATAATGCCCGCACAAGAGGACGTATTTGTGTGTTTATGTGTATATATGTTTACAAAATCTTTGTATAGATTTTACCCGATTTCACGTATGCAACATTTTGGGTAGTAGTGATAGAAATACTCTAGTGTAGATTAGAATATATTTCTTCAATATCAGGTTCCCTAAATTGGAAATAAATGTGAATCAGGGAAAAGATTAACTTCAGGCTGGAGAAAAGCGACACAGACTTAAGAGGGGCTGTGGGAGGGGGAAGAAAAGAGGAGAAACGGGAAAATGCGCTTTTTTCTTCCTTAGCGACAGGAGCATTGTCCCCCGCCACGCATGACCCGCCCCCCGCGCGCCCGTCCCTCAAGTCGGCCCCGCACCACCGCCTCGCGCCCCCGGCTGAGGGTTCCTCGCACAGCACAGCGGCAGCATGTTACTGAGGAGGGGGCGAGCCTTCAGCTGGCCTGGGTCTCCCTGAGTCCTTAGGTCAGTTCTCAGAACATTCTACACATTCTCGCTGACGCAAACGACTATCAATTCATGGGCTCACTGACATGTAACTTTTTGAGGTTTCTTCTGCATTTGTGAAAAAGAGTCATTTAATTGGCTTCCGTTGCAAAGCTAAAGCGGTGGAGGTTGGGGGCCCTGTGTTAACTGTCTCCAGGCTCAGGCTGAGCTAAGAACGACGACCTTCAGCAGAAGGAGCTCTCGATTTACAATCGCTCCAGGATGGATTACCTGAAACTCGGCCTTCAGGCGACTGTGATTAACTTGACCAAAGACATCTGGGAGAGCCATCGATGGCCTGAATTATGACCTCAGCATTCTGGCCTGAAACTAGACACCGCTGGAATCGCCTTCCTGCGGGGCTCCAGCGCGGGCTGCCTTTGTGTGCTCTTCCAACAACCTTTTTTAAAAAAATTCTTGGAGCAGTTCAGTGAAAAACACCTCCACAGGGAGGGTCCACGAAGAAACCGCGATGACTTCCCAGCTCAGCAGAAGGTGCTTTTTAGAAAACAAACTCCAGCTTGCTCGAATCGTGGGAGAAAAGCAATGAATACCTCGACGGTTAGCAACTATGAAAGAGTAGGTTTATCAGAGCCGTGGACTAAATATAAAGTTTGGTGCTTGAAAAAATCATATGCTCACAATTAGCTAGGCTTTCCGGCTGGATACTGTAAAATCACAGCATGCTGTCAGGATTCATTTTGGGTCGCTGTCATCAGCAGTGAATAAAGGTTGAAGTGAAATGCGAAACAGACTTACAGGTGCTAACACAAGTCATTTATCAGCGTGGGGCAGGCTGCCTTTTGTTCTCGGAAAACTTTGGGCAATTCTGTGTCTTCTCTTGTGCCTGAGAGTGGAGAACCCAGCAGCAGCCACAGAAGTAGAACTTGCAAAGAAATTAAAGAAATAAAAAAATTAGTGAGCTCTCTCAACCAAAGGTGACTTTCAAGAAACTATTTGGGCTTAAAAACTAAAGTTTTAGAGATCTGCCAAATATTTTGCTTCTGTCCTTTCTTCTCTCTGCCAGCCGTTACGTTGCCCTCTAATCTGGGTCTCCTGGTCCTCAGGGGATTTGAAGTGACTTCCTGTGTCTGCAGGGTGCACAGCCCCATGCCAGTGAGGGCAAGAGGCCTGCTGAGTGACGGCGTTCACGGAGGATGGTGTTCACATTCACAAAAGGAAACTCAACAGATGCATCTCTTCCCTTCATACTTGGGGGCACCTTGAAGGCACAGAAAATGGGGGTGAGATGGAAATATCTAGATTTATAAAATTAAGTCAATGTTCAAAAAAAGACAAGGACAGTGAAGCAGGTGAAAAGACAAAACTATTTGTGTCCGTGAACTTTTCAAGGAAATTGTTGTGGGGCTTTTACATTTTGTACATCAAATTCATCCCTTCAGAGAAAATAGACATAAATTAGGGGATAATATTGCTCTCCGAAGCGTAATGGAAGGTATTCAATGGCTTAGTAAACACTGAAAATTTTACTAGAGTTTAAATCTCTCAAATGAATTGGAAATCTTTTCTCTTAATGAGAAAGAACAAATGGACACAGTTGGTAACCAAAAGGCCGGCTTCTTGGAGGACCATCTTGCGCAGTCCAGGAAGAAGGGAAAGTTGGGGAGAGGGGAGCCGTCAGCAGCTCAGAGCTCTTGAGGAGTACACTCATCAAGTTGGTTTTTCACTCAAACAATTAAGTTCTTAATATACCCTTCCCAGTATTTGAACTTCCTTCCCAAAAAGCACGTGCTATATTTAAACATGAAAATCCATTTTGAAATAAATAAGGATTTGTTTTTCCATGGGATTATGAAGATTTTTGTGTAAATAATTTAAGTGAGGACCTTTACTTTGGATCCTTAGAGGTGTCAATTATTTACGAGGAATGACCCTAAAGGAAAAGCAGTGTTGAAATAAAAACTAACAAGGGCAAACACATTCCCAGAGAAAAGTCATTTGTTGAATGCATTTAAAAAGGCTAACTTCAGAGCCAACCCTGCTGGCCTAGTGGTTCAAGTTCCGCACACTCGGCTTTGGCAGCCTGGGGTTCGGTTCCCAGGTGCAGAACCACACCACTCGTCTGTCTGTGGCAGCGGCTCACAGAGAAGAGCCAGAAGAACTTACAACTATATGCAACTGTGTATGGGGGTTTGGGGGTGGGGGGCGAAGGAAGGAAAAAGGAGGAAGATTGGCAATAGATGTTAGCTTAGGGCGCATCTTCCCCTGCAAAAAGAAAAAAAAAAAAAAATATATATATATATATATATATACTCATTATTAAAAAATACTAACTTGAAATCACAGATTGTCAGTGAATTTTGGTGACTCTTAAAAAACATATTCAAGCATCATTTTCTGAGGTGTATTTTTGGGTCCACATGTTAAGATTCTGATAGTCTTAGTCCATCTTAGAAGACTCAGCATCTAAACTGCCTTCCCACTGGCCCCTCTCTTTTCCAGTCCCGTGGGCTTCCTGTGCTGGCAGGGGCCAGGGACGCAGAGGATCCTCCGGGTAAAGGAAGCAAGTTGTTTCTGCAGTTGATTGTCGTTGCCCCTCGTAACTTTAACACGTTTCTAGATTTTTTAAATACTGGATGATTTCTGACTAAAAATTCGTGACACGTTTGGCATCATATTAAAAGAGCACAGAAGGGGCGTGGGTTTAGTTGTAAGTCACAGTTGCGTTGGGCAAACCACCATGGAGCAGCGTTTGCTCATCGACAACCTGGGCATAACATATTACATGGCAATGTTGTTGGGAGAACCAAAGGAAAACATGTCTATTGAAGGCACCTCACAGAATTTAAAGTGCCGTCCGAACAGGAGTTGTTACCAGAGCTATGTGTGGGAGGCAAGTGTGGGGAGCGTGTCAGAGCTCAATTACAGAAATGAGCAAAGTGGTGCAAGCTAGATCAGAACTCCAGACCCTTTTTTGATAGTCATGGGTAACTCCAGCTCTTATCATGGAGGCAGAGGGTGGGCCCTATAAACACAGTCTCCTTCGATGACGGAGCTCACACACAGATTTCTAGAGAATGTGCAGGTGGTCCTTTATTTCAGGCCCAGGCGATCTTTTTTGACCATACAAAGTCCACAGGGGCTGGAGGTCTAGGCAGCTTTGTCAGGTTCATTCAGCTCATTGCCCTGACTCTGGCCATGGATGTGGCAGGCCTGACAGTCAACTGGCACACGCACACATTCGTAAGGATGCGCTGTTTGTTAAATATTGAGATACTGACATAACAGTGATAGATAATAGTCACTTCTCCGAGCCCCACTGAATGTTTCCTGACACGCAAACCTGGTGTTCCCAGACTCCCCCAAGTTTTGACAAGTAGGCTGACGTTGTCATGGTTGATACCCTTTCTGGTGATCAGTTTCAGCTGGTTACATTTTCAATATCAGCTGTGGGCTGAAGGACTGTCATCTCTGATTCCTGGCCCTCGCCATTTCCAGGCCTGCAGTTGGCTGCAGTATCTCTTGTTATCCTCAGACCTTTCCCCCATTCCTCACCCCCTCAAAGGTCCGTCTTCTGTGTCTGACTCCACTGTAGACTTCGTCGGTCATTTCCTACTTAGTTCGAGTCCACCAATGAGTCAGGGTCGGGGAAGGGTAGTGGGAAAGAGCGTGAAGGAGGTGAGAGGTAGAGCTGTTCTGGAGTGGCCACGGGGTAGCCTACCCAAAAGTCAACAAGATCTTGCAAAAGCCGACGACTGAGCCTCTCGAGATTGTACATGTTACATCACTCCAAATAGTTGTCTCCTTCCTATCTTCATTCTGTTATCTTGGCTTAAGCAGAAAGCAGATTTCATGAAGGGATAATGGAGAAGAAAAAAATCTATACTTAGAATAAATATTTGCTTTCCCATGGAATTGTGAAAGTTTTGCATGAATAACTCAATTCAGGACATTCAGTTTGGACCTGAGAGGTGTCAATAGTTTACAAGGAATGCGCCTAAAGAAAAAGTGCTGTTGAAATACAAAACCTGCCGTGGTTCCCCTTATACTTGCATAACAAAAGGGTCATATAGTGAGGAAGTTGAAATCAAAATTTTAAGATGTATTTACCTAGATACATTTGATATCTTCCTATGTATTAAAAGAATAATTATATTTTTATCAGACATTTTTCTTAAGTCAGTGAAACCTTCCTGCCCCTTCTCCTGGGTCCCACACGAGGCCAGCCTTTTTCACCTGGATGCCACCGGGGAAAAGGTGGGAGAGGGAAAGCCAGGGGAATGGGGAAGTGGCCTTGTTTGTGGCCACATGTAGCCAAGTGGCAACACTCTGTCTCCCCTTTCCTCTCATTCCTCCTGAACAGGTGGAGGGGCAAGGAGAAAGATGGGAGACTAACCCGTTTTCTTTGTGGGGACAAAATGTGCCTCCTGACTTGTGTTCTGGCTCATGCCACTAACAGGTGGACGAGTGCTTTTCAATGAGAAGAGAGAGAATCTAGGACTGGATTATAATGAGAACATGGTGAAGGTGTGGAGCTTCTTATAAATTATACTTTTTTTGTTCCTGTTAACATGATAAAATATATGTTAAGATATAAAATCATTTGTATAGTAGGAACTACCTTTAATAGATATTAAATATTCTTAGGCAGCTAATGACCCATCACATTTGAACAAGATAAGATCTAATAAATGATGTTTAACCAAGCCAAATATTGACAGAGTCCAGGAGCCCCTCCGTCTTTGTCACTGCTCTGAGCCTAGCAGAGTTCTGTATGTCGCAGAGCTCAATAAATGCCCTTAAATTGACTCAAATTTAGTATAAGATGAAGGTCTCCTCTTAAGTTAGTGGGAAACCATGGATCTTTTTCAGAAGATCACATTGGATATTCATATGAAGAAAGTAAAGCTGCTTCCATACCTCACACTATATAAAAGTAATTTTCAGATGAATAATAGAGCCAAATGTAAAAACTAAAATAATAAATTTATTATAAGAAAGTAAAGGAGACTCTCTTTACAATCTTGATAGGAAGATGTTTTCCTAAGGTAGTTACAAAACCAAGAATACGGAATGGAAAATAAAATCAGACCTGATTACTTTAAAAGAAAAATTTTCTGCACGGTGAAAGACACTATAAACAACGTTAAAATACAACAACAAAAAGAAGTCTGGGGGAAAATATTTGCAAAATATATAACTGTTAAAGGAAAGGCAAACGAGCCACACAAAAGAAAAAGAGTCAACTGGTATGAGTAGCTAATCCACAGAAGGAAGTGCGAATGGCCATGAACACTTGAAAAATACCCAACCTCACCTGTAGTCAAGGAAAATGCAGATTACAAGAAAAATGAGATACTGTTTCTACCTACCTGACTGGCAAAATTGAAAGAGATTGTTAATCTCACGTGTCGGCATTCTGAAGACTCCCTCGCAGCCTACTGCAGGGAGTGTACGTTGGGAAATTTTTATAAGTAAATATTGAAATGTAAAACACGTGAATTACTTTACACGCATAGACGAGCACCCGCAGTATTTCCAGCAGCAGAGCTGGCGAGACCAGAGGGGGGAAAGCATCGAGGACCCGGGTGCTTCTGTAAGGTAGCAAGTCAGGAAATAACGTGTGATGGGGTATGAGGATCACCGACCCTGAATGGGCTGGAGAGACGGCTGTGGGAAGCATTAGAGTGAGCAGGAGGAGGAGCCTTCAAGGGACCGACAGAGGGTCCTAATGTGGCTGTTCCGGTAGCCCCGACCAGGGCCCGCTGAGGGGTTCCTGGGCTGCAGTCAGCTCACACATATGATTAGCTTTTGGACCTGTGTTTCCATGTGGCAGCAGTTGCCCGGGATTCTTCGGTTTGCTGCCTCAGTACCGTTTACTCCCTATTGTTTACACATGGGCAGTGTCTCACATTTCTGTTACTGGCCTGGCCCCTCTAAAAAGCTTCAAACATGTTTGTCCCGTGTCCTGTAGGTTAGGTCCACATTGGAGTGCAAGAGAGCAAGACAGACCAGGAGTGGGAGCTGATTTCCTCTGTCTTCTCCCGCCCCTCCCCCCGGACTTGCACATGTCTGGGAAAGTACCTGGACCCGTGTGGAGCCTAGAGGGTAAAATAATACCCCACGGAGAGAGGCAGAAGGCCATCCCCATGGCCACCCAAAGGTCACCCCTGAGACTGTCCTGGGGAACAAGCAGGCAAGCAGGTGCCACCCCAGGGGGAAGCAGAGCTATGGGGGCGGCTGGCCCCAAGGTAAGGCTGAGATGTTCCCTTTGGGCTGGAAAAGGCCAAGTGAGGGGAACTTTAAACTTTATTCTAGGCTTAAACATAATTTTTATTATGCGTCTGTGCAGTTTACAGAACACAGGACACTGGTCCTGTCTTCTGGGAGTTTACCACTGAGTCCTAGAAACAAAGAAACACAAACACAGTGGATGGCAGCTCCACCCTACCCGTTGCTCAGTCCAAAACTCCCTGGACTGTCTCGCCTCTGTCTCCTCTCCCTCCCACACCCAGCTCCCAGCCTCAGCAAGCCCTCAGCTCCACCTTCAGAAGAGAGCCAGTCTGACTGCTGCCCCTGCTTTTGCTGTGGCCGTGGCCCCGTAGCACCTGCGTCAGAGTTACCGCAAGGATCTCCTGCCTGGTCTCCCTGCTCCTACCCTCGCCCCCCTCAGTCTAGTCTCAGCCTTGCTGCCAGGGGGATCCCTAGAACTCGGGTCATGCCAACCCTCCTTTTAAAATCCTGGCACGACCCCCATTTCAGAGTAAAAGCCAGGTTCTCCATGGTGGCCTGGGAGCCCCTGCATAATCTGGACCCCTCTCCATGATCTCTCTGACCTCCTCTTCCACACCAGCCACCCCTCCCCCCACCTCCAGCTGCCGGCTGGCTGCTCCTTGACCACAGCCCCTCCCTTCCTCAGTCCCTCCTCAGGGCTCCTGCACCGTTTTTCTGCCTGCCTGGATCACTCCCTTCTCCGGACCCCCCCACTTTCCTTCGGCACATCTTTACCTAAAAGTCCCCTTCTCCTGACACTGAGTCCCCCCCGCCCCAACCTCCCCCCATCTACAGCTGAGTCCGCTTTCTCCTCATCTCCTCTGTCCTGCTCTATTTTTTCCTCAGGACCTAACATGCTATATATTTTACTTATTTATTATGTTTCTTCTTTACCTACAAGAATTTAAGCTCCACGTGGACAGAGATTTTGTTTCTTTTATTCCTTGGCGTAATCAACAGGGTTAAGAATGAACAAATGAATGAATGAATGAATGACTAAAATGTCATTAGCAAAGACCGTGTTTCTTAAATGTCAAGCATGAAGCCTAGATTAGTGCTAACAAAATTAACAAAATGGAGATCTCATGTTTTCTTAAATAAATAGATATCACCCAGGTGCAAGAGGATTTAGTTTGAGGAATATTGTGTCCTTTCAGGTTGATGTCATACAGTTCAAGGACAAATGTGTACAATTTAAAGATGGTGCTCTTCCAAAATAAAGACAGCACGCAACTTCCTGACCCTCTCCTGAAGCTTGGGATGTGTTTATCCAAGCAAGCAATTGCTCTTCAGAATCGGACATTTGGAGTTCCACCGCAGTAGTTCCTAACTGCTTTTAATTACTGTGGAGATTATTTAAGGACAAGAAAATAAAATGCAATAAAAAGAAAATTAAATAGGTATTAAGTACTATGTAACAGTGGGTTCGAATGCTGCCAGGAGCTAAAGACTCATGATGCGTTTTCCAGCTGTTTTAAGTCTCAGAGCAGAGCTGAATCTGTCCTGCAAAGTGTGCTCCTCAAAGAACTCATTAGCATCAGTTGGGAGTACTCAGGTTGGCCCCAAAATGGCAAATCTCAGAGCTGCTACTCCAGGAGAAACTTTCCCCCCATAATTGCAGGAGATTGCAGCCATGGGAAAAAAAGGCAGGAGGAATGGAGGAATAGATATTCTGGAAATGTAATCTTGGTCAGAAAGAGAGAAACAACAGACACAGAGAAAACGAAGCTGTCTTCTCTCATCCACAAACACAGCTCAGCGCTGCTGCTGGGTTCTCCTCTGAATCTCTGAAGATGAGATCGGAATTGCTCACATTTTGAATTTGAAAAAAATGATTTTGTGATTTCTGGCAACCCTGATTTTTTAGGGTTCTGTGCCTGACTGCATACTTATTTAAAAGTATTTTACTGTAATCTGAGTTTTGGTGCATATTTTAACATTGTATATTTTTTTCTGACCTAAAAGAAATACATGCTCCTTGTAGAGAATTTGTACTTCAAGGGGACAAAGAAAACAATGCCATCTCCTATAACCTTGCCGTACAGTTGACATTTTGACACTATTTCTTTGCTGTCTCTTTTCTGTGCTTGTATAGTGAACTCCAACCCTCCAAGTAAATTATCAAGAGGTCATCTTTCTTCTCCACCCAGGGGCCTCCAAACCTTCCTGACGTTACCAAGAGGTCAGCCCCCTTTATTTGTCACCCCTTCACGGAGAGAAAACCAAGACTTCTAACCATCGGCTAATGGGCTCTTCTCTGGGGACAGCTGCCTTTGTTGCAGCCAAATTCAGGAGGTCTGGAGGCAGGCCGGTGCAACGCAGGAGACGCTCTGCAAGGAGGGAGGCCAAGGCCTCAGTCAGGTGGGAGAGTCCAGTGGTCTGGAACATCTGCCACTGTGGGAAACCAGGTTGCACCCCTGTGGCACTGCCATGCTGTGGAAGTTTCTCTGGGGAAGGCCTCAGGAGCAAGGTAGCCTCCCCGCTGGTGCTGTTGCTCGGGCCATGCAGCCGCACCTGGTCCCCTAACGTCCTGTCGTCCTTTCGAGTGACCCCCTGTGACACACTCAGTTTCTGTCGAGGCATGTCCCCGTGCTGAGGTGGTGGGGTCAGAGAGGGCTAACGTCAGCCACACATTGTGGCTCAAACCGGCCTTTCCCTGAAACAATTGCAACCCTGGTATTGGGCTAAATCCCCACCATCAACCTGTATAAACACCGTCTAGTTCGCTCCAGGCAGAGTGTCAGTGGAGCTGTGCAGTGGGAATATCGGAGAGGTCGCCCTACACCGTCCCTGAAAACCTGACCATGCGGTGAGTGATTGTGTCACTGGACGTAAAGAAGGAGGCTTTTTCCATTTGCCTTGAAAATATCACTGCCTCCTGGTCTTTAGTGCACTGTAGCGTCAACCAACCTCTCCATCTTTATTTATCTGAAATGATTTAAAGCAAATTGCTGAAAGGAAGTTGTTATAAATTGTTTTTTACTCATTAAAAAACAGTTTCAAAGACCATATTGTAGTTAGATAGCAATTTTTTAAAGCACCAAAAAGCAGGCAATGAGTGAACATCATTGTTGGCACCATGCTATTATCAAACAGGGCTCAGCCACAGCTTATTCATGCCGGTGTCACTGGTGTCTCCACTGGGTGCCCATGAATTCCTAGCACAAAAACATCTTGAACATAAACAAATTACAAAAACCATTGGACAAAAACTTGAATAGGTTTTGAAATATGTGCAAAAATAAAAAACAAAGGATAATATTAAAATACACATATATATGGATGCACACATATATATCCATATACATGTACATGTACGTATAGAAATATATATGGGTACATTTCTGTACATGTATATGAATATACAAGCTCCAATATTTTATTTCTGCATCTCAGAAAATTACTGGCTAAAGAATATCCTTTCTACCTTTAAATAGGTTATAACTGAATGAGGGTATTATTGACACAAATAGAGAGACGAGAATAATTCTACAGAGAGCATCTTAGCCATTCCTGCAAACAGCAACCAATACCTGTGAATAAATGAATAAAATACGTCCACAGCTTATGTACAATGGTTGATTTCATACCTAGAGATTCTATAGAAGAAAAAAGATAGGAAGAAAAAAGCTTTTCTCGCTCAGGGAAATCATGATGCTTCAAGAAATCCGTGAAGGAAGGAGTAGAAGTGTTGGAGAAAGCATTGCCGGGATGCAGTTCCTGGCATGAAAGAGCAGGGGTGAAGACCCGGTCTTGTGAGTGAAAAACCACATGAGAGTGTAATGCAAACACCAGATGGCCTGAGAGGGAGAGAGTGATTGCACAGGTCCTAGGAAGAGAGAGGGCGTTTGCAGGACACTTACAGCCTGCCGTCTTTCTAGATTATTGAGAAAAAAACAAGTTTCAATCTATATTTGCTCTTTGTAGAGTTCCTTCAAGTAATCCTGCTTCAGACCAATTCTTCCAGAATGGATAAATGCAAATATGCTATCCAATAAAGTTAAAAGGATATCCATCAGTGACTTCCTTCCTTTCAGGGGAATAATTATCTTGGGAGTTAAAGACCACAGACGTCATGGTGTATGATGCATCAGTAACTTGGCAGGAAACTTGAATTTGCACAATAGTGATCGACAACACAGGAGTGGTCTTTTGAATTAGTTGGGAATTTCAAGTCAAGTTTTTCTCCCCTAAGATTTATAAAATCTTTCTTCTCAGTGCTGTTTGTTCCTCATCTTTGGTCCCCACTGAAGATGTCCATCCCGATATCCTAAGATGTTCTTGAAAATTACTCCTGGAGGCATCACTCCTTCCCCCTGATTTTGTCCTTCCTCTTTCTCTCCCCATCAGAATCCAGCCAGGATGGTGACCTGCCCTGGGTTTTACTGGCCCTCCAGAGAAAGATGGAGGAAGGGCATAGCTCCACCAACACACGTGAACGCCATCAAACTTCTGGGCGTTCTTCTGAAATGTTTACACTATAGGCACCTGGAGCATGCTGACTTTCCCTCTTCAAATGTTTAGGGTTTTTTCTGCTTGGTGACTGCTGCCTCCTCCTCACTTCCTGTCTTAGGTCAAGATAAATGAGTTTTCCACCAGGAAAACCATTTGGGATCATTAGAGGTTTTGAACCCTAATGCATGCTATCTAGTCCACTGCCTTCAGGTTTTCAGGGGCTTGTTTCATCCCGACCTTGACTTTTATCTTCTGCAGCTCTGCATCCACCTGAGTGCAAGAGTCCCCTGAAAGCCCCTTCCAGTGCTGATGTCTGCCTTGTTCTACCTCTTCTGTATTCATTTCATACGTAGAAGATCAAATGGTAGCAACTTTTGACAAACTTTTGACCAAGCAGAGAAGAGAATAGGTTATATGGGAATTAATTATGCACTTGCTCAGTTTACTCTACAGAATATGCCCTCCTATGTCGGGCCTCTCTGCAGTCTCGAGTGCCAAGGAAGTATCCTTGAAAGATGTCTCAGGAGGGCTTTTAGCCCTTGGTCCTGGTTTAGCTATAAGAATATCGAGAGAGTGATCTGAGTGACAGTCTCCAGGATGGTGTGAACGGGTGATTCCGAGAGGGCTTCTTGATCACAGTCCTTAGAATGATGTCAATGAAGCTTTATCCCTTTGGGCTAACGTTCTGGTGATAATATATTCCAAATCTAAAATTGGGGTCTAGGGTATGACACACAGGGATAGAATGTGTTATGCTCAAAAAGATGAAATGATCCAAGAAACGAATGTCCCTATTCTCAGAGTATGAACAAACCACTTGAAGTGGCGTCCCTCAAAATAGTATCCCTCTCACCTTGATGTGAATTAGTCTTATTACAAAATCACTTTCCTGCTTTCAACTCGTTGCAGTCAGGGAAAGGATAATTTGTGAAATGAAGAGAAGATAATCATGAAGTATGGAGTTGTCCCTGGCAGGCTTGACCTGGCAGAGAATGTGGACATCAGGGTAGATAATGGTTGGGGGGTCTGGAGGAAGGATTTGCCAAAATGGGCAAACCGTGCCTTCACTCCTGTGGATCATATTCTAGAAAGCAGGGAAACCAGTCACTGTGCTGCTTCTGGGGTCCCAAGAGACATGCTCAGGGTGAAGCCCTGTGCCCTCCCCATTCGTGGTCTTGGCCAAAAACATCGACCTCTGAAGAGTCTCCATGCTTTTAGAGACCTCCTGGTTGGAAGTGACTGCCTGGTGTGGACAAAAGCTGAAACAAATAACATAAAACCAGTCAAAGAGGCCACTTACTCAGGGAGCTAGACAACCAGCCAACACCTCCACAAACCAACGGTGGCTGAATAGATTTCTGATAATCACTTTTTCTTTTGGTTTATTTAACAAAGTTGAAAACACAGTGCAGTTTTACTAGGCATTTTTTCTTCATTTGTGTCATTTACTGTTTTCCTTAAGGGGAAAAATCCTTTTATACTCTTGCCAAAAAGAGAAGTAGGGGGAGGACTAAGAAGGAATGTTGTATTTTGGATTCCTCTCTGGATAAGTTGAAATGAAAGAATTGGCAAAATGATATGAAGTAATGGCAGATAGTCTCGCTGGCCCCGTGTTGGGTTCTCTCTTGTAAAGTCTGTTTATTAGATTAGACGGGGCTCTTAAAAATTCAAAGAACTCTTACTTTGACAAAACATTTTTCCATCATCTGGTTAGAATTCCTGGGCCCGTTAGCTCAGATCCGCTACTTCCTCCCCATGTGTTCTGCAAGCCATGGAAGGAGAGGTCATTATTTTGCAGGAGTCAGGAATGAGGTGCAATTACAGGCCCTGTGCACAGGACGGATGACACCGACCCCCAAGCCAGTCAGCATAGAAGGCCACTTGTCTGCATTCAGGGGCACTGGTTGAATTTAGTCTGGTATATCCTATGAGGGCCTTATTGGCTGGTTCTCCTTGTTTGTTTATTTAGAAAGAAACCATTGTGTGACGTGGTTATTATAAGGAAGCCTGCAGAGCAAGTGCTGCCTCTGACACGAAGAATCTGTAGTGTGCGCATGTACGCATGTGTGTGCACCTACACACACAAACACAGTCCCAGAGGCCCTCCTGCCTGGTACGTGGGGAAGAGCCTCCGATGGGGGCCTGCGTCTCTGAAACTCAAGCAGATAGATTTGGAGCTGGCCAGAGGATTTGCTATCCTCACTCTTAACCCATAATATTTTGGGGGACAGTTTATATTTAGAAATCCAGTGTGTCAGAATGCTGGAATAACAGTAATTTTTGGTAATTTGCCTGAGTTTGCATTTGTGCTTTCTTTGGCCTAATCTGCTTAATTGAGACCTGCACTCTGGCTAGCCGCCAGCATTCTCACAGCATGTGGGCACCAGACTGAGTCACCTCTGCTTCTGTCGACTGAAAAGTGACATTCCTCCCACTCATTAGCCTCTCATCCTGGGAAATTCATATATTGAACCAACTTGCCTGAAAATAAATTCAAACTTGCAGTAAGTGAATATAGGGAGTGAATGTACTCTAAAGATTGAAATGTGTTATAAAGATCTCATCTAAAAGGAAAGTCAAATAGTTAGCAAAAAATTGATTCTTATTGATCAAAAGAGGATTCATTTTGAAAGAAACAGTCAGAGACTTGTTGACATATCCACTGAGTAGCTCCCCACGTTCAGGCAGCGATAGGAACTCCGGACAAAGTTCCCTCGACCTCACTTAGAGACATGTGCTCAGCAGACTCTTATATGAGACAGCGTGAAGGAAGGTCTGTTTTAGAGATGCAAGCAATGTGCTCAGAGACGGAATTCATTTTGTTCTGAGAGATGGGGAACGAAGGTTTGTGGAGGAGGCCTCTTCTGGACTGAAGCTCTCCCCTATGGAGAGCAGCCACATATATACTCACTGACACCAACCACACAAAGAGGGACACTGCTTTCACTTCCCAGTGATTGGAACATATATATATGTGTGTGTGTGTGTATGTGTACACATGTGTTTATCTGTGTGCATATGTGTGTGTATATATACATATAGAGAGAAACTATTGGGTTTTTTAAATACTATCTTTAAAATTGTATCCTTTTAAATTATTAAGGCATTGTGATAAATTTATGAAAAGAAAATAGTCGACAATTCATGGAGATATATATATTATCTTAACATTTTTTTCTATATTAGAAGTTAGCTATACACATATATACTAGAAGTTAACTATATTTACCTTTTTTGTGTGTGTGAGGAAGATTGGCCCTGAGCTAACATCTGTGCCAGTCTTCCTCTATTTCACGTGAGACACTGCCACAGCGTGGCGTGATGAGCGGTACTATGTCTGCTCCCGGAATCCGAACCTGCAAACTCCAGGCCACTGAAGCGGAGTATGTGAACCCAACCACTATGCCACCACCCAGCCCCTAACTATATTTAAATATATATATGCCATTATTGGTCATATGCCATTATTGGTCAGGTTTATATATTTTTATTGAGGGAATAGGCACAATTTTTTAGTGTCTTTGGCTATACGTGATGGGGAAACTATGAGCTTTCTGTTAATTTATATATTTTTTTCTGTCAGCAACACTACCACAAAGGTGATCTGCTTTACCGTCAAATAATACGGCCAGAAACACAGGCTTTCTTCCTGGCTGACGACGTCTACATCTGTGATTCATACATGGCAGCCGCACAACGAGTGCAGTGCAGCCCGCCATGGTGGAGCGTAAGGTCCCGGGTTCCAATCCCGGTTCCACATGTCTCAACTGTGCCTGATCCTGAAGTTACTGTAAGTGTTAACTTTCTCTTCTATAAAATAAGCATGATGACCATGCCTGTGTCATGGGGTTGGTACATGTCTTCAGTGAGATGATATGTGCAAAACACTTAGCATCTTCCTTGGTACAAAGTGAGCGTTCAGTAAGTGTCCTCCATTATCATATGCACAGTATAATAAATACATGCAACATACCCCTTAGACACTAGAAGTGTTTTCCTTAGAACTGTTTCACTGTACTTCACTAATCTGAAAGTACAATTAGATTATTAGAATATCGTAGAGAAAGCAATAGACCAAAACACTTTCCTTCTACTTACAGTATTGATTTTATCTCTGGCCTGCCGTGATTTGAGTCCTGTTCCTTTAAGGGCAGGAGGACTTGTAAAGGCCCACCGGGGTGGCCAGCCCCAGTTGCTGCAGCCCGTGAAGGCAGATTTAGCATCAATGGGAATGGTGTTTTGAGGATCCCATTATCCACAGTGCTTCTGCCCCACGAATCACCGCAGACAGGTCCCTATGACTTACACATTTACAGGGCATTGGTGTAAATTCAATGAAAGCAGGTCATTCGGGGATGTTTTGGTTTGTAGGGCTTCTCCACAAGACCATGACCTCCCTGAAGGTGGCCATATTCATCACAGCGCCTTCCACAGCACACAGTGACACATTTGGATTATCTGGGACTTTTGCCATGAACAGGGATGAAACAAACACAGCTCCCTATTGTTGAGTGCAGGTCACATGACATGTGACTTGGTCAACTTGATTTAATGGCACAGAATTACGTGGCCTTTGCTGTTTACAAACCTTCAATGCCTCCCTTGGAGCAAAGTATCAAGCCCAAAGTTTTTAATCTGTATGGGAAGGCAATGATAATTGCAGCCTTTCTGTAAGGCAGTAGGTTAGGCTCTGAGAATACAAATAGTAGTGACTCAGTATTTGTGTTAGGAAACTGTTAGCGCCAGAGGGCATCAGAACATTGTCCTATAGAGATCTTTGAGAAAGAATTCAGACGATCTGAGAAAAAAAGCATAGATGCTCATTCCAGTGAAAATAGGGACTATTTTCTTAAGACATGTTCCTAAAGAAAATCAAATATTCAGTTAACAAATTTCCATTCAGTTCTACAGTTTCAAGATACTCTCACCCACATCACAAAGACTTTCTTGATCACCCTGGCCTCTGATGGTCCAATTCTCCATCTTCCAGATTCCTGGAGCAATGGTTGGCTGTGTTCTTCCTCTGGCACAGGACACGGTAGATTGTAGAGTTCACTGTGTTTTTGGTGTAAATGTACCAGCTCCCAATCTCGAGTCAAAGCTGGGTCCAGCCCTGGATTCTGTTTTCCTGTGACTGACCGTGACCCAGTTGACATAAATACCTTGCCACCCCACTGTTCCTTCCCAATGAGTACAGGACCCATGGTAGGACCTTTGCAGCTTAGAGCAATTGATATGTGGAGCTCTCATGTTTCTTGACTTCTCCAGGGGTGATAACGCTTGTTCAGCAGTATCGTACTGTGCTTTATTGTTCTAGAGGAACTTCCCCGCGGCCTGCAGAAGAGCCTCTGTATGCTGCGTACCAGACAAGAGCCACCAGGGTGTCTTGAGCTGGACTATACCGTCTGCTGAGTGAACGTTCTGCCCAGGAGTCAACATGGGTGGAAGTCTCTCCAGTTGATGCTTTCTGTGTGCATGAAAGGAGATTATGAAAGTGAGTGGAAATGAATAACACAGTAAACAAATACAGATGCTCTGCAACACACGATGGTTGGACTTATGATTTTTTCGACTTTGTGATGGTGAAAGTGATACATATTCAGTAGAACCTGTACCTTGAATTTTGCTAATTTCCCAGGCTCGCAATATGCTGTCCCACACTCGCTCGTGATGCTGGGCAGTGGAGTGAGCCGCAGCTCCCAGTCAGCCACGTGATCAGGAGGGTGAACAACCGGTACACTCACAGCCACTGTTGTTCCCTTCAGTACCAGACTCAATAAATGACATGAGATAGTCAACACTTCATTATAAAATAGGCTTTGTGTGAGAAGATCTTACCCAACTGGAGGATAATCTAAGTGTTCTGGGCGCGTTTAAGATAGGCTGGGCTAACCTATGATGTTTGGTAGGTTAGGTGTATTAAATGCATTTTCAATTCATGGTGGGTTTATCAGGATGTAATCCCATCATAAACAGAGGAAGATCTGTGGACAAATGACACATTTATGGATAAAAAACTATACCATAAAGAGACTTGAGAAAGACAAATGTGTGTCATTGGAAAGGACTTATAAAATTGATAAACCTCTGGGAAGACAGAACGAAAAACTTTTTCTAAAAAAATAATAGGAGCGTCAACATCCACTCTCAGCCAAGATGAAGTATCAGGAATAGGAGGTACACAACCGCTTGAAACCACAAAAAACACAATAGAAAAAATATACAAAACAATGGTTTTCAACACATTGGACATCAGCAACAAAAGACAGTGAGCCCTGAGAGACAGGGAAACAAAATCAGATAAGGCCTAGGATTATTCCAGATTCCTGCCTTGCAAGAGATTCCAGGCCACAGCACGGGGATGGAGAGCATAGGAGATCCCCAAGTTAAGGAGCCAAAGGTAAAAATCTAGAGACATCAAGGTGCCTGGAGTTTATTGGGCAGCACAGTAGAGAAGGCAGCTGCCCAGAGAGAGAACTCCAGAGATCTGTAGAGGTTTCCTTTCATATATTCAACAGAGCAGTGAGCATGCATGTGTGTGAGGAGATTACTCAAGCCCAGGAAAGACCTCCCCAAAAGACTCAGGGGGAGCAGTGGCCACCTCTCACACAAGGCTGGCAGTAGTGCCTGTTCTCACCTCCAGACAGGAAAACATCATAATTTATCCAGCTCTGGGTAAAACATTCAGAAGTGGGGATAATTAGCGCTAGACTAAACACTGCTCTGGTCCTCCCTCACAATCTTGAAATCAAGACCTGAAAGGATCAAACTGTCTCCAGGTAACTCAACAGCATCCCGGAGGAAAGATCAGGAATATTTACAGGAATGCAAAAATACCCAGCACCCGGAAAGGTAAAATCCACCATGTCTGGCATCCTACCAAAAAGTACCAGGTGTGCAAATAAGCAAGAAAACATGAACCATACAAGGAGAAAAATCGATCAAAAGATTATGCATTGCAAAAGGAAAGATCAGCAAATTTGAAAACATAGCAAGAGACACTATCTGAAGTAAAACAGAGGAAAAAAATGACTTAAAACAAAATGAGAAAGAAAGAAAAAATCAACAATCAGAGCATCAATGAGATGTGTGACATGTAGTTGAAGTCTCCAAAGGAGAAGTGGGGCAGGATTTTTAAAGAAATAATGTCTAAAATTTTTCCAAATAAATAAAAAACTATAAACCCACAGACCCAAAAGTCTCAATGAACCCCAAGCAGAAGAAACATGAATAAAACCACACCCAGGTATATCATAATAAAATTGCTCATAAAACCTGTGAAAGAGAAATTTTTAAAAAAATTTTTATTGGAAATAATGCAATGAAGAAGACAGTGGAATGACATCTATAAAGTACTGAAAGAAAAAAACTGTCAACCCAGAATTCCATACCTAACAAATATATTTTTTAAATGAAGAAAATAATTTTTCAAATACACAAAACCTGAAAGAAATCATCACTAGAACCTTCAGGCAGGAGGAAAATGATGCCAGAGAAAAATACAGATCTACATGAGGGAATGAAGAGCACCAGAAATTATAACTATGTGGATAAGTGTATAATATTTTGCCTTATTATTATTTAAATCTAATTAAAATATCACTGACTGTTTAAACAAAAATAATCACAAAATCATGTAAGGTTTGGAACATATGTAGAAGCAAAATGCATGACAACAATAGCACAATTACTGGGAGGGGAGAATTGGAAGTACACTATGATAGAGTTCTTATTACGATACATAAAGTAATATAACATCACTAGAAGGTAGGTGGTGATGAATTAGAGATGCATATTATAAACCCCAAAGCAACCACTAAAATAGCAAAACAAATAGTTATAACTAATAAGTCAACAAAGAAGATAAAACAAAATAAAAAATACTCAATATGAAAAAAAGTAAAAAATGAGGAAATGGGGAACAAAGAATAGGACACATAGAAATGAAATAGCAAAATGGTAAATTTAAACTTAACTACTCTTAATAACCACATAAAATATAAATGGTCTAAATATCCTAATTAAAAAGCAAAGATCATCAGTTGGATAAAAAAGCAAGACCCAAGTATATGCTGAATACAAGATATAGCATTATATATAATATAATGCATGTATCTTGTTTACGTATGTACAAAGATGCATCAGTTAAAGAAAAATGGATGGACAAAAGACATATCATGCTAACATTAACAACATTATCAACTAACTTGCCCTAATTGACATTTACAGAACACTCTACTCAACGATAGCGGAAAATACATTCTTTTAAGTGTTCAGGGAACAATCAGCAAGATAGACCATACTGTGGTCCATAAAACAGGTGTCAACATAAATAAAAGAAGGCAAGTCGTACAAAAGCTTAATAAGTCGTTCAAAATCTTAACAAGTCATGCAAAATCTTATCTCTGATCACAACGTAATTGAATTGAAAATAAATAAAACAAAATATCTGGAGGGAGGAGGATGGAAAGAGGAACATAACTTCACATTCTGTTGAAATTTAACAGGTAATAAGGCATGAGCCGTGAAAGAAACGACTGATAAGCTGGACTTCATTAAAATCAAAAATTTTTGCTCTGTGTAAAACACAGTCGAGAGAATGAGAAGACAAATGAGAATGAGAAGACAAATCTGATAAAGAACTGCTATCCAAAATATACAAAGGACACTTAAGACACAACAACAACAAAAAAACAACCTAATTTAAAAATAAGCCAAAGAAGATACACAGATGACAAACAAATATATGAAAAGATGCCCCACATCATACGTCATCAGAGAAATGCAAATTAAAACAACTATGAGATATGGCTACACATCTGTTAAAATGGCCAAAACCCAGCACACGGACACCACCAAATGCTGGTGAGCACGTGGAGCCGCAAGACTCTCATTCCCTGCTGGTGGGAATGTAAAATGGTAGCTACTTTGGAAGATAGTTTGGTGGTTTCTTACACAACTAAACACACTCTTACCATACGATCCAGCAATTATACTCCTTGGAATTTACTCAAAGGAGCTGAAAATTTATGCCCACACAAAAACCTACACACAGGTGTTTATAGCAGATTTATTCATGATTGCCAAAACTTGGAAGCAGCTAAGGTGTCCTTCAGCAGGAGAATGGATAAATAAACTTCGGTACATCTAGACAATGGGATATTAATTATTGCTAAAAGAAATTAACTTATTGATCTATGAAAAGACATGGAGGAACCTTAAAGGCATACTACTAAGTGAAAGAAACCAATCTGAGAAGGCTACATACCCTATGATTCCAAATATATGGCATCTGAAAAGGTACAACCATGAAGACAGTAAGAAGATCAGTGGTTACCAGGGGCAGGGGCAAAGGAGAGATGAATAGGCAGAGCCCTGAAAACTTTCAGGGCAGTGACACCACTGTGTATGACACTATGATGGTGGCTACATTTGTCCAAACCCATAGAATGTTTACCGCCAAGAGGGAACCCTAACATAAACAAGGGACTTTGGGTGATAATGGTGTGTCAGTGTAGGTCCAGCCACTGTAACAAACACACCACACTGATGCAGGATGTGGCTAATAGGGGAGGCTAGGCATGTGTCGGGGAAGGGCACAAATGGAAATTCTGTACCTTCTCAATTTTGCTGTGAACTGCTCAAAAAGAAAAAAAACTTAAAAAAAGTAATAAGGAGTTATTAGAACAACTTTAATCAAGTAAATTTGAAAATTTAAATTAAAAGAAGAAATTTCTAGAAAAATAAACTATACTTAGAAATAGAATAAGTGTTTAAAGAATTGAATCAATATTTTAAAGTCTTCCTTCAAAAATCTCTAGGATTAAATGGTTTTACAGAAAAATTACCCAAATATTCAAGGAACAAATCATTCTAATAATAAATAAATTATTCCCATATATACTTTAAAGGGTGAGTTCTACCATATATAAATTATACCTCAATAAAACTGATTTTAAAATACCAAACAAGTTGATAAACCCTTTAGCAAATTAAAAGAAAAAAATCATATGATCATCTCAATAGAGATGCAATAGTCAAACTGGCAAAGTTTATCATCTATTTATGACAACACCTCTTAATAAACTAGAAATAGAAGCTGAGTTCTTAAACTCATAAAGGATATTTGCAGAACACACATATCTAATTATGAAATGTTGACACTAGATAAAAAACCAAAGGCCAGATTCTTGCAAATATCGGAGTCTTGAAGAGTGAACCACGGCAAAGAAAAGAAAGAAGATCTGTAAAGATTGTGAAGGAAGAAATAAAACTGTCATTTGCGTATGATATGATTACATGGAAAATCCAACAGAATCTGTAAATAAACTCAGAAATAGTAAGACCTCTATAGAAACAATCATGAAACTTTATTGAGAGAAGCCATAAATTAATGAAAAACTTAATGCAAAATAGATCATGTTCATAGATTAGAAGATCTAATACAAGAAAGATGGCAAATTACCCAAAATGATCTAAGAATCAATACAATTTTGGTCTTTTTTTTTTTTTTGTATATTAGCAAGTTAATTGCAAAATACCTGTGGAAGCACAAATGGACAGAAATATCCAAAACAGCCCTGAATAAAAAGAAAAACTAAGAGGGAGGTGGGTACTTGCTAACCAGATACCAAGAATTACTATGAAATTATAGAGTTAAGATAGTGAGGTGTCATTGGAGAAAAAAAACTGCATATATGAAAATTTGATTTATGACAGATTTATTTACAAGTCAGTGAAGGAAAGGACGGGCTTTTCAATGAATAATGTTAATACAATTGGCTCAATTGATATGGAAAAAATTAAATTAGACTCTGCCTCAAGACATACACAAAACTCAATTCCAGGTGTTTTAAACCTAATCTTGAAAGGTGTTAACTGTGATACCGTTAGAAGACAACATAAGAGAATAAATTATTTCTCAAACAAAATGCAAATTTCACAAGCTATACAGAAAACATTGAATTATTAGACAGATTATATTTTAAAATATCTATTAATCAAAAAGTAACCATAAGAAAATGACAAGAGAAATCAAAAACTGGGAGAAGACAGACAAAGACCTAATACCCAGAATAAATAATGAATTTATATGAATCAACAGCAGGCAAAACCAGAAAAATAGGAAAAGACATAGACATGTATTTCATAGAAGAGGAAAAACAAAAGACCCCTAAATAAATAGAAAACATCTGATCTCATTACTAAGGCAAATAAGCGCTGAAGGCTAATGAGATATCATTTCTCACACCCCGGATTGGCAAATTTTAAAAGGTCAGACCACACCGAGTGTTGACGGGGACATGGAGCAACAGGAACTCTCACACAGGGTGGGAGTATAATTTGGTTCAGTCACTGTGAAAATAGCTCAAATAGGGTGTTCGCATGATGTATGTGTACGTGAATATTCATATGTCCTATGGCCCTATATACATGTATATGTGTGTACACAGGGAATATATGCAAAGCTGTGACCCAGCGTTCTGACAAGTATCTTTACCAGAGACCTTCTTGAACATGTGCGCCAGGAGCTGTCTCAAGAATGTTCACTGCAGCTTTATTCAAAATGGCTAAAAGTGGAAGCAACACAAATGAGGGTCAACAATAGATTGGATAAATAAACTGGGATATGCTCATACGATAGACTATTACACAGTGATAAAAGTTAATGAACTTCAGCCATACACGTCAACATAGATGAATCTCACAAACATGAGACTAAGAGGAGGAAACACGTTACCAAAGAATTCATCCCCGTCATTTTGTTTATATTAGATTCAAAAAAGGCAAAACTAAACAATTAATTTTCTCAATATAAAGATTGGTACAGAGTTTAGGAGTGGTTGCCTCCTGGAGGTGGAAGAAGGAATGGAATCAGGAAGTGGTATTTAAGGCAGCAGTTGGCAAATGTTTCCTATAAAGGGCCCGAAAGTAAATTTTTTTGGCTTTGTGGGCTATATGCTCTCTGTTCAACTACTCAAATCCACCATTGTAACAAGAAAGCAGCATAAATGATATGTAAACAAATGGCCATGGCTGTGTTCCGATAAAACTTTATTTACAAAAACAGGCAGCAGGCTAGATTTGAACGGTGGCCCTGATCCAATGTATTAGCAGTGGATTTAGGGGTGTTCAATAACTATTATTAAAGAGTATAGGCACACATACATACCCATATACATTTATATATATTCACTGTGCATGCTATATATCATAGTAAAAATTCTTTAAAAAATAAATTAGATAAATATTTAAAAGAAAATTCCCTGAGAGATCCTAGCCAAAGACCACCATATTGACTTCTTAGGCAGACCCTCAGGGGTGAAATATCCCTCTGCTAAAAGGTAGAGAAGATGAGAATCAAGCCCACACTTCACTCAGTGCCTGGCATGTAATACAGATCAATGCCTGATATTCTCTTCTTGCATTATTTCCCAGCCATGACAAACTTTGGTAGCCATTCTCCCATGAATTCTGTCAGCTCCACACTCTGCTTCAGCTCTGTAGACAGGACTGGCCTTCTCTCTGCCGGGGGCTGTCACCAGGACATCACCAGTGCCTCTTGGGTACCTGTGAACAGCATTTGAAACTGGACTGCTTGGGCTCAGTTGTGGCTCCATCATAGCAACCACGTCACCTTGGGCAAATTACTTACATTCTCTGGGTCTCAGTTTCTTCATCTGTAAACTGGGAGCAATAATAGTATTTATCTCAAGGTTGTAATGAGGATTAAATAAATTAACACTCACTTTGATGTAAAATGCTTAGATGTAGGATGTCTGCTTAATGCAAAATGCTTAGAACGGTGCTTGGCACATAGTAAGTTGTATATAAATTCTAGTTATCATTATTATCAGCAACTTAAGTTTACTTTATTAACACCAAAAATTTTAATATTCGTTCTTGTTGCCATAGAGATCGCCTCCCTTAGAAATGGAGAATCGTATGACACAGTCACTTCTGATCTATTGTATAACTGGATTTTCAAAATCTAAAGATATAACTCAGAATAATTGATTTGAGTGTTATCTTCATGTGTTTTACTTCTCTCTCTGACCCCTTCATTTCTTATTTTTCTATTATTGTTCGGTACAAGTATGATAAAAATTACCCACATCTGTTATTTATCTTTCCATCCTGGGGCAAGGCAAATGTGTATAGTTCCCTCAAGATAACAGGAACCATATGGAGCCCATGGAATTACACGTATTATCAGTTTACAAATTCAAGCTTTTCCAAAGACGGTCCACGAGCAGCCCGGGATTCGTGGGTGCAAGAGCTTACACTGTGATGTTTATATTCAGCGAACATATTGGTGTAAAACATGCTTGCAGCTGGTGCCTCATCAGAGCGAGGGGGCTTCAAAGTGGTTCCCAGTGGTTCTCCAACTTTGCTGTACATTAGAATCGCTTCAGGGACGTTTAAAAATCCCTATGCTCCACCACACCCCACAGCAATAAGAGCCTGTTGGGTAGAACCAGTGGCATCAGTTGTTTTTTCTTTTAATTTTCAAGGCAATTCCAACGTGCAGGCAAGTTTGGGAAACAGCAAGAGCTTTAGAAAAAAAAGACTGCATTATTTGGTCACTGTAAAGGAAATGCTAAAAGACCAAAACACACCTTCACCTGGAGCCATTTTTTGCCATCCCAATTAGGTGATGCACATGTTTGGGTAAAAATTTCATCCTACTCGGGGCTGGCCCCGTGGCCGAGTGGTTAAGTTCGCGCACTCCGCAGCAGGCGGCCCAGTGTTTCGTTAGTTCGAATCCTGGGCGCAGACATGGCACTGCTCATCAGACCACGCTGAGGCAGCGTTCCACATGCCACAACTAGAAGAACCCACAACGAAGAATACACAACTATGTACCGGGGGGCTTTGGGGAGAAAAAAGGAAAAAATAAAATCTTTAAAAAAAAAAAAAAAATTTCATCCTACTCAAACCCCTATTAGCAGCCCTGGAGTACTATACCTCAAGGATATCCTTCTCAAACACAGCAAGCACAGATTTGACCAGGCCCAGAGGATTTAATCTTGCTCTGTTAAAAAAAAAAAAAAGAGAGAGAGAAAGAGACTGAGAAAAGAAACTCAATCCATTCATCCAATTTTCAAGTCAATTGCTATTCATTCAACAAGTTACATCCTGGTCTTAACACAAGCTCTGTGTCTGTTATGCTTAATCACATACAGTTGGCCTTCAAACAGAGATCAGAAGGTGACACACAAGGTACGTTCAGGCACCAGCTGGCTCCAATTCAGTGTCCTGGAAAGAGTCGTGCTGAACAGTGGGTCACTTTTCAGAGGATGGCCCACGGGACGCCGCTCAGAAGATAATTTGCTTTGATCTCGAAGGGCATTTTCACTCTCGTGAAAAATCTCTGGGTCTCACAGCTCCCTACAATGGTCTCAGTGTCTACAGAATCCTTTCCCCAGTTGTCTTCTTGTTGCAGAGAAACAATGAGAGACTTGAGTTTACTGTGAAGAGCTGTGTTGCCGTCAAGAATGGGATCCTTCATCTTGGGTTTGGTTTTCTTTTTAAGAGAAATAACCTTTCAAGCAATAATTCCCCTTTGATATGTGAAATTGCTTTGCTGCATGGAACCTGCTCCTGATTGGTTCAGATAAGTGATTTTAGTGATTACAGTTTATCTGTAAAATGAGGGACAATGCTTTGAAATAGCGTAATCTCTGAAGCTATTTCTAGTTCTTAAATCTAAGAGTCTGGTTCTGAGCATCTAGACTTAGCTTCATGTAGAGTTGTTGAAGTCAGACAAAGATTAACTACCAATTTCACAACTTATCTTGGGCAAGTTACTTTTTCTTTCTGGACCTCAATTCCTGCACCTCCAAAAGGGAGCTTATGATTATAATTGCTCCCTGGAGCTAGAGAATCAGATGGCTAGACGTGTGGCTTCTAGAATCAGGCTTCGGGGTCCAAACGCCTGCTCCAGCAGACTCAGCGATGTCACTTTGAGTGAGTTACGTAACATTGCCAGGCTTCATTTCCTCTGGGTGTAACATTGGGAAGTTTGCAATGAACACTGCACAAGGTGATCACAAGAATTAAGAAAGTGAATGTGTATTAAGTTTAGCACAAAATCTGGCAAATAATGGATATTTAAACATAAAATCATTGCTCTCGTCATCATATCATCAGTGTAAAAGAGACTCCTTAAATAAAGTCCTGGTAGATACTCGAGGCCTGCACACTCTCACGCCTCTCTGTGCCCCCTTCTTTCCCAGGGTCCTCAGTCCCCAAGGCCTTCTTAACACCTGAGACCAAGGCTGCCGGCTCCCTGAGGACAAGGAACCTGGCTTGTCTTTCACTCTCCAACGAGTAGCCCTATTCCTGGTGCTCCATAAATACTCAGAGAATGAATGAGTGAATGAGTGAATGAATGAAAATGTTTGTGAATTATGTGAGGGATGTGATAAGTAGGACAGTGATGATCGGGGAGGATGACAGAGAGAGGCCTCAGAGAAGAAATTTGAAATTATTTGAGGGAGAAGGGGAAAAAAAAATCAATGAATAATAACAAAAGTTCTTAAGGGGCATGTTACAAATAAAGTAAACCTCCTTTTCTATGAATCTGTCTAATGGAATAAATAATTACATATAGGATTAAGTAGATTCTCATACTCTGGCCACAATGTGGCCAGCAGGGGACTTTTTGTGAGCAATCATAATTGCTCTCCATAATGTCAACATAGAAGTTAAGTTTCCGCCTTGCATATTATAACTAGATAATCCCCTTCTAAAAGTGCCAAAGCGGTGCAAAATAGAGGAAAATATGTGTGCAAGAAACTACTGGATTTCTATAAGATATAGCAGAAATGAGGCAGGATGAAGACAAGGTCCACCAATTCACAATTCACTGGGTGAGAAGATGCAATTTCCTCAGCAACAGCCCCTAAGCTGTAAGTACCAGCGCCAAGGCCAGCCCAGGGCGCGTCACTTGAGGAGTTTCATCCTACCAGGCTCTGAAGGCCATTTGGAGAAGGGACACAGTTCCCCCACGTATCCTGACGTCTGAAAGCAGCCGCAGGCCATAACCAGGGACCTCAAGGAGGCACTTGTGCCACGAGGAAGTGGGAGTCTTGGTCTGAGCTGAGGAACCTGTGACAAACAGGGACAAGGAGCTCTGCGTCCCTGGCTCCAATTCCTTCCTTACTTCTCATTTTCAGAAACTCTGTATTAGCAAAATAAAATCAGAAAATCTAATCTTTTCCCTTCTCTCTTTACCTGAACTACTCATTGTCTAAGAAAATCTTCCATAGTTTCCCAAAGAGGTAAAATATATATTTCCTCTGTAGCGATGAGCAAATGGACCCAAATAACCAAATTTATTAAAAGGCACAGAAATGTCTTTTAAAGATTCTAAGGAGTCGGAAACAATGTCCTTTAAAGAAACAGAATTACTACGTGAAATATGTCAGGAAATGAACTTTAAAAAGTCTGTCATTCCTATTCTTGATAGAGTTTAGGAAACTATTAAACACGGAATAGGCAGTCAGAGACGGAAACATGCAACTTGAGAGAAGAACAGACGGCGCGGAGCATGGAGGTAAAAGCCATGTCTATGTAATTGAAAGCCCCAGTGACAGCAGTGAGAAGCTGAGTTTATTGCAGCAAAGATAATCAGTGATGTGCAAACCCAGTTTAAGACAATCTTCCAGAAAAAAATGCAACATATTATCTTTATTTTTATTTGCATGAAAAACTCTATAAGATTACGTAAAATACAAGAAAAGTAATTAAATATTGCGGGTGGTGGTAGTGGTAATGGGCAGGCGGGAGTGGAATGGGAGGAAAACTTCTGCCTAAGAAAGAAATTTCTATAAGAGAAACTGATATTTATTTTACTTTTGAACAAAGCAAATGTGCTATATATTCGAAAATATATGAAAACAATGAAAATCCTATAAACTTGCTATTTAGAAATATTAAGATAATAGCAAAAGAAAAGAAGAGACTTTAAAGTGGCTTCTGGAGAGAGTAAGTGCTGGTGGTGTGGGGGATACTGTCATCTTTTTTTCAAAAACTTGTAGTTTTTGACTTGTAAAACTGTGCATATGTATTTTTATATTAAAAAAATGAAACATTCTCCCAGAAATTAGAAGGAAAAAGAAGTGTAGACCCAGCAGGAAAGACAGCTATAGACATGACCAGCAGGAGAAACAGAGCAGAGGGAGAGAAAATAACCAAAGATGTGACGTAGAAAAGTTTATTAAACTGAAGAAGTATTTGTGATGTGAGAGCAAACAGGCTTACTGAATGTAAGGCTAAATAAATAAAAAGGGACCGACGCCAAGACAAGCCCTAGGGAAACATTCACATTGCACAGATGATACCAGGCTGGCAAAACTCTCCTCCACAACAATACATTGTGCTCATGGCTTCTTCCTTTCTCCGTCTTCAATACCAACAGCATATTAACGGCCAGCTTTTCTGGTTTGCTAAGACCCAGGCACTGTGCTTAGGTTCGCATGTGAATCTTGAGGACAGTACCATGAGGTAGGAAGCTGAGTATCAGAAATGTTAAACAACCTGCCCGAAGAATCAAAGCCAAGAGCTGAACTCGTGCATCCCGGGCAGATGGCCAGGGCCCCAAGTCCCAGCACAGGCACAGGACAAGGAGGCAGCAGCTCTCAGGTCAGCCGCACACTCTAGAATTTCCTAGAAGGCTCTTTGCAATCCTGATGTCCAAGCTTTACTCAGAAAGAGTCTAACTTAATTGGTCTGGGGCTGGGGCTCAGCTGTTAGATTTCATCCAATAATTGTAGATTCTAATGTGAAGACTCTAAATGTTAGATCTAATGTTAGATTCTAATGTGAAGCCAGAATTGAGAATTGTTTTATCAAAACAAAACTTAAAGGATAAAAAATGTGTTCCAAGCAGACCCAAGATTAGGTGACGAATGAGGCTCTTAAGGGCAAAATTTAAGGGAATATCAGAAAATTCAGTAATCAAGAGAAATAGCATTTTAGCAAATAATAATGATAATAATAATAAATTATAATCTGTGATGCACAAAATTTCCAATTTCCAATGCTGCACTTGTATGACTAACCTCTCCCTCACCTTGCCCCGACAGATCCTGTCTTTATTTAAAATTTTGATATTTTGTGCATCATGGATTTTTGCTTTAATTTTGAGGTTTTAAAATATTGCATCGAAATATTATGCTCTTGATTACTGAGCTGTTTTGTATTGTTCTATTCTATTTTGCACGAGTAATACGGAAAAGTATATTGCTCTATCTTCCTCACTGTCCTACAAGTTTATGCCTAAACAATCATTCCTGAGTGAAAGCGACCGGAAGTCACCCGTCAGGAGCGAAAGGCTTCAGAAAGTGCAGACTCCCCGCATGCCCGCTCCGGGAGATGCGCAGCGCCCAGCGGATGGGCGGCTGTGCATCTTCCTCCAACATGAATGAGCGATGGAGGCGAAAAGTCCATAAGTCAGCTTAGATGATAATGGTTAATGCAGATATGAAGCACAATGTGAATGTCAACAGTGAGTCTTGAAATAGAGGACTGCTAATGTAATGGAAAGAAATTAATAATCTGTATCTCAAGTTCTAAATAATATCAGAAAAACTAGGAAATGACAGTTTAGCGAGGAAAGAAAGCATATGTCATTTACCATCGTTCAGAGAGGAAATGAAGAGATCTTTTTTTGGCCTTTACAATATGTTTGAGGTGAAATGCACATATGATAAAATCAGTCATTTTAGAGTGAACAATTCAGCGGCATTTAGCACATTCACAGTATTGGGCAACCACCCCCTCTACCTGGTTCCAAAACATCTGCATCACCCTGAACGGAACCCTCACAGCCATGAAGCACTTGCTCCCCCTTCCCCTTTCTCCCAGGCCCTGGCCGCCACCAATGTGCACTCTGTCTCTATGGATTTATTTTTTCTGGATATTTCACATAAATGGAATTATACCATATCTTTTGTGTCTGGCTTCTTTCACTGAGCATAATGACATTTTCAAGGTTGATCCATGTTGTAGCATGTATCAGGACGTCATTCTTTCTTTTTTGATGAGGAAGTTGGTCGCTGAGCTAACACCTGTGCCAGTCTTCCTCTGCTTTTTCTGTGGCACACTGCCACAGCATGACTCCATGAGTGGTGTGCAGGTCTGTGCCAGGGATCCGAACAGGCAAACCCAAGGCTGCCAAAGTGGAGTGTGCAAGCTTAACCACTACGCCACCGGGCTGGCCCAAGGACGTCATTCTTTTTTTATGACTCATAGTCCATTGTATAGACCACATTTTGCTTATCCGTCATCCATGGATGGACATTTCAGCCGTGTCTACCTTGTGGCCCCTGTGACTGTGCTGTTGTGAACATGCATGTATATGTATTTGTTTGAGTGCCTGTTTTCAAACTCTTAGAAGAAAACCTAAGAGTATAATCTTGGATTTAGCAATGGATTCTTGGATATGACACCAAAAGCACAAGCAGCAAAATTAAAAATAAATTTGACTTAATTACAACTAAAAACTTTTGTGCTGTAAATGATAGTATCAAGAAATACAAAAGATAATTCACAGAATGTGAGAAAATATTTCAAATCTGGGTACATGGAACTTGTGTCCAGAATATACCAAGAATTCTTACAGCTCAACAACAAAAAAACAACAACTCAACTTTAAAAATGGGCAAAAAATATATATATATAAAGAGCCAATAAGTATGTGAAAAGATGCTCAACATCATTTGTCATTAGGGAAATGCAAATCAAAACCACAAGGTGCCACGCCACATCTACTAGCTGGCTAGAATCCAAAAAATGGAAATAACAAGTGTTGGCCAGTTGTGGAGAAGCTGGAACCTTCACACATTGCTGGTAGGAATGTAAAATGATTCAGCCACTGTGGAGAAGTTTGGTGGTCTCTCAAAAAGTTAAACATAAAATTCCCATGTGATTGAGCAATTCCAATCCTGAGTATATACACAAAGAACTGAAAACAAATACTTTTTACAATTTTAATCATGGAAATCTTAGAGTATATTTTTCGGTGAAAGTTAACTGCTAATAGAATAAACACATAGGGTTAAAAAAAAGCTAATTTAGCAAAGCACAGAAAACAAAAACAAAAAGATTGAAGTAACACAACAGATATCTCTTAGGAAAATAAATGTAAATGGGTTAAATACTCCCATTAAAAAAAAAGCAACACACAAAAAAGAGTATTAGAATGGCTCAACCCACACGCTTCAACTATGCGTTTGTTTTTGTGAAAGACCTAATACTAACCAGCGGGTTTAGCAGGGTCTTATAAGCCGAATCTGGGCGGCAAGAGTCACAGCCACCAAACCTGCGTGGCACATCTTCTGCTGTGTCAGTGCAGACACCGCCTGAGCAGGTTTCCACCATGTTGAGTTATTTTGGGCATGAATACCCACTGTCGTCTGCTGAATAAATGTGTTCAGACTCCTGCCCTTCTCTTTGAATATAATGTTTCTCTGGTCTAATGTAGACAATCGCAATATTCTGTATTGATAGAAAACCTTTCATTCATGCGATTTCAAGTACTTGAGCAGAACAAGCAGCTCTAACAACCTCCCCTGGTCCGTGAATGCCCACCTGCAGGAGCGCTTGCCGTTTCCCTGGGGCACCGGGCCAATCCAGGCATAATTCTGCCTCCAGTCATGTTTTTTCTCCTTTCATCTTAGAAAATATGCTACAGTACCGTGCATCCCAGCTTTTCTAAGTCTTTTTCCACAAAAGTGAGTGTCCACAGAGGGTCACCTCTTGTTTGAAGCCTTTTCTTTCCCTCCTCCCACCACTACCCCCACCCCACTCAGCATCCCCAGCAGAACCAACTACTTCCTCCGTTTCAACCTCCGTTGTGGCCTGTTCACGTCTCTACCTTGGCCCAGTTGGGACTATGAGCTTTGCAATTAGTTTCTAGCTCCTCCACTAACTAATTGTGTGCCTTTGTGTCTCAGTGTTCTCATCTCGAAAAACAACATAGCACCTGGACTGACCACAAAGAATTGTTATACAGATCACAAGAGGCAGTGCAGGTAAAGAACGTAGGACAGTACCTGGTGCGTGGGAAGTGCTCAGTTACCTGCAGTCGTCAATAGTAGGGATCCCAGTAGTTGGGCTAGCTTCACCATCATCCTTATCACTATTATTTTGGCAGTTTCAATAGCTTCTTTGCATATACTTATTCAAGTGTCTTTCCCTAGGAGGTTGTCTCTGAGCCTGTGATGATGGGGCCCCAATGCGTTTGACCTTGTTTTCCCAGCATCAAGTGTAGGACCTTCATAAATTTTGAATGAATTTGTGAATGCACTGCTTTCGCTCACAGTTAGCGTTTTTCGTCTTTTTTCTGTTTTCTAGACAAATCATAATCCTCAAACAATCAACAAATGGCAGTTTAGACTCAGTTCCAACCTTCTTTGCCTTGTAAGCTGTTTATCCAAGCAGTCAGCAACTCTGACAGATTTGAAATTCAGCTCAGGCCAAAAAGCTAAGTCAAGGGAGCTCGCGGCCCAGGGAGGAGGAGAGAAGCGCTTGGAAGGAGAGCTGTGCTTGTGGTGAAGTAAAGCCGCCCACCCCTTAGTAAAGAGAGCCCTCTGTTTCATATGTCTGATTCTTTTTATCTGAGTTGCAGCATCTCCAAATTCAATTAATTTTGTAATTTTATTTGTGCCTATTGATAAGATCCCATGGAATCTCAGTGTGATGGGATTGAAAGGTTCAATGCAGTGTTTGTATTTCCTCCGTAACAGCTTGAGCAAGTGCTTAACGGAAGCTTCCAGTTGCTGGGACCCGCTGCTTCCCTAAGAAGCCTGGATGTTACAACTACAGCACACGTGAGCTATATGACTGCCAGGTGTTTACCAAGGCACTTGCTAGATGCTTTACATATGTCATCCGTAATTCTCAGAGAAGTTCTGAGAAGCAGATATCATAGAATGAGTTAGTAATAGTGTTAACTGCAGGTAAGAGAACATTTGACATACGTGGCTTAACCATTATTTATCTTGTGTGACAGGAGTGTGACAATGAACAGCCAAGGACTCACTCAGCCATTCCACAATGCTACCAGCGACCCTTCCAGCTCTTTCCAGCTGTCCCTCCCGCCATCTTTAGCCCATCAGTGTCGTCCTTGTGCTCGGCACCTCAGGATTCAAGATGGCTGCCAATTCTCTAGGCATCAGGTTGCCACCAGCAGCCCAAGTGGCAGGCAGGAGACAAAGGCTTATTCCTCGTGAGGGTCAATCCCAAGGTCACACAGTATTTCAATGTGGTACAGCAATTTGAAACCAGATATTCTAATTCCATAGTTTATGACCTTGCATGTTACCACTCTGTCCTTTTGTACAAACACATATAATAGAATGTCTGGAATCAAAATGTACACCATAGGGGCTGGCCCTGTGGCCAAGTGGTTCAGTTCGCGTGCTCCACTGCAGGTGGCCCAGTGTTTCGTTGGTTCGAATCCTGGGCGCAGACATGGCACTGCTCATCAAACCACGCTGAGGCAGCGTCCCACATGCCACAACTAGAAGGACCCACAACGAAGAATATACCACTATGTACCGGGGGGCTTTGGGGAGAAAAAGAAAAAAAAAAAAATCAAAATGTACACCATAAGCTGGAAAAGCAAAAGACTGCTGGGGAAGGGAGGCAGAGCGTAGGTGGTTGCCCGAGAATCCCTTCGTCCCTCTGGTTGCCTGGTCCCTGCTCTCAGGTTGTGCTGACTGTCCTGCTGCCCATTGGATAGGTCCCTCAGAAACAACTCTGGTTCTCACATTTTCCTGTAAACCTGTCACTATCCAAATTCTTACTTATTTAAAAGGAGCCATACATTTACAGCCACAGGGACAAGTTGGTGGCTGTAGGTGGTGTGGGGGCTGGTAAGTGACCCAAATGACCTAAAATGTATGGCAACCCTCATCTTCTGCCTCTGAGTTGTTGTCTGGGTTTGAAAGTGGAAACTGATTTTGAGTTAAGGTGTGCTAACAATTCCTTCTGCAAAGCTGTTACGTCACAGGCACTTCTCTGTGTGGGATTCTCCCTAACTCAAAAGAGCAAACATCAAAGTATCTTTCCAGAAATTTCTACTGGGAGTAAGAGTGGGGAGAGCTCTTCCACACATCAAGGCTTTTAGATAAGAAAGCTTTGGAGGCAGGCAGCCTTGGTTTGGAACGCCAGCTCTGCCGCTTATTGGCTTAAGATTATCAACCTATTTCATTTCTTTGAGTCGCTTATTTGTCAAAACAAGGCCGACAAAACTGACTTCTTGAGTGTTTGTGGCCAGAAAGTGAGGCAAAGCTCGGACATTGCCTGGTACACAGCAGGGGCACACTGCTGTCACTTCCCCAGGGCCCCTGCTGAACTGGCCCATTTCCACCCACTTGCATCAGGACCAAAAAGCCGACCTGCTCCAAGGCCCAGTGTCTAGGCAGCCTTAGAGGGAAGAAAAGCAAGTACACTGAAGCCCCCTTTTCACCTTCGGCGGCCATCAAACACAAACCCCTGATGTCATGGGTCAGATTTCCACATTACAGCTAAGGGAAGCCAGTTGCCTCAAAGTGGAAAAACTCTCAGCAATTAAGAAAATTCATAGATATTTCTCAAAACTCCTTGGGGCCCTGATTGGGGGAAAGAGGAGGATGGGGTAGTGGTATGTATTTTATCCAAAGCTCAAATAAATCCTGATCCAATTAGAAACACCACCCAGAGATGCACAAAGACCAAGAGACAACGAAAAGGCCAAAGAACTATTTCGAGATTTCCCCATTCGGGACGGCAGGCAGGCAGGCACGTAGGCCCCGGGCTCCCTTCTCGGTCTGCTCGGGCCGGCCCTGGGTCAGAGCGAGAACCGTCCTCCCTCACTTGTTCTTATGCACAGCCTCCAACGGAGATTTGAGAGACCTCGTTTTTTCCCAAACTTGATAGCGTCTCACTCCCTAATTCGGAGAGCAGATGCTTTTGGTGCAGCCTTGGAAGTCAATGCCTTTTAACAAATTTGTTTATTTATCTTTTTTTTTCTTTTACAGAAATTTTTGCACAATTTAAGCATATTCTATCCAGGGAATATTTCTATCCGGGTTTCACTTTGGGTTCATTTTTCCTTCTTTGCTGGATTTCCAACTTAATAGGGAACGGCTGGATACTGTAACTTTTGGGCACAAATAGTGAAAAAACAAAGGGAACTTCTTTTCCAGGACCAAATTGTTTGCACTCTTTGTCTTGATGGTACCACCTGACCCCCTGGGAAGTGCTGGGTTTCTCCACATCCATCACGCTCACAGAGGCCGTGTCTGGAGCTGCAGGGCCCCCCTGGCCAGTACGGCCGATTATTCCCTACATTGTGTGCTGAAGACCAGCTGGGACGGAAAAGGTGCATTCCTGTCCAGCCACTCAGGTCACTGACCCTTTTGTGAGCTCACTCTCCTCTCTTGTTCCCGTATCTATGACCTTCCATCACTCTTCAGAGCTGTTCCAAGAATGAGCTTGTAAGGTGTCACTTTTCTGAAAAATTCTGGCTGGTAACCATTGGTATTCAGATATGAGTAAAAAGAGATGTCGGTAATAAAGCGGAACATAACAGTTAACTAGCAGACTCCTCAGGCAGTTTGCGATACCACATCCGGTGTGGCTGATGTCAGAGCTTACATGCTGTTAATCTAGCAAAAGGGCAGAAGGATTTCTCTACACCCTGGCCGTGCACATACGAAAGTGCTATCGGACCATCTGACGTTTCATCTGAGCTCATCATCTACCATTTTGAAAGTGCGCCAGCTTGATTTATATCCTTTTGCAGATTCTCTCCTTATCTGTTAAAGTCAGATTTAGATAAATTCTTAAGGGGGCAAAGGTTTAGCTGCTCAAAATCAGAGTCATAAGTAGGCCTGGAAATTCCCCATCAGGGAACGCCAGTATTTCTTGGTTCTGCCCAGGCTAAGAATTTGGAAGGAATGGAGGAATGGGCCAAAACTCTTCGACCTCAGACATTTTTTCTGAAATGAATGAAGGCAGTCTTTGCGATTACACATGTTGGAAGCATTGAAACTGGCTGGGTTCCCTCGAATACCTTGCCCTAATTAAGCCGGTTCTGCAGTGTGTCTTGTGTACAAGCAGAGTACCAGGGATTGCACACTCGGTGCCTGTAGAGCCACATGGCAGGGCAACATGGGAAGGGTGTGGGATCCTAGAGCTCAGGGCTGGAGACAGCCGGAGAGAGCATCCACTACCCAAAGGGACAGCCACTCCTCTGCTCCCATGTGAATGCAAGCGTGGCAAGATTTTCTGATTTTTTTTCCCAAGAAAAGTCAGAAATCCTGACACTTAGGTGAAATCTTTAAATGTTGACAACTAATTCAAATTTTTAAAAAAAATTCTCTCTGCAATCCTCAGAGTCTGCTGAATTTGGCCTATTTATCAGTTTTTAATTTCTGCAACAGACTGGTACCTGAGAGTTTGTGTCTACCTGCACAATCTGGGGCTTGGTGAGTGGGGAATTTCAGTGTCCTTTTCCCCGTGACATCCTGGAGAGTCTGTCACTCAGTCCTTCCGCATGGAGAATGGAGTATGATGCAAGCAGAGGGCTGCTTACCCCCAAGGCATCCTGTGGGCCTTCCACCGAGGCCGACATGCGTTGGGGGTTGACTCAGTTACCCAGGCGTTTGTTTTCCATAGGTGCTGTAACAGATGACCACCAGTTTAGCAGCTTAAACAACACAAATCTGTTCCCTCACCGTTCCGTAGGTTAGAAGTCTGACTCGGCCCTCACTGGGCTAAAACCAAGCCGTGCACAGGGCTGTATTCTCTGTTGGAGACTTTCAAGGAGAATCCTCTTCCTTGCCTTTTTGAGCTCTTTTGCTGCCTCCTGCATGGCTTGGCTCACAGCGTCGTCCATCTTCAAAGCCAGCGCTGGCAGGTGGAGTCCTCACATGGAGTCTCTCTGACCTTCTTCTGTCATCTCATCCCCTCTGACTCGAACTCCCTGCTACCCCTTCCAAGTTTGAGCATCCTTCTGATTATGTTGGGCCCACCTGGTGATCTCCTATTTTAAGGTCAGCTGCCTGGCATCTCTAACGCTCCTCGCCGTGTTCATACGCCGGAACACATGCACAGGTTCCGGACATTGGGACGCGCACGTCTTCGGGGGTCATTCTTCTGCCTGCCGCACGGAGGAAGGTCTGTGAAATGCGATGGGAGGAGCTGAGGCTGGAGCTCTGGAGCAGGATGAGGGCAGCACAGCTCTTAACCCAAGGAGTGCACTCTCCTCTCACTCTCCAGGAGCACCCGGTGAGTGAGAGGAAACTCCTGCTCATTTATGATGCGGTGCTTACTTAATCTGAGGGTATTAGACCTTTGCTTCTTTTTTTTGTTTTTTTAACTTTTTTTTTTTTTTGAGGAAGGTTAGCCCTGAGCTAACATCTGCTGCCAGTCCTCCTCTTCTTGCTGAGGAAGACTGGCCCTGAGCTAACATCCATGCCCATCTTCCTCTACTTTATATGTGGGATGCTTATCACAGCATGGTGTGCCAAGTGGTGCCATGTCTGCACCTGGGATCCGAACTGGCAAACCCTGGGCCGCCAGAATGGAACATGCGAACTTAACCGCTGTGCCACTGGGCTAGCCCCGAGGCCTTTGCTTCCTATCATTGTGGGTGATCAGAGTTTGCCATCCCAAAAAGTGTCTTTTTGGCTTGATCTTTTTTAAGAACAAAAGACCCAGAAAGAAACTTTGACCTTCCCGGAACTGCCTAAAAGAACTTAAGATAGAAGGCCTGTTCCAGAAAGGAACTAATATCGTAAGGTAACTGTAAGTATAATATAAACTCAGTGTGCTAGACGGAGAGCACTAGCAAGCCCATTTGTATCAAGTTCTCTCTCACTGTCTACAGAGGGCCCGGCAAACACTTGCTTACTAAACATTTGCTTTTCCACCTCCATGTGAATTGCCTTCCTTCCCCAGAAGTCCCAAACCACGACCCCCAGCATCCTCCTCTGTCTGTAGCTGAGGAGGGTATTTAAGGTGGTGGCTGCTGCCATTTTGGTGAATTACTCAGATTTCCTGAGTTTCTCCCATGCATACATGTTATCAAAATTTGTTTGATTTTCTCCTGTTATTCTGTCTCATGTCAGTTTAATTGTTAGGCCAGCCGGAAGGACCTAGAGGGCAAAGGAGTAGTTCTTCCTCCCTGACATCATCATTCCTTCTCTTGTTGAGCCTGAGAACCGCTGGCTGCCCCCAGAGTACCCAAACCAAGTGCAAACAGCTGTGAAAGGGGCAAGGAGACCACCGAAGGATGAACGTGGAAGCAAGTCTTCTCTATTTCTGCTTTAAATGCCTAGTTTTCTAGAATGTGTACTTACGTTTCACAATTTCTGTATCTCATGGGGCATTTCAGCATAATATTCCTTCAGTTATTTTTGCATTTTAATCACAGGAAGCTCTTTTCAACTGTACTTCTCTCCCCTAATCTTCTGAGGCTCACATTGTCTTCACTACTTGGCCGCTCACTTTTCTCCTTTGCATGAAAAAGACAAAAAGATTCAGATAGCAAATGCCATTTCCTGTCTACCTTAAAACCAAGGATTTAGCTTTGTTTTTCTTTGTTGTTTTTTTTAACTTACTAAATTTTATTGAATGACTTCACCGCCTTTCACAGTGTGTTAGGGCTGGGTTGGGAAGACTAAGAGAAGATTCCAAAATGGATAAATGTCCCCTGGTCCTCATTCCATTTTTGAGTGTATAAAAGAGGAAACAGGAGAAAAAAGGACTGGGTGTTGGAGAGCAGAGAATGCCCCATGGGGGCTACGAATGGAACTAATGGGCTTCAAAGGGCCAAGCTGGAATGTTGCTCTTATCATCTGTTTTTCTGCCTTTAAATATCATGTTAGTGCTGTCATTGAAAGGAGAGAATATTCCAAGTTGGGTGGCAAAAGTTGAAATCAGGATGGGAGGTCAGATTTAGTGCCGTGGGGGAAGGCAAGGAGATGACCAGGGATGGGGGTCCCCTAAATTTCATCCCATTTCACACGAGTTTTGGTCAGTGCCTTGCTCAAAAATTTTTATGGTCATAAATGTATGCTACCTTGTGAAATTCCAGAGACAAAAATATCCTATCAAAATAAAACTACAAAATTGTGAATGTTGGTTATTGATGTTGCTCTTGCAATGCTCGTATTGTGATCGCCTGGAAGTGGCCTGTCTTCCTCTCTAGGTGAGACTTTGAGGAAGGGATGGATCCTGACTCACCCTGTGTCTACAAACTTGAGTCACACTTAGCACCTGGAAGGTGCCTTGTACAGACATGATCTAAATTCTATTCTGTACCACTCCCCCCAGCTCATAACATCACAAGAAGGCAGTGCTAGGCAGGACTTTGGCCCCCATGACCTTCACCCCTTTGAGTTATGCCTGTGATTGTGCTATGGAGTTACGGCTGGTAATCACTGACCTTGTGATAGAGGGAGCATCGTGAATTATCCAGGTATCACATGGGCCCTTGCGAGCATAAGAGGAAGGCAGACGATGCAGCAGAAGAATCAGAGGCAGAAGAAATGTGCAGCGTGAGGAGATGCACGCCATTTCTGGTTCTAAGATGTAGGCACCACGTGCAAGGAATGGAGAGAGGCCTCTAGGAGCCAAGGGCAGCCCCAGCTGAGAGCCAGGAAAGAAATGGGGATCTCAGTCCTACAGCCGCACGAAACTGAATTCTGCCGACGACCCAGACGAGCTGGAAGTGGATTCTTCCCCAAAGCCTCCAGAAGGAATGCAGCCTGCTGACACCTTGATTCTGGGCCAGTGAGACCCATGTCAGACTTCTGACCTACAGAACCAGGAGGTAGTAAATTTGTGCTAAGTCACTAAGTTTATAGTGATTTGTTACAGCAGCAATAGACAACAAACACAGACACCGTTTGTGGGTCCCTGAGAATCCTTCTCCTGACCACTGCACGCTCGGTGTCTCCAAGGAGAAGTGTTCCTTCCCTCGTCTGGGGACGGAGCAGATACTCCTGTTCCCCTCGTCCGGCACTCCTAGCACAGGTAACAGTGCTAGCCCGGTTTCCTCGTGGATCTCTTTTCTGAAGCAGTTGAGTGTAAGTTCCTTGAAAGTAAGGACTAAGTATTAGGCCTCTTTATCTCTTACTGAACAAGGCTTAGGAGAAGCCATTTATTTCTGCCCAGCAGATGTCCAAAACCCTTTGGGGAGAGAGATGAGGATAGGCCCCATCAGAGGATAGGCCTGGCCTGGAGTCTACAGTGGCGAATCCGACAATCAGGTGAGAGTGTCGAACTCCTACCCACGAGCAGAGGCATTGCCAAACCCAGCGGAGAAGCAGGTCAGATAAAGCAACTGCCCTAGGAACCCAGATCTCTGGAGCCGGGGATGAAGGCAAGTACGAGCGGCTGGGAGCAGCGGGGAGGACCCGGGAGATTACCTGAAACATCTGCTGGGGTGGGAGATTTGCCTTGTGAGTCCGCTGAGATGTGATTGGCCTGACTTAAAGGGTCCAGGGCAGTGTGGGTAATGTGTGTCCAGAGAATCCTATTTCTCTAGCAGGCAAGTGACATCCATCTCCCCATCACCAGACCACCACAGAGGGAGAATTTCTAGCCAGTGTGTTATCTCCAGTATTCCAGCGATTAATTCCACCCCCAAAGAGTTCTAGAGTCCAAATTGACAACTAAGCAACTTGAGTGGGCCTTGCATTACCTCACGTAGTCCCATAACCGAAGTCCAAAGTTTCAAAAATAACGTGTGTCCCAGCCCCCCTCCCCCAACACACACACACGCTTAGCTTTAACCTTGGAAAGTTCAATTGCACAGCCTCCCTTCCTTTTGGGTCTCTGGTGGTTCTCTCAGAAGAACGGATCGTCCCTGCATCAAGCTGTTCAGCTCACCAGTCCCAAGTGGGAGCCTCTCCAGCCAAGTCACCCCTGGAAACATATTTTAAACTCTTTGAGCAGAGAGAAATATTTGGATCTTTGCCTATTTTGCAAAGGCTGAGCATCAAATTACACACTCAGAGCTTCTGTTTTTTTAATATTATGTGTCTGTACTATTTAAACATACATGGAAAGTAGTATTTTTTTCCTAACAAACTAAAGCTTGCTGGCGCCAGCCTTGCGTTGGTGACTGTGACCATTGTGTGAGTTGTGTCACTGGGATGCAGTTGGAGGCTTCAGTGAAATGGTTTGAATGCACAAGATGGAGCCAGATTGGGACATGGAAGGTGGGCCTTCCCTTTGCTTTTCTGGAAAGTGGGAGAATTGCTGAACTTGCAAAGACGTTCCATTAATTACTCAAATGTCACATCCTGTGTCTCATGGTAGACCACGGAAGGTCCTCAGATAGTGAAATGTTATTCTCCTTATATTTGTGGAGACTCTTCTTAATTACAGAATTTTTCTTTTCTATAATCTTTTTTGAAGTTTAAAAAACTTTCTTAGCCCCTGTATCTAAGCTGTGTAAGCGCATGTGCTTTGTGACGCTCCATATTTCAAGAGGAAAAAGAAGAGATCTTTTCAACATATTTTCCAAGAGTCTCAGCCGCTGAAGCATCTATTTTATCTTCCCCAACTGTGCATAGTTTGCAAATGATGCAGCCAAAGGCCCTCCCCCTGGACTTCGCGCAGCGCCCAGCGCCGCCAGAGCGGCCCTCGCTTGGGAAGCAGAGAACGCTGGAGCAGCAGCTGCGCTGAAGTTGACAGTTCCTCAGTGCAGGCAGGAAAAGTTCGCTGAATAAATTAACAATATAAATACTATTTCAGGGGCTTTTTAAAGCCAGTTAAGAAAACAAGCTATTTCTAATCACTTCAAATGAATTATTAACATTCTAAGTTCTAACAACAAATTTATTACCCTGCTTCATGAAGTCAGGCATTTCAATTTTCTTTGCTAGGAACCCCCTTATTAACTTGGTTTAAGTTATTATATCTAGCTGAAATAAGTAAAATTGCATATCTTAAGTAATTGTTTTTTTCACTTTTTCCACCAGTCTTTCACCCCACTTAACCCCACCTTTAATTGTAGTAAAAAGCTGTTTGGTTATTCCCTCCCTTTCTTTCTACTAAGAACCCTGTTTTGACTTCTATGCACCTTGGTTTCGATTGAGAAGAGGTGCAAAGCCCAGGGTCTTGCTTAATTCACGGGTACCCTCAGGCTGGCTGAGAGGTGCGTTGTGTTTCACAGAATGGCTACAGAGATGGGCAAGAGTAAAATGGACCAGCGAAATCTGTCTGTGCTATGCAGTGCCGCCAATGGTCTCATAAAACAGGCCGCACTCACATCTTCACCAGTGGAAGAAGGCACGCACATCTTTGCTCCATCTACTACGTGCCACACTGTGCTAAGCACTTCAAGTGCATAGCTTATTTCATCCTCCCAGGACTCCTACGACAAAAGTACCATTGCCCCAAGGATTTCCTTTTCTACTTAGAAGGGCAGGGATTTAGGCTAAGGACCACCTGATCCCAAAGATCGTATGAGTATATGTAAAGGAATTGGTCCCTTAAATCCAAAAAAATATCCAAAAAATACAACATCTTTGAAAGAAAAGCAGAAACAATTTCACAAGCCAACCCCTTCAGTGGAATTGAATATGTTGTTGAATTTAAGGAAAAAATTGTCCTACAAGTGGTACTACAAGCAGTTGTAATAAATAGTTTTGAGGAAAATGATGATAGAGCTGCAAATCCTTGTAAACTGAATATTTTGGAGGTGGCTCAGATGGAGATTAAAGTGGGGGTTGTTTCATCTTTCTCTTTTGAGAGCTCCCCAGGCAGAGTTCTTTTCTGATTAGCCCCTGAATGGGCTGGGATGGTGAGTCATTGCTTTACAGTAAGACAGGCTGGGTTTGGAGTAGCAATGAGAGAGAAGCAATGCGAGAAGCCTCTTTAGAACGCAAAGTCAGTCACGTCCAGCCTCTCCGTCCACCCCTGCACTCTTCTGTGTTGAGTAACAGACATACTGCTCCAGCATGCTCCAGGCACCAATCCCTCGTCTGGGGAAGCCACGTCTACTTCTACCTCAAGCATCATTAAGCATTGTCCTCCAGGAGGCCTTCCCTGCCTCCTTGAATATGACTTCTCTTGTTTCTGTCCTTCTACCCAACTCCATGCCGACCTTGGTGTGTTGGAATCCCTGGTCTGCACGTTTACTTCTCAGTAGATTTCAGACCTTCCGTGGATATGCACCGTGTCTTCTCCGCTTGGCATCCCCATGTTTTACTAACTCACTTTTGCATGTTTTTAGAGTAAAAAACTCTCACGAGCCCCCTCTGAGGTCTACAAACCCAAGTTTAAGCAATAAAAGTGGCAAAAATCGTGCCCTTGATTTTTTTATTGGACTATGGAATTCTAGAGTGCCGATGGAATTTTATGTTTTGGGACTCAGTTTCCTCATCTATGAAATGTGAGATGAAATAACGAACTGTAAGTGATATCACCAAAAGCCAGAAAGAGCATATGATTCCAAGAAGATTCAGTAGTTATCGATGATTAGATTCAATATGGTTTCTTCAGGTGAAAGAATGTCTGAATTCAACTTATAAATCTAATGACAAAGAACAATAAAATGCTTTGCAAAAGCAAAATCCTTGGATACAGATAGAATTTCTTTGGGTCCAATTTTGTCTTGCAACAGGAAGAAAAATGCAACTTCAGAGCGTATCATAATCAATTCAAAAGAAAGACTTCCTTCAAAGTAAAATCAAAGTATTTTACAAATTAGAAGATATTTTAACTATCTGAACTCCAGGCAGTTGGGGAGACTACCCGGGAGTCAGCTGTCTCTGCGTTGCCCTTTTTGTTACTACAAAGGACGGTAAGAGACTCATCCCCGTAGGAGTGAGATCCACTCTTTTTTGTCAAAGAGAGTTGCACTTTCATGATTTCCCACAAAACAGCTGCAAAAAGACCTACAGTAGGGCATCTGGAATTCTTAAAAGTGACTTGAGGATTTGTGGCTAATGAAACATTGTGAAATAACACTCACCATGTTGTAAAAAACTACCCTTAACCATTTATGAGCATTCTTTAAGACAGAAATGAAAGGTGCCCTAAGCGTGTTAGTCTAGCTTGATTAGAAGAAAACACGACAGTGGCAAAGAAATAGTGTAAATAGATGTCTTGTTAGAAACCTATCTTAACACAATAAGTCATTTAAATCTCTTTTAAAAGTTATGAAGAAAGTGTGGTAAAACCCCAGCGAGATGGCTGTAGCTTAGGTGCTTGGCCAGATTCTGGAGCATCATCAATAATAACTTACATGTTCTCTAAAAATGTGGTTTCCTATTGAGCCCAAGCACTGTTCCCAGAAAAAATAAAAAGAAAGAATTCTTTTAAAGATGGTTTTCATTTTTACCTCTCACGAAACAGGACTGTCAAAATTAAAGCAATGGCCTTTCCATGGGAACTTGGGTCAAATAAACCATGTATTGTTCCATCTTAAAATGAAACATCTGGCTGATTTAAGAAGAAAACGAGCTTAATTACTCCTGAGTATCTAACAGAAAGAGGTTAACTTCAAAATCTTTATGTCTTTCGAAGGTGGATATGGAAGAAAAAAAACTATGAAGTTATTTTTGACTCAGGAAGGAGATCTGGAGGTAATTTAGTGAACACAAATTACCACTGACAAGGGAAGAAATAATTTATTCTCCTGGTGAGCCTTTTTATATGAGCGGGCAGTGTGGAGCTGTCAGCAGGGTAAAGGCATTTGGATGAATTTAAAAACAATTGAAATCCAAGTCCAAAAGCCTATGAGATATCCAGAGCATCACAGGAAGCTGCGAGACTCATTGGAGAAGTTTCATTTCTAAACTGAAGCTGGAGGGTTCAACTGTGAGATATAAATTCAGGTGGAGGAGAGTTCACAGCTAGGAGAGAGACAGATTGGAGGCATAGCTAACCCTGCTGGATTTCTGAACAAATTCTTCTCTTTTAGCCTCACTTTTAGTTTTGTTCCTGGCTCCTCAATCTAAGGGTCTCTTCTCACCAGAGTATTTTCTCACGTCTACTTGGAAGTCTTTCCTCGTCTCTGGGTCTCCCCCGCCGCCCCCCGATGGCTCCCTCTTTCAGTGTAGACCTTGGCTCACTTCACTCATGTCACTACCAGATGTAATCCACTTAGAAGAGTGTTGTCCTCTCTCTGCTGGATCCATGGGACCTGGGTGGAGTGGTACCTGGCCACACCTCCCCTCTGTGTCCTGCTTCCTCTTCGCTTGGGCATCACTTAAGACTGAAGGGATGAAAACTTAAATCGTACTTAGATCTGTCTTCTCCCGTCATTCTTGGAAAAGACGTTCATAGTCAGAGGAAAAAGCACTTCACAAAGGGTCTCCTCAGGGACATACTCAAGTTATTAACCTTGACCACCTGGCTTGTGCCTCTCTCGGCCATTTGTTCTTCTGATCTCCATGCTGTGAAACTCCACACACCTTTTGGGAAAACCCAGTTCTCCTCACTGGCTCCTCCTAGGGGCCGTCCTCTTCTCCACCCAGCGCTCCATGTCCTCCAGTCGAGAGGAAGGGGGCGCTAGAAGGGAATGCGATTGCTGGTCTTCAGCACTTGAAGTCTGGTGGAGTAAACATCTGGCCCCCTTGACATGATGGGGCTGCTGCTGAGTTGGACACACAGACGCACATGTCTCCCAAGGACAGACTTTAAATCTCAGAGAGAGAGTCATCTAGACTTACAAGCAGGAAGAGGAAAAATTGTCCGACTGCCCCATAATTTGCAAAACCGCCTCCCTCGTGACGGAGTTTTACTTCCCTATCTCATGTAGAGCACTATTACTGCCTTCCCCGACTTCCCAGTGGCCTTCTCCTCCCCTCATGCTCTACCATCTGCTGGGAATAACCATATAGTTTTGGTTAAAACACTCCTTTAAGTACACACATTCTCAGTGGACTCTTTGAATTGCCAAATAACTCAGATTCTTATTCAAGGGTCGTCAAAGTCAGGCTCTTTCTGGGGCCGGCCCAGTGATGCAGTAGTTAAGTGCATACGTTCTGCTTCGGCGACCCGGGGTTCGCCGGTTTGGATCCCAGGTGTGGACATGGCACCGCTTGGCACGCCATGCTGTGGTAGGCATCCCACATATAAAGTAGAGGAAGATGGGCATGGATGTTAGCTCAGGGCCAGTCTTCCTCAGCAAAAAGAGGAGGATTGGCAGCAGTTAGCTCAGGGCTAATCTTCCTAAAAAAAAAAAAAAAAGTCAAGATCTTTCTGGGGTAAGGAAGTTACAGTGACACTTGAGGTTATTTATTTGATGAAGATTCTGTAGCCAGTTATTGGCCATCTAATTAGATATGAAGTGGGTGGTTATATTGATAAGCTAAAGTAATGTACGTTCAAAATAATCTTAATCCGTTGGTGTGTATATATATCGGAAGTGAGATGTGTTAAACATTTGAAAACCTACCACAACTCAGGGGAACCCTGTGGCTCCCTCTGAAGATGAAACACGGGGCCCTGAGAACCAGCAGCACACCTGCCACGACCCTTCAGTGCAACGAGCACGTTTCTGGGGATTGAAGCTCTACCTCACTATTCAGAATTTTCTGTAACTCAGGCAAGTCCTGTCTTGAGCTCCATGACTCTTTCACTCTGTCTTGGGGGAAGTTTGCATGTGTGAGCAGCAGTAGTAACAGAGGAGTATTAAAAGTAGCAGTAGACCTGGGAGGGCGGGGCACACAGGGAAGTCACCAAGTGCTTTTGCCTCAGAAAAGGCAAATTTTGTGTGGAGCCAGGTAGGACTACAGAAGCTCTGTACATTTAGGACCTACCTTAGGTGAAATTGCTAGTTCCGCCGGCTGTTTGAGTCTCACCAGGGATCAGATTGTATCACAGATCATTTGCTCAGTGAATCGCACAAAATTAGGGAATCAGAGGTCCCTCACATTAACTCTACATTTTAACTCTGTAACTTCTTGGTTTCAAGCTTCTGCATTTATTATTTAAACTGGTATGGGACGGGCAGGGGGCGAGAGAGTACAAGGGGAGCAGGAGAGGGTATGCGACAGTGAGAACTTCAGCCCCGGGGGAGGGGAGGGGAGCTCAGAATGGGCAGCTCCAGGCCCGCTTGCAGTCAGTGTGTAGACAGTAGCCACGTGCTACGTGATCCACGTGTTTACCCCACGCCATTGAGAACCGAGTCTACACTGAAAGGGTATCTGTTTGTCTGTTTGTTTTTAAGGCTTATGGGAATGCACCATATAGGAGAAATGGAAAGTTAATCTACTTTATGACTAAATAAATAGTAATCTCATAGATTAGAATTAATTTTCAATTGTATTGTGAAAAATAAATGACATACATAACTAGAACAAAGATGTTTGACTTTATTTCAAGAACTGATATTAATTTAGGGGCTCAAAATATTGACTAAGGTGAATGCAAAATGACCAGGCAACTTTAATGTTATGCTGGTCAGAAAGTCTCAAAAATGAGCTCCATTTATGGGTACTTGTTTCTCTCAAAGATAAAAACATTGATTCCTAGCCATGGTTTTGAGTGGTTTTGTTAGTTTTCCGATCATTGCAAGAACTGTAAGGGAATTCTCAATTTGAAATCCCCTGAAAAGATGCAAGTACTCATTATTCAATATTTGAGTACAGTAGTCCCTCCTTAGCTGCGGCTACACCTTCTGCAGTTTGAGATACCCACAGTCAACCACAGTCTGAAAATATTAAATGGAAAATTCCAGAAATAAACAATTCATAAATTTTAAATTGCCCGCCTTCTGAGTAACGTGATGAAATCTCGTATTGTCCCGCTTGGGATGTGAATTATCCTTTTGTCAAATGCATCCACTCTGTATACGCTACCCGCTCTAGTCACTTAGTAGCGCCTACGTTATCAGATCAACTGTCCCAGTATTGCAGTATCACAGTGTTTGTGTTCAAGTCACCCTTGTTTTACTTAAGAATGGCCCCAGAGCACAAGAGTACTAATGGGGCAATTTGGATATGCCAAAGAGAAGTCATAAAGTGCTTCCTTTAAGTGAAAATGTGAAAGTTCTCAACTTAATAAGGAAAAGAAAAAAAATCGTATACTGAGGTTGCTAAGATCTATGGTAACTTCCATTACAGTATATTGTTATACTTGTTCTACGTTATTATTAGTTTTTGTTAATCTCTTACTGTGCCTAATTTATAAGTTAAACTTTATCATAGGTTTGTATGTATAGGGAAAAATATAGTCTATAAAGGACTTGGTACTATCCATGGTTTCAGGCATCCACTGGGCGTCTTGGAACGTATCCCCCACAGATAAGGGGGTGTACTGTATTGTAATGGGGGATTGGAGGTTTAGGTGGAGTCCTAAAATCAAAACATGCTATTTAATGTTGCAACTCAATAAAATTAATTCCAGGATACTCAAGTCACTAAGTTGGGAGAGAATCTTCTAGAAGAGGTTATAATTAAAGTAAGAGGGCTTCTCATCAAGACAGGGCCTCCAGACTTTGGCTCTGAGGTGTAGCCTTGTTTCCAGGGAAAGAACTTAACTTTACACATTCTTTAAACCTATCTTCACTGCTTTGAAAAAGAGAACATGAGGAAAAGCTAGAGCGAGAGAAAGAAAGAAAGAAAGGGAGGGAGAGAATTTTAAGGAAACTATGACGCATAAGGGATGAAAAGAAAGAACATCTGCTAGATAATTAGCAAATTCTTTCACAAAGAGAACATTTAAAACTTTAATGTTTTCAACACCAACTAGACCACATTGTTTTCAAAATATTGTTTACTATTATTTTCTATTCTAAATTCAGGAACTTCTTTAAAGAGGAAGGTAGGGAAGGCAGTGAAAAGAAGTCTCTTCTTCAGCAACTACCATCTCAAATCTCAATCTATCATGAAGTTTTGGTATTTAGTTTCCACCGAGAAGGGAAATGGCTTTAAATATAATTTCCCCGCTTGCTGTATATTCAATTTTGCCCTTGATTTGAACCAAATTAATTTGATATCTAAAGGCATTATTTCTTAACAAACCAAATCAACTGTATTTTTCTCTCCTTCAGTTGCTGAAGAAAGTTAAGGGGTGAATTGTATTTTTAATCACACAAACGTTAAAGGGAGCTGAGAACAGCTGAGCTCCAAATCCAGGCGGCTAATGAACAACTGGCTGCCAATTAGCCCACAAGATTGGCTGCGGTTTAAGAAGAAAAATGGAAGTGAGATAGGGCTCTATACTTAATACTTTAAAAATAAAACCATGCTTTAAGTACAAAAGGATAAAGATAGGTAAGTTAAGGAAATGAAGCTTACCTCCTATCTGAGCAAAGAGATGAAAACAAATTGAAAGTCCCAAAATTCATCGCCACAGGGCCAAAGCAATAAGAGGGACTGAGACTCCCATCCCCAAGGCAAGAGAAACAGGAAATGGAGAGAAGCAGGAAGTGGAGAGAAGCAGGAAGAGAAGAGAAACAGGAAGTGGAGAAAAGTGGGAAGAGGAGAGAAGCAGGAAGTGGAGAGAAGCAGGAAGAGAAGAGAAACAGGAAGTGGAGAAAAGTGGGAAGAGGAGAGAAGCAGGAAGTGGAGAGAAGCAGGAAGCAGCTGAGGCAGCAGCATCTGGAACGACCATGGCCTTATCCATCACTCTTCCCTGCCTCTTTGTTGCCCTCCCCCCTCTCCCCTCCTCGTCTCTTTCTCTTCCACTCCTTTCTTCTCTTCGTGCTGTCCTCTGATATTGCGTTAGGTCTCCTACGCCCTCCACTGAGCCCACCCCGGAACTCAGCAACCTCTTCTGCTCTGAGGCTCACACAAGGAGGCGGTGTGAATAGAAAGCAAGGCTCTGGCAGTCTCAGGGAAGAGTAGTAAAAGATGCTTGTTATTCCAGGCTCTGACTGTTACCTCCATGAGAAATTAGATGATTTTAGTCATTGAAAATGCACTATTTCTTGGCATCTCTCAAAATATTATGATTTATAAAATAGGAATTTTCATACATGTCCTTTAGTAAATAAAAATATGCACAGCTATTCAGTCAGCACAGTTCATTTGTGATTCTCCTAACAGAGACTTAGTTGCTCATTTAAGTGTCCTGAAAAATTACAAAATGCTGCCCTCACGCCTTCTTTCTTCCATATCTCCCTCATCTTTGCTAGTGAATTTATTATCTGGTGCATGGACCTCACAGATCTCATAGGGCAATGACTGATGCTACAGAAAAGTTCTTAACAGCTCATTGAGTTCAACTCCGGTCTACCTATACTGAGGGTGGGAAGAAACATGTGGGCCACCCATCCTTCTGAACGTGATCCTAACTTTTCCTGCTAACTGAATTGGTAGAAATAATAATTTATTTGAGTGGAATTGTTCATACTCTCTGAGAATCCATGCTGGTAGGCAATCTGATGACACCGTCACAGAAAAAGCCCTGACATTGACGCTGCTCAATCAGGAACATTAATAAATGTTTCCATCTCCTAATGGCTCATTATATGCAGGCAGGAAATTGACTGAGCCAATTACGCTCTTCTGACCTGAAAAAAAATATTTGTAGATCTTCTCAACATTTTAGACCTGGCTGTGTAACAATCGATAAATTTTCCCCCATATGCCTGCTTTGTGCATAATATGTACCCACTGAACACTTGTAGAATTGAAAGACCCCCCCCACCCCAGAGCTCACCAAAATTTTATTCATACCCCCATGAAACAATTCTTGAGTGAGATAAGAAATACCATAATTATATCTCTTAGGGTCCAATCAGGAAAGCAAACCACTCTGGGTGTGTAAAATGGAGGGAATTTAATTTCTTATGCAGATGACAGAAGCTGAGAAGCAGAACTCAGCGTGGTGGTACAACCCAGAGAGACCGGCAAGAGGAAGGAGTTGCTACCTATCTGAGGCTGGAGGAATAGAGAAAGGTCTCAGTGTCACCTGACTCCAAAGTCAAAGTCAAAGGAGGCAAGGAGACATGAGAGAGAGAGTGTTTGGGGGGGATGCTGCCCAAGGCAAAGAGGGGAAGATATCCTGGTTTCTCCCTTCTTTCCTCCCCCATTATCTCACACCAGTGCCTGGAACTGGAACTCTGCTGGAAGACAATTGATGGAGAAGCCTGGGAAATACAGGCTACAGGGGTCAACCTCTCAGTGCTACAGAGCAGGGCAGGGAAGGGGGAAGGCAGGGAGTGGATCTGAGCACAAATGGCCCAGCTCTAGCATAATGATGGGGTGTTAACTTAGTTAATATTAGCACTGAGTATGAAATAAATTCAGGAAAGTACTGTTGTTCCTGACACAGTACACTGTGTGTGCCCGATACATTTTTATATGTCACACCTGTGCTTATATACACACACACGTATCTGGATGACTCAGAGAAGTCACCAGGGAGCTCATATGCAAAACTGAGAAGGGGGGCACTTGAAATGGCATCAAATAATTTCAGAGTTATTTTTCTCCAGTGTTGCCTAAACAATCAAAGAGGACCACTCTACACACATGTGATGTTGGAATCATTATCCTGAATTCAAGGCAGCTAACTACTTAATCTTCATTCTCTTTAGGAAAGTGAGGTTGGCAGGCCTGCGAAACCGACTGCCTACAGAATACATATTTCCCAGCAAGCCATTTTACCTGGCCTTTTTACCAGTTCTGTGAGCCCTTGGTGTCTGGCTTGTGGGTAGACCACAATTCTGACGGCAATCGGCAAGTGGGGCTGTGCCAGGTTGACTTCATTGTGATGGCATCAGAGCTGAGGTTGGGTTGCCAGTCTCAACATGCTGATGTCAAAGCCAGCCCACTCTTCCAACCTGCTTGGTCTGTTGGATGAAATAATTGGCCAACATTAAGCTAGGGACTAAAGACCAAAGGATTATTTAAGGCCCCAGTGGACTAGTTTCCCAGTACCAGCTGCTCCAAGTAAGCGCTTTAGATCATGTCACGCACAGTGAGGCAAGACTGTGGAGTCAGACAGATCGAGCTCTAAATCCCAGTTCTTTTGCTTACCAGCTCCATGGCACTAAGCATTTCAAACCTTTCATCTGTAAAATGGGAAGGGTGAAGTTAGAATTAAGGACATGGTGCACATGTGAGCTCAGTACTCTGTGTAGCATAGAGTTTCTGTTCAACCAATGACATCTACTGTAAGTGTGAATGTTCAGTAAAAATTAATCATTGACACTAATGATAATCCATGAAGGAGATAGTTTTGCAAGATGGAATATTGACCCAGCCACCAAAATAAAATTACAGTGAAAATACCCAAATCAGTTGCACATGTATGTTTAATTGATGTGTCCGCTCCTTGCTTGAGACAAAAATGTTTCTAGGCTGCTTATCTAGCAACTGACACTCAAGGCCAGGCTTCCCACACTCGCAGAGGGTGATTCTGATCCGTAAAGTCAACAGCCCCTGCAGAAGAACATTCCAAACTGGGCCAATAAATAAGGAGTCATTAGCAATACCATTACTCCTGACTTCATTGTTCTTGAGAAAACCCAGTCCTAAATATTTTTCACTTTGAATGTGTAGATTGTACTGGACTGGCTGTAAATGACATGGAAGCACTAATATTTGCTGTAGTAAAAATTTGGAGACTATGACTTTCAAACAAGACGACTATTTGCTAACGCCACACTCTCTCTCTTAGGTTTCGATGTCCCCCCCCCCCCCCTTCCCTCAGCCACTCTTCTCCTCCTACTGGTATTTCTTCTTCCCCCATGTGCTCTCTCACGCAGGGAGTGCTCACCATGGAGCTAGACATAGTTAATTATTTGTAGCAAAGCATTCAACAGGCCTTCTAGAAAATGTGATACATATCCAAGTAATTATTTTAAGGATTTTGTTACTTCAAAATTTGAGAAATCTGCACATGAGAAGAGTCCAAAAAACTCAGCGACTGCTTTTGTTTCAAGGGGTATGTTGACATATTCAGCAAATAATTTCCAAAACACTATGTGATGTTTGAAGTTGCTTTTCTATCTAGACAATGTGTGTGGCTTGAGCATCACATTTGTGTGGTGTGTTTTCTTAGATTGGCTTGCCAGGTGACCAGAAATAAAAAGCATGTCCTTAACAATCCCCCCTCCCGTGCTTGTCTCCCCCACTCGAGGGGGTTGCGTGCATTCCAACTTTACATTTTTTGCTCTAACGCCCTGTGTGGCCTGCTCAGTTTAGATTTGAACCCAGTTCAAAAAAGCACAAGTCCAGGAAAGGATTGTGCAAGAGCGCCGTGTTTACGCTGTGCCTTACATTCTTAACAACGCTGGCCATTTAATCCATAAACATCAATCCAAATTTTATGAGATTACCAATCAACTTCCCAGCAAATATTACAAATGTAAAGGCAAAAATAGAGAAAATGCTAAATAAAGCAATGTTTCCCAAAAGTTTATATAAGACGATGAGCACAAGTGCGTTGATCAAGTCAGTGAAGCAAACGTTTGCGGGATGTCTGATCTGGGCATTGCGCTGTTGCTGGGCACTCCAGGGAACACGCAAGTGAGCAAGACTCCAGGCTTCAGTCAGAAAAGTCATCCTGCAGTCCTGAGGGCTTCACTCTGCCTGGACTTGAGCACATCCCACTTCAAGCTATCAATCAATAAGGAAACATTATATCCAAGGGTGTAAAGAATTGACCTTGGGGATACGGTACAACTTACAAACTGATTAATTCTGTTTCTAATTAAGTTTTAAGGATGGCTAAGAGAAGAGTATTTTTATTACATAATTCCTCCAATTTTCCTATATTTACCCATAGAACTTTTATCACAGCAATGATAAAAGCTAAAACTTATCGAGGAGTTACTCTGGGGCTGACACTGACCTAGCTCTAAACACTTTACATACAAGAATTTCTTTAGCTGTCAGAATAGCTTTTGAAATGAGGTTCCAGTTATCTATGGCTACATAACTGGCTTAAACTCAATGGCATAAAAGCACAAGCATTTTCCCGTGCTCACAGATCTGTGGATCAGGAAATCAGACAGGAGGACTTGCTTCTCCGAGCCGTGGCTAGGAAGACTTGACCAGCCGGAGGTGGCCTGAACGGCTGTGGGCTGGAGTCACCTGGATGCTCCTCCCCACACATCTGACACCTGGCTTGGGATGATTTGAAGGCTGGACTTAGGTGAGACTGCAGATTGGGGCACCTACTCATGTGGCCTCTCATGTAGCTTGGGGGTTCTCACACCATGGCAGCCTCCAAGTCTTTGAACTTCCTACACGGCAGCTCTGGAATCCAAGAGCAAGTGTTCCAGTGAGCAAGACAGAAGCTGGACCACCTTGTATGGTCTGGCCTTGGAAGCGTTGCTTCCGCTGCACTCTATTGGTCGGGGCCGTCATAAGCCTGCTCAGAGTCAGGGAGAGAGGACATAGACCTTTCTTTGGATGGAAGGAGTGTCAAAGAATTTGTGGCCACATTTTTAAAATGCTACAGATTGTTCTTATCACAACCTGGATTCTACAGATAGGAAAACTGAAGTGTGGAGGTGCCAAGTAACTTGTCCGAGGTTACGTCTTGAATGAGAGGCAGAGGCAAGATATAAACCCAGCTCATCCGGCTCGAGAGCCCAAGTTCTTTACCAGTGGCTACGCCGCCTCTAAATTCAGCCTTGCAATTCATTGAACAAGTGTTTTGTGAGAGTTTGCTGTGTGCCAGTCTCTGTTCAAGGCCCAGGAGATGTAGCTCCAGACAATGTAGACAAATGCCCTTCTCTTAGCATTTTACATTCTGACTGGGGAGACAGAGTAGATAAGCATACACCATGCCAAGTGAGAAGGCCTGATTCTAAAATAAAGGAAGCTGGAGAAAGAGTCACAACTAGCTACTTGATTATGTTATTTCATGTAGGTGGTCACGAGAGGCCTCTGTGAAGATGTGACATTGACCTGATTGGAATTAGAATAATAATCCATTATGTGAATTTCTGAAGGAATAGCATTCGAGGCAAGGAATAGCATTACACATGCCAAAGTGTCAATCGAGGGGAAGAAGAAGAGAGAGGGAGGAAGTTTGAGTCCACTGACATCAGAGGGTACAGTCAGAGCAAAGGGCCAGAGTGGGGAGCTTGCTCGCCAAACACAAGCACCAACATGGCAGCCTGAACACCTAGAGCAGACAGTTCCCAGGTCAGTGAGAGGAAATGAGGTCAGAGAGAGACTAGAAAGCCAGATTGTGTAGGACCTTATGGGCCATTGTGAGGACTTTGGCTTTTACTTGGAATGAGTTGGGGAACCATTGAAGGATTTTGAGCAGAGAAGTTTCCTTATCTGAATAGACTACAAGGCACAAGCACGGAGGCAGGGACCTATCAGGAGGCTCCTATAATAGTTTAGGCCAACATGGTGTTGGGTCACATCAAGATGGCGGTGGTGAAGGTGGTAGAAAATGGAAAGACTGTTGATCAGTTTTGAAAGTGAAGCCTAAAGATTTGCTCATGGGACTGTGAGAGAAATGGAGATGTCAAGAGTTGCTTCAGAGGCCGGCCCCATGCTGAATGGTTGAAGTTCCGCAGGCTCCACTTCGGCAGCCCGACTTTACGGGTTCAGATCCCAGGGGCAGACCTACTCCACTCATCAGCCGTGCTGTGGAGGCCTCCCACATACAAAATAGAGGAAGATTGGCACAGGTGTTAGCTCAGGGCTAATCTTCCTCCAGCAAAAACAAAAAGCAAAAGACTTGCCTCAGGGCCACCCCCTGGCCGAGTAGTTAAGTTTGTGCTCTCCACATTGGTGGCCCAGGATTCGCTGGTTCGGATCCTGGGCCCGGACATGGCACCCCTCGTCAGGCCATGCTGAGGTGGCGTCCCACATGCCATAACCAGAAGGACCCACAACTAAAATATACAACTATGTACTGGGGGGGATTTGAGGAGAAAAAGCAGAAAAAAAAAGGGGGGAAGCTTGTCCCCCTTAACAGTTGTTAGCTCGGGTGCCAATCTTTAAAAAAAAAAAAGAAAGAATCACCTCAAAGTCTTGCCTGAGCAACCAAGAGGACTGGAGTTGTCGTTTGCTGAGATGGGAAGAAGTTGGGGAGAAGCAAGTTTGGGGAAGACTGAAATTCAGGCTTCTGTTTTTGACGTGCTACATTGATAATGACTACTGGACTTCCAGGTGGAAACGCTGAGAAAGTAGAGACACAAGTCTGGCCGTAAGAGGAGCAGCCTGCCTCAAAACGTTGGAGTCATCTTCTCCCTCTTTTATTCATCATTTCCAGCCAGTCACTAAACACTGTCAATTTTGCCTTGAAAAGCGTCTGTCTCACCTGCCCTTCTTTCTGCATTCACTGCCCCCTCTCTACGACATAAGCACTCTTCACCCCTGGTTGATTCCAAACTTAGCTTAATCAGTATTCCTCTCTTCAATAAATCCTAACAATTAAGATTTATCTTCTTAAAACACTGATGTCCTCTCATTCGTCTGCCCAGAAACTTCCACACACGCCCAGGTCTCCTTAGCAATGGTCCTCAGACTCCAGCGTGCAGAAGAAATTGCTGGAGATGGTCATCAGTGCAGATTCCCAGGCCCCACTGTCACAGCATCTTCTGCTGGTCCAGGAGAGGCCCAGGAATCCGCATTTATGAAACAACCCAGGCATTTAAGATAGACTGTGCAGCCAAGAGAATCTGTTTGGGAGAGTCCTCTCTCCTCAGCTTAGCTGGTGAGTTTGTGAAGAAAAGGACTGCCTCACACTCACTCTTAGCTTCCTCACATAGCCAGGCACACAGCAGACGGACAATGGCAAAAAGTTAGACGCACGAAACTTGATGAGCTGCTTTTCAAGAGCGAACTTTCAATCCTTGTGGCACCAAGTGTCTGTTTATAGATATCGGATACATGCTTCCTTTCTGCGGTTTGATTTAATTCAGCCAATGTGTTTATAATGCTATAAGCCCAACGCTTCAGCTAATAATTTCATGACCTGAATCCCACTTCCCAATGACCACATTCCCGTCAGCGAGCGGCGCTGGGAGACCCAGCTCTGAGTCGGAGCTGTTTCTAAGGTGGCTGTGGAAGAAATCACTCTGTCTGTGCCCAGCTCTCTTTCTACTTTAATATTTTTATCAAATTACGTTAACTATTTTAAAATAACACTTACTAGTTATAAGTCACGCCGTTAGGCATCTAATGTCCCTCACACCCTACATGAAGGTAATGTTTGTTATGCACGTTTTACAGATTAAGAAACTTGAGTCTTAGGGAAGTTAATTAAGTTGTGTGAGGCAGTCCATCAGCCCATGGAAAATCTGATTCAAACTCTGTCTGTCCCCAGCGCCTGTGCCAGAAACTTCGGTATGAACTGCCTCCTCTGGGGAGGTCCCCACCCAGTCACTACCCCATGTGTACAAAAACTCCTTGAAAAAGTTTCTCTCACTCGCCTTTTCTACTCTGTCCTCATTTTCTCCCTCAATTCACCACAGTGAAGTGTCATTCCATCATCTTTCTTATCAAGGTCACAAATGACCGAATCTTGCTCTCCACAGCAGTAACTTCTCAGTCTTGTCTTATCTGATCTTTGGCTCCGTGGGCCATGCAGATCAACCCTTCTTCTCCAAGCGCTTCTTTCTCTGGCTCCGGGACTCCACACTTTTCCGTGTTCCCGATTCCACTCCCTGGGGGCTCCTTCTCTCTCTGAACTCACTCCTTAGGGGATCTCACCCAGGGCCTTGATTTTTTTTTTTTTTTTAAAGATTTTATTTTTTCCTTTTTCTCCCCAAAGCCCCCCGGTACATAGTTGTGTATTCTTCGAAGTGGGTTCCTCTAGTTGTGGCATGTGGGACGCTGCCCCAGCGTGGTCTGACGAGCACTGCCATGTCTGCGCCCAGGATTCGAACCGACGAAACACTGGGCCGCCTGCAGCGGAGCGCGCGAACCCAACCACTTGGCCACGGGGCCAGCCCCCAGGGCCTTGATTTTAATCACATCTCCTGACTTGACATTTTCAATCCTAGTGTTTCTCTGATTTCCATACGTAGATATTCACTTGACTGTTCAATGAGCATCACAAGCTTAACTTACCCCAGGAGCACTTCTGATTTCCCAGCCCAACACTTGGTCAAGTTTGATTGGAAAAGTCAGCGTACAGCATAGAACACTCCAAAGGTAGGGAGACAGAGAAGTTTCAGTCCCTCAGCCTCGTGTTTTGCCATTGATGGGGCCCGGTGTGAGCGGTTCGGCATGAATGGAGCCGCGAGCACTGTTTACGTAGAGGAAGTCCATGACTCACTTCCACAAAGCACGAGTTCTCACGTGCTGGTTACATTCTGTCCAGGAGACTTCCCTACACAGAACAGAAGACGGATGTTTTATCCAGAAACATCTTCATGAAATTGATTCCATGTCCAGAGAAAACATGGCCGTGGAGGTGAGGGAAGGATAAAAGGGGACCAGCTGAGCGATCCAGAGGCTGATCTTACCTTATAATCCACAGACACAGATGTAATATGAGGATACAATGTCAATTTCCTGGTTTTTAGCAACTGAAACAGAGTCTGGCTTCATGAGAAATGGAACTGGACCAGCCAACACGCAGTGAGGCGCCACCATTCCTCCCTCAGGGAAACACAGTTACCATTGCTCCCCTTTTTATCCTCTGTGGACCACAGGGTCTTCCTCAGCTGTCTCCCCATGCTCCTCTCACCAGCTAAGCGTGCTGTGTTTGTGCATGGCTCACTCTGTCAGCCAGCCCCCAGTTGGCCCCCATGTTTCAGTCCAATTTCTCTGTCCCTTGGTTCAAACCCCAAAAAGAGAAATCTGATTGTTTACTAGATACCAATGCGTTGGCTGACCTTGAGTCAGATGCTTGTTTCTGCAGCCAGTGAGAGTGAGGCCATCTGGGTTGGCAAGACCCATGAGCTAGGGCACTTCCCAGCCAAAGGGACTATTTTGTAGTAAATGTCAACCTATTGCAGATTGTGTAATTGCAAATGACAAAGAAGAAAGTTCATATTTTCCTGATAAACACTCCCTGAGAATAGACTTTACGTATGATGATTAGTGAAAATTAAAGAAAGGCATCACATACACTGAAAAGGAAGCATGATGGAAAAAAAAGAAGAAAGAAGGTTGAAATGAAAAGGAAAGAAAAGATGGAAATCAAGAGGAACAGAAGAGAATTCACCAAATGAAATATCTCCTGGAGTATGTGTGTGCATGTGAGAGGAGTAGGTAAGCAGGGAAAGAATGAATCAGGTTTTTAGAGAAACAAAAACACAAAAAGGAGGGAAAAAAAGGGAAAATATTACTTGGCTTGTAGCCGGTTTTCCAGCTCCGGACATCTGGAGCCAAGGCAGGGAAAGGTGAGGAGCCGTCTTCGCGGCAGCTCTTGCCCCCACGGGGGCTGGTTACCCGGGATATTTACATTAAATTAACGTGGCTGGCTATGGCTATGTTCAGCACTTGGACACGCGGTTAAATAATCAGTGTGGTTTGGCTGCTGGTTTCTTTACTGTGGTTAAATAATTGGTGTTGTCTTGGTTGCTAGCTACTTTAAAAATGCATATGTGCACTTGTTTCTCTTTTTTCTTTCTCTTGAGCAATTTTGACAAGCTGTTGGCAGAAAAGTGGCTGACCAGCTTTTAAAGGGACGCTTTCCCGCTTGTCATTTATGCTTCCTCCAGAAGCTTTTCAAGGATTTGAGAATCTTGGAGAATTTTCTTCCAGGGATCTAGACAAAGCGCTCTACTACGTAAGGAAAGAATTCAGTTCACCTCCTTTGTTTGGAGAATAGCTGTAAAGCTGAGCCTAGGGCATCTGTGATTTCCCAGAAACGGGCCCCCCTTTCTCACGATGATTCACGAGGTTCTCAGATTCACCATGAGAACTGGGAAAGAACACTGTAGTGATCACTGGGTGAGACAACCCTCCATGCAGGCACTTCCCCCTGCGAGATTCACTGCTAGACCTCTAAAACCCAGAACAGCCCTTGATACGCAGTAGGCACTCGACGCTTGTTGAATGAAGGCAAATAACAGCGAAAATCAGAATTCAGGATTGACGTAATTTCTATTCCAGAAAGCAGCTTCATTTAGTCATTTTGTTGATTTGTTTAATAATCGTTAAACTATCACAAATTGTTCTGCCCTGGGAGACTCTCTCCTCTCCAGACGGCGCCGTCCTTTCTCCTATCCTCACACCCACTCCCGTCTCCAGGCAAATGATGTTCAGAGCAATTGATCCTCTTTCAGCAGCAAATTGACTAGGACAGCTGGGTCAAGAGACACCACAAGTCAGGGACAAGCCTCCACCTGACATACACAACAATTCTAGTGATGGATGTCTATAAATCACGGATGGAGGCAAAGTCCTCAATTGCCGCTGGAAGCCACAAGCTTCTCAGGGTTCCGCAGGAGAAGGAAGCCGGCGCTCCAAGTCTGAGGTCACATACAGAGAGGAGCCTGGTGGGGGTTCAGAGTGGGACGGTGGTGAGAAAAGGGCAGTTTTGTTCCTCCAATGCACCTCATCACTCACAGAGTAATTTTACCTCTAAGAGAAGTGCAGCACATACATTTCTGTCAACATTCAGTGGTCACTCAGGTAAAAAATTTTGAGATTTTTTTTCTGATCTGTTTTGGGAGGTGGGAAAGAGGGGGGAGAAGTTACCAGGATTTTCAAGGGATTTGGGGAGGATTCTTCAGAATTCATTGATTTTGCCATTTTGGTAAGAAGTCTCTCCCTTTGTAAAAGGTATTCTTTAACACTTTTCTGACAATTGGGAGGAGGAAAACTGTTAGGAAAGGCAAAGCTTTAAGCAGTCGGCTTGGTGCTGTGCTGCGCTGTGTGGGAGAAGGGGCGCCGGCCGGCCCCGGAGGGCCTTAGGGGAGCGCTGCCGGGCGCTGTGGCTTCCGAGGCGGGACGCCCATCACTTCACCGCCTTGAACTTCTATGTCTTCAATCTTTACCTTATTCATTTTCTGAAGACTTAAATAATAATGTACGTCTTACACAAAATAAGAGAAATTAAAACTAAAGTTACAATGAAATATAATTTTCACCTATCAGATTGGCAAAGATCCAAAAGTCTAATAACGTATTGTGTCAGTGATGACGCAAGGAGACAAACACGCTCATACACTGACACAACTTCTACGGAGAACAATAGACCTATCATAGATAAATAGAACAACTGATCTATCACAATTTGAAATGTACCTCCACTTTGACTCAGTAATGCCACTCCTAAAAATGTATTAAAGTACTTAGGGACAGACAAACATGCAAAGATATTCATGGCTGCGTTGTAATAACAAAAGATACAAATTTAAATGTTCATCAATAAAAGACTGGCTAAATAATTTATAGAAACCCAAAAGGTGAAATACTATGCAGTCATCAAAAAGGATAAGTAAGTAAACTATCAGTGATCTATGAAGTGATATGGAACAGTGTCCGAAATATATTGTTAAGTGAAAAAACAAGGCAAAGATCATTGTTTGAGAAATACATTTATGTTTATATATATAAGTTATATCTCTGTGAATGCATAAAAGAAATTGGTAATGGTGGTTGAAGAAACTGGGTGCTGGGGGCAAAGGAGAATGGAGGCTGTCTGGACACCAGACACTCTTCTAAAGCTTGTGTGTTTTATGGTATATGCATGTATTTCTTTTTTTTTTTTCTGCTTTATCTCCCCAAATCCCCCCGGTACACAGTTGTATATCTTAGTTGCAGGTCCTTCTAGTTGTGGCATGTGGGACACCGCCTCAATCTGGCCTGAGGAGTGGTGCCATGTCTGCACCCAGGATCTGAACCTGCAAAACCCTGGGCCACCACAGCGGAGCGTGCGAACTTAACCACTCGGCCACAGGGCGGCCCCATGCATGTATTTCTTAATCAAAAATAAATTTAAAAAAATTTTAAATAAACTGGAAAGCCAAAAAACAGAACCGTGAAGGGGCTTTGGTAATTCAATACACGTCTCCGCATGAAGCAAAGATGGATAGCATAAGCCACCTCTCCCAAACTCCCTGCACGGGAGGCCCGCTGGGACAGAGCGCCGACCCGGGGAGAACTCGGTGAGTGTTCCCGGGATAGATAACTGAACTCCTCGAAGGATTGTATCAGTATCAATGGTTTGGGGAGATGTGTACAACTTTTCGGTTTAAGTGGCATGTATGTCCTCGCTTTATTTTTTTAATGGAGAGAAAAGAAATACTAAATGTGGAAGCCTTAAGTAATGAAGGTATGCACGAGAAGAGTGGGCTTAAGGGGACTTCTGGGTTAAAACAAAATGCTTCTGGGGGATTCAGCGCAGTTAAACTGTTCTGCGTGGCACTACAGTGGGGAATACATGACATTATACATCCATCAAAACTTGTAGAGTGTGCAGCACAAAGAACAACCCTCGTGCAAACTATGGCCCTTAGTTAACAATAAATACCATTACTGGTTCGCCGATTGTAACAAACGTACCACACTAATAAAAGCTGTAAATAATCAGGGAGACTGGGCAGGGGGAGGGGCAGGGGGAATATGTGGCAACTCTGTCCCCTCCCATCAGTTTTTCTGTAAACCTAAAAGTGCTTTAAAAGAAATTGTCTATTAATAACAAAAAGAAAAAGAAAAAGCACAACAACAAAGTTGGAAGACAAAAAATCCTCCTGCTTCCTGGAACACACAGCAGGTACTCCATAGATAATGTGTTGGCTTCGACTGAAGCAAATTCAGTGAAAAACGAGCAGGTAAACGTGAAAGCAGATTTAAAGTGTAGGAAGAGTGTGAACTCATCAGTGATGTATTTGATAAAGTCCTGCAATATTGATTTCATTAAAAAGAATTAGATAGCTTTTTCTTTTTTAAAGATTGGCATCTGAGCTAACATCTGTTGCCAATTTTCTTTCTTTCTTTTTTTCTTCTTCTTCTCCCCAAAGCCCCCCAATACATAGTTGTATACCTTAGTTGTGGGTCCTTCTAGTTGTGCTCCGTGGGACGCTGCCTCAGCGTGGCCTGATGAGCCGTGTCCGCGCCCAGGATCTGAACCAGGGAAACCCTGGGCCACCAAAGCTGAGCGTGCGAACTTAACCAGTCCACCACAGAGTGGCCCTTGGCTTGTAATCTTTTCTTTTCTTTTTTTTTTTTTTATGAGGAAGATTAGCCCTGAGCTAACTGCTGCCAATCCTCCTCATTTTGCTGAGGAGGACGGGCCCCGAGCTAACATCCATGCCCATCTGCCTCTACTTTATATGTGGGACGCCTGCCACAGCATGGCTTGCCAAGCGGTGCCATGTCCGTACCGGGATCTGAACCGGGGAACCCCAGGCTGTGCAAGCGGAAAGTGCACACTTAACCACTGGACCACCAGCCTGGCCCCTTGGCTTGTAATCTTTATCAATCTAAGATCACAGATTTTTCTCTCCAGGATACTTTATGACAACTATAAGCAATTCTAATGTTTTCCCCCAAATTGTTTGAGGAGCATTAGCCACAAATTATACTTGCCTGTTGATAGGTATTTTTGTTGTTGACAATTTGTTTGGAAGCTTATTGTGGTCATATAGATCCTCACGAGGTAAAAAAGCAACTTTTTAAGACAATTGATGTCTTTACAAATTCTGCTATTTTTATTTAGAGAACAGTTTGTCCAGAATTATGAAGTAGTTATGAAAAAGTTTCTTCCTTATTTCAATAGTGAAAAACACGATTTTAAAACAAGGCCTGGCATGGCTTTGAAACATTCTCCACCACCCGTTGGAGAGCCCGCCGTCCCTGGAGAACGTCCGGCGTCCGTCCAAACGCGGACGAGGCGCGTCTTGGAAACATCAGGGTACAAACCGGTCCCGCCCACCTGCGGCGCGGCCTGTGCCTCGCCGGACTCCGCTGGGCTGTTAGGGCTTTAACCCTCTGTGCCACGAATATCGCGTCTTCGGAAGGTATGAACGTCGAGTTTGCAGAGGACGGGAGAGCCTGCTGCTTTGGCGGGGTTTCCTCCGGTTGTTCCCATGCTGACACTCAGCCGGGATCTCGATTGAGTCCTGCCCCTTCGAGGACAGCTGCTCTGCCTGCTCCGAGGGCGACGGAGAAAGCTGGGTCGTGCTGCCCTTCTGCATCTTGGAGTTCTTAACGACGTTCTTTGAAGAATCAGGAGGTTTTCTTTACATCTGCATCAGTCCTCACACGGTGACGAGTCCTTAAGTTCCCGCATCTAACAACTTACTTGCCTCTGAAATGAAAGAAAATAACTAGAATCAATATACAGCACAGAGCTGCTCCAGCTACCGGTGGTGAAAGGCCGGATTGTTGTTCCCGTCGGTCACAGATAGATACTGCTGTAAAAGAAGTGAAAATAAAAACGGAGACCTGCCCTGCACGGTGACCTGAGCCGCCAGCGCCCCTGCGGCCGAGGCTGCTCTGCCCCCGACGGTGCGCACAGCGGGCCCTCGCCTCCTCATCGCGGCCGCGAACAGGCCACGTGGTGGGACAGCCGTTTCCCCAACTCGAAGACGGCAAAATTACCGGCTCTCTCTAGTGAGGGTGGAGGGCGTCCCTTGGTGAGCACCCGCTGCAACCGTGTCAGGCCCGCGGCGCATCCCGGGGCTGCACTAGCGCCACCTGCTCCGCGCCGCGGCGCCTCTCCGGGCTTTCGCGTGGAAGGGTCACCGTCTGCAGCGAAGACAAGACACTGCACCCCGTGTGTCCAAGTTAAATGATGCCTTCAAAGTAGGAGCCCCAGCTTTTATCATGACATGCCGTAGACGTTACGTTACTCTTCTCAATTGCTATGAAAGCATCCGGATGCTTGCTCCCACGTTCACCGGCCCCCCGCGGAGCAGGCTGGCGAGCCGGGTGCGCGGCGCCCTCTCTTCCCATGGCATCCTTGGTTTTCAAACCTCTCTCTCAGGCCTAAGGTACGTGCGTGTACCACCCACACCAAATGAGGTTCCAGCACTTTCTCCAGAACTTTTGGGGAAAAAAGTAATTATTTCTATGGAGATTGCAATATATGCAGCGTCTTTTCTTACCAGATTTTTTTTTTTTTTTTGTATTGTTATTGGAAGAATTCTCAGGAGTGGGCTGGGACAAATGGTGTATGTATTTCACATTTTAAAGGTGTAGCTAGATGGCCTTCCAGAAAGCATTCACATTTCCGCCAGCAACGTGTGAAGGCTTCCTTCGGAGACCCAGCTGTCACAGTGCTGTCGCAACTTCGTTGGTCCAGTCTAGTGGGGGTTGAAGTGATAGCTCAGTGTTTCCTAACTTCCTTTCGCTGACTACTAGTTAATGTAAACGTTTTTTCACTTGTTTGTTGATATCTGGATTTACACTTCTATGAATTGTCTATTTACATCTTTCCCTCATTTTCTCTTAGACTATCTTTTTCTTATTTTCATAAGAACTTTTTGCTTATTAAAAAAATTAGTCTTTTGTCATCTACTTTATAAATATTTTTCCCAGATCTGTGATGTGTCTGTTTATTGACTTTGTCTCTGGTATCTTTTCCATATGCAACCTCTTAATTTTTTATATAGTCAAATATTTATCCTTTTCTTCTGTATCCTCTGATTTTTCAGTCTTGGTTATAAGTTCTAGGTTATATGTCATAGCTTAGATTTTCTTATGTAATTTTTATTATCTTACTTTTTTATATTTAAGTTTTAATCTGGAATTTACTTTCACATTTCCTTCCAAATGGACGGCCAGTTTTGCCAGCATCTTTTACTTAGGAGACCATACTTTTCCCACTGACTAAACCATAATCTTTGTGACGTTAGTATATGACAAAGATTATGGTTTAATCAGTACCAGATTGGTTTAATTATTAAGGCTGCATCATATGTTCTGACCTCTCATTTCAGTTTTATAGTTTTCTTAAGAATTTTTAGTCATTAATTTTTCCATATGAATTTTAATATAATTTCATCCAATTCCAAGAAAAAAACCTGTTGGGATTTGAACTGGAATTGCACCAAATTTATATATTATTTGGGAGAATTAACATTTTATTATAAGTATCCTTTTCTATGTATCCAGATCTTATTTTAGTTCTTAGAATAATATTTTATAGCTTTATTCATATAGATCCAAAGTCTTCCTTGTAAAATTTATTTCTAAATATTTTATATCTTTTGTCACAATTATACATGAAGTGTTTTTCCATTTTTCCTCTCTCAGTGCTTATGTCTAGAGTACAGAAAAGCTATTTTTATATTCATATAGTATACAGGCACTTTGCCAAATTTTCTCATTAAATTTAGTAATTTTTTATCAAGTGCCTCTTGGGTTTTCTAAGCACGCATCATACCGTTAGCTGTTTCAGTTAGGGGTGGGCCAAGTTATGCTCTTGTGACAAATAACTTTAAAATCTCAGGGGTTTATCACAGTAGAATTTTTTTTCAGTTATGCAAAACTGATGTGGGCGCCGGGCACCTCTGCTCCAAGTGTCGGCTTTGCATCCCGGCTGCCCTCCCTCCCACGCCCGTGACAGCTGGAGCCTTCCAGGTCCAGCACTTACAGAAAGAGAGGACTGGAGGGTACACATGCCTTGTCTTAGCAGTCACCTCCAGTCTCGGCCTGTCGGCTGCAGCTAGCCCTGCCCACCTGCAAGGGAGTGGGGTAGTCTTCTGTGTGGCCAAGAAAAGGTGAGAACTGAAAATAGTGACGAGCACAGTGATGTTGGCCGTGTTTGCTAAAAGAGAGAGTTTTATATCTTCTTTTCCAATTTTTATGTCTATCATTGCATTTGTGGGTCTTATTACAGTTGTTAAAATTTCTAAAGAAATATTAAATACTAACGCTATTGACTATTCCTGTCTTATCTCCAATTTTAATTCAAATGGCTCTAGCATTTTGTAGTTTAACATATTTGCTGTGGGTTTCTGGTTGGTATGTTTTATATAATTAGTTTCTACTTATTCCTCCTTTATCTGGGGTTTTTATTAAGAATGGCTACTGATTTTATTGTATGTCTTTTCAGCATTGTTTGATATGATCATATCTTTTTCTCTTTTAATTTATTAGTGTAGATTATGTGGCTACATTTCCTGTATTTGGGTCTCTAGAATAAATTTATTTTGGTCTTAGAGTGCTGTTATTTTGAAACGCTGATGTATCTCACGCTTATGGTGTCTGCACCTGTGCTGGTGGCCCCCAAAACAGCCTTGCCACTCAGTCATTGGCCCATCTGACCCTGAGACCCAACCACACACGAGGAGAAAGCTGGGAGGTGAGCTGCCGACCGACATTACAGAGAGGATATGCACATAGAGAGGGGTGATGACATTACATGCATTATCCGGGGAATGGGGGGGCTACGGAGAGACCCTCTCCATAGTCCCATAAAGAGACCAGCATGCTAAATGCCCGAGATGAAAGAGAGGATGGAGGTGCCATGATGAACACTCAGAAGAGAAATGCCAGTTTGCAGATACTTGTGTGCATGTGTGAACATATATGCACACGCATGTGTGCACGCATGTGTGTATACATGTGCGTGAGTGCATGCATGTGAGAGCACGTGTATGTGTGTACATGTATGTGTGTTTGAGGGCACAGGCAGGAATAGATGGGGGGAAGTATTTGGCATTGGTCTTCCAAACGGTTACCTCTTGTGATGATGGTAAGGACTTTGGGCGCTTGCCTAAAGAGTCCCTGTACAATTTTATTTGGAGTAGCGATTTGGTCAGAGGTATGTTAGCAGCAACGTGGATAATTACTTTAGAGTGGGGATTCCAGAATGCCATCTGAGGATGCAAAACTTTCTGACAAAGTTTCTCTTATGTAGTAAGTTTACGTTGAAATGAGACAAAACAATAAGACAATGTATTAAGTTCTTTAAAAATCTAGATGTATTCAATTTAAAGGCGTCTGTTCTCCAGTCATTCCCTCCCTGTCTCTGGGGTTTAAAATCCCCTTTACTTAATAAAATACTAGTGTTAATAGATGGTAGTAAGGATTTTTGTTTGTTAATATTTGACACAATTTAAAAGTTGGTATCTTTTTTCAAAGATATTCCAATCTTTTTAAAAATGAACTAATCTATGAAATCCTAAAGTCTAGGAACCACTATTTAAGCAGAAATATACCCTTGTAATTTTTTTCAAAATACACACTCCTGGGCCCCTGGGGAGGCATTCAAGTGTCATGGAGTTGGTGCAGGTACACAGACTTTGAAAGAGTCTCCCAAGGGACTCTGAGATGTTTGCCTGGTTAAGAACCTCTGGTTTGGAGAAAGAGGTGGGAAATAACTAGTGGTCAGCAATCGTGAAAACCTCAAAGAAACCAGGGCAATGAGAAGACAGGAAGGTTGGATATGAGAGACATTTTCTTAAAAGGAATTAATGAGACTCAAGGGTGTGGAGATGGTCCTTGAGGGAGATAGAAGGAAAGATGGGGTTCAGGGGAAAGTCCCAGATCTTCAGTTGTGGGAGTGACCCAACTTTACTGTGCACCAATCTGCTTCCCTTCCTCATGCGATTCCCATCCTTCTGCTTTGTTCCCAAGAATTCATTCCTCTTAAGAAAGCAGAAGAATGGGGTGGACATTCAGGACATGAGGTAGAATATAGAATTCTAGAGTAGATGTTGCTTGGTTTCCACTGGGTGTCTGCCACAAAGTATTCATATTCACTGGTTATAAAAACAAAAATAAATAAACAGAACAGGTGAGTGGGTGCCTATGACTTGAAACTTCTGCTCAGTGGGGACCTCCTCAAAGTCCCCCAGTGGTCAGCTGACACACTGCTAAGGCCCCGAAGGGCAGAGCCCTCCTACTACTGCTTCCTGTCTGCCATACTGCTGACGCACCAGGGGTAAGTAGTACCCATCTTTGACTCTGTCATTCTTTCATCGAACCACTCGACGCTCTGGGAATATCATTCCACGTGTAAAACCTTCAGAACTATTCCATATTCTTTAAGCTCTCAGGGAGCTGAGGCGGCAGAGGGAGAAGTAATCACAAAGGCCAGGGCCTGCGTAGGTGAGAGGTGACGTCTCCGAGAGAGGGGAATGGAAAGACAGGAGGTGTCGGTCAGTGAAACGACGCTCCAATTAGAGATTCCGAACTAGAGCCTTTCGAGGGATGTGGTTCTGTTAGTACCTTGGTCTAGGGTACGAGTGAGAGTCGGGTGAATGTGAGGAAGTCAAGGAGCTAAGAGGCCGAGGTTGTCATGAACGGTGAGAGTAGTCTGGAGGGAAACACAGCAAGCCAGAGGCTGAGACCATGAGGAGTGCATGCCCGAGGGAATTACGCCTGAAGTCTGTGGCGGCCCAGTACTACGTCAACAGAGCTGAGATGCAACTCTGTTTCCCAGGATCCCCATCCCTGTGCAGCTCCATGGGAGTGTCGGCCACAAGGGAAACTTTACACCAGACCCGGAAGGAGGAAGCGAAGCAGCAGCCACATTGTGTTTATCCTGTGAAGGTGGTGGAGGCCCGAGCCTGTGGCAATTGCACCCTGCGTGCTGACTCGAAGCTCTCCTTGGCTGGGATGGGCCAGCACTGGACCTCAGCTTCCTCAGCTGCCTCCAGCTCTCCTACTTCAGCTCCTCCGTCCTGGACAAAGAGCATGTCAGCTCCACAGGGAAGGGCCCGGCCTCCTGGGAGGTCATCCCCTGTGGCATGGAGGTTGGAAGCGATGAGGGAGACGCCAGTGCCAGTTCACCCCCTCTGGTTCCAGTTTTCCTCACAGCTTCCAATTTATCCCAGGTTTCCTTCGCAACTGTCTATCTGACCAACCCACAGTGAATTCGGGCTGGATACCAGCCGCAGAAGCAACAGACCGCACCGCCTGCCGCCCACTCCCACAGCTGGGGAAGGTCTCCTCTCTGTAAGAAATCTTTCGTCTGTCTCATGCAGACACTTCTTGACTGACACAGCCTCCACTGTATGTGATAGACTAACTTCTCTCCTCTGTGTCCTGAGAGGTTATGTGTCATCCTTGGGAGGACTGAGGAAAGAGCCACTCAACTCCTTTTCTGTCTTCTGTGGTTCCCGTGAGCACTCCTGGCTGGGAAGGGCTAGGTAGAGGGAAAGTCAGTAGGTAGCTGTTGGAGGAGCTGACAGCACACTGTTGAAGGAAGCTAGAGATTTCGAGGGCGGAGGAAGAAAATAGTTTGGAAGTGGGAACAAAGGAGGAACAACAAGCCTGTGTACCTGACTTCAAGGTCTGGTGAGTTGTGGGTCATGAAGGAAAATCAGCCAAGGAATTGTCAGGGCTCAAGCGGAGGCTGTGCCTACAAGGGCCAGCTGGGGGGTGGTTGTTGGTTCCAGCTTTATTGAGATATAATTGATATATAACAATGTACAAGTTTAAAGTGTACAATGTGACAATTTGATAAACATATACATAGACATATACCAATAAGGTTAGTTAACCCATCCTCCGTTCACATACTTTCCATTTCGTTGTCATGGTGAGAACATTAAAGCCCCACTCTCACAGCAGCTTTCAAGTACACGACACAGCACTGTTACCTGTGCTGAAAGTCTGCGCCTTTTGGCCAACGTCTCCCCGTTGCCCCCACCCTCCAGCCTCTGGAAACCACCCTTCTACTCTTTGTTTCTATGAATTTGGCTTTTTTAGATTCCATACATAAGTGACATCATACAGTATTTGTCTTTCTCTGACTTACTTCACTTGGCATAATGCCCTTGAGGGCCATGTATGACGTCACAAATGGTAGGATTTCCTTCTTTTTTTACGGCTGAATAATATTCCATTGTGTACATATATCATATGTTCTTTATCCATTCCTTGTCCCTTGATCACTTAGGTTGTTTCCATGTCTTGACTATTGTGAATGATGCTGTAATGAACACAGGAATGTGGATATCTCTTCAAGATATTGATTTCATCTTCTTTGGATTTATACCCAGAAGTGGGGTTGCTAGATCACATGGTAGTTCTATGTTTAATTTTTTGAGGACTCTTCATACTGTATTCCATAGTGGCTGCACCAATTTACATTCCGATCAACAGTGCACAAGGGTTCCCTTTTCTCCACGTCCTTGCCAACATTTGTTATTTCTTGTCTTTTTGATAATAGCCATTGTAACAGGTATGAGGTGATATTTCATTGTGGTTTTGATTTGCATTTCCCTCCTGATGCTGAGCACCTTTTCATGTACCTGTTGCCCATTTGTATGTCTTCTATGAAAAACTGTCCATTCAAGTCCTTTGTCCATTTTTTAATCAGATTTTTTTTTGCTATTGAATTGTATGAGTTCCTTATATATTTTGGATATTAATCCCTTATCGGATATGTGGTTTGCAAATATTTTCTCCCATTCTGTAGATTCCAGCCAGATTTTAGTTGGTGCAAAAAGGTGAAGATCCAGCTCTGAAAGCAGGTGGAGGATGCGGAAGATTTTTCGGAGAACAGAGTGAAAGCTCCCCCATGGAGGTGGGGATTTGGGGGCGGGGGGGGGGGGGGGAAGAGGGAAGGGGTGGGAGACAGACTTGTAAAAGGAACCAACTCAGTTTAAGTGATATACGGAGTGACGGGGGATTAGTGTCTGGGCTAGGAGGGAGGTCTGGTGGCTATGAATGGAAACCCAGACGTGAAGCACAGTGGTCCTCACGGTCTCTGGGGCTCACAGGAGCGGGGGCCCTTCTTGCTCCCAACTCCTGGTAGCCTCTTTCTCGGGCGTGGTCTATCAGGCAGCTGATAGCCCCACAGGCCTGTGACACCATGAGACTGCGGGGCCGAGGTATCCTCCAAGCAGACAAGCTGTCGAGCCCCGTACAGCTCACTGAGAGCTGTCTCAAGGCCAGGATGGGCAGGTTTTACAAACAACAACAACAAAAAGGCATGGACCTCCAGAGCAGTGCTTCTCAAAGTATGGTCCCCAGACAAGCAGCAGCAGCAGCAGCAGCATCCCCTGAGAACTTGTTAGAAATGCAGATTCTTGGGCCCCACCAGTCCTACCACATCAGGAACTCCAGGAGCGGGCCAGCGATCTGGGTTTTAACAAGGCCACCAGGCAAGTCTCATGCTCATGAGGTCTGAGGCCCACCATTCTAAAGGAACTCAGCAAACACTGGCTTACAGACACAGCCGAATGTTGACCTTGTTCTTATGAGTCTGAAATCACAGAGCACTAAAGATGAAAGGACTTGTTCAAGTGTCTAATCTGGCCTTGAACCTTACATGTGAAGGATCTGAGTGACAGAGGAGGAGTGTGGCTTGTCCAAGCCCTCCTGGCAGGACTGAGATTACAGCTCCAAACAAAGGCAAAACCCAGAGCCTGGAAAATGGGCCACACAGTTGCAGCCTTTCTAATTTTTTAAAAAATATGGATTAATATTATTGTTTGTATGTTTTCTACGACGCAAGTCAGAGCAGCATGGTCTCCTTACCTCAACCTGGTCCTTTCAAGGTCTCTTTCGCTTAGTTTTGGCGGTGGCAGAGGTGCAGAGCCCGCGCCTGGGGGACGCAGCAGCCGGCTCTGGAGCAGACTATCCCGCAGCCTGCTCACTCCGCGTGGGCTGCGGCTGGGATCTGACTTTTGCCATTTCAAATTCACTTGGCCTCCGGGCAGAGGCAGACCGCCCGATTCTGCGCTCACTGGAGCCCCGGCTCCCTCTGCTTCTGGAGAGGAGATTTAGCCTTAATTTTTGTGACAGATGGAGTTGATAGTCTCTCCACGGAAAGGGGAGGAAAAAAGCGCCAGTTTTTGACAGGCCGCAGACGCCCGCTGCCTCTGGCGGTGGAAGGCTGCGTTGCGCCGCAGTTAAGGTAGCTCGCCGACTCCCGCGCCGGGGCTGCAGAGGCTGCTGTGCCCAGCGGCTCCCCTCAGAGCCTGCGACAGACGGAAACTTACAGTTTAATAGAAACCTCGGTGCGTGCCAACTTAGCCCCTCTTTTATGTTGTGACTGCGGCCAGATGGTACTGCTCAACATTCCTAAAGATTTTTAATGCTATTATTTTTTCATCACTGTCCATGTTAGAAATGTATATTCCTAAAAAATTAATTTGGTTGATTGGATTTCTTGCAATCGACGAGGATGCTGGCTCAAGGACCATACCTGCCAGATCAGCAAATTGGGACCCGGGCACTTGGGGGGCTAGGTTGTAAATATCTCATCAGCACCCCCCTAACTAAAGTGTGTGCCTCTTTCTTGTGTGCTTTTGGGTTTTGTGGGGTTTTTTTAAGTTTCAAAGTCCCACATTAAGTCCTCTGATTTCTCTCTCCCCCCTAGGATGCTCAGGACTCAAAGATGGGGAGCTCGAAAAACAAGCTAAATTCTGAACCCAATCGACGGCACAGATTGGGGCCAGGAAGAATTAATAAAATTTCCACAAAAAGGAAAAAAGGAAAAAGAACCAAACAAAAAGGCCCATGACCGAGCCGGATGCAAACAGCTGCCCCTGAGGCCTGCCCGCTGGTTCTGTGCGCGAGCAGGGGCTCCCTATCCGAGCCTCCTTAAGAGTAGGAGGAGCTCCCGGGCCTCTGTCAGGCTCCTTAAGCCGCTCCTTTCAAGCCCTGAATGCCTGAATGTGAGCTGCCCACCACCCTCCCCGCCCTCCCCCACTCCGCAACCCCACTCCAGCGGCTCGTAAAAAAAAAAGTTTCAACAACAACAGCCAGAACCAATAGCATCTCGAAAAGCCGGGAAAGGGGGCCGAGCAAAGGGCGAAAGAGAGTGGAGAAAGGAGAAAGCGGGCCGGCTCGGAGCGCGCGGGGCCGGGGCTCGGCGAGCCGGAGGAGCGTTGCTAATGTTTTTGTTTGTTTGCTTTTCCATGCATGCATAATGAGGGGGCACCGCGGCACCACGCGGGGGCTCCCGGCCCACTTTTGTATTTAAAGCCTCGCTGCGAGCGAGTCCGCGGCCGGGCTCAGCGGATCCGCTCCCCGGGCTCCTTGTCACCCGAGAAGCCGCCGCCGAGGGAAGCCCGGGAGCCGCTCTCCGGCCGCGCCGAGTTTCTGGTTCTCCCCGCGCCGCCCGGAAAGGGCTCCCCGGAGCTCGGTGGAGACCGGGGTCGCCGCGGGCGGAGGGGGAGGGGACGCGGGCGGCCGGGCCGCGGGAAGGCGGGCAGCGCACGGACCCAGCCAGGAAGCGGCGCGATGCGAGAGCCCCCGGCGGCAGCGGCGGCGGCGGCGCGGCGCTGAGCCCGGGAGGAAGGAGCCGCCGCGGCCGCACAACGGAAAATGCACCCGCGGCGCCGCGCGGTCCTGCAGCCCCGCCGCGGCCCCGCGGCCCGCAGCCCCCCGGGGCGGCAGTGAGCGCCTCCCGCCACCGCCAGGGGCCGACCGGAGGGGCTCTTCGCGGCTGTGCCTTTCGAGGAAGCAGCCGCAGCCCGAGCGAGACCCGACCTTCTGCAAGCAGCGGGGCACCAGCAAGCGGCGCGCATGGATTTATGAAAACACTCATGCAAGAGGTTGGCAGGACTGGGGCAAACTTTTCCGCCGGCTCCGCGTCCGCCGCTGCCCGCGCCTCATCTCCTTTCCCCTCCTCGCCCGGCGGCCGCCGCTGCCCGCGATGGTGGCAGGGCTGCTGGGCGGCGGCGGCGGGGCCCGCGGGGGGACCGTGCCGGGCGCCTGGCTGTGCCTGATGGCGCTGCTGCAGCTGCTGGGCTCGGCGCCGCGGGGCTCGGGGCTGGCGCACGGCCGCCGCCTCATCTGCTGGCAGGCGCTGCTGCAGTGCCAGGGGGAGCCGGAGTGCAGCTACGCCTACAACCAGTACGCCGAGGCGTGCGCGCCGGTGCTGGCGCAGCGCGGAGGGGGCGACGCGCCGGGGGCCGCCGCCGCCGCCGCCGCCGCCTTCCCGGCCTCGGCCGCTTCCTTCTCCTCGCGCTGGCGCTGCCCGAGCCACTGCATCTCGGCCCTTATTCAGCTCAACCACACGCGCCGCGGGCCCGCCCTGGAGGACTGTGACTGCGCGCAGGATGAGAACTGCAAGTCCACCAAGCGCGCCATTGAGCCGTGCCTGCCCCGGACGAGCGGCGGCGGCGCGGGCGGCCCGGGCGCGGGCGGGGTCATGGGCTGCACCGAGGCCCGGCGGCGCTGCGATCGCGACAGCCGCTGCAACCTGGCGCTCAGCCGCTACCTGACCTACTGCGGCAAGCTCTTCAACGGGCTGCGCTGCACCGACGAGTGCCGCACCGTCATCGAGGACATGCTGGCCGTGCCCAAGGCGGCGCTGCTCAACGACTGCGTGTGCGATGGCCTGGAGCGGCCCATCTGCGAGTCGGTCAAGGAGAACATGGCCCGCCTGTGCTTCGGCGCCGAGCTGGGCAATGGCCCGGGCAGCAGCGGCTCGGACGGGGGCCTGGACGACTACTACGACGAGGACTACGACGACGAGCAGCGCGCGGGAGGCGCGGGCGGAGAGCAGCCGCTGGACGACGACGACGGCGTCCCGCACCCGCCGCGCCCGGGCGGCGGCGCTGCTGCGGCGGGCGGCCGCGGGGACCTGCCCTACGGGCCGGGGCGCGGGAGCGGCGGCGGCGGCCGCTCGGCGCCCCGAGGCGCCTGGACCCCGCTCGCCTCCATCTTGCTGCTGCTGCTCCCGCTGCCCTTTTAGCCCTCGCGCCCCCGCCGTTCGCTGCAGGAGGGCCCGCGCCAGGACACCTGTGGCTTGGGGACAGAGGGAATGGTTGGGGATACTTTCCAAAACGCTTTCGACTTTGCCTAGCGGGTCTCCTCGCCGTGACTCTTGGCGCTTCCCGCGTCTCGTCTCCCGAGCATGACTTCTTGGACATTCTCCCCTGCCCCCATTCCGGGTTCCAGACACTCCCACCTCGTCTGCCGTGCAGAAACCGGCCTAGCTAGAGTTCAGGACTCCAGGGGTGAAGCGGGTGTTAGGGGGACAGCACCATAGTCCTGGACTCCAAAGAGAGGATGCTGACCAGTGGGGCCTTAACAAGTTTCAAGCGACTGGGCTTGGAGCAGGGGGATGGAAGGAGGATTTCTATTTGCAAAGGGGCTGTCTGTTTGTTAGCATTTTTCCTGTGGGGGCGGGAGGGAAAGTGCCTGTATCGACTTTATTGTGGCCAGTGAGGACATTGCAATCGTAAGTAGACAGAAAAGTCCCAGTTACCCGATGCATTCGTTCACTCTTGGTATCAGCGCCCACAGTTCTCGTTTAGGGGGGAGGGATGGGAAGGGGTTAATATTCCTGAATTAGTTTGGGATAACTTTGAGCCCTTGACCTTAATTCCGTTGCCACCACTCTGATCTCTTAGCACATTTAGGATTAAGGGTCAAAAAATGCTGGTCGAAAGAGTTGCCAGTGGTGTTGAACAATGCAACTTTTTATTTAAAAGAGCTCTGCACTGCCATCTATGAAAGCCTCTTTATGATGTTTGTTTTGTTGTCATTTTTGTTCTTTAAATCAAGAAGTTGTATGCACAAACATACGGAGAACATATGTTCTGCTTTTATCGGGGTGCTAAGCCCTGGTACTTCTTAGATAAAGTGGATTAAAACTGGGATTTGTTACCAGTTGCTGTACTTTGTATATAGAATTTTTATAAATTGTATGCTGCAGAAATAATTTATTTTTAAAAAGAAATTAAAAATTTTAAATCTGCATCCATGTTCCACCTTTCCTCCCTGAAATGTATAGAGTCTGTCTGCCACCAGGGAGCCAGCCCCACAGTCCGCTGTGACATGTGCTCCATCCGGACCAGTCTGAAAGTGTACAGTGTATTTTATAGATTTGGAGTTAACATTCTTATTTTCAAGAGAATTTATGGACATTGTAGAAATGTATAAATGCATTTCCAAACTGCCTTAAACATTGTATTTTTATAGACATCATTTAAAAAAAAGTCTTATGTTTTAAATAACTATGGCTTTGTGTATTTTTTTAATTTGTTCTATTAAAATGTGTACATCAGTAAAGAGTTTTAAATAATGAATATGGTGTAGTTTCTTTCCAGAGTTACATTGTGGTTAACCCAATAATGGATGAGGAGGGGGGTGGAGGGGCCACTGGGAATCTATCAACCATCAACTGAAATTAAAATACAGTATAAGACGAGAAATGAGGGCTATTATTTCTGCCTTTAATTTAATGAACAATTAGACATCTGTAAATGAGGCAGCTAAAAAGATGTAATTGGCCTCCATTGGTTTTTACGTTTGTGCAGAGAACTCGAAAAATAGTGTCTTTACGTGATTTGGGGGTAACCCAGACATCTCTTTCCCCTCCTCCTTTACTGCTGGACCCCCCCTCCCCCACCCCTCCACCCCCAGGGAGTGACTGTCCTCTGGCTCCTAAATGTTCTCATACAATCAAACATGCCAATAACATCTGTTACCAATAGGTCTTAGGAAACCTGCGAGACTCAGTACTTCAAAGTCATTTTCACACTTTGGGTGAAAAAGTACAAAATTTTGTTACAAAACATTCAGGCGGGCTAAAGTAAACACACTGGGGAGAGGAACAATTACCAGAACTTGCAATATTGTTGTGAGGAGTTGTTTAGCAGTGGGCTGGAGGCTGGGCTCCTGCCAGAGCTACTGATCTACACTCAAACGCCCTTAGATAAATAATTACACTCTTAAGCTGTGTCGAGTGCTGATACACTTGACCTTGTAAATAGAAATGTTTGCAGTAGGAATAAACTCCGGCATTGGAAAATCTTTTAAACATTAACACAAAAGAGAGCGCTCTGTCCTCTGGGGATTTGAGTCTGAACCTCGCCAAGCTAGGCACTTGCAAGGGGGAAAAAAAGTTTATTTATCTTCTATTCCTGGTGTTTATTTAAAGCTTTTCATTTTAAACTCGGTGATTGGAAGGCAAGTCAGGAGTTTAAAAGTCACCACAAATAAACTTTGTCTGAGGGGTCGACAGATTAGCAAGATCTCGTGTCTCTTTATATGATATTAACATGTGCTGAGAAAACGTAACCAGATTGCGCGGCTGCCTGAAGTAATTAACGAAGCTGTGCCCCCTTCCAGCTTCCTCCCACCATTCCCACCCCCTACTTTCCAGGTTTCTTTGGCCTCTAACTCGCTCTATTCTCAGCTTTTATGGAGGGATTCAAGGCACTTGTTGGATGGAAAACCAGGATTGGTATATGCACAGCATCAGAAAGTCTGAGACAGTTGTAGTGTCAGCCGAGCCTAGGAGAGTGGTGCGTGGCTGGAATCCCGTCACCTGAATGGTTGAGTAAACATATTGTTAAAACAAAGCTGAAAGCCTTGTTTCTTTGGGAAGGGGACAAAGCGTTTTCCAAGAGACTTGTAAATGAAATCAGCTTTCTTTACAAAGCCACGAGTTAGCAATGCTCCTGGTTTGTCCTTAAATATATTTAAATCATCTCCATCTCATGTTATTTTAACACATTCTTAACTAAAAGTTGTCTTTGTCCCAGTAAAAGACCCAGTTTTCTCCAGTAAGAAGTAAAAGGCATTAGCACTAGAAAAGGCCTGATAATTAACTGCTACAATAAACTCACGACTTGATTTTACAGGGTCTTGTCAAAAGCATCTGCCTGGAATAAATCAACACAGCTCACTCTTGGGGAGAGGGGACACGAGGCTTCAGGCTTTCTTCCTGGAAGAAAGTGAACATTGATCAGTGGTCCATTTTAATTTAAACAGTCCTACACTGGAGCCCAGGAGCCCCCTCATCCCTCTACACACCTAGTGGATTCCAGAACAGGTTACTGAGATGTTAGGACCTTCGACTGTGGGCTGTGGGGTTGTGTGTTGCCATCTGCTCCTAGGCAGAAAGGATTTTTACAGATGTTAACATCTGTAATATCTCCTGCTCTCTGGGGAGCCTGCTGGAATTTTGGACATTTGGCCGTCTCAAATGTCTCATGGAGAATGCCTGGAAGTGCCGTTACTGACAGAGGAGAGGCCTTGGGCTTTTCCTGGGCATTCTCCAGGAAGCGCCCCTCTTCTGACAGCAGTCTTCCGGGCTGAGGGCTACTCCTGCTGGATTTCACGTAAAATCATGTGTCCTTGTGGCTGCTCCCATTTCCCCAGTTACCAGGTTTGCATTCTCAGTGACAGTTTATTTGTCTTTGGAGGCACTTTGGTGACAAAGGTTTAAGGGAGTGTGGGACAATGGTGGAGAGCAGGGAGGCAGTTCATTGAGCTGACAGTGACCATACAGTAAATAGAGGGAGGCCCAGGCTTCACTGCTTGCCCAAGCACACAGCCATGCTTTTGTATATGACCACAATAGGCATAACGTAAGGTCTCTGTTTGTTTTGAACAATATATAGCAATGTACGCAAGCAATACGTGTATGTAAAGTGGAAAAATGGCTGGAGGGAACTAAATTCTTGTACTAAGCAGCAGGATATGCCTGCCTGTGGGCAGGGCTCCTACAGACTTCCAAAAGTAAGGCAGCAGCTCCTAGCGCCAACTGCTGCAAACTGAAGGGGCCGCCACACTCTGGCACATCCGGGGGCACTGCGGCTCTCCCACTGGGGGCCGTGTGAGTGAAGACACATCTCAGAACCAGTAGTCTCTCCTTTTTAGAGTCAAGAGGAATGGCACTGAGTGGATTAGCTGCGTTCGCACCCCCATTCCATCCCAGCCACGCTGTGTAGTATAGACTAAAAAGGGGGAAAACACCAGGAAAACTTTCAGAGGCATCGAACTCCGCATTGAAAATCTTTCTACTTTAAATTTTGGGTTTGCATTATTAGCTTCCTGGGCACAACTGTGGAAGTTCTCAAACATAAACTCACGTATCCCTTTTCGAACCTGTAAAAAGAAAAGCATACATGGTTTGTTTTTTGACCTCTTACACCAAGGAACGTCAGAAACGCTGTCAGTTGACGGGATTCCTCCCAGCTACTCAAAGCCAGGTCGTTGGGGAGCATCGTGTTCCAAATGCCTGTGGCCCGAGAGTAGTTCTGGGAGGGCTGGGTTTCCGGTGAGTCTCCCAGCCTGTGAGTTAAGTGAAGTTGGATGTTACTGTATTCTGTTTGAGGAATTGCCTCTGCTGGACAGTTGAGAAAGTTCACCCTTCACTATCTGAATGACATAAGTAACACGCTATTAGCATAAATACCTTCTAAGGCATCCATTTAATCAATTTCTTAAATAACAGAATGATCTACTACAAAATAGTGGACTGTATACACTATATTTTGGCACAAAGATGGTCATTCTCCCGCTAGTAACCAGGGGCTCTAAATAAATGATTTCAACAATGTTTTATTAAGGACGACAAGAGCCCTCGAGCTGCATTAATCGGGGAGAAGTCGAGTGGCACTTTTGTTATGGAAATGTCAAGCACACAATAGCGCTGCCAGACAATGTACAGCCACTTCATTCTTTCAGCCATGCTGACACCTCTTAAAGAGGAACTGCAGGGAAAGATGTGGGAAAGATCTGCTTTCCGAGGAAGCTTGCAGCGGATGTTTTGGAGGGCTACCTCCGAACGCTGTGCAATGTGCACGCCGCAGGAGCAAGAGAGGCTGCTGAGGTGCACAGTGTCTCCTTCCCTCATTTCTTTTCCCTCATTTTTTGACATGGCGTTTGTCAAAACTATATTTTAATGATTTCGTAGCTCTACAAATTCGATTTTATAAAACGGATCAAAGACTCAGTTATTCTCAGTGGTGCTGAGATGAGCGGCTTTGCCATGCTCTCCTTAAGCAAGTGGAGTGCATCCTAAAGTCTGCAGACAGGTGAATGCACACAATCTCGTCAAGGACACCTTCAATCTGTACGAAAAATCAAATCTTACCGGTTTCCAGGTTTTATGGACACCTCCATGTACTCTGGTTATCAGTATGTATTCTTACAAATTGATTTCTATGTTTAAATTTTATGAGTTCTATAGGATATTTGTGCGCTCTTGCATACCAGAATGGAGTAACATCTTATAACTAAATCTTATTGTGTATTTTATTACTGATCAGATGTTTCTAAGCACCAAAGTAAAGAATAGTTCAGTGAGACTTGAGGCCTTTCCCATAGACAGGTCTTTAATGAAAATGTCAGCCATCTAACCTTCAGTTGTAATCCTGTCACCTCTTACCTGTCAGATAGTTACACCTATTTGGAGCATCCTTCTGTAGCAAACATTGAAGTAAGCTTTTATGATGACTGCAACTCAGGTCTGTAATCCTGAACAGAGGAGGAGGGGGCGGAGGAGAAGAGCCCCTCTGCTTCCACAGGCATCTGCCCGGGGGTCATGTATGGGGCCAGACAAGTAAGGCGCAGTCTTATCCCGGGACAAGCTGGCCGTCAGGATGGATACTTTCAACATCAAATGGTGAGCACAGAGGAGGCTGACTGGATGGTTTAGCCCAACGTTAGATTTAAGGAAAGCTTCTTGGAGAAGGCGACACTGAAGCCACATCTAAAGACAGGAATGGGAGTTAGCAAGGAGAAAGGTGGGGAAGACATTTCCGTCAAAGGGAACCACATGTCCTAAGGCATGGACGGATGGAACAGCATGGTGTGTGTGACCACTTCTGACCACCAAAGCATAAAGTAGGAAGTAGCAAGGATGGGGCTTGAAAGAAGGGTTAATCCCGGGTCGCAGAAGCCTTGAGTGTCAGGCTAGGCATTGACTTTACTCTGCACAGGGTACGTGACAGGAAACCTCTGGGGATTCTCAGCTGAAAGCTCCAGAGGGTCCCCTTATTGAACAGAGGACACGATGGTTTTGAGGCGTGAGGACCAGGGGCTGGAGAACAGTTAGGAGGCTGCTGCCAGGTCAGCGGACAAAGGCCAGGACTGAACTAGAACAGAACGGTGGCAGTGCCGGGAGAAGAAGGCGCGTTCAGGACACTGTGATTGGTCAAATATGGAGTGTTCCGAGAGGGGGCGGCCAATAGGACTGCTGGGTTTCTGGCTAAGAAAATTGGTGCAGGATGTCATCTTCGGTCCTAGTGGGAGAAGGGTTGGAGGGCACGCTATGTTTGAGGAGACAGGAACATCCAGTGGGCAGTGCACTGCAGGAAGCCAATTCCAGGGCTGGAGCTCGGGGCTGAAATCAGGCTTGTATAGTGGTCACACTTAAAACTCTGAGAATGACATACACAAAGAGCAGAAGAAGAAGTGCAGTGGGCAGAGGAGGGAGCGCCCGGAAAAGGAAATCCCAGAAAGGATACGAGAAGCTCAGAGAAGTCTGAGGAACTGCAGGAGCAAGGAATAATAAAGTTTCTGGTCATGGACATCAGAGCACTAAAATGCCTAAGAGACCAATGTCATAAGTAAATCTTAAAAAGCAAAATGGTGCCCAGGCCTGTGGCAGAGCGGTTAAAGATCGACGTGCTCTGCTTCAGTGGCTTTGGATCCTGGGCGAGAACCTACTCCACTTACTAGCCATGCTATGGTGGTGTGCCACATACAAAACAATAGAGGAAGACTGGCACAGATGTTAGCTCAGGGCGAATCTTCCTCAGCAAGAAAAAAAAAAGCAGGATGAATTCACTAGATTTCTACGAAAATATAAGTGACCAAAATATTTTTCTTATAACAATAGTAGTAATCATAATTATAATCACAACTAACTCTAAGAAAATAAAAATTCCCCAAATTATACCACTGTATTACAATAATAGGAGTAATAATAAATAATGATAGTTAACGTTATTGAATGATTATTATGTGCCATGCACAGTGCTGAGTACGTAATATGTACTACACCATTTCATCAGTACAATAGCATTTTGTTATTTTTATTATCATCACTACTTTTTAGATGAAGGAACTGATGCTTAAATAACTTAACCATGGCTATTCAGTGGGGAAGCTGGTGAATATGCAGTCTGGGTCTGTTTGTGTCAAGAGATTGAAATGATAGCTTTTATACCATATTGATTCTCAAAATGTAGAAAACTTGAATTAAGAAAAAACAGTCCATCAACTTTTGAAATATGTAGAAATGTATAGTCCATGAACTTTTGAAATATTGGACCAAATTCAAATGATTTTATCTAACCATCATCTATAGGAAGAAATGTGCCAAAATGTTAGCAGTGGTGGCATTACAGGTAATTATTATTTTCTTCCTTATATTAGCATGTTTCCCAAATTTCATCAATGAATATGTATTACCCTACCTTTATAATTAAAATGTTTTTTAAATAATAATATTCAGAAGTATAAGGAAGAAATGGAGGGTGTAGGTTCAGCACCTGTGATCACTGCCTGCCTACACCTACACGTCAAAGGACGTGCCCTGCTTTCCCCCATTTGCTCAGCATACCTCAAATTCTCGTGAAGGAGAAGTCTAAAAGAATTCAAATTGTAAAATTGTTCTATTTGAAAAAGACTATGACAGATGAAAATAAATCATAAAAAATAATAACGTTAGAGCAACAAGGGTCCTACAAGATCTTTTATTCACCTGTTCACTACTCCATTCACCCGTCCATTCACCCCTCCACTCACTGCTCCACTCACTCCTCCGCTCACTCCTCCGCTCACTGCTCCACTCACTGCTCTACTCACTGCTCCACTCACTGCTCCACTCACTGCTCCATTCACTGCTCCACTCACTCCTCCACTCACTGCTCCACTCACTGCTCTACTCACTCCTCCACTCACTGCTCCACTCACTCCTCCGCTCACTCCTCCACTCACTGCTCCACTCACTGCTCTACTCACTACTCCATTCACCCCTACATTCACCCCTCCATTCACTGCTCCACTCACTCCTCCACTCACTGCTCCACTCACTGCTCCACTCACTACTCCATTCACCCCTCCATTCACCCCTCCACTCACTGCTCCACTCACTCCTCCGCTCACTCCTTCGCTCACTGCTCCACTCACTGCTCTACTCACTGCTCCACGCACTGCTCCACTCACTGCTCCATTCACTGCTCCACTCACTCCTCCACTCACTGCTCCACTCACTGCTCTACTCACTCCTCCACTCACTGCTCCACTCACTCCTCCGCTCACTCCTCCACTCACTGCTCCACTCACTGCTCTACTCACTACTCCATTCACCCCTACATTCACCCCTCCATTCACTGCTCCACTCACTCCTCCACTCACTGCTCCACTCACTGCTCCACTCACTACTCCATTCACCCCTCCATTCACCCCTCCATTCACTGCTCCACTCACTACTCCACTCACTGCTCCACTCACTGCTCTACTCACTACTCCATTCACCCCTCCATTCACCCCTCCATTCACTGCTCCACTCACTCCTCCACTCACTGCTCCACTCACTGCTCTACTCACTGCTCCATTCACCCCTCCATTCACCCCTCCATTCACTCCTCCATTCACTGCTCCACTCACTCCTCCACTCACTGCTCCACTCACTGCTTTACTCACTGCTCCACTCACCGCTCCATTCACTGCTCCACTCACTCCTCTGCTCACTGCTCCGCTCACTGCTCTACTCACCACTCCATTCACTGCTCCACTCACTCCTCCACTCATTCCTCCATTCACTGCTCCATCCACTCCTCCATCCACTCCTCCACTCACTGCTCCGCTCACTGCTCCACTCACCGCTCCATTCACCACTCCATTCACCGCTCCACTCACTCCTCCACTCACTGCTCCATCCACTCCTCCATCCATTCCTCCACTCACTGCTCCGTTCACCGCTCCATCCACTCCTCCATTCACCACTCCATTCATTGCTCCACTAACTCCTCCACTCACTCCTCCATTCACTGCTCCGATCACTGCTCCATTCGCAGCTCCATTCACTGCTCCACTCACTCCTCCATTCACTGCTCCATTCACTGCTCCACTCACTCCTCCACTCATTCCTCCATTCACTGCTCCATCCACTGCTCCATCCATTCCTCCACACACTGCTCCGTTCACCGCTCCATCCACTCCTCCATTCACCACTCCATTCATTGCTCCACTAACTCGTCCACTCACTCCTCCATTCACTGCTCCATCCACTCCTCCATTCCTTCACTCATTCACTCTCCCATTCACTCACCCATTCTTCCTCCAGTCAATGTTTGTGGAGCACTTAGTATGGGCCGAGTGACATGCCAGGCACTAGGATACTGCAGTGACCCTTCCTGCCTGCAAGGAGTGTGCACCATGCTAGAAATCTGCTTTCCTGAATCTTGTTCCCTTGTGCTCTGTAACAAGACTATTTTCCTCTGTTAAATAATGACCACACCTTCTTCCACTCTGTACCTCTTCATTAAGGGTTAGCTTATCTTTCCTTTCTCAAAATGTGTTTCAGGCCTCATGGCTATGTGTGGGAAAATGTAAGCTTTCATATATATGACTAATCATTCTGGTTTTTTATGTGTTTTACAAGTGGAAGAATTAAATCCTATAACTTTTCTGTTTATTGTACAGTTGTTTTTTTTCTGGTGAAATTCTGATAGAAAAGCTAAGCCAGAAAGTTACTATGGCACTTTCAGGAGCTAAAATATGCCCTGATTCTTGACAGATGACTAAATGAAATGTACTATTATATTCTGGAAGAATAAATTATCTATAATAGATAAGTTATCCATAAAATTGCATATTAATTTAAAAATAATCATCAGTAAGCTCTAGAAATAAATAGACTCATATTTCATTTAAGTCATCAAATGGAGTCCTTGCTCATTGTCAGCTGAGTTTTCTCTCTCTTTGCAAAATTCAATCTATTGAAACCAATAGTATTAAAAAAAAAAGAAGAGAAAAGAACCACCAACATTTAGTGTACTGGTGAGAAATTAGTTATTTTATTATTTGGCCTCTGTTCATAATAGACCACTCCGAAACTTAGTGACATAAAGTCTCTGCCATTTATTTGCTCACAGTGTTGTAGATATGCACTTTGAGCTGGGCTCAGCTGGGCATTTCTTCTGCTGGTCTCTCTGGACTCGCCTGCCTATAGTTAGCTGGTGGGGCAGGTGGTGGAGGGTTGGTTCCAGATGGCCTCATTCTCATGACTTGCAATAGCTGGTGTGACAGGGGCAACTGGGACGTGTGTCCTAATGTCTAGCAGGCTACCTCAGGTTTCTTATCATGGTAGTTGGACTCCAAAACAGCAAGGGAGAGGAAGCCACAGCGTGCAAGCACTTTTCAAGCTGCTGCCTACATCACGTTTGCCAAGGTCCCACTGGACCAAGGAAATCACATGACCAAGCTCTGCTCTAGCGGGTGGAGAACTCGACTCCACTTCTTGATAGGAAGAGGCAGAGTGCCATTGCAAAGGGGCACCCATTTGGGGATGGGAAGAATTATAGAAACCATTTTGTAAACACTCTTCCATAATAATGAATCGTTTTCCTTGGGTTCTGTTCCCACATCTTCTGCTGGCATGACAGGAGAAAGAGAAGTAAGAGGTTTAATTTTCAGAATTTATAAAATGTGAGCACCAAAAAGCCAGGAAGGACGTGAAATGCTGTTCTGCTATCCTATGTACCAAAGACTTACGATGTGACTTATTATCTAGTAAGACCATTTCTTCGCTTTCTTCTACTTCAGAACATTTCATTTTACATGGTACTGTACTTTTTGCCTTCCAGAAGAATTTCCAAATCAAATTCTGAAGTTTCTTTGAAAAGCTTTTGTTGATACTTTGAATGGGATTGGATGTAATTCACTGATCAATATAGAGACAATTGGTAGCTTTACGATAGTGAATTTTCCACTTTTCCTCTTAGATAAATGCCATATTGATCCATAAACAGATCTTACTGAAAGTTTTATGCCTTTTGTTTATTCAAGTCTTGTTTATTTCTTTTTAGATTTTTCCTAGGTAGTTTACAGTTTCTGTCGGATTATTACTGTTATTATCATTACTGTTATTACATTGCCTAATTCATTATTGCTACCGTATAGGAAACTATTGGGTTGTGTTCATTGATCTTGTCTCTAAACACCTTGCTGAACTCTCATGACTCTAATTATTGGCAGCAGACTCTCTTTGATTTTTCTAGACATATAGAAAACATACTAATGTTTCTCCAACTTTTTGGTCTTAGGAGCCTTTACATTCTTAAAAATTATTGAGACTTTGTTTATGTGGTTGCAAAGAGTTCCGGGTCGGTTTCTAAGACCGCTCTGGTTCCTGACACCAGCTGCCACTTTGGGGGCTTCCTTAATCCATCCTCAGGCTCGATAATTCCCTAAAAGGGCTCACAGAGCTCATCGAACGCTGCTATACTCACAGGTACAGTTCATCATGGGGAAAGGACACAGAATGAAATTAGTAGGAAAAAGAGTTCATAGAGCAGAGTCTGGGCAAGTGTCAAAGGCAGAGCTTCCAAGTCCTTTCCTCGTGGAGGAGGACATGTGAAAATCCACGCAAATAACTACCAGCCAGGGAAGCCTGCTGAGCCCAGTGTTCAGAGGTTTTACTGGGGCTCCAGTACAGAGGCATGGCTGGTTGACTGCCCTTGTGATTGATCTCCTCTCCAGGCAGACTGATACCATGTGACCCGTAAATCCCATTGTTGGCCTTTCTGGTGTAGCCAGCCCCCTAAGGTGTGACCAGTTCCCATCTTAAATCTCATCCCGCCAATCCGCCTAGCCCAGGACCTCCAGACAAGGACAAAGTAAGTCCTGGAAGCGGAGGCAAAGGCTGGACCTCTTTCTGGGCAGGGTTAATTTCCTTACTACACAGCAGCTTAGTATATTCACATCCACCACATGAGAAGTTAAAGCAGACAAACTGTTAAAATGTTTAACAATTATTTTTAAAAATAATAAACCTATTACATGTTAACATAAATGATATATTTTTATGAAAAATAAATCTATTTTCCAGAACAGAAAAAAATCAGTGAGAAGGCAGCTGAATTCTCATATTCGCTTCTGCATTCAATCTGTTTCCATATGATATATGTAGTTAGAAAAGGCAGCAATAATTTGTCTTTTCAGATAATTGTGGATATTCTTCTTCAATATACAACAACATTCGACAAGTGGTAAATTTTTAAAGATTAATTGTAAGGCAGAATCGGAAACCATATCAATAAATATTTCATAACAGTGATATCAATGTCCATGGTTCTGTCTTGTCATTTTCATTGATCTTTTATCTATGCATGATTTGGTAGCACCATCAATTGATCTTTTGAAAAATATTTGTCACTGAGTTATGAAGACAATCTATACATCAACACGTTTTATTTTATGATATTAAATAAGCAAAATTTGTTAACATCACCACCAATCTCATCATAAAATTCTAATTATTGGAAATATATCAGACTCACAGTGCAGGATATAAGCTTTCCAGAATTCCCATTTTTGCCTGGAAGATCAAATGTTATTACTGGCAACAAATCCTGTTATTTGCCTTGAATTATGTTTATTTCTGATAAAACGTTTGCCAAATATCCAAGTCTGAATAAACAGTTTGCCTTTCAGTCATTCTTTCACATAAAAGCAGCGTTCCATGGAAAATGGCTGGTTCAATTCACAATTCAAACAACCACACAAGTGTTTTTCCTTGAGAAAAATATTTCATGCAGCAGAAATGTCTCATGTGTACTTCCCATTTCATCATACAGAATATTAAAAAGATGTGTATTCAAGGATCGAAATTAAATAAAACTTTTATTGCTTCATTAAAGTGTCAAAATTTTTTAGTGTAAATGCATGGTAATGAAGAATGTGGCTACTGGTACAGTTTGGTACAATTTTCTTGATTTGTGCACAATTTTATTGTTAGTGCCCTCAAATTGATTCCGGCTCCGAGAAACCCTGTGTACTGCAGAGCAGAACCCTGTCTGCTCTTTTGTGCGCCATCCTTTTGTGCGCCTTCTTCTCACCTTCTGGAGCTATGTCAGACAACGCTCCACTGTTATTCACAGGGTTTTCATGGCCAACTTTTTGGGAAGTGGGTGGCCAGCTCCTTCTTCCTTATTCTTAAGCTCCGCTGAAACCTGTCCACCATGGATGACCCTGCTGGTATCTGAAATATTGGTGGTACAGCTTTCAGCACCACAGCAACATGAAGTCACTACAGTATGACAACAAACAGACAGGTGGTGTGGTCCCCTGACCCCAAATGAGCCTGGACCAAGGCAGTGAGGGCTCCAAATCTTAGCCACTAGACCAGCAGGGCTGGCTTTGTGTTAAATTACCCTCAGTTTTATTCACCATTGCTTTTGTTCCATCCGTGCAAACAAATGTCAACACAATGCAAAAGGAAAGCAGTGCCTTGGGATTATTATGAGAACAGTTTTGACCGTACAGTACCCCTGAAAGAGTCTTGGGGATCCTCTAGGAATCTGTACACCACTCTTTGAAAACTGCTGATAGACTTTTTCTTTTCCAGTGTTTATCGTATTTATACCTCATAACTACTTTTCATGTCATATTGCTCTGACTAGGATTGCCAGCACAGTGTTAAACAGGAGGCCATGACGATAGGTGGCTGTTCTTCCTGTATGTTGACTCCAGGGTAATACTTCTAATGTTTCTGCTATGATGCTTGGTGTAGGTTTCTAGTGTCAAGTTATCAAGTTAAGGGAATTTCTTTTCAGTTTCTTTTCTATTTATTGGTCTATTGAGGAATTCTACTTCTTGAGTTATTGTTGGTGATTTGTACTTTGATAAAATAAAATCAATTTCATCTAGATTTTCAAATATTTTTATTACATCTTATGAAATATCTCTTTCATATTTCTCATCTGTAAATTCTGTGTTTATATCTTCATTCTTTCTTAACCTATTTTTGAAGTTTTACTTACATGATTGTTCTTTCAAACAACGAGTTTTGAGTTTCTCTATGAAATTCATGCTGGGATTACTTGTTTCTTCTGTTGTTAATTTTTGCTTTACCATTACTAATTTCTTTTTTTTTCCTGCTTTATCTCCCCAGACCCCCCCTGTACACAGTTGTATATCTTAGTTGCAGGTACTTCTAGTTGTGACCATTACTAATTTCATTCTTATACTTTGTTTTTCTTTGTTCTTTTCCTGGGTTCCTGAACTAAATGCTTAGTTCATTTATTTTCATTTTTTCTAATAAGTTGATTTCTTGATACTACTTTTCCCCTGTGCCACATTTAGGTCATGTCCTACTGGCTTTGATGGACTATTCTCTTATTGTAGTTCATTTCCAAAGAGCACAGATTTTCCATTTTGACTGGCTCTTTAACTGCAGAATTATCTAGATTATGTTTTTAAATTTTTGTTTTATTTTCTCATTTTATAATTTCAATCAAAATGATTAATGAATATAGCCTAATAATTTCTGCTTTTTTGCAACTTAGTGCTATTTCATTTATGGCTATTAATATGATCAAATTTTGTATATATTTTAGGTACATAAAAAAGGAATGTGTAATCTCTGACTTTGTTGGTGTTCTCCTTTACAACAGTATATCAATTTAAAATCTTAATTCTAGGGCCGGACCTCTGGCACAGCAGTTAAGTGCGCACGTTCTACTTCGGCTGCCAGGGTTCGCAGGTTCGGATCCCGGGTGTGGACATGGCGCCGCTTGGCAAAAGCCATGCTGTGGTAGGCGTCCCACATATAAAGTAGAGGAAGATGGGCATGGATGTTAGCTCAGGGCCAGTCTTCCTCAGAAAAAAGAGGAGGATTGGCAGCAGTTAGCTCAGGGCTAATCTTCCTCAAAAAAAAATTAATTAAAAAAATAATAAATAAATAAAATAAAATCTTAATTCTGTATATCTCCTTTTTTATTGTTTCTTAAAGTGATATGTTAAAGTCTCCTGCCATGCTGTGGATTCATCAATTTCTCTTTTTATTTCTATCAGGTTTTGCATATATATTTTGAAGTTTTAGTGTTAAATGCATTTAGGTCTACTGACTATTTTATCTTTATGGCAGAAAATATCTATCAACAATATGAAACATAACTCTTTGCTCTTTTAATGATTTTTGCCTTTAATTCTATCTTGTTTCATAATAATGTTGTTGCATCTGCTTTTATTTTGTTAATTTATACTATTTAGTTTTTTGTAAAAATAAACTTCACTTTGCTTTTCTTATTACACAGTAATACATATACATTGAAAATTTAGAAGATACAGTTAATCAAAAAAAGGAGAATAAAAAGTCCCCGTAATAACACCTGAGATGACCTATGTACATTGACATAACCTTTCAATATTTTCTCTATATTTAAAAGAAATGATATCCTGGGAACTGAGAGGGTTCTTTTAGAAAACCCGGGACTCCCTGTAGAAGCAGGAATGGAGGTTCCATATCTTAACTACAGGGACGCGGGCAGATGGTCAATGAACGGCAGCTGTTACTGTCACTGGAAGATGGAGTCAATGATTTCAACCCTCCTTCCGGCAGAGGGTGAAGCGTGGACCGGGTGAGCCCATCCTGTGCACCGTCGGGGCCTGTTAAAATGTGAGGTGCTGTTAGCATCATTGGACCCATAAAGCGCGCTGCCCCGTCACGGGGACAGAGGCGCCTCAAATGTATTGGGCCCTCAGAACTTCTCTTCTTCAGCGTCTGATACAAACATTGCCCGCGGAGAAGGAGCGGCAAAGGCAGCTCTCATTAGCTATAAAGTGTACGGATCCCTTATGTGTGGCTCTGACATTTAGGCTCCCTCGCTAAGTCTCATCTTAAGCATTCCATTTACTTTCTGCGTTATATACAACATCCCAGAGCCAAGCCAAATCTTTTGGAATAGATTCTTTCTGTCAACTAAGCACATTCTGGGCATGCCATCTGACTTTAATTTGTTTGTGATGTCACCAGGGAGAGCGTTCCTCCCATGAGGCAAACACTGTTGGTCTTACTTGAGGCGTGAGCCCTTTGAGCTATTCGTTCAACCAATATTTATGAAGTGCCTCGTAGGTGCCAGGAACTATGCCACATGTTATGGAGACAACGTCATAATTATCACTGTCATCATTGGCATCTTTGGTCAGCAACAAACAGCAGAGTCGAGAGATGGCCTGGGGGGAGGGGCGCTACAGCTACACTCACGGTTATACCAACTCCCTCCAGGCTGTCCAAATAAATATTGATACGAGCTACGCTAGAATGCTAACATGCTTGCTAAATCAGCATGATTTCAAGGCAAGTTTCCCAATCTCCCTCGTCACTGGTGACCCTGAGCCCTCAGATAGAGAAATTTTGAGACGTCACCAGTAGCAGCAATTTCTCCGGCCTCTTCCTTACTCCCTCTGTCTCCCCTATACCTCTTTCACCAGCTCCAGTCCCCGGGGATGCCTTTTACTCACCATTTCAGGTTGTGACTCTATTGGACAGTCAACTCCACTCTTGATGTGACTGCCATGGCAGGAATGCTTCTGTGCACCCAGCCTGCAGAGGGTGGCACGCTGGCCTGGGCTGACATGGACGCACCAAACTCAAGTGTTTCTGGTGCCTACTAGTCCAGGATGGGAGATGTTGTGATTGAATTGTGTCCTCCTCAAATTCATATGTTGATGTCCTAACCCCCAGTACCTCAGGATGTGAACTCACTTGGAAATAGGGTCATAACAGATGTAATTAGTGATGTTAAAATGAAGTCATACTGGAATGGGTCGATGTGACTAATGTCCTTATAAAAAGGGGAAGTTTGGGCACAGTCCCACATACACAGGGAGTACACAAGTGAAGATGAAGGCAGAGATCGGAGTGATGCTTCAGTAAGCCAAGGAACAGCAAAGATTGCCAGGAAACCACCAGAAGCCAGCGGGGAGGCCTGGAGCAGATTCTTCCTCACAGCCCTCAGAAGGAACCAGCCCCAGGGACAGCTTGATCTCAGACTTCCAGACTTCTGAACTGAGACAATTTCTTTGCTTAAGCCACTCAGTTTATGGTACTTTTTCATGGCAGCCCTAGCAAACTAATACAGGGTTTTTGAAAAAAAGTTGAATTTAGAGGAATGATAGGGTTGTGGTTAAATTTTTTCTTTCTTTTGTTGAGAATTCTGGTGCTGGTGGTGTATTGTTTATTTAGGCTTAATTTTAGAGAAAACTCATTCCTCCTAAAGTAAATATCATACCATATAATAATACCACATCATGTAAGAGAACAGCTCCTTCTAAGGCCACAGTCATTTAAAGAGGGGTCAAAATTTTAATCCAGTGTTTCCCATATTTTAGTGTATACAAGAGTTATCTGGGGGGCTTGTTCAAAATACAGATTCCTGGGCTCTACTCATACACCTACTGATCCAGAATCTTTGAGGGCTGAGGCATGAGAACCTGTGTTTTTAGCAGGTGTTTCAGAGGTTCTATTGATCACACTTTGAGGAACACCGACACAAGCTGAAGGAATGAGGCGATTTCATGCCAAGTCTATTGGATAAAGTAGAGACATCTTTTGACACAGTTTTATGGGGAGTCCTGAAATCACGCTATAGAAGCAGTAAGTTTTCTAGCTAACATCTGAGTGAATATCCTCAAAGTACTTATTATGCATCTTAAGTTAAAATGGTCTTATTATAGAACCTCTCTCCACAAAAACCACATCATCATAGTTTAATGAAGTAGAAAATTACTTCTAATTGGGTGTTTCCCCAACTAAATGCAAGATTCAAGAAGAGCCATAAAACTCATTCATTTATCCAATAAATGTTCAGCATCCTGCAGCATAGGGGAAAAAAAGCAGTGATTGAACCATCCCTGCCCTCACTGAGCTTACACTCTAGAAGGGAAGGCAAACGAGGAACCAAGAGCAGATGAGAAGTCCAGCAACTACTGCCACTCACTCCCTTACACGATGAGTCTCAATGTTTCCTATGCAGAAAATGGGTGTGTCGTGATATTTAAAAACACACCTAAAATTTATATATGTGTATAAAACTCTTATGCAGTTTTAGAGAACAAAGTGATGATACAATGATTGAATGACTTAAATGCCAGACTAGAGATTTAAAGCTACAGTGTTGCTCTGAAAGATAATGCTGCTAATACTCCGTGTGACATGCCCATTCCATCATGCACATTTTGTTTGTGACTCCTCGAGAGAGGAAGGAAAGATTTGAAGTTTGGATGATGTTAATTGCTCATTGTAGCAGGCAACACTCAGGACAGGGATGTATTTCTGATTGTCTCGGGTATCCAAAAATTTCTACAAGGACTCCAGAGAGATGAAGTTTCGAGAAAAGATTTGATCACAGGTTTTAAAACAAGCTGGAAAGGTGATAATAAAAGAATGAACATTCCAAACCACGTTAAAAAGTAAAGAAAATAAAAATTCCTAAATATTAATTCTCCATGTTATTCAATAAAGTTTAGGAGACAGTCAAGTAGTAGGTAGAGGGTAAAATAGGTTGTATTTTCATTTTAAAGCTAATTCAGTTTTGATAGATGTTGCCAAAATGTAAGTTCCCCCAGCGCAGTCTTAAAACCTCACACAATTATCATTGTATAGATTGTTTTGCCAATGTTTACAAGCATTTTCTTTTAATATCCATAAGTGTGTATTTCTCAAAACCCAATGCAAGATTTGAAAATAGAACTTTGGGGAAAAAACAGCAATCATCTACTACCATGCAAACAGGAAGAGCTAAACTATATAATTTAGCAGCAAAGCTTGTTTTTCTTCTGAGTTCCCAGTCTCTTATTTCAGGGTTTTAAGTGGAGTTTTAGTAAGAATATCGAAGACACGGTTTCTAAACCCTGGCCACTTTAAGAGGATACACCATGCCTATTAATAATTGTATTACTCCTCTATTATTGCTAAGAATAATGATGGGCTGGAAGCCTTGGCCCCCGAGCCAAATTTATCCTGAAATGTTTTCAATTAACTCTTGGCACTGGCAGGAAAGCATCAAACCTTTCCCAGGCTGAAATATGGAAAATCTGCAGGGAGCATCTCAGCAGGAGAGGAATTTCATTAGAACGAGCACATCATAATCCAGCGACTTCTGCTCTCCCCCTAAGCCTCCCTATTGATAAGGCGTCCGAGGCGATTTTTATGGATTTGCAAAGAGAAATGATTTCATAAGATCCTTTCAGAGAGGTTGCTTTGGTCCGGGCCTTTGAATTATTTTCTGCTCGCTGATGAAAAAATTTTCAGACATTTGGCTTAACTGTGACTGCTGGCAGGGCCTGGAGGAGAGGCGCGCAGCCTCAGCCACAGACAACGCTTTCTGCAGTCACAGAGGATCTGACTGGACGGTTTCCCGGGTCTCTGAGGAGTGACACACTGTTACTACCTGCGCTTTGAATGACCTGTTGGAAGAAGGCAAGAAGCAGGCTTCTAAAGGAATTAGATCGACAACCACACAATCTGCCAACTTTCGAAGGTGTCAATCCAGTTCAGAAAAAGCTCAGCTGCCCTCGTCGGGGTCCGGGGAGGGAACCGGAGGCCACTGAGGGAAGCAATGGATTGATGGGTTTTTAAAGTACACTTCTGTCCTCAGCCTCCTCCCCCAACTCAACTTCTGCATTCTCTTGTTAAATATTTTATGGGGAAGAAAAGAAAGCCTCAATTTCCCCACCTGTGAAATGATGACAATGATAGCACTACAGAAGTGACGGAAGGTGCTGTGCATATTAAAGGAGATACCACGTATGAATGCTCAGCAAGTGTTAGTTGTCATATTTCTGAAGTATTAAAAAGTAAAACATCAAAATATTTGACCAATACCCCTCAAAACTGTCAAGGGTGTCCAAAACAAGGGAAGTCTCATAAACAGCCACAGCCGAAAGGAGCCCAAGGAGACATGACGAGTGAATACATCCTGAGTGCCATCCTGGGACAGAAAAAGTCTTAGGCAAAAACTAAGGAAATCTGAACAAACCATAGACTTTAGTTAACAATTTATGCATATCTCTCCATGTTGGTTCATTGACTGAAACAAACGTACCATACAAATGTGAGACATTAATAGGGGGAAATGGGATAAAGGGGTGTATGAGAACTCTCTCTACCATCTCAAGTTTTTGTAAATCTAAAACTGTTCTGAAAAATAAAGTCCATTCCAGTGGCCAGTGGTGTAATGGTTAGTTTGTGTGCTCTGCTTCTGCAGCCTGGGGTTTGGGGGTTCGGAGCCCAGGTGCGGACCTACACACCGCTCATCAGGCCATGCTGTAGCACGTGCGAAATAGAAGAAGATTGGCACGGATTTAGCTCAGTGTCAATCTTCCTCAAGCAAAAAGAGGAAGATTAGCAAAGGCTGTTAGCTCAGGGCCAGTCTTCCTCACACACACACACACGCACAGAAGTCCATTCAAAACAAACAAACAAAAGCATAATGCATTAGTTGAAATTGTAAGGTGATCTTTTACAGATAGTTTCCATCCTGACGAAAGTGAGATCATGTATGCGTTTTAGAATAGATGAGTAAAGAACATTTGTCTTTTTACAAGGCACACACACAACACACTGCACACGTTCACACACACCCATACACACACATATGCACATACCACATTCGCCACATACACACACTCGCTGCACACAAACACACATGCACATACATATACAACACACCCATGCGTGCACATGCACACACCTACACACACGTACATGCACACTCACACAGAGCCTACTCCCACCACACGTCCAGAACGCTGGTTGTTCCACTGTGGCTAGTAGGGGTTCAGTACATTTTTCACTCGAACACCTTTGTATCTCGTGGACTCAAGCTATTTCAGCTGCCACCTCTGGGTGGACAGCTCCAGGCCTGCTCTTTGTCAGTTCTGCACGTCCAGTTCCCTCCAGGATGTGCCTTCTCAACTTCATCCCCTGGACTTTGAAACTAAACAGAAAACTCTGAGCACATCCTCAGTGTGTTTCCTCATGACACGCATCCGTTCCCAATTTCCTATGACTGGTGCTTATGACTGATAATAACCCAGTGGGATGCTCGAGGCAGGCCGATGGGAATGTTCAGAGACTTCTTTCTTATTCGTCCACATTTCCTGTGACAAAAATCTTGCAGTCCTTTCCTATTGACGTCATATTTGTCTGTTCCATATGTTTCACCCCATTCCAGTCCTTTAAACGGAGATTATTGCAACTTCCTCCATTTTTCCTTTTTGCATCCCTACAAATGCGATTAGAAAACTTCTCCCAGACACCACTGTCACTAAGTCACTTGTACATTTAGCAGTATACAGTGTGGCTTCCTCTTCCTTCCCTACAGCAGTGGTTTGCAAGCTTGCATCAGAATGACCCGGAGGACTTGCTAAAACACAGATTGCTGGGCTCCCCCTCAGCGTCTCCACTTCCGTTGGTCTGGGGCAGAGGCCTGAGCACGCGCATTTTGTGACTTTCCTCCAAGATGGTGATGCTGCTGATCAAAGGACCACACTTTGAGAATCACTGATTTGAAGGATCAACCGCAAACCCTTCTGTTTAGATTTTAGTATTTCTCTCTCTCTTCCAATCCTCTTTCATTCCACTGTGCATTCTCCCAAGCACCTGGGTGGTTCCAGTTCGTCAGTTGCACACAGCTTGCTTGTTCCTGCTCTGTTCCATTTCCTGTGTTGCTTTTCCCCTTGCCACCAATCCCTGTTTTTCACCCTTTCAAAACCCACTTGGGACTTGTCTCTTCCAGACTCTTTCCCAAAACAACACATCTCATGCTTGGGAGTTACAGAGTATACCGTCTCCCACAGCCCACAACCAACTAACCAACCCAACAAACAACAAGCCCAACTTGAACCATAATTCTGTGCAAGACCCTTCACATGACGCTGTCCCCTCCAACCACATTACAAAATCCAGGGCTGCTGACCTCCAGAGATGGGGTCCAAGACGCTAGATTTGGCAAAGCCCCCAGGCCTGCAGGTGGTGTTCGACAGTTACTGGTTGGCACCCACGTCCTTTACTTTCTCAACATCCATTCATTTCCTAACTCCTTGAAATTGGCTTCTACCCCACCACTCTACTGGAATTGTTTTCTTGAAAGTTATCAATGATTTTCTAATGAATAAATCCAATGGTTTTCTCTATTAATGATTACAGATGCCTCCTCATTGCTTTCTCCTCTCTAGGCTTTCCGGGCACAAAATTCTTTCAGTTCTCTTAGGGTTCTGCTAATCTGTTCCTCTCGGTCCTCTCATCCTATGATAGAAACATTGTCCCAGGCCCTAGGCTCAGCCCGTCTCTTTCCCCTCTACATATTCTCCTCTTTGAAAGTTTCACTTCCTTGCGCTTTCAACACCACCTTTACGCAGGTTTTGTCTCAAGCCCTGGCTGTCTGGTTACTGCCTCCCTCCATTTCTCTCTGCCTGCTGGATGTGTCCAACTGCGGCTCAACATTTCGAGAACTTCCCTCATCACCTAACATGGAAAACTTTTCTTCCTCCTTTGTTATATTATTTATACTAAGGCTGCCACCACTTTCAAAGAAATCTAGTCTTCAATCACCTGGTCTTTAATCCATGACATCAATCACCTTTGACTCCTTGGTCTGCCCCACATCATACATCTAAGGTGTGGGGAATCTCTCGGGAACTGACTTTTCCCAGGACCCGCACCGTTCCTCTATCCGTTCATGTTGTGACTCCAGCTCAGAGCTCATTATACTTTGCTATTGCCTCACTGGTGTCTCAGATTCAAACTGATGCTCGTCTCGTCTTTCTCACAAACTATATGCCAACGTACGTATGTATGTACACGTAAAATGCGAGGTCTCTACCTCATTTTAGCCAGAGGATTTGTGGTAATGTTGGCGAACACACACAATGAAAGAGAAAACGTAAAGGATAAGTCAGAATCATAGAAAGTAGGCATCAGAATGGAAGGTCAGGATCCAGGAGAAATTCGTTGCAGAAACACAGGCCCTATTGTTTAACCCAGTAAAAATCAAATGGCAGGTTTGCGCTGTGCATCCTGGAGCCAAACGGAGAAGAAATACACTTAGATGATTCTATTTTCTATAAAGACAAAACTTAAGAATTTCTGGGAAGCAACGATGTCTCTGGCGCTTCATTTGAGAATAAATTCCCCAGGTGAAAGTTCCTGAAAGGGACCACCTGTTTCTGAAGCATACTTCCAATGAGAATATATTTGCTAATTGAAACTTTTTAAACTATGCTAAGTTGAAAGAACTGATTCTAAGCATCTTAGACAGTGGCCTGAGCTTTGGAGATGACTAAATACCATGTTATCTTTTCATCTTCTCTCTCATCCCTCCCTCCTGTGTTCCCTGCCTTCCAGGCACACCTCCAGCGTCTTGGGGCACCCTCCGCCTCCCGGCGGCCGTACCACACTGGGCTTGAGGAACGCCTCTTCCCCAGCGCCTGTCCTGAAAGGCCTGGCCACACTGCCGTCTCCCTGGACTTCTTCCTGTGTCCCTCTTCCGGTTTCCTCCCCTTTCTGGCTCTCCGTGGCTTTGTCTGTCACTCTTTGGTTGGCACTGCTTTGTTCCACTTCATGCCCTGTATTATGTCTCTCCTGGTGGGTCTTCAGCTCTTCCAAAGGGAGAAACAGAGACTGCTGGCTCCTCCCCTCAAAGGCCATTCTGTTGGAGACCCACTTGCTAAACCCCTAAGCTCAGACCTTGAAATGTAAGGAAATGGATGGGATTCTAAAAGGACCTACGCAACGTGTAAATGTAAATTTCCTAGGGGACAATAAAAAAGTACTTATTCATTCCATTATATTCCAGACAACATAAGAAAACATGAAATTGGCCTTCGTTAATTTATTCTCCCGGTAAGGGGGTCAAGAGCCTTCATTTTGCACATCTACTTTAGGGCCCCACAGGTTAAAACACTCTCTCTCTTCAGGAGATCACCTAGGCACTCTAAGAGTAATTTCAAATGAGTGAATGGTCTCTTTGTAAGCTCAATATTTTTTCAAAAATCACATTTGCAAAGTCACATGTGAAATTTCAGACAACACTGTAGAACAAAACTGTATTTGACTTGTTCTTTCTTATACTTCTCATCATATTCATAATAATACGATAAAATGGAATAATCCAGGCTTTGGACAAAGAAAATTGTCCTTCTCCTCTCTTTACTGGAAATGTCTACAGCTGATTAATGGATGATATCAACGTGCTGAAGCCCCTCTTCAACATCGCAAGTGGCCTTATGTAATTTGTTTCATAACCTCCAATGATGGCAATTTGATGCAATAGCTTTCTGTCTCAGTCCCTCCAAAATCCTCCTTCCTTCCTTCTTCCTTCTCTCCCTCTGTCTTCTTTCTTTTAGCATTCAAATTGTGGACAGTGCATTCTCAGAGTCCACATCAATCCCCCAGCCCCTGGAGCTTTGCTTTTTCATAAGTTTGGTATGTGATTTATTAGCTTATTTCACTCTCCTAACAGCCCTGTGAGAGCAGCACTATTGTGATCCCATTTTATAGGAGGCCACTATTGACCTTGAAACTCAAACAGCCAGTCATTTGCCTGCAAAATGGATTTATTCAGGAACAGCAGAGAATTGCAATTCAGGACAAGTGAGCTATAGCAAAAACTATAGGCAAGTCGAACAAAGGGGAGGAAAGTTACTTTATAGAGAAAAAGAAAGATGTTGGGATGAGGCACTTTAGATGAAAGTCCATTGGAAGAAAGTGAGAGTTCAGGGCGGTGATGGCTTCTCATTGACTGAGTTGTGATGGTTCCCGTTGGCTGGGCTAGTTGCCGGGCTCGGAGCAATCTTCCTTCCTCCTGCTGTAGTAGTAAAGTAGAGATCCCTTCCTGCTGGGAATGCAAGGTACCTCTCTTCCCGTTGGCGTGTGTAATTGACGTCAAATGGTAGTGGGGAGAGTGCCTCTTTCTGGCCTTCCTGGTCCATTTTAAATGAGGTTTCCTTTAGTCAGTTTCACCCCACACATAGAAAGTTAAAGTCACTTGCTCTTGATCACACGGTGAGGCAGTGTTGGAGCTGGATTTGACCACAGGCTGCCTGGCCCTAGAGTACATGTTCTTAACCTTGACACTCTACAGCCTAAGCTACACCTAACACAACATGTGGTGCCCAGCCCTACCCATCTGAACATTGCTTCCACCCTAATTACCTCGTTGGCACCTCACAGCAACTCTGTGTGGCCTGCAGGATGGGTATTACCATTAGTCCATTTTGCAGATGAGAAAACTGAGGCCAGGAGAGGAAAAGTGATTGACCTAAAGTCTCAGATTAGATTGGTTGTTGAGCTGAGACTCAAGCTGAGAAACTCCTTATGCTTGGTATTTTTTTCAATATATAATTTTTCCCGACAAATACATTATTTCATATACATATATAAACATATATGTATAAACAGCTTTATTGAGACGTAATTCACATACCATGAATTCGTCTGTTTAAACTTTGCAAGTCCGTGGCTTTTAGTATATTTCCAGTATTGTGCAACCAGTACCACTATTTCATTCTAGAACATTTTCATCATCCCAAAAAGGAACCTGGTACCAATTAGGAGTCATTCCTCATTTGCCCCAACACTCCCTTCCTCTCTAGGCCTAGGGAATCATTAATCTACTTTCTGTCTCTATAGATTTGCCTGTTTTGGACATATTATATGAATGGAATCATATGTGGTCTTTTGTGTCCGTCTTCTTTCACTTAGCATAATGTTCTCAGGGTTCATCCATGTTGTAGCATGTGTCAGAACTTCAATCCTTTTTATTGCTGAATAGTATTCCATTGCATACATATACCCCGTTTTATTTATCCATTCATCAGTTGATGGACATTTGGCTTGTTTCCACTTTTTGGCTATTATGAATAATGCTTTTATGAACATTCATGTACAAGTTTTCGCATGAACACGTATTTGCACCTCTCTTGGGTGAGAAGTGGAGTGGAAATGCTGGGTCAAATGATAACTTTATGCTTAACTGTTTTAGGAACTGCCGAACTTTGTTCCAAAGCAGCTGCACCGCTTCACGTTCCTGCCAGTGATCTGTGATGGTTCTCTTTACTGTAAATTCCAACCATAACTTATTACCCGTCTTTTTATTTTAGCCATCCTCGTGATATGAAATGGTATCTCATTGTGGTTCTAATTTAATTTTCCTAATGATTAACGATATTGAACATCTTTTCTTGTGTGTATTGGCCATTTGCGTATCTTCTTTGGAGAAATGCCTATTGAAATCTTTTGCCTATTTTTAAATTGCATTATTTGTCTCTTTATTATTGAGTTGTGAGTTCTGCGTATATTGTAGACACAAGTCCCTTGTACCCAGATTTGCAAATATTTTCTCCCATTCTGCGAGTTGTCATTTCAATTTCTTGATGCTGTTATTTACAGTACAAAAGTCCTCACTTTAATTGAGTCCAATTTATCTATTTTTTATTTTGTTTGCACTTTTGGTGTCATATCTAGTAAACCATTATGTAACCCAAGTTCATTAGATTTACTTTGATGTTTTCTTGTAAGAGTTTTATAGTTTTAGCTATTATGTTAAGTATTTAATCTATGATCCATTTTGATTTAATTTTTGCACACATTGTGAGATAGAGGTCCGATTTCAATCTTTTGCATAGGGTATCTGGTTGTCTTGGTACCATTTGTTGAAAAGATTATTTCTCCCATTCAATTGTCTAGGAACCCTTGTAGAAAATCAATGGACTATAAATGTAAGAGTTTATTTCTAGACTCTCAATTCCATTTCATTCATCTATATGTCTATTATGTCTTGATTACTATAGCTTTGTAGTAAGTTCTGATATTGGGAAATCTGAGTCCCCCAACTTTATTCTTTTTCAAAATTGTTTTTGCTATTCTGACTCCTTTGCATTTCCGTGAGAATTTTGAAATCAGCCTATCAATTTCTACAAAAAAAAAGTCAGTTGATATTTTCAGAGGGATTACATTGAATCAGATCAATTTGAAGAGCATTCTCATCTTAACAATATTAAGCCTTCTGATCCACAACCATGGGGTGTCTTTTCATTTGTTTCAATCTCTTTTAAGTTCTCTCAACAAAATTTGTAGTCTATGGACTGTTTCCCTCCTCCCATCCCCATATGGATCATACTTTCTTGTTTCTTTGCATGTCTTCTAACTTCTTGTTGAAAACTAAACATTTAAAATAATATAATGTGTCAACTCTAGAAATCACACTACCCCCCACTCCAACTCACTGTTTGTTATTATTCTTTTGTTGCTGATTGTTCTTTTAACAACTTTCCTGGACTAGTCCTGTAAAATTTATATTCTTATTTATATTCTTTGTAGTATGCAGCCACTGAAGTCTTTGCTCAGGTGGGTTAGTGGTCAGCTAATGATTGGTTAGAGATTTCCTTACATGCTTAAACCAATAATCTTCTAAGCTTTGCTGAGGAGCTCTGAGTGTGTTTGGGTACACCCTTGATGCCCCAACATCTAAGAACGCTGCCTTAGCCTTCACTTCCAGCTTGTGCAGGGTCTCAAGGTCAGCCAGAAGTGAGAGTCGAGGGTCCTCTCTGGCCTTTCCTGGTCATGAGCACAGCTCTACACATGCACACAATTTTGTAGACTCCCAGGAATATTTCAGAGTTTTTCAGAGCCTGCTATGGAGATCTCATTCCCCAGATCTTCCTTTTAGGTTTGGGCAAGTCTTTTATTTGCCCAAATGGTATACCAGCCTCAGGCAGCTGCAATGTTGAAAAATCGTCTCTTGATTGTTTTCAACAAATGCCCCAGGGATAGGATTGTTCCTGTGAAATGAGCTCTAGCTAAGGTCAAATGGAGATACAGTCCTGCTTTCCATGGAATTACAAGACAGGTCAAATAGCGACAATGCTCTAGGTGTGGAATCCAAACTTGGCATTCCCCATCTGGTGGCTGCTACCGCGGTTGGGAAGCTGCTGGTTTTCAAGGCTACTGTGGAACTGAAGAGAAGAGAATGCGAGTAGTTCAAATTAAATATACCACAAACTCTGCTGTCCTTAACAATTTTCATCAGTTTTTCTGGAACAAACACTCTTTAGATTGTTGCAGGTCTTTGGTTAATTTTCAGAGTCATGAAAATGTTGATTTTGACAGTTTTTGCCAGTGTTTCGTTGCTTTTATGGAGGAGTAGATTTACAGACATCCTCACTCCATCATTCTGGAAATCTCCTAATCTACTGAACTGATTTTTCACGTCTAAAATGAGATTGGATGAACCAAAGCCAAATATCCGTAATAAGCACTGGTTCCCTGGCAGTGGTATTTCCCTTATTCTGATTCTCTCCAGAAACAAAATTCCCTTGCAGAGCTGGATGGTTCATCTTGTCATCATGCACCAAGACTGGAAATAACTGCAGGGATGGCTCCTTTCATTCACTTATTTCTAATCACAGATACTTATGTTAAAACCCTGGAAGCCATGGCTTTATTCTGAAGCCGCTTGAGTACTCATTAAGCAGTCTCAAGAGTTAGCACATCCCTACTTTTCCTCATTTGAGAAGAAGTTAGGTAGTAGGACTGATTAAATTCAGATAATAGGGTAAAGAATAAATTTAGCATACTAAAACCTGTCTGATAGAGTAGTGTCTTTTCAGGAGTGTGTGTTTTGCTTTATGTACCTGTCATGGGTAGAATAATGGCCCCTCAAAGATATCCACATCCTAACCCAAGAATCTGTCACTACGTTACCTTACATGGCAAAAAAAACTGTGCAGATGTGATTAAGTTAAGCATCTTGAGTTGGGGGATTATTCTGGATTATTCACATGGGCCCAATGCAATCACAAAGGTCATTATAAGTGAGAGAGGAGGCAGGAGAGGGAGAGTCTGAAAAAGAGGTTGGAGTGATACAATTGCTGGCTTTGAAATGGAAGGGGCCATAGGCCAGGGAAGACCTGCAGTCTCTAGAAGCTAAAAAAATCAAGAAAATGAGATCCCTCGGACATCCCAGAGGGAACCTTGTTTTTAGCCCCAAGAGATTCATTTCAGATTTCTGACCTCCAGAATTGTAAGATAATAAGGTTTTGTTGTTTTAAGCCACTAATTTTATGGTAAGTTTTACAGCAGCAATAGGAAGCTAATTCAGTACCTTTACTTTATGGAGAGAACTCTAATTTATTTGATAAACGGTAGTCACATTCCCTTATGCTGGTGATAAAATAATTGCAGGGGAGGCAAATGCAAAGAGAGAGTGAAGAGCTGAGTGGCTGTAAGTGCAGCTAGGATGAAGGCATGGTGTGCAGTTGAAATGCAGTTTTTGCAGCAGGCTAATGCTTTCAATAACCTCTTTATGTTCAAGGTGCATATAGACCTGAATGTGAATATAAAGCATAAGACAGCCTGTAAAATGTCCAGAGGTGTTTCATTTACATCTTGAGGATTTCTTTAAAGCATCTTGCTCAGTGGATTTTGCATTTGGTTTGCTAACTCTGAGAAGCATGGCTGATTTGGGTGACTGCTTTCTGTTTCGTCAGGTGTCATATCCACCACTGCCATGTTGCTGGTCTCTAGCATCATCCCAGAATTTATGCAGAATGTAGAACCAGATTTTTTCTGATATCTTTTCTATCACAAACGCTGCTTAGACTTTGCCTATTGACAAAGACATAAATTGCCAGACTGTGTGTTAATGTTATGTGTAGAGTGGTGGGAGATGGGAGATTATGCCAGACTACTCCTGGATCATCCCAGAGACAGCAGAGCTGCAAATTATCAGCGAGACTAATAATAGGCCAAGTCTGTTGGAAGAAGGTAAACTCCCTTTCTAAAGAAAACACTGTTCACAGCGTTCAAGAATTTAGGTCTTAAAGACCACATATGTGGGCCATTCTTCACGTTCCACAGTCCACCTACCATCTATCATTGGACCATGTTTTTGTTTTTGTTTTCTCTCCTGTGCCTACTTAGGCCATTTGTCACTAACGATCACACACAATTAAGGGGAAGGTCATTGAAGTGCAAAGGTCTGGGAGTATGTATCAGGGGTGGGATGAGGAGGAGTGAGGGAGATAACATGTAAAACAGCTTTTGCAGAAGGAGACTCTTCTTTAAAAGCATATGCATGCTTCCACCTTCCAAGCTAAGAATTATAAAAACATCCTTCTGTTACACAAGAAACCTGATACTTTTCCTCACTCTGATTCTTTTTTTCTTTTGCCATCCTCCCTCTGTGTAAACAGACCTCCGCTGAAATGCACATAGAAATACATGGTCATCCCACATTTATACCTCTGCCAATTCTTCCCTCACATGTAAACTTTAGGAAGTTCCACTCTAAATAGTTTTCAAATCCAAGCTGCCACTTTGATTTCATCAAATCAAGCCCTTGTTGAGATCAAACCTTTGAAATGAGAAAAGATTTTTAATCCATTTACACCAGATGGGGTCCAACTCTCGCAGTCTTGAGAGCTACAGGATTAGGATTTCTCAAACCCTTTCCAATACTCCTACCTCCCACATACCCAGCATATTTCACAGCTACTTTAATCAAATTGTATCAGCAATTGCATTTGAACAAAATCAGGGAAAGAATGTTTTCAACACCAGCCCTGCAGGAACTGTTGGTGTGCTTCAGCGACAAAACGCTGCCTTTCCTTCTCTGCAAAGTTCAGCAAACAAAAATGAAAACAAGACTTACGGAAAATAAGCTTGAAGCTAAGCCTTTCAGTAAGGGGCAACAAAAATAAGAAAATGACGGAGATTATAACACAGAGGTATGTTTGTAATAAGCTTGAAACATTTATGCAGAGGACAAATGAATGGAAATGGCAAGTTTCTTCAGCTATAGATACTGAAATTCTGAATTAAAAAAATCATTGTCTAAAATTATTTTGTGTTCCTTTTCACCAAAACAGAAATATTGTTTGTGATAGAATCTGCCTTTGATTTTATCTTCTTATAGGTGGCACCTTGAAGAATTAGTAATTTTCTCATAGCTGTCACTTACTCTGCAAAGTTATCTCCCCTTTTCTTCTGCTGGCACTTGCCAGAGAACAAAGATGGCATTTTATGTTCCCAGATTCAAATTACAGCATAGGCAATTTGTGAAGTTATGTGCTATGCAAACAAAGCTGGATAATCTACTCTTGGAGACAAAAGCCATGGGCACAAGGACTCTGGGTGTTGCAGTGGGTGGATGGCATTGCACGCATTCAGAATCTAAGTGACGAGCCCAGGAGCCTCTCTGGAGCTTGCTCTGCGACTCCTGAAACATGATCAAGGCACTGCTGGTGAGAAGGAGCTCTCCGAGTGGTAAAGGCTATTTGTCACTGGTGGCATTTACCACTGGATCTCCTCCAATGTCATCTCAAGCTTAAGCAAACATATGCTAGATTTAAAAAGCTTTTGTCCCCTTGGCCCTCTTCCGTGTTGAAGCAGCTCATCCTGGCTGCCAGGGGCAGCACTTGTGTCTTTGCTGGAGAGCTGCTGGAACTCACTTTACCTGCAACACTGATCCTGGTGTCCCCTCAGCCTTGACACAGAAATGTGGGGCATAAGTACCACAGTTCCTTGCCCCTTGGCTGGGATCACTCTGCAGGACGTGTTTTATATGATTCCCAGAGCTTTCCAGCGAAAGCGTGAGTCAGCTGCCTTTGGTATTAGCTGGCTTCATAATGCGTCCCTTCTTGGGTGCCTTCCCTTCCCTGTGTCACCTCCCCACTCCTGTTGCACCTCCTTACATTTAAAAAACACTACATGCCCTTAAACCATGTCTCAGGCTCTGCTTCTGGGGGGAATCCGCTAACAGAGGGGACCATTTTAGAATCACTGCAAAGAGGGTCCTTGTTCCCTGGTTCTCGGGTGGTAACAACAAATGGGATAGAAGGAAAAGTGAAGAATGAAGAGGGTCAGAAGACAAACTGGGGGCTGGAGAACGGATTACACCATCTGGATGTAGCAGAAAGAACCTTTTCTGAGCTAAAACCTCACTTTCACCCCTTACTAGGCAGGCACCTTGGGCAAAGTGCTCCTGGTCACTGAGCCTCCTCTCCAAAGTGTAGCGCGCCCCCCTTGGGACCTACATGAAATAATGCATTTACAGGGAGGCGTGGCTCCAAGCAGGTGTGCAATACCTGATGCTCCTTCTCAAGCTCACTCGCACATCTTCATTTCACTGCCGGCACCTCCTAGTCGGTGGGAGCTTAGTTGGCGAATGCCCAGCTCAGAAGAGCAGGGGCATTAACATGGGACAACTCTTGACCAGCAGGAAAGGTGGAACTTATGGATCAATGCCCCGTCTTCAAGCAGACAATTCTGGGAAGCTCTCGGGACCCTTCTCAGAAAGTCTAGGTGGAGTTGAACTGCACTGCTCACCAGCAGCAACCTTGACAGTTCACCCTTATCTTGGCCCTTCTTCCTTTCTTGTCTCAGTGTCTCCGTCCTTCCTGGGACCACATTCCAGATAAACTGCCTGCACCCACGTCCTTCTCTCAGGGTCTTCTTTTGGGAGAATCCATGCTAAGTCATGTGAACTGGAATTTTTTTAAAGTCGCGTCCTGTTTGAGATAGTGCTATGCAATAAACGGGCATCAATAAAACCCTGTGAGAACATGTTCATTCCAATGAGAGCAACCGTGGCCAGCCTGAGAAGCTCCGCACCCCTGTGGGGCTCCAGGGAGCTCACACCACTCTGGGATTTCCTCCTTAGAAAACCTTCAGACCCAGTTCCGGGGCTGCACGAGGACGGTGGAGGCGAGCTGCTCAGGGAAAGGACGCCGCGGGTCTGGGTTTGTGCAGATCAGTCTGCATGCAGCCCCTGGCCTCCCTGGGACTCAGAGGAAGAGAAGGGTGACCTCATGCACACTTATCTCTTCTCCTCCTGTGGGCGGGCTGAGCTTCAGGGAACCCCCAATCCCAGGGCACCCACGGCTCCCCAAGAAATAAAGAGTCACTTTGCAATATCATCTTCATTCAAGGCTCCTGACTATTGATGTAAGGATTGTTTTACTTTCGGTTCATAAACTAAGAAAATCAAACTTTGCTCTAGTTTTAGATGTTGCCTCAATAGCACTTAATTAAAAATATTATATATATATACAACTAGAGTGACAGCTTTAAATGTTACCATCACAGTTGAGTTTCTCTCAAGCCTTTATGTTTTCTGTTGTGCGGTGACCACATCTTTCACATCGTCACCTGCTCTCCTCTTCATGAGGCACCTTTATTTACTCCACGGGTCTGTACAGGAAAGAGCTGCTCCTGGTGTGACTCCAGGGTGAGAAGAGCAGGAGGGAGTGGAGTAGCGTGTGTGTGGCCAGAGGCTCCTTCTAGAGAAAGGGGTCCCTTACGCGGTAGAAAATGCCATCCAGACTCCCACAAAACCAACAGCTCACTTCTCCGTCTCCCCTTACTGGAGAAACAGGAGAGAAGGGTTTAATTTCTCAGGCAGAGTCTATGCAAATAGAAAAATGCGGGCTTCTTTATTTTAGATGGTCTTTTCACACTTTTCAAGTCAAGAGGCCTCTATTTGAAGTAAAGGTTTAATCTTACGTCTTTCTCTCTGGATGCGAATATGTGCTATGTGTTGAGGAGCCACGAGCATTGTTAAGAGGTCACACACGCATGTGTGGAGTTTGCGCATCAGAGGCGAGCGTGGGGATGGAGAGTTGATGGTCTCAGTCTGCTGGGACCCTCTTCACATGCCCTCTGCCCCAAGGAGAAAAGAGCAGCAGCCGCGGCCACGCCGGCGTCCACCTTTGGAAGGAAGCTCAGCCTGAGCTTGACTGCTGCTCTTGACCTGGGAGGGTCACCTCCAGCAGGCTGCTGTCCAGAGAAAGGGGGAGGCCAGGCCCGGGAGGTGGCGGGGGAGGGGCTTTCATGCGCTCAGAGAAGGGCGCTGCTGCCTCAAGTGAGGGGTTCAACTCAGGTCCTAGGCGGGAGGCGACGCGGAGGAGGAAGAAGAGTGAGCGAAGGAAGCAAAGGATGTGGAGGGTGAGGTGGGGTGGAGAACAAAAGGCACTATTTTGATAGCTCTTCTCTGAAAGGCCCATCATCTCCATTTACTGGCTCTCAATAGCTGGGGCTCAAAGCGCAGCCCCGTGTGGGCCAACCTCTGCCTCTCCAGGGCTGTGCGCTTCCCAGGAGGAAAGTGAGAGCTAAGGGGAAATAGGAGGACAGGCAGGGGGGAGGCGGGAGGAGAGGGAGAGAGGGAGTGGGAGAGAGAGGAGAGGTGGGAGTGAGAGGCGGGAGAGGGAGAGGGGTGGGAAGGAACAGAGCAAAAAAGAGAAAGGGGTGGGGGAGGGGAGAGAAAAGAAAGGGAAAACCCCCTTGCTGACACGGGGCATAACTTAATTTTCACGGTGCCGGGACAGCTGTATCGTGTAATCTGCCATGGCATGCCGTTAAAGCTTCAATGACTTTACTGACCCAGAAGGGAAACTCAGACCGTGGAGAGGCTTTTGAAAAGAAGTGGTGATCTTTCACGATTTATGAGCTTGTCTTAAAGAAACAGACTCCACTCACTTTAAATTAATCACCCTTTCCAGGGTGCATAGAAATCGGGGTCTCTGACTGCGCCTTGTAGAGGCCTGGAGAGCTGGGTCCACCTCGACCCCGCGGCTCCGCGGAGGCAGAGGTGATGGTGGTGGAGGTGATGGCAGTGGTAGAGGTGATGGGGAGGCGGCGGAGGCGAAGGCAGTGGCAGACAGGGTTTCTATGTTGTCGCCTCGGCAGACCGGGACGTCGGAGGGGGCGGCGGGGCCGCAGGGACTGTAACTTGCCAAGGAGGGACCGCAAAGGAGGGTTGCAGTGTCCCCTCGAGGCCGGGAGGTCAGCGCAGGGAGGGGGCAGGGGGTGGGAGGAGGGCGTGTGTGTGGCGCGGAAAGGCCCCATTCACGTTCTTGGGCTTGCATTCATTGTGCAGAAGAAAAAAGAAACCAGGAAAAATATAAGGCATTTCACACCCTGATGAAATGCGAGACCTCCCGTGTGATTAAACCGCTGAAAGGAAAAGTGGGGTGTTACCAAACCCACCTTATCCTCTCTCATTTTACTCTTTCTGAGAACAAAAGGTAAAAACCTCATCCTAATGTGCATATACTTAACTGTTTAAATTTGGGCAGAGATATATTTCCCCAAAAGGGACGTTTTGGAGAACTGACAATCCTAAAATAATTAGCCATAATATCCAAGTAAACAATCCCAAGACCATAAGTATTCTTTAACTTCATATAATCACGCAAATGATTGCATTTATCTTCAAGACACCTCTGCAAACCTCGGAACCTCCTCTGGGCCATTTCATACCCTCTGCAGAGGACAAGGGAGTCTGAGGCAAGGAGTCCCACGTGGAAGGCCTTCCTTTAATTCCATTTGGGGGTCCCTTTGTACTTACTCTGCACGTCAGCGGTGCTGTGTTTTAACATGTTTTGGAGCCTTTTGCATTTCTATGGTTTCACCAGCTTGTGCCCTGTGGACAGCTTCAGATGGATTGGAGGCTTCTCAGCTCCTCAATGATCTGCTCCTCAATTAGCGTTTTCTGGTGGTAGAAATGGGATGGAGTTAGAAATTTTGAGGACAGCAGATAGACTGAATCTGTTCTTCCTGTTTTGGATGAAATACTGTATCTGATCTCTTGATAGTGATTAGAACAAACTCTCTTCTTAAACAATGGTGTTGGTCCATATTTTAAGGTTTGGTAGCAGCGGATAGACTTCTAAGGATTCGTGTGCTGAGAGCATGAAGAGAACGGAAGCAGCCGCCGCCACCGTGCTCTTGGCCTTGCAGGATGCTCAGACGTGGTCCAGCGGAGGTAACCCTGCACCTCGGACAAGCCCTAACCCTTCGGAGCTCACCAGTGAGGTGACGCGGCTTCTGGGTGGGATGTCGTCGGAGTGCACTTCTCAGGCCCCCCGCGGGTCAGGGGTCGATGATCTGAATTTCTCCGATACAAGCCTCGGTACCATCCCAGCTCTGCTGATTTTATAGTCGCTCCGCTCGCATTGCGACCGAGGCAGGGAGGGCAGGGAGATCGCTGAGGGTAGATTTTCAACCTGCCCGAGCATCAGCCTCACCTGGGAAACTTTATAACATGCAGAGCCTTGCCTGGCTCCGGAGACACTGGGTCAGCTCCTTTGGGGTGGGCCCCAGGCACACATCATTGAAAAAATTTCTTTTTACTGTATCGAGGTGAAATACACATAACCATAAAATCCAGCATTTTGAAGTGAACAGTTCAATGGCTTTTAGAACACTCACAATGCTGTGCAGCCACCACCTCCGTCTAGTTCTAAACTATTTCCCCCACTCCCAAAGGAAACCCCGTGCCCACTGAGCAGCTCCATCCGGTTTCCCGTCCTCCAGTCCCGGCAACCATCTGCCTGCCTTCTGTCTCCACGGATTACCTATTTTCAATATTCCACGTAAGTGGAATCCTACAATATGTGATCTTTTGCTTATGGCTCAGGCACGAGTGTTTGTAAGAGGTATGTTCCAACTGAGGGAAAAACGATGGCCCCTTAAGGACGGATTTGGCTCTTTGTTTTTTTGAAAATTAATAATTCCGTTCACTTTACAATCTTTCTTACAGCAACAATTGAAATTTCTTTGTGGTCTCCCTATTTTTATTTGTCTATGTAGATTTAACTTTATTATAATGATAGAATAAATTAAATATTTTGCTCTGTTTCTAGATCTTATTGTTTTCTATATTCTTCTATGTGGAGCTAATATTTACATTCGTTTACTTCTTTGGATGTGTAACCCATGCTTGTAATAATGCACTTTAACTTTTCAAACACATTCCTACTTCTTCCTGTTTTTTGATATTGCCATTCCAAACATCTTAGTTCATGAAATTGCCTGGATGTTTTGTATCACTGGGATTTCCTTAGAGTAGATTTCCAGAAACAGCCTTATTGAATCAAAAGCACACACTAAAATTTGTTTTCCCTCATTAGTTCAGTGATTCATGTTTGCTCCAATCACAGCTCTCAGTCAAAGAGCTTTTGACGCTTGTGGTGGAGTAAGAGACTTCAGCCTTTTTGCTCATGTAACACATTCAGAACACAGTTTCTCCTGTCAAAGTGCATAACACACCGGGCAGAGGTCACTTGGCCGTGCATGGTCCACCATGGGCGTGGGCCTGTCTGCTTGCGAAGATCTTACAACAGCCCGTTGGGATCAGATTTGGAAAAGGAGACAGATTTTGCAAGAGGATGAGTTTCCTCAAGAGCCTCTAGGAAGGAGCCTAGAAGCACTCACGCTCATCTGCCACCTGGCAGCGAGGCAGCAGGACCTGCCCCCAGTAGCCGTGAATAAAGGTGCTTCACCGGTCTGAGCTGTGAGGCTATTTTGTAACATCCTTACGCCCGCGGAGCAATCCCCATGGAGCTGTCTGTGCCTGCGCAGGTGCTGCGGGAAGGAGAGGCTCGCACTGAGAGCTAGTCATGGTGGCCTTGTCACGGGAAAAAGTTACCTCTTCACATCCTCAGAACGGAAAGTGAAGCCCCGAATGTCCTTGTGAAGGAGCAGATCCACACCGTCAGGAATGTGCACCATTCAAGGGTACCACTAAACAACGGGGCATGGAGTGTCCCCATATGTTCTCTGAGAGGCTTATTCTCATAAGGAGAGAAATGGCAAAGTCACCTTTAACCTGAGTGCAGTTATGGCACCAGAGCTTTTGAGAGCACAAAGTGTTTAATTTGCTTAGGGACAAGCGGAGAGATGATCGTTACAACTCCAAATTGGTCAAAGCTAAATTTGGATAAAGGAGGATTTGTGTAGACTGGAAATGTACCTTAAGACGTTTATTAAAAACGCATGGCCAGATCGTGCTCAGTTCTCTTCTCTCTGGAGGTTTTGGTAGACTTTGATGGGGCAAGTCACTTATGAGGAGATACTAGCCAAAAGCATTTAAGGTTGATCCCCTTCCATTCAGAATTTCTGGAATTTTCCAATGCTTCATGGAGACCTTAGACTTTGAGGTGTGGAGGTCTATTTCATAGCTTTTCCGGATCCAGAGGCAGAGCATGGACTTGCTCTCAGGAGCCCTGGAGTTTCTCGTGTAGGCTCCGCTCTCTGCAGCTCCTCCTTCTGTCTATCTGCAGTGGGGCTTCCTTGGCATCTCTTGGTTTATTTTCTTCCTGACCTTGGCTTGCCTGTAGCAGTGGCTTCCAATGGCATTGACTGTGGCCTCAATCCTATGAGATCTCATAGCTCCAGTGTTCAACACCTCCCGATTACAGCTTCTGGGCCTTTTAATTCAAGTTCTTGCTGTAGAGATCTGATGCCTGGTTCAACACAGCAACACGTCGCTCTGGTCTAATGAGCTGTGACCAAGACACAGGGTCACCTGGCATAAACATGGCCACTTAAGGCCATCTCTAGCCTTCCAAAAAAGTGGCATGGTTGCCCTGGCAGGCATCCCACTTCAGCACTCAAGTATCTTTTCTTTGCCTCCAACTCATTTACCTGTTCATTCATTCAACCAAAATTTAATGAATGTCTACTTTCTGCCACGTGCTAGCTGGGCTCACCACTGTAGTTACAAAATAAACAGGTCTAGCAGGTACACACTCAAGTGGGTTTGGGGAGCAGGGGAAGGCAAAGAAGGTGGCCTCAGTGTAGGACTGACTCGGGTGAAATGTGGTGGTGAGGTGACATTTCACACGTGTGCAGGGGCTGAGGGGTGTGGCGCATCAAGGTCTGGGCTGAGGGGTGTTGCACATCCAGTCTGCTCTGGGGACTGTGAGTAGCCTGTCTGGGGAGCCAGTGCACCCGGGCTGCGGAGATCCTGAGGGCCGGCCGGGACACAGCGTCTCAGAGCCTGGCCAAGGAGCTCAAACTGTAGCCCACCGATTCGCATTTTTCCACAAGCGGATGGCAGACCCTCAGGCGATCGGGAAGGTGGTGCAGGAGATCACGTCATGGAAGGTGTCATGGGATCTATTTAAAGCTTTATTAAAACAATCAATGAATGAAGTATTGCCTTTATTCCCTTAAAAATAAGCAGGGAGTGTGCATGGCAATTAGTAGAGGTCAATGACCATGCTTAAAATTATCACTTGGTTTTAAAGTCGTTTTGGTTTTTAGCCATACAAAGTTTATGGATTGTTGGTTTGAGGAGGAATTATAAGGAAGAGAGGCATCAACACACAACAGATTAGTGAGGAGCATAAAAGTAAAAATAATCCCTTCTAAATTGCCTCCAGATGATCATCACCAGATCAGTAAAAACCACCGCTCTGAGAAGAAGCCTTCCGTAGCGAGGCCTTCCGAATGTGGGGCGGAGGGGACTCAGGCGGGCGCATCCAGCGCAGCCCCATGCTGGCTGCTATAAAGGACCCTGAAACTCGCATGCCTCCTCTGGGCAATGACTGTGCTCTGAAAGCTTTCCTTTTCTCACCTCTTAGGAGCAAAACAGAAGTATTACTTTCTTAAAAGAAGACTGCCATAATTTTTAAGTGCAAAGTTCAACAAGAGTTCCAAATATCAGGTCGTAAAAAGACTTTTATGTCGATTGTGAAGCTGTGACAAGTAGTTCAGCTTCAGTCTGCAATATGATTTATATTTTCACCCAAACCAAACAAAATAATTTTTACAATTTTTTTAATATTTTGTAATAGCCTCATCAACAAATAATGGTCTTCCTTACATAATTAATTTCAGACGCCTGAGGGCACAAGTCATATTAACTGGGAAAAAGTCACAACTTGTCTTTATGTACTGCTGGTATTATTGGATTTTTATGTTAGAAATGACTTTTATAATCTGTGCAAAGATACATATAAAATAAAATATTTTACTTGAAATAATTTTATCACATTCCATGAAAAATCAACAAATGTTTAAAAATGTTCTTAAGGAGCTTCATCAGATTATACATTACAATGAAAAGTGTCCTGGCAAGTGACAGAGGTTGGAGATGCTGATGAGGTTGATGTGCAGCCAGTGGAAATTTTAAACAGGTAGAAGGACTTGGCTCAGGAAGGGCACCTGGGTCCTCTCCTGACGCTAGCGCCTGCCGCTGGGTTCAAGGGCAGATCTCAGAGAATATGGCGCAGCACGGACTGGAGGGGAGCTGGATATTAGAAAACACTCCCAGCCTCCTGCTTTGAGGGATTGAAGTCACACGATTCTCGGCACTGAGTTTCTAACTGACTTTTGTCCTCCTCTCGGGGTCAGAAAAGATCCAGTGGAGAAAGTGTCTGGAATTCCTGCTTTTCACATACACCACTGGGGTTAACTTCCCACAAAGGATGTCTTTCATGGGGGAACTTGCAATGGTACCCACAGAAGGAAGTCATCGCGTTATCTGGGCCAGGGGACCTGCAGGACATCTGGAAGCCGGTATTTTAAAATGTAGATTTCATGATTATTCAGGTACGGTGAGGTCAACAGATCAGGCAAGGGCTGGGACTGAAGAGAAAGAGAGAGATTCCCAAGAGGAGGGGATGTGTCACAGCACCCAGGGCCACACAGGGCAGCACCAGGGTCGGTCAGGAAGCAGAGGGAGCAGGAGGAAGATGTGCACGAGAGCCTTAATGTGGTTTCTGCGGGGAGGAACGAGCGGGGCGGGATAAGCAGGTTTGAGTAGTTTCGCAGACTCTGGGGTGTAGGAAGTGATTCTGGTTGTCTGGAACCTGGCCCTGGTGCGATAGGGCAGGGGACTAGGGGCCTGGAGCGTGAGAGTCCGATAAAGGAGAAGGAGGTGGAGGTGGTGGTAAGGACTCTGCATTGGTTGGTTGGCATGTGAAAGACACACTCACTGGTGAGCCCTTTACTGGCTCTAGGAACTGGCTCGCCCGGGAGGGGCAGTAACTCCAGGGTCAGCAAGGCCCCAGGATGCTGTCAAAGCATCAGAAACACAGAAAAGAAAAAGGTATGATTAATACAACTGGTCAGTTGAAAGCCACTGAATAGACACTGAACCTGGTGTCTTGGAGATGACTGTGATGGCACACGGCAGGGAGGCGGAGGTGGAGGCAGGTTATGAAATGTGACACATCTCGGCTCCTCAGCGCAACTCAGCGATGGCTTCACCTTTTCCACAAATGCATCTTAATCTACCCGACTGTGTCAGGATGCTCCACTTTCTTTAATAACATGGAACCCAGAATTCTTGTGTCAAATATGGGAGAGGCTGCCTGGTCAGAGGAGGAGCCCAGGCTGACCAGCGCCGATCCTGGTCTCTCTGTAGGATTCACGTTCCCCTTGGTGTATTTGGCTGAAAACTTCTGCTACCACTCTCTTAGGTTTGAGGAGTTGCTGGACTTTCTTTAGTGATCTGACCCATGTGTGATCCTTTCTTATAGTTGGCTGCACAGTCAGAATGTTCAGAAAGACTTCTCGAGGCAAGGACAGGCACTATCTTACCTATTTCTGGCTTGTGAAATAGAGATCACTCACCTTTAGCCTGTGATGCCCCTCAGGGGTCTCCTTCTGTCCAGAGCCCGGGTTTTGCCCAACGACCATGATCATCTTTAACCAACAATACTCAGGAGTGAACTCATAGGCATTTAGGTTTCTTGAAGCAAAGACCAAGGAAAAGGAGCCTGCGATGTCTCTTCCACCTAGCCCAGTCTCCACTTCCTGTTTCCTGTCTGAGGAGTCCGGTCTTTATCTGGGTGAATGGCCTCACCCTTAGGAAGATTCTTCACCCACAGAGATTTTTGCCTCATCCCTGCAGGTCTCAGCAGAACAAATGTATCTGAGTGACAAATAAATACTCAGAATTCTAAGACGGTCCCCCAAGATTCCGGCCCCCTGGTGTACACACCCTGTATAATCTCTGGGACTTGTGACTATGATGAAATAGTCACTCCACACTTAGGTTATGTTATTAACTAGTTTTAAGAAAGGGAGACTGTCTTTGGTGGGCCTGACCTAATCAGGTGAGTCCTCAAAAGGGACTGGACTCTTCCTGGTGAAATAGATTTGAAGTGTGACATGGATATGACATAAGAATGAATCTCCATTGCTAGCTTTGAAGACGAGTTCTTAGGAACTGAGACTGACTCCCGGCTGACAGACAGCAATGAAACTGGGAGCTCAGCCCTACAACTGCAAGAAGCAGGATGTGAGCCTGGAGGAGGGCACCGAGTTCCAGTTGAGAATGCAGCCTGATTGACACTTTGACTTTTTCCTTGTGAGGCCCAGAACACCTAGTCACTGTGCCTGGGTTTTTGACCTAAGAACTGTGAGATAATAAACGGGTGCTGCTTTAAGCCACTAAGAGTGTAGTAGCTGATTAGGCAGCAATAGAAAACTAATACAAACTCCAACCTTTTTGAGAAACATACCTCTAATCAGGGCATGACGTCCACACAGTGTGTTGCAGAAGAATTGATGGTAGTGGGTTCTGTTGCAAAATGACTCAGTGTGCTCTGGGGTCTGCCATGAAAATGACAGCTGGAATCTGCTACTTACAATAAAAAACCCACTGCCTCTTACTACAGAGTTGTTTGGTGTGTGTAAGAATAGGTGAATCACCTGAACAGGCATCATCAAGCACCATCAATTCGAAGAAAATGACCAAAAGGATGATGGAGAGTACCAGGACCTTCTTGAAGTAGACTGCTGCTGGCGACTATCCACCAGCACTGGCCAGGTTTCTCCTTACTCTCGAGATAGTGAACAAAGGCAGTTTGTCTTGTCAGATTGTTCATCAGTGGATGCCTTAAATCTGCTTCTTTCCAGACAATGATGAAGTTAACAAAGCATTCCGGCTGTTGGTGTCTGCTTTTAATTCTTGCCCAAATTTCCTAGGCAATCTGCCCCCCGGAATCTCAGACTTGGCTTCCTGACATGGTAGTTGAGGTCAAAAGGCCTGTGTCATCCAAGAGCCACAGAGTACAGGGAACCGTGTGGCATCACCACCCTGGTCAGAGACACAGGGGTCCTCCTAGGTGGACTTGACAGTAGAGAAATGGTTCTCAGTCTTTCTGGGCCAATCTGGACTGACCTGTGATGTTTGCAGGGGGAGCCTGGGCAAACTCAGATGTTTGCGCCCTGTGGCAGGCTGCTACAGTCTGTGGGTTATGCGCAGTTCCCAGCATTAGCTACAATCCCTGCCCGTTGAAACCTCTGCTTTAGGGAGCCATATGGCACTGGTTTGCAGCTAGACCTCCTGAGGATAAACAAAATGAAGGAAACACACATTTTTTTTTTCTGGCTACCAAAACTGCTGACAAGGAATCATCTGGTGGATTCACATTTAGAGTTTCAAAGGGCTCTCAGGGCTGGTGAAGAGACGTTTAGTTAAAAGGGGAAGGTGCCACGGGTGGTGTCTGTGTGGGTTGAGATAGGCTGTGTGATTCACATCAGCACTGGCTTATCTCTGGTGTAAGAGCACAGAGAAAACTGTGATCTCCTTCGAGTTTCCTGACCTCTTTGAGCCTTACCAGTCTAGAAAATAGAATTCCTGTCTTACAGGACTGTTGTGAGAACTGAATGAAATAACCTAAGTAAAGCACTTGACACAATTCCTGGTACATGTTAAAGAATATATGAGAACTGTTATCATCAACACCATCATTGCCATCACCATTATCATCACAATCAACATCATCATCATCACCGCTAGCATCACCCTCATCATCATAAGCAGCATAATCACCATCATCACCACCATCATCATCATCATCACAAGCACCGTCATCACCATCATCACCACCATCATCATCATCACCACCACCATCATTGTCACCATCATCACCATTATTATCAATGTTACCAAGCAAGGGCTCACTGCTCCATGTGTATAGAAGCCAATACTATGGCACCGGCTTTTGAGAGAAGAAAGAACTGCATTGCAAGGTTGACCAGCAAGGAGACAGGAGGCAGGGCTAACATCTGTCTCCCCAGCTGAAGCAGGATGGACTTTTAAAGAGTTGTGAGTGGGAGTGCTTATGTGAAATACTGGCTTGGCAAATCTGATTGAATGGTGGGAGCATAAGGGTCCTATAAGTCAGGTGCACCACAAAGCAAGGGACCTCTCACTTCTCATTAAGTTCCGGGGCTTTCGCCTCACACTGAGCTCTGGAGTTGAGAAGCTTTTGGTCCCGGTGCTGCTCGAGGTCATCTGAGGAGTAGGTTTCCATCTTCTGCGCATGCCCTGAGATTCCGTCTTCTGTGCACGCTCTCTGCACTGGCATCAGTGGGAACACACGCAGCTCTGAGAGGGTTGCCCACAGCAACCCGACGGCAGCTTTGCTAGGATAACCTGCACTGCCTGTGCTCTCACACCCTTCTCTGGAAAAAAACATACAAAAGAGAGAGGTGGGTCAACCAAGGGGTACCAAGGCTGTTTCATCAACATCATTTAAAAAACATTTTTAAAAAAATGTACTCTAGATTCCTGAGTACACATGACCCCACTTTGTGAGGAGATTGGCCCTAAGCCAACATCTGTTGGCAATCTTCCTTTTTCTTTCCCTTTCTCCCCAAGGCCCCAGTGCATAGTTGTGCATCCAAGTTCGAAGTCCTTCTAGTTCTGCTATGTGGGACACCACCTCAGCATGGCTTGATGAGCAATGTGTAGGTCCACGCCCAGGATCTGGACTGACGAACCCTGGGCTCACAAAGCAGAGTGTGCAAACTTAAGCACTATCCCACAGGGCCAGCCCCTAAAAAAGATTTTTAGTGAAAGCTTACTACTTTTGAAGCTATCTTATTTCATCTAACTTCAATGTCACCTTAAATATGTAATCAAACTCAATTGGTCCATCTCTTGGTGAGTGCAGAGCTGAAAAGCACAACCAAGGCCCAAGTGAGTGAAGAAAAAAGGTTTATTGCTTGCACAAGCGCTGGAGAGCATGCGGGATAGCTCCCAAAGCAGCCCTCCCCGCCCCCTCCCCAGGGCAGGGGGAGTTTTTATACTCTAGAGAGCAGAGGCCATGTTACAACTATGTAACAACTGGGCCTGATCAGTGCGCATGTGCAGGAGTTCAATGCATCGTTACCTAACAAGTTCAAGGCAACCGGCTATTTAGAGCTGGAGTAATTTGCAGGGGTCCTGCTGCAACCGTGTAAGTTTCACTGTAGGACGCAACATCTGCAAAAAGGAGGATGTCAACTTCTGAAAAACAGCACAGTTAGTTTTCTCCTTGTCTGGAAAACATTTGACAGACTGTGTTAGCTATGGATCAGATTTTCATTAGCCCTTTCCTGGCCTGGTTTCTGGTCACAGATACATCTTTATTTACATACTTAAAAATGTAAAGCGACCAAGAAAAAAGCATAGTCAATCTGAGAAAGCCCTCGTAGCTGTGGTCAGTCCCTTGTCTAACTTTCCATCCCAAAGCATGGTCTGAATGTTTGTGTCTCTCCAGTTCATATGCTGAAATCCTACCCCCCAGTGTGGTAGTACTAGGAGGTGAGGCCTTTGGGAGGTGATACGGTCAGGATTAGTGCCCTTATAAAACAGGCCCCAAAGAGCTCCCTGGCCCCTTCTGCCATGTGAGGTTCCAGTGAAAAGATGATGTCTGTGAACCAGGAAGTAGTTTGCTGACCTCACTGATGAGAAAACTGAGCTGTGGAACAGATTGCTGCTTTCCCAGGATGAGATAGCAAAGCTAAGAAGGATGAGAACTTCCCGATCCCCAGTTCAGCGTTCTTTCCCTTCTTAAATCTAATTGACCATGTTGTTACTTGGGCTATTTTTACTCTCCTAGGGTTAGTCAGTCTCTGATACTAAACCCACCTGCAGTCTGTACTTCCAGCCTCCAGAACTGTGGGAAACAAGCCTTCTTGTTTATAAGACACCCAGTGTATGGTATTTTTGGTATTGCAGCCCAAATGGACTAAGACAGTCATAAAATACTCTGCCTTTCTGTTAAAGATAAGTTAAATAAATCTCTCCCAGGGCAAGAATGTCTCCAGCATCTTTATATAAGTCCCTAGTTTTAGAGAAATCAACTTTATACGGCAGTTCCTTCCCCACCATTCCTGAGAATATCTGTTCTGTGGGCATGGTTTCAGTTACCTGCTCGCGTGCCCACCTCCGCCCTGCCTCTGTGTAAGCATTCAGTACAGGATTCTAGAAGAAAAAACTGTGTCAAAGGAGACAAGACTCTTCCTCACTATAAACTCTTTTCCTAAAATCTCACGTGCGTGGATTGACTTCTGTATAGCTTTTTCTGAGCTCTGAAAACATCTGTTTTCTTTTGCATTTATTCTTTTGTTTCTGGAGGGGTATTTTTTATCCGTTCTTTACATTGCATGTTTCAAGTTAACCCCATTAGGGATAATTAGACAAAAGAAAGCTAAGGAATGGGAGTAAAGAAGATAGGAGAAGCAGAAGGTAGAATAAAAATGGAGGTTTTTCAGTGCATGAAACCTAACTGCGCCTCACCGTATGACTCCCCACATGTAAGACGGCGTGGGGGTCGGCTTTATTTAGTATGCTGGCTTACAGCTGGGTTTTTGTTTTGCACACGGTATATCAGTCCAAAAGGTATGAGACAATGCACTGCGAAAATCAGGACTCCGTCTCTCCGGGCCGTGGCACCTGCTGCTCCCCCTCCAGGAGCGACTGCTGTCAGTAGCAGCTTTGTGGGGCTTTCCAGCACCTGGCAGGCAGGGAACGTTCAAAACCACTGCACGTTGCCCACGCTGTTCCGCACTTGGACAGTATACATAGAAAACTCCCTTATTCCATTTAACGGCTACACAGTATATTGTTGTGCAGATGGGTCATAATTGAATGAATGAATCTTCTTTTGATGAACATTTTTGTTGTTTCCAATGTTTTGCTATTGTAAACAATGCTATAATTATCATTCCGACACATCATTTCAGTGGGCTATTCTTAATTTTTGAGGAATGTTAGAAATATTTATGAGTATTTCATTAGATCTCTGGCAAATTTAGTTCCCCCAGATTATTTTTTTGTCATAAGGTATTAAGTTCCTCAAACAGAAATTCTCCTTTAAAGCTGTCTTTTGTCCTAAAATACCGGAAATCACTGTTAAATGGATTTTTTTTAATGAGAAGAGAAAACATTCCTCTCTCAATGCCATCTCACATTTGACTGCTTATCCTGCAAGCCACATTACCCCCGCAAGTCTGCACTCCACGGTCGTCTCCCAGCTAAATCGTCTCACCTCCCAGATTCCCAATGTTTAACTCTTAAAACTAGCCGTCCTCCTGGGGTTTTGCCCACTTATGTGTACGTTACACAAGTGTTTCTGGACAAGAAAAAAAAGTTAAGAAAATTACTTGCCTTAATAACTAACATTATATATAAGCAATTGAGACTTTTTCATAATCTATTAATAGAATGTATAAATTATGATCATCAAAATCATTCGTGAATGATTTGCTTGATGAAACCTCACAATAACTATTACACATGTGCACGCACACGTGCATAAAGACGTGTAAATGAGCATTTGCCCACGGGACAGTAGTCTAGAAGACGAGAAGGAATGAGCCCATGTGATAGACTGTTTTTTGTGTGTTTTTTCTTTAAGATTGGCGCTTGAGCTAACATCTGTTGCCAGTCTTTTTTTCCTTCTTTTCCCCAAAGCCCCCCAGTACATAGTTGTATATTCTAGTTGTGGGTCCTTCCAGTTGTGGCATGTGGGATGCCGCCTCAGCGTGGCCTGATAAGCAGTACCATGTCCACGTCCAGGATCCAAACTGGCGAAACCCTGGGCTGGCCCCCGTGGACTGTTTTAATTACCAGTCAGCAAGTATTCATAGACACCTCTATGTGTTCAGCACTCCTTCCCCATATCTCGTTTACCCTTGGCTACTTTAGAGATATATAAAATTAAATATACACTAATTTAACTTTTGGCAGTGTTCCACAGAGTGGCAGAAAATTCTGATATTCGCACCAAAATTCCAACTAATTTTCTCATAGTACAACACAGATTGGTGGCTCCTGGAAGCAGCTTGTGTTAGCAGGACTTGAGCCCAGAAGTACAGGAGGATTGGGGGCTGAAGGGAGCTTCAAGAGGATCCCTTTCAAACTTTCATCTCCCTGATGAGAAAACTGAGCTGTGGAACAGATTGCTGCTTTCCCAGCATGAGATAGTAAAGCTAAGAAGGATGAGAACTTCCCAATCCCCAATTCAGCATTCTTGCCTTTCTTAAATCTAATTGACCACGTTGTTCCCTGGGCTATTTTTAGTCTCCTAGAGTTAGTCAGTCTTTGTATTTTTTCTAATAATGTGTGTGCGGAATGTGTGTTTGCATAAACTTTGAGAAATAGTTAGTCCCTGAATGGTACTTTAAAACCACCTGGGGGCTGGTCCAGTTGCGTAGTGGTTACAAGTGTGTGCTCCACTTTAGCGGCCCAGGGTTCGCAGACTCGGATCCTGGGCGCAGACCCAGCACCACTCATCAGGCCATGCTGTGGTGGCATCCCACATAAAACGGAGGAAGATGAGCGCAGATGTTAGCTCAGTGACAATCTTCCTCAAGCAAAAAGAGGAAGATTGGCAACAGATGTTAGCTCAGGGCTAATCTTCCTCACAAAAAAATTAAAAAATTGCCTGGCCCATAATGCTCTTTTTTTTTTTTAACTCCTAAAATTACCAATACTATTGTCTATTTCTTGTAACCATTCTATTCCTTCAGTGACCTCCCAAACAAAATATAAATGTGACAGGTCAATTATTGAGCTATTAATTAATGTGTGCGTGTGTGTGTGTGTGTGTGTGTGTGTGTGTGTTGTCTCCCATCTCAGGATCATTCCCTTTCTGTTCCAAGAAGGCCTTCTGCCTCCCTGGCCCACGGGAGAGGATGGAGAAGAGAGTAAAGAAGATGCAGGGGATAGGGCCACGAAAGGGAGAGAGATGGAGGTGAGGGGGTCTGTGGTGGGGGCGGGGCAGACGGTGAAAGGATGGCTAGGGGTGGCTCGTTGGGAAGAGACAAGACCCCCAGCTTATTTCCTCCCCAAGGAGGAGCTAAAGACTCACTGGCTTGGCAGGTGCTACCTCAGTTGTAACCGGAATCCCAGATACCAGAGCACCTTCCTCTTGGTATTTAGCTTTGCTTGAGATGCCTGGGATGTCTGTGCACCCTGCAGGGGCTGGGGGCCTGCTGTTAATGCTCAGTTGCTGCCTGACAAACCACCCCCTGACTTAGTGGCTTAACTAACATTTACTTTGCATATGAGCCTGCAGTTTAGGTTGGTCTCCTCTGTGCTCCTCCTAGGGTCACCTGGAGTGAACTGACTTAGGACTGGGGAGTCCACTTTCAGGACAGTCCTCTCACATGGCTGACCAGCTGGTTCTGCTGTTGGCTGGGAGTTCTGCTAGTGGGCTGTGGGCTAAGATCTCGGATCTTCAGATCTTCTCCACAGGGGCCTCTCCAAAGGGCCTCTTCCTCTCACAGCATGGTGGCTGGCACCCAAGGCAGATGTCCCAAGAGACCCAGGGAGACCTAACCTCGGAAGTCACAGGGTGTCACTTCTGCCTCCCCAGCTTCAGAGGGAGGGACATCAACCTCATCCCTCGATGGGAAGATTGTCACAGCCACACTCTAAGTGTAGCATGTAGCAGTTACTGGCAGTCTTTGACGACTCCTGGAAAATGCAATCTGCCACACCCCCACATGGCAGATCGCGTTTGGCACCAGCCCAGCATGAGAGAGGGTGTTGGACTAGAATTGGGCGAACTGATCTCACTTCTTATACTTTCCAGTGTGTGCAGATAGCTTCGTGTTGCTTCAGTGTACACCAGTATCAAACGTTTGCTCTAATCGTCCATAGAATTATATTTACGCATAATGATGTATAGAAAATATTTAGAGATATTTTCTCTTCTTTTGATATTTCTTTTCAACTGACTTTTTAATTTTTTCTGTCCCACAGATTTCTCATCCAAGTAGTTATTTATCTTTAATCAGATAACTCAGAGGCTTGTATTATTTAACTATAAATCTTACGGCATAGTCTGTGCCTCATTTGACTTGTACTCTCCATTTTCACATTATCATTTTTCTAAAGCAAGCACATCTATAGGTCAATCTGAAGATGACTGGAGAGTTAACTGATTATAAATCTACCCCTGGCAAACAACCTCTGGCATATTAATGAAGACAAAAATTCTTACATTTGTTTACAGTAAGTCATCTCAGGTAAAACTCAAAAAAACCTAATGAGTGGTAGTCCTGTGCTGTGTTTGGCTGGTCTAAAAGATGTGGAACAAATCCTTATTCAAAGGATGATCCAATGAGGAGAATGATTTGAAGTGATCCAGGGAAAAGATTTCTGTTCCTGTGCCACCCAAAATCCAAACCAACCAGCCAAGAAGGCCTTCTGAAGTGCTCTGGTGGGCTCTCCTTAGAGTCTTCCTTCCAAACACAAATACAGGGGATGGGGAGAATTGTATTCAGTGAGGGTGCTAACACCTCGCTGTGGATGATTTCAAGTGCTGGGTGAAGATGCTGAATCGTAACAGGGTTGGGATGTCGGGTGGTAGTGGGAGATGGGTGCACTGAGACAAAATCCACAGCCGTCCTCCTTGAAGACTCTTAATGGTTTACCACCCCCTCCAAGTGGCATTCGTCTCTGAAGATAACAGCCTGGTTAACTGCTACTGTGATATGTGTTGGATTTAGATAAACAAAGATTTAGGCATACTTTGAAAAAAAATCTTTTATAATGAACCGGCAGCTTATTTCCAAATCTTCTTTTTCTGACCTGAGTAGAAACAGAAAATATCTGCTGGGCTTTGGTAAGAACACTTGAGATGCTGCTTTAATGCTGCCCTGGGGCCTATTTCACAAGATGAGTCATTCCTGGGGCCCTTTACCCTCAGAGGCCTGGTTCATTGACACCAGAACCCCCCTCCACCCTCTAAAGCATCTTTTAGCTGTGGACAACACTCCGCAAGGTCTAATCTCCAAAGTGAGATATGATGGTAATTTCCCAGGATGATCACTCTGGACCAGAAGAGAATTTGAGACTAGGGGCCTCTGTGGGTACCTGCCCAGCCCACGGCCTCATCCAAGGAAAGCTGGCCGCGGGTCCTAGGTGTCTACGAATCTGACCACAGCAGAAGAGATTAGATGATGAGAGAACTCCTCCAGGCAGCTTGTCTGAAGGCTGGGCAGCAGGCCCCAGACGGCTCTGCCAGACTGGGAGAAGAGACTCTGTCTTTGGGTCAGTTGGAGCTGTGGAGGTGGAGGGCGTGGGAGGCCATCTTGCATCCAAAGCCTGTAGGCAGAGTTAGTAATCTATCACAGGGAAAGTAGCAGTAGCCTCGAGTGTTCTGAACATGCAGGGGGTCAGAAGGTACAGGCAATTAAAAGCCTGGACTTGTGATTCTTCAGACTTTAATGTGCAAACGTATCATGTGGGAATCTTGTCAAAATGCTGGTTCTGATTTGATAGTTCTGGAGTGGGGCCTGAGGCTCTGCATTTCTAATAAGCTCCCAGGTGACACTAGATGTTGCTGGTTCACAGACCACACTTGGTAGCAAGCAATAATTCTCAGCCTTGGCTGTGCACTAGAATCATTTGGGATGCTTATAAAACTCCAGTCTCTGGAGATGGGACCTGAGCATCAGCCTCTTAAAGCCCAAGATTCCAACGTGCAGCCGAGTTGAAAATCACTGCCTGGGAGAGACGTGAGTTGGTGGTTGAGAAGCAGCAGACGCTGAACTAGCCCCATCTCTGAGTGCCAGAAAGGAGCCCAGATGTCCATCTCTGAGGATGCGACTTCTACACACCCTGTATCTCTTGAACATATGCTCTGGTTCCATGAGGCATCTGCTTCTGTTCTCATCACCATCAGCCTAGGTAGCCCAACATATCTCTGCTCCCTGCCATATGGAAGCAGTCATCAAGAATGGCAGTGGTAATGTTTCCTTTCCTCCGTCTACAAAACATCCAACTGGGACTGGAGGGGTTCTACATAAGCAATCCAAAGTCTCATGGGTAGCTGGTTATTTCCCCATAATTCTGCATTCATATGGCCCCACACTGGCATTCTATGCACTAATATTTTTATACAAACATCCTTCATCTTCTTTTAAAGCAAGTGAATAAATGTTTCAAGCCATGGCATAAATCTACCTGCTTTTAAGGTTCCGCCTAGCCTGCAGCTTCATCATATCTATTTTCTCAGCAGGAGAAAGCATCTCTGACATTCCAAAGGAACAGAGCCCAGAAGTACAGCTGTGAAAGCAGTTTGAGAACCTGAGATGCAATACCCAATACCCTGATCTCTTGAAGCAGGAACAAGTTTCTCCAAAATAATCAAATGTTTTTGTTAATCTGAAAGAGATGGTGCTATGGGAAATGGGAAGTGTAAGGCAATGCACCCATCTTTTAGGAGCTAATATTCTGACTATATAGAAACAAGGGCACCTATGAGGCTTATTTAGAGAGAGAAAGAGTTTAATTTGGGATGAGACAGAGAGCTCAACTGGTGAGAAATAAAGTCTAGATTTTTTAGCACCTTAAATCCCCGGATGGACATACACTCATTAAGAACATAGTCTCTGACATCAGACAGATCGGAGACCAAAGCCTGGGGCTGCTACTTTGTACCTGTATAGATTTGGGCCACATCAGTTTTCAGCTCAGTGACTGAGGCAATGAGTCTGTCTGTCTGGGGAAGCAGTTGTAAGGATGAACCAAGGCAGGGCCTGACACAGAGAATGTGGTCAGCCCATGGGAGTCAATGGTATCCATTGTTAGGGAGTGAGAAATTAGTGAAAGCTTTAAAGCAGGGGAGTGCTGTGAGCAATATCAAGAAATTCGTTTTAAAAGACGGCAGTGGCAGCAGGATAAATGCTTGGGAGGAAGCTGTATCAGGGAGGAGGTGGTGAAGAAACAGGCAAGTCCAAAAGCCCAAGAGTGGAGTGTTGATGCCAGGACTGATAAAATCTGCAGAGCATGTGGGAGTGGAGACAGATGGGAGGATAACTCCTCACGGAGGAGAAGTCGAAGGTGATGTTGGGGTGCTAGTCCTGGAGGGCCATGAGAATGGGCTCTAAAGGCCTGAAAAGAGCTGGAACACACTCCACTTACCTTCTCAGTGCTGTGACCACAACAAACACAACCTAGAAGACGCTGGAGAAGTTTCCACGTCAGGCACTTCCTTGGGGCACGTCCGTGATACCCATGCTTCATCATTTAGTCATAAATCACTGGCTACAAAAAGGTGTTTTGGCTTACAGGTCACACACCTCCAAGTGTTAGGTAAAACGTGAATAGTATGAGCTTTTCTCTTGCTCCTCTGCAGTAGAAAAGAGAATTTTAAAATATAAGAAAACAAACAGTAGTTCAAAATAAGCTATTGACCTGCCTAAAGGGCTAAGCTTCAAAAAATTAAAATGTTACCCATTTATTAGTCCTCTTGCAGAATAACCATTAAGCACCAACTTGAAGCTTTCCTCCACTCCTGAAATTCCCTGAGCTGATGGAACTTCAAAGACTGACCGTCTTTGGGGCTGGCTGGCCAAACGGGGAGGTCAAGCAGGGTACGGACTTATGTTTCTTCTCCCAGCACAACAATTATCTTTCCAAAAGTTCAATGGCATCTACATCGAGGAGAATGTGTCCTATTGTCAGTAGTTTTTTTTTCTACTTCTTTTTCCTGAAGTGCTCTGAGATCTCCAACACAAGGTGTAAAATACGAATGCTGTAAATCCTTGCCACTGTTCCTAAACTTCATATGATTAAGCTCCATTTTGGGCTTTTCTATCTTCTGTTACTAAAAACACATTATTGACTTTCCTATAATTTTTTCCTGAGGTTGCCCTATCATTTTCCATTTAATCAAAATACTTTCAGCATTTATGTTTTTCACTAATTCACAGATTTTTAATGATTTGTGGTTGCTTTTCTAGACAATAAAGTGGCAACAACTATTTTATGAGTAGAATCAAGTGAACATTATTATGACTCACTGTGTAAAATGTGTAAAAGGAGCAGGGGATTGTGGAAGGAAAATTTGCTTTTACTACTTCTTATTTGAAGACGTCACCGAAGTACAGATAGGAGAATGACTGATTACCAACAATAATTTACAAGGTGTGGAATATATGAAAAATAGATTAAGAACAAAGCAGTGAGGAACCTCCATGGCAGGAAAATCTTCAGTATCTACAGGATTACAAATTCACATTTCCCTTGAGAGAACCGTTCCCTCTAGGAAGGCATCTTATAGACATAATTGGAAGTGCTCGAAACGCACTGGCAAGTAACTAGAGTGTTGCCAACTCTGCGCTGGGCGATGCGCAGGCCACAGGAGAGCAGGAGAAATTGGTGTCTGTCGAGTGAGACGAGTTGGGGAGGTGGTTTGCAGTCGTGGCCCAGGAGGGAAGAGAAGAGTAGAGAGAGGAGGCTGATTGACTTCAAGCAGCTAAGAGGCAGTTAAGAGAAATCCAGGTTACTGCTGCACAGCACAAGAGGTCTGAACCAGGACTCTTGGGTAGAACCAACAGGGAAGCAATTTTAGCTCATCTCTTGTAATAAGCATTTCTTCCAATTTCTGTATTTGGTGCTCTGACAAGTGGGGCACTGGAGGGACTGCGCCTCCCGGGGCCAACTAACTCCTAGAGGGGGCAAACATTTGCGCTAACTATGCCTTTCGTGTGCAAGCCAGCCAATCCAGAGCCCACACCCCAACCCCCTCCTCTATGGGGTTCGCACACCCTGGACCACTATCCATCTGTCCTTTCACTGCAGGGCCGGGTACTGACAACCAGGGACGCACCTGTGCCCCAGAGCCCCCTGAAGTCATTCAAACTAGCCAACTCTAAGCCTGCTTACCCTGCAGTTCCTTCCAGTGGAAACCACAATAAAGATTCTTGCCCACATTCCCCCTCGCTCCCTCTGCCTCCTTACTGACCCTGGTGCTTCTCCATGTGGCCCTGCATGGTGTGCCATGCCTCCCGTTTCTAGGGATTGAGGAGTATAAGAACTTCTTCTTTCATGACAGTCGTTTCTGTCTGCGTGTCTTATCATACCTGATTAAAATAAGCCTCGGGTACATTTGAAAACATCCCTTAAAAAGAACTTTCAGATCACTAGAGCTCTTTAGCAATGAAACATGCCTCCATAGGTATAGCAGTTTTCTGTCCTGAAGAAGAGTAGTCAGAAGCCATCAGTGCAGAAAATAAAGTTTGACAGGTTGTGTGTGTGCACACTGGGGAAAGGGGAGGAAGTTAGTGTCAGAGACAATGTCTAAGTTTCCTTTTGTGTGTATTGTTCTATATATTCAGGCACATCCAGTATAAGGACTAGGTCATGCTACTTATGTCTGTGCCTATGCACTTATATCCAGTTTTGTATGCTATGTTCTGGTTAGTGCCTAGCACATTAGTACTTTTAAAAGATTAGTCTAACAGATTCTGAATATCACGCTCTCCTGTCATGAGTAGCATATAGTGTGTCATTTCGTGACTGTTGCTAATCTCCCTTTATCTGGGATGCTTGCCTTCAAAAGCTGGCAGGCCTGGTGGAGTGGACAGCTCAGTGGGGAGGGGAGGCCAGCATTAACTAGGCAAGTTGACTTAACTAGCATTAAGTTAATTAGCATTCGGGGCTGGATTCTTCTCTCATCTGGAACTATTGTGAGGGGCTTCTTACTGTTGGTTACAAAAATCCCCTCCAAGATACAGGATGGGGGCTCTGAGTCAAAGCCAGTTGGAAAAGCCCAAGTACAAACAAGAGAAAAATGTGACTGGAGTTTGGGAGCCAGAGTAGGATTTGGTGGGAGTTTCAGAGCTGAGCCTTTGGAACCCAATAGGGAGGAGATCAGAACAAAAATAGGTTAGAAGCCAGATAAATACATTCCTATGCAATTTATGAAACAACCCTGGGGCTCCTTTGGCTGGCGGGTGTGTGGTTCCTGAGGGTGTCAGTTTCGTTCAAAGGGTCAATGAAGGCAAAGCGGACGCCGTCTTAGGTGGGGCTCCCCCCAGCACATGTTCTGAGTGTGCAAGAGGCTAATTGGAGAGTGCTCTCAGGTTCAGCATCTGTACGGGGGCGAGGGAAGCAGGGCTGTGCAGAGGGAGAAGTCGAACTGCGATGTGGTTGCAACCAAGGCCTCAGCTGATCCTACAGACGCTCTGGGACTGGGGTGGCTGTTCAGAGCTGTCCTGAATCGGGGCAAGGAAGCTGGGCATTTGTACTTCCTTGATGGGTTTGAGCGACCTTGAGGAAGAGTGCATAACCTGGGGGAGGCAACTTTACCCCTGCCAAAGGCAGTTCCTGGGACCAACACTCAGGACAACTGGGGGAAGGAGCATCTCAGTCCTGGATGGGGCAGGCGCGTGGGGAGGGGCCTGGGTGACACGCCAGTATCCATCCAGCATCCCATGAAATAGAAAACTGACACAAACTGTTTTTGGAATTGTGGATTTTCAGCCAAAATGTTTCCTGTTATCTGAAAGCAATGCCAAAATATTAAGCTCTGCTGGGCCAGGAAATGGGATGGTTCAAACCTCTCAATGACAGGTTCTCATAGATCTCATGAAGGTCTGAAGAATCCACGTATGATTGGGACTCGTGGCCCCAGGAGATGACTGGTGACTCAGCTAAGCTGGGCAACACGGCCTCAGGAGGCCCCAGCCCTGCCCGGCTGGGAAGTGGTTCCAATTCACAGCACAAAAGCTGAAACACCCAGACTGGTCGCCGGAAACGTGTTCATCGGATACAGCTCATCCTTCCTGGGAATCTTTTGCACCACTTCCCAGATCCCTCACACTCAGAGTGTGGTGGTTTAAATCAAGACGGATGGAAGCAAGGTGAAATAACCAATTGGAGTTTCTCTGCTGCTTCCCTGCTTGCCTCCTGCCCCATCCTCCCAGCACACGTGCAGACAGACACACACAAGTACAGTACTGTTCTACCATACCCTTAATTTTACAGATCTCCTGCTGAAGTTTCTGACTAATGGTAAGTTATTTGTTCAGAAAGATTTTATGGCTCTCATAAAACGTCAATTACAGTTTTAAAATAACCTGTAGTTTTTCTGTAACATGATGCTGCCATCTTGGTTCCCAGAGGGTGTATTAAATTCAAGTAGCAATAACAAATCATTTAAGCAATAAATAAATAACCTGAGACGGAGCGTTGTTAAGAGTTAATAGTCTCCCATACACTCAATAGCGGGTGAGGCTGCACTCAATTAAAGTGCCCCGGGAGGAGGGCGGCGGGCCCGGCTGCACCCAATCGTTTTGTTGAAGGTATTCAACCCGCACACATTCATTTCCTTCTTTATGTTGTCTCTTTTCAGCAGAGAAGGCTCGCTGCAGTCCCCGGGTCCAGAGAACAATTACGGTACAGTCTCAGAGAGCAGAAAGAAAACGGGGGTCATAAATATGTTAAATGGGTGCGTGGGTTTAAGTGGCTTTGTAAACGAAACACGGAGGAAACCTCAGACTAATTAATGAATATGAAGCAGGAGGAAAACTGGAGGGTTTTGGGGGGACAGGCTTGTTGTGGGGTGAGGATGCGACATCTGTATAATTACTTTTCTCCAGGGAGGTACAGTTATATATTTTAGAGATCTTTTATTCAAGGTCCCAAGTTGTCTTGATGAAGAAGATCAGAGGCAGGAGAAAAAAATAAAGATAAGTCCTCTTTAAATTGTAGTTTCTCTAATCAGGTTATAAAATTGACATGAAAGAATGACTTTACAGATTTTGAAAAAGTGTTTTCCTTGCATTTTGAGAAACATCATGCTGTCTATAAAAAAAGGATGCATTACATACTTTTCATACGGAAGAATAGCAGCTTACTCAAATAGATGGACTCTTTCTTAGTAAATGTCCTTAGTGATGGGGTTCGTTAAATTCTATTTGAGTCAAAGGAAAGATTAAGATTTTATGATGTGGCATTTCCATATGTTCTAAAATATTTTAGTTTTTCTGTTTGGAGAATTTACCTCTTTTCCTTTTGCTCTTCACATTTTCTTTTTTTCACTTTATTAGCACAAATATCTTATCTCTGGGGGAGGTTCAAGGCTGCCTGCATGTCTCATATGCCCCAGTCTGAACCCACAAATGACTTGCTGAGCTTGCTATGTGAGGCAAACCAGTGCTGGCACTCCGAATATGTCCCTGAACCTGGAGGCTGCTCACACTGTCAGAGGCAGCAGGATCGAGGACCAGACAGAGGCCACAGCAGAAATGCAAATAGACAAAGGGGTAAAGGAGAGAAGAAAGAAGGGGAGAGAAAGGGAGAGGAAAGAGAGAGAGAGAGGGAGAGAGGAAGAGGGGGGAGAGAGAGAGAGTTAGAGAGAGATGTGACAGAGAGATTGAGAGACTCAGAGGGGGATGGGAAAGGTAGACAGACACAAATAAAGTCACAGAGGGACACCAAGATAGCAAGAGGACAAAACAAACAAAAGCAATAGAAAGTGGCTGGCCCAGACTTCCTTGTTTAACTGACTGAATGGCTGAGCTCTGAGCAATGGATTAAATTGAAGAGTTGATCTAATTCAGTTGTTAAGATACTAAAATGGGCAGACTAACCTCTGTTTGGGGGCTGTTTCAGGGGTCTTCATTGCAACTATGAAAAAAACTCCTTGCTAAATCCTGTCCATATTGACTCAACCAATTCATTTTATTTTTATTGCATTTAAAGCTGCAGAATCACCAAATTATAATCCTTAAGTGTACTTCATAAGTGACATTTATTTTTCAACAAGTTTTATTAAACATCTACTATAGAAATGGCAGAGGATTAAGGTTTTGTGCAAAGAATGCAAAAATGTCTAAGAAACTATAATTGTCCTTAAACATTAAGGAAATGGATTTTCAGGGTGACATGATAAACACATGTCAAACAAAATTATATAAAGACAAGAAAGGAATAGCACAAGAAACAACAGGAGAAATTTTCACAGGAGAAAATCAATGAATTGCTCTAACGAGGGATGCGGATTATAAATGTTTTGAGATCGGAAAAGACAGGAGTTACTGGGAGTTAGTGTAACATTTGATAGTTCTATGAAGATGGACGACTTGCTCTGGGTCTTCAAAGCCCTCTGCTCCCCAACTAGGTGGGGAGGAGAAGAAAAGGCCACTGGGAGACGTTCAATTGTATATTATCCATTTTTCATTTGTTTTATTGATAAGGAACAATGAAAAACGTAAATGTAGTCATATGATGTGATGTGTATTTTTTTCCTCAAATTTTGACTTTTTATAACACAAATTCAAAGAAAAGTTACCTACCCAATCTTACGGCCACTAATGACATCATTCTATGGAACAATCTGGTGTTGCAAACAGCTGTGAGCAAAAACTGATAGTAACCCAGAACACCTTTCCCTTTTGTCATCATCTACACAAACTGTCGAAATCCCACCTTCTCTGTGAAGCAGTTCTTACTACGTGAGGTGGAACACGTCCTTCTCCTCTGAACGCCCTGTGGCTCACAGACCATGATTTGAAAGCTCAAACGTGTCTTGAACAGAGAAGGGAGGCAGGTCAGTGGCGTCTAGGGCTGAGGGTGGGAGCAGAGAATGACTATAAATAGACTCAAGGGGACTTCTGAGGGGCTGGAAACACTCTAAAAAGTTAGATTATCGTAATGGTTGTGCATCTCAAAAACTTTACTAAAATTATCGAATTAATTGTATACTTATTATGGGTGAATTCTTTTGATACATACATTACATCTCAATAAAGCAGGTTTTTAACAAAGAGTGTTACCAGGCCAGGCTGGTAATGTAAGGCAGGTGCAGGTTATATTTTTTGATGCAGACACACTCTTTTTGAACAGTAAATGTTTAAGAATATCCTTCTTCAACCCCACAAAGAGATAGCTTCCTCCATATTTTATGAAACACAAGATTTTCTTGTTTTTCATTTCCTAATTTTGATAGCTATGAGTATAAAGAAATTGTTTCTTAAATAAGAGGAAAAAGTATTGTGATCACATGACAAATGGCAGTCAATGATTCCCTACACCGTGGGGAGTGCTGGAGCCTGTGGCGGACAGGAGAAGCATGCCCACCTCAAGGGGCGAGCCACCGCACAGCTCCATCGGTTTTCACCGTGGGAGAAGGCCAGCCCAGTGTTGCCAGATTTTCTATTTGTCAAAGAGAAGTTTGGAGTAAAATCTTCCAATTTTTAAACTGTCGGTTCAAACTTTTAAAACAAATACTGTGTGGTCCAAACAAAATGAGATCAATTCGGTAGATGGGCTGAGAGTTTGCAGCCCCTGCTTTATGGTCAGAACCTTACAATTCAGCACCTAATTGTGGGTTTCCCAGTTTTGTTCACTGTTGTTTTATGGGAGTTAGTCTGACTCCCCTGCTCTTTATAGTTCTTGGAGCTGGGACTTGGAATAAGGGGTTGGGTAAATACACAAATGTTTCACAAATATATATGATAAGTATATATGTGTATGTGCGTGTATGCGACTGGTTTCCATGTAGTATCTACCTTCGCGACCAATATATATTATAAACGTATGGTCAATATTGTTGATTTCATTAGTATAGTCAAGTATCATTGAAATCAACTTCTCCTCGAAGGCTAGCTCAAAGATACATACTACTACTCTCATCTAGTAGGACAGAGCCTGGACTCCAACCCAAGTCTAACTCAATGTTACTCAAAGTGATAAATAATGACTCGTCAGATTTTCCTTGGAGAGATCTAGTCCATAAAGAAGTAAAAATAAGATTGTTTCTTATACTGAGCCATCATATTATTCCTCACATGTGGCAGAGAGTATATGGATTCTTACCAAATATTATTCCTTCTTGCTAGGCACACATAAAGAGTTCATTTCCTGGTCTCCTTTGAGGTTAGTTTGAGGCCATTTGATTGCCTTGTAGGTAACAGAATGTGAGCAGATGTTACGCACACTATTCCAGGACTGGCTGTAGACATCCCTGCATGAACCCTGTATTCCCATGCTACAGCATTTGTGAAGGCCCCGTGTTGAGGATGGAGTTGTCATAAGATGGAAGGAGCCTGGGTCTCTGAGTCACAGCTTGGAGGAGAAACACACAGGAGAGCCATCTGACCTGCATCAGACTGGAACATGAGTGAGAAATACATATTTGTGTTAAGCCACCGAGATTTGAGGGTTGTTTGTTACAGCAATCAGCATTACTTATCCTAACTAAGACGTACAACTTGCCTTTTCAGAGACAGTCTAGAAAATAATTGATTACTCAGGTAGGTGGTTCAGATTGTTCTGATGTAATTAGTAACAACAGACTACTAAATAATCATATACTTTTTGTAGTTAACAAAGCTCCTTAATACACTATTTTATTTAATGCTGGCAATGCAACCCTGTGAGGGTACCGAACGGGGTTATGACCATTGGTACAAATTAGGAAGCAGAGGTGAAGAAAGGTAAATGGAGGGAGTTGGGATTGAAACTGGAGTATTTTGCACCCTCATTTAGGCCCCTATTCATCTACCACTGTTCATGTGCAGCAGGAAATCCTCAAAGAGGTGAAAGGATGCTTATTTTAAGTTATCTGATTATTTTCTCACATGCATATTTCAACTTATTTACTCGATATTCACGCCCAGCCTTGAGCACGGCCTGGGTTCTTGTGCTAATGTTAATTATTATCCCTTCAGTTGTAAAGAGAGGCAGGTTGCGCAACTCCATCTGCTCTGTGTTATGATCAACGACGCCTACAGAAACTTGGATTGTACAGTGCAGTGTATCTCCTGGGAAAGTGGAGAATTGCTCAGAATTTGTCGTCCTAAGTACAACTAACCAAGTTGTGTTATAACTTCTTTTTCAATTGCTGTTGTACAAACTGACAAAAAATTTTCTTTAAGGTAAAAATTAAAAACATTCCGTGAATGTGATGCACTAAAAATAATTTAAGGGGCCGGCCTGGTGGTGCAGCAGTTAAGTTAGCGCTTTCCACTTCTGTTGCTCGGGTGCGGACATGGCACCGCTTGGCAAGCCATGCTGTGGTAGGCATCCTACATATAGAGGAAGATGGGTTACATATGGAGGAAGAAGAGGTTAGCTCAGGACTAATCTTCCTCAAAAAAAAAAAATTTAAAACACCTTCAAAACCATGTTTCGCCAAAGACAACAAATGAAATATCAGAAATGAAGGAGCTCAGGGAATTTCCAAACTTTTGTCCTCAAAGATCCTGCTCAATTCTACCTCTCTGGTCAAGATTTCCTTGCTCCTCTCAGTCTGCAATAATGCATTTCAAATCCACTATGACTGGATTGTTTCACCGTGGCCCTAAGCACAGCCTACGGTGTTGTGCATCCCAGTCGTTCTCAACAGGGGGTAATTTTGTCCCCCAGGGAACATTTGGTAATGTCTGGTGCCCAAGACCAGCTTCATGAACGTGCAACATATGCATCTTCTCACAGTGCTGCATGTTCAGAAGGGCCCCATGCCTAGTTTCATGCGCTGCTGTCATCCTTTACAACTCCTAATAATTTTATCTTTGAACTTGTATTCTGTCAGTGAGGTCTGGTGGGACAATGGAGCATGCGTGAGAGCAGAGGAGGTGGGCCTCATACGGGTGGTCGCCTTTCCTAGCCACCTCATCGGCATACAGTACTCACCATGCCCCATGAGCACAGAATTCTGGTGGGCCTGCCATGAGGGGGAGTTCCACAAGTCAAGCCTGTTTCACCTGTGACTGAGGAAGCAGGGGCATGTGTAGCCCCAACAGGCCACACTTTCTGTTTGAACCAGAACTTTCTGTGAGTGCGGAAAGAAGACAACGGCATTCTAAGCAACAGAAATAACCAAGGAACCCTACCATATTCTTTCCTACTCATGTCACTTCCCTGTATTAGCCCACCACTCCCCCTGCAAATGCTGATGTAGGAGAGGGAAATAGAGAACAATCCAGAAGTTCTTCTCCGTGCAGTCCTTCCTACTCAGCAATGAGCTGAAGGCAGAGAGTACGGGTGGAAAGAGCACCTATTTTGTGCAGTATATTCACTTTTCTAGCAGGAATAAAATTTGAGTTGTGTAATTTTGGTGATTCTGCATATAATATAAATGATCTTATATTTGCCTTAAAACTGGTATTCTGCAATATAAAAATAAACAGTAAAATTCGTGCTAACAATTTATAGTTTTTATTTTCCTTGTTAGAATGATATTAAATAGGAAACCTAAAAAAACACCATGGCAAGCCGAGAGAGGGAGACTGTGGAAGAAAAGAAAGAACTAAATATATGTTAGTAGCTTTAATGTCACATTTCCCCTGCTTTTTGAATAAGGGACCCACATTTTCATTTTATGCAAATTATGTAGCTGACCCTAATGGAAACAATTCTGATCTTCGCAACTGGTCCGGGGATGGGGGGTGCTACTGTTACCTGGTGGGTGGAGGCCAGGGATGCAGCTAAACATCCTGCAAAGCACAGGACGACCCCCGCAGCGGAGGATCATCCGGCCCCAAACGTCAGTGGTGCTGAGGCTGATAAACCCTGTGGCACTGGGTCCATTTACAACTTCTCCAACTAGATGTCAAATCACTTTAGATCACGGGCATCCCTCTCTTTCTAACTCATAGTACACTTCCTGGCACAAGTGGTGGAATTTAATAAAAAGTGATCGATAAATACTCGTTCTGTTAAAAAGGAAAAAAGACAACTTTCAATATTCTTTGTTTCTGGCTGTCATGATCCTCATTACACAGACTTCTTAGAAACTTTTACAACTGGCAAGCAGCTTGCAGGGATCAAGTCAGTGGCAGAATCGGAAACAGTAGTTTAGTCTCTGACCTTCATTACGCCATAGATTTATTATTTCTTTCAGAATTGATGTGTAGCTGGAAAGGCATAATTCAGAATTGAAATTTTGCCACTAAGCTTAGGAGATAGGAACGAAGGAAAGGAAATATTAATGGAGTTTCTGTCTTACAGCAGTGATATTGGGGACTTTAATCATTTGTTATAAACGGTTATCATCCTCCCATTTCACAGGGGAGCAAATTGAGGCTGAGATTAAGTAACTTGTCCAAATTCATGTATCTAAAGAATGTCAACTGGGCCAAAAATCAAACTCAGGTCTGCATGACCGACACGTGTGACACACGATTAGTCCTCCCTGTGGCCATACTTCCCCACTAAGTGCCAGAATGTGAACCCAAAGTGGAATTCTATTCCCACTTCCCATTTGTGAAGGCCCCTTTGACGGAGGACCACATCCGGGTCTAAACCAGGACACCTTTGAGAGCAAAAGAGAGGCTGCTATTCGATATAAGGGACGACAGGTGTTAACTACCACTGGCCCTGAGACACAGGGTCGTTGCCGGTCAGCCTCCTGCTGGGGGAATCCCCTGGGGGGAGGCCCATGCAGCAGAAGGGAGGTGTCTGGTCAGCACCTGCTTCCCCACGGTGACCACGGACATGTCCATTACATTTGTTGGCCAGAAGGAAGTAAAAATGGAAAATGAATCGGGAAGTAAAAGGCACGTGAGGCGTTTTACAGTCCGTCATAAAATGAGTACTGGTACCACGTGTTTTGCTCCAGAAGTCTCAGTCAAAAATAGTTCAGGAGCAGGCCGGGTATCACAGAACACACCCATCATAACGGCTCTCAGATGCAGCACTAATCGTCCAAAGGAGAGCTCCTCATTGGAGACCTGCACCAGATTCTTCTCATCTGGTAGCATCTCTTTGGCCGTGCACCTGTGCCTGCCCCTGAATGAGTGCCAAGGGGAGGATTCTGGTTTAAACAGCCTGTGGACCAGATGAGGGTGACGTTCTGGGTTTGTGCCATTTACATGATGTGGTGGCTAACGAAACGGACTAAAATCAAAAGAACCATGGCTCTTTCTCTCAAAAGACTTACTTCTTCTCTTCCTCTTCTCCTCTTCCTCCTGTTAGCCAGCACCTACTAATAAAACAGATGCAAGTTAGATATACATGACTGGAAGAAATTGGAGGAAAGAGAGCTGCACGACTCTAGTGCGACCGAAGGTTCAAATCCGGGGCAGGAATCCACCCCACACCGTTCGTTCCTTTGACCACCCCCTGCCCTCAAAATTCTGCTGGGCACCAGCCAGAATCCAGAGGTATGAAGCTAAATTTGATGGGAGCCACAGCGATTTGTTCCCATTCACAAAGACCCAAGACCACAAAGAGTAGGAAGTTGGGATATAGGCCACGGCGCCTTAATTTGGACTGTTTTCATACACCGGGTCAACAACGCTCAGATGGCTGGATCTGCGGTTTCACGCGTGACAGCCGCCTCGTCCGCGGCTGCCTCCTTCCGGGGCTGGGGAGGCAGTGGGTCGGAGACCCGCACTTTTGTCTAAGATTACACAGACCCTTCAGTTCCAGTTTGCTCGCTTCTGGAATCCTGCCAAGACTCACACTAAGAAAATGACGGCATTTAATTAGGGGGAACACCTTGCTTTACATGAAAGAGAGGAGTGAAATGGGAAAAATTAATTCATTGCTATGTAATAGGTGTAAAACACTTTAAATATGCAGAGGTTGCCATTTGGTTAAAAAAAAAAGAAAAAGCAAGCCGGCTGCTTCTGGGCGCGCCTTGGAGCCCTCGCCAGCGTGCGCGCGCCTGGCAGCAGCGAAGGCAGCATGGGAGCGAGAAAGCCCCGCAGTAACCCTCTGAGCTTTGCCCTGTTAAAAATGTCAGACTGATAAATCACGTTTTTAATGACCGAGGAGCGGGGAGATCAATAAGTTTGGGGAAGCCGGCCATAGAAATCTCATATGGTGCCACTTAACGACGCTCGCTGAGGGGCACGTTTCCCAGCCTCTCGGTTCGAGGTTCCGATCCAAGTTAGAACCCTGAGGCGGCCCTGACTCCGAGGCCGGAGACCTTGGCTTCAACCCTCCCGGTTTCAGGCGCTGTTTGGTCTTTCGGGTTGGGCATAATTTTAAAAATAAATAGCCCCTATATCTTTCAAGTTTCCTTCTATTTTCAGAATCTTCAAAATGTAAAAAGAACAAAAGAATTTTTTTGTCGGTTCTATTAGCAAGAGTTTTTAAAAAGCATTCTTAAATTTGGCAATTATTTAGTACGTTGAAGTGAAATTAAAGGAAAGGGTGAAATTCGCTGCCGAGGCCCGGGGCGCAGGCCTGGGCCAACACTCTAGGCTCCAGCGAGGGCGCCGCGGGGCGCGGGGAAACCGGATCCCCAAGGAAGGAATCCTGGGCTCGGAATTCTTCTTAGTGGCTTTTTCTTTCCTTCTCCTCCCACCTCCCTACCCTGAGTTATATTTGCATTCACACACATTCTCATTGGGGGAAAAAACCAAACCCAAATCCCACATCTTTCGTAAGTTATTCATTTTGGTAAAAGTTCGAAATTGCCTTATTTAATGAGTTTCTCTTCCCAAGTACAAAAGATATAAATAAGGTGCAGCGAGGGGCCGTAAAGGAAGCTCTTTTGAGGTCTGGGGGAAACTGTTTAGCGGGGATTGAAGACCACTTCTGATGCTCACTCTAAAAGAAATATTTTAGGCAAACCATAAAAGTGGGCTTGACCCTTCCATGGGCCCATCATAAATCAATTGTTAAAGCAGGGGTGAAAACTGGGGAGGAGGTCAGAGGTGGGAGAGAGGTCACAGAGAAAGGACAGTGTGAGAACCGGGAGCAAGAGCTGAGGGCAGGGGCCGTCCTCCGGATGGGCAGCATGTTAGCGCGGCATCAGGGCCCTGTAACGGTCCGCTGATGAAATCGCAGCCCTGTGAAGGAGGCCCGGAGCAGCGCTGAAGACCCAGGGCGGTTTTAGTGACAAGGTCTCTGTCCGGCAAAAGGTAGATTGAAACTCCGTTGAAAGTAGGTATCAAGCCACCCTGTCTTTGAGTCTCAGGAAAGTTCCTCCGAACAGGCTTATAACCTCGGATTTCTGTTTATCGGATTTCTATTTGAGGATAGGTCTTACCATAGGCAGATGGTAATCAGACATAAACACCTCATGCATGCTCTCTCAGAGTATGTCATTTGTGCCATATTCTGAGAAAGACAGCCTTTAACTTTATGCCGAGTTGATCTTATACTCACAAGGAAAGCTTTGTGATATCGCTTTCATTAAGAGAAAAGAATATCAAATAATGAGTGAGTTTGTTGACTAACCTAAAAAAAAATTGCTTTTGTAGAAAATTTGGTACCAAATGTAGAGTTTGGATGATCTATATATCGAATCATTTGTTTCCATGGGGTGGAATCAAGCTTGAAGCCTAGACAATTAAAGTGATTCACATTTAAATGAAAGGTGGCTTGATTGATTTGTAACGACACAATTTATTTGGTAATAATGACATTCCTTGAGCTTGGCCAGGAAAACAAAGGTTGATTTATTTCCTAATAACAAAGACAAATGGCCCTTCTGCTCCAGCCTCTTCCTCATTCTCACTGGCTCAGGGCCAGGTTGCAAGTGGGCTCTGGTCTGTTCTCCCTCCTGCCAGAAGAGAATTCTAGACAGGGTCTTTCAGAAACACGTACCACAATGGTCCCGACAATGGAAACTGGACAGTTGTACACCTGAAAGCTTTAAAGAGCCACATGCTACTTTTTCTACTTGCAATTTTACAACTTGGTATTTAAAACAAAAGGTCAAGCCAGAAAAATTATACACTTCATGCAAAGTACCTTCACATTGGCATTTGTAAAGATAGAGCTCTGGTTAGCATGTGTTTTTGAGACAAATCTTAGGGGACTGAGATAAAAAGGGTAAATATCTTGATGGCATCATTATTATAATGACGTTGTTCATTTATTTGAGAATATTATCCTTAAAAAGTGGTCCAATGTTTTATACAGATGGTTCACTTTAAATAAGATTTTAAAAATAAAAATATAAGTGGAACAAGTGGGGCATCCACCTAAGCTTAATAAAGAGTAACGAAAAATAATGTAAAGGCAAACATTGATAAAATAATCAATTTTTAGCAAATATGTGATTTCTGTTTTATGAGATAAAAATCGCAGAATTAAGCTTATAAAAAGTTTCCTATTTTATCTTATTTTTTAATTGAGATATAACTGACAAAAACATGATATCAATTTCAAGTGTACAGCATAAAATGATTCAATATTTGAGTATATTGTAAAATGAGTGCCACAATAAGTTTAATTAACATCTGTCATCATATGTAGATTTTTTCTTATGATGCTCGCTTTTAAGATCCACTCTCTTAGCAACGTTCAAATATACAACACAGTGTTATTAACTACCGTCACCACACTGTACATCACTTCCCCGGGACTTACTTGTTTTATAACCAGAAGTTGGTACCTTTTGACCCCCTTCACCCATTTCACCCACCCTCCAACCCCCCATTTAAATGAATATGTTATAAATGTTCAGAGAAAAGCAGAGCCAGGATACTTGGGACTTTAGGCAACAGTCCTGAGTGACTGCCAGACTCTGCTGGGGCCCGCTGTGCAGAGCAGGCCTCACGGCATGATGGAGACCCTGGCCGGGGAAGAGAGGTCAGGTCAGCTGGAGTGATGTAACAGCACGATTTCTCGAAGACCTTTTTCTTGAGGAGGAAAAATGTGGTAATATGAAAATTAAAGAAGAGTGTGCAACGTCGTCTTTATTCCCTTCTGAAAACAGAAGACTTTCCCATCTTGACCCTGACGGGAAGCTGGGCACTGCTGCAGGGAGCCGCATCAAAAGCTGATAGAAGAGCCAAGGAAGCAAACGGCTCTTTGCTTCCCAACGCAGCTTCCCTTCGTTCAACAGACAGTCCCTACTGTGTGCCCAGCACGGGTCTGCAGCTTAGAGCAGAGCAGTGGGAATGTCACTCATTCAACAGACAGTCCCTACTGTGTGCCCAGTGTGGCTCTGAAGCTCATAGCAGTGGGGAAGCCACTCATTCGACAGATAGTCCCTACTGTGTGCCCAGCACGACTCTGTAGCTTATAGCAGTGGGGAAGTCACTCATTCAACAGACAGTCCCTACTGTGTGCCCAGTGTGGCTCTGCAGCTTAGAGCAGTGGGGAAGTCACTCATTCAACAGACAGTCCCTACTGTGTGCCCAGCACAACTCTGTAGCTTAGAGCAGTGGGGAAGTCACTCATTCGACAGACGGTCCCTACTGTGTGCCTACCACGGCTCTGCAGTTTATAGCAGAGCAGTGAGGAAGGCTGGCTATGCCTTTCCCTCCTAGAGCTTCCATTCTAATGGAAAGGTCGGGGTGGGGGGGGGGGGGCCGATGATTGAAAGGTAAGAAGCCAAAAGCACGCTTCCTGACAGTGGTAGGTGCTAGGTGGGCCTTAGAGTGGACAGTGTGACAGAGCAGGGAGAGGGCCGGCTCAGAAGCCTGTGGTCACAGAGGGTCTGCGAGGGACGTTCCCAGGGGTGCTGCAGAGGGCTACCTGCTACTCAGTGCAAGCACGTGAAACACTTTTTTAAGTCAAATGATCAGAAAGGTTCAGGGTATGATGAACAGACATCTGCATACCTGAAATTCACAATCAATAAACGCTAACATATTGTCATTTGGGCTTCACTTTATTTTAAATGAAAGAAATGAGAATATTACAGCTGAAGTCTTCTCTCTCTCTCCTTTTCTTTGGCCTCTCTACTCCCTTCCCTTCCCTTTGTCCCTCCCTCGTGGCTGGAGGCACTCACGGTCAGGACATTGGTGTGTTGTTCTTCCCGTCCACGTGTTCTGCTTTTACGACATGAATCTTGCCCTAGAAGAGCATCGTTTTCTGTTTTTTAGATGCATGCAAATTGCATCATTCAGGATGTAAGATTCTGTTCTTTGCTTTTTTGTTCATCACTGTCCTGAGAGTTATCCAAGGCAATATTTATGGATCTAATTCATTCATTCTGGTGGCCATGCGGTATTCTATCATATTTCATAATTTAGTCACCCGATGCTACATTAACGGACATTTGGATTTTTGACAGATTTTACTGTCACATACTGTGCTTCACTAAACATTTTTATACCACGTCCCCTTGCACGCAGATGCAAGAGTTTCTTTAAGAACTATACCCAGAAGTAGAATTGCAAGACAGAGGTTGGGGGAGGGTGTGCACTGAGCGTCCCAGGAATTGCCAAATTGCTCTCAGAGTGGTCGTCCGCATCTGTAGTCACATCAGGAGAGCGCAGCTCCTCCTTCACCCCTTCTCGCCAGCATCTGGTTTTGTAGACCTTATTGTTACTGAGTGACATCTCCTTTTTCACATTGGCACACAAAATAATACTATTTCTCTGATTACTAATGAGGTTAAATAATTTTTCATGTTTACTGACCATTTGGTTTTCCTATTTTATGAACTCCATGCTTCTATCCTGTTTTGGATTTTCTATCAGGTTTTTACATTTTTCCTTATTGATTTGTGGTAGCTATTTATAGTTTCTAGATTCTAATATATATACACATACATATATACATACGTATATATCAGTATATATCTGATATATACACTAAGATATGTATGTATTCAGTAAGCTGGGCAACCACCAAACTAATATACATTCATTATTAATATACATAATGCATGTATATTATGTATTAATATACACAATATTAATTAATATACATAATGCATATGCATATTATGTATATTAATTAATGTTTATTATGTAATTAATTGATGTGATTATGTATATTTATATTAATATACATAATATACATAACATTCATTAACAAAACTAACAGCATTAATTCACATACAGAGATAACTGGTTGGAAAATATAATGATAGCCTCGTTTGCAAAGCAGCATAAACATACAAAATACTTAACAATAACTTTATTGAGAAATATAAAGAAATTTTAGGAGATCTTGTGGAGATGATGGAATAAGCAGACTCTGAACTCATCTCCTCCCACGAACACAACCAGGTTACAGCTATTTTTGGAAAAATTACCCTCGATAGAAAACTGGAAACTGGATAAAAAGAACCCCCACAACAAGGGAAAGTCCTGACTAAAGCAGAAGGGGGAGAAATTCCTACTGGAGACAAAAACGTCACCTTCAGGAGCAGCAGAGTTTTTCAGCTGGCCAGGCGGTAGCCACCCTAAGGTGTGCAGCCCTCCCTGGAGGAGTGAGGTCAGGAGCAGGGGCTGATACTGCTATAAGCATCCTTCAGACTCAGCACAACTGAGACGAGGGTCTTACTAAATCTGGCTCCACTGGCTATTAACTGCAGTGGGGAATACCCCAGAAAAGCTATTGGACAGAAGCTGAAAAGATCTGGGTCTTAAAGGGCCCACACACAAACTCACCTGTCTCAGCAACCTAAAATCACTGGAGAGAAGGCTGACAGTCCTTTGGTGAAAAGAGACTCACCTGGTGGGCTCTGGGGGCATCTTGGTGAGAGGAGGGACCTCTCTGGAGACTGAGACATTGGTGGGGGGTCATTGGTCTGACCTGGTCCAGGCATGCTGACACAGACCCTGGCAGATGCCATTGAGGTTCTTCCCCTGGCCTGTTAGTCCAGGGGGCTGCTACATCCACTAAAGTGAAGATTTAATCCAGTTCAGTGAGGGCAGGCAGCCTTCCCTAGGGACCCACCTGGCCCAACAGCAAGCCCTCAGGCTACTTGTCAGCCTGCATTGACTGGGTGCCTTGATCCTCTACAGGCAGGTGAGTGTGTCCACCTTTGTGGGGTAGAGCCTGTGTGAGGACCAGGTGAACTGTGGCAGGCATTGATGGAGAGGTGGGGCCCTCTGCAGTGGGGTGCTGGGGTACACTCCAAAGGGTTGGGAAGTGTGCATGGACCAGGACTGTGTTGACAGTGTGTGTGGTCCTGGGGGTGGGGGTGAGCTTATCAACAGCAGAAGACCTGTGCTTCACAAATACTCATAAAAAGGATCAGCCCCACCTTCCAAAGCCTGAAACAGTTGAGTGCTCCAGTGCCTAGGGCCAGCCCCACTCAGCTGCACCCCTGAGAGAACTGACAACAGCCTTGTAGGCCTGAGGCCTATTGCAACTGTAAGCCCCTGGGTCTAGCAACCAGCTACACTGGGTACCTACCCAATTAACAAGAAAACTGCAACCAGACTGTGCTGTTAGACCTTGTACCCAATGGTGCTGAGGCTCCCCAAAATGGATTTACAATCAGCTGGCCAGGGAAGGAAAGACTAGACTCCCTGGGTACCTGCATTAAGAGCAACCCTGCCACAGCAGAAGGACACAAGTAGCCCACAAAGGGGTCACTCCTGGATCGTTTGGACTGGTGATGAGAGGGAAGCGCACTGCTGGGCCTCAAAAAACATCTCTTACATAAGGCCACTTCTCCAAGATCAGGAGACATAGCTGACTCACCTAATACATAGATATAAGCACAGAGAAAGAAGCATAATGAGGAGACAAAGGAATACCTTCCAAGCAAGGGAACAGGACAAAACCCAGAAAAAGGACTAAATGAAACAGAAATAAGCAACGTACCTGACAAAGAGTTCAAACAAAATCTCATAAGGATGCTCACAGATATTAGGAGAAGACTGGATGAACACAGTGAGCTCATAAACAAAGAACTGGAAAACATAAAAAATAACCAATCAGAAATGAAGAATACAATCCTGGAAATGAAAAATTCACTAGAGGGACTCAATAGCAGACTAGAGGATACAGAAGAATGGATCAGCAAGCTAGATGAAAGACTAGAGGAAATCACCCAAGCAGAACAGAAAAAAAGGAAAAGAATTAGACAGAATAAGAACAGTCTAAGGAAACTCTGGGACAATATCAAGCACACTAACATTCGTATTATAGGCATCCCAGAAGGAGAAGAGAGAGGCAAAGGGGCAGAAAATTTATTTGAAGAAATAATAGATGAAAAATTTCCTAATCTAAGGAAGGAAACAGACATTTAAGTACAAGAATCACAGCAAGCTCTAAACAAGATAAGCCCAAAGAGGGCTACACCAAGACACATTATAATAAAAATGTCCAAAATTAAAGATAAAGAGAGAATCCCAAAAGCGGCAAAAGAAAAGCAACAAGTGACATACAAAGGAAAGCCCATAAGGCTATCAGCAGACTTCTCAGCCGAAACCCTAGAGGTGAGAAGAGAATGGCATGACATATTTAAAGTGCTAAAAGGAAGAAACCTATAGCCAAGAATAGTCTATCCATCAAGGTTGTCATTCAGATTGGAAGGAGAGATAAAGAGCTTTCCAGATAAGCAAAAATTAAAGGAGCTTATCACGAAGAAACCAGTTCTACAAGAAATGCTAAAGGGATTTATTTAAGAGGGAAAGGAATGACTACAAATAGGGATAAAAAATTATCAAAAAAACCCTCCCCCCACAAAATCAGGCAATAAAATCACTGGTATATGTAAAAATATAGTAAAGGTAGCAGATCAACCACCTGTGTAGATAATATGACGGTTAAAAGACAAAAGTACTAAAATTATCTATTTCAATGATAAGAGAGTAATGGATAGACACAGACAAAACAAGAGATTACATATGATTTGAAAAACATAAAATGTGGGAGAAGGAGAGTGAAAAAGTAGAGCTTTTAGAAAGCGGTCAAGCTAAAGAGTCTATCAACTCCATATAGACTGTCATATACATAGAATATTATATAGGTTCCTCATGGTAATAACAAATCAGAAACCTATAATAAGAAAGCAAATAAGTAAGACAAAAGAAATCAAACATATTACTAAATAAAGCCATCAAACCACAAGGGAAGAGAACAAGAGAAAAAGAAAGGAACAGAGAAGAACTACTAAAACACCCAGAAAAAAAGTAACAAAATTGCAATAAGTACATATTTATCAATAGCTACTTTACATTTCAATGGACTAAATGCTCCGATAAAAGGCATAGGGTGGCCAGTTGGATAAAGGAACAAGACCCATATATATATAGTGCATACAAGAGACATACTGCAGACCTAAAGACACTCACAAACTGAAAGTGAAAGGATGGGAAAATATATTCCATGCAAATGGCAAAGAAAAGAAAGCGGGGATAGCAATACCTATATCAGACAAAATAGACTTTGAAATAAAAACTGTAACAAGAGACAAAGAAGGGCACTACATAATGGTAAAGGGAACAATCCAACAAGAAGATATAACACCTATAAATATCTATGCACCCAACATAGGAGCACCTAAATATATAAAGCAATTATTAACAGACATAAAAGGAGAAATAGACAGTAACACAATAATAGTAGGGAACTTTAACACTCCACTTACACCAATGGATAGATCATCCAAACAGAAGATCAATAAGGAAACACTGGCCTTAAATGACACATTTGACCAGATGGACTTAGTGGATACATATAGAACATTCCATCCAAAAACCACAGAATATACATTCTGTTCAAATGCACATTGAACATGCTTCAGGACTGATCACATATTAGGCCACAAAACAAGTCTCAATAAATTTAAGAAGATCAAAATAATAGCATACATCTTTTCTGACCACAAAGCTATGAAACTAGAAATCAACTACAGGAAGAAAACCAGAAAAGCCACAAAAATGTGGAGATTAAACACAATGCTTATGAACAACGATTGGGTCAATGAAGAAATCAAAGGAGAAATTAAAAAATTCCTGGAGACAAATGAAAATGAGAATACGACATGCCAAAATATGTGGGATACAGCAAAAGCGGTTCTAAGAGGGAAGTTTATAGCAATTCAGGCCTACCTCAACAAAGAAGAAAAATCCCAAATAAACAATCTAACAATGTATCTAAGGGCACTGGAAAAAGAAGAACAAACAAATCCCCAAATCAGTGGAAGGAAGGAAATGATAAAAATCAGAGCAGAAATAAACGAAATAGAGACTTAAAAAAAATAGAAAAAATTAGTGAAACCAAGAGCTGGTTCTTTGAAAAGGTAAACAAAGTTGACAAGCCCTTAGCTAGACTCACCAAGAAAAAAAGAGAGAAGCCTCAAATAAATAAAATCAGAAATGAAAGAGGAGAATTTACAAGAGACACCTCAGAAATACAAAAGATAATAAGAGAATACCATGAAAAGCTATACGCCAACAAATTGGATAATGTAGAAGAAATGGATAAATTCTTAGAAACATAACTTTCCAAAACTGTACCAAGAAGAAGTTGAGAATTTGAATAGACCAATCACCAGTAAGGAGATCAAAACAGCAATCAAAAACCTCCCAAAAAATAAAAGTCCAGGACCAGATGGCTTTCCTGGTGAATTCTACCAAACATTCAAAGAATACTTAATACCTACCCTTCTCAACCTCTTCCAAAAAAATTGAAGAGGAGAGGAAGCTTCCTAACTCCATCTATGAAGCCAACATTATCCTGATACCAAAACCAGACAAGAACAACACAAAAAAAGAAAATTACAGGCCAATATCACTGATGAACATCGATGCAAAAATCCTCAACAAAATGATAGCAAATCGAATACAACAATACATTAAAAAGATCATACAACGTGATCAAGTGGGTTTCATTCCAGGGATGCAGAGATGGTTCAACATGCACAAATCTATCAACGTGATATACCACATTAACAAAATGAAGAATAAAAATCACATGACCATCTCAATAGATGCAGAGAAAGCATTTGACAAGATACAGCATCCATTTATGATAAAAACTCTAAATAAAATGGGTATAGAAGGAAAATACCTCACCATAATAAAGGCCATATATGACAAACCCACAGCTAGTATCATTCTCAATGGAGAAAAGCTGAAAGCTATGCCTCTAAGAACAGGAACCAGACAAGGATGCCCACTGTCACCACTCTTATTTAACAAGAGTATTGGAAGTCCTAGCCAGAGCAATCAGGCAAGAAAAAGAAATAAAAGGGATCCACATTGGAAAAGAAGAAGTGAAATTGTCACTCTTTGCAGACAACATGATTTTATATATAGAAAACCCTAAAGAATCCACTAAAAACCTTTTAGAAATAATAAATGAATACAGTCAAGTCACAGGATACAAAATCAACATACAAAAATCACTTGCATTTCTGTACACTAACAACAAAGTAGCAGAAACAGAAATTAAGAATACAATCCCATTTACAACTGCAAAAAAAGAATAAAATACCTAGGAAAACACTTAACCAAAGAGGTGAAAGATCTGTACATGGAAAACTGTAAAACATTGTTGAAAGAAATTGAAGAAGACACAAAGAAATGGAAAGATATTCCGTGCTCTTGGATTGGAAGAATTAACATAGTTAAAATGTCCACACTACCCAAAGCAATCTACAGATTCAACGCAATCCCTATCAAAGTTCCAACAACATTTTTCACAGAAATAGAACAAAGAATCCTAAAATTTATATTGGACAACAAAAGACCCTGAATAGCCAAAGGATTCCTGAGAAAAAAGAACAAACCTGGAGGTATCACACTCCCTGATTTCAAAATATACTACAAAGTCATAGTAATCAAAACAGCATGGTACTGGCACAAAAACAGACATACAGATCAATGGAACAGAATCGAGAGCCCAGAAATAAACCCACACATTTATGGACAGCTAATATTCGACAAGGGACCCAAGAGCATACAGTGGAGTATTCCATTGTATGGACTCTCCGTTCGAGAGTCTCTTCAATAAATGGTGTTGGGAAAACTAAACGGCCACACGCAAAAGAATGAAAGTAGACCCATTACCTTACACCATGCACAAAAATCAACTCAAAATGGATTAAAGACTTGAATGTAAGACCTGAAACCATGAAACTTCTAGAAGAATACATAGGCAGTATGCTCTTTGACATTGGTCTTAGCAGCATATTTTCAAGTACCATGTCTGACCGGGCAAGGGAAACAAAAGAAAAAAATGAACAAATGGGACTACATCAAACCAAAAAGCTTCTGCACAGCAAAGGAAACCATCAACAAAATGAAAGACAACCTTACAATTGGGAGAAGATATTTGCAAACCATATATCAGACAAGGGGTTAATATCCAAAATATACAAAGAACTCATATACCTCAACAACAAAAAAACCAACAGCCCAATTAAAAAATGGGCAAAAGATCTGAACAGACATTTCTCCAAAGAAGATATATGTATGGCAAACAGGCATCTGAAAAGATGCTCACCATCATTAGCTATCAGGGAAATGCAAATCAAAACTACAACGAGGTATCACGTCACTCCGGTCAGAATGGCTATAATTAACAAGACAGGAAACAACAGTTGTTGGAGAGGATGTGGAGAGAAAAGAACCCTCATACACTGCTGGTGGGAGTGCAAACTGGTGCAGCCACTATGGAAAGCAGTATGGAGTATCCTCAGAAAATTAAGAATAGATCTACCATATGATCCAGCTAGCCCACTGCTGGGTATTTATACAAAGAACTTGAAAACACAAATGCATAAAGATACGTGCACCCCTATGTTCATTGCAGCATTATTCATAATAGCCAAGACTTGGAAGCAACCTAGGTGCCCATCAAGGGACAAATGGATAAAGAAGATGTGGTATTTATACACAATGGAATACTACTCAGCCATAAGACGTGATGAAATCCAGCCATTTGTGACAACATGGATGGACCTTGAGGGTATTGTGTTAAGTGAAATAAGTCAGAGGGAGAAAGTCAAACACCGTATCATTCACTCATAAATAGAAGATAAAAGCAAAGACAAACGAACACATAGCAACGGAGATTGGATTGGTGGTTACCATAGGGGGAGGGGGGAGGGGGGAGGGCAAAAGGGGCGATGAGGCTCACATGTGAGGTGACGGACTATAATTAGTTTTTGGGTGGTGAACATGATGTAATCTACACAGAATTTGAAATATATTACGATGTACATCTGAAAGCTATATAATGTTAGAATCCAATTTTACTGCAATAAAATTTAAAAAAAAAAAATTCTAAAATGTTACTAAGTACCTAAATTAATGAAAAGGTATATCAAGTCCTTGGAGAAGAAACTAACATCATAAAGATGTTAATCTTCCTCTGGATTAATCTATTAATTTACTGTAATTCTATTAAAAATACAAGCAACATATTCTGTGGAACTTGAAACAAAATACACATATTAGAGTAAAGAAATTCAAGAAGAACTAAGGCAACCTTTAAAAACAAAAACAAGAAGATATATGTACTACAAGGTGACAAGAATTATTATAAAATTACAGTAAGGCTAACCACATGCATTGGCAAAAAAATACACAAATAGACATCGTTCCTCATAGTATTTTGATAAATTTTTGTTATAAAAATATTCCTGTGTTGTTACTTCTTTAGCCACCAAATAATTTATTCTCTAATTTTTAATAAATATTCTACTTTACAGGGAAAAGAAGCATAATAATCTAGCTGATGTTTTAAAGTCTCTAAGACAGGAAGATCTATTGCTTTCTTAATCCAAAGAAAACCCTTTTTCTGGTGGCTGACTCAAGACAAGCAGAAGAAATTAACTATCTTCTCTGGGCCGTCTAATTCCTTACATACAACAGCAAGGTGTACCTGAAGCTATTACACTCATAGAATTGTAAGAGTGTTTAATCTTGGAGTTTGAAGAAACCCACATGATTCTTCAGAGCATGCAACATTTTACAAAAGAAGAGACTGAGACCCCTGGAGCCCAATGGTAACAAGGTCCCTGGCGTTTGTCAGCATGATTCTCATGTGATAGGTGGCACCAGAAGCTGTCATAAGGAATCTTTAAGGAGCCCCCAGGGTGCAATCACAGCAGGCATGGCTGCACCAGCAAATGCTGCTGGAGACCAGTGGGGACCATGAGACCAAATTCCTGAGAGCTGCCAGGCGCCTGGCGCCCTTGCTTGAGCCGGCCTTATCTGCCTGTGTCCCTACTTTCCCAGCAACCTCACCCCGAGAGTCAGAGGCAGTTCTCCTTTCTGACTGGGATCCTCCCTGCTATGCTCTCAGGGCATTTTGCTCATCTTCCCCACATACTATTCCTGTTTTTAAAATGAATTGACTTAAATGACAAGTGCTCAGATCAGAAGCTATCATTTGGGTTGGTTATGCCCCAAGTCCTTATTTGCATGTAATTGTAATTTATAAGACTTTATTCACTTAATGAAATGTGAAAGTTACCATGCAGTTTTAAAAATTATATTAGAGATTTTTAAAAAATTTTATCTCATGTTGTCTCTATGAGGAACTGGGTGTGACCATCTCCATTTAACAGACAGGGAAGCTGGGGCTCAGGAAGGCAAGTTACTCTCCCAAGGACACAGAGAGAAAGGGCAGAGTCAGAACTCCCAGCCAGAACCAGCAGCCTCCAACCCTACACTTGCCATCTTGTGTGATGTCAACTGTCAAGTCCACTTACACTGACCCTGGGCTCACTTGGAGAGTCGCAGAGCACTGATGACTCGGACTCCCATGAGACCGGGATTCCAAAGAAACATAGGATGCAGTTACCTAGGATTTAGAGCAGGTTGCTCTGTGGCCATGTGTCCTAGGGTCGCCACGCCCCCTGGGCCTCACCACTTCACTATGACTTTGGAGGATGTTAGCCGCACTTCATTTTCCTTCTACTTAACTTCAAGAAATTCATGTGCTTACATCAACTATTAGTTATATGTTCCTGGAGATTAAATGGGTGCAGCATCATGTGGAAGAATGAAAAATGGATTCAATGGCATTAAGGGTCAATAGTTTGAAAAAATACAGGAGTGAGATGGTGATATAGACATCTTCTACCCCACTCTGTTCACTCACTCAGCACTGGTGCTCCAACTCCTTTCCATTTCTTGATCATGTGAAGCTCTTTCCTGCCGCAATAAGGTCTTTACATTTCCTGTTCCTTCTGCCTTAAACAAAATCTACCAGTTTTTGCATGGCTTCCTCTTTTCCTTTAGGCTTGAGTCAAATATTCGCATCTTGGAAAAGCCTGCTCTCATCCCTTATCGAACCAGCCTCCGCAGTTATTCCCGATCAAATCCCCTAGTTTGTTTCTTTCATCTCCGTTGTCTCAATCTGAAATTCGTATTGATTTATTTTCTTGAGTTTGGAGAGTCTTCTTGTTCAATATTGAATCTCCAGCACCCAGAAGAGAGCCTGCAAAATGGTGGTAGCTCAGTAAAAATGTATTGAATTATTCATTGAGTGAGCAATCTCATAATAGAAATAGAGAAAACGATCAGAAAATCCTTTTCAGCTACTTTTCCCAGAAAGAGACTTAGCAATGAAAATGGGGAGCTGATCATATTTTATTTGGGTCCAAAGTCCTGGTCAGTAAATACTGACTTTAGAGGCAAAAGAAATCTGAGACTCAACTGCCTCTGGTTTTGCATCCCAGCTCAGAAAACCCCTCTTGTAGCATAATCGGAGCTCTTTCGACCTTCCTCCCACTGCTCCTTTGGTGTGTGTTCTGGTCCCTGCAAAGGTTGCTATTTACTGGGTTTTGTCAAGCCAACACAAAGTAAATATTTTCAGTTCCCGAATGCTGGTGAGAGCAGGAGAGAGATCAAGTGACACTGCCTGGGAGTCAACTGAGCCTCGTGCAACAGCAGGCTGGGAGCTGGCGATTAGGAACACATGGCATGAGAGGCACGCCTCCAGCAGCTCTGTGACATGTGGGAAGAGTTTATGCAGCTCAAAGGAAGAAATCAACAACAACAACAAATCAAGCGTCAGGTGCTGTCAGGACCATGCATTCTCCAAGGCTTGTAAATACCCCTGCACATACAGAGAGACCAGTGCACTACAGAATTGCAGAACAGCAGGATCGGCGGGGAAAGATGCCCAGCAAGTCAGGTAGAGGAGCAAAAATAGCTGTGCCCGATGACCGTTAAAGAAAACAAAGCCTTGGTAGTCTGAGCTCGAGCGTTGGAAAATCACGCTTATCCATAAGTGAGAGTCACCGAAAGCTGTGTCTGTTGTTTGTTTTCTCCCACAAGAGAACCAGATTTTGGCATCTGATTGAATAATTGAAGAGCACCTTGAAAGGAAGCCACGCTGAGGCTCAGAGTCTCATCACTGTTCTCGTGCAGGGCGGGTGGCAGCTAAGCCCTCCCAGGTGCTCTTTTCCCCTTGGCCGACAGGAGAGAGCATTAGGGCTTGCTCAAACAGGCCCCAACAAGGCACTTCTATTTAGTTTCTAGCATGATTAATCTAATTTGCTTTAGGTTCTGGGAAACTGGCTATACTACAAGGTAGCTCCCTGGAAACTTACAAAAACTTACATCCAAAAATTCTTGAGTGAATTAGACAATAAGGGGCCAATTGTATATATTTCAAAATAACAAGCTGCTACATAGGTGAAATTGACCTATCTAGAAACGTTTTATAGTTTAGGAAAAATTAGCTTTTGAGAAAGCAGCATATGTTCTTTTCGAGCTTTCTTCCTCAGGCTCACTTTTAAAGGATCATTGGACTCCCCCATGTAGAAAGGTCCTAAATCTATGCTCAGACAGGTATCAGATAGTGCTCGCCTCTGCTGCTGGGTTGACAGTTTACAAGGATTCACTAAGAGAGGAGAAGCTCCTCTCTCAGAAGCTGGCAGACTGCTCTGTGCCAAGTGCAGGCAGCTCGATGATCCTAGAGGCGGGCCCAGCCCTGGAGCCGGAGCCACACCCGCCTGTGTAGAAGCGAGGGGCTGAAACGGAGCACAGCAGACTCGTACTTTTCCAAATGAGACAACAGACTCCTAGATAAGTCACATAATTTTCCTAAGGAAACACAGCCAATCAGCTAATGAGAAAGCCTGTTCGAGAAGCTCTATCTCCTGCCTTCTGGTCCACAGCCGTCTCAAGTCTGTTGCACCGGGAGAGTCTGTTTAGATAGTCCCAAGGGGCGCAATTCTAGAAGCCCCCTCTGGAGGTCCCTTTCCATTTTGAAACTGGTCCAGCAGGGTAGTTTTAGGACATGGGTTTTCAGTCCAGGACTTCGTGGTCCATCCCTGCCCTCCAAAATCCAGAAACTGCGATTTAAAAAATATTTACATCTATCATCTAAGAGTGGACTGTAAATCCAAACCAAACCTCTGAGACAAGCCACAGACTCAAGCCGTCTCTGCATGCCCTGGCCCTCTAGGAACATTAACTGTATGTGGGAATCGTGAGGGCTTTTCAGATGCTTACCACCACGGCAGACACGGCCCCCAAGGAGATTACTTGGCAGGTACCTGTCAGGTTCAATTTCACGGCTGTCCTCCAAAAATGATTTTATTTTTAATCAGAGTCAAATTTTATGTCGTAGTCTTATCAGGAATATAAGAGATGTAGCTGTTCTTTTTTCAAAAGTGCTTCTATTTCATAAAGTACAAAAGTTTAACCTTTCTTGCCTAGGAAATAACTCAAAATAGAATGGTCTTGACAATGGAGCTTTGTTTTAAAGTAAGAAAAATCTTATTTTATTACTTCATTAAAGTAAGAAAGTAAGAAAAATCTTATCACCTGCCCTGACTATGGAATGGAAAAGATTCTTAAAAAAATACTTGACAGTATTAAATGTGGAACATAGTACTTATTAAAATTATACCTTATCTTTATTCAAAGGCATATTCTGAGAGACAGCACTTGTCATAAACAAAGCACTGCATTAACTTTAATTCAGAGGATCTGGTATTAAATACAGTCACCTATCCTCAAGATCCATTAGTTTATGCACGCAAATGAGTGCTTTGCATGGGCTCCAACTTCTGATCAATCTTTTGGAAAGCTACTAAAATATTTGGAAAAATTGTTTAAGTGGTAAATTGGATATTATTGATCAATTCGTGGTATCTGAGTTAAAGACATGGAAGTCTTAAAATAAAGAAAAACGCACCACGAGAAATTTGTTCTTAGCACAACCTTGAGATTCAAGGGTGAAGAACACTTCCTCTTTGGGATTACTGTGTCCCTTAAGAATTAAAGATCTTCTAAACAAACACATGGATGAAGAGAACAAATTAGTGGTTACCAGAGGGGAAGAAGGTGGGGAGTGGGCAAAAGGGGTAAATGGGCACATATGTGTGGTGACAGATAAAACTAGACTATTGGTGGTGAGCATGATGCAGTCTATCCAGAAACTGAGATATAATAATGTTCACCTGAAATTACACAGTGTTATACACCAATATGAACTCAACAAAATAAGTGAAAAAAAAAGAAATTACACATCTTCACAACCACCCAGTTGTGTGACCCTCAGGTGGTATGTGCTCCATCCAGCCACAAATTAGCTGGCCAAGCTTGTTTCCAAAAAGCAGTCCATATCAACCACCTTCAAGATTGATTGAGAAGATCAGAGCAGGTCCAATTTACCTGCAAAATTTCTGTTCCAGAATTCTACAACGTGCTTCAATTGCTAAGTTCATCCACTTATCAACATTAGTTCATTCAGCTAAGGAAACAGGTGAGTTTTAACCTCTCCTATAAGGGCCTCAAATGTAACAAGCTCCACTTTGTGCTCACATGTATACTAAATTTAGACAATTTTTAATAGATCAGTTCTTAATACCTACTTGCTAGTTTTACTGTAACATAACATTAATATTTATGCTTGTTATGACTCTCTGGGGATAAAAACAAAACACCTATCTAGAGTATTACTCAAGATACCATAATTTAGAATTTGAGGGGAAACGCTAATCGGTGAACTCGTCTGAAGAAGTTGTTTGAAATGAGGACGCTATAATAATCACATTCTAGAGAGTTTATTTGAGAAGAAACACCTGTGTGTGTTGATGGAGTTTTAATTTACTCTCCCTCACTAGAATATAAGCTGCATGAGGGCAAGAACCTGGTCCTTTTTTACCCGCTGCCCTATTCTCAGAACCTAGATCAGTGCCTGATGCATGGTAGACCCTCCACGATGCCTGGTGAAGGAACCAATGAACACTCGAGCATGGAGTTTCTACGACTTGGGGTTCGCTGGGGATTCCATTCCCACTGTTGGAACACCCTGCTGGGAGAGTCAGCCTTGCTGGGAGATTTTCTTCTTGAAATCTCCATGAGTAGAGTACAAAGCAAGATGTGCACCTCTTTGGCTTCCACGTTTATTTATGAGATGTGTTTCTAGAAGCTTTGCTATGTTCTTCCTTTCCCTTACTCATAAACAGTGGGACGAGGCCAATTTTATGGCGCTTACTTTCAAGGAAAGGGAGAATGTGTCACGTGTTCTTGGATTTCCCAGGGCTACCTACGTTAGGCAGAGTAGCCAGGCAAGAGATACGTCCTGGTTCATTTGATTTAGCAAAGTATTCCCAGCAAATATTCTCTGTGGTTAAAGAGTCCACAGATGCTTTTTTAAAAAAGATTCCTTCTGCTCAATCCCTGAATGGAATTAAGCAAGGATGAAATGCCGCAGGATTCCTTTTACTGGATCTGTCATGATTTGGCCAGGATAGATGGACAGCCAGGATAGATGGACTCTTGTGTTCTCCATCTCCAGGCCCCAGGAAGAGTACCACATGAACAGACGTCCCTGGCCGATGCTGGGCTCTGCTCGTATAATGACAGAGGAAATCAAGAGGCCATTGGCAGATGCCCCCTTTAATCCAACCAAGATGGCAGTCTGGGACAGAAAGGGGTACCACCATACACTTACCTGACAGGCCCTTGGCTCACAAGACCCCATGAATGAAGGTGTACCCTTTATCATCTCTTATTACAGACATGTGCACACACAGGTAGAGAACCAAAATTGATTTACTGCAGTTTTTCCACTAAATTACCAGTGGAGATGGGAACAGACCAAGGACTATTTGACCTTGGATTCACTGTTGTGAAGATGTGTAATTTCTTTTTTTTTCACTTATTTTTGTTGAAAATCTGTGTAGCATCAGTTTCATCAATAGGGGGGTACAAGGTTTGCAAAAAGCAAACAAACAAAAAGCTTTCTATTAAAAAATCATTGTTTTTTGGACTGTTTGAAAAATGCGTTGTTTCTCTTTTTAAATACCTGTCAGAATAATCAGTTAGCGTGAAAAACTAAAGCGTTGTGAGTAGAAAAGAACAAAATCAAGTAAGAAGCGTGACAAATTATTTTGGTTACAGGGCCCACGTATAGCTTTTCTTCTCCCAAATTATTTGCTAAGTGACTTATTGCAGACATATTAGTCAGCACACAGGGATCAGGGTTCTAGGCTGGATTTTTTGGTATGAAAAGATAATTAAAAAAAAATAAATGCCAGGAAAAAAGGATCATCAAAAATTTTCTCATACTTCCTTTCAAAAACAAGAATAAAATAGAGGTTTGTCAAAAGAAATATCCCACCATTTAGTAATTCTGTTTTAAATACATTTTGCGCTTTGAGAATTTCCCCAAATGAAACGCCACAGAGAAGAATGCACATTTTACAGTCCTAAACATATTTAATATACTGTTTTTACAGCAGCTGTTGCTTTCACAGCACTTTAACCCGGCTGTGTAAATGTGTCGTCAGGAGAATGCCCAGGTCACCATGGAGACAACCTCAGGCTGGGCCTTTGCTCGGCTGAACTGGTGTCAGCTTTCAGCCTCCCTGCATTCCAGTCTGGCATCAACCCCAGGCTACAACTCAGACTTCATTAGGGGCCCTGATGAAGGAGAGCGCAGGAATCCAAGGCAATTATTAGAACTGTATGACCGCTTTCCATCAACATACCTGATGGGAGAATTGAAAATTAATTCCAGAGGGAACGATGGTATTAATCACAATTTTCTGGCATCTTCCTTGAAGAAGCCCTGATGGATCAGCTGTCTTTTTCTAGCTAATTTTGGGCCCATTCATTGTCTTAGCAGAGAGAGAAATTTACAGCTGACATTTGGAAGATTATTTAATGTATCATGTGACAGGTGCCACAAGTGTAAGGCCAAATTTTCAGTGTTGCTAAAGGAGTTGGTGAAATTTCTATTACCCCTTGAAGGAAATATAGAACCATAGTTGCACTGAATCCTGCATGCTGATAATTCACGACAGCACTTTCTAAAAAGTTTTGAATATTTGACTTTAAGCAAAATTGAGCTCAAAAAGGTAACACAAAAAATAATGAATAAAAAAGCAAAATTGATGGTCACATGATTCTTCTTGTAAAGCATTGCAAAAGAGGCGAAAAAGGCAGTTCTAGACTGGTTACCTACTTCCGAGAGCAAATTAAGACAAAGGTTTTCTAAAACAGCTAGATTTTATAATCTTGCAGGTGTGCGTGCACACATGTGGGCACACAAACATACACATACATTATGTTTCTGTTAATCCTAAAAACTTAAAGTTTGTCACAAGATTTCCAAATGAGTTTATTTTATAAAACTTTGACGTACGTGTGACTTAGCCAAACAAAGCACCCCATTGGCCACACAGGAAACTTACTAAAATTGTTCTCAGCGAACTGACTAGAAATTGAGGACACAAAATGACTTCAGCACTTTACTCAAACCATTGTCAAGTGGCCTTATGTGGTGGCAATTCTAACAGAGTAAGGGACAGAGAGCGGGCACGCGCAAAACGAAGTTCACGCAAAATGATCCTTAGCGATCTGTCTGAACTGGGCTTGTACTTAGGCAATGGCACATGTGCATAACTAAGCCAGAAATGTATGACAATCCATGTTTAAAAAACTGATCAAAAGGTGAGGAAAAGATGGAATCAACTTTAATTTGCTGTCTTCTCCATTCGTCCAAAGCTCAGCTGGAGTCCGTGTTCTTGTAGGAAACCTTCTCTCAAGAGTCCAGCTGGCAGTTTTCTCTCCTTTCTGCTCACTTCCTGAAGTCCTCGTTTGCTTACTCAGTCAACAACAGTTTACTGAGCACAACTCTGTGCTGGGCACTGTGCACGGTGTACGGTGGCGAGCCTGCATGTGTGATGATCCTCTCACGGGGCTCGGGTTTGTCTGAGATGTTCATTTGACACCATAACATTTTCTTGGTTTTTTAAATTTTATTTTATTATTGTTACCAGAAAGAATTTATAAGCATTGAAGAAACATGACATCCCATTTTTGACCCATTTTTTTGCCAAGTAGATTTATGTCCCACCATGATCACTCCCTTTTTTCAGCACATTTGGCCTAGAAGGTCAGAGTTAGAAAGATTGTTAACAAAAATCAATGTCAAAGAAGAAAAGTGTGTCACAATTAAGGTTATTTTAAATAACGTGCCATAGGCGTTATTCCAAAGAAGAAGTTTCAAAAATCGGTGACAGTGTAATCATCGTGAAATCATAAGCAATGTGTCATTTGTCCTCTATCCAAATAGCTCTGTGATCTCCCTTCAGGGAGAGATGTCACAGGGCTAATGCAGAAAAAAACGTTGTTCTCTTGGCATTAGCTTCCTAAATCCTGATCCCTCAGGGAAATACAGAGGCTCCAGCAAAGAGAGGTTGTTCGGGAAACATGACTGGGAGCAAAGCTTTCTGCCTCACCCAGGACTTCTACGACTGCCCCAGGCTTGAGGTGGGGGAGGGCGTGTGGAATGAGAGAAGAGGAAGGTGATGAGAGCAGACAGGTGGGTGGGGCTGAGAGAGAACAAGGCAAGTTTAATGGGGACTGAGTGCGGAGGAACAAGGACCATCCCAAAGGCCACAGTGGGAGGCTCTGCTTCAGTGTCCAGGTGCTGGGTGGGACTCAGAGACTGAGGAACCAGAATATCAGCCAGGGATTGCTTTGTAGGAGTAACACCCATCGGAGCCCCTAGATTTTCTTTCTCCCTGTTCAGCAGCTAGTTGGACAGGCTCAGTTATGCTGCGACAGTGAGTAGCTCCAAACTTCCCTGGAGCTTTACGTCTCACTCGTAGTGCTCATCTACTGTGCACGGCTGGGCACTCTGCTCCATTGTCGCCCTGGTGCTCTCAATGAGGACCCGGGGTGATACACTAGTCACTGTCTGGGCCCAGGGCAAAGGGAAACAGACTGTGACAAAGCCTGAAATGTCTTGTAAGGCTTCTGTCCAGATGCGACCGGTGTAACTTTTGTTCACATTTCATTGGCCAAAGCATATCCTGTGCTAAATCTGATTTAATGGCGTACCCAGGGAAGGGGAGTGGATATCAGTGACCACACATACAATCTGCCACACGCACTCACACCACTCTGCATGTAACAGGAGGGAGAGCACGGGCCTGGGCACCTGGTGGGCGTACCTGTGTGGGTGAGTTTGTGTGTGGGCAGGGGGATGATGGTGGGTGCACCTGTGTCTGCAGGTGAACGGAGTCAGCCTGAGATCCCCCCAGAGCCAGAAGGGGCTCCGCTCTGCTCCTAGTACCAATATGCCGTGGCAGCCTCGTTAGGAACAAGCAGATATGCTTCCTGTAGCAAAAATAAATTTTGATTTTGTTTTTTTTTGGTTCACTCGATTGAATTGGTTAAAATAAACCAGAAAACAATATAATTAGTATTGTTATCTGAGAAGTGACAGAAGTCAAAGTTGCCTGAAGTTAACAAAATTGACACACTGCCTGGAACCAATTATTAATCTTCACAATGCCTGCTATTTTATTAATGAATGCATTTACTAGGAACGAAAGTTTGAGAAACATATAAACAAGCTTATTATTCTTAGTTATAAAGAATTTTCTTCTTATGCCAGTGTTTTATTTTTGTTTTTCAACTTAGCAAGATTGAGAAATACAAATTTCATCAATGTGACTTTTGGGGTAATGGCTCCTGTTGCAAACTTAGTGATATTGTTTTGACCATTGACTATGTTGCTTTTAGCATTTGTACTTTTAGGAGAGAATAGTAAAAACCAGAAGATAATTATCCCCCACTTGGTTAGATTTTGGGGTTTACCAGTCAAATCTAGGAAGTCTCCTTCAGTGGCTGACCTAGCCTGACTTATTTCTGTTGCCCAGTGCCGTTGATTAGTTCTGTGAAGCATCCATCATCCCAATCCTTTCATATTTTTCTTATTGATTTGTAAGAACTCTTATTATATTAGAAATATCGATCTCATTCCTGAGGCAAGTGACAGGAGTAAGATAATGGATTCTTGTTGCACACAGGGATTGTTAAGACAAATAAAACGTTATGTTTAGAACTTAAGACGGGTGTTCTAAGAGAGCCAACGTGACCCATGGTCCTGATTTAACTCATCCCGTCATCTGCTTGGCATGCGTTCTATCCTCCCCTAAAGCCTCACTCCACCAACCACTCATCCTTTCAACCAAGCCGTCTCTCCTGCTCTAGGAAGCCTTTTTCAGTCGCTGTCTCCATGTTGCCTGCTGCCTTCTGTTTCCGTGGCACTGCAGGCCACAGCCCTCATTGTGGCATTTGGTCAGAGAGCCCGTTACATGAATATTCAGGTTCTTTGTGTATTTATGTCTCCAATCCAGGGACTGAGTCTTGTGCTTCCTACCTGTCCTCCACAAACCCCAGCACACACGTGTGGCTACAGATCGTGTGTTCCCAAAGAGACAGTAAACTCCTTGAAGACCAAGTCACAGGTTTCCTTTCTCTCCTCCATGTTTTCTGCACACAGTGCTGGGCCCAGAGACAGTGCTCAGTGCCTGTCAACAGATTGGACGGAGGTTATGAGAAACGGCAAGGGACAGACCAAGCACAGCATCTTCAACTTGTTACTGAAGGAAAGGAACGAAAACATTCTGCATCCTGCTGGTGTTCTGCACAGTAGACTAGCACTGAGAGGTCTTGTTAGCATCCCTCAGAAAAGTTAAGTAGCAGAACGATAAGAGCAGAGAGCTGGAGCACTCTTTATTGAGCCTCTGTTACTTGCAACCAAGACTTTTTTTTTTTTAAAGATTTTATTTTTAATTTTTCCTTCTTCTCCCCAATGCCCCCCAGTACATAGTTGTATATTTTAGTTGTGGGTCCTTCTAGTTGTGGGATGTGGGGCACCACCTCAGCGTGGCCTGGTGAGCGGTGCCGTGTCCGCGCCCAGGATCCAAACCTGTGAAACCCTGGGCCACCGAAGCAGATTGCGCAAACTTAACCACTTAGCCATGGGGCTGGCCTCTCCACCAAGACTTTTGAGTAATACCGTGATGTTTTGGTAATTACCTAATAAGGGCAGAGTTACAGTGCCACGTAATTTAAAAAATCAGGTTTGATCACACTGTCCCTATTTTTCCTGTACGTTTTTCCCCTCTCAATAAAATATGATGAAAAGATTTTCATGCCATTAAGCATTTTTCTGTGAGATTTTATTGGTTGTACCATTAATTAATTTTATTGGATTATGATTATTGGACATTCAAGTTGTTTCCAAATTTTCAATATTTTAAACAATGATATAATGAACAATCTTATTTACGTACCTCTGAGCAGCATTCCTGATAATTTGATAGGTACTAATTCTCAAAAGCGGAGTGTGAGATCCAAAGTCTTCCTCATTGTCACATGCTGATAAATTGTCTTCCAGAGAAATAAATCTCTGTACAGTGCCCTCCCACCCCTCAGGAACGCTTTGGGGCTCATTTTTCCTCACCCTAATCGGCACTACTTTCTTATCAGGGACTCTGGAGGTGGGCTGCAGCCTTTCAGTCCCAGACCCTCCACTGCTCAGGGTTGTGACCTCGGGCGCATCACTCAACCTCGCCAGCCCCCGTTGCCCTCACCTGTGAAGTGGGGATGAAGTACTCACCTTGCGTCCTCCTCTCCACTGCGGACCCAGCCTGTAGAGGCTTTCCGTAACCTACCCCTCCCCATCAGAAAAAAACGCAGCTCACAAGCCTTCTGTCTTTGGTCTGTTATCCATCCAACAGCTACTCACATAGTGTTATTTGAGAACACTGGCAGAACAACTGTCCAAAAATCTCTCCTGCTGAAATTTCATGCAACTTAAAATTCTAAGGTTAGAAATGATGAAGAACATTGTCCTTTGTTAAAACATGCTGTGCAATATTCCAAGGCTTAAAAAGAGCTCCAGAAGCAGAATTTTCATGGGGGAAGAGAAAACTTCTAAAGCAGAACTGATTTAAAGTTTTGTAATCAAGTACTGGAGATGGGCTAGCTGGGAAACATCAATTCTGCTGTGGCAAACTGGGAAGATTAAATTCAGGTAAACACTTTTTAAAAAAAATTCTGAAATATCTAAGTTCTTCTGCATTTCAAGGCACGTAGGGTGGTCCAAAAGGTGGATATCTTCCGTTGTTCTGAGTCTTAAGTCAGACAAGCTGTGAACATCTGGATGGAGGGAGACAGAAAAAGAAAGCCCTTCTTAGCAGACATTTTATCTGCAATCAGGTAAAATAAATGTTTTAAAGTATACTTAAAACTGTTGAGGATTCAGATATTGAGAATATGCTGTCTTCATTGTTTTACTTTAGTGAACATAAGGAATATTATAAAGTTTGTATACATTTATTCATAACTTTAGTGCTTATAACCTCATTTTTTCCTTATAGTGTCTTCTAGATCTTTCAAGAAACATGATCTTTCTGGTTGGCAAGAAAATGCTATGATAAACATTAGCACACATAGAAACATAGGGGTACTTCTGAGATTTATTCATAAGTATTAAATACTGTGATCCCGAGTAAGTTGCTGAACGTCTCTGTGCCTGAGTTTTCCATTTGTAGAATGGGACAGTGATCACAACAGCACTGTCTAAGCGTGTTCCTGCGAGAGTAAAACGAGTTATACCCCGTTTCACTGACTCTGAGGCACACCGTTTCCACGTGTTTACACATCTGTAAATCCCACGCGTCTCCCAGCTGATGGAGTCTCGCGTTCGCTGTTGGGGAGGTGTCATTCAGCTACTCCTACACCTGGAAAAACATCAAAACTCCCAGCAACAACAACAACAAATTTCCAGCAACAACATTTGCAGAATGGATATCAGCACTTGGGAGGAAGTCCTGGAGACAACAGTGGATCGCCCTTAATTCCTAGAAACCAGATGGCTGTGGGGAGGAGGTGGGGGAGGGGTGGAGCCAGGAGTGTTTTGCAAAGTTCTAGAAGCAGGAACAAAAAGTAGACTATTTCTGCATAATTTGCAAAGCCAGCTTCAGAGCTCAGCACCAGTGACTTTTAGTTCCTTTACGGTTCCCCTCAAGAAATACTGCATCCCCAACCTCTTGTTAGCACAGAAGACATTATGGGGAAAGCAAGCAAATGTTGATTACTTAGCAAAAAGCAGTTGGGACTCTGGATGCGAAAAAGTTCGGTCATACCTTCCTTATTCATTTTGCTCACCTTTCTCTTTCTGCATGTGAGTAGTAATTCATAGTGTACCCATATGCCTAAGTAAATCTAAAAGAGCTTTTTTTTCTGTACTAAGTATAAAAAAGAAATTCTAAGTGACAAGGAGGCATTGTGTCAGAGTCCAATTGACAGCTCTTTTTCTCTTCTCTTGGTCGACCATAAAGACGAGTTGCATCTTACAATCATTGGTGATTTAGTTTTGATGAAATACAGTATGTGTAGCAGTTCAAATGCTAACTATTGCATAGTAAGTGCAGCATAAATCTTTGCTATTATTTTTCCGGGGTGATAGGATTATGGATATTTAATATTTTTCCTGTATCTTTTCTTTGTTTTCTAAATTATCTACCTGGAATATATATTTTTAATTTAAAAAGTTTTTAGAAATGCAGATGCTCCTGAGAGGGAAATACATGTGGTCACTGACTCCTTGAAGCAGATGAGTTAGACAAAGGGACCTCTGGAAGGAGCCTGGATGAGGCCACGGCCTGGCCCTCTCCGTCAGTCTTGACTTCTGGTAGGTCAGCGAGAACAGCACAAGCGGCCCACCTGAGCAGTCTCTTCACAGGCGAAAGGAGATCAGCTGAGATGGCCTGTTTGTCTCTCCCAGCTCTGACGTCCAGCCTGAAGTCGGGCCTGACCGCCCATAGCGGCTGGAACTGATTCTGCTTTCCCACCAGCTGCTCCTCCAAGCCCCCCTCCCCATGTCTCAGAGGCCTCACAGCCCAGTAGAGAGAGAGTGAGGGCCATACAGGTCATGATAAACGTCCTACTAACCACATTCAAAAACCAAAAAGATTGTGAGATTATTTTTAATAATATAGCATTAATTGAATATATCCAAAATATTATTTCAACATAGAAAACATAAAAAATTATTAATGAGGTAGTGCATTCTTTTTCTTTCACTACGTCTTTGAAATCTAGTGTGTTTTGTACCGCCAGCGTCTCTCGACTCAGATGGCCACAGCGCCTCAGCTGGCCCAAACAGCCCAAGCTGGGAAAACCACAAGCACCGTCTTGGCACAATCACATTACAGGTTTCTATGCAAAAACATGTGTCAGTAAAAACTGAAGCAGAGTTAAAAGTCTAATATGCATTGAACAGAGGAATGCCCGCTGGTAGAGGTGAATTTGTGGCTGATGGAGCATTTTTAGAATGGCCGTGGCTTGTCTCCTTCGAGGTGTCGGCAGTCACACCCGCCCTGGGCGGGTCTTTGAGGCTTTTGCTTCCTGACTGGAGGTCTATGCTCCCCATTCAAAACCCCGGGGTCAGAGGTTTTGGCGAATCAATAATTTTTTCAGATTTTAGAAAGTCAATAACTGGTATGGACTGTGTATTGCCCAGAATCCTCAACAGAGGCTGGGGCTGCCTCCATAATCAATCATATTATCAGGTCGATGGCAACAGATCTGAATAATCAAAGCGAGTGGTCTACGTGAAAGTTGTTAGGAGCCCGCAGGTCAGGCAGGTTTGCTTCCAAACAAGTGAACGGAGATCTTTTGGTTTCCAGAGCTTTTGGATTTGGAATCGTGATTGAGGGGTGGGGGATTGTACTGAGGGCGTTAGTCTGCAAGGTCCGTAGCGTGTTAAGGAAGCGCATGTGGTTCCTATGAAATATTGCCCTTTCGAAACCACGTCCAACCCACGCCATCTAGAAAAAGGCTTTCCTTCCCCCAGCCATTTATTTAACAACTATTTATTGCATGCCTCGACTGTGCCAAGCCCTGCGAGGCACTGGGTGTCGGGGGATGATGAACCAACAGCCGCAGCTCCTGCCCCTGTCAAGACGTTTTGTCGGAATCTCAGTTCATACGCATCTACTGTAAATTGGCATGGATGAGAAAGGCTGAACATATCACATTTCTTTTAGACCTGGTTTATAATTCTCATTAAGTTACTCTGATTTCTTTCAGCCCATGACTGATTTTCAAAGCTATTATAAGTCTATTGCTCAAGGCCACATTTAAAACTCACTCAATTAAAAAAAAAAAACGCCCAAGCCAGTTTGTAGAGGAGCTTTCAGCGTTCACGTCTGACCAGGATCAGCACGTAGGCTTCATTTCCCAGAGCCAATCCGAGGAAGTAAGTAACCGTCTTTGTGAAATGATGTGGCGGACACTTGCTCAAAAACATGTCTTCCTCCCCCACAGCCTGTCTAAAATTCCCTCCATTAGAGACCTCCTTTTGGTTGAAAGTGATCTTTACCATTACTTATTTTTTAAGGCCCTAGTTTTCAGTAGGCGCTATGGAACACAGCAAGGAAACGCTTTCTGCTTTCCTTCATTAGAATGACTGTTCTGATATAATTCAGCCCCTATTCCAGGGAACTTGGACCCCCACCCCAAAATTAAAGACCTGCTTACTTTCCCATAGCTAGGTGGATGGCAGAGGAAAACTTAAGGTGGCGTGAGAATACAAAGCCCTTCCAAAAACCAAGCACGCTGAGTAAAACAAAGCAGAAAGATGAGTTTATTGCAAGAGGTTCAACCTGCAAGCTGGGAAACTCAAGACCGCAGGAGCAATGAGTTCTGAATTGCTCACAGACTAAGGGGTTTTTCTGGGATGAAGGTGCAAGTTGTTTGGGTTTTTCAGCTGGTCTTCTTCCTTGTTTGGATCAGGGTAGCTGAGTCAGGGGAACAAGGAGTCCAGAGATGGCGTGAACAGACTTGGCATTGGGGGGTTGGCTGGCGGCCTCTGCTGACTTCTAAAAAGAGCTGTAAGTTCACGCAACTTACATTAGGTAAGGTTAAGTTTCATTTCTCTTTAATGTGCCTGCGTTGGCCACCTCTGTTTTGTCCCCAACATAAGTGACTCCATTTAATTTTGGTTCTACACCCTGATGTGAAGCTTCCAAGGTCCTAGGGAAGGAACTGGTGAGAGACGTGTGCCTACCTACGAATAGGAAGACTTCAGCCCGCACCACCAAAGGACTTAAGGGGTCTGGAACAGAACCAACATGCCAAGGGGTTAGCATAAAAAATCACGGAGACAACCATGACATAGGTAGATAAAGTACTGTTGGCGGGGGCTCCTGTGGGTTTTGGGGGAAATAGGATGGAGGAGGGAAGATGGAGGGGTACAAAATAACGTATTCTGATGCAATCTTGCTTTGGGGCAGCTTCTGCCCTGATGGGCTGGCCCAGGGATGTGGGATGTTGAATGGAAGCCAGGTTGGATCACCTAATTCACTGGGGATGTCCAGACACTTGGCTTTCTGTTCCCTCAGAAGGGGCTGTCTGTGATGCAAGGCGGTGAACACAGTGGGTGAGGGGCATGGAAAGTGGATCAAGTTGGGAACTAGCAGACCTCAAGAGTTTCTTTGAAACCTCTGTTTATTTTGAAACTCTCCTAGGAGTCAGAACATCAAGCATGTATTAAGAACTTTCAGCAGGTATATTACTTGGCCACCAACAACGGGTCAGGGATCCCCATCTGTGACTTGGTAGTGCTCAGTGTCCAGGGGAAGCATATCTTTCAGAGCAGGGAAGTCTTTATGGAGAAGAGGAGCTCGGACATGGTTTAAAGCATTTGGTACTAGGCAGGCTGTCAAAGAGTGGCCACACGGATGGATGGACGAGTGAAGGCGTGAATATCTAGGAGGTGTCTACCAGAACACATGACTCTAAAGACACGAGGCCACCATCCTGCTAAATGCCTCAGCATTATGTAGGCCTTTGGGATTTAGCACAACTCAGAGAAATATATGGGGGAACCTTACACTGATTAAGATAAAGTTTCCACAACACTGGTGGAAAGAGGGCTCAAGAGGAATTAATTTGAAGTTTAGAGAAACAAGTCATTCTTCTCCTACACCTGAAGTTATGGACTAAGCTTTTGGCCTGCTTTACATATGTTTAATCTGGTGAAAAGGGAACTTGGATGAGGGATGGTGCACATGAGGCATGTTACCAGAATCTTCAAGTATCTGAAAAGTCCCCACGTAGAAAATGGATTTGACATGTTCTGCAGGTGCTGCATTTAGAACAATGGCTGGAAATGATGGCTTTTACACTCAGAATACAGAAATCTGTTCCAGTTGTTGGGAATGTCCCTTAATTGAATAATTTCCACCTTAAAGTGGAGAGTTAATTTTCTGGTATTTGGATAAATTTGATCATTTAAAAGGAGATTGGCAAATTATTTGGATTGGAGACCCAGCTATCTAGGATGCTGAGAAAGAAAGTCTCACGTCAGATGGAAGTTTAGAAACATCTCAGGGACGGGATGGAGGGGGCACCAGCGTGTGCCGAGCACCATGTGCCTGCTGTGGACATTATTCGTTTTTTTGGCCACCCACCACCTGAATGTCTTTTCTGAGCTTGGAGAATGTCATACCTTGTGTGACTTAGTGTCAGAGACACCTCCCACTATAGAATTTGACAATGCCGGATAATCATTGTCCCAGTCTCCCTTGCTAGCAATGCAAGCTCCAGCACCCAGGGCTTGATGACAATGACAGTAATGTCCCCATAAAATCAGCTCTCCTCGGTGGTGAGACATGTTGGAGCCTTGTTCCCCAGCCCTCATGGAGAATCTGATTTCTGTTTTAACACTTTTTATAGATAATTTCCAGCACACACACACAAGAACAGAAAAGTAAACTCCTCATGTACTCATAGCAATAACCAACATTTTGCCAATCCTGTTTCTTGGACACCCCTATGCTCCCCCCACCCCATGACTTCTTTCCCTGGAGTTTTTTTTAATGCAAATCTCAGAAACTGTGTTATTTCACTTGTAAATACCAGAGTCTAATAGCTCCTGTCTAGGCCTCTAAAAGAATCCTACCCTCCATGACAACATCACACCTAACAAAAGTCACAGTAATTCCTTAACGTCCTCTACTACCCAGCCATGTGATACTTTCTCCAGTTGTCTTGGTACAATGGGTTTGCTTGAATCCAGATCCAGATAAAGCCCACCAGTTGCCTTTGGTTGTTACTTCTGTTATTTCTCTTTCATTCAACATCAGCATCCTCTTATTTTCTTTCTGTACTGTTGATTTATTGGTGAAACTTCGTTTTTCCTGTAGAACCCAATATCCTTGTAATAAATTCCTTTTCTGTTTCAATCAGCCAGAATGGACTTCAGTCGATTGTAACTAAGAATCGTGACTGAAATACAAGCCTTGTAGGGTCCCCATTTTGCCGAGGAGGAAACTGCATAGGGGTTAAGCAATTTGCTAAGTTTTCAAAGCTGGTAAGTGTCACGGCTGAAGTTGGAATTCAAAGCTCTCTGACTCGCCGTCAATATGTAATCAGCATGCTTTCTCCCAGCTCCCTTCCCACTCTAGCATTCTAGTATTTCACGCCCCTTTTCCCAAGACCAAGTTCATTTCGGCCAGCAGCACACCCCAGGAATCCAGAACACCTGGTTCTCACTACCAGCCATGATCTCTACTCGGCTTAACAAGTCTTGGCTTTATGAGAGTCCATTACATTTCCTGCCAGAACCCAGGTGTGGACATGGGTAAATAGAACTGTATTTTAGGGTGTATCTTTATCCTAAATGCACTAGGCCAGTGGTTCTCCAGCACAGCCCCCGGAGCAGCAGCAGCAGCACCTGGGAACTTGTTCGAAGCCCCACCCTAGACACACTGAAACAGAAACTCTGCAGCCGGGGTCCAACCCTCTGTGTTTTTATAAGCCTCCTAGCTGATTCTGATGTCTGTTCCAGTTTGAGACCCACTGCACCAGGTCTTACATCTGTGTGTTCCCGGAACATCACAGTAACGTAAAACGATCTGTGCTGTGCTGCTCTGGGCCCTCCCTGCTGACGGAGCACCCCCAACACTGCGGGACGGACGCCCTCTCTGCAGTGGCTGGATGGTTTTTATCTACCAACAGTTTGCCAGTGGACCCTTTGGTATTTAGGGAAATGTTATTATTTTTTAAACGTCCTAGTAGAATCTCTCTTTCCTTATGTTAAAATCGCAGAATTGAATGAAATCCCACATGTCAGCCACTAACCCCTATTCTTCCCTTGTGAGAGCCGTGTTGGTTAGAGCTGACTAGACGGTTCACTTTCAGGCAAATGCTCATGACTATCTTCAAATCTACAGAGACCCCTGGAGGCTGAGGGGCATCGAAGGACCCCAGTGGGGCTGGTGGGCTGCCTGTCCCTGACGTGGCCTTTGGTTCCATATGTCTCTGCAGGCCAAAGGGGGGCCTGGGAAGTGTTCAGAAAGCTTGAAGAGACAACAAGGGTAGTAGAGAGAAGGCTTAAAACTTTGTGAAGTCTTTAAAAATCATTCATGAACATTTTGTGTTCTGTTATTGGTGTCTGTGGTAAGCCCCACATGTTCTATCCTGATTTCCTTACGCTGAACCATTCGGCTAAAGTTTTCCTCACTGGACCCTCCCCAGCTCACTCACGATGGGTGAGAGTAGGCTCTTGCCTCAGCATCCTTGCTGGCCTCCGATGCATGTTCCTGGCTGCCGGCATCTGACCCCCAGCCTTCCTCAGGCATCACTGGGCATCAGACTTCAGGCCTTCTGACACACCTGGGTCATCGGCCATCCCTGGCCTGGCCCCAGTGGGGTGCTTGCTCCGTGCTCAGCCCGAACTCTGGATGGACATTTTAAGCCCTGTCGGGAGACAAAGAAGAACTTCAGGACCATTCTTTGCAAGGCACCATCTGTTTTTCCTCTCCTGTACAGCCTTTTTTTCTCTCCTAATCGTCATTCTTTTCTAGAATGGAGTGATACTTGAAGAATTATTTAACACTTTCCTGCTCAACCAATTCATAGATTCACCCTTGATCCTCTGCAGCTTTCTGGGCCATACTGAATTTTCCACCAGTGAGAAACAAGCTGATCTTACTGGAGCGTGTCAAATCCCAGCTGTGCTGTACACACACACACACACACACACACACACACCAGAATGTCTTTACGTTTGCTTCTCCATTCCACAGTGTTTTCCCTCCAGAAAGTTAATGAAATATCCCCAAGGCAACTAAAACCATCAACACTGATGTTACATAGTAACAAATTGGAAATTTCTGGAAAGAGTTTGATCTATAATGTTTGGACTTAATATTTATAGTTGGTGTCGGGTCATGTCTTATCCAAGACATCACTCCGCTTCATTAAGTGAAAAGTAAATACATCTCTAGTGTTACAAAAACAAGCTGCTATTTACCCAGAGCCAGTTATCTGAACCCAAACCCTCCTCCTGGAGCCTGGAGAGGAAGGCTGGCATGACACCAGTCTTGACAAAGTGAGTGGGCAGAGGTTTGTGTGCCAAGGGGCCTGGCCTAAGAGAACAATAAAGAAAACCCTGTTCTCCCCCCACCTTTGCTGGGTTTCTCCACTTCTTTTAGAGCTGTCTTGGGCTCTTAACATGATACAAGAAGGTGCCTGAGGATCACTTACTTCTCTTGGCATGGGAACATTCCAGGGGTTTATGCTCTGCCATCAATCTCGCCTTCCCCTTGGCTCTTTCTCACCAGGCTCCAGAATGAAAAATGAGAACGCTCCAATCTCGCATATTAAACCATAACTAATTATTATTAGATCAGTTTTCACTTTTTCCCGGCCCAAATGTCAAAGGCAAAGGTCTTAATTTCCTAGCTCCAGCAGGCCCGAAGCTAGGGGAAAAAGGAGGACGAGAGCTTCCAGGAATGGACTGACTTCAACTGGCTCAAAAGCTGTGTAAGTAAAAAGCTTTTAGGCCATTGAAGGTAAAGGACTCCGGTCTTCTTGCTGGAATCGCCCCTCAAATGCTATATATGTTGTTGATGTTCTCTGAACCAAAGGGAGATGCCTGAAGAGAAGTCACTCTGAATTCGGAGGTGAGACCACATAAAAGCCAGGCACAGAGAGTGCAGAGCCTCCTGATTTCGCATCTGGAGGAGACCCCTGAGGGAACCTATGAGCTCCACCAACTCTTCAAATTTTGGGTGAGGAAACCAGGTTTGCAGTGACGGCAGGCCACCCCTCCCAGCGTGGGCCTCCTCTTCCTGGAGATCTGGTGATTGTGAGCACCATTTTGTCATCACAGGAAAGTCAAAGGCCCTGGACTGATGGAAAGAAAAAGAACGAGATCCAGAGGGCCTGAGTTCCACTCCTGTATTTTGGTGCTAAGAAAAAATTCAAGACGAGCCAGATCAAATATATTAAGTTCTTCCAAGAGGCATGTAAAGCCGCAGAATCAGAGGAGAGGCACACACTGGGGTGAAGGCTCTGGGGTCTGAGATGGGGTGGCCTAGGACCGAGTCCCCACTCTACTGTTCACAGACGTTACTCTTGCCCAATCTTATTGTCTCTAAAGGCTGTTTCCTCGTTGGTAAGCTGAGATCATGGCACCTGACTCATGGCATTTCTGTGAGAATTTAGAGTGTCTAATGCAACTATTAGCAACAATAAGCACTCACAAATCTTAAATGATATTATTATGACATTGCTGTTAATAATAACTGTAGCGTTGGAGAAATCATGGGGGGTGTATTGGATTCCAAATCAAAGTTTCTAGAAAAATATTAGATACTTAGAAACAAAAAATTAAAAGGAAATAGATAATCCTACAACATCATCAGACCCTAACCTTTGAGACTCGCCTCATCTAAAGGAAAAGTCAAAACTGTATTTGCTAGTGCCAGTGACTTTATTCTCTCTATTGCTTCATAAAAGCGCTTTGAGTGAAAAACACACCCCGAGTCCTCCTTGGCCCGCTTAGCCTGGTGTCTCCTGTGGGGTCAGAGTCCTGGTGCAGGCCACCAAGAGGTCTCCCCCACGATGCGTGTACGGTGTGAGGAACCTAGCCGCCCATTCCTGCTCTTCCTGTCATCCTGTGAACTGGGACTATTTGAATTTCAGCCCCCACTTTGTTTATGTGTTACAGCCAGTGTTTCTGTGCCCACCTGCAGCATAGCTGTAGCACAGAGAAGTAACACAGGTGGGCGGGGAGTCCCTGCAGAGATGAAGCGTGAAGGCGTGAACGTGGAGGAGGAGAGGGGAATGGACAGGGGTGAAAAATAGGGAGAGATGAAAAGGGAAGCCAAATTTTCCCTTCCTTGACAAATCAGACAGGGATATGGTATGATCCCACGAGCTTTGAAGGGTCCTGTTTGTTCATTTTTGGGGGAGCAGACAAGGCTACTTGTCTAAGGGTTGGAAGAAGGTAGCTTTAGTGTGTAGGCTATGGGTTCTAGAAGGGCAAGGACAGAGGCCATTTAAGGTGAGAGCTTCAGAAAAGAGTATCAGGGGTGAGAAATGCCAAGGGCCAAAGTCTCCAGTGGAGTGACAGCTCTCTCAAGGCAAGAGATGGGAGGTATGAAGAGGGGGGACAGATTTACCAGCTTCAAAGGGAAGCCACTAAATTCATGTCACATTTTGCGTTTTTGTTGATAAATTCTGTGCCACTGGTGCTTGTAAGATGTAAGGGCGCGTTAAGAACAGAGCTGTGTTTTGAGAAGCAGCTATTTTCCAGAGCCAACAGCTCTTAGAGAAGTTGATAGAAGGCACAGAGCATGCACAGCTGCTCATATCAAATGTTTATAGGTATATAATACAGTGCGTACGCATACAGATCTTTTTTAATACTTGAAAGATGATCAAATTATAGTTTTAAGGAATGAAATCCTTTTGGTTATATAACTTCACTCTCTGTCACATCCTTGTCCGCAAACTGTGAGTTTTTCTTCAATGGATAGCAAGTCCCATCGGCCTCCAGTTTGGCAGGATTCGTGTGAGGAGAGGGAGACCCAAGATCTTCGACGCTGAAATCCGGGGTCCTGACTGCTGCTTCTCAATTTCCTGACCCCCATACAGCCGACCCTCAGGGTGGATACCTGTAGCATGCAGAGCGCCTGAGCTGTGCTGCAGGGCAGACAACCTGACATCTCAATCGACAAGAGTGTTTTCCTTGTTCACGCAGGCCCACTGAATGTCCAAGAGGCACTCCTGGCAGCTGTTTCTCACGAGAGGCTGGTGACGCTCCTCCTTGCCCCGAAAGGCAGGGAAAGAGGGACAGAGAGTGAAATGCTTTACCTGGAAGTGACATTGCCACTTCTGCTCACATTTCACTGGCTTAAGCAAGTCACATGGACCACGCCTATCTTCAAGGAGGTGAGGATTAAAATTTCCAGCAGGAGAGAAGAACAGTGATCCTGCACAATGTCACTCGGTCATTCTGAAAATGAAAACGCCAATGGCACCACTGTCCTGTCTAAACAGTCTCGTAATTTGGAGATATTAGCCATTCTTCATGGTTAGTTGGCCTTACTTCTCAGCTTCGGTAAACGCCCTTCTAAGTCCATTACATATCATACACGAATTATCCTGACAATGGATGGCTCTCTCTCTAGATAGTCAAATAATATCACTCAATTAAACTCACATTTTACCCACTTCTTCTAAGTTTTTGACATGGTTTAATTAGAAACGTAGAATTTTATAAAGACAGAAATTAGCCAAATGCCATGTCCACACACACAACCTGACTGCCATCAAGTATGTGAGGTTAGCACACATAACTTGACTGGGGTTTGCAAAAGTAATACTTCCGAGATTATTCATTTTGTCCTAAGAATTCTACGTAAAATTTTATTAGGCTGCAACCATTGGACAATGCTTTCTGAGTTATGACTTCAAAGAACATACTTTTTTTCACTTTATTATAATTATTTTTTCTATAGTAATATAAGTATTTAAAATAGATGCAAATAATTCATAACTAGTAAAATAATAGCTTACTTATCCAGATACAGTTTTATTTGCAAGCGCAACTATTTGAAAATCTTGAAGAAATTTGAAATAATAGGGTCTTGAGCAGTTTAAATAAATGTCTCAGAATATATTTACTGTTACTTTTCCTGTAATTATGATAAACTTCATATGGTTCCTCAGGCGCATGTTAAGCTGAAGATTGAAATTGAATCCCTGCCTCACAACATACAGAAATGAAGAAGACAAAAAAACAGGAAGCAAACCCAAGGATATGAAAATCAGAGCCGTCTACACGTGTGAGTCCATCTGCCTCCATGTCCTTGAAGAGGAATGCAACACAGTAAGGATACAGCTTACAATGAGGCACTCAAAACACAATTATGTTCCATAACTTTAAAAAATGTTGTCACATATGACAGCAGCAAGAAAGTGGTAAGGTACCTAGGAGAGAATGTCACAAAAGATGTGCAAGACTTAAAAGGAAAATTATAAAACTATGGATTATTATTAAATTATTAAAAAGTGAATTATTCATAGAGAGGACTGAGTTGAGAGTGTCTCTGAAATTACAAAAATATTCCTCATTTCTTTAAAAATATGTGTATTTGTTCTCTTAATAAAAAATGCATATTCCCTAGCCTGGCACTTAGAAGTCACTCAATAAATATTTGTTGAACCAGTGAGCAGATGGATGGAAATAAGCAAATTCTTCCATGTTTTATAGTTATTTTTGTACATGGTGTCAGTTCCCAAGCACCCCAGGCCCACCCATAGGTCCTCTTACCCGTGTGCTGCCTCTTGTCCAGATCCTGAGTCAGTGGAAGCCTGGATGTTAGGTGGAATGGAAATTCCCTCTCCGCTGATGACTCAGGGTCTAGCCAATGTCTGCTGTCCTGACCTGGTGTCCACTGTGCCTGGCGTGAAGTCAGCCTCAGGACACAGCACCAGACATGCCCATCATTTCCACCCGCTGAAATGGAGGCCTCTGTGGAGGCCAGGGGCTTCCCAGAGACATGGAAAGGGTAGCATTGAGGACTAGAAGATGCCACCTCTTCCAGGGATCCTGAGATCAGGGTGGTGGGCCCCTTACACAGCTGGGCACAGAGACCGAGTCTGCTGTCTGTGGGCTGGCGGCATAGTGAAGGATGTGGGCTGGGGCTCGGGGCTTCCATGATGGGCCATGTGCATAATGAAGTGAAACAGGCCCTCAGAGAGAGAAAAGTGGGAGAGCAGAAAGAGAAAGAGTTGAAAACAATGTGGAGAGAGAAGTTTTATAATGACCTCTTAGCACTTATGAAGCTAGGAGATTCAGTAAGGCCTGAAATAACAATAGCATAAACAAATAATAATACAAGAATAATGCCAGCATCAATTCTTACATAGTGTTTCCCCTGTAGCAGCACTTGAAACGTAACTCACGGAATTCTTACCTATGAGTTAGATATTCTCATTTTACAGCTGAGAAAACTGAGGCACAGATATTTTAGCCCATTTGCTCAAGGCAAGTGTGGAACAATGACCTGAATCCAGACAGTGTGGCTCCACAGGCCATGCTCTTGATCTTGATGTTCTCCCATCTCTCGAAGGGTCTTCAGGTGGGTTTGGTTACTTGCAGACATTCCTGACTAACTGAATAAAACAAATCCTTTTGAGACAGCTTTGTCTGCTGTGAGCGGTTGGCCAGGCCGCCTGCCTGGTCCCAGGTCGTGGACATCTTCCAGTTGTCTGAGGACTTGAATTTACACGACCAAAAGCCCAGTCCCCTGGAGACTTGACCCCTTTCCCTCGCCCCGGGTCACCCCTCCTTTACGGCTTCAGTATCTACTCTTCTGAGGAAATGACTCTGAAACTCAAAGCTCTGTTGTTTTCCCAAACTCGTGTTCTTTAGAATACTAGCTCTGAAAGATGGTGAGTGTTCTGCAGAACAAATGAATGAACAAAAATCTTTTCAAAATCTGAGCAAAATGTCTTGCTGTAAGCCTTTTCCACCTACGTCCAGCATCGGGACCAGGGGTTGGCACACTACAGCCCTTGGCCCAAATACAGCCTGCCACCTGTTTTTGTAAATAAAGTTTTATGGACACACAGCCATGTCCATTTGCTCACGTATGACCGCTTTTGTGCTAGGACAGCAGAGTTGAGCGGTTGCAACAGAGTCTGCATGACCTATGATGTCTAAAGTATTTACTCTCTATCCCTTTAGAGAAAAAGTTTGCCGACCCCTGACCTACACTCGTGGAAGAACAGTCGCCCTCAGAGTGCGTCTAAGAGGCGCACTGGCAGCATTTGGCAGCTCGACAGCTCCGAAACCGCTTCCATCGAGGCGGTTCTGCCCCCAGAATGGTTGCCGTGAGTTTCTCTGCCTTAGAGACCTCGTTTCCTTTATGAAAACCATTACAACAAATGAACACTGTGTGCTGTGCTCTGCTCTTAGCAGACGTGCATGATTTTATTATCGGAATGATTTTTTTTTTTCTGCAGCAGTTATTCAGATTCCCTTCTGGTTGCTAGAATTCACTTCATGTAATAGAAATTAGTGAACCTGGCCAAAAACAGAAAGAAAAGGAAACAGCATTTACTATTTCAAGAGGCAGGCATTATTCTTATTTTTCGGGCGAGGGAACTAAGGTTCTGAGAGGTTAAGTAAAATGCCTTAAAATCTTAGACGTGGAAGTGGCAGCAAATGCTGCATAATAAAGGCTCTGAGAAGTCCTAGAGGAAAGAAACCTGATTAAGCTTTTTTAGCCCATTGTTCCCCAAACAGATTTTCTTAAAAAGATTCTTTAGAAGGCCCCAGGAACTGGTGCTCCGAGGAAATACACTTGGAAAAATGCTTCTCTACAGTAGAGATGTCAAGAGTGTCACAGAGCGAAAACAGGCCTGTGACTGGGACACGATGACTTTGTGGGGCTCTTGGGGTTGGGGGGGAAAGCCAGGTGTTGGCATTATAGAGATCAGGTACCAGCTCGCCAGCAGGAAAGGAATTTAAACAACCCAGGTTTCAGTTCCCTCGTCTACAAACACCACGGGGTTATGGAGACAGTACACGAGATCATCTGTTTCAAGCTACACTGAATGACATGTGACGGGCTCTCAGAAAAGGGGAGATTTTGTGGGCTCAGGTAGAAAAAATAAGGAGTAAAAATGAATGAGGCTTTGCTGAAAGGAGAGAAAGCCTCCTGTGCCTGACTTCACCTACCCTCTACCCCTCCCCATACCACCTAAGCCCATCGCTCTATCTACAGCAGACACGAGCTGGCATCTGGAAAACGGGAGACAGGAACAGCGGAACAGTAAATCAAATAACTGCACTAAAAACCAGGCAACCACTGGAGCATTTTGTTGTTCGCTTCCCCATGTGTGTCCTCAGCCTCTAAGCTGGGATGTTTCGCCCTTCCTAACTCTAAGGACAGCCCGTCAGTTAAGGAACTACTTCTTCCTAGGTGGAGGAGAGGGTGTGGAGGAGGGGAAGCAGGGATACTGCCCTTGCATTTTGGCAAAGGTCCTGTGAGGACTCACCTCCAACAGCCCCCCTGGAGGAGGCAGCTGCCTGGCAGCCAGGAGGCTGGGATCCCCGCCTGCGTGCGATTCAGCAGGGGAAGGCCTGAGACACTCAGGATGCAGAGGACAGGCCTCTTACTGCAAGCTGATTTCTAAGCCTCTTCTACTGGGCTTACAAACCAGACCCCTGCGGGTCTTGCCTTTGTCCATGGGTCTGCCAGGATTCTGGAAAGACAGCGCTTGTGCGATGGAATAAGTCCTTGGTCCAGGACAGGCGTTGGCAAACTTTTTCTGTAAAGGGTCAGAGAGTAAATAGTTCAGGCTTTGCAGGCCATGTGGTCTCTGTTGCAAGTGCTCAGCTCTGCCCTGGTAGCGAGAAGGCAGCCATAAACAATATGTAAACCTGGCTGAGTTCCAAGAAAACTTCATTTATGGATGCTGAAATTTGAATTTTATATAATTTTGCTCTTTTATAAAATCTTTTTCTTCTTTTTCCCCTCAACCATTTAAAACTGTAAAACCCATTCTTAGCTCATATGCCATACAAAGACACGAGGTGGGTAAGATTTGGTCCATGGCTGCCATTTCCTGAGCCCTGATGAAGAAGATCCTGGAATGTTCTGGATGAGGGACGTTGGACAAGCCTTTTCCCTTCTGAGAACATAAGTCGGACAGCGTACCAAACAAAAAGGGGATAAAATAAGACAATGTCTGTGAAAATGCTCTGAAAACTGTAAGGTATTTTCACAAATTAGCATTCTTATCACCAAGGTAAGTCTTCGAGCAGAAACATTGATTCCAATGTAGAAAGGTGTGTAAATTGTCCAGAGGTTATTGAAAGGAGAGAATTTCAATTTCTGTGGGGAAATACAGTTCAAATGATCTTTTCCAAGTGTTTTGTATTTTGTAGAGAATGAAAACCACAACCAAAATGTGACTTGTGGTTTGGATGTTGGAGGGTTCTTTGCCACCACTTATAGTATTTTAAAAGCCATAAAAATCAACCACAAAATATCTAATTTCTCAAATTATTATTTATTACCATTTAATTAATTGCACTGTTGGTTGAAGCTTTTCTTCCACAATTTCCGCCTTCTCTGTGGTTTTTCCCTTCTTCTGACAATACCTGAAACAGGGCAGTAGGCCCTGATGTCAATGAGAACAGAAGCAAATGCACTGGTTTCAGGATACAGATTATCTCCCAGCCCCCAGCTGACAGCTGTCCTGGGGTCTGCCGGGTAGGAGAGAATAACTGGAAAAGAGGGGCTCCAGTTGCACTTCTCTCAGCCTTGTGTTCCCCTGAGCTTTCTTCCAGACGGGGGAGAACACCCCCATTCTGACTGCAGTGAGGGAAAGCTCTCGACATGCCCCCAAGAACAGGGCTTCACGAGCGTCCCCTGCGGAGGGGCCTCTGGCCCAGATGAGAGAGGCTCGGTTCCAAAGGCAGGTTCTGGTGAGCACTCAGGGGCAGTGGCTGCATCGAGATGACAGTCACAATTCCAATGAAATGGAGGCAAAAAATGGTGACAGGGGTCGCCAGGCGGAGAGAAATGAGCAAGCCAGGGAGGAGAGGAGGGGAAGCTAAAACTGTGGGCGCACTTGGCTTTATTTTTCAATTTTTTTTGTTTTACTTTTTATTGTATTTTAATTTTATTTATTTATTTATTTATTTTATTTTATGAAAATGAGAAATGCAGAAGTTGACATCACAGAATGACCAGAGAAAGAAGGCCTAATCTAGAGGAATTACCTGGGGTTGCCTCATTAATCTAACGACTCAAAACCAATCACAGGCGCAAAGAAAGGGGGGAGGGAAAGGGGGAGCAAGGGGAGAAGAGAAGGAGAAAGAGGAGGAGGAAAGGTCAGGAGGAAGGAGGGAAAGAGGGCAGACCCTTCTTCCGCCCAGCCATTCGCCTGTCGAGACAGCTCTGGGGTCGATGGGGTGAGAGAGGCGTCAGCCGCAACCTCTGTGAGGCAGGCTCTCTCGCGCCTTAAGTTTGTTCGTCTCCCACCCAGCTTTTACAGTGCATGTTTTCCATTTCACAGATGCAAGTCAACTACTGAATTTAGTTAACTTGGAAAGGACTAAAATAGATGGATAGAGCACCCTATTTCCCCTCACCCCCTACCCTTGTCTTTTTTCTTTCCTTTCCCTCTTTGTCTTTGTCCCCTCCCCACAAACCTGGATTAGCTGATAAACCCCGAGGTTCTCACAGGTTGTTAGGATTGCACCGATGACCCTGAACAAGAGGTGTGAAAACAAGAACAAACGAATCACCACCTCCAGCGTTAAAGACGAAAATTACCACCTGAGCCAGAAAGTGCAAGGACCACAGGGAACTGGGAAACCTTGGCCCGGCCAGGTTCTCTCTGTTGCGCATCAGCTGAAGAGAGTCTTTAACCTCCAACGGAGTTCTGAAATCATCTTCTTTTGGTGGCACTCAATAAAAGACCCAATCTGCTCCAATCCTGAGCAAAACCTGGGCTGCCGGTTGCCGACACATTGCCTTCTGAAGGGTTTCCAAGAGCTTCTCCTTTGCACATGGATTTCTGCACCTGTGGCTGCTGTGAGGGCAGCTCCCTGCACAGGACCCATAAGGGTCTCAGTGTGAGCCCGCCACCCCCTTCTCTCTACCCCTCCGATCTGCCCCCCGTGTTCATGAGTGTAGCAGACCAGAAGTTCTTGACACAACACTGTATTAGGGGTCCAGGCGCGGTAGGCTTAGCGCCCGAGGAGGGGCCGAGAGTTTGGGGCTCCACACCAGCCTCATCTCAACCAGAGCGCCTCTAGTCTTGCTTGTCGGACAGGTGAGTTCTCTTAAACAAATTTTAAGATGTAAAACTTGGAGAACCACCCTGGAGATTGAAAAGAGCACCAAGAAGAGTGGAGGCAAATCATGTCACTGGGCGGCTGAGAGACGAGGATGCTGTGTGAGGGAGGAAGTGGCTGTGTCTGCTGAGCCCTGGCCGTCTGTTTATTTATTTAGTGTCTGCTCCACTCGCTCATTTCCAGCGGCCGCTCCCAGAGCTGCTTCCCAGCCCAGACTTACCATCCCCCTGGGCTGGCGTTGTCTGGAAATAGGACGTACAACCGCATGTTGTCCATGCGACTACAGCTCAGTGAGTGGAAAAAGAAGGAGTTTTGGAGCAGACAGTCCTGGGCTCAGGCCCTGGCTGTGTCATTTATGACAGCTACAACTTTGAGATATTTTATTTAACCTCTGTGAGCTCCAGTTTCCTTTGTGGAAAAATGGGGAAACAAATATTTACCTCTTGAAGTCAATAATTTTTTTCCTTCCCTTTCTCTTTTTAACTATATCATTGGACTTCCATTAAATAAAATGAGTTTGGTTAACTTTTGCAGAGAAGATAAACTCAGTAAAAAAAAATGGAGGAATGCACATCTCCTAGGAGCACAACAGCTCAAAATCTCCATCTCCAGCTTTGGTTTCAGCAGGGAAAAATGCACCTAGGAGAGCAAAACTCAGGATCAGCCATGACTGCGGCAAGCTCGTCAGAGACTATCTCAGGCAAAATTGCCTTTTAATTTTTTACCTTTTATTATTTTTTCATTTTTAATACACTTTATTTTTTAGAACAGTTTTAGATTTACAGAAAAATCGAGATGCTGGTGTAGAGAGTTCCCATATACCTCATGCTCAGTTCACCCTCTAACTTAGATTAGTATGATTACATCTGTTATCAATGAATCAATATCAATACATTACTACGAACTAAAGTGCAGACTTTGTTCTGATTTCCTCAGTTTTTCGCTAACGTCCTTTTTCTCTTCCAGCATTCCGTCCAGGATCCCACATTACCTTTAGTGGTCATGTCTACTTAGGTTCCTCTTGACTTATTTCCTTATTTTTTGATGACCTGGACAGTTTTGAGGAGTACTGGTGGAGCGTTCTGTAGAAAGTCCCTCAATTTGAATTTGCCTGATGTTTTTACTGTGATTAAACTGGGGTTCTGGTTATTGGGAGGGAGACCATGCAGGTTAAGTGCTGTTCTTGTCACATCATATCAAACGTATACCATGAACATGATTTACCACTCTTGATGTTGACCTTGAGCACCTGGCTGAGGGAGCAGTCGTCAGGTTTCTCCACTGTAGAGCTGCTCCTCCCACCTTCTGCACTGCACACTTCGGGAGGAAGTCTGAGAGACCCCCCAAAGGCGGTTGCACGTAGGTTCCTCTGGGTTTCTCCTCCGCTAGTCTGCCACGCCAGCTTCCTTTCAGTGCACGAACTGCATAAACATTGCGCTCATGCTATTTCTCTTGCAGTTTTAGCAAATTTCAAAGATTCCTAAAGATTCTAAAAATCTCTTTTCTTTCACCCAAATCGTCATGAACTTTCCTGTTTTCAGCAAAGCTTGACTTTTACCTCTGACCTCACAAAGTGAAATGTAGGATGATTGTACATCCACAAGCACACTCTTGATGGGACCCACCCTTTTGGCTTCTATGATTGCTCAATCCCAAATCAGCTTACAAGGATCAACTGGAGAATGGACTGCAATTTCCCAAACCAAGGTTCCTTTTAGACAGTGGTGCTACTAAGTAGAATGGGCAAGACAGTGTGGATACGCAACTGCAGGAGATGGCTGTAGTAGTCAGGTCAGGCGAGGCACATACTGCTATAAGAAACAACCCCAAAATCACAGTGAGTTCAAATATAGTGTTTATTTCTCCTTCATGCAAAGTCCACTGACTCTTAAGGATGACCCACCTTGATTGGAGACAGAGTGATCTGGCTTCTTTAATTCCCTGTGTCCTGACCCATCTCCTGGCTCCATGACCCCCTCAGAAGAGGAAGAGATAGCTAGCAAGTCACATGGGGTCATTGTAGTCTTACCTTGGCACTTGTACTCATGGTCCATTGGCTGGAACAGACCACACGGTCCCACTTATGTGCAAGGAGGCTAGGTCCTGAGAATTCTTGGATCATAAACTCAAGTCCACTCTTATCCATCAGTCAAATTCTTCCTTTTGTAATCTCATTCTGTGCTGGCACAAAGCCCTCCCAAACTCTTCCCTGGTTTCCCCCCAAGGTGCAGGGAGCTAAGTAAGGCAAATGTTGCTCCTTCTCAGTGAACTTTAACATCACTTTACATTGCTTTTTCTCCTTCATTCTAATGTAACCTATTGTTATAATGAGCAAAGGTGGGTTATGCCCAGTCTGACCGCTACTAAGGACTTTACCCTAGTTGTTGACATGCCCACTGTGTTCTTGGCTTACCTCACTTTCTTAGTTGCAAAAACACAAAACATTCTACATTCTTTTTTCTTTGTCTCCCCACAAGGCACACTGAGGTATCCCTTGCCCTAAATTTGCAAACTTAACTCCTTTTATTGCTACTCACTAAATTTGGCAACTTTCCTTCTCCCTATTCATTCCTTCCCCACCCCCACCTGAAATTCCCCTCTGCCCACTCAAGACGGGACACCTAGATCGTCCTCACTTCATCAGGCTGCACCTCAGTTTCTTCATCTCTAAAATGAGAGCTAGGCTGCGCTGTGTCCTTCCCATTCTGATGGTCTCATAATGTGTGTTGATATCCTCTGTGGCATCTTCCTCATCAGGATTTTACCCTTTTAAATCATAGGATGTGTTAATGAGTCAATTAAAACCTGACATGTTTTAAAACAGAAAAAAAAAAAACCCTATGAATTGATCTTTGAATTTGAAATTTCTCCTGTTTTGCCCCTTTCTTGAATTTTCTCAAACACATCTGTTGCCAATGTTCCTTTTTTTTTAAATCTTCTCCCCAAAGCCCCCCAGCACATAGTTGTATATCCTACTTGTAGGTCCTTCTAATTCTGCAGTGTGGGCCACCACCTCAGCGTGGCTTGATGAGCAGTGCTAGGTCTACACCCAGGATATGAACTGGTGAAACCCTGGGCCACCAAAATGGAGTGTGTGAACTTAACCACTCAGCCACGGGGCCAGTCCCTGGAATCATTCTTTAATTTACGTAACTCATTATACAGTTTACTCTTGAATTTAAGCAGTGTTATGCATCATAAGTAGTGAAAATATCAAATTCTCTTGAAAAAAATAGTGGAATTGGTTCCTATGTATTTTTCTCCCATGGTGTTCCCAAGGATTTGGTTACTTGAAACCAGAACTAAATAGAATTATTGAGTTAATTTTGAAGTTACAGGCTACCTACGTTGATGAGATGTTTATATAGAAACTTGATCATTCACTTGTAAATAGGTGAGTTTCTTGTTTGTTTTAATTGCCTAAAAATATGATGATGATATACAGGAATTTTTTTCAGGAAATGGGATCAATCCTAACTATATCTCCTTAACAGAATCTTTTTTGTTAGCCATTTCTTTTCAAGATTAAGCACTGAAGGAAAAAATGGATTCTTCTTCAGTTGCTGTGGTTATTTCTTAAGCAGTATCAACTTTTTAAACCATTTAGCCAAATGTAATGTTTAGGGCATTGGCATGGAATAGGAATAGAATGACTTTCCTCCCAAAGCTGAGGACGCATTCGCAGACGCTCGTTAGCAATGGTTGCTGGTCCAACTGGCCCCTTACTCAGGAGCACACAAGACCTCTTTGTGAGTCTTAGTTTTAATGAAGACCACTAGCAATGAATTCTGCCGTGGTCTGGGTTTTTCAAAGATGGCGTCAGGAAAGACGATGGCAGGTAGATATGAAAAGCATAGATACATGGAACGCCATTTGCCCAACAGCTTCCCTCTCTTACCTTCTTTGTTTTGGGTTCTGCTGCTAGTGCTGAAACGTAGAGGAAATGCCTCAGCTGCTGGAGAGAGCTTTCTGTCGACAGTGTGCTCCATTCCATATTATCTGCATCATTGAACTCCAATTAGTGCGTGATTTCCACTCTGGTGCTGACTGAAGTTTTTTGGGTATTGTTAAACAGAATTCCAGGCTTTCAGCTTCAAGAATTCAGTCTAACCCTGCAGTTTTACTGCAGAATTCTAGGAGACCTGTCTGCTGGGGGTGAGAGCCCTGCAGTTGGAGTCTTAGACCAGGACTCAGCTTCTGACTGCCATTTCCCAGTGGTGTGACCTGGGATGGATCATTTGTCATCAGTATCCTATGAGGAAATGGAGAGGCTGGGACACTACTATTACCTGCAAAAGACATTTGTAAACTATAAAGTGTTATGATTTATGGTAACACTACAGTAACCCAGACAGCCTGGTGCTGGCATAAGGAAGGACAAATAGATCAATGGAACAGAGAAGTGGGTCCAAAGATAGGCCCACACAAAGGTGCCAGGGCAAGTCAATGTTGTGAAGATTGTGCTCTGTGTTTTTAACAAATGGTCACAGAACCACCGAAGGTTCATGTGCAAAATAATGAACTTCAACCATATCTTCCGTCAAATACAAAAATTAACTCAAAATGGATCATAGACCTAAATGTAAAACCTAAAACTGTAAAATTTCTAGAAGTAACCATAGGGAAATATCTTTGCAACTTTAGAAGAGGGAAGGAAAAATAGACACAAATGGAAAAATACGATAAATTTAACCTTATCAAAATTTAAAATCTCTAATTCTTGAAAACAAAAAGGCAAACCACAGGATAAAAGAAAATATTCACAATACATATATCTGACAAAGGACTTAAATTTAAAAAGGGGGGAGCAAATAACAGATTGGAACAGATGTCACAAAAGAAGATAAACAAATGGTCAATAAGCATGTGAAAATGTGTGCAGCATCGTTAGTTACTAGGGAAACTCAAATTTTAAAAACACAGTGAGTTACCTCTGCACACCGATAAGAATAGCTAAAATTAAGATCCTAAGTGTTGGCAAGGATTTGGAGAAACTAGAACTCTGATACACAGCTGGTGAAAATGTAGAAAGAGGCAATCACTTTGGAAACAGTTTGCCAGTTTCTCATAAAGAAAAAGGGTACATACACTTACCAAATGATTCAGCCATCTCGCTCCTGGGTATTTATCCTAGAGCAACACAAAGACTTGTACCTAAAGTTCATTGCAACTTTATTTCAAACAGCCAGACCCTGAAAACAACCCACAGGCCCAGCAACAGGTGAATGTATGAACAAATTATGGTATGTCCATACCTTGGAATACTACTCAGCATAAAAAAAGAATGAACCACTTACACTCAACAGCATGGATGAATTTCACTAACATTACGATGAGCAAAAGAAGCCAGATCCAAAAGAACATGTGCTGCATGACTACATTTGTGTTAAATTCTAGAAACTACTAAACTCATCTACAGTGACAGAAAGCAGTGGTCGCCTGGGGACTGACTGCAAAGTAGTGTAAGGGGACTTTTTATGGTGATGTAGATATTCCATATTTTGATTATGGCACTGGTTACACAGGTATGTATATTTGTAAAAATTCATCAAACTTATAATAAATCAAATTGGTTTCACAAATAGCTTAAAATGCTATACAAATATAAATTTCCAGGAGAGAAGCTGTAATGAAAATAATTGCAATGTGTAATAATTGAGTTTATTTGTTGTGTTATTAAGAATGTAGATGCTGGAGTTCAGATCCCAGCCCTGCCTCTCATCATTCCTAGCCATATGGGCTTGGGCAAATTATTCAATCTTTCAGAGTCAAGGTTTTCAAATCCATAAAATGGGGGTTATAATATTGGGCTCACAGAGATTTTAGGAACTAATAGATGCCAAGTGTTTAGGACAGTGCCTGGCATACAATAAGTGTTTGTAAATATTAAGTATTATAATTATCAGTGGACTTTAAATAACTCTTTTCTTTCCTTCTTCTCACAAGCAGATGATATCCAGTCTCCACTGGGTAGAAACATAAGGGAAGGACCTGATAAACTGAGGCTCCGCTGTCTTCACGTCCTTTCTTATCCTTAACCACCAAGTTTGCTCCTTTCCCAGGAGCTTTAAGAACCAAGAATGGAGTTAAGGCAGATCCTTTTCCGTCCCAGCGTTTGAACCAAATCAGGACTCCTTCAGCAGTCTTCAAGCGCAGATGAGGCATTCTCATTCTCCATGGGCATCTGCATGTATAATGTGACAGTATTAATAGCTCCGTTTGTCTTCTTAATTTTCAACTTTCGTTAAGCTACTGAAGAAAAACCCGATGGTTCCTCCTTGGCACCGCATCACACTCGGCGCAGTGGATCTGCCTACTCAGACCTCTCACCCACTCAGACCTCTGACCGATGGCACTTCTTTGTTGGCCGGGGGAGTCAGAGTGAAGGACCAGCCTGAAAGTGTTCTTGTTCCTTCCAAGTAATTTTCAACTGCATTAAATGGAGATCTTCCTATCATCCTGTGCCACATAAGAAACCAAGAAGGTGAGTCGGTACCTCCACCCCCGTACCATCTTCCCTGTTCTTCTGAGCTGGCCTTCACTCCCATAAGGGCCCTCCAGCAGGCCCAGTCCTGAGCACTCCTTGCCAGGGCTCGATGGATGAAGGAGTTGAGCCTGGGGTCGGATGTGATGAACCTGGACTGCGGTCTCTCTCCTGGCACTTGCTTTCTTTGGATCATTTTACTTGGCCCCCCAGTGCCCTGCTGGGGCTAGAGTCCCATCCGGAGCACCGCCCCGCTGAGTGTGGTCCTGGCACCCTACAGTCTCCTCTTCTTGAAGGTCAGGTTCTGTTTCCCACATTCGCATCCACTGACAAGTGTTAGGCACCGTGGTCCAGTGGAAAGACACAGGTCTTACAACTACTCAGCCCTTAGTACAAATTCTGTTCATGCTTCTTTTTAGCAACGTGACTTGGATGAGTTTTTTAGCCTCTCTGAGCTTCAGTTTACCCTTCTATAAAGTAATATAATAATGTGCACCTTTGAGGTTATTATGAGTGAATTATATCACCTCTATAATTTTAACATCATGTCTGACCCACAATGGGCATCCATTAATGGTGGATATTAATACCATAGTTTGCCAATTTGAAATACACATTTCCTTTCACATTTTCCTATCTCTGAAATCAGGATGCACGTTGCTGCTGATGACATCTCATAATCACTGCAGGCCAGGAGACTGGGGGACGTGGCTGCCATCGCCTGCCCATGAGTTGTCATTCCAGGACACTTGGTTATTCCTGATGTGGTGACTAGACGAAGAGCTCGCTGTTGCAGTCAACCAAACGTTTAAGTGCGTTTGAGGAAGGAATGTGAGTCCAGCTGAAGTCTGCACACCTTCCACCGACACCTCCAGAGGCGGTGAGGGAAGCAAGAATCATATCTCGCTGAGTGGGGGTCATAGACTGGAGAGAGAGTCCTGGAGACTACAGCAGAGCCCTCTTTAAGAAGTTCTGTTCACCAGTGGTCTCCTCTTGGTGGCCCAGGGGATGACCTTGTGTGCAGAAAAACATGGACGTTGACAGCTTTGAGTCGAAAATATTAGTCAGATGATCATACTCTGTATGTGAAGAAGGTTTAAGAATTTAACTAATTTGTTTCTATTCCTCTTCTCGTGTAAGCGCGAGAATGATATGAGATGATAATCTCTATGTAAGTAAGTCCCAGAGTTCTCTCAGGGGCCGGCCCCAGGGCTGAGTGGTTGAGTTCGCACGCTGCCTTCAGCATCCCAGGGTTTCACCGGTTCGGATCCTGAGCGTGGACATAGCACCACTCATCAAGCCATGCTAAGGCGGCATCCCACATGCCACAACTGGAAGCACCCCCAACTAAAAATACACAACTATGTACCAGGGGGCTTTGGGGAGAAAAAGGAAAAAAGAAAATCTTTAAAAAAACAAAAAAAGAGTTCTTGCAATAGGTATTAAATAAATCTATGTGATCTGAAAATGTTGTGTTGTTTCAATAGTGACCGTATTTTTTTCTTTCTTAGTTACATGTGAAACATGGTGCATCTTAACATGATAAGATAAAATTGGCACAAACAGGACTACCCAGAACACGATTCTTTTCTCCCTCTTGACTTGGGAAATTTCTCGTGCCCGGGAGTCATTTTGTGATGGGGTCTTGGGGGACAGCAGCAAGGTGTCTTCCCCTCTGCTGTGAAGCAGTGGTGTGCTGGCCCCTGGGGAACTCGTGCAGGAGCCACACTACTTTCTCAGCCCCCAGCTCTGCTCTTCGCATCTTCCTCCTTCCTCCAGAAATCCCCCTGACATCCCAACATGGGCAAATCGTGGGCACGTATTTGTTTCACGTCTATGACCAAGCTTGTCCCAGTTATGACCTCTTACAGTATAAAGATTTGGCTTTACCTAATGAGAAACATAGAACTTATTCTTTTCTTAAATCCAGAAGAAAAGGTAACCAATAGCGTTACACCTTAGTGTATGTCTTCTCTAAACAGTGGCTCTTAACTCTGCATGTTAGAATCACTGAGAGAGTTTTTTAAAATACTGATGTCTGGGCTCTCTTCCAGACTAATTAAATGAGATTCCCTGAGGATGGGGGCCTCAGGCATCTGCAAGGCCCCAGCTAATTTGGATTGTAGTGAGAGTTACCAAGCACTGCTTTAGACATTGGGCAATGCTGACTTCAGATGGACTGGAGCCATGCTCTCCTCCTGTCTCCTAGGCTAAGGCCCAGTTTCGAGACACCTTAAGAAGCACACTAGGGAATTTGTGTCTGGCCTACAACAAAACACATGTTTAATTGTTCTCATTCCTGTTTAATTGTTTGAGGGAGGTGCTAGAAGAGTCCAGGGATAGCCGCCATCCATCCGGTGACCGCCACAGAACTTGAACAGCTACCAGTGCCTTCAAACCTCACAGTTCAGCTCTCAAACTTCCTTCCACATGGGAACTAAAGCAAGTTTTCTGGGGTTTTTTATTGTGGTAAAATATACACGATATAAAAATTTATTTAAACCATCTTTAAGTGTACAGTGGCGTTAAGTATATTCACACTATTGTGCAACCATGACCATTATCCATCTCCAGAGCTTTTTCATCTTCCCAAACGGAACCTCCTTACCCATGAGACACTAACTCCCCATGGCTCTCTCGTCCCAGCCCATGGAGACCACTACTACTTTCTGTCTCTCTGATTTGACTACTCTAAGAGAGATCAGGAGAGGCACCAAGAGAAAGGTGGGTAAAAAAGAAAATCTAGATAACTAGGTTGAGTTTCCTTTGTTGATGAGGAAAACTTTGTTTGAGGTGATGGATGCCGCTCTTCTGCCTTCTTTGCCAGCTGTAAACAAAAATTCACCTAGAGGATGTTTAACTACTCGAAAGCAGGAGGAGTGGGGAGAAGAAGTGGTGGGAAGGGAGGTTTTAAAGAAAATGAGTTCAGGATGTTGGATGTGACGTAAAACAAGCATGTTGGATTAAATTATTTACTGTGGTGCAGTGTTGAGAGCATGGTTTTATGAAAGATGGCTGAGAGAACAAAAAAACAGAGGGTATATAAGGGAGTTGCAATGTGAATTTGACCCTAAACCATAGGAAACATCATTTGGTCTAAAAGTCTTTCTGGAATGAAAAGACACTTTGAGAAAGTCACGTGCTGTGGGTGTTTTTGTGTGGGGAGACACAAGGGGACTCCACGACCCAAGCCTGCTGCCTGTAGCTTCCCGGCTTCCCTCTGCTCGACGGGGTTGCCCCTTTCTTTTCTCTCCCAGTTCCCTTCACCATAGCCCTTAGCAAGTGTCCTCCGTCAGACAGTGGACTCCAGCCTGGGGAGAGAGTGTTGTATGACTGGACACTGCGCGATTCCGCGTAGAAGCTGTAGGTGATCACATCCACTGGGGACAGGAAGCACGTGCTGGAGTATGCTGCCCTGCTCTTGTCTTGGTTGCTGACCTGGCTTTCCATTTCATGCCTGAAAAACTGTGTGTTTTGAGTTTATTGTTTGTTGAATAAATAAATAATTATAGGACATGAGTTTCAAGTTTGCAGTGAAAAAAACCCTGCCAATATAAGTGAATATGATGATCCTTTTAAAAAGTGAGAAAGTAAGTTTTAGTGGCAAATAAGTAAAAAATGTGTGTGTGTGTGTGTGTGTTAAGAACCATGTTGAAAATGTGAAAGACTTCCTATCGGTGGTAGCCAGCTTCCAAGAGGGCCTCCAATGGCCCCTGATTGTCAGTGTTCGCACCCCGTGCACCCCCTTCTATACCAGTGCTGGTCTGTGAGACCAACAGAATGCAGCAAAAGGGACAATATGTCCCTTCTGAGATTGATTAGAAAAAGCTGTGGCCTCCATCTTGGGCTCTTTCTCAGAACACTCACTTCAAGGAAAGCCAGATGTCACATCTTGAGGACAGTCAGGCAGAGTCTGGAGAGGCCCACGTAGTGAGAAGCTGCTGTCTCCAGCAGACAGCCTGTGAGGAACTGAGACCCACCACAACCCCATGGGTGGGCTTGAAAGCAGCTCAGCTCCTAGTGGAGTAACCTACAACCTCAGGAGAGACCCCCGAGCCAGAACCATCCAGCTAAGCTGCCCTCAGAAACTGTGAGATGATAAATGCTTGCTGTTGTAAGCTGTTAAATTTGGCATGACTTGTTACACAGCAAGAGATAACTAATAAACTATTTTGCACAATTATTTCCTCACCTAGTTCTAGAAATGAGGTATTGGCTTTGCTAGAGAGATATATAGAATGCAAAGAAAAGCTATAGGAAAAACAGGATGGAACATGCATGGGATCCGGCCGTCTCATCTTGCCATCTTCTCTGGACAATCCCTGAGTGTCCTGAAGGGGGCGTCCTTCTCAGACAAAGGAGGACTATTCTTCAGAAGAAGTTTACAAAAGGCTTTCATTTCCAGCGGGAGTCTGTCTGGGGAAAAATAAAGAAACAAAATAAAAATAAACTCTATCCAGAGTTTTCAAAAGGGACAAAGTGGTGAAATGTTAAATCTGAATGAGATCCACAAATATTCAGGCAAGTGACTACAGCCATAAAGTGACATGCAAGATGAAAATCTCCCAGGATGATGGAATTGTGGGGAAATTTAGGTGAGACTCTAAGTGATGCTTTACCTCAGAGAGCTGCTTTACAGTAGCCACTTAAAAAAGAATTAAAAACAAGCTGCATTTCTAATTGCATTTAAAGGTTTTCCCAACACTGGGGAGAACAATGGGAACAGCTGCCTTCAGTGTCCAGCAGTGTGCCAAGGGCTTTCCATGTGTAACATGGGGTTCACAGACCACCGTCCCCGCTCAGCAGTCAATGGTCGCTTGGTTCATCTCAGCCTTGGTCTCACCTAGTGTGAGTGTGGGAGACGGTCCCATCACTCCATTTAGCATCCAAGAGCCCTTTCAAGCTAACCAGGGGCCAGGCACCCAAGCCTGGTAGGATGGCAGCAGAGCAAAATCTGCAGGCTTAGCTGGGCATCTTTTCCCATTGGAGAGCCAGTTCAGGCCAATGGCGTAGAGTTGTCAACAGTCAAAAATGAAATCATCACTTGGCAAATATCCATAGAGAAAGGGATGCGTGGAGGCCGGAGGGCTTGGTGATGAAAACGCCCGTCATGGTTCTCCCCATGATCCTTCTCTCGACGCTCTCACCTAGCACTGCCCCTATCCCCATGGACAACTCCCCAGCCTGCCGTCTCAGACATCAGAACCCAGGATTGTCCTCCCCACTATCCCACCCCATCCTTCATCCCCAAGTTTCCCACCACTGCACCATCTTAATCCTCACTCCCGAGGCTATATTCTCTACTCTCACTAGATGTTATAACTTGTTAAAACCGAATCACAAATCATTAGGCACAGAAAAACAGGTTCACTTTTTCTCAAGAGAAAGGGGAGCAGCAATGACTCGCTCCCTCTGAAGCAGCAAAGAAAGGAAAGAAGCAACTCAGCCCTCGCCCAATACTTGACAGTAGTGAATACCAGTTAAACGTTTATGTCCTTGTACTCTTGTCCCTTGTCGCAAGCTTTCAGAACGGCCCTTGGAGACAGATGCTACTCTTCTCTATTTTTTTTTCAGGTGATAAAACTGAGGCAGAGAGATGGTGAGTGCTTTGCCTAAGGTGACACAGCCAGTGGGCAGGTGGCTAGAATTGAAAGCTGAAGCTGTTGGTCTCCAAAGGCTGTGCGTGCTCTTGATCTCTAGTCTATCTGGCCCCCCTCTGATTCTCCTTCCAGTTCCTACATGAAAAAGTCAGTTCCAATGCTGTTAGAGAGAAATATTCCAGGTACCAGGATTTAGAAAAGCATCATTGGTTTGCTGATCAGTTTTTCCTGGCCACTTTCCTGAGGGAACCAGACGTCTTTCACTGGATGCACGGCACTATTATTTCACAAAGAAGAGGCTCAGGCGCGGCTGGGGATCAGCAGTCTGCAGCGTGTCCTTGCACGGCCTCCTCAGGACAACAGAGTCCCCTTTGCTGCTTCAGATGCTGCGATGGGTCAGAAAAAGACACTCAAGGTTTCCCTTTGCCGGTGACACTTTCCTGGTCCCTTTTAAACAGTCATAAATCTCCTTAAGACATTCCCAAGCATCCCTCCTATTTGGAATGTGGGGGCGGTGTCCAATTTCAATTGGGGATGAAAGTCATGTGACTTTTAGACTTTTACACTCAAATAGCATGTGTTCCTTATCAAGACAAGGTGCTGTGAGGGAACGAAAGATAATTTCAACAGGAATGACTTGGCCAAGATGACAGAAAATGTCAATCACAAATAAGAAAATGATAACTATAATAAGAGTAATAAAAATAGCTAACATACACTCAACGTTTACACTATGCTGCTATTCCAAGCATTTTATGCGTGTTAACTCATCTGCTCTCCAAACAGTACTATGAGTTGCATACTAATTGTTACGATCCCATTTTTCAGATGAGGAAACTAAGATGCAAGACGGTTGAGTGACTTGCCCAAGATCACAAAACTATGACAAGACACAGATCCAGGATTTAAACTCAGGTTGGCTGGATCCACCAAGCACTTAACGTTAGATATTCTGAAATGATCCTAGTTTGAAAGTAGGCTTATTTAATCTGGGGGGAGAGACATAGCTGTTATTGGAGGAAATAACCAAACATAGCTAACATATTGCTTATTAACATGATAATACCTAGCTAGGGAAGGAAGAGGAGTTGCTTGTAATAGGGCAGATATTCAGAGAGAAGAAAGGGCCTCTGCGCATCACAGCTGAGGAGCCTCATGCAGAGAAGGAGACGCTGCCGGAGGCAGCCAGCCTCAGACTTGTCAGCTTGGCCAGAGCCCACCAAGAGCAGAAAGTTCAGTGGCTCTCTGGGCTGGGACTCAGGAACACTTGTGAAGGGCAGGTGTTCTATCCCCCTGAAATCTGGTGAGAACTCCGTACATGTCTGATTTAACTCGTGCTCCCCTAAACCTCATCCCAGACTGAAATCCCCCCAGGGTCCACTCCCTGTCCCCCTCTGCCAGCCAGAATGCCTACCAGAAGTCTGAGAAAACACCAGTAACAATCCTTTTGGGAGGAGAAAAACCGAATTAGCCATCCAGGCAGACCACGGGATTGGGGTGCCAGTTTGCAAAATCACTCGGGTGCGGTGACTCCCCCTGCCACCTGCCCCGGCGGGAATGCACGGTTTCAGAAGTGTCCCGCTAATGCTTGTAAATCTTTGTGAATGTCAAGTTTAAAAATATCATTTCCAAGTGTCCCTGTCCTGCGGCTCTGGGGCGCTGAATGCTTCAGCAGAGAGAATGCAGGCAGGTCGGCCCACTGCTCCGGAGAGCTGAACTGCGGCTTCATAAAGTTGCCATGTGAATCCATGATGTCATCTGTTCCCTCAGAGTTTGGGCTGCAGCGCCCCAGACCACCCACGCAGCCAGCTATTCTCTCCCGCAGCGTCGGGAGGGACCTGCCTTTATAAGTGATTCAAGGTCTAAACGGAGGACGTAGCTTGAATTGTTATACAAAAGTGCTGCCCACGACAGTGATAAGCATTTGGCCATGTCGGTGTGGTGGTTCTTTTCTTATTCGAAGGCTGAAATTCTCTGTAACACACAGTGGAAGGCTGAGACACAGAGCGAGGCGAGGGAGGTTTTAGAAACAGGCCGGAAAAATCTGTAACAGAACAGTGAGCAAGAAGGAAAATATATAAAAAGATAGGAACCCTGGAAATATGGAGCAAAAGTAATTAGATCATCAATGATGTTAGATTCACATGTGGATGACTTGTTTCCCCTGATTCTTAGTTATAAGGAGGAAATTGTAGGGGGCGGAAATGTCCACATCGCTGAGAAGTAAAGAAATGCATTTTTCAAAACAATTTGAAGCAAACCAAGGCATTCGGGCTTTTGAATAATTTTGACTAGTCCTTAGTTGGGAAGGGGAAAGGAGCTCATCTGTGGCCACAGAGTGTGATGGGGACATGAAGGCCCATGTCTGCCACACCAACCTGCCTCACTAACAAGCAGCCCCTGCCCACTGGGGCCCTGGTAATGTGGCAAGTGACACACAGCGAAGGGACCCTGTCTGCTCTGTTCCCTAGGGGGAAGCAAGAGGGCAAAGTATAGGGGCAGGGAGAGAGGAGAATCAGATCCTGAAGTTACAGCACTGAAGACATGATGATATCTCTAGATGGAAAGAAAAATTAAAGTGGAAACTAGTATACCAGTTCTGGAACGTCTCCAGAGATCCAGTCATCCTAAGGCTGGGGGTCTTAATCTGTTCTGAGCCATGGATCCCTTTAGCAGTCTGGTGAAACCTATGGATAAATTCTCAGAATAACATTTTTAAATGAAGTAAGCAAAATACATTGGGTTCCCAAGGCAATCAATTATATCAAAATGCATTTATTGATATATTTCTAAAATGGTCATTCATATTAATATGTGTGCTTCTTTATTGACTCTTTAAGTCACGAGAGCCAACAGCGAGTTTAGTAGCTAAGCTGATCCCGAAGTGCTGATGAGCATAAGCAGCAGACCCGGATAACTGGAGCAATCGTAGATGAGAAGCAGGCGCCAGAGATCTCCACTGGTGACAAAGTCACAGGTGCCCTTACTTCTGTTTGTAACCAAAGGAAATGCTGAATTTCAGCTAGATGCTGAAAATAGAGATTATTTTTTCCCGTTCAAGCTCGTGGATGCCCCTGTTAAGAGCCCCCATCCTAAGGAAAGAGTTTCCGGGCAGCCAAGTGGGGCTTGGTGACAAAGCCTTGGACTTGGAGAAGAGAGTCAGTTCTGACTAGTGAGGTGTCTGACCTCAGATTTGTTCCTTAAATCTTTTTGTAAAGAAAAAATTGAAGGAATTCCTGAAGAATCCCATGGAACACCGGGGCACAAGGAACTGTGCATTGAGTCCTCTCTGAAAACTAAAACAAGCACATACTCTGCTTCTCTTTGGGGCAGAACACCCTGATGCAGATGGCGGTGGTGCCAGACAGAAGATGCTGGGCTAGTGATCGCTGAGCTAAGTGTTTGCAGTGCTTGGCCAATGGGACAGGGTCCAGCAGAGGCAGAAGGGGCAGCATCGGAGAAGACCCTGAGGTATCTTCGCTGGGCTGAGAAGCCTGGCATATGAACCGCGTTCTTCTGGGATGGCTCGGAACCCATGGGGTGATTTGTTGACTGCCTACCTCGCATCCACCCTGACCCTTTCCTTTCCTAACGGTATCCAGAATCTCATATTGCATCCACCCCACCTCTCACCAGCCCACGTGATCTCTGTCTGGGGGAAGCTTTGGGAGCAGAGCATGACCAGCTTAAGCCCATCATTGTGTTCTCCTCTGGCCACAGTCATGGGTTCAGGGGTGGGCATGCCACCTACACTGACGCAATCCAGGCAACTTTCAGGACTCTGGCTCGGAAGGCTGGGACAGCAGCACTCTCTTTCCCCCTGAATTGGCAGGGTCAGGATATGAAGTCTGAACTGGCAAAAGTCCTGGGCTACCAAAAGGAAGGCCAGCCCAGGGATGAAGCCAACACACAGGGCATTGCCAAGGGATTCTCAGAGAAATGAGCCAGGGCCCTGCATGAAGCAGACCCCAAAGCTTAGCCTACTGTTGGATCCCCAGTTAGGTGAGTCCATGAATTCCCTTCTTGTTTAAACCAGTGTGAGTTAGACTTTCTCTTACTTGCAGCCCAAAGCACCCTAAATGATAAAGCAGGCGTCCTGGCATAATTTTGCAATCATGATGCACCATATTCTCCAAGGAATTTCTAGCGTTTCCCAAAGTTGTACCCAAATATCTACTGCTCCATCTACTCTTCCATGTTGCATCTTCATGGGGCTGAAATAGGACGTGTGTCTTGGAGTCAAACTCCCAGAATGAATTCTCAGCTCAGTCACTAACCTACCTGTGACGGAGAGCAGGACACTTTATCTCTCTGAGCTTTAATGTCCTCATCTGTAAAATCAGGTCACAAATGATTGGAGTAATAGACCCCAAAAGCCTTTTGTACCTAACATGGATCTAAATCTATTACAAAGAGGAAGACTAGTTCTCATAGACACCCCAGTTTAACTGATGGCTTGGAGAAGAGGTCATCCCCAGGGATACAGCTGTAACTGTGTTAATCTTGTGGAACTGAGGGTTTTATGTGACCATGAATGTTAGGAGGCCAGGGAGTATAAGATGGTATATTTAGAAATTTTCAGTCATTCATTCAGCAAGTTCTATAATACCGGGAATCAGAGAAGACAACAAGGATAGAGAAATAAAAGATATAAACAGTCTTTATCTTTCAAAGCTTCCCAATTTAGCAAGGAAGATAGCTGGACTGCTGTGTACTGTTAGGCTGACTATACACTGACCAACTCTTGGGGTTGCGTTTCATGCTAATGTCTATGTGACAGCTCAGGAAGACAAACATGAAAAACGATAATTATATAAAGAGCAACATGTTGGATGGTATATACCCTATGATCCCATCTGTGTAGGAAAAGGATGGCAAGACATACAGACCTATGTCAATACTTTCAGACAAGCTCTGTAAAGAGGTACACAAAACTGTTAATAGACGTTAACTCTGGAAAAGGAGACTGGAGGGAGTGGGAAACTTGTACTATGTACTTTATATCCTTCCATCCTATTTTATTTGTTTTCTATGAGAAAAATATACTGTACATCAAGATGCAACTTCTGCAAGTCAGCAATTTCAGCCTGGCTGACTGCTCAGTAGAGATGTTCCTGACGCGGCAGCATCGTGCAGAGGAGCCCAAGCCAGGCTGGAGCAACGGCTGATTTTATGTGTCAACTTGGCTGGGCTAAGAGATGCCCAGACAGCTGGTAAGACATTCATTCTGGATGCGTCTGTGAGGGTGCTTCTGGAAAAGATTCGCTTTTGAATCTGTAGACTGAGTGAAGAGGACGGCCCTCACCAATGTGGGTGGGCATTGTCCAGTCTGAGAGCCTGAATAGAACCAAAAGGCAGAGGAGGGGAGAATCTGCTCTCTGCCTGAGTGGAGACATCCATCTTCTCCCGCCCTCGGACGCCAGTGCTCCTGGTGCAGGCCTCCAGACCCACGCTGGGACTCACACCATCGGCTCCCCTGGTCCTCAGGCCTTCGGACTCAGACTGAATGGCACCATCCGCTTTCTTGGGTCTCCAGCGTGCAGCATCTCAACTCCCATGGTCATGTGAGCCAATTCCTATGAGTAATAAATCAATCAGTAAAAACCCTGTTGGTTCTGTTTCTCTCGAGAGCCCTAACTAACAGGATAACCAAAGGGTTCCTAGAGGAGGTAACCTTGTGGTTGAGCCATAAAAGATGAATAGGAGCCATTCAAGTGAAGGAGGAAGGGAAGAACATTTCAAACAGAGGGAATTGCATGTACAGGGCACAGAGGAAGAGGATGTGGTTGCTTGTTCAAAAATTGAGAAGTTTGCATAACTGAAGCCTGGGGGGGTACATGGGAAAATGACAAGCGGAGAATCTGCCAAGATCGGGCAGGGCTCCATATTCCGTCATATTAAGGCAGGTGGTGTGGATCCACCACAGGATTTCAAATAGGGGAGTGACAAGTTTATGTCTGAGTCCTAGATCATTCTCAGAGTAATGAGGAGGCTAAAATGGAGAGCACACACGTGGCATCCGTGGACACACGTGCACACACAGACGCATATAAACCCACAAGGGGGATGTGACAGAAACTTTTATTTATCTTTCCCTATCTTCCTTCACTTTACTTTCTTTTTAATATAAAAATCTTCAATCTCTTTATAATTTATGTTTGTTTATGGTGGTACGTAGCTTTGCTTGCTTCCAAATGTTTAACCAGTTGTCACAATACCGTTAACTGAATAGTTTATTCTTTTCTTCGCTTATTTGAAATGCTATCTTCATCACATATTAAATTCCTATAGCCATCAGAGATGCTTCTGAACACTTTCTTTTCAAATAAGTGGTCTATGTTGCGCATGCTTTTCAAAACATTATAGCTTTATAATATCTGTTGATATCTGATAACTCAAAAGTTCCCTTATCTTCTTTTCCAAAATTGTCTTAACTGGTTTCATAGACACATTCTCCCAGATAAACTTTACAATCGATTTGCTAAGTTGAAAAAAAAGAAATCTCTAGAATTTTTTTGGAATTGCGTTCAATATACAAACTAATTTGGGCAGAATTTAGCACTTTTACTAATATAAAATCTTAATTTTATTAAAGATGAGATAGCAGATGAGTCTATTCTTCACTTTTTAAAAGAAAACAACTTTAAGAGTGTGTTTATAAAAGGGCACAGAAGTAACAAGTATTTAGTTCCCTACCCCAACGAATGTTGAAAATCATCCTTTACCGTGGAGATTCAGCACAAGAAATCCCAGCGCTTTGTGAAATAACAGGGCAGAGCAATGACCATTCCATTGCCATCACGACACGTTTCTTCGCAGGAGACAGCAAGACATCCCCTGAAATAGCCTCGTTTGCTTTTGAAGTAAACAGCTCTCCAGCAAAACAAAGCCACCCTGATAAACTTCCAGGCGAGGGTTATTCTTTTTTTCCTGTCTTTTGCTTTTCAAGGGCAGCTCCTCCACGGAACCCCAAAATACTGTCCGCCGTGTATGGAGAAGTCTTCACAGCCTGGGGACACAGTCGCCGTATTTCGAGAGATATGACAGTTGTGTTTAGTGCTAACGCCCCTCTCTAACGATGCTAAGACAGCTTCACTCCCTGCCCAGCAGGTCACGGGGAGAGAAAGGTTCCCCTTTGGACTTGGTGTATTACTGAATATGACGACGTCTGCCAAACGGATGTGAGGAAAAGCACTGACGCTGGCAGCTGGATTCCACAGCAACAGCTGGTGAATCACAGGTGGTGTCAGGAAAGCCTCCAGCCCCGCTTAAATGTTCCGGAGAATTCTTTATTATTTTAAACACCACGTTTGGAGAGGGCTTAATTTGCTCGAATTCAAAACATTCCTCATGGGCAAAGTGCAATGTAAACAACGTTGCAGGAGAAAGTCGTGTCAACCTAATTTTTAATTTGCAAACAGGGTGATTAAAAACATGGTGCTGAAGTATCTTCTGACGGTGATGTGGCCACATTGGCATCTAGCAGGGTCATGGAGGGGAAACGCTCTCAGTGAAGCCGCCTGTGACGTGGGATCTTTGACACCAGCTAGGGAGATGAAGGCTTCTGGACAAATTCCGTGCCTCTCTCTCTGCAGGGCCAGCGTGAGGGGAACGAGAGACACAGCAAGACACTCTGGCCGTCCAGTAGTGGCATGGTTGCCATCCTCAGGGTCCAGGAGCGTTCTGGAGGGGCTCACCTCTGCCTCTGAGCTCCAGCCTCACTCTCGCGCGGGGCTCATGGTCTGGAAAGCGGATAAAACCACTCAGCGATGCGGGGCCCATGGGCTCTAAATCCCCTGCATGTAAGAGCAGATCCGAGGGTGTGTGCGCTGTGCTCGCACCTGAGCAGGGCTCTCCCGTCAGGCACCCAGGGTAATCCGGACTCTCCTGTCCCATCTGAGCTCATTCTTTCTTTCTTTCATTTTTCAATATTTAGTGAACACCTTCTGAATTCCAGGCCCTGTGTAAAGCAGAGGCCCATAATAGGAATCAGACGCCAAACCAGGCTGAGCTCGGGCCACCTTAAGCATACTGGGGACGAGCCCTCAGTCCTGCAGCAGCCACCAGCTGAGCTGAGGCCTGCCCTTCCGAGGACCACGCTGCCTGTGCTTGTCCCCACTTCCCCCCGCCCCACCTCCCTTGCCCCCTGGGGAGGAGGGGGAGGCCCTTCCTGAAGGCTTCCAGGGCGCAGAAGCTGGACCAGGCAGGAAAGGGCTCTTCACCAGAGGGACCTGGAGGTGCTAAGGGACAGGAGCAAGAAACAGCACATTGTGTGCGGGGAATTCCAAGTGGGGCCGCGGGGCCGGATTGTAAGTCACCAGCCATGCACGCGAACATGACCGCATACCAGGGAGAAGTGTCGCGCGGCTGTAAAGTGCCTCACAGATGCTATTTTCTATTACGACACTTACTGCAGGGTGGTTGTGAGACCCCAATGAGATCACACGCCTATAAAGTTGCTCTGGAGGCTGGAAAAGCTTCGTGCGCGTGCTAATTAACAGAGTTTGGGGTACAGCTGTGTTACTTTTCAGACCACAAAGGAATAGTAAAAATTGAACTAACAGAGAATTTCTCTTGAATTCACAGTATTAAATGTGTTTGTAAACTGGGCATTTTAATTAAAATACTTCCTATCACCTCTTTACAGATAAAGGATTTCATTGTTTATTAAAAATAATTTCCTGCTAACAATTAATTAGACCACCAAACTTCAGGCTGGAAGCCTGAGAGTCGTTTCTGTTGACTCACGGCATCACCAAAACCCCACAACATGGCATCTCAAATACAGACGTGTGTGTGTGTGTGCACATAATTTTTGTTTTCCAATCAGTATCCCTTCTCTCAGCTCAGGACACGTTCCTTCACTCTGAAGTGCGGGATGGTATCTGAGCTGCTCCCTCTGTCTCTGACCGCTCGCCTCTCTGCCCCCTTCCCGTAGCTACCAGGAAACTCAGCAGCATTTGGATCATTCCACCTGATTTAGCTGTAATGTGGCTTCTTTCGTTGTGAAAAGGCATAGAATAGAAATTAGACGTGTGACTATAAGAAAGGAGAAGGAAAATTATCACTGATTCCGGATGGTGTGATTGTCTACCTAGCCAACCAAGAGCATTAACTGAAACATCACTGGCACCGATAGGAAGTTTTGGTAATGTTGCTTGCAAACCAATAAATACCAAAAGGACAATGCTTTCCCTACTACCTGCAAAAACCAGTCAGAACATATCATGGGAAACAAAAGCTGCCATCTGTGGGGAATCACCGAGATGCTGAGAGTTGTTCCTTTGGGCTCCAAAGAGTTCCGATGTAGCCCACGGTCTTACAAGGCCTCCCATGCAAACAGTCTCTCAGATTCTCGTCTCCCTTCTCTAACGACAGAGGCCCTCACTCAGCTCCAAGGTCAAGGTGAGACGAGGATGTCTTGCTCATCATAATGTCTTTCCAAAAGCAACCTAAAAATACAAGCAGTGTACAGAGATACCACTTTGACTCCTTCCTAGAAGACCTTTGGTCTTCTCGCTCACACAGCAGTGTCAGCACCTTACAGCAACATCCTCATAGGACGGACAGAGCCTGGCTCTGCACGCATCTACCAGGCACCCCCTTGGGGCGGTTTTCCCCGGATGACAGGACAGTCTGCCCTCAGAAGTATTCAAGGCTTCACCCCCTGCCAGATAACAACGCTCGCAATTTTTAATAAAAGAATGTTTCCAATTTCTACCCAGCAGGTTCCCCAAATTTTAAAGTACCTGCAAGCCCTGATACTGCTGGGGAGTTTCCTTGAAGTCCCAGTCACCAGTTGTCAGCACTTACTTGGCTTTACCCCTGTGTAAGCTGAGACCTGACGGGCAAGCAGAAGTTTGGCCAGGAGAAGGCTAGGAGGGAATGGAGAGTGGTCCTGGCAGAGAAAACAGTCTGGTGGGAGAAAGCAGGTGGCGGGAGGGAGAGCTCGACAGCAGGTGAGTACAGCTGAGGCACAGAGATGGGTGGAGAGGCAGGCAGGAGGCTGCTGACTGAGAGCGACAGGGAAGAGACTGGAGTCATAGTTGCAGGCCTAGACCACAAAGGTTAAGAAAACACGACATTGTCCCTTCTCTTCGTCAGACTTGTTTCCTGTACTGTAAGTTGTTGACGTGCAGGAAGAGGTCTATGGGAAAATGCTCTTCTTCTGTCCGGGTTCTGATTCACATGAGGCCTTTCTTGTCCCTGTCCCTTCTTGTCTATTACCTCAAAGGGGACCATAGGTAACGATGGCGATAGTCATTGAGAGACCAAGAAAAATCCCACCCACCACAAACCCCCTTCTTCGAACCCCGGAATTCACAGCTCCTGTCATTGTAGCAAGTCTGGAAAAGCAACCACGGTCAAAAGGTTAGGACAGATTGGTGAGTTCTCAACCCTTCTAGCGGAATTGAGGGGGATTTTGTGGCTTTCCCCTACAGAATACAAACGCCTCACGCTAAGCACTTGTCCTCATGGAAGCTTATCAACTAGGGCTATTGACAGAGCTGGAGTGTCCAGCTTCCAAGTTGGTGACATGCACCAAGACCTTTGAGACACCTATGTTAAGTAGAAATTTTTATTTAAAGGTTCATTGCAGCAATATATATACATTTTTTAAAAGAAAACAATCTCAATGTCAGATGGTAGACAGGTTTTCTTTTTTCTTAATCTATCTTTCTAGTGCAGCCGAAAAGATGAAAAACTTTTAAAAATCTTGTGCTGAAATAATATTTAACAATATCGAACAATTCTCAGAATATATCAAGTGACAACCCGATTATCAAACAGTATACTAATTACAACTTCCATTTTATGATGCATATGCCGTGAAGATATAAAACTTGAAAGGCAGTGCTCTAAAATATTAGCATTCGTTTTCTCTGAAAGGTCTGGCTTTGGGTGGTTTGCTTTTCTTGTCATCCTTTTCTTGTTTTCTCCAAGTGTTAAAAAAAATGTGATATTATTACAGTCAGGAAAGAAGACGAAAAATGTTCAGAAGAGCTTGTGTTTTACATGGCAAAGCGTCTTCTGGCTGCGTGTGTGTCTGACTCCCACGGCGGCCTTCGTGCAATAAACAAACATCTGATTTTCCTGAGTGTTCCAGAAAAATGAAATGTTCCTGTGAGATTTATCTGTCCATGTGTTTGCCTGAGAAAGAAAGCACTGACACAAATACCCATGTTTTTTCTGTTGTGCTGCCCTAGAATATTTGAGAGTTTGGCTCCAAGTCCAGAATTCCGCTTGCCTCCTCCAAATCTGGGAGCCTCTTGCGTCTGTGAAACGCAAGCCGCGGCTCCCGTGGGAGAGGACGCTCCTCAGATGCTCCTCAGCTTCCCGCCTCGTTGCAGGGAACGCTGTCCTTGTATGCACAGGCCTGCCACCCGGGCTGCAAATGAGAACCGCATGGAAAGCCAGCAAGACGCTTGCAAGAGTTGGTTTGGTGTCTCAGAATATAAAATTCATCTCTGTTCGCCAGATGAGAGCAGCTGCGTGCAGATGATTTGGAGGGGAATCATTCCCTGCGCTCAAACTGGAAAGCTCGTGAAGTTTCCAGAACTGTGTTTTCATGGACACCACGGAGAATTTCATGAGAAAATGAGAAATACGAGTGTGGGGGACTTGATTTCTATAGGATTTTTACCTCCTGTAGATTATTTCAGATGTTCGTGAGACCTGTTTAATCAGGATCTCCTGGGCTGCGGCTCTGGCATCTATGTGTTAATAAGGTTTACAGATGATTCAGATGTCTAGCAAAGGTTGAGGGAGGCAGTAGCCATATAGCGAGGGGAGATGCGCAGAGAAAACAACAGCGGTTCAAGAACACGTGGCATTCGGAGAGAGACATTTAAAATGCAGCCTTAAAAATTATTTTTAAGAAAGACCTTCTCCTCTGCTAGAAAGGGTTCCATGCCGTTATTTCAAGTCATTCACAGATTCCTCTCACAGTCTGAATAGAAACAATGAAGCAACGCAAAGGCACACTCAGCCGCAGCCGTAGGATGCCCCATAAATCAGCTCGGGGCGGGCTGGGCCAGGCCGGGGTGAGTCCTGCCGAGGCCAAACAGCCCGTCTGGTGACCGAACGCTTTTTGCCTGTTAACTGCACGTGTTGACTTTGTGTGGGGACCTGGAGAGTCGAGTCACCACAAACCCAAGGGTCAACAGCCACTTGGCAGCCTCTCTGCGCTGAACGAGTGCCGAATTAGACAAAACCAGCATTTAAACAGCTCAGCGTCCTCTAGAGGGATATTCTTCGATGTTGGTGAACACGGCCTGATTTGTAAATGGGTTTAAGCCCATTACCCGAGTGGAATTACTAATAACACCCCTGTCCCTCTCAGACCTGTCCTGGTTTGTGGATAAATCATATGGTCACTTAATGTCAAGGTCAAGGGGCTGGCATGTTGGCTGAGGGAGCAGAGGGAGAGAGAATGGTTAGTGACCCCCCCCCCCCCCCAAACAGCCGTGAAGCAGTAACTAGTGCTTTAACACAGCCCATGTCCCTCAGCGAGCAAGCAGCAAAAATAACCTCTTAAAAACCTTCCCGCCATCCTTTCTCTCCACCCCTCTCCAGTCACTGTATAGATGTTTAACTCTTTCAGTGTCTTCAATGTCCGTCATCATCTGAGCAGCACAGGGTAGTAACTGTACGTCAATTTTCACTTTGCAGCATGCACACTTTATTCCCAAATTACCCCAGTAACCCAAATAAGAAAGGAGAAAGCGCACAAAGAATTACTGTGGCCATCTGGAATGCATAATGTGGAAGGATCTGCAATACATTACATGGTCTGGAAAGTGGCTGGTTGAATTCCAGAGAGCTAAGACAGACTTCAAAGTCTGGCTGTACATCAGTGAAACTGCTGATCGGCTCCGATATTTAAAGTGGGTGTAGATGAATGAATTTATTACAGTTTTTATCTCCTGGGCTCAGATGGGGAAATAGGATCATAGTCAGGTTCTCCTTTAATTTCATGCTGAATTTTTCAGCTAGATTTTATTTTTCTCCTCCTTGGTGCTGAACTGTGTCTTAATTTCTCCTTTTGGACTGAAACATCCCTCCTTTATCTCTGCTGTGGTCCTGAAAACTGACTCATTTGTCTGAGTAACCCGACTCTGTAGAGACTGGCGACCTGAACATGAGATGTTTTCCACAAAGGGTCTCAATTCAAAAACATACATAACTTCATGTTCTTTTCTCTCTCTCCCATGGAGCAAATCAATAGATGAGATGTGACTTCAACTGCATGGAATTTATTTCTCAAATTAAATTTGGGTGATATCTAGTGGTATTTCCTGATTAGAAATATTTTATGAGTTAAACCTGGACTCAATAAATATTTGGAAACACTTGATTTGAGTACTGCTGTCAGGAACTCCCTTTAGGAGAGGAGGAAAGAGCAGTTCTTTGGTCAACAGCCTCAAAATCCCTTTGCGAAACAAGCATCCTCTCATCTCTGCCAACTGGGTTGCTTTTATCTTCATACAAATTTATCTTGACCCTTAGAAGAACCCCAACAAATAGACTCCTAAGCCAACTCTACAGCAAATGTCTGCTCTCCTCCACCTTCAAGAGCTCTTAGGTTTCCATTTCCAAACTCTGAGCACAATCTCATTAGCAATGAAGAGGCATTGCTCTGGATCTCTTTTGGGACTGGGAAGGCAAGAATTATTTTTCACAGACACATAAAGGAAAGAACATACCAAGAAGGCGATGCTAATAGTCTCATGATAACCTACAACGACTCCTTTCCTTCCTCACTATGGCAAATATGCATCTGAAATTTCCTGGATTTCTACAGTAATTAGATTGTTAAAACGTAGCTGGAATTCCTGCTAAAATATTGAAGACTAGCCCAGGACAAGATGGGAGAGTGAGGTAGAGGTTCTCTTCAAGGTTCTCTCTCAAGTTCCTGGCCCCTTTTCCATTTTCAGGGACCCTTTCTCTACCTCCTTCCCTAGTAATTAAAGAACAAGATATTAATTCTTTAATGAGTTGCCCCTCTCAATAATCTTCTGCATTTTCAATGGGGGTTGAGACATGGACTCAGTTTAACTCCAAAGGATAAATCTCTCATGGTAGGAAATGGAAAAAGAAAAGTGTGGGGGCACAGGAACCTCTGACACCCTTCCAAGTTCATCATGCCAGAGCTCTTATACTCAAAGGGTGGCGTTAGCTAGAGTAGCTTCTGGAGGTCAATGAGTTATTTGGATCTTTGCAGAAGGAAAACACAAATCAGTATGTTTTCCACCTATGTGTTATTTCCCAACTCAGTTCTAAGATAAGACTTTTTCAAAAACTAGCTAACAGATGCTGTTTGTTGGTTTCATAAGACTGACAAGACAAAGTTCTAGAAACTGGGTGGGTTAAAACAGCGGAACTTAGTTAACTCACAGCACTGGAGGCCAGAAATCTGAATTCACAGTGTGAGCAGGGCCATGTACCCTCCAAAGCCTATTGGGGAGGATCCTTTCTTGCCTCTTCCAGCCCTGGGCTTTCCTGGGCTCATGGTAGCGTAACTCCAGTCTCTACTTGTGTCATCACATGGTTGCCTTCACGCTGCATGTCTCTGTGTGTGCACGTCTCTGTGTCCAAGGCTCCCTTCTTATGAGGATGCCAGTCATTGTGGATTAGGACCCTCTTACCTAATGACCATACCTGAACTTGAGTCTATCTGCAAAGACCCTATTTCCAAAGGAAGTCACATTCACAGGTACTAGGACTTCAACATATCTTTTGAAGGGGACACAATCCAACCAATAACACGCTCCTAGACTAGAATAATTGAAGGACAGAGTGAGATCATCTCCTGTGAGGCAACCCTTAGCTCCTCCTTGTTAGGAAGATGTAATTCAACCTTGAAAAGCCTAGGACAAATGCTGTGAAAACTCTAGAGACTTTACATAGCTCTAGAGTATGAGAGGACAGCTTGTTCCAGGTCTTCCATATCTTGATGCCTTCACATATTTAAATCAGGGCCTATAAAACTTACCTGTCCTGCTGGGTTCCACAGAGCTATATAAACTTGAGTCATTACAATTGTGACTTACCTCTGGGACATCCTGAGACAGGCTGGAGGAGTTGACTTTGGGACCCTAGCTTGTATCTTGGATGATTTTAGCCCAACTTGGCTTTGATTAAAAATCAGATAAAATTCTGCTTCATATTAACAATAGAAAAATGTACTTAATAGACACCATGGTTGGAAATGATTCATGTGGGTTCCATGAAGCAGCTATGTGCTCCTTGAAAGCAGGTATCATGTGAAACTCATCTTCATGGTCCCACTGCCTGCCAGGCACTTAGCAAAAGCTGCATTAATAAATAAAGGCCTCCTTTTACAGATAAACTGGGGTCTGTGGATATTAAGCCACTTGACAGAGGGGCACAACTAGAATTTGATTCAGGTCTTCTGTATCCAAACTGGGAAGTCCTTCTACCATACCAGAGGTCCTCCAGGAGAGTCCCCTGGAGGGCTGTGAAAACACAGGTTGCTGCCTACCTTGCCACCCCCAGCTTCTGATTCAGTAGAACTAGGGTGGGGTTGATCATTTTCATTGCTAACAAGTTTCTAGGGAATGCCAATGCTGTTGGTCGAGGACCACTGCACAGTGGCTGCATGTTGGAGTCCCCTGGGGAGTTTTCAGATGTCTCTGGTCTGGGATGGGGCTTGGCATCTGGCAGGTTAGAGTTCACTGGATGATTCTGACACGCAGCTAGATTTGGAGACTGCATTTTCTGCTCAGCTGCCTGCCAGCCGGACTCTGGTGAATGCTGACCCCAACTCCACTCGGGTAGAAGAAAGAGAACTGTTTAAGATCTTAGCATATCCCTCTGACAATAGGAACAAGACAGGGGTTCCCACTCTCACCACTCTTATTCAACATAGTACTGGAGGTTTGGGCCAGAGCAATTTGGCAAGAAAAAGAAATAAAAGGAATCCAAATAGGCAATGAAGAAGTGAAACTCTCACTGTTTACAGACGACATGATCTTATATATAGAAAACCCTGAAGAATCCATCGGAAAACTGTTAGAAATAATCAACAACTACAGCAAAGTTGCAGGGTACAAAGTCAACCTACAAAAATCAGTATCATTTTTATACTCAAATAACGAACTAACAGAACAAGAACTCAAGAATACAATTCCATTTACAATCGCAACAAAAAGAATAAAATATCTAGGAATAAATTTAACCAAGGAGGTGAAAGACCTATACAAAGAAAACTATAAGACATTACTGAAAGAAATCAATAATGACATAAAGAGGTGGAAAGACATTCCATGCACATGGACTGGAAGGATAAACATAGTTAAAATGTCCATACTACCTAAAGCAATCTACAGATTCAATGCAATCCCAACCAGAATCCCAATGACACACTTCACAGAAATAGAACAAAGAATCTTAAAATTCATCTGGGACAACAAAAGACCCCGAATAGCCAAAGCAATCCTGAGAAACAAGAACAAAGCTGGTGGCATTGCAGTCCCTGACTTCAAAACATATTACAAAGCTGTGGCAATCAAAACAGCATGGTACTGGTACAAGAACAGACACAGACCAATGGAACAGAATTGAAAGCCCAGAAATAAAACCATACATCTATGGACAGCTAATGTTTGACAAAGGAGTCAAGAACATACACTGGAGAAAGGAAAGTGTCCTCAATAAATGGTTCTGGGAAAACTGGACAGCCACATGCAAAAGCATGACAGTAGACCATTATCTTTCCCCATGCACAAAAATATGGACCAAAGACTTGAAGGTAAGATCTGAAATCATAAAACTTCTGGAAGAGAATATAGGCAGTACACTCTTTGAAATAGACTTAAAAGGCTCTTTTCAAATACCATGTCTACTCAAGGAAGGGAAACAAAAGAAAAAGTAAACAAGTGGAACTTCATCAGACTAAAGAGCTTCTAGAAGGCAAAGGAAACCAAGATCAAAAGTAAAAAAAAAAACCCACCAACTGGGAGAAAATGTTTGTAAATCATATATCCAATAAGGGGTTAATCTCCATAATATATAAAGAGCTCACACAAATGAACTACAAAAAAACCAAACAACTCAGTCAGAAAGTGGGAAGAAGATATGAACAGACATTTTTCCAAAGAAGATATACAGATGGACAACAGGCACATGAAAAGATGCTCAACATCACTAATCATCAGGGAGATGCAAATCAAAACGACACTTAGATATCATCTTGCCCCCATTAGAATGGCTATAATCTCCAAATGTTGGAGAGGTTGTGGAGAAAAGGGAACCCTCATCCACTGCTGGTGGGAATGCAAACTGGTGCAGCCACTGTGGAAAACAGTACGGAGATTTCTCAAAACATTAAAAATAGAAATACCATATGATCCAGCCATCTCACTGCTAGATATTTAACCAAAGAACTTGAAATCAACAATTCAAAGAGACTTATGCACCTCTACATTCGTTGCAGCGCTATTCACAATAGCCAAGACGTGGAAGCAACTCAAGTGCCCATCAACAGATGAATGGATAATGAAAGTGTGGTGTATATATATACAATGGAATACTACTCAGCCATAAAAAAAGATGAAATCGTCCCATTCGCAACCACATGGATGAACCTTGAAGGCATCATGTTAAGTGAAATAAGCCAGACAGAGAAAGACAAACACCATATGATTTCACTCATATGTGGAATATATACAAACTTACAGACCAAGAGAATAAATTAGTGCTTACCGGGGGAAGAAGGGTGGAGGGTGGGCACAAGGGGTGAAGGGCCAAACTTATATGGTGTATGACAAATAATAATGTACCACTGAAATCTCACTATGTTATAAGCTATTGTGACCACAATAAAAACATAAATCAAAAAATAGTGAAAAAAAAAAAGATTCTAGTGCATCACAGCTGCAGCCATTCGGCTTCCTTCCACCCCATAACCCAGTCACTTCCACCTTGTCCTTCAACCGTTCTTTTGAGAGAAGGAAAAGAGACTTCTAAGAATATGTGTTTGGACTCTGTGAAAAGGAGAAGGAATCCAGAAAGTATGGAAGAATATCTGTTTCTCTCCTGACCCCCACAGTCAGATGTGTTGATCCCTCATCTAAATAACCACTTTCTCCTGTCTAAATTCACCCAGTATCCTTCCCTATGCTCTGTAATTGACAAACCTCTCTCCATCATATCTCGATGTTTGTTCCACTATTTATATGTCCTAGAACTTATTTAGCAGAGCAGATACCTAATAGGATGCACATCCTAATAGAATGTGGTTTTAGGGCTAAATCCTAAAATATGCACCCAGTTTCCACCCAGAAAAATCCTCCCTGACTTACTGACTTAGGCCTGAAAGTCCCTTGGAAGGGAATCCATCCATCCCATCTGAAGACTCACTGTGGCTCCCAGTGGCACAAGGAACAAAGCTTTGGCTTGATACGCAGGGCCCTCAGTTATATACTCCCCACCTAGCCTTTCTGCCACTGTCTTTCTTCGCATTGTCTCACATCTTCTACGTGCTGGTCACGGATTGCTCATTTTTCCTATTCCACACATATTTGCCTTTCTTTCCTTTTTTTTTTTTTTACTAAAATGTTATTCAAGTTGTTCCCTTTGCCTGGAATAGCTTTAATCCCAGCATACATATTTAAATCCTGCATATTTAAACCCGAAGTATCTTTTAAAGTGATTCAGATTCCCCTTCCAGCTTCCCAATTAGAATTTGTCCCACCAATCACTCACAGCCTTTGGTTCTAATCTAACATGTTCTATCATGCTGGAGTAATTTATACTTATACACCACCACCCTTTACATTCTCTGAAATCCTAGGAAATGAGACCTCAGTTTATCCATTTTAGCATCCTCCTCAGAAACACTAGCTCAAATTTCGCACATAATAAATGTTCATAAAAACTCTATTTCAGTACTAACTAAGACTCAGCTCAGGCTTTAGTCTCAGTTCCTAATACGAACTATGCTAAGATATTGACATTTTATTAGTCATTTACACTTTTTTTAAATGGCGGTAACATTGGTTTATAACATTGTATAAATTTCAGGTGTATATCATTACATTTTGACTTCTGTGCAGATTACATCATGTTCACCACCCAAAGACTAATCACAATCCATCACCACACACATGTGCCACACACTCTTTTGCCCCCCTCCCTCCCTCCTTTCTCTCTGGTAACCACCAATCCAATCTCTATTGCTATGTGTTTTTTGTCATTGTTTTTATCTTCTACTTATGAGTGAGATCATATGGTATTTGACTTTCTCCCTCTGACTTATTTCACTTAGCGTAATACCCTCAAGGTCCATCCATGTTGTCACAAATGGATGGATTTCATCCTTTCTTATGGCTGAGTAGTATTCCATTGTGTATATAGACCACATCTTCTTATCCATTCACCCCTGATGGGCACCTAGGCTGCTTCCAAGTCTTAGCTATTGTGAATCATGCTGCAATGAACATAGGGGTGCATGCATCTTTATGCATTTGTGTTTTCAAGTTCTTTGGATAAATACTCAGCAGTAGAATAGCTGGACCATATGATAGTTCTATTCTTAATTTTTTGAGAACTCTCCATACTATTTTCCATAGTGGCTGCACCAGTTTGCATTCCCACCAGCAGTGTACAAGGGTTCCCTTCTCTCCACATCCTCTCCAACACTTGTTGTTTCCTATCTTGTTAATTATAGCCATTCTAACAGGAGTGAGGTTATATCTTATTGTAGTTTTGATTTGCGTTTCCCTGATAGTGATGTTAACATCTTTTTGTGTGCCTGTTTGCCATCTGTATATCTTTGGAGAAATGTCTGTTCAGATCTTTTGCCCATTTTTTAATTGGGTTGTTAGCTTTTTTGTTGTTGAGATGTACAAGTTCTTTATATATTTTAGATATTAACCCCTTATCAGATATATGGTTTGCAAATATCTTCTCCCAGTTGCTAGGTTGTCTTTTCATTTTGTTGATGGTTTCCTTTGCTGTGCAGAAGCTTTTCAGTTTGATGTAGTCCCATTTGTTTATTTTTTCTATTGTTTCCCTTGCCTAGTCAGACATCGTACTTGAAAATATGCTGCTAAGACCAATGCTGAGGACAGTATTGTCTATGTTTTCTTCTAGAAGTTTCATGTCTTACATTCAAGTCTTTCATCTATTTTGAGTTAATTTTTGCATATGGTGAAAGATACTAGTCTACTTTCATTCTTTTGCATGTGGCTATCCAGTTTCCCCAACACCAATTATTGAAGATATTTTCCACTCTCCATTGTACGTTCTTGGCACCCTTGTTGAAAATTAGCTGTCCATAGATGTGTGGGATTATTTCTGGGCTCTCAATTCTGTCCCATTGATCTGTGTGCCTGTTTTTGTGCCGGTACCAGGCTGTTTTGGTTGCTATAGCTTTGTAGTATATTTAAAAAACAGGGAGTGTAATACCTCCAGCTTTGTTCTTTTTTCTCAGGATTCCTTTGGCTATTTGGGGGTCTTTTTTTGTCCAATATAAATTTTAGGATTCTTTGTTCTATTTCTGTGAAAAATGTTGTTGGAACTTTGATAGGAATTGCATTGAATCTATAGATTGCTTTAGGAACTATGGACATTTTAACTATGTTAATTCTTCCAATCCAAGAGCATGGAATAGCTTTCCATTTCTTTGTGTCTTCTTTAATTTCAACAATGTTTTATAGTTTTCAGTGTACGGATCTTTCACCTCTTTGGTTAAGTTTATTTCTAGATATTTTATTCTTTTTGTTGCAATTGTAAATGGGATTGTATTCTTAATTTCTCTTTCTGCTACTTCATTATTAGTGTACAGAAACGCAAGTGATTTTTGTTTATTTGTTTGTTTTTTAAGGAAGATTAGCCCTGAGCTAACATCTGCTGCCAATCCTCCTCTTTTTGCTGAGGAAGACTGGCCCTGAGCTAACATCTGTGCCAATCTTCCTCTACTTTTATATGTGGCATGCCTGCCACAGTATGGCTTGACAAGCGGTGTGTAGGTGCACATCCACGATCCGAACTGGCTAACCCTGGGCCGTGAAGCAGAGTGCGTGAACTTAACCACTGCACCACTGGGCAGGCTCCCACAATGCAAGTGATTTTTGATGTTAATTTTGTATCTTGCAACTTTACTGTATTCATTTCTTGTTTCTAAAAGTTTTTGGTGGATTCTTTAGGGTTTTCTAAATATAAAATCATGTCGTCTTCAAATAGTGACAGTTTCACTTCTTCCTTTCCAATTTGGGTCCCTTTTATTTCTTTTTCTTGCCTGATTACTCTGGCTAGGACTTCCAATTCTATGTTAAATAAGAGTGGTGGAAGTGGGCATCCTTGTCTGGTTCCTGTTCTTAGAGGGATAGCTTTCAGTTTTTCTCTATTGAGAATGATACTAGCTGTGGGTTTGTCATATATGGCCTTTATTATGGTGAGGTATTTTCCTTCTATACCTATTTTATTCAGAGTTTTTGTCATAAATGGATGCCGTATATTGTCAAATGCTTTCTGTGCATCTATTGAGATGATCATGTGATTTTTATTCTTCATTTTGTTGATGTGGTATATCATGTCGATTGATTTGTTGATGTTGACCCATCCCTCATCCCTGGAATAAATCCTACTTGATCACGTTGTATGATCTTTTTAATATATTGTTGTATTTGATTTGCTAGTATTTTGTTGAGGACTTTTGCATCAATGTGCATCAGTGACACAGGCCTGTAATTTTCTTTTTTTTTGTTGTCCTTGTCTGGTTTTGGTATCAGGGTAATGCTGGCTTCACAGAATGAGTTAGGAAGCCTCCCCTCCTCTTCAATTTTTTGGAAGAGTTTGAGAAGGATGGGTATTAAATCTTCTTTGAATGTTTGGTAGAATTCACCAGGGAAGCTGTCTGGTCCTGGACTTTTATTTTTGGGAGGTTTTTGATTACTGTTTCTATCTCCGTACTGGTAATTGGTCTATTTAAATTCTCCATTTCTTCTTGACTCAGTTTTGGAAGGTTGTGTGATTCTAAGAATTTATCCATAGCTTCTAGATTATTCAGTTTGTAGGCATATAGCTTTTCATAGTATTCTCTTATAAGCTTTTGTATTTCTGAGGTGCCTGTTGTAATTTCTCCTCTTTCATTTCTGATTTATTTGAGCCTTGTCTCTTTTTTTCTTGGTAAGTCTAGCTAAAGGTTTGTCAACATTTTTTACCTTTTCAAAGAACCAGCTCTTGGTTTCATTGATTTTTTCTATTATATTTTTGTCTCTATTTCATTTATTTGTGCTTTGATTTCTATTATTTCCTTCTTTTTGCTGATTTTGAGCTTCCTTTGTTCTTCTTCTTCCAGTTCTGTTAGGTGCAATGTTAGATTGTTTATTTGGGATTTTTCTCGTTTGTTGAGGTGGGTCTGTACTGCTATAAACCTCCCTCTTAGAACCGCTTTTGCTGTATCCCATAAATTTTGACATGTTGTATTTTCATTTTCATTTGTCTCCAGGTATTTTTGATTTCTTCATTGACCCAATTTCTGTTCAATAGCGTTTTGTTTAATCTCCACATATTTGTGGCTTTTCTGATTTTCTTCTTGTAATTGATTTCTAGTTTCATACAGCTGTGGTCAGAAAAGATGCTTAGTGTTCTTTCAATCTTCTTAAATTTATTGAAACTTGTTTTGTGGCCTAACATGTGATCAGTCCTGAAAAATGTTCAATGTGCATTTGAACAGAATGTGTATTCTGCAGTTTTTGGATGGAATATTTTGTGTATATCTACTAGGTCCATCCGGTCTAATGTAGCCTTTAAGGCCAATGTTTCCTTATTGATCTTCTGTTTGGATGATCTATCCATTGGTGTAAGTGGAGTTCTAAGTCCCCTGCTATTATTGTGTTACTGTCTATTTCTCCTTTTATGTCTGTTAATAATTGCTTTATATATGTAGGTGCTCCTATGTTGGGTGCATAGATATTTACAAGTGTTATATCCCCTTGTTGGATTCTTCCCTTTATCATTACGTAGTGTCCTTCTTTGTCTCTTGTTAGAGTTTTTGTTTTAAAGTCTATTTTGTCTGATATAAGTACTGTTACCCCAGCTTTCTTTCCATTGTCATTTGCATGGAGTATCTTTTTCCATCCCTTCACTTTCAGTTTGTGAGTGTCTTTAGGTCTGAAGTGTGTCTCTTGTATGCAGCATATATATGAGTCTTGTTTTTTCAATCCAATTAGCCACCCTATGCCTTTTGATTGGAGTATTTAGTCTGTTGACATTAAAAGTAGCTGCTGATAAGTATGTACCTATTGTTATTTTGTTACTTTTTTGGGGGTGTTTCAGTAGTTCTTCTCTGTTTCTTTCTTCTTCTCTTGTTCTGTTCCCTTGTGGTTTGATGGCTTTCTTTAGTATTATGCTTGAGTTCCTTTCTCTTAATTTTGTGTTTATTTATTATAGGTTTCTGGTTTGTGATTACCATGAGGTTCACATATAATAACACACATATATAGTAATCTATATTAAGTTGATAGTCTTTTTAGTTTGACCTCTTTCTAAAAGCTCTCCTCTTTATTCCCCTCCTCTCATATTTTATGTTTTTGACATCATATCTAACCTCTTTGTGTGAGTGTGTGTATCTATTATCCCTTTATCATGGAAATAGGTAATTTTAGTACTTTTGTATTTTGACCTCCGTAATATCTTCATAGGTGGTTGATGTACTACCTTTACTGTATTTTTGTCTTTACCAGTGATTTTATTATTTTCTTTTAAATTTTCTTATTCCTATTTGTGGTCTTCTCTTTCCCACTAAAATAAGTCCCTTTAGCATTTCTTGTAAGACTGGTTTCTTGGTGATAAACTCCTTTAATTTTTGCTTGTCTGGAAAGCTCTTTATCTCTCCTTCCACTCTGAGTGATAACCTTGTCAGGTAGAGTATTCTTGGCTATAGGTTTTCCCCTTTCAGCGCTTTAATTATATCATGCCACTCCCTTCTGTCCTGTAAGGTTTCTGCTGAGAAGTCAGCTGATAGCCTTATGAGGCTTCCTTTGTATGTCACTTGTTGCCTTTCTCTTACATCTTTTAGGAATCTCTCTTTATCTTTAATTCTTGACATTTCAATTATAATGTCTTGGTGTGGGCCTCTTTGGGTTTATGTTGTTTGGTGCTCTCTGTCCTTCCTGTACCTGGATGTCTGTCTCCTTACTTAGGTTAGGAAAGTTTTCAGCTATTATTTCTTCAAATAGATTCTCTGCCCTCTTGTCTTTCTCTTCTCCTTCTGGGACACCTATAATACAAGTCTTGGTGCACTTGATGTTGTTGCAGAGGTCCCTTAGACTGTTCTCACTCTTTTTCTTTTTTCTTTTGTGTGTTCATCTTGAGTGATTTCCTCTAGTCTTTTGTCCAGCTTGCTGATCTGTTCTTCTATATCATCTACTCTGCTATTGAGTCCCTCTAGTGAATTTTTCACTTCCAGCATTGTATTCTTCATTTCTGATTGGTTCTTTTTTATATTTTCCAGTTCTTTGTTGATGTTCTCACTGAGTTCATCCATTCTTCTCCCAAGATCAGTGAGCATCCTTATGACTTTTTGTTTGAACTCTTTGTCAGGTAGATTGTTTATTTCTGTTTCATTTCATTCTTTTTCTGGAGTTTTGTCCTGTTCCCTTACTTGAAATGTATTCCTTTGCCTCCTAATTTTGCCTCTTTCTCTGTGCTTATATCTATGTATTAGATAGATCAGCTATGTCTTCTGAACTTATAGAGGTGACCTTATGTAAGAGATGCCTTATGAGGCCCAGCAGTGTGCTTCCCTCTTGTCACCAGTTCCAAATGTTCCAGGAGTGTCCCCTGTGTGGGCTACATGTGTCCTTCTATTGTGGCAGGGTTGTTCTTTCTGTAGGTTCCTGGGGAGGCTAGGCTGTCCGCCTGACTGGTTGGTTGTAGTTCTCAGCTGTACGTGGCTGCTATCGAACCTTCAGTCACTTTATTGTGTGTGAGGAGCCCCAGAACAGTTGGCTGCAAGATCTAATATCACATTCCTGTTGCAGTTGTTCTGTTAAGTGAATAGGCCCCAGTGTGGCTGGTTGATAAGCTCAGTGGCTTACAATTGCTGTAGGCCTCTGGTCTGCAAGGCTGTTGTCAGCTCTCTCAGAATTGCAGTTGAGTAGGGCTGGCGCCAGGCATGGGAGCCACCAATTGTTTCAGGCTTTGGAAGGTGGAACTGATCTCCTATGTGGCTGTTTTAGAAGCACAAGTCTTCTGCAGCTGACATGCCCCACCACCCACAGGGCCACACACACCATTAACACAGTCCTTCCCCATGTGCTTGTCCTGACCCCCTGAAGTGGATCCAGTTACCCCACTGCAGAGGTCCCACACACTCCACCAATGCCCCACATGATCCACCTGCTCCTCACTCACACCCTGCCCCACAGAGGTGGACCCACTCACCTGGCTGCAGAGGATCTAGGCCTATGCAGACTCACAAGTTGCCTGAGGGCTTGCTGTTGGGTGGGGTCAATCCCTAGGGCAGGCTCCCTCCCCTGGCTGAGCTGGATTAAATTGGTTGTCTAGTGGGTGGGGCAGACCCTGGGCTAACAGGCCAGGGGAAGAACTCCAATGGCATCTGCCAGTGTCTGGGTCAACACACCTGTACTAGGTCACAATAACAGCTGCTGCCAATGTCTCAGTCCCTTGGGAGGTCTCACCTCTCACTGAGATGCACCCAGAGCCTATCAGGTGAGCCTCTTTTCACCAAAGGACTGTGCACCTTTCTTTCTGGTGATTTTAGGTTGCCTTCCAAAATGGATGAATTTGTTTATGGGTCTTTAAGAGTCAACTTTTTTTATCTTATGTCTGAAGCTTTTCTGGAGGTATTCCCCACTGTTGTTAGCAGCCAGAAATGCCAGATATTATAACACTAGTCTTGCTTGTGCTGAATCCAAAAGATTCCTATAGCAGTAACACTCCCCTGCTCAGGTGCCTGCTCCGCCACAGAAGGCTGCCTACCTTAAGATTGCTCCCAGATGACTGTGAAGTGCTGTGGCTTGTGAATGTGGCTTTTTTTTCTCTCCAGAAAGGAGTTTCTGCCTCTTCCACCTCAGTCAGGACTTCCCTTGTTTCGGGGTTTTTTTAAATCCAATTTTCAGTTCTCTCTCAGGGGTAATTATTCCAAGAGTAGTTGTAAATTTGTAGTGTCTGTGAGAGGAGGTGAGTTCAGAGTCTGCCTATGCTGCCCTCTTGACACCAACTCCCCAGTCATTTACATTTTAGTATAAATGTGTTTCCAACCCTCTCATGAGACTGTGTTGTAAATACTACAAAACATGAGTAGATGATTACAGGTGTGGGAAGGCAGAATTGAGATGATAAAGGGTTCCATTGATCAACTTTCCCCTGCACTCTCTTAGGAGACATGAACTTTGTTGAGATGTGTGGCTCATTCTGCTATTAACTTGTGACCAAGGTGGATTCAAAACTAAAAGCTTGCATAAGGGATGATTGGTTTTTTTCAGTAATTACATTTTGGTATTCCTCATTACCCTCCTGAATCACCCTCCTTCTCTTTGGAAAATTCCTACCCAGAAAGCTCTCACCCAGCAAGTGGTTTCTTCCCATTTCAGAAGTTCTCATGGTTCTTCGTTTATGCACATTTTCCGTCTGGTGGCTAAATCCTTGCTGGTAGAAAGGGAGGCTTCCTGTGGGTATGCATTGAATCTTTAGGACAAGTTTCACGTGATATCGTAGCCTATAGGAACTTAAAAAATAAAGGTTCAAGGTTCTTCCTATGGTCCAAATTATATGGTGGTATAATTCACATGGATCTGCTTTCAAAACCACCAGCCCGTGGGGCCAACAGGAGAGTCACATTACAATGCTGAGTGTTCTGGTAGAAGCACCAAGGACTTCCAGAACGACAATGCCACATGATGTCAAAATACTCAATCTGCCTTCCACCCACGCTGCTTAGAGAGAAGAGCTATCAAAGGGGCTTGCCAGCTAGAGGACCGTTTAAAAGTCTTAGATCTCTGCATTTTGTCTCAATCCAAGTGAAATCCTTTCTGAACTGAGCACGTTCACATATAGACATCGAAGAGAGGTAATGATCATCTGGTCCAGATCCACGTACTCAGATGATCTCCAAAACATCTAGAATTAATAGCCCAGGGGGAAAGGTATAGCCCTTGGAGCCAGTCACAGCTTTAGGGCTTGTGAGCCTCAGTGGTCCCATGTGTGGGGTGGGGGCAGACCATGACCCCACAGTGCTGTGGTAAGAATAACCAGGTGAGCAAAGTACCTAGCACAGGGCCAAGCTCATGGTAAGTGCCCAGAATATGTCCCCCGCCTTCTCCTATTGCTCTTCTCATTGGCTGTCCCTATAAAGAAGGATTCCACAGCTTCTTTCAGTCACCTATCCCAGAATTCTACACCCCTAATAAGAGAGAGTCCATCCTAGTCAATTCCAGTCCATCCCCACCCCCCTGCTTTACTTAAGTTCGTGTGGGTAAGCAGGTTAGCTCATATTTCCCCTCTCTTCTATTCCTAAAACAACATCTCAGCACCTTTACCTGATCTATGAAAAATAGGGAAAAGCATTGCTATCTTGCCCCACAGCTTTGCGGTGAGATTGAATTATATAAAATATATGCGAATGCTTTGGAATTTTGCAATAGTCTCGGGCAACATGTTTTCCCAGCATCACTACCTTCATTGAATTCTTTCTGGCCTCCTGTCTGGATATAGCAAACACTCCTCATCCAGGTCCTCACACCTACCGCTGTTTCCCTCCAACCATGAACCCACCACACAAACCCCAAGCCCCAATGTCATGAATTTTCTCCCCTACGCCTCAGGCTTCTTGCCACAGGTCTGAGAAAAAAACGGAAAAAGGCTGACGAAAATATTTCCAATGTGAAAAATTGGCGTGGGGTTTTAAATAATTACCAGCTCTCTTCAATAGAACTTTCTACAATGATGGTAAGGTTCTATGCAGCGTCCAATGCAGGAGCGACTAACCATTTGTGGCTAGGGTAACTGAAGACTTGTATTTTTAATTTAATTAAATTTTTAAATTTAATTTTATTTAACATAAATTTAAATCGGCTAGTGGCTACCATATTAGGCAGCATAGATGCGGACCAGTGGTTCTCAAGTTTTAATGACCATATGACTTATGGGGATCTTATCAAAGTGTATGCTCTGGTTTAGTAGATCCAGGAGTGGAGAGCCTGAGATTCTGAATTTCTGACACATGATGCTGATGGTCCTGGACCGGAGATCATACTTCGAGTAGCAAGGATCTATCCTAGATTATGCAAAGAACTTTTTTTGGGCAAAAGAAAGACAGCAACCTGAAAAACAATAGGAAAAGGGCATGAATAGGTAATTTACAAAAGATAAAACCCAAAGGGCTAAGTATATGAAGATGTTAAACTCATTAGTGATTAGTAAAGGCAAAATAAAACAACACTGTTATATCACTTGATAACTATAAGACTGGTGGTGATTAGGAGGCTGGATGTCACTAAGTCTTAGTGGGGATCATGTCCTGCTGATAGATGGATGGGCTGGTGCGGTCATTCTGGAAAGCAATCAGGCACTACTGATTTAAATTAAGTAGCTGTATACCCATGACACAGCCACTAATTTCCTGGGTATATATCCCAAAGACGTTCTCACACAGGTCGTGGAAGAAGGTTGTGATGAAGAAGCAGAGACAAGCTAGGCACCCATCGCTGGGATGGTGCAATGTGGTAGGAGCGCAGCATGGGATACTATGCAGCGTTTGGAAGCAGTGTCTGTGATGTGCACGTAGCTATATGGATAGAGCTTCAAGATGATAGCACTGAGTGAAAAAAATATGAATCAGAATGAAACATACAATAACACATTCAGAAATTAAAATACTTGCTACAAAATAACGTCTTGTTTTGTAAAAACACATACAAATTAAAAAAATACATCTTAAACACGTCAGATTGATTGCATATGGTGAGAGGGAGGTGGCAGAATAGGAGTATGGAACGGGGATACAAAGGAAGGAATGACACAAGATAGGGTCTAGCATGGACTGTGAAGATGTGGCATGAGGTGAAAGAGAAGTCTGGAATTCAGTACCCTCAACAAGCTGGCTCCAGTGGCCCAAGCAGTCTCATCTCCTACTGTGTCCTCCGTGTTAACCCTCCCTGGACTGCTAACAAATTGGTCCTATGGCTCTCCTGCAGACATGCATGGGCCATTCCCTCTTAGACTCCTTTTCCCAGGGTGGAATCTCGCTAGCCCCTGAACCAAGGTGCATCCATCTGAACCCCAGGATCCCTCCTTTAGATAAGCTCCTCCTCATCAAACCAAACTGAACTCCTCTTTCTCTCATGTCTGCCACACCTATACTCTGCACCTCTCCTTTGGCGCTGATCGCATGCTGACTGACATCATTGGCTGCCATTTTGTAAAGACATAAATCTAAACAAAAGAAGAACCAGAGTACCTGAGACAAGACCAGTTCCAGAACTTTAAACTCCTGGAGCGCAGGGTCAGGGGCTCGCTCCTCCTCGGGATCCTCATCAGGATCTCTCTCCGTATTTTTCAAAGACCCTACTTGACAAGGGCTCACTGATTCAGTGAACCCTCATCATAGAAACTATTCCTTTACGAAAAGAAAGTGCAGTATTCGCTTCTCAACTGTAAGGCAATGCGCTTGAAAGGAGAATTCAGACTTGAAGAAGTCAGGAGCATGCAGAAAAATAGGGTTTGCAGATCAATGTCACTAGTGATCTTTATAAATATTTTTATATCCATTAAATTAAAGCAATAAAGATAACATACTCAGTAAAGTTAATGTCAATAGTACTTTGTATATCCTAAAATAATCATAATGAACACTATTCAGTTAATTACAATTTACCATTGCTTATTGTCTAGAATCTCTTCAGTGTATCTTTCTTTAGCACTTTTAATGCAACAGTTGTAAATCTGGTATTCTTTGTTTATAAATACTAAGCCTGATAATAACTACCATTAGCTGAGTATCTCCTCTGTTTCCAGCTGTACGCACTCGAGCTCATTTTTCTCCTCATAACCCGGGAGGTTGTAGAGTAGAATCCCCATTTTATGGCTGAGGAAACAGAGGGTCAAAAGCAATAAAGGACCTTTCTCAGGGTCGTCAGTTAGTGAGCAACAGAGCAAACCTGGTTTCAAACAAGGTTCATCTGACTCCTAAACCCAAAGCCTTTCCTCCGTCCACTTCTGCCAAAGAGTTTCCTAGTGTGTCTGATTTTCCAAGCAAATCCCTGTTCCATACGATGGCTCTGAACATCTAAGAGATGCAACGGTATGCGCCATGATTTGCATAAATCAATTGTTCTCAAACATGCATGCACTTTGGAACCATCAGCGATTACAGCCTAGTTGATCTGTGGGTGAAGTCTGGGCATCATACAGTTTTAAAAGCTTCTGGGTGATTCTAATGTGCAGCCAGGGTTGAGAACCACTGGGTCAGACTTGGGACAGGCGCCCAGAGGCAGCTCCGCATGAGCCAGAATGGGAAGGGATTTGTGTCATAGAGTTGCCCTCAATCTTTTTTTTTCTAAATTAAATCTTTGAAAGGACAAGTTTTTCATTTTTTTCCAAGATGTTCACTAATTTTTTCTTATCTGTCCCCAGCTTCTTCTTGCCTTTTTGGATCACAAATATCAAAACAGGAAATAAATACTCCGTTGTGCGTCTGATATGTGCAGAACACCCTAGCAGTGTTTCAGGATTTCAGGATTGCCTCGGCTGGAGTCGCTTAACCACTATAACCACCCCAGGGTTAGGGGGAAGTTTGATTTTCACTCTCATAACAGTTCAGCAAGCAGCCTTCCACTCGGTGACTCGGGGACCCAGGCTTGCTCCCTCTTACAGATTCATCGCTCCCTACAGGCCTGACCCCTCTGCTGGATCCTTTCTATATGACTGGCAGTTGGGGACGAGAAGTATAGCACAGAACCCCACCTTACGTGGGAGGATTTTATAGGCCAGGCTTGGAGGGTTGCACGCCCTTTCTGCCTACATTGCTGTTTAATTCAACTCAAGGTCACTTATTACCTTCAGACATTTCCCCATGACTTATACCCAAGTTGTCTCACCTATTCTAAATGAGAATGAATATGTTGCAGGCACCAGCTAATTATGTTTCACACGTTATCTTATTACACTATTAAAATAATCCTTTGAGGGATGTGCTGTCACTGTTCCCTTTTTGCAGAGGACAGGAAAGCTAATGGAATTTAAGTGACCTGACCATACTGAGATCCCAAATACCAGAGTGAGATTGGAACCTGGGTCTTCTACTGCCTTCCATTGGTGTGTTTGGCTTTGATCTTTAAGAGCATTATACTGAAAGTTGCACACGATGTGATCTAATCAGATTGCAAAAGAGTAATTACAGAAGCAGATCCACTCTCCCCTCTTGCCTCCTGAAACTGGGCAGAGCCCCCTGGCTCTCTCCGCCAGTGCGCCTGGTCACCTCTATGAGACGGCATCAAAATGTCTTACTCTTTAGTATTCTTTAACACATGCTTGAAAAGACAAACAAAAGGCTTTTGATATAAAAGTCTAGTTTGTCCATTTTTGTTATTAATTTTCATTTTATCAAACACAGACTGGTGTAGGATTAAGGTGGATTGTCTCAGAGTCTTTCAACCTCTAATCAATCGAGGTGAATATTTTGGCCCCATTGACAAAAGTCGCTTCATTCCTAAAATGGACAGTTTCTGTATTTCATCAGCCAGACAGAAAGCTCCAGCCTGGGAACATTCCCCCACGTGCCCAACCACGTTCCTCATTTCAAATCCGTTCCTACTCAATTCTTAGATATCCAGAGATTAAATCCACTGTACAGGTCCTCACAGGCCTGCTTTTGTATGTCCTGAAAAAGATACTGCTAGGCCTTTCATTCACTCGTTCAACTGATTTTGGTCAAGGGCCCACTTGGAGCCAGGTGCAGAAGTAGATGCTAGGAAGGATGCAGAGATGGAGAAGGCCCCCAAAATCGCCTTCAATGAGCTCACAATTTATTGTAGGAGAGGAATACACAACCCACCACGATATCCCAGAATAGTCACTCAGGGATAAAGGGATAAAGGTATGCTAAAAGCTATATGAGCATAGGAGAGGGGGAAACTCATTCTGCTGGAGAGGAAAGAAATGAAGTGGTATTAGAAGTAACATTGGAAGTGAGCGTCAAGGAGGAGCTTTCAAAGCAGAGAATGAGAGGAAAGGCATTCCAGACGAAAGGAATGGCATGATCAAAGGCTTGGAAGCATGTGGCCTGGAATGGCCAATAACTGGGTGAGGTTCAGATGTGGCGCTCAGGGGCGGGCAGGGAGAAATTTTGCGAGTGGAAGCGGTGGGAAGTCATTACAGTTTGCTGCTGCTGTTATTTTCTTTTTGCTATTATTTTTGATGTTTTGCTTTAAAGAACAGGTTAAAAAAAAAGCATCTAGAGCTAGGAAGACCAATGGGTAGGCTGCTGTAACAGGCCTGAGGAGGAATGATGAACGAGATCAGAGGGGCCGAGGAGGAGCAGCAAGACACAGGGGACATTTCAGAGGGAGACTTGACAAGACTTGCTGTCTCTCGGGGATGGGGAAGGGAGCAGCAACGTGCGCCACCCCGCCCCGGACTGGGCCCTGGAAAAGAGACGGCACCCTTAGCTGGCGGAGCCAACATCGGGCTGGTCAGGCTGGGAAGAGGATGAGAGCCGTGAGGACAAGACTGGGATTTAACAAGAGGGTGTCTAGAACGGTTACCCGGAGTTTCTGGGGGTGGCCCGTGGACTAGAGCCCATTGCCGCGGATACCTGAGTGCCAGCTGTGCCCGTGCTGATGACTTAGTGCTGAGACAAGCAGGACCACTCGGGGGCAAGACAAGGACTTTGAGGACTGGCCCCAGCTCTGATCTGCCACTAGCTGTGTGACCATAACAGAATCGCCACTTAATTTCTGCGCGTCAGAATATTCCTCTTTAAACTCAAGCTTATAATAGATAACCTGCAGGCGTGGGTCTAAAGTCCTGCCCTGAGGGCTGGTACTAGTTCACGATGAAAGGTCCACAGAAGAGTGGGGAAAATTAGTGTGGCATCCCACAGACAAATATTTAGGCAGACGCACAATAACCAGATAGCTAGATAGTTGGAGGAGGAAGGGAGGGATGGATGGATGGGTGGAGAGAAAGGAAAAGACCAGTAAGGTCAACATTGCAGTTTCCGTTTTCTGAAGAGGATTTTCCTTTTTTCCAAGAATACATCCTTACTTCATTCTTGGTGTTAAAATGTTCTTTCTTTTTTTAAACAGTGGTGATTGTAGATAGTAGTTGTTTGAATTTTTCATTAAAACCCTAAAACTTTCCGGACTTCTATAGCTCTCAATTTCTTTTCATTTTAGAACTTTTCTTAATCTGTGAAGTTGAAGAGTCTGGGAGCTGGTTTCCTAGCATTTCTCCCCACTGCAGAGGCACAGGCGGGCTCCGACAACAGAGCCCAGAGCACTGTTTTCTTTTCACAGACCCTGACCCGACCCTCATGCTCACCCTGCCCACGTGAGCGGGGGCTGTCTACACCCCTGGCCCACCGATGAGTGGAATGTGATCCCATTGCGACCCAGAAATTAGGGGATTTGCTTCTGGGGACCTTCAAAGAGAATCCCTTTCCTTTTCTGTCTTTCCTCCTTTATTCCTTTCATTCTCTCCCACACACCAAAAACAAAAAAGAAAAGAAGAATAAAAAAGAAAGGTAAGAAAATCAGTGGGAGGACAGAAAATTTGTTCTCCAGATGATATTTCTGTTCATCCTGGGATCCTTTAAACCCCAACATCCCCAGCCACCCTCCCCCGCCTCCCACTGGGGCTGAACCGAGGTCTCCTGTTACAGGGCCGTACAACTGTTGGCCAGGACAAAGTTTTTTCTTCCAAAGAACCGTTTGCAATTGGAAGGTACAGCGATTGGTTCTGCTAAAGCTTCAGTGCATGATCAGATAACACAGATTAAGTTGATGCATGACAGGATGTCAGCCTCTGGGGCAATTATGGGGTCCCACAACTGAATCTCTGAAGAAACAATTATTTTCCCCCGACAGGGAAACTAAAGGCAATATCACAAGGTTATACACCGGCCTGAACCCTCTTGTGCCCCTATTAGTCATAATAGACATAATAGTTAGTAATAGCTATTATTTTTCAGGCATTTGCTATGGACCAAACACCTTTGCACCAACCTCTAAAGTAGGAGTGATTCTTCTCTCAGTTTCCAGATGGGAAAGCTGACGTGCAGGGGAGTGAGTTTCTTGCCCGGATTACACAATTAGTCAGTAATGGAGATGGGATCTGAACCCAGACTTGTCCAATTACAAGCCCTAATTATTGGGTAATTCGAAGTAAGCCCACATCGTCCCATGGTCTGGAACCATTGCCAAAGCGTAAGAAGCCAGTGGTGTGAAGGGACGGTCCCTCTCACAACCTGACAGAGGAGCACAGGGCGCGCTCAGAGCAGGGCTATACTGCTGTGGGGAGCAAGACGCAGCTGTCACCTCAGAAAAGCCTTCCCTCAGGATTGCTATCTGAGGGTCAGTTAGTACGGGCTCGGGAGAGAAGCGACATTCCTCAGAACAATAATGCCAGGCTTATTATTTCACAGGGAAGATGGTCAAAGTCATGTTCGAAGGCAGAATTCAGGCTTTCTTTTCATGATACGAGGCTATTAGTCTGCAGCAGAAAATTGTCATCATTTTCCAGATGAGCTTGTTTCTGAGGTAGCTAATGAGGAAACCACCCACAGCTCTCAATGTTGGTGACTGAACTGCCTCTGGGCACTGCCATTAACCTCAATAATAAAATTGCAGGCCCACCCCGCTCCTTCTAAGGTGACAAAACATGATCAAGGATGGAGTTTCCTTTGGAAGGGGCTGTGGGGACTGAAGAGAGGCAGAGCAAGAAGAATTGGTGATGAAAGTGGCGCTGGGTTGAAAGCCCATGGCTTCTGACTAGCGCGGGCAGCAGAATGGAGGTGCACGCATAAGACAAAACAGGACGAGAGAACCCAGGGAGAGGACCCAGTGTAGTACAGAGAGTCTGGAAGGCGAAGAAAGAGTTCCAGATGGAAGGGAATGAGGCTGAAGGAGGAACCCTTGGTCAAAGAGGAGAGATTTGAGTGTGTTTAAATGCTGCTGGGAGCAGCCAGGGAAATGTCAAAGATGCAGATGAGAGGAGAGGGAGCTGGTAGTGTAGGTTCTGAAAGAAGTGGGCGGGATGGATCAAGAGGGAGCACGGTGGTGGTTGGACCATGGCAGAAGGAGAGAGGCAAAGCACAGGGGACACAGGTGCAGGGGGGCTTGAATGTGCTGCTGGAAAACTGAGGGCTGTTTGGCTTGTGTCTTTTCTCTCCATGAAGAAGGAGTTGAGGGCCTCTGTTGAATGTAAGATTTGAAGGCTGTGCAGAAAGTTTGAAGCAACCGCTGCACAGAGTGGGAGAGCATTACCGCATGAATAGCGTGGGGGCATGCTGAGCCATGTGAGACCCCTTCTAGATCTCTGGTGAGACAGTACGGCCTGCAGATTTGTAGCTCTTTGTCCCCTGGCAGCCCTCCTGGCCAGGAGCACAGGAAGCAGAGGTTGGGGTCTTCCCAGATGCATGGGTGAGATAATAAGCCTGAAGGATTAGGAAATTCGGCAAAGAAGTGAAGTCAGAGGACAGCCCAGGTTATAGGAAGTTAATCCTGCAATCTCTTGGGCTTTCGCAAACTTCTGAAATTCTGTTAGAATGGTGCCCTCAGTTATGAGGGCCCAGTGCCTTCAGGTGGCTTCAGGGACACTAATTGATCCTAAACCAGTGTCTTCTCCAGGGCTCCCCTGTGCTCTGCTCGGTTTGTCCCTGATCGGGTTCACAGTCTTTTCAACCTTCCCCTCACCCCCAGGAATAGCCGGTGAGACAATGTTACCTTGACCTTTATTTGGGGATCTTGGAAGTGAGAAATACAGGTCTCTGTGACCTGAGTTAAATTCCTGGAATTCTCCAGAGAGATTCAAGTCTGGGGTCCGTGGAATATGTATGTATCACTGTTGTTGTTTTCACAGAAGGAATACAGATTTGCATTTTAATTTTTAGATTATGAAGTAATACATGAACATAGGTTTCATGTACATTTTGTAAAATTAGAGAATTATACAGAGTAAAAAAAGAGTCGAGGCATCCCTTGACCCACCCTCTCACCCACTTCTGCTCTCTTGCTCGGAGGTGATTGCAAATGACAACTTGGTGATTCCTCAAGCTGACCTTATATATATAGGAATGTACATTTCTATATTCATGTTCTTCATAAGTTGTATAAGACAATACATATTGCTCAGTGATCAGTTTTTCCCTTAACAAGACGTCTTGGAAAACATTCCATACCAGGGAATGTAAATTTCTTTTACTTTTTTAAAATTTTATTTTATTTTAAAAATAAAGAAAATAATCTAAGAACAACCTATCTACTTGCCACCTAGATTTATATAGCTATTACTGTTCTCTATATTTCTCCAGATTTTCTTAAGAAATTAAACTTTGAGGATAGAGTAGAGTTGCCCTTTTCAGCCATATCCCATCCTATTCCCCTCCCCAGTTTCCCAGAAGAAGCCAAAATCCTGAGAAGTTGTTGGGGATACTTTTTATACAAGGTTTTTCTTTTTTTGAACCACGTGTATATGTTTCCATCAACTAATTATGATATTGTTCCAGGAGTTTTAAAAACACAGAAATGGTCTCACACTGTACCTGTCTTTCTGTGTCTGACTTTTCTTCCTCAGCATTAATTTTCTAGATGTGTCTGTATTGATACATGAGAGCTGATTAACTTATTTTAATTATTGGTTTTCTTTGTCTTATTACATGATAACTGTGTCATCCATTCTTCTTTTGGCGGATATTTAAGTTGTTTACAGTTTTTGTTGTAATGAACTCTGCTGTAATGAATACAATGCATGTCCCCTCAAGCAGACACGTGAGAGTTTCTCCAGGTGCTTCCTTTGGACATATACCTGTCATCGTAGCAGTCTTCAGAACTTGTATTAACATTGAAAGTTAGTTCATTGTTAATTTTATTGGAGAAGTGATGTGCGGATATCTGCATTTTAAGTTGCAAGGTATCTCTATAAATTGGTTATGATGGTGTCTTTGCAAGTCTTGGAGATTTTAATGAGCCCCCAATTTCTAAGAAGTTGGAAGTGAGAACGTAATATCATCCCCTGAGATTAAAAACTGTCACATCCACACACAATGGGTCTCAGAAGGGATGTTCACAGTTCCTTGAGAGAATGACTCCGAAGCCAGGCAGGATTTAACTGTAACCTGATGAAACATTAATGTTCTGAAGAAAGATTATGGCAATCACAAAGGGTACCTTCTTCTGCGAAACAGAAAATAGGGAACCACAGGGGAAAACTTGAAAATGCAAGCCTGAGCACTATACAAAGGAAAGAAAGCCTGAACCGCAGGTTTCCCAACCTGCTCTGCAGAGAGATGATGGGTACATGGTGTTATTCCTTATTCATCCTTGATATTCCTTTCTCTTCCCTTGATTATCAATCAAAAATTGCACTGGCCATTAAGACTTGGAGTGCTTCTAGTTATATGCCACAGTTTTCTGAATGAAAAGTAATAAATTGGCATTCTGATATTATAACTCATTCTCATGCACATTTTTCTAAGTCTACCACTGCAAACTGGGTCCCATCTCAGAATGCTGATAACATGGGGCAGAACTGAGACCCTGGGCTCTAGATCTGATCCATGGTAAATAGGGGTAACGAATGCCACCTGGGTGGGTCCTTGGTCAGAGCACTCTGGCTCTCTTTTCCTGGGTCTACAACATGAGTAACTTCTATTGTGACCATGTGCATATGAGTTCCACAATTTGCATGTTTTTCATTCTGAGAGCCCTGAAGAACATCAATATCATGTATATATTTTTTCCTGCAAAAACAAGTCATGGTGAATCCAAATCCCAACAATTCTAAAGAGGCGACACGTCAGCCAAATGGGTAAAGCCCATATGCTTCAGTCAAAGGAAGTTAATACACCTAAGGGGAATCAAAGTGGCTTAACCCTTTCATTAAGGAGAGGACGTGACCAGTTAGAAAACTCTAGAACTTGTGTTATATTTTTTCATGATATCTGTATGCAGTTTTTCATGTGTCACACATTTATACCATCCTAATGATGAAAAATGTTTATGAGAAATAACAGAGCTTGATATTTAGGGTTATTTGTATGTGGTTTAATTGGTGTTCCAAATGTCAGGAAGAAGAAAGCTTCACTGAGTCTAAGGAAAAGCCACATGGTTGCTTTATGAAGTGGGAGTACTAAATGGCCCATCTTGCAGAACGCTGGAACAGCATGGTGATTAGAAAGAACAAGGAAAGAGGAACTGTGGTTTTTTCGACCCTCTGACCACTTTCCCAACAAATAATTATAGTTGTGATAATTACTGGTTTGTTCAAGTAGGAATTTGCATCTTTAAATACGTAAAAATCACTGGCAATCCCTGCTGTTATTTCTGATGTTTTGGCATCACATTAAAAAAGTTCCATATTTTTAATGAAGGTCAGATTCCTTCATAACAGGAAAACATCTGTCATAAACACTGTACAAATATTTATAGGGCTAAGCTGGCAGTATGTATGCAGCCCTCTTGCTCCCCTTCCTAATCGGAACTGGATGTACAAGGGCAAACACAAGAAAACAACAAACAAAGCGGGTCACAGAATGCTGATATGAGGAGCGCCGACACATCATCCTCTCAGAAATCCTCCAAGTCGGGCAAGGAAAACACGCTGTGGGGAGTTCCGTTATTTGAGATTCTTTGCCAGACCCTTTGACATGTGTTACTCAATAACAGCCTCTTTTCACTCGTGCTTTTCATTGCACATATTCTCTTTTCTCCATGGAGGATATTGAGCCCCGGTGTATTATTTTATCCCCATAAGCTCCTCCTCTATTCTGTCTAATTTAATTCAATATGACATTTTCATTTTATCTCATGTTGAAATAACATTTGTGTCTGACCAGGAATATCTAGATTAGTGATGCCAAAAAAGAGAGGGACTGGAAAGATTACATCAACTTTCCAGGAAAAAGACGATGGAAATATCAGAGCCTGAATTAAAAGAAACACAGTCTGTTTTCCAACCTCTGTTCCTCAGCCCCACTATCACCACTGTCACGCAAAATGTATCCCCAGATGTGGGTCACTAGTCTCTACCAGTTCTATCCAGATCAGCGGGTGGATGTGGGGGTTTTGCTTTCAATGCTGTATTCAACCACAGTTAACTTACAAGAACTCTCAATGAATTGTAATTTCTATCTGCTTTGGATTTGAGCTTCGTGAATCCATAAAATGGGCAGAGTTTAGGTGTCACAATTGCTTTACTTAGGACTCACCTCAAAGCTCACTCTAGGAAACATTATGAGGTAAGATTGATTGATTTATGTGCTCTCCCAATCTTCTGATTTGCTGCCTCTCCCCCCAAGTGTGGAAAGGAGATAAAATAATGTGAGTTTTGGACGCTGGCAGACATTGAGTCCACTTCCAAAGCTGGCACTATTGTGTAACCTGAGCTCATTAATAAGTCTCTTTACCATCAGTTTCTATATCTTTTCTATATAAGAAAAGAAAATCATGGGTCAATGTTTCTTATGAATACAGATGCAAATATTCTTAACAAAATTAGAATGGAAATTTTGCAGTGGTTAAGTCAATATTGTAAAAGCACTTAGCACTGCTTTTAAGCCCAACAAGGACCCGAAAAAGAATATTTTCTTTCCTGTATTTTCATTCCTTCTCCTTCCATTGCCTTTACATTTTAATCCAAACTTATAACTAACTCTTGGGTCAAAGACAAAATTAAAATGAAAATTAGAAAATATCTTGAACTGAATGAAAATAAAAATACAACATATCAAATTTGTAGGATGCAGTTACAGTGGTACATAGAGAGAAATGTGTAGCACTAAAATGCACTTATTAGAAAATAAGGAAATTCTAGAATAAAATGACCTGAGTTTCCACCTTGTCTCTAGAGAAAGAAGAGCAAATTAAACCCAAAATAAGCAGAAGAAAAGAAACAATGAAAGACCAAGTAGAAATCAGTGAAATAGACAACAGAAAAATAATCAAGAAAAGCAGTGAAACCAAAACCTGGTTCTTTAAGAAGATCAATAAAATTGATAAATGTCTAGCCGACCTGATCATGAAAAAAGTGAGAAAAGATACAGATTACCAATATCAGGAAAGAAGATGGTGATATCACTACAAATTCTATAGATACTAAAATGATAGTAATAGAATCTCATGAACAACTTTATGCCAATAAATTCAAGAACTTACAGAACATGGAAAACTTCTTTCAAAAACACAATTACCAAAGCTCATTCAAAATCAAATAAACTGAAGGCTCTATTATATATATATATATATATATATATATATATATATATATATATATAAAAGAAATTGAATTTGTAGTTTAAAACCTTCCAACAAATCAAATTCCAGGCCTAGATGGCTTGTAGCAAGCACTTTAGAAAGAAATAATACAAATTCAAGAAAAATTATTCCAGAACATTGAAGAGGAGAAACTACTTGCAGATTCATTCTGTGAGGTCAGCATTATGATACCAAAACCAAACAAAGACGTTATAAGAAAAGAAAATCGTAGATCAATGTTTCTAATGAATAAAGATGCAAATATTCTCAACAGATTTTAGCAAATAAAATCCAAAAATGTATATAAGAAAGATAATACATCATGATAGCAATGCAAGGTTGGTTTGACATTAGAAAATCAATGTAACCATACAATCATCTCAATCAATTCAGAAAAAGTATTTGACAAAATCCAACACCAAATTCTGAAAAAAAGTCTCAACAAACTAGGAATATAAGGGAACATACTTAATCTGACTAAAGGCATCTACAAAAACCTATTGCTAACATGATATTTAATGGTGCAAGATTATATGCTATTCCCCTAAGTCGGGGAACAAGACAAAAATGTCCACTCTCACACTTCTACTCAACCTTGTCCTGGAAGTTCTAGCCAATGCAACAAGGCCGGAAAATGAATGAAAGACATCCAGATTGGAAAGAATAAGTCAAACTATCTTTATACAGAAATGACATAAACATCTGTATAGAAAATTTATGGAATCCACTAAAAAAACTATTAAGATTAATAAGTGAATTTACCAAGATTATAGAGTACAAGATCATTATATAAAAATCAGTTGTATTTCTAAATACTAAAAGTAAACAATCAGAAATTGAAATTTTAAAAATACCATTTATAATAATATAAAAAATTTAAAATATTAGAGATAAATCTAACAAAAGACATGAAAGATCTGTAGACTGAAAACTACAAAATATCGCTGAGAGGAATTAAGGAAGACCTAAACAAATGGAGAGAGAAACGTTCCTGGGTCAGAAGACTCAATACTTTTAAAATGTCAGTTCTCCTCAAATTGTTCCGTAGATTCAGTGCAATTCTAATCAATATCCTAGCAGGCTTTGTATAGCAATTGGCAGGCTGTGTCTAATGTTCATATGAAAATGCAAAGTACCTCAAAGAACCAAAAATATCTTTTTAAAAAAAGAACAAAGTTGGAGTAATCACACTTCCTGACTTCCAGTCTTATTATAAAGCTACAGTAATTAAGACAATGTGGTATTGGTGTCAAAACAGACAAATATATTAGTGGAACAAAGTAGATTGTCCAGAAATAGATCCACATATATATAGTCAACTGAGTTTGACACAAGTACAAGGGCAATTCAGTTGAGAAAGGATAATCTTTTTAACACATTATGCTGGAACAATTAGATAGCCACATGCAAATACAAAAAAAAGTTAACTCAATCCAAATCTCATACCATACACAAAAATTAGCTCAAAATAGATCATGGACCTAAATGTAAAACTTAAAACTAGAAAAATTCTAGAAGGAAACACACGAGAAAATCTTTGTGACTTTGGGTTAGGCGAAGATTACTTAGACACAAAACCAAAAGTACAATCTATTAAAATGAAAAGTTGACATATTGAGCTTCATCAAAACAAAGAACTTCTGCTCTTTGAAAGGCATTATTAAGGAAATGAAAAGAGAAGCCACAGATTGGAAAGAAAATATTTTCAAATCATACATCTGATAAAGAAATTGTACCTAGAATATAAAAAGAACACTGAAAACTTAATAACAAAAAAACAAGGAACCAAAATTTTTTAAGAAAATAAACAAAAGGTTTGAACACATACTTCACCAAAGAAGACATAGGAATTGTAAGCAAGCACACAAAAAGATGACAAACACAGTTAGTCACTAGGGAAATGCAAATTAAAATCACAAGACACCAAATACACCTATGAAAATGCCTAAAATCAGCAAGTCTGACCATACCAAATGTTGGCAAGGATGGGTAGCAATTGGAACTCTAATACGCTGCAATTGGGAATGTAAAGTGGTACAACCACTTTAGAAAATAGTTTGGCAGGTTCTTAAAAAGTTAAACATTTACCTAACAAAATATCCAGCCATTCCACTCCTAGGTACTTACCATGAGCAAAGAAAACACGAAGACTTATGCACAAATGTTCATTCCAGCTTTATTTGTAATAGTAAAAAAACCAGAAACAAAGACCATCGAAGTGAATGGATAAGCAATTTATAGTATATCTATAGAGTGGAACACTGTTCAGCCGTAAAAAGAAATGAGCTATTGACACACACAATGACAGAGAGAATCTCAAAATATAACACTGAGTGAAAGAACTTGGACAAAAAAAGTAAATATTTTATGATTCCATTCGTATAAATTTCTAGAAAATGCAAACTTATCTACAGTGACAGAAAACACTTCAGTGGTTGCCTGGGGATGTGGAGCGAAGGGAATTGCAAAGAGGCATGAGAAACCTTGCAGAAGTGATGAATATGTTCCCTATGTTGGTTTTGGTGATGGTTTCATCACTGTATAAACCTTATCAATGTATACACTTTAAATACATGCAGCTTTTGTAAGCCGATCATAATTCAATAAAGCTGTTAAAAAATCATGAATTAAAAAAAATGTAATTCAAATGTTACCATTTTATCCTTAATCCTTAAATCAAAAGCCCTTGAAAAGTGTGCCTTGAGGAGCGAGCGCCTTGGTGAGTTGGTCTGTGCAGACTGAGTGGCAGGATGGATCAAAGAACAAGACCTGACAATATGCTGCCTCCAGGAAACACACCTCAGCCCCAAAGACAAACACAGACTCAGAGTGAAGGGATGGAGAACAATACTCCAAGCTAATAATAAACAAAAGTAAGCAGGTGTCGCTATACTAATATCAGACAAGGTAGATTTCAAAGCAAAACAGATAAAGAAAGACAAAGAGGGACAGTATATAATGATAAAAGGGACTCTCCACCAAGAAGACATAACACTTATAAATATATACGCACCCAACACAGGAGCACCAAAATTTGTAAAGCAACTCTTAATAGAACTAAAAGAAGACATCAACAACAATACAATAATAGTAGGGGACCTCAACACACCATTAACACCAATGGACAGAACATCCAGACAGAAAATCAACAAGGAAATAATAGAATTAAATGAAAAATTAGACCAGATGGACTTAATAGATATATATAGAACACTTCATCCAAAAACAGCAGGTTACACATTCTTCTCAAGTGTACATGGAACATTCTCAAGGATTGACCATATTTTGGGAAACAAAGCAAACATCAATAAATACAAGAGAGTTGAAATAATATCAAGCATCTTTTCTGATCATAATGCTATGAAACTAGAAATCAACTACAAGAAAAAAGCAGAGAAAGGTGCAAAAATGTGGAGACTAAACAACACGCTTCTGAACAAACAATGGATCATTGAAGAAATTAAAGAAGAAATCAAATATTATCTGGAGACAAATGAAAATGAGAACACGACATACCAAATCATTTGAGATGCAGCAAAAGCAGTCCTAAGAGGGAAATTCATCGCAATACAGGCTCATCTCACTAAACAAGAAAAAGCTCACATAAGCAACCTCAAACGACACCTAACAGAACTAGAAAAAGAAGAACAAACAAAGCCCAGAGTCAGCAGAAGGAAGGAAATAATAAAAATAAGAGCAGAAATAAACGATATTGAAACAAAAAAGACAATAGAAAGGATCAATGAAACAAAGAGTTGGTTCTTCGAAAGAATTAACAAAATTGGCAAACCTTTAGCCAGACTCACCAAGAAAAGAAGAGAGAAATTGCAAATAAATAAAATTAGGAATGAGAGAGGAGAAATCACAACAGATACCAATGAAATACAAGAGATCATAAGAGAATACTATGAAAAACTATATGCCAACAAATTGAACAACCTGGAAGAAATGGACAAATTCCTAGACTCCTACAATCTCCCCAAACTGAATCAGGAAGAAATGGAGAATCTGAATAGGCCAATCACAAGTAAGGAAATAGAAATGGTAATCAAAAACCTCCCCTAAAGTAAGAGTCCAGGACCAGACGGCTTCTCTGGAGAATTCTACCAAACATTCAAAGAAGACTTAATACCTATTCTTCTCAAACTGTTCCAGAAAATTGAGAAAGATGGAGTACTCCCTAACACATTCTATGAAGCCAACATCACTCTGATCCCCAAACCTGACAAGGACAACACATAGAAAGAGAACTACAGGCCAATATCACTGATGAACATAGATGCAAAAATCGTCAACAAAATTTTGGCAAACCGAATACAGCAATACATCAAAAAGATTATACACCATGATCAAGTGGGATTTATACCAGGGACACAGGGATGGTTCAACATCCGCAAGTCAATCAACGTGATACACTACATCAACAAAATGAAAAACAAAAACCACATGATCATCTCAATAGATGCAGAGAAAGCATTCGACAAGATCCAACACCCATTTATGATAAAAACCCTCAATAAAATGGGTATAGAAGGAAAGTACCTCAACATAATAAAGGCCATATATGACAGACCCACAGCCAACATCATACTCAATGGACAAAAACTGAAAGCCATCCCTCTGAGGACAGGAACAAGACAAGGGTGCCCACTTTCACCACTCCTATTCAACATAGTACTGGAGGTGCTGGCCAGAGCAATTCGGAAGGAAAAAGAAATAAAAGGAATCCAAATAGGTAACGAAGAAGTAAAACTCTCACTGTTTGCAGACGACATGATCTTATATATAGAAAACCCCAAAGAATCCATAGAAAAACTATTAGAAATAATCAACAACTACAGCAAAGTAGCAGGGTATAAAATTAACGTGCATAAATCAGTAGCATTTCTATACACTAACAATGAACTAACAGAAAAAGAACTCAAGAACTCAATCCCATTCACAATCGCAACGAAAAGAATAAAATACCTTGGGATAAACTTAACCAAGGAAGTGAAGGATCTATACAATGAAAACTACAAGACTTTCTTGAAAGAAATTGACGATGACATAAAGAGATGGAAAGACATTCCATGCACATGGATTGGAAGAATAAACATAGTTAAAATGTCCATACTACCTAAAGCAATCTACAGATTCAATGCTATCCCAATCAGAATCCCAAGAGCATTCTTCACAGAAATTGAACAAACAATCCTAAAATTCATATGGGGCAACAAAAGACAGCGAATTGCTAAAGCAATCCTGAGCAAGAAAAACAAAGCTGGCGGAATCACAATCCCTGATTTCAAAACATACTACAAAGCTACAGTGATCAAAACAGCATGGTACTGGTACAAAAACAGGTCCACAGATCAATGGAACAGAATTGAAAGCCCAGAGATAAAACCACACATCTATGGACAGCTAATCTTCGACAAAGGAGCAGAGGGCCTACAATGGAGAAAAGAAAGTCTCTTCAACAAATGGTGCTGGGAAAACTGGACAGCCACATGCAAAAGACTGAAAATTGACCATTCTTTTTCACCACACACCAAAATAAACTCAAAATGGATCAAAGACCTAAAGATTAGGCCTGAGACAATAAGTCTTTTGGAAGAGAATATAGGCAGTACACTCTTTGACATCAGTTTCAAAAGAATCTTTTCGGACACTATAACTCCTCAGTTGAGGGAAACAATAGAAAGAATAAACAAATGGGACTTCACCAGACTAAAGAGCTTCTTCAAGGCAAGGGAAAACAGGATTGAAACAAAAAAACAGCTCACTAATTGGGAAAAAATATTTACAAGCCACTTATCCGACAAAGGGTTAATCTCCATAATATACAAAGAACTCACACTGCTTAACAACCAAAAACAAACAACCCGATCAAAAAATGGGCAGAGGACATGAACAGACATTTCTCAAAAGAAGATATGAATATGGCCAATAGACACATGAAAAGATGTTCATCATCGCTAATCATCAGGGAAATGCAAATCAAAACTACACTAACATATCACCTTACACCCGTCAGATTGGCAAAAACATCCAAAACCAAGAGCGACAAATGTTGGAGAGGTTGTGGAGAAAAAGGAACCCTCATACACTGTTGGTGGGAATGCAAACTGGTACAGCCACTATGGAAAACAGTATGGAGATTTCTCAAAAAGTTAAAAATAGAAATACCCTATGACCCAGCCATCCCATTACTGGGTATCTATCCTAAGAGCCTGAAATCAGAAATCTCAAGAGTCCGTTGCACCCCTATGTTCATCGCAGCATTATTTACAATAGCCAAGACGTGGAACCAACCTACATGCCCAGAAACTGATGATTGGATAAAGAAGATGTGGTATATATACACAATGGAATACTACTCAGCCATAAAAAAAGACAAAATTGGCCCATTCACAGCAACGTGGATGGACCTCGAGGGTATTACGTTAAGCGAAATAAGCCAGTCAGAGAAAGACGAACTCTATATGACTCCACTCATAGGTGGAAGTTAGTATATTGATAAGGAGATCTGATGGGTGGTTACCAGGGAAAAGGGGGGGTGGGGGGAGGGCACAAAGGGGGAAGTGGTGTACCCACAACAGGACTAACAAAAATGTACAACTGAAATCTCACAAGGTTGTAATCTATCATAACATTAATAAAAAAAAAAAAGAAAAGAAAAAAAAATCATGAATTAAAAAAAATGTAATTCAAATGTTACCAGGTTAAAAGAAATATCCTTAAATCAAAAGCCCTTGAAAAGTGTGCCTTGAGGAGCGAGCGCCTTGGTGAGTTGGTCTGTGCAGACTGAGTTTATTCTGAACCCCCAGTTTGGAGCTTGTTCTTGTTTCTCTGTATTTAGTAGCAGTTGGTACAGCCTCTCTATCCCCCAGGGGTTGTTTCTGGTTGAGGAAGCGGGTAGAAGGTCTCATGTGATCCCATGGATTCCTCGTACTCTAGAAACAATTGTGATCCTGGATCCCTTCTCCATCCTCCCGTCACCACTTTTTAAGTGAACAATGATCACTTTAAATGCTGCCTCTTATTAAGCATCTGCTATATGCCAGGCAGTTGACATGGAATAGCCCACACGCTCACAAAATTTCTGTGAATTACAATCCTATGAAATATATTACTTCCCTATTTTTCAGATGCAGTAACTTGCCTAAAACCAACATTATCCTAGTGAACAACAGGGATAGGATCCGGACTTAGACTGTTCACCAAAACATAACTTGCCGGATAAATTTCTTGTGGTGGCAGATAAATCAGTGCTCTAGTGGCAACACAAGTGCCACGGGTGATCAAGAAAAGAAACAAACTAGGGAGGGGTGGAGCGCCTGGAATTGTCCCCTCGGGGTGCTTTCCCCTTCAGGCTTCAGAACCCATCTTTAAAAGACATTCAGCCAAGTTCTCAATGTGTTTTACCAAACACTTTTCCCCTTGAATTTTAAACCCATGTGTTATTTCAGGAATAATAGAAACCATATGTCTCTGGCATATTTACACTTAAATCATCAAGATGTTGTTTTGTCAGAACTTTTTGATGTCTTCTGAGATTTTTTTTTTTAAATGGGACCCTCCTAGAAGCAGCAATTCACCATCACAAATAAACAAATTAAAACCAAAAATGACTGAATCAGGACCATCTCGGGATGGCAGTGTGGGATGGATCTGAGACTTGGCAAACGGCACTGTTCTTCCCTTGCCACAGGAGGGACTGAGAATAGAATCTGGTGTCCGATGGTCATTTCGGAATTGCTTAATGCATTTCTAGCTTCAGATGAAAACTCGAGTTCAGTTAGAAATATTTTACTGATCTGATGACATTGCAAAACCTGTGCTTGGAAACTTGGAAAGCCAAATGCAAAAGATAGAAGGCAAATCAGTGTACCAGCTAATGAGATTTGATGAAGCTTAAACCTTAGAGTGAAGGACCCCTGAGACAATGACCCCTTTAGGAAAGATTCAATCAATTGTTCAGACGAACCCATGCTATCTCTAACAGGAGTCCCAGCGCTCCAACAAGCAAAAGCTTTCCTTCTTGTTGGGGATAAGCTCACCCATAATTCATAGAGCCTGTCCCTCTAGAATTCTCCTGAAGACAAAGAAATCTTCTCAATCACACCTTGGTTTTTCCGAAAGTCCTTTTCAGAGTCAAGTGCATTGGAGAGAATTCAAGTGAATCTGAGAGGAAAAGCGTTGTTTTCTGAGTATCTCCCTCAGCATCTCCAGAAAGGCTCTGCTGATGAATGCACAGAAACAGGCATGGTTTCAATCCCAGTACTGCTCCTTACCAGCTCAGTGACCTGGGGCGAGGTCTTCAACCTCTCCACAGACAAATTTCTTCATCAGGAGAAGGGGTGTAAGAATGCCACTCTGATGGGTCAGTGTGTGGATTAGTGGTACTGACACACGAGAAGTGTATGATAAAATGAAGTTACTATTCTGACACCTGAAAGAATAGGGAGAAAAATCTTTAAATGTTGATTCAAAGGAACAGCATTTTCTGCTTCAAGGTTTTGCTAATACACTTCATAAAATGCTGTAAAAATAGACAATTTTTAAATCTGAGAGATGACATCTTTAGGCAGTGTTGTGTCCTCTGTATGGTAGCCTCATCTGTATTACTTGGTTTTCAGTCCACTAACAAGTATCTCTTTATGACATAAAGCACTGCTTCCCTTATCCAAAGTGTATGAGGATATCCATGTCTGCGTATTTTGAAAATTTATGTGTTCTTAAGTATTTTAGAGATGGAGTGTGGTCCAGTTTTACAGATGGGGAGGAAACTGAAGTCAGCGATGTTGAGGGACTTGTCCAAGGTCACCATGCTATTTATCTGGGTTTTGGGATGAGCTCCCAGGCCAGTGTTCTTGCCACGTTATTCCAGCTTCCAATCTGTGGTACCTTTTATGTTGGCTCTTCTCTTCTTTCTTTATTTTAACCACCTTACTTTACTTAAAACAGAATCCAGAATCAGTTTGCTCTATTTTTTTTAAAAACTACCCTTGTCAACTCAACGGGTTGTACCTGGCCCTCCCAGTCTAGGATTCTGGCCAGAGCATAACAGAAAGCTTTGTCCCCAGGGAGCACTCAAACTCTTGGTGCCGTGGAATGTTACAGAACACCGCAACTGCTGACACATGGGGAGGCCTGCTGGGGATCACTAGAAAACTCGGGAGAACTGATGGGTTTAGGAAACATTTTTGTAGGGTTTTGCGAATGGGAAAAAAAGGAATCTGGTGTATGTTAATTGACAGATTATTCCAGAAGAATGTTCAAAAATATAAAATATAAATTGGCAAATTCCAGAATGTCTGAAACATGGAAGTTTGCTGAGACGCTCCTGTGCATTGACTGAAGTGATGACATTTGCACTGAATCCAAACTCCAGAGTTCCGAGTCAGTTTCCACTTTCATCCCCTTCCCACCCCATCCTCGTCTGCTTTTCCAATGTGGGTCTCCTAAACTGGGTTTGGGGCCAGGAGAGTCTATATTATCTTGATTCCTTTTTGCCTTGGTAAATCTATCCATAGTGTGGCATTCTCCACTTCACTGTGCCCGTGTGGATGGGGGCTCCCTGAGGGCCCTACCTCTGTGCAGCCAGAGAACTTGGAGCAAAATAAGAAAAGACTGGCCTAACCTGGGGCCGGGACTCACAGATGTTTCCAAGGAGGAAATGGTCATCAGCATGCTCTGCAAAGGGGAGAAGTGGCCTCTCAGAGTGAAGGGGAAAAGATGACAGTGGTGTCCTCAGAGTCATATTGCTGCTTGGCGAAGGGGGAGGGCTCACATGAAACGTGACAGCTGGGAGGCCCCTGCCGGCCCCACTCGACGCATTCCTTGGCCACACCATGGTTTTCCAGACAGCTTAGCCCAGGATGCAGCCCAGCTGTTCCCAGCTGTGGGAGCCAGGCAGAGGATGAGAAAAGGTGGGAAGCCCATGAGGACATCGACCACCTACCCCCAATGTCAGCCGGTCACTCCCTATGAGGAAATGTCTCTAAATCTCCCTTTTTTCCTGTCTCTTGGCCAATGTAGGTACCTAGATTTTAGGACCCGTGGCTATTTAACCTTTCTTTTACAACTTAGGGATAGAAGATGCCTTGGTGCCCCACCCATAACCCACTGGGGCTCACAGGTCAGTGGCTTGGTTTCTTACCATAGGACCCCGTGGAGGATCTGTTCTGGCCACAGGAGCAGGCTCTGCTACGTGTCAGGGAGCTAACTGGCCCTGGGGCAGCCCATGTCCAGTGGCATACGGACCAATAATCCAGATGGGACAACCCCAAGCTGTGTCCTACATAAAGTGCCAGAAGGATTGGGCCCAATGTCCTTCACAGGTAAATAGCTCGCTGGCCCACACTGGCCTGGCAGCTCCCCTCTCTTCTCTCTCCTTCCCCACCTCCTGCCAGTGCTTCCGGGGATCATTGCCCAAGTAGACAACTTGCCCCTGAATCCTTGTCTTAGGGTCTGCGTCTGTGGGGACCTAACCTGAAATATTAGATTTCTGTTATTCAGTAAGAGCTCATTGAACACTGACGCACCAAGCTTTGTGCTAGACACTTGAGGTCAGAGAGGGAAGGGGTGAGGCCAGGCTGAATAAGACACAGGAACCTAGTCCCCATCCTCAGGTGCCTGCACGTTTTTAAAGGGAATGAATGTAGATACACAAACAACACATATCAAATGGCATAGTGAAAAGTTCCATAAAAGAAGATGAGAAAAAACCACTCTGGAAATTCAGGAAAGAGAACTCAGACATGGTGGGGGGCACGAAAAGGAATGTGGGAAGCTTAGCAGTGACAGGTAGACACAGGGGAAGAACATCCCCTCCGAGGACAGCTGACCACAGGAGGGCACTGCTCGGGCGCCAGCTGGCAGACACCGGTGAGGCTCCCATCCCAGGCCTGACCCATCAGCTACGGGGTGGGGAGCGGGGGGGCTGTCAAGGGGCTCAGCTCAGAAGCAAAAACAGGCTTCTCCAGACAATTCTGCCTCCCGTGGGGAGTTCCTTGAATGTAAGTTATGGCAGGGGACTGACAGTTCTCAGGAGGGGAGAGGGGCCAGAGACTGCAGTAACTGCATCTTGTATTCTCTGTGTTCTGATCCTTTGATGTCTGGGGCCTTGCTGATTTTGGAGGGACTGCCCCTCCCTGAGATAGCCAGTTGTGTGAGAGAGAAAACCATTTGCCTGTAAGCACGCTTTTCAATACAAACCCACACGCCAAGTTCCTCCTCCACAGAGCTCTCATACCCTGGGCCACTATCCACCTGTCTTATCACCCCAGGACGCGGTCCCTGACGACCAGGGACTCCCCTGTGCCCCAGAGCCCCCTGAAATCATTCAGACAAGGCAATCCTAGTTCACCTCGCCTCACACATTCTTCCTTGTAGAAACCACAGTAAAGGCTCATGCCCACGCTTTCCCTCACTCCTCCACCTCCTGACCAGCCCGGTGCTTCCCCTTGTGGCCCCCTGTGGCATGGCCTTGGGATCTGTGAGTAACAAACTTTACAATGGCAGTCATCTCTGGATCTGTTGGCCTTACTATACATCCAATTTTCTATTAATACACTATATTTTAAAACAGAGAGCCACAGAGTGAAGGCAATAAGAAGAAGTCATGAGACAGAGAAAGAAAGAAGGTACTGAGAAGATAGTATGGCATGAGCAAGAGAAACAGAGAGAATGGGTGAGCCACAATGACGAGGCGTGTTGGATAGGGATATGGACACTGGCTGCAGGTAGGTTTCACAATCATCTAGTTACAAGGTCACTATTGGACCTAGAATAACATTCCAGTTCCTGAACAATGTGCCAAATTCCTTGACTCCGGGCTGCATGACGGCTGGGTCTGTTGGCTGTCTTCCTTCATACCCACCTATCCTGGCACACCACCTCCTTATAATTGTGCAACCTGAGAGTGTCTCTCTGCTCCCGTAAACAGGAATGGCATAACTAGCAGAGCCTGAGCTGAAGGAACATGTGGAAAAGCTAAGGGAGCGTCACTGAGTCACAGAATTTTGGCATTGAGAGGGACATGAAAAATCATGGGGACACAAAATAGCCTAGGGACACAAAAAGTACTGACCATTAAGGAAATGAATTGGTCTACCTTAAATTAAGAACATATGTTCATCAAAAGATACTGTTAAGAGAAGTAAAAGGCAAGCCACAGAGTGGGAGAACGTGCTTGCCATACATATATCACCAAAATAACTTGTATCCAGAATATATAAATAACTCATATGAGTCAATAGGGACAGACAGACTCTCCAATTTTTAAAATGTGCTGAAGAATTAAATAGGCACATCATGAAAGAGAATGTTGGATAGTCAATAAGCTTATGGAACTGTGCTCGATACATGGTAAGACCAACTGTTGACAAGGATAGAGAGGAGCTAGAACTCACACGCTGCTGGGAGAATGTAAGTGGATACAACAACTCCAGAAAACTGGTGCCATCTACGAAAGCTGAAGTCATGCACACATTATAATTCAGCAAGTCCACTCCCAGGACAAACTAGTATGAAGTGAATCTAAAAGTCAGTCAATTAAAACTTTGCAGAAATTTTCAAAATCATTTAAACAAATGTGTACATATCCTCACCAAACGCATGTGCTGGAAAGTACAGAGCAACCCTCTTTGTAATCGTCTCAAATTGAAAGCAACCCAAACGCTCATCAACAATAGAATGGATCAACTGCAGGATGTGCCTATGAGGAATATTAGACGACGAGAACAAAAGAACTATAACCACACGGCATGAACAGATCTCACATCGTTATGCTGAGCAAAGGGAGCCCACACTACAGAGTTCACACGTATGATTCTGTTTACATAATCTTCAAAGTAGACACACAAAGACAGAGCTGATCTGTGGTGAGGGAAGACAGGATGGTGGTTGCTCCGGGGGAGGGAGCACAGCCCCTGCAGCGGGAAGCAAGAAGCCCTTTTGGAAGGCTGTAGATGTTTCCTGTCCTGGGCTGCATGCAAGTTTCACTCTGCTGTCACTCATGACTTGTGCACTCTCCCACACATATCTGATTCTTCACTACAGACATTTACTAGAAGAAATCCTTTAGCCTGCTCTCCTCTCAACTCATAGAGGCCTCTCTACGTCTCTCCAACAATTAGTCATTTACTCTGTTTCTGCTTAAACTCCTCACAAGTGTTACTTGAGACGGGCAAGTGGAGACTTCTTTCATAACAGACTTTAGAAGATGACGTGCAGTAATTCACCACATGATCATGTCACCAACGCCAATTTGCTGAAGTTTCCAGTCACCCGTAATCTTGCAAATATATTCATGAATATGCTCTTGAACATGACACAAATATAAACGTCCACTTCTTCCGGCGTTTTCCAGAGTGTGTCAGCCTCTTACCCGTGAGATCCTCATTCCTCTTTGTAGTTTTTTCCTTTCTTTTCAAATATCATCTTTATTTTTCCCAATTTGGTTTTTTTCCCCAATTCTTTCACTAAAGCCTTTTCTTAAATTTATTTTTCTAACAGTAGCCAAATTTTAACATTTTTAATTGTCGTGCAATATCAGATCCTTCCTCAGAGACTTATATTTATGGTGAATGGGGTATCAACCTTATATGGAAATTTTAAAATATACTTTTCTGAAGAGTATGTTCCAATAGCACAAATCGCATTATGTTCCTTAATAATTTCTGAAATTGCTCCTCTGAGAGAATTAAAAGTCAGACAAATGTAATTTTGTAGGTATCTCCAAAAGCTATTAAAACTATATCATCCAATATGAAGTCCTATAAATTATACAAATAGTTCAAATTTGTAAGAAATAAACATTAATGTGCTATTAGAGAAGTTAGTCCAAGAATTCTAAAATTGCTAGAATTTTGGTGAATTACAAAATGGCTTTTACAAGATTTCAAAACTGACAATAAACTGAAAAATTCATAAGTGAGTACCTGAAATTCAAAAGAACTCAAAAGATGTAATAGGAGAGAGAAATGTAAATTCTGAGCACGTGAAAGGGAAGCTCTCCCCCTCGGGCAGGCGTGCACGCAGAGACGCTGTGGCCACTGCCGTGACCTCCTTCTCAACTCGTCATACGCTCATACCGGTGGGTCTTCACCACACTTCACTTTAGCTTGTATGAAGGTAGAAATGGAGTCCTTGTTTGTGGAGAGAGAGGGACAAAGAGAAAGAAGAGGCACAGGGAGAAAATGTAATGAAGGGACATGAAAAACAATTTTTTTCGAGCTTTACTGAGATAAAATTGACAAATACCATTTGTGTGAGTTTCAGGTGCACCACGTGTTGATTTGATACACTTATGTATTACAAAATGATGGCTACCAGGGCATTAGGTAACACTTCCATCCCGTCACATAATTGCCATTTCTTTTTTGGGCTGAGAACATTGAACATTGCTGAGAGACAAGGGACAGTGATGGAACCCCTGCTTTATGCAAGACACCATAAAGTTGTGCAAAGACAGTTAAGAAAGTTTTCAAGGTCATCGGAACAAACCCACAGTGCTGATGCACTGGGCGCTGTCCTCCACCTTAACGTGTGTCAGTTCGCTTTATATCCGCACAGCAGCTTCCGACGGAGGTACCAGCGTCGTTACCGCCATGCTGTGGATGCAGCAGCTGAGGCAGTGGGAGTTTAAGGAGCTTGTCTGAGGTCACACAGCTAGTAAGTGGCAAAGCTGGTTGGAACCTTTGTAGCTTGTGCTGCAGAATTGATGCGCATTAGCACAATGCGCTGGTAGACACGACTCACCTCGGGGCAGGTGACCTCTTTGTATAGCTCCATAGAAGCGTCAGCTGAGCAATAAAAGGAGACAAAAAAATATATTTAGCTACTTGGCAAGAAAATTACATAAAGGGAAGGCTGCAGATGAGTGTGGAGCCCTCCTCTTTCAGGGTAAGCCCACCCCTTATTATCTTTTATTGGTGCCTCATCACCAAGTCACATTAAGAGCTGACACGAGTCTCCCTGTCCACCACTTTGCCCTGAGCCCTGCTCTCGTTCAGCCGGGTTAAACCAGCTTCCCTAATTGCCAGCAGGGGCTCAGTCTCGCACAGGGAGAGTTTGGAGGATGAATCCAAACAAGGGACCTTTGTTTGGTGCATGCAGTTGGGCATCACAGTCACCTTAATTATGCAATGATGTCACCAGGGCCAAGGGGAAGTTCTAAGGGCTTAATCACTGGGAGGCCCAGGAGGCCATGAGTAATGAGTGATGGGCGCTGTTGCGTGGGCTCAACGCGGTGCCTCTCCTGGGCAGAGCCAGCTGCAAATGGGACGCGGCACAGGGAGTCAGCAGGGCCTTTGTCCCATGAGCGAGGCAGGACTGTGGCGGGGGGACCAGAGCATGGCCTCCAGGCTCTGGCATGACCTTGCTGGGTGCCCTTGGAGAAGCTCTCTCAGGTTGCTCCAAACAGTGGAGTAACTAAACCTAACTCATAGGATCTCGAGGAGCAAATGAGATGGTGTGTTTCAGTGAGTATTAGTTCTGGGCAAAATAAGCACTCGGTGTTTGTGCCACAGGAGGAGGGGAACCCCTTCTGCCATTAAGAATATATGCATTCCTCCCAAGAGGAGCAGGACTGGGACCTTCTGCTATTGCCCAGCTTTGTCACCAAAGCCCTGGGTTTGTGACCCCACTCTAAGATCCTGAACAAGTGACTTCACCTTTCTGAGCCTTAATTTCCCCTTTTGTAAAATGGACGTAAGATTAGGGAGGCTTGACTGGCCTCATGGATGTAGGAAAGCTCCACGCAGCGCCTTCATTTATTTCTAACTTGGGATGAGAAACAAATGTGTGGGGAGCACAGCCCCGGAGGCCCCTGGTTTCTTCCCAACCACGTGACAGCTCTATTACCACCCGCGTGCAGACAAAGGCTCTCACACTCTGCTCAGCTGGCGCTCCGTCACGGAGACGTTCTGTCTTCCCACTTACTTGGTCTTCTCTTGCCAGCTTATTGGCTGCTGGGGCGGAATAAGTACTTTGGCTTCCTACCTTCTCCCCTTTGCTCCCGTGCTCGCCTCTCCCTCCCCTTGGCCCATGGTGGCTACAAGCAGAAGACAGGATATGACAGACCACCGCACCTTCCTCCTTCCCCAGCCATTCCTACTGCTCCCGCACACCGCTGCGCCCACTGTGCCCCTGGTCACCCAGCAGACAACCCCAACTGCAGTCTACTTCATGTCCATACTGCCCCCACTCCAAGTTTTCAGTCTTTCCCAAGATCAGGCAAGAATCTTGCCTCCCCTGTGCGGGGGACAAGCGAGAAGTCCCGTAGCACTCACTTGGGCTGCAGCCAAGGCCCTGTGCTTTCATCACTGATGGGAGAGAACTCCCACTGCTTGGGACTTTCTGCACACGCACTCACACACACCCCCTCCACCATCCACACAGGAGACAGGATTTCACATGCATATCCGCAATGGATGAGAGCCCCCGGCCTCCCATGGAAGTTTCTGAAGATGATGCAGATGGGTTTCCAACAGTGAGGGAGAGGGCTTGGCACACGGGCAGCTGGGAGCCATGTCGCAAGGATGACTTGGCGGTTTCATTGGATCCAGAGCTAGCTCCAGTGGTGTGTGCTTCTGGGAAATATCTCTGCCAGGAAGACAAGGCCACCCATGCAAACTGTTGCCTTCTTTCTGATCCACATTCTATTTATAGTGTCAGCCCTGTGAAACAAATGTTTCAACCATACATCTGCAAGCGTTTCTGGCACGTAAGCTCATTCCTCTTTGGTCTCAGTCCGCACCACCGGAAGTCCCCGCTGGGGTATTTCTAAGGGTATCAAGGAGAAGGCACACTCGTCTGCAACAAGAACTCTGCACAACAGGTGGCAGAATCCATGCTGGTGGAAGGCAAGGCCACGTATGGTGCACAAAGGAAAGGCGTGGCTTCTGTCCCCTCCCAGGCCACCAGAAGACCCTCTCTGATGTGCTGGCTGGTAGAGACTCGTTTCCCACTGGGGATGGAGTGGATGGGATAAGACTGAACACGCCCATGGTTGTGCCAGTTCTTCTTACTCAACAGCCACACGCTTTATCATGTCAAATGATGAAGAGATTTTGTTTCCTGCCTAGCTTGGGGGCTTCCCATTCTGGCAGGGATTACATGGACGCCAAAGCGAGCCGTCTGCTCGGAATGTGAGCGAACTGGCTGAGAACAGAGCCCTCAAGATCCAACAAGCTGCTGCCTTCTGAACATAAGCAGTCACTTCTCACGCTCTCTCTCTCTCTCGGGGCTTTAGAGGGCTGCAATCTCCCCCTGGTGACTTGGATGCTGAAGGCACATTTTACCAGAGTTCTGTCTCTGGCAGGAATTTGCTCAATCCATTTTTTTTTTTTTTTTTGAGGAAGACTAGCCCTGAGCTAACTGCTGCCAATCCTCCTCTTTTTTTGCTGAGGAAGACTGGCCCTGAGCTAGCATCTGTGCCCATCTTCCTCTACTTGATATGTGGGGTGCCTACCACAGTATGGCTTGTCAAGCGGTGCTATGTCTCCACCCGGGATCCAAACTGGCAAATCCCAGGCTGCCGAAGTGGAACGTGCGAACTTAACCACTGCGCCACCAGGCTGGCCCCTTGCTCAATCCTTTTAGAAAATATACTTAAATTGTCTGTGAATTAGTTCCTCCAGCTAAGAAATTCAGAAGAATATATGATGCTTCACCTTCCACCTGCCCTAACCATTAAATATACCCCAGCCACATTAGCCCTCTGCCCCGATAGGCCTCTGGGCCTTTGCTCATTCTGTTCCCTTACCTAGAGTAGCTTCCCTCCCTTTCCCAAGTCATTTAAGATGCAAGACAAGAGCCACACTTCTAATGAAGGCTCCCTCAACCATCCCCCCAAAAGAAAAGCCTCCTCACGCTCGTTCCTTGTGGCTGCTGTCAAGAATTCCTGCAGACTGGACGGCTTTAGCAGTAGAGACGTCTTCCCTCCCAGTTCTGGAGGGCGGAGGTCTGCAGTCAAGGCGTTGGCTGGGTCGCTCCCTCCAGAGGCCCCAGGGGAGAATCTGTGCTTTGACTCTTCCAGCTTCTGATGGCTGCAGGCACTCCTTGGCTTGTGGCTCTATCACTCCAGTCTCTGCCTTCCTCCACGTCACCTTCTCCTCTGTGTGTCTCAAATCTCTCTCTTTCTCTTATAAAGATGCTTGTCACTGGATTTAGGCCCTACCCGGGTAATCCTGGATGCTGTCATCTCAACATCCTTAACTTATTACATTTGCAAAGATCCTTTTTCCAAATAAGGTCACATTCATGGGTTCCAGGAATTTGGACACACATAGATCTTTTTGGCGGCAACCCTTCCACTCACTATACCTCCTGCTCAACCAAAAACCCACTACACCACGCCACCACACACTACCCCCAAAAATATATCCGTCACTAAGTTACAGCACTTAGCACATTCAGCCAGAAAATGTCCCCACGCCTGGATTGTTAGGCCTTTGACCTACGTAAACTCTACTGGCTTTTCCTTTCAGATTGCAAAATTCTTACGTGCTTGTTACAGTAGACTAGTAATAAAAGTTAAAGCCAAGAATCTCCTCTGGCGCATCCAAATCCAGCTGCTCGGTTCCACCTCTGCTCCTTCAAGGTGGCCAGGGGTAGCATGATGGTTTGTGTCCCCCCACCATGTCCTCAACACTTATACAAACATGTAAAATATCTATTTATACACGCTTCCCCCCACACACAAAGGCTTTTGCTCTCCCTTTGCTTTAAAAACAAAGCAAACCTCTTTTGCTGCTTAAGGATAAATCATGGACCTCCTCTAAGTGAGCTACAACCTTTTTGGTAGCTACATAATACTCCACTGCGTGGAAGCACAGTAGTCTAATCAATCAGTCCCATATGGATACACACAAGGTTTTTAACTGTATTTTACCACTAAAAATGTAGTCATGGACATTCTCCTATGAATATGTCCTGGGATATTCCTGATGATGATGATGAAGACTTTTTTTCCATTTAGGTCTTCAGTACACCTAAACCAATAGTTCTCACCTGGGCAATTTCCCTCTCCTACCCCCTGATAACGTCTGGGCACATTTTTGTTTGTCACAGCCTGGGGCAAGAGGATGCTACTGGCATCTAGTGGGTAGAGGGCAAAGATGCTGTCAAACATCCTACAATGGCCAGGTCAGCCCCCACGCTGACAGCCATCCAGCCCTGGTGTCAGCAGTGCCTGGGTTGAGAAACTGGTGAAAATGCAGCGTCGTAAGTAGGGGAGGCAAGGGTCTGTCTTTGTTTTCATTTATATGGATCATTAATTATGTCCATATCGGTTATTTATAAATCATCTTTTCCCCACTGAAATAAAATGCTGTTTAACCTCATATTTAATTCACATATATCTTTATTTCTAGACTCTCTACAGTGCCTCTAATTTTTCCACTGATCTGTTTTTCTATTCTTGTGCCAATGCTATACTATTTTTTTTACATAAGTGATTTTTTTTATTACCATATACAAGCATATGCTAGGTATAGACTCCTTATTCTCACAGCTCTGCAACTGTCAAACTAAATCTGCTTTACACATTAAATACAAATAAAACTACACAGCCAGGAAACTTCAGATTAACCCAACGCGTTGCCACAACGAAGTTGCTGGTCAGAAGTGAACAGGGCACTCAGGGCCACGGGCAGGTCATCCTGAGCTGGGTGTGCCGCCGAGAACAGCACGTGTCATGCTTGTCGTTCGAACTGATGTCACCTTTTGCTGTCACTGAGCCGCGCTGGCAATTGGCACTCAACACAAACACATCACCAGTGTTTTAAATATGCCTCTCCCTATCCGCACAGGACTGTGAGTAAATCACCACTGCTTCGCACTAACACAATTGTGGACTGTAAATGCAAATATGGCATGGAGATTTTGTGACAGTTCTCAGTTATCGGTGGCCGTCAGATGACCTAGAATAAGATTATGCTTACTTGTGCCATTATTTTGAAAATAAAACACATTTTAGGTTTGTGAGAGAATTGTCAGATCCCAACAAATATCCACAGACACCGATTTGAAAAATTCTCCGTGTGTCTTTCTTCCGTCAGTGAAGTTTCCCTCCAGAGCCGCCTCCTCCCAGAAGCCTGCGGGCTCACTAGTGCTGCCGCGCTTCCTTGCAATGCCACACTATTTTGGTTCCAGAAGTTTTATAACATATTTTCACATCTGGCCTGGCAAATCCTCTCTGCCACTCCTCGGTATTTTCCTTTTTCAAATTTTTATTAGAAATTCTTACACATTTATACTTTCATATATATTTCAAATCTAGAAGTATGATTTTTTGGGGGTGGAGGGGGGAAGGTTAGCCCTGAGCTAACATCTGCTGCCAATCCTCCTCTTTTTGCTGAGGAAGATTGGCCCTGGGCTAACATCCGTGCCCATCTTCCTCTAGTTTTATGTGGGACGTCTGCCATAGCATGGCATGCCAAGTGGTGCCGTGTTCGCACCCGGGATCCAAACCGGCGAACCCCAGGCCACCGAAGCTGAACGTGTGAACTTAACTGCTGTGCCACCAGGCCTGCCCCAAGAAGTACGATTCTTAATGTCCCATAATAAAAGAGGGGTCCTGGTGGGAAGTACCTTCCACGTAACTAGTGATTCCATGAGGGTTGAGACGTGAGATAAGTCGTCTTTCCTCCAAGAACGTGGTATGTTTCTCTATTTGCTTCTACCTTGTTTTAAGTCCTTCAATAAAATTGATAATATTTTTTGTTCTTATTCAATGTATTCTTGGTTATTTTATAGTTTCTGAGCCTATCATAAATGGAACTTTTCCCATTCCCTTTTCTAGCTAATTGTTGCATTATCAGAAAAAAGAACTGTTGATTTTGTATATTTATATACACAATCATATAAATATGATACGTAGTAATTACATACACATTATCAAAATGTCATAAATTCTAAATGGTTTCTAATGAATCTTTCAAGCTTTCTAGGAATACATTAATATTTTCTGAAAACAAAAAGTGTTTTGAGGATTTTTAATTCCAACATACATTCTGCTGATTTAATTTTCTAGAAGCTTCCAACAACGTTGAATAAGAGTGGTGATAGCGGGCAGCCCCTCTTATCCTTGAATTATTGGAAATGGCCGTAGAATTTTACCACGTCGTGTATTTGCTCACGGTCTTCAGACATTTACTCGATCTGAGCTCAGTTAGAGCTTTTATGAAGAATATCTGTCAAATTTTATCAAGCACTTCTTTAGAATCTCTTGATATCATTATTTGGTTTTTCTCCTTAATTGAGTTAAGGATGATGTTTCTAGATTTCCTGATGGGGAACTATTCTTTCAACTGTAAGTCCTACGGGCTTACACTGTAATATTCATTCTTTCAGTATATTGCTGGATTATGTTTTCTAATGTCTTATATAAAATTTGCCATATTATTCATATGTTTATTGTTCTATATGTATATTGTTCTTTTGTTTCAGTGCTTTTTTCCCTCAAATTTTGATATTAAAGGTTATAATAGATTTGAAATGAGTTGGGGAAATTTACGTAATTTTCTGTAAACCAGAAAAATTTAATAACGTAAGGATTGTCTATTCTTTGATTATAAAATGGATGTTAGCTGCGAAAATTAACAGAGGTAGGTAGATTTTTAGTATGTTTATTCTTCTACATATTGGGTCCATTTTGTTGCTTAATATTTTTTTAGAAAATCATCAATTTCCAGTATTTTTCAAATATATTGCTGTGGAGTTGCTTAAAGTATCTACTTGTAGTTATTTTTTCTTTTTAGTATCCATCATGATACTTCACTTTTCATTCTTAACGTTGTGTTTTTGTTTTCTGTTTCCCACACCGTTCTATGATTTTATCTATTTTATCTTTTAAAAAACTGATTTTTTATTTTGTCTGTTTTTTCTTTTTTATTTCATTACTTCAACTTTTATTTTTGTTAGTCCTCTTCTCCGAAGTCCTTTCGTTTATTGTATTCTTCTTTAATTATTTTTAAATATGATAAAGACTATGTGTTACAAATTTTCCTCCCAGCATAGTTTTTGTTGTATCCCCTGTTTCGTCTTAATTTTTCTATATAACTTGCGATTTCAATCTCTTTTTACTCTTTCATATGGGGAGGTATTTACATACACATTTCTAAGATTTCAACTGTTTAAGCTTTTGAGCGACATCTTTTTGTTAGAGCTTTACTAGCTTTGAGCTTTGGGGTGAAGGATTACGGGCAAAGAATGTGATCTATAAAAGCTCCCATATTTGGAAATTTGTTAGGGCTTTATTCTAACCAAAGACCAAATCAATCTTTATCCCTATTCCATGAATTATAAAAGAAGATGGTATCTTTTCCATGCACAGAGATAACATTGCTTTGCTGCTGTTGTCCCAGATTACTATTATTGATTTTCCTATTTTCGTGGGTTTGAAGAAACTTCATTTAATATTTCAATCACAGCTTCCAGTCACATCATCATTCGTTCTAGAAGATTCACTACACATCAAATTTCCTTGCACCTGTTGTCTTTCCTGCACGTGGATCTCTGCTCCATTTCCTTCATATTTCAGAGTACTTTCTTGAGTCTTTCTTCAGAGAGAGGTGCTGCACTTTCTCAACAGTTACATATCTAAAAATGTCCTTTTTTTTTTTTTTGTCCTCACGTAAGAATGTTATCCTGGCAGAACAGAAGATTTTTAATCACATATTTTTCTCTTAATAGTTTGTAAATATGCTTCTATTTTCTTTTACCTTCTAGTATTGCAGAGAAGTCCACGACTAATCCGGCTCTCTGTACTTTCAAGGTGAGCATGTGTGTGTGTCTAGAAGTTTACAAGTTGTTACACTGATGCTTGTATTTCAGAAACTCCACCGCGAAATGCCTAGATCTAAGCTGTCCTACGTGACAGTGACTAGCCACATAGGACTATTTTTTTAATTTTTTAATTATTTCCAAATTATTTAATTATTTCCAAATAGATATTCATGCCTTTTTTTTTCTCTTTGCTGAGGAAGATTCTCCCTGAGCTAACATCTGCTGCCAATCTTCTTCTTTTTGTATGTGGGTCATTGCCATAGCATGGCCACTGACAGATGAGTGGTGTAGGTCCAGGCCCAGACATTGAACCCAGGCCGCCAAAGCAGAGCATGCTGAACCCAACCACTAGGCCACCAGGGCGGGCCCCACATATGACTATTTAAATGTAAATGTTAATTAATTAAGTAAAATTTAAAAGTCTGTTCCTTGCTCATACTACATGCTTAGTAGCCCCATGTGGCTAGTGGCTATTGTGCTGAACAGCACAGAATCATGCACATTTCCATTATTGCAGCAAGTTCTATTGGACAGCTCTGGTCTGGTCTGTATGATTAGTAGCATTATCAGTAATCCTATTATTAACCCTGCATGACATTTGCCGAATCCTTTCTATTTCAAAAGTTTTCTTTAGTTCAAAATGTTTTCTTTTATTATGTATTTATCACTTATCCATCTATTTCCTTTTTGCTATTGGAATTCCTCAATATTGCATACAAGGTCATCTTAATTTTCCAAGTCTCTTTTAATTTCACTTCTTGTTTTTCTTTCTTTTTTTCTTCTTTCCTTCCTTCCTTCTTTCCCTCCTTTCTTTTGCATTTTTGCTTTATGAGATATTTGATTCAGTCATCATGATTATTCTCCTTATCAATTATTTTATTAAACGTTTTAATTTGCAAAACATATTTTAGTTAAACTTTCTTTTAGGGGGGCTCTGTGGATGCTTCTCCCTGAGAGTTTACCTTTTTTTTTAAGTTAAGCTCTCCTTTGTTTCTTCCCTCTGCAGCCACGTGCCCTGGTTGGTTACGCGGCTGGTTATCCGGATGGTCCTCCGCGCTTCACCGATTCCGTTCCCAAACTCCGCCTACTTTTCCTTCCTCCGCAGTGGTGGCTCTCAGCAGCGCGCACCAAGCTCTCCGGGCAGATTGGCTGTAGTCGCTCCGCTCAGTACCCCTCGCCCTGGCCGCTCCCACAGTTGGGCGGTTGTGGAACTTCTGGTCATTTCTCCTGACCCCAAGGTGCCCAGAGCTGGCGCTCAGACGTCACAGATAACGGAAGACCCTCACCAGGTCCCCTCCAGAGCCTCAGGATCCGTTGTTTAATTCACCCTCCCAAGTAGTCAGGACGACCAGCAAGAAGAACAAGGCTTCCAGGTGCCGTCATCTGAATTCTGGGCTCTCGAAGGCTCAGACTTTATCTTACCTGTCGTTGGACGAGAGGCCCAGGAGGGTTGTGGGTGGTAAAAGTTCACTCCTGGTTGTTGGCCTCAAACCACTAACTTTTTTCCCCCAAAACCACTGGCTGGAGCGAGAACGGTGTTCCTCACAAAGTAGCACAAACTGGTACCAGCTTTCTGGAGGACAATTTGGCAATATGACTCAAAATTCCTAAAATACAAATTCCCTTTAACCAAGCAATTGTATATTCAGATGTTTATTCTGAGGAAATAATTAAGAATATGTACAAAGATTTAAGTGTAAGAATATAGTTTAATACTGTTTAAGATAGGAAAACATAGATGGTAGGTAGGTAGATAGAGGAAATAGCCTAATTGTCCAATGATAGCAAGTCAGCTGCACTAACTGTAATCTGTGCACCAATACGAAACCATGAGGTCATTTAAAATGATATTGTAGAAGATGTTCTTGGTTTAGGACTAACTAAAAAGCACACACGAATGAGTGTGGGCACTGGGTCCATTTTAGGCCATATCTAAATTTCTAAGTTTCTCTCTATATTTGTATCTCTCTCTACATAAAATGTGGAAGGACATCATATACCCAAGTGTTAAGAGTGGTGGTTTTACAAGTAATGTTTGACCATTTAAAATTGTATTTTATTATTTTTAAACATTGAATGTATTTTGCTTATGTGATTTTTTAAAAATAGGAAACATTTTTAAACTCCTATACCAGAACTCCAACTGAACTTTACAAAATTGTGTTCAAGGTTTCCAGCAAGCTACATGGTTACCTGATCCCAGTTCCCAAAACCAAGCTGCACAGTTGCCTGAACCCTTCTCTCCGTTCTTGATGCTTCCAGATTTGGTCTGGACCCAGCTGAATGTGCCTCCCTCACAGCTCCCTCCACCACCCCATACCCATTAGACGAGCTGACGGATGACACAGTCATCGTGGTCTGAAGAAAATCACACTTCCTGAGAGGGGGTGACGCTTCCTTCCTTGTTCTGCTCCCAGGTCTTCCTCCAGGTTCCTGTTTCACCAGCAAAAGGTGAGTCGGGGCAGGAATGGGGAACCAGAGCATTTCTCATGCTGGAGCTGCGGCTGGGGAAATGCAGTGGAGGCTAGCACAGACGTCTCTGGTCCTGCCCCGGTGCTGAGACAGCGTCGAGAGGGCTGCAGGGCTGGGGCCATCGCCAGGGAGTAGCAGTAAGCAGGGTACCAGGTCAGAGCAGGGCCAGCGACAAGGCTCACTGATGGCAACTTACCTGCTGGTCTGGGCTCCTTCAATGTTCCCTGATTAGCAATGACGTTAGTCTCAGAGTCTGAGATGGAAGGATAGAAATTTTAGGTCTGCTGCTCCCTGTTCAACCCTGTTCGGGCACCATGTGGTGTAACAGGAGCATATCAACATTTTCTCCCACCAGGCTCTTTGCAGGAAGTGCCGGGACTGAACAACAGGCTAGAACATGGAGATCCTCAGGCCTTTGAGTAACTTTCTTGACACTGACGTTTTGTTATACCCAAGTTTTACTTTCTGACAAAATAAATGAGAAAAAAATGGACAAACTCTTGCTGAGCAGAATAATACATCAAGGTGGCGCTTACCATGTGTGGCGAGTTAAGCTCTCTTTGCTGCTCAGACAGTCTTGGAAGTTGCTTCCCAGCATGTGGCAGGGTACCACACAGCGGAGCCTTCCCCCCGGAGGCAGAGGTTCCCTGCTCCCCGGACGTCTGGCTTTTCTCCTGTTGGACATCATGATCAGTCTGTTGCTGGTGGCATCTTAGGCCTGGGGGTCCCACGACTTTTTCTACTCGTCTCTCTCCCTCCAGCATCAGCCTATGAGAGTGGGAGTCCCTCAAGGGCAGGAATCCTTTCTGAATTCCTGACACACAGCAGGGGCCCTGACACACAGCAGCGGCTGGCTCAGCAACATGCTGAAGGGGTGGGTAGGAGGCCCACAGCACAGGTACAGAGACGAGCTGCCCTGTGACCTGAGGCCTTTTCGTCTTGGGAGCATCCCAAAGGATGAGGCAGGAGGGGACATGTGGGAGAGTCTGGGGAGTCAAAGTGGCAATCCCCCACCATAGAGAAGGGCTGACTTCTCTCCAAGGGAAGTGGCCTTCTCAGGGGCTCCCAAGGGCCCTTTGTCTTGTAAAACAACATCTCCATCACTTGCTGCCTTTAGACCAGTGCTCCTCAAATTGCCATGTGCGCACGAATCACTTGGAGATCTTGTTAAAATGCAGATTCCTCTAGGTCTTGGGTGGGGACCCACGAGTCTGCGTTTTGACAAACTCCCGGGCGAGGCTGCTGCTGCTGGCCCGGGGCTCACACTCTGAGAAGTAAGACTTCCAGGAGCACACATCGCACAGAAGCCTGTTCTCTGTAGAATAGAGCGGGCTTCGTCAGATGCGCAACTTGGTTTCTGGCCTCTACAGTGTCTGGGGAAAGGATAGGAAGATGCTACGTGTGCACAAAGAGGATGGGCTTGTTTACCCACAGTTCCAATAAGCACATCACCTCTTTCAAGTTCACTGCATGTCTGCAAAGATACTCTTTATAGTCTCTGCATCTAAGAAATCCGTTCTGGGCGTTTAAGGGGTTAAAGGGGCCAGAGACAGTGGGAGAAAGCTCCCTTTTCATGGCCTTTCTAACAAGCTGAACCTGGTCCAAACCCTGTTTAATGAGCACTTATTTTATACAAATAAGCTCACAGGCGTGTACTCATCTCTAATTAAAGCAGAAAGGAAGCATTTGTTCTAATTGGACTGCATAGCTCAAGAATTAATTGTGAGATTGTTTAGAATTGCAATCTTGTGACCCGTTCACCAAAAGGGGGAAAAAAAAACCCTACTTTAGGAGTCTCACTCTATGTAATTTTTTCTGGACTTTTTTTTCTTTTTAATTCCTGGAAACCTTAGTGCAAGTTGAACTGATGATTTACAAACAAAAGCAGAGACTTCTAAGGGCAGCTTACTGTGCAGTTTTACAAAAGCCTTGGCAAAGGTGAAGATAACTTCATTTAGCATAATATTCTAATGTGCCCCTGAGAAAGTGCCCTCATAATTAAGGATTTGCACAATTTCTATGGGGGGAATCATGTGTCACATTATTTATCAATATCAAAAGAGTCACTTTTGTATTCGGCAGTCTGGAGTGCCTGGAAACAACAGATATTCTCACCAAATGCTAGTCTCAAGCCACATTCAGCCAAAGGTGCAAGAGGTTTTTATTGGCACATCTGGTGCCCTTGGGTGGCATTGATTACCATCGAGTTTGCAAAAGATGACTTGACGGGGCTTGGCACCATCAGCTCCAGAGCTGCCTTCCCCTGCTTGGGCTCTCTCTTTTGCATCTTGTTGGTACAGCTTGCTGAGAAACCCTGCTTGTTTGCCTGCTGCTGTTTTCTGCTGCAGAGAGAACAAGCTGCCTCTTTGCCCTACAAAAGAAAAAAAAAAAAGGGATATAGCTATGTCATCCTTGACTGCATACTCTGAACCCCTCAGGACCAGGGGCACATGTCTTTAGAGGGCTGGGCAGGCTGGGACCAAGATGCTCTTTCGCCCCCGGGGGGCTCCAGTCCATTGGTGCGGCTCTGTTCAGCGAGCTGTGCTTTGGTTACTAATACTCTGCCAGGGGCAAAAGAAACCAAGTTCACTGCCAACAACTAGCTTGAGCTTGTGATTCTGACACTTGGAAAAGTCTTGCTTTGACTTGTGTATGGAAGGAGTATATTTCAAGTTGAATGTCAGTGATGGAGAAAAGGAGGATGCTTGAGATGGTCTTCCCACAACATGCTGCGTTTCACGCTAACGACACTTTCAGACAGCATATTCATGAGCAGGTCAGATTTCTGCCGGGTGTTTTTCCACCTCACAGCCTCCCGCCAAATGTACAAGTTTACACAGTTGCTTGCTATCAAATGCAAACCCTGGCTGTCCTTGAGCAAGTTTTAGGAATGGAAAATGAAGATGACTTTGCCAGAATTACATAGCATGAAGCAACCCAAAGCAGACCATAGTAATCCAGGACGGGTGAATGGATCTGAACTAAAAGCAGGAGAACCATTTTGCTTTGGGAATGGATTTTAATAAAAATCAAGAGGGATGCACGGGCTGATGAATGTGCCCAGTGCAGAGGGGCATCAACTATCTATGAAACAGCCTCCACGCTGCCAGCATTATGCCAGGGCGTGTGGCAGATAAATGGGAAATGAAAGGCATAATTCTTCCCCAGAAGGAGGGAGCAAAGTGGACAACTCTGAAACTCTGAGTAGACCGTAAGGGAACTTCTCACCAGACTGTGAGGTCTTTAAGGGCTAGCTTAGGTCTCGGAGTTCCCATCTAGGCTCAGCAAATGTTTGTGGGAAGAATGGATGAACAATATGAGACAGAACATAACTAAGGTGAAGCACAGATAACCACCGCCATAGCGGTTCGGAAGGGGACAGGCCAGCGTGGGACTGAAGAGGCGAGGGAAGCTCCTGGAAGCTGAATTAAGCCTCGATTCCAACAGCAATTCTGAATATCCTGTGGCCTCTGGAGCTCCAGATTCTCATTCTAGGCCTTTTCCTGCTTTTCTGAGCTTCCTTGGGCCACAGACTGTTTCAAGCTTCATTCACTGCAGAAAAAATTTGATTTATAGACTCCTAATCCCACTGTCCACATTGGGTAAAAATCTTACCATGTGCTTAATACATGAAAAAACAGAAAGAGTTGCTAATTTGTGCTTTATTTTATTTCCTGCACAAAAGAATTTTATGAGCCCAAACTTTTTAATCATATATTTTCACATACATGGTAATATGCATACATAAGAGTATTTTAAATATTTTAAGATTCAATTGTTTAAATAAAATTTACTTAGAATACATGTTGTATCAGTCAGGATAGGTTAAGCTATGCAGTAGTAACAAGTGAGCTCTGAAATCCCAAAGGCTTTGCACGCTACAAGTTTACTCCTCACCCTGCTGCATGTTCAGGTGCATGGCAGGGAGGGGGTCACTCTGCAGGAAGCAGGCTCTACTGCTGAAAACATCTCCAGATCCAGGGAAGACACAGCTGAGAAGGGTCACGCTCCAACTCTTCTACACTTTAGCCCAGAAATGACACAAACCCCTTTCGACTACAGCCTGTTAATCAGAACTAGTCACGTGACCTGCCTAACCACAAGGCAACGTGCGGGAGGGCAGATGGAAGCTGTGTGTGCCACCATCCTTTCTGGAATCACTCTCTGTGAGGAAGTTCCAGGACCGCCACAGTGGTGCACTCACTGCTCTTATGAGGGTAGTCCCTGGAGAGAGGCCGGCTTTTCTTCCCCCGCAGTCTCAAGAGAACCTGGAGTGGCGGGTAGCAGGATGCGGGTAGCAGGGCACCTGAGATGGGGCGGCCCCTGGCTCCCTGCTCCTCTAGCAAATGTGCATTTCCCAAACAAAATAAAGGGGCCAGCCCCATGGCTGAGTGGTTAAGTCCGCGTGCTCCACTGTGGCGGCCCAGGGTTTCACCAGTTGGGATCCTAGGTGCAGACATGGCACCGCTTGTGAGGCCACACTGAGGCGGTGTCCCACATGCCACAACTAGAAGGACCCACAACTAAAATATAAAATTACGTACCAGGGGGATTTGGGGAGATAAAGCAGAAAAAAAAAAAAAGATTGGCAACAGTTGTTAGCTCAGGTGCCAATTGTTAAAAAAAAAATTTTAAATAAATAAAAAATAAAGAGGAAACGGCAGCCACCACTGGCTAAAAACTTACCAGGGAAGTCACCAACCTCTCACGGTAAAGCCCAAGCTACTGGCTAAGATCTTCTCGGCCCCCAGGGTACCTCGCAGTTGGGTGATACCAAAGTGCCTGTCAAGAATCTAGAGCAGGAACCACAGCCGACAGGGGCAGGGCAGACGAAGTCTGACGGGGAGATGCTGAGAGCAGGGGAACTGTTCGGCCCAATCTTCACATTCACGAGGTCTCCAATTTTGTCTTTGTTGTTGTCATTTCTAACTAGGGATATCATACAATTCTGGAAATATACTTAGTATATTGAACATTTAAAATTGAACATTTAAAACATATCATAAGTTGTTTTTTGTTTGTTTTTTGCAGGGGAAGATTCACCCTAAGCTAACATCTGTTGCCTATCTTCTTCCTTTTTTTTTTTCCTTTTTACCCCCAAAGCCCAAGTACATAGCTGTGTATAGCTGTAAAGCCTTCTGGTTCTTCTGTGCGAGCTGCTCCAGCACGGCTGCTGACAGACGAGTAGTGCTTCTGCGCCTGGGAAATCAAACCCGGGTCGGTGAGATGGAGCGCGCCAAACTTTAACCACTAGGCCATCAGCGCTGGATCTCATAAGTTTCTTTTAAGTCTTTTAAGACTTATTTGGTGTTTCTTCCTTTTTCTAAATACTAGGACCTTCAAAAATTGGGAATTCAGAACCCCAAGAATCCCTGAAGCTCTGAGAGGCCTGACCAGGGACAGATAATTCAGTGAGTGAGTCAGACAAAATCAGCTGCAAATGCACGTGGGTGTCAGCCCTCTGGAGACTGGCGGCTTTCACACGAGACCACCACCAGTCATGAGCCAACGCCATCCCAGCAGGGTGACCGCCCACTCAGAGAAAGGCAAGAACATGCACCAGTGGGCGGGCCTTCAGACCAGGTTTGCAGCCCAGCTGGTGTGGCCCACGCCAGGCCTCCAGTGTCTCTGAGGGAGGTCCCTCTAGCTGCCAAAACCTCAAAGTGTTAGTGAGAGAAGCTGGTTGGATTTTTCAGGTTGAGGGGATACAGGATTAAGCCAGTGTGCGGACTCAATTGCCTCTCAGCGCTGGAAGGGTGGCCCCTGGGGATGGGGGGGTCTGGCCCAAGGCCCACTCAGCCCCATCACCTGAACAAATATCTCCCTGTCACACCGATGTCACTGGCGAGAACAGCTGAGGTTCAGCAGGGCATCCGCGGTGCCCGCTCTCCTGCTGGGGGCCCAGTCTGCACGCTGACATTCTTTTCCTTACGTGAACAAAAGGAACCCAGGATGGCATTTCTCCAGGCCAGGTGACGAGGTGGGCACAACTGGCTCCCCCACCTTAGAGAGCCTCCCTGATCCCCAGCTCCACACAACCTCAAAGCCAGGCTCTGTGAATCCTCCTCCTCTGGGAGACAGACGCAAACCGGGGCCCAAAACCACGGCTCCCTGTGGTGGGAAGATGCCAGGATGGCCGTCCTCCAAAGGCTGGCAGCAGGGTGACAAGGAGAGGGAGAGCACGGCCTGGCCCCGGGGCGGGGTGGGGAGGGTTCCTGGGAAAGAGGGTTTGTTCCGGTGCCTCTGTGAGGGCTGCCTGGGAACTCAGGGAGGAGCCGGAGCCCAGGCCGCAGGTGTGCGGCAGGCAGCCGTGTAGACGCTGAACCTGGGCCAGCTTCAGCAACGGCGAAGGTGAAAGTGGGTTCTGTGGGCAATTGCCTAGCCGCTTTCTTCCAGTGGCAACTTATGTTTGAAACTGCACTTCGCATTAAAACGTGGAAAATGGGGTTGAGTTTGTTGCACAAGAAAGCAGACCGGGCCAGATTTAGGTTGTCTATTTTCTGAGCTAAAAGAACACTTACTTGGCCTTTCAAAAAGTTTTCTCCAACTTTTAAGGCGTGCCTACGAAAAGTACTTACAGGACGGTGCACGGCCGCGGGAGCGCACTCCGCGGCAGAGCGGCTGCGCAGACGCGGGCTCCGGGACTTTCTCATCTGGCACAGAGAACACCGACGTGTTATGTATCTTGCAAATTTGAGAAGTTCAAGAAAGTCTTCGAAGGTGAATTTGGGACGGGTGACCCTCTCGCCCTGGAAGAGCTCCTTCACAGTGTGACACCCAGCCATCTCCTTGAGAGACACTGTGCTCTCCAATTCTTTCCCGCTTCAGCCTCACCAATAACCGCACGCCTAGGAAATGCTTCGAGGAGTGTTCAGGCTGGGCTCTCATATTCAGGAGCGCACAGGAGAACCCTGCTTTTAGAAACTCAGGGATTTCTGTGTTTTTTGAAAATGAAGTCCATTTGAAAAACTCATGCATTTGCACCTCTCTGGCTCCCATCCCCTTTAGAAGGACTAATCTGAAATGTGTATAATAAAGGGAGCACTGCCAGGTTAGCCTTCATCCAGGCAGATGACCAGGTCAGTACAGTCAGACTTTTCTGCAAATCCCCCTGCGTCCATGGTATCACCCTCCGGGGAAGGGACAAGCCGTGTGACCTAAGTTACTCACGGCGGAGCAGCAAATGGACCCTTCCCTGTGGATTCTTCAAACCCTTCTTTCTCTTGCAGCATTGTTCCATTCTGGCTTATTTATATGGATCACTATGAAAGTAAAGGGTCAGCGTCATCCATTAAAGACCACGAGGCTGGGAGTGTTGGAAACAATCATTCTAACTTATCTGCTTGAATTGGGGCTCTCCAAAGCAATGAACGTGCAAGAAGGTCAGCAAGGATGGATGGCCATTTGCAAAACACACGTGGATATAAGTCTACGGGAGTTTGCAGGTTCTAAGCATCTGCATTCTTTCCAAAGTAAAGTAAATAAGCCAACAGCATAGCTCTGCCAAACCAGCCTCCAATTCCTGTATTTATATGAAAAGGAAGCACAACTCTAAGCCAAGAGAAAAAGAATATTTTGTCTCTAAAGATCTACTCAGAGAAGAAAGCCCTGCACTGAGAAGGTCTGAGAATCCGCTTTACAATGAGAAGCTGATGTGGGGACGCAGATGATTTCCGACGTTCATGTAACAAGTGTCCTGCAGTAGGTAGGCTGATTTGGCTCTGCTCTCAGGGCACTCACAGAGTAGTGACAGTAAATGAGTTTGAGCCAAAGGACATACTGATAAAAGGATTACAAATTGCAATAAGTGCCATGGAAAGATCAAGTAAAGGGCTGACTCGGAGAAGAGCAAGTTATCAGAAAAGACCCAGTGGAGGCTGCTGTATCCAGGCTGAGGCCAAAAGTATGAGGAAGGGAGGGAAGCAAGCTTCCAAGCAGAACAGCAGTGCTGGACAGCAGGGCAGGGACGGGGGACCAAGAGACCGAGGGAGAGAACGAGAGCAGTGCCCTTAGAGAAAGCGGGGCTGGGGCCTGAGGGCCTCTGGCCACTGTGAGGACTTCGGACTTTACTCCACGTGCAGTTGGAAGGGATCATAACTGGGAACCATGATATGATCTGGTTTACATAATTAGAAGATTATTCTGGATGGTGTGTGGAGAATGAGTGGGAGGGGAGCTAAAGAAGAAGAAAGAAAACAATTGAGGGGCTGTTAGAATAGTCCACGGGCACTGTTGGAATAGGCCACGTAAGTGGTAAGAGTGGTCTGGGTAACGGCAGTGACATGAGGATGGAGAAGATAGACCTGATGACAAGTAAAAAGTGTTTTTTTGGACAAAATTCAGGTGTACCTTCAAGATCTCAAAGGAGAGAGAGTGAGTAGGCAGTTAGGTGCATGAGTCTGGCGTTTACAAATATAAATTTGGAAGTCAGAGACATAAAGCGGTATTTACACATCCAAGAATGAGTGAGTTCCCCTGGTGTGCGAGCACAGAGTGAGAAGAGGGGCCAGGACTGAGCCCCGGGAGCAGCCAACAAGTCCACTTAAGTAGCTGGCCAGTGGAGAGAACAGCTTCAGGTAATTCAGCCCTAGCTCTGTCACTAACAAGTCTGTGTCACTGAGCACAGAGACTACATTATGTGGACCCAAAGGTCCCTAACATTTACCACTCTGTGATTTTACCAAAAGGCATTTTCCAGCCCTGCAATCTGAGGAATGTTGCGGGAATTCAGGACTGACATTAAAGAGGTCAGCTAGAATGACACCCACATTATCCTCCCGGTGTTTTTGCAGATAAAAAGCTGGGCTAAGTAAATGATGGGCCTGATATTCCTGTGGATAGAACCCTCAGACCATAGCAAAGAAAACTTTAAGTGATAAGAAGGATAAATGATGGATATTTGTCAGCCTAGAGGTGAAGTTTGGGAGTGCCTTTTGGGTGAGGAAATAACTGGGAAAAGATTAAGAGCGCCAGGGGAATTCCCCACCCACTCGCGAGACCTGAGCACACCATTGGCTTTTTGACAAACGAAAATGAATATTTTTATTCTGCCTTTTGCAAAAATGGAAGCAGGATGGAATAGCTGATCCTTTGGATCACCTAAAGCAAATGCTTCTCAAGTCATTGGGAGAACCAATCTCAGTGTCATTCTTTTTCAGAAAAGCTTTGAGGAAATGAATGTTGTAGATTGTCTGTTGCAGAGTGCATTGAATTATGGGTGGGTTCTTCTAGGTCCGGAATTACTCTCTCCTGCAGTCTGTGTAGTTTGGGAAACTATAGCCAGGGAAAAATTGGGGGTTATTATCTTTAACAGAATTCTTGAAGGAGTTATATTCATAGTTAGTGTATCAGTTTGCATTTGCTGTGTAACAAGCCACCTCAAAATTTAGGGGCTTAAAATATTAAACATTTATAATTTCTCACAATTCCATGGCTCAGCCGGGCAGTTCTGGTTTGGGCTGGCTTGGATCCATCAGATCAACAAGTTGCCATCACCCAGCAGGTGAGCCCAGGTTCCTTCCTGTGGTACGGGCTGCAGGGCTCCAGGAGAGCAAACTTTCTTGTGTGAGCACTTTTCAAGCCTCTGCTTGCATCACGTTTGCTATTGTCCTGTTGGCCAATGCAAGTATTACGTGCAAGTCCTGATTAATCTGGGAGGGGACTAGCCAAGGGTATGGATATAATGAGACAGGAAGAAATTGAAGGCCACTACTGCAACAATCCACCACAGATAGGAACTATGTGATGCTCTGGAAGAATCCAGAGTTAAAAAGAAAGAATTTAGGGGCCTACCACAAGAACATGAGCACCTGAAAATATTTTATAATTGTCTAAAGAAAATTTTAAATTTCGATATGGCAGAAAACACTCTGGACAAAGTTAAAAGTCAAATACAAATGGAATAAAAAATTTTTCTAACACAGAAGACGTACAAAGGACCAGTACCCCAAATGTATAAAGAACTGGTACCAAACACTCAGGAGGAGACAGATACCCCATAGTGGCATTCGCCTTTTCCTTGACTGGGCAGTTTGAGAGCCCAGTGACCCTTGGGAGCAGTGAGGGAGGAGTGTGTCCCTTGGTGGCAGCTTAATTCACCCCCAGCCTCCCCTGTGGCCTTGGCTGTGGTTTCTGTCTCTTTTCCTTCCTTTTGTTCTTGCCCATTTTCTAAGACTCATTTTTCAGCCTATCTGTCGATTCCGTGAGCCACTTTGTACCCTAAAAGAATCAATTCTCAATTTGATTAAATTGGTTTCTATTGTTTGCAACTCAGAACTTTAACTGATACCCTAATAGAAAAATGGGCAAAGAATACAAACAGACAAGTCATAGAAGGCAAAATATGATAAAGCAATGAGAAGGCTGCCAACTGTGTTGTAGTCGGAGATCTGCGTGTGAACATGATGCTGATGATGTTCCTATGCGATAGGACGGAAATGAAAAACGATGAGCAATCCTCACGGTGGGGAGGAGGCGGAAAGCAGGCACTTTCCAGCGCTGTTTCTTGGAGTTCATGCTGCATCAATTTTGCAGAAGTCAATTTAACGTTGTGTATCAAAATACAAAATTTCATGTTCAACAATTCCATTTCTTGGACTCTCACCTGAGGGCATAATCAGAAAATTATGTGAAAGCATATATGTATCTGGAGGACCATGGCACCAATGTACATCATGGCACAAAAAATGAAAAACTGAAGTCATGGTACATACACAAAATGGAATAATACACTGTCACTAAAAAACGAATGCAAATTGGCACTGTTTCATCTGGCAGGAGATCTGAAGATGATTGGCACACACTGGCAAGCAGAGCGCAGAACCTGCGGACTGGGGGGAGCGTCTCTGTGTGCACAGAGACATGTTTCTGGATATGGTTATTAATTCATCTGTCACTTCCTTGACAAACACTTATATAGCATTCACTCTAAGCCAACAACTCTTTTAAGTTCTCTACCAATACTAACTCCTTTACTCGTGCTCATAGCCCTGTGAGAGAGGGCCTCGTATTCTTTCCATTGTACAGACCAGAACACTGAGGCAAGGACCTCGACCAAGGTCACAGGCTGATAGGTGGTAGAACTGGGATTCAAACCTAGGAAATGTGGGTCTATACCTTTAGCATTACAATATGTGCCTTTCAAAACAGTAACTGGAAAATTTAATGGGAGCTGTATCTCTCTCTAGTTGAAAGTTGGTTTCTCTTTGTTATATTTTCCTCTTTTTTCTTTTTTTGCTTGTTTTACAATTTTTATGTGCTAGTTATCTAATTAGAGAGATCTTCAAATAGGCTTGCCCATACAAGGAGCAATCTGAGGGCCAGACAACCCCTTTGCTCCCACCCGCACGTCTCGCTCCCGCACAGTGTCGAACACAGCACACAGCACAGACGTTTCCTGTATTAGAAATGGAGACAACCAAGTTGACCTGCAATCACTCCACCTCGAATGTGCCAGAGAACATTCATGGGAAGGGGAACAGGCAGCCAGAGAACCCAAATAGAAATGATGAACAAGAAGGGGAGAGATTCGAGTCTGCTAATCTAGGGGAACATTATCCAAAGGAGAGAGGGAGTCATACACTCAAGGCTCCTACTGTAGGGGCCACAGATGGAGAAGAGCGTGGGGAGAGTAGCACTCATGGATTTTCTTGAATTTAGAGGTGAGCTCTTCTTAGCACAAACGTTGAGTTTTACTCTTTACTTTTGCTGTTATTTTTGTTGGGGATACAGATGATGGTGACAGTGGTGACAATATGATCTTGATAATAGGTAACTTTAAAGGTAATTTGTCATGTAGAACAGTGGAAGCATTAAGTTTTTAAAAGTGTGTTTGCATTAATGAATAGATTTATGTAGGTCTAACTCATTCATCTATTAAGACTTTGCCTAGACTAGTTACAGTGTAGCCACACTGTCCAGGTTGAAGCCGTTCTACACAACACCAGAGCAACTGGGAAAGTTTGTCAAACACGTCCAGGTTGGACTGACGTGAGGTGTTTGTGTGAAGGAGATTCGCCTTAATTGACTTGTCTTGTTAGTCCAAACGGCTGGTTGGGCAACCCAGCATCGCCCGTTTGTGGTGGACACGGAGTGGGCCCCCCAGGTTCGCCTTCAAGGAAAGAACTGCTGTCCTTGCGGCTGGGAGTGTGGTGAGCAGACAGTCCTTGGCCCCTGGAGGGTCTGCCGCAGCTACAGAGAGCCTCTCAAGGTCACGGCCGTCCAAGGGTGGCCCAACCTTCTGCAGCCCAGTTCTGCTGGAGCCACATACCGTCCAGAGCTCCCCATTGGGTTGGCCAAGGCTTTGTCCAGCCTGCACCACAGTTCAGTTCCCTTCCACCACAGGTGTTGATGCCCAATAAATACCCTGCACCCCAAACTCCCTCTCAGCTTCCACTTCAGTGAATCCAAACTGCCATACCATTCTAGTCTCCTTTCTTCATCTACTGTCAGTTATTGATCTTGCCTTTTGCCCATTGCAGGTGATAATAAGCAAAACTAAAAAATCAATGAGAAAACTCACAGATGCCCATGACCATCTTCTCTTGTTGCCAATGACAAAAGGGCAGGGGGACAAGGGGAGAGCCGTGTAGAGGTCCACGGCTGACAAGACGCTTAGGTCCACGGGACACCGCCCTAGGAACAAACCCAGAGGCACGGTGGCGGGAGCCTGCTGAAATGCATCGAAGAGAGAGCAATTGCCTCTTGCTCTCTATTTACATTTGTGAGAAACAGATACAAGGGAAGAGATCCCACATTCTAGACTCTGCAATGTGCGCCGTGGAAAGAATAAAGGAAATGCAAGTACCACGAGTGTGCACGAATGTCCTGCCGTACAAAGGGTGAGCCGCTGAGGGCATGGAGAGTATGAGGCAGAAGCAGCAGGCCATTCAAAAAACCCTGTGTGACCAAACCGTCCTATTGGCTAATAGGCCATGACCTGTGGGTAGAGAAGTATCAATTTGCCACCAGACTTGCCTGATGTCCTGTCCCCCTTGGGTCAACGCTGAGCTTGCAAATGGGTATGTCTGTTTGCAAAGTGACAAAACGGGCCTGCTGAGTGCGAGCTGCATCCCACGCTGTGTCTGCTGGTGGTTTGCTTATGTTCCATGGGGCAAAACTATTTTAAAGGAGAAAGCATGTTTGCGTCTGTCCGTTCAATGAAGGTAGTGCTTCAGTTGACTTTCTGTTGTGGGTTTTACTCGTGTGTGTTGGGGCCTCATCACCGGCCTGGCTGGTGACAGTCCCATGGCACTTGGCCCAAAGGGACTCACCAAACGCCCGTTCTCTCCGCTTCTCAACCAGCGCCCCTCCGTGATTCCCTCTTCCGCCCTGCCGCTGTTCTCCCCCTTGGGGACCTTTGTGCCCAAGTCCATCTACCTAAGAGGAAGCCACCCCTCTCTCTCTACCCTCTCTCATTCCCTTGATGACAAGCACACAGCTTCTTTATCAAAAAATGTGTATTTTCTAGAATAAAGTAGAAAATACATACAAGTATAAAGGAAAAAAAATGGAAGTACCCGTAGTTCCACCACGCAAAGATGGTTACTGTTAACCCCTTGGTCTAGATCCTTTCAGATCTTTCTCCATGCGTACTGATTTATACATGTTTTATTTCACTTCTCTTCACCTCCTGGTCCCCTCTCTCTCGCTAACCCTGTGCCGGAGCCCTGGTCATAGGGAGGGGGCTTCAGAGGCAACTCCGGGCAGGAGAGGAAACCAAACCACTGAGCATGCCGAGCTGGCGAGCCGCGAGCAGGAGGGCAGCGAGTGTGCGGGGAGTTCCAGATTGCCCCACAATGCTCCCCCGGATGGGACCCTGGGGAAAACCACTTCCCTCACCTCCTGGTCCCTGCACCAGGAGGAACTCCATAGCTGACGACCAGCATCAGAGAAAAGGAGAAGAAAAATGGGAACTTCCAGGGAGCTGAAGCATCACTAACCCTAATGTGTGTATGTATCCACGCACACGATGGAATGCTCCTCAGCCACGAGAAACGAAGGAATGCCGCCCTCGGGGGCCGCGTGGATGGACCTTGAGCAAGTTGTGCCAAGTGAGATAAGCCAGACAGAGAAAGATAAATACTTTTTTATCTCAGTCATATGTGGATCTAAGAGTCGAACGCGTAGAAATAGAGTCAAATGGTGGTTCCCAGGGCTGGGGGAACCGGGGAGGTGTTGTTTAAGGGGACAGACTTGCAGCTGGAAGATGAATAATTTCTGGAGAGCTAAGGCACAGCCTGGTGATTAAAGACATCACTACTGTACTGTCAACTTCAGAGATGCTAAGAGACTACATCTTAACTGTTCGCACCACAAAGAAGAAATGGCAGTGATGAGCCGGGGCGGAGGGCTAGCTAATGCTGTGGTGGTAATCCTACTGCGAAGCATAAACGCATCAAAGTAACGCATGGTGTGCTTCAACCTCACACGATCTTACATGGCAATTATATTCAATTTTAAAAAGGATTGCAGTTTCCCTTCTCCTAGGGAGGGGGGCTAGTTCAAATGACTCAGAGAACAACTCGCTAGTCCACACACTCCGGGATAATTCAGTTCTCCCAAGCAAGTCCCCTCATTGACACCTGGAGCTGACAAACCACCGTGCGGTTGTGAGGCCTAAATAAGGCGAAGTGAGGTACTGCGGCCACTGTCTGACGGAAGCCAGCGCCCAAGAAGTGGGAGCTGTCTTTATTATTATCATCACTCTAGTGCTGTCAATTCTTTTTCTAAAATGTTACAATAGGTACAGAGTATTGCATTGGACATATTCACTTAATTTACTTATCTCATCCCCTGTAACGGAACATTTAACTTGTTCACACATCCTTTACCATTAATTCTATTCATGACCATAGGGAAAGCAAGCAGAGGATGTCAAAAATACGAGGTGGGAGAGGAACACGACTTACTGTGTCCTAATGAGTCCCGGTCTCTCTCCTAGGGAGGTCCCTCTGCTTCAGTGACCGAGGGGATGCTCCCTGGCCTGCACCGTCTCATGCTTGTGTTTACGAGGGCAGTCGGCATTCCACACGCCTGAGCAGGCCTGCCCAGAGCATTTGCGGGCTCAGAAGAGTCCAAATGGAGGCCACACATAAACCCTTAGAAGTTCTAAACCAAGCCCACAAACTGCTCAGAGCATAATCTTCTATCTTCCCCCTTCATCCCCATCCAGAAGGCCAGGTTTCAATGCAGATTTTTCAGATTCCTTGGCGTTCCATGCCAAAACTGGCAAAGGGGAAAAGCAGCCCTCATCTCTCACCTGCCCCTCTTCTCTTGCCGCCCCAGGCGCCATCCCACGGCACGAGGAGTGAGCGGATCCCCGCCTGCACACCTGAGACCTGTCCACACCTGAACCCAGCCAGCTGCTCCTCTGCCTCCACCAGGCCTAGGGCCGTGCACCGCAGTCGGCCTTGAGAGGACAGACACAGGGAGGAGTCCTCTGTGGGCCCTGGAGGGGAGCTGCAGGTCACCAGGCAGGGAATTCTGGGTCTAGAAGAGGTGCGTTCTAGAAGGGGTTCTAGAATATTCCCTTCTAGACTGCACTCTGGGAGTGCCCATCACATCAACTCCTTGATATCCTCATCCTACGAGGAGGAGCAAGGCTAGAAGAAGGTCAGAGAAGGGCCCCATAAAGCAAGGGGCCCAGGACAGAGGCCCCTTTCGTCCAGGTCTAACTGAGGGCAGCATTCCCCAGAGGAAGTCCTCTCTTCTAGCTGGTAAACTCGTAGACTACTATCGGGGCTTGAACTCAAGTAGATACTTTCATTCATTCATTTATTCAACAAGTATTTTTTGATCATCAACTACATGCCAAGTATTCTTGTAGGTGATGGGGATACAGGGGTGAAAAGACAAAGTCCTTGCTTTCACGGCACTTATGGTGGTGACTGGACAGGTAAATAACAACACTACTTCAGAAGATGATAAGCAATTAAAATACGGTAATGAGTGAGAGAGGGAGGATCAGCAGGCTCATTTGTGTGGAGTGTTCGGGAAAGACCTCTCTGAGGAGTTGACGTCAAGAAGGAGCCAGCCATGTAAAGCCCTGGAAGCAGAGGGGATAGCAAGTGCAAAGGCCCTGAGGCAGGAGAAAGGTTATGATATTAGAGTAACAGGGGGCTAGAGCCTAGTAAGCAAAACGAAAGGGGCAGGAGGTGAGGACAGGGAGGATGCCAACACCAGATCTAGGAGGGTCCTTTAGGTACCTATATTTCATGGTATTTAGATTATTGTTCAAAGTGCTGTGAAAAGCCACTGCGTATCCTAGGCAGGATGAGATGTGACCTGATTTATGTCTTTAAATAGTATCCTGTGCTGCTGTGTGAAGAAAGAAGAGGGGATATAGTGGCTGGAAGCAACCACACCAAACGAGAGGCTCAGTCTGGGTGAGAGGTGGCAGTGTCTGGGACTAGGTCAGAAGCTGTGAAGGTGGAGAGACATGGAGAAATTCAGGACATATATTTGGAGCTAGACTTCAAAGGACTTGGTGACAGATTGGATGTGGAAGGTAAAGAGAGAATTCACAGATGAGTCTCAGAAGTGTGTTTGCCTGGTTGGGTAGAGGCTAGGGCCGTGAACACAGATGTGGCAAAGTGAGAGGGGTGGGCAAATCCAGGGCTTCTTATGGGCATGCTCAGTTTTCAGTGTCTCTTAGAGTAGAGATGTCAGGGAAGCATGTGGATAAATGGTCCTCTGGAATGGAGATGGAAACATGAGAATCATCAGCATATGGATGGCATTTGGAGCATGGGACCAAGGGGATCACCTAGGTGCCCAGAGAGATGAGGTCCCAGGATGTACCCTGGGGCCGCCCTAAAGTTGAGTCATGGAGAAGGGAAGGAGAAGATGGCAGGAAACTGAGGATCCCCCAGTGAGGTAGAAAGAAACCCAGGAGAGTAGGAATACACGGAAGCCAAGAGAACGTTGAGACAGCCAGGTCTGCATCTGCAAGTGTCTCTGTCCTCCGCAGATGAAGCATCTCCTCTGCTCTGCGCCAAAGAGGCGGAGGAAATGTTGGCAGTACCTTATTGCCTCTGGGAAAAGCCCCTCGGGATGGTGGCATTTCAGGGTTTTGAAGAGCAGGTCTGGGCCAAAGCACCATTTTACTGCTTCTGAAAAGCAGAGGCTGGCTCATAGACAGGCCACTGAAAATGCACCGACTGTGGAGAGGTCTGACCATCAGGTGTACCAGCGCCGATGTTAGCAGCGTAGGATGAGGCCAGGCTACGCTGCAGTAACAGGCAGGCCCTGGAATCTCAGTAGCATAACACAATATAGTCTTATTTCTTGGTCACAAAGAAGTCTGAGGGGATTTGGGTGGCCATCCTCCACCCTATAGCCCTCTGGAGCACGGGGTCTCCAAGATGGCCAAAGTAGGGGAAGGAAGAGATGGAGGAAATAAATAACCTTTTGGCCAGGGGGAGATACACAATATTCCCAATTCAATTGACTAGAACAAGTCACATGACCCAACCTAATCACAAGGGAGGCTGGAGAATGCAGGGGAGCCTGTGGACTCCTCAGTGAGCAGTCACCACCTCCACCACAGCGGGCCACATACGGGATTTAAGAGAGGAAATCCTCCTTTGGACCCTTCCTACCTGGCAGCCCGTGCCCCTTTCCCTTCCACCCCTTCTCTGCTAACTCAAGCTCCTACTCTGTCTCCTTTCCCAGGACTTGGCTCTCCATCACTCAAGAACTAACAACGCCTGAAGGAGAGCTGCTTCCTTGGGAATCTGCTGTTACCCATTAAAATGCAAAGCAAGTCTGTATAAAGATAGCATTTCTGGCCCAGTAACAGGGAGACGAGGTGCCAACATGCCAATTAGACATTTATCTAATTTGTGTAATAATAATGGCTTCCTTTTATTGGGTACCTGCTACATATTGCCACTATTATTTTTATGGTTATTACTATTACTTTGAAAATCTTCATAGTCAAGTCAAATCCCAAGTCTCAGACTTAGTGACCTTGAGCAAGTTACTCAACCTCTCAATTCCTCTGTTTGCTCAGCCATCTGAGACTGAGGCCCATGCCACCACCTCTCCTGTGGCCCTGCAAAGGACGAGCAATGACAGATGTAAAACCAAGTTGTTGTAAGAGCTGCTCCAACAGAAGAAGGGCTGAGCGCTGCGTTCTACGGAGCCAGGCTGGCGGCCGCAGCCGGCCCACTGCACCTTCTTTCCTGAGTGGAAGAGAAGCTGGGGGAAGAAGGGAGGAGAAGGAAGTGAAGTCATTCTGACGGAGGCCTTTGAGGCAGAGCTGGAGGCCCTTATTCCTGGGCTGAGGGGCAGCTGTGTCCAGAGCCTGTCCTGCCCACACTGTCAGAGACCACGAGGCAACCAGGAGCCCTTGCCACATGGCCCACCCCAGGGAACAAGCCTGTGCCATCCTCCTGTTCTGCTCTCCCTCCCTGGACTTCCACTCACCGTGTGAATCCATGCTTGGAGACCTGGGAATGTTTCCATGCAAAGGAAGAGGCTGGCAGCACACGAAGAATATTGCCACAGTGGCGGTTTTATTAAATCTTTAGTGGAAAAACATAGTTAAGAGGTGGGGCCTTCCCCGACACCCGTCTCTGAGTCACCAATTTGCTGGGCGTCTGAGCCCTTGGCATCCCAGTACCAACGCTTGAGCTAATGCTGTCACTCTTGCCATGACGGCACTCCCAAAGGTGCTGAAATGTCATTTGAAAACACAGCCCAGATCTTGAAACCAGACACCTTTGGTGGAGAAACCCCTCGGGTAGAAATTCTGAGCGTGACACAAGGCGAAGCAGAGACCTGGATGCACTGATGCACGGTGCGGTGAGACGTGAGTCCAGTAGGAGCTGGGACGATGGTGACAGATGCGCCCCGGGAGATGGGGAACTCCAATTCCTGTGCCCTCAAGTTCCGCAGGCTGGCCCCAGATCTTTCCTGTACAGACCCACCTCTACAGTGACTTTGAGCTGAAAAATCTGGGATCCTAGATGAGACAGCCATTGAGGCGGGCCAAGGCGCAGGGAGGAGACCCAGCAGACGAGAGCGTCAGGCCTTTGACTGGTGCAAGCCTCCTCTCTCAAAACAAGGCCAAGAGTATTTCCCAGTTCCTATTGATTTACCAGTACCATCTGACGTTTATTAGGCATTACAAATACACCAGACCCGTACTGTCCAATATGGTGGGTACCAGCCACACATGGCTATTCAGCACGTCCATTGTGACTTATTCAGTTGAGATGTGCTCTATGTATAAAGCACACACCAGATCCTGAGGACTTTGTTTAAAAAAAAGTGAAATACTTCATTAATAATTTTTATATTGATTGTATGATAGAATGACAATATTTTGGATATACAAAGTTAAATGAAACATTATTAAAATTAATTGCATGTATTTTTTTTTAGAATTTTTTAATGTGGCTACTAGAAAATTTAAAATTTCATCTGTGGCCTGCATGAGATTTCCATTGGACAGGACTGTGTACTGAGCACTTTTTGTATTCTCATCTCATTTAATCTTTTTTTTCATATCAGAGCTAAAGGTGTTTTCATTCTTTCCCTTTCTCAAGGCATCAACACAGTCAGAAGTTTGTAAATTATCTCTATCTATCTTGCTACATTCAGTGTAGTACAAAGCAGATGAGGCGATCTTTCCTCTTTAGCACTTAGTGTGAAACATGTACAGACTTACTGCAGCTGAACTAATATTTAACACACATCTACAGTATTTGCTGTTTTTGCTTTTTTTCTTTTCACCTTTAAGGGGGTCATTTAGTCTTCAAACAACGTCCCTGAGGCTGCTTGCATTTTATAGATGGGCCCTTCACAAGGCCGCATGACGCCCCTCTCCCCTCTGACTCCTCTCCCTGCTCCAGCCCCTTCACGCCCTCACTCCGCACCAGCCACAGGCTCCTCCATGTTCTCAGACCAGGCCCTGCGCACTCTGCCTTCAGAGCTTCTCCAGCCGTCCTCTCTACGTGGAACACTCTTCCTTCAGACAGCTGCCGGCAAATCCTTGACACTACCCAAATGAGATTATATTTCAGCAGAATTTTCATTACTGACCCCCATTTCCTTCAAATTTTGCTCAATGTCATCTTCGTGAAATGTATCTTGCCCATCTAACCTTCGTACCCTCATTTTCTTCCTGCTCTTCTTTATCATCTTTACTAGCATTTGCCATCTTCTGCTTGTTATGCAGTTTACTCACTTGATATGTATATTGTTGAATTTGAGTCTCCTCATGAAAAAATGCTGGATCTCCAAGGCCAGGGACCTTGGTTGGTTTTGTTCCTAGCTATAACCCAACCCCTTAGGACAGTACTTAGCACAGAGTAGGGCCAACTTCTGTTTGTGGAGCAGGAGGGTCAGACACAGAGGCAATGGAAGATCAGCAATTCCTCTAGGAAGAAAACATTGCTATTTCTTCAACTGAGAGTTCTGAGCCCTTGCTGTGGGCCAGGACTGTGCAGCTGTGGCGAACACGGCAGCAAAGCCATCGCTCAAATAGGGGTTACACTTCAGCAGAATTCTAGTTCACGATCCCAAGCTTCTAACATCTACATTCTATCCCATGACCTATGGAGTCCAGAGCACTTTAAGTTTGACCTTGAAAATTAAGTATGAAGAGATGCCAGGCAAGGACACTCCTGAAAGAAGGATTAGCATGTTCAAAGGTGCCCACATCAAAAAGTACAACGCCTATGTTCAGGGGGTAGCTAGAACTTCTTTATGGTTAACACTTTTGATGAGTAAAGAGGAATGGCAAAAAACCAGCCTTGCAAAGTAGCCCAAATCAAATTGTGGAGAGTCTTGAGGGCCAAGCTAGGGAGTTGAGACTTGTCCACCAGCAAAAGGCAGGCATTTAAAATTTTAACCCAAGTTGAAAGTAATAGAGGAACTAGTTCATGTGAAAGAGGAAGAGGGCTCCACTTGAAGGCATGAGGTGTGGAAGGGTAAACAGTACAACAGAATACAAGAGTGGAAGGGACAGAAACTGAAGGATCCCGAGTGGGAGCTGCAGAAAGGGTCCTGGATGGCTTTGATGTCTGCAGCCTGGGAAGCGGTGGACGGAAGGTCATTACCTGGGATGGAGAATATGGAGGAGCACAGAGAATGAGTCTAATTGAGGACCTTTTGTGTTTGAGATTTCCCTGGACCCCCTGGCAGAAGTGAGAAGAGACAATGCTGACAGATCAGGCCTTGGAATCCACATTTTAAGCCATGCATGTAGATGAGAGCCCCAGAGACAAGCTGTAGAGAAGTGGCAGAGGGCAGAAACCTGGGGGATATCAATGTCGAGGTGTGCGTGAAAGAAATCGGGCCAGTGAGAGACGAGAAGGAAGAGTGAGAGGAGAAAACCCAAATGAGCGTGATGACACAGAAGTGGATGGGAGAAGAGCTTCCAAAGGGAGGTGTACAAAGAACGAATTTTCCCATGGGACCATGTTAGTTTCTGGACAGTCCAGGGAAGCCTATTATCTGAGTCAGGGAGGAAACACACGGCATACGCAAAGTGGGTCATTTAGGAGGGTTAACCAAGCGATTCGGTACTTACAAAGACCTGGGCGAGGCGTAGGGGATAGTGCGGTAATTTGGAGGATAATCATGGGAGGCCCGAATAAAAGCGACTGACTTTGTTGACTAGGAGAGTTTCACCAAATTTTACGAGGGCAGTTCCAGGGGGGCATGAACGTAGATGTCGGCGTACAGAGAGTTGAGGAGCAAATGGGAATCAAGAAAACACGTAGAATACAGCCAGCTCCAACAAGAATAGGGGCGGCGCTGGGAAGGATAAAGCAGAGCGGCTTGAGGAGGAGGCAGGGTCAGGGGCTTGTCTTAGGATGGCGAAGGCTCGCTGGTGTTAGCACAAGTGTGAGAAGCGTATGATGAGGAAAAGATTAATGACTGAAGAGGAGAAAGAAAAATGAACAGTGTGAGGTCCGGGAAGAAGGTATGAAGAGCACGCCATCGCTAGATGTAGAAGTACACAGTGGCGGTGTGCAAGTTTTCCCAGAGGCTGCAGCAGTAGATAATTTGGGCAAAATTATCTCCACTCGACCAAAAAAGGAGTAGGCTCTTGAAGTTAAGATGCTTTTCAGAAGCCCCAGGGCACTCCCTCTCACATCTCGTTGGCTAGAACTGGTCTCAAGCCCTCTTGTGAGCCATTGTAAAAGTGTTGGGATTATCACGATTTCTCAGAGCAATCTGGATTTACCCCTGAACTGGACATAGGGTCACCTCCTCTAATGGGCATTTACCTGAAGAAGCTGGAGTTCACCAGGAAAGCAGCAGTGTCAGCTACAGGAAATAACTCTTTCAGTGAGGGATTCAGTGTTATTTAATAACACATCTGAATTCTGCTTGAAATCATCTCTTTTTGTTTTTAAGTATGCTTTTTGGTGAGGAAGATTGGCCCTCAGCTAGCATCTGTTGCCAATCTTCCTCTTTGTTTTTTTCTCCCCAAAGCCCCAGTACCTAGTCATATATCCCAGTTATAGGCCTTTCTAATTCTTCTACATGGGATGCCACCACAGCTTGGCTTGATGAGCAGTGTGTAGCTCCACTCCCAGGATCTGAACTGGCGAACCCCAGGCACCAAAGTGGAGCACGCCAACTTAACGTCGCGGTCACGGGCCAGCCCCGGAAATCATCCTGAGTATCACAGTGGGGTGCAGCCCACACTTTGGGGAATTAGCAGATGACCCATAAAACACAGCTTTGGTTGTCTCTAAAAGAAGGAGGATTTGTGATCGTAAATCAGATGGAAATAGAAGTGGGGCTGAGGCCGCGCTAGGGGCTGGATGGGTCAGGACGTAGTGTAGAGTTGGGACACCCTGACCAGAAGATAGTTTCCTAGCCAGCACAACAACTCAAGACCTTTCAGCCACCTGCCCTCATCTTGCTATGAATCTTCTTCGCACAGGAAACCATCTTCAGGATGGTGAGAATTTGAAAAACTTGTTGCCAGTAAGGTATCAACAGCCAAAGCAACCTAAAGTAAAATCTTTCTTAGGGACATTTACACTTACGTGGGAAAAAATACCTCAATGCGAAGGAACAGTCGTGTTAATGGGGAAATTTAAGCATGGGGCATAGCTGACATCTTCTCAAATTGTACCTCACAGGTACACCCACTATCTGAGAGGAATGCTTGCCAAGCAAGTATAACATGCAGTCTGCTCTCTGTATCCGCGGGTTCCACATCCACTGATGCAAGCAACTGTGTGGAACCTGTGGATATGGAGGGTTGAGTAAGGGACTTGAGCACCTGCGGATTTGGGTATCTGTGGGGAAAGATGTGGGGTGGATGGCATGTGATGTCCTGGAACCAAAATCCCACAGATATCCAAGGACAACTATATATGCAATATATACAATGATTATGAAGTAATGAGATTAAAATTCATTTGGGCCTTTCAGAATCCATCTCATTGCGTTTTAGTTAGGGTGCCATATGTCACAGTTTGCCCAGAATAGTGACAGTTTACCTATTCAATTATTATTAATTATTAATAATTATTAACACCACCCCCTCCTTTCACTCTAAAAATTAAATTAAATGATTATCTTAACTATATTAATGCATGTATCAGCACTATTAGATATATGTGTATATGTATACACAAGACATATATGTACAAGAGAGAGACACTCTACACCTTACAAATGAGTGGTCTTCAAGCTCAGCAAGTATGTGTTTGGAGCTCGGAATGCATTTTCCAAGAAATAATAGTTGTTGAGTTCTTGGGGCCTTTTAGAAAGCCATGTTGTGACTGGGGATCCCCACTCTTCTCTCTTCCACCCTGCTCCACCCAAAAAGGCAGATCTGAGTGGTCTGCACTGACTGTCACCTTGGCCTTTGGCTTCTGGGTAGGTTCACCCAATGGGGAAGGAGAGAGTGAGGTGGATGCATTGATTCCCCTGTCTCCCTGTCCCAGTAGAAAAGCTAGCGGTGTCTCTCTGTAGAAGGGGCTTGGCTGGTGGCTCTCCCCACAAGGAATTCTCTCTCCAAGTCTTGGTAACTACTCCCTTTGCCTCTTCTGGCTGAGGGGTGGCACCTAAGCTTTCCCCCTGTCATTCTCCAGGTTCCTGCACTACGCTTTGTGATTTCTCTATAGCATTCCCACATCTTTGTAAACAATCCTCGCATTAAACTCTCCTTAATTACCCAACTTGAGTGCCATGTGTTTCCTCCCTGACTCATATAAGATCCTTTTGCGGACTGCTCCAAAAACCAAGTAGCATGTGATGCATCATCTTATGGGAAAACACATTCCAAGGAGCAAGTCAGATTGCCGGGAAACTATTCTCTCCTAACGTTGCCCCAGCAGGAGGAGGGCCTCCCACCCTTCTGTTGAGTAGATGGGGGTGAACTGTTTCAATCTCCAATCCCAAGGTTCCAGAAGTTCCATGGAACCAGATGGGAGCACTGTGAGGTCAAATTATGGTCAAAGGAAAGGGCTAGATCTTTCCAGTTATGTCCATCTACAAAGACTGAGCTCAACCAAGGGTTTATACATCAGAGGTGGCCTAAGTATATGTGAGCCTCTGTGAGTGAGAGATTAGCTCACTCATCACGTATTTGAGTGACTCCTATGCACCAGGCCTGTGCTTGGAGGACTTTACATCCAGAATTCTTTAATCCTCAAGACAGTCAAGAAGTATACATACTTCTTGGTTGCCATATATATAAACATACATGTATTTCTTGATATATGTGATATATACATATCCTATCAAACAATTATTCAAGCTAAACTCCCTTCCAAAACTGAGATTCAGGGAAGTTCAGTGGCTTACCTGTGAAGGCACGGTGGAAAGCCATGGTGGAAATCAGTGGCTCTTGTGCCAGACTCTTGAGATATCTATCCAACTGGTTGGTTATCCCTCTTCAGCGCATGAGCTGTTTGACATTTTCTGGTTGACAATGAACGTGGCTGCAAGAGCAATGAACTCTTCCCATCCAGGGGTAACACAAACGTGTTATAAAAGGAACAGGATCCAGGGGATTCTGTCATGCCCATTATAGGAGTAGTCACACTGACAAAGGTACACTGAGAGTCCCTGTGATAAAGAATGCTATTTTTGGCTGGCTGGAGAGAGCAGACCAAGATGGCCAGGGAACAACTGATACATTTATAAAGGAGGAAAATGAGCGAAGAAAAAGTGCTGTCACATTTGGTTCAATTTCAGCTCTGTCTTTTGGGAAACTCTGCACTTTCCTTTGCTGCAGATGGCTCAGAGGGATGTCACAGACCTTCAGGAGAAGCCATGAAGTGCGTGTGGGGGATGGACACACTTCAGGGTCTGGCCCCAGTCTCTTTCCTCCTTGGCTGTCTTGTCTATTTCATATGCCCTGAAGACTCTTGGGAGACCTGGAGAATTCCTCTTTCTCCCCAGCCCGGTTCCTGCGCCTCTCTCATGAACCACTGGTAAGCTCTCTGGGCCCAGGCGGACATCTTCGTAGACGCAGAAAGGGAGAAACCACTGTGTGTCGTCCTGTCTTCTCGCCCCATCTCATTCAACACCAAGGGCTGATCAACACAATGTTCTCCCAAGCTCCAATACTCTGAACATACCAGAAGGAATTAAGCCATGAAATACTATCCCTCTTGGATTCTCTTGCCCTCGTCTCACGGTTTGTGCAGTTTGGGCAGAACACACAGCACCGAGATGGCCGCCAGAACACTTGCAAATCCTGTTAGTGCTCCCGGGAGGCTCCCTGTGTTTGAGCCAAAAAATGACTCATGGATGATCGGTTTCATGGTGCTAAACCCCAATCCCATGACAGCATCATGCCTCATCGGCTTTGACATTCTCCTTTGTAACTGAATCTTTAAGAGAATTAGGTTTCTCTTACAACCACTCTCATGATGCACTACTGACTGCACTGTGTGATTTGCCAATCAGGGCCATTACTTTATAATCTGGATATTGTGCTGAAACCAAGAGACAAAATAGTGCTATGGATCATGGCACACTGTAGTTGGAAATCCTAGGAAGGTCTGATTGGGAACTCATTTGTTTTTACCATGTTAGGTTCCTTTTATAAGCAGAAAATTGTCCAAATGCTTCCCAACAGCCCCACATAGATGTTATCCATGTTTGTATTTATTTTAAAGATCTAAGAAAAATAATTAAATCAGTATTTTAGGAGGAAATTTATTGGTGAATTCTGTGGCTCACTCTGCAATTCTTTAGTTTCAAGTCAATGCTAGCCCAGCAATATTGACATTAAGAAAAGACTAATAATGATAACAAGATGATAATTACTTAATGTTTAGGGCATAATTTAAAAGTCCCCGTTCCAAGTATTGCATGTCTACTATCTTGTTTAATCCTTACAATGGTCTTATAAAATAGGACTACTATTATCCCCATTTTATTAATGAGGAAACTGGAATTTTAAGAAGTGAAGATAAATATTGAAGGTCACACAGCTAAGCGCGTCAAGGTCAAGATTCAAGTCAGCCTTCTCTGACACCAGAGCCCTGTTCTTAACCTCTAAACAAAATTGGAGGAGAGAGAAAGGAGATTTGATTTCCTCTTATCTCATTTTTTTGACTTACATCACTTTCCCCATTTTTCACCTTTCTGCAGGGTTTGGAAGGCCAAGGAGTCCAGCCGAAGCCCCAAAGCCATTTACCATTCGCTTGAGTCAGAGGCAGTTAACCTCAAAGGAACTGGGCAGGTTTATTTGAAGCTCTATTTGTTAAATCATAGTTTATCTCGGAAGAGAAAGATGATGATGCCAAAAAGAAAAAAAAAGATAACACCTAATATTCAGCCCAACATAAGCGATGTTGAAATCTCTGCAATTACACAAGGGCTCCCCATGTGTGGGATTTATTTATGCTTGGGGAATGGTGGTGCAGGGGTGTGTGTGTGTGTCTGTGTGTACGTGTGAGAGAGAGAGAGAGAGACTGAGTATAAGAGAGAGAGACGGAGAGACAGAGATGTTCAGTTTGTATTTTTGAGAGTTGAATCTATAGAATCAGACTTCCTATTCCAGACAAGTTCACAGTGAGATAAACTAGAGCTGGTATTTAAATGATATGTGTGTGCGTGTGTGTGTTGGGGATGGGGTCAGGATGAAGTGGAATATCGTTTCATTATAAGGAAGTTAGTGTAAATCTCTCAGATTTCCTCTAGTTTAAAATTTTCAGAAGGCTTGTAAGGCTTCACCTGCCAAGTGGAAATGAACGTGTTCATGCATTTGTTCATTAAGGTATGAGTTCATTCATTTCAACTACTTACTCATATTATTCACGTTTAAGAGAGTCTGAAATGACATATCACAAGTTGCGATACAAATTTTTTCCCAATTTTGTAGGAAAAAATAGTAATATAATTCAATATGATACTTTATAATATGTTAAATATCATATCATACTATATACTATTATATATATATTATATACTATGCCTACTATATATATATGTAGTATTTATTTCAATCTTACACACAAATATTAATAGTGAAATTATAGGTGATTTTAATTTCGTATTGTTTTGCTCATCCAAATTTTCTATGATAAAAATATATTACTTACATGTTTAGAAAACAAAAAGATAAGTTTTTTTAGAAAAAACACATAGCCTGTAAGTAAATCACCCTACTTCCCCTTTTCCCAAACGGAAAAGCCCGTTTCCAATTCTGATGGCATCAACCATGCTGGAGACATTCAGCCTGTGTGGACTTATAAACCCCTTTCTCTGCAAAATTCTCTCTTGTATCAAGTACTTTCAGAGTAGGTGGAGAAATGGACTCTGAGCTCTCTTACACACACACACACACCCCCTCACGCTCACACTGGAGAATGTGGAGAATGTGGTGGCTCACCCTGAGTGGCTCAATTTGACAGCTGTGACTTCCCATCACTCACTGTGGAAACGTGGCCAGAGGAGCCGTGACACGCCCACACGTTCCCGAGCACCCATCACCCTGTAGTATGGAGGAAAACAGCAGCAGGGCCCAGGCCACCTTGCTGAAACACTGAGCACACCTCTGAATGCAATCCAGCGCACGCAACCTTCACCTTGAGAAAGAAGAGCCCTAAGCTGCAAGGCAGCTGGTGCTGGTTTCTAGTGGATCAGGGCCATCAGATGCAGCTGCAATGCAGGAAAGAGTGGGGAGAGGTACTAATGGGGAAGCGTGTTTTCTTCAGGCGACCACTGGACAAAGTCCCTCCACGTGACCATGAGCGTCACAGCAGCTGGGCGGCCGGGTGTTTACGGGTTGGGTCAGCTGGCTTCTCACCAGAATGAGTGCCAAGACACCTGCCATCCTAAATTCAGGGCAGGGTTGAGACACATGTGCCCGCTGCTGGGACTAGCAGGATATCCCTCAGCTGTGCTATTAGGTTGGTTCCTCTTGTTAAAATAATTGGGAAATTTAAGAATCTTTTAATAATTCTTAATGAACTTTCAATATGTTGCAAGCATCAAAGCAACACCTGACCACTAAGGCAACTATTATGAGCCCAGAGCCAAAGATTATGCAAACATAAGAAATGATCTCGGCCTCTCCAAGAACTCAACAGGAGAAATAAGACTGAAGAACATGAAATAATCAGAAAATATCATAAGAGAGTATATAAACGTGTATATATAGGTAATAAGCATGAATTTTCCACACAGCACTTGAATATAAGAGATGTACGATTTTCTTATTCTTCCAGAGCAGATCAGTCTGGGTCCAGGTCCTTATGTGACTAGCAGAACATCTGATATGAGTGTTTGTGGACTCCCTTCTTTCTTCCCTCACATTGGAGAAGAATTCCTGGTCCTCTGACCTTTAGTCTATGAGAGACTGGGTTCTCTCTCCCCTTCTGCTTCTAAGCCTGCAGTTGAGCAGGCCCTGCCTTCATTGTGAGTCAGTCATGAGCAGACGCAGGATAGACCAAAAAATACAGCGCTTGTCCAGGTGTGGTGCTGAGCCCCAGGCTGGCAACGGGAGACTCTCCCTTCCCTTTCAAGGCCTCGATGTTGGAGATCAGTCTCCAGGGAGCCACTCGACTTTTCCTCTGAGGCCCTGCTGCTCCCCAGGCTGTGTGGGGTGAGCAAGGGCCTTTGACATGCCTAGTCAGAGTGAAACAAGGCGTAACATTATATGTGAAAAAAAGGCAAAAATTAATATCTAATAGATTATACCCATAAGCTTATGTCTTTGTGGTACTGGGTGACAGTACCCTGCAAAGCACAAGGTCTTACTTAAGAAGATAAATGATTTCCCTACACGAAGCCAGACTGAACAGAATGGAATTAACCAAATGCTTTTCCCAGGGTCGCCCTAAACTATGCTAGTCATATCACATGCTTGGCTGGAAAGCTCAGGCTGGCCTGGACAACGCACCAGAAAGTGCTTTGAACTTCCCCTTGCCTAACGGGAAATGCCTCTTGGCCTCCGAGATCTTTTTGGAGGCCAGAGCACACATCTTCAGATTGTAGCCACTCCTTTTCTCTCTCTCCCCACCCCTCTACTTCAATCACATTTTTGTGTTGGATCTTTCTTCTAAAGATAGGGATGGAGTAATATTGTACTTTGAGGCCATTTCAAAAATTGCCTCCAACACTTAACTCTCTGGAATTCTTTTCTTCCAAGTCCTTGGTTTCTTGTATTCCTTTGTCCAAGGCGTGATCTATCTGGCAGATCTTTTGTGTACATCCTCCTGGGAGATAGGGCGGTGGTGAGTCTAGCTTCAGACAGACCTGGAACTGAGCACAAATTCCAGTTCCAATTCTTACTTCCTGTGAGACGTTGGGCAATTTCTTAATTCCTCAGAAACCATTTCCTCGGCTATCAATGCTAATTCTTCCCTCTGAGCGCGGCTGTGAGGACTGAACGAGGTACTGGGTGAACGCATCACTCATTCCCCCTTCCCTGATGGTGCAAGGGATGTTGTATGAAATGCTTCCTCGTGTTTGAGTGGATGGACGTGACCAGGCAATTCGCTGCATCCCACTCATTCTTATTACAGACTCTTGGGGCAGAGAAAAGACTCTATTTGAGAGTATTGTTCAACTTTCTGTGGATGATGGAATCTTCCCTCTCTCACCTCTGAATTCCTCTCAGACAAGCTCAGATTTTAGAAATATAGTTTTATTATGATGCTCCTCTAATTACTTAATATTCTCAGGCTTAGCGATTCAATCTTTAGGAAGTTACCACCACCTGCAAGATATCATTTGGCAATGTGGGCAGTATCCTGCCATCAATTAGCGGTAAGTGGTTAGATTTCCTAAATACATGATGGTCAACCAAGGTAAAGTTCTTCCACACAAATGAGACATCTCAAATTCTCCTATCTTTGGGCAAAGAGAGAAGTCTTCAAGTATATCATACTGTTGGTACTCCTGCCTCTGTCCCTTTGAGAGCAGAATAAGTAGGGGACGTCTGTAAAGTGTTGGGTGGCCATCTCAGTTATTGAGGTCTAAATCATGGAGATGCTGCATGGCTGTCTGTGATAGATTTCATAGAGCCACAAAGCCTTTGCGTCTCTTCTTATTGAGAGGAGGAGTCTGTTTCCCCATCTTTTCATTACAGGCTGGATTTGTGACTTGCTTTGACCAATAGAATGTTGTAGAATTGATGTCTTATAGATTCTGGAGCCTAGGCCTAGAGAGACCTTGTAGCCTCTGCTCTTGCCATCTTGGAATGTTACCTTGAAACTGATCTAGCCTCCCGGAGGATGAGAGGCCACATGGAGGAGAACCCAGGTACCCAAGTTGAAAGCCAGCATTATCTGCCAGTCATGTGAGTGAGGCCATCTTGCATCCTGGCCCAGATGACCCTGCAGATGTAGCTACATGAGTGACCCCAGGAGAAACCAGCAGAGGAACTGTATTGCCAAACACAGCATCTTGAAAAATAACATTTCATTGTCATCTTAAACACTAACTTTGGGGGTGGTTTGCAACACATAAAAGGAAGACACATAAAAAACAGAAACAATGTTGAAAAGGAGAATTTTCCATGAGAATCCAATTCTCCAACTTCCATCCCCGTGTCTTAAGAATAAAGGAAAAGCAAGTCTCAGACATACGTAGGTTAGGCCTCCACCCACAGGGTGGGATTTGGAGCCAGAAACAAAACCTGCCTCCAATTAACATGGCTAACTTGGCTTCATACCTTAAATGCCCACTTTCAACTCTTCTAAGTTCAGGATTGTGCATGCAAATAGGTCAACAGGATGAGAAGGTAACATATTAATTTCTTAAAGGTAATTTACACCTTAGTTAACAGCTTTTTGTTTAAGAAACAAATTTTTGAGCTCTGGGTTAACAAAGGATACAAAGATTAAAATAACAATTACAACAACAATAATAATAATAGCACTCTAATGACACTGGTAGTGTGCAATATATTAGGGAAGAGATACGTAAGCTATTTGTACCTTTGTCATGGCACTGGGAGAGATATGGGAGTTTGCAGCAAAAAGAAACTGCTTTTGATTGGGGAAATTAGGGAATGATTCACAGAAGGGTAAGATTTAAGAAGACAGAGATAACCCATGTAGGGTATACATTCAAAGGAAGTGAAATCAGGATCTCAAAGAGATATCTGCACTCTCGTGTTCATTGCATCATTATTCACAATAGCCAAGATATGGAAACAACCCAAATGTCCATCAATGGATGAATGGATAAAGAACATGTGGTATGTATAGTGGAATATCATTCGGCCATGAGAAAGAGGGAAATGCTGCCATTGCAATAACATTGATGGACCTTGAGGTCATCATGCTAAGTGAAATAAGCCAGACAGAGAAAGACAAATATTGTATACTATCACTTATATCTGGAATCTAGAAAAGTTGAACTCGTGGAAACAGATAGTAGAATGGTGGGTATGAGGTGTTGGACAGTGGGGGAAATGGGGAGATCTTGGTCAAAGGATGCAAACTTCCAGTTATAAGATGAATAAGTTCTGGAGATCTGCAATACAACATGGCGATTACAGTTAATAATATTGTATTAAATACTTGAAAGTTGCTAAGAGAGTAAATCTTAAATGTTCTCACCACAAAAAAGAAACGGCAATTATGTGAGGTGTTGGAGGTGTTAGCTCTGTAGGGTAATCATTTCAAAGTATCTAAACATATCAAATCAATATGTTATATATCTTAAACTTATACCATGTTATATGTCAATTGTATCTCAACAGAACTGGGAAAAAAAGAGAGAACCCATGTAGTTTATACAATTAAATATATAAATTAAACATAGATGTAATAATGTGAATATATATGTAATTTTATATATAATTACATATACATAATATTGTGTATATTATTATATCCATGTAACAATAAACACTCATTGTGTATAATAACAATGTGTGTGTGTGTGTGTGTATCCACTTCCATACAGCAGAGGCCAGAGATAAGCAGCATTAGACAATTTTATTGACAAGGAAAGACCTGAGCACGTGGCTTGTCTCTGAGGAGTCAGGCCCAACTGTAGAGCCGAGGAGGGTGTCCCAGGCTGCTAGACAGCATCACAGGAACCGTCAGGGAGGGAATGAGTTTGGGAGAAGCAAGTGGCATGTGAAAGGGGGTTACATAGAGGCCCAGCACATGGCATGAGTCTGGTTCAGAGCAAGTGCTTAATATGGTATCTGCTTAACTGAGTTTGATGAAACGCAATACAAGAGCTTCCCCAACCAGCAAGTGGAGCTATCATCACCCACTATCAGACCCTCGGACAACTTACAGTTTCCCTGCTCCTTGTTTCTTCTGCTTTTCACACTCCTGAGGTCTTCTGTTTTTTGCTCTTTCTTCTATGGCACTGTCATCTTGCCCTCTGCACCAGCTCAATACAACACAAAGAACCATAGATAATCAGCTAGTCTAGGTTCCTCTAACTCAACTAACAATGATAAATAAATAAATACACACACACACACATATCGTTGGCAAAATTAGGGTGGCCATTTTTTATCTGTGAGAATATTCTTAAACTTTTTATCCCATTCCAGCCCTCCCCGCCAATCAAGTGTTTCTTGAAGCAAAGTGGTTCTCAACTGGGGGGGCCATTTTGCCTTCCAGGCAACATTTGGCAACATCTGGAGGATTTTTGATTGTCACAACTGAGAGGGTGCTATAGACATCCAGGAGGTAGAGGCCAGGGATGCTGCTAAACATCCCACAATACACAGGACAGTCCCCGCAACAAAGAATTATGTTTTAACCCAACTCTTATCCCATATGTACTTTTTTTAATAATCTGTTTTTAGAACAAATTTAGAGTTACATAAAATAACGAAGATAGTATAGGGAGTTCGCATATATCCCACACTCAGTTTCCCCATTAACAGCTTTCGTTAGCATGGTACATTTATTAGAATTAATGAGTTAATATTGATACATTACTATTAACTAGAGTCCATACTTGATTCAGATTTCCTTACTTTTTACCTAGTGTCCTTTTTCTGTTCCATGATGGCGTCTAGTCTACCACCTTCCATTTAGTCATCATGTCTTCCTGTTATTCTTTAATTCCTCTTGGCTGTGCTAGTTTCTCAGACTTTTCTTGGTTTTAATGACCTGGACAGTTTTAAGGAGTGCTCATCAGGTGTTTTGTCTAATGTTCCTCAACTAGGATTTGTCTGATGTTTTTCTCATGATTAGTCTGGGGTTAGGGATTCTTGAAGGCAAGAACACAGAGATAAAGTGCCATTTTCATCACATCATATCAAGGGTGCATACTGTCAACATGAGTTGTCCCTGCTGATGTTGACCTTGATCACCTGGTGGAGGTAGTGCTTCTCAAGTTTCTCCCTTTTTCCCCTCCATCTTCCACACTATCCCCTCTGAAGGAAGTCGCTATGGGGAGCCCACACTCACAAAGTCAGGAGTCATGCTCCACCTCCCCAGTGGTGGAATATCCACGTCAGTTATTTAGAATGCTTCTGCATGTGAAACTTGTCTGTTCTTCGTCATTTATTTATTCAATCATTTATTTGTATCAGTATGGGCTCACGGATATTTATTTTATGTTTTGGATTATAACCCTACACAGTCATGTGCCACATAATGATGTTTCAGTAAACAGAAGACCACATACATGGCAGTGGTCACATAAGAGTAGTACCACATAGCCTAGGTGTGTAGTAGGCTAGACCATCTAGGTCTGCGTAAGCACACTCCGTGATATTTGCATACGATGAAATCACTTAGCAATGCATTTCTCAGAACGTATCCCCATTGTTAAGCAACACATGACTGTATTATTTTATTTATTTTCTTGCTCAAATTTTTCCAGTTTTGGCCATTGGGAGCTCTTTCAGTTGGCTCCTGGGTCCCTTTGACAGACCCCCAGTATTACGTTGTTTCGTTTTGTTTTGTTTGAGTGCTTCCATATTTTCTGGCACTAAAAGACTCTCCAGGTTCATCTCACACATTTCCTGCCCCAGTCCTAGGATCAACCATTTATCAAAGAAGTCTGCTTCTTTTTATTGGAGAATGGTAATAGAAACCCACATCCAGGTATTAGATGTGCTTGTTGCTACTGGGGCCATATTTACTTTTCATTTTAAAAAATCCTAAGTGTACAGTATACTTTGAGATATTAGCTAGTTATAGTAGTACATATATATAATCTATAAATACATAAATATAAATATACATGTTCCTTTTTGTGTGTGTGTGAAGAAGATTGGCCCTGAGCTAAGATCTGTTGCCAATCTCCCTCTTTTTGCTAGAGGAAAACTGTTGCTGAGCTAATATCTGTGCCAATCTTCCTCTGTTTTGTATGTGGGACCCCGCCACAGCATGGCTTGACAAGTGGTGCTAGGTCCATGACCAGGATCCAACCTGTGAACCTCAGGCCACCCAAGCAGAGTGCACAAACTTAACCACTATGCCACCAGGCCAGGCCTATGTGTTCCATTTTTTTAACCCATGCATAACGACAAAATGCCTGGTGACCACTGGCCTCAAATATTGTTGTTAAGGAGACCCAGCTCTAACACATCCTAGTCTCTGTGACCTGCAGTTCTGATTTCATCTTCCTGAGACGGAGAATCTGTCGCCCCAGAGCTGGGCAGCCACTTCTCAGCCAAGGGTGGTAAGACATGGCTTCCACAGGCTCACCCCTCTGACTCAGAGGCAGGTCCCAAGAAGGAGTTGGTGCTGTGAACTGAGCAGCCTCCCCGGGAGATGCCCACTGAAGAGGGACCTGAAGGCAATGTGGTCACAGAGACAGGGGCAAGAGGAAGTGAGGGGTGCTGAGTGGGTGGAGTTAAGCCAACACTGACATGGAGCAGGGCAGGCTCTCAGATTCCTCCCTGGCCACACACCTGGTTCCGCTGTCACCTTGGGCTGCCATCTCCTGGAAAAGGTGCCCCCTTTCACCAGGAACAAGAAAGGAGAAACAGGATAGGCCAGTGCCTCTCTGGCCTGAAAACAGGAAAGAAACTCTACACACCCAAAGCATTCTCTATGCTGCGAAGAGTACCTTGTATACATGTCAGCACAGGAACACAGAACATTACAGAAACATAAGGAGGCCGGCCGCGGATGGGTCCATCTACTCACTGCCCTCCCTCCAGGGCTCTCCGGGAGCTTTGTGCATCATCTCCTTTGTCTTTTAAGTGGTCGGTTGGAGAAAGGTAAATGCTGGGCCTCTGTTTCTCCTCTTAAAAAAATGCCCCGGAAAGCAAACTGTCTTATTCTTGCAGAGAACTTTCCCAGGAACCCCGTTGCTACTGCTGGCTGCAAATATGGCAAACTATAGCTACTGACTAAGGCAGGCGTTGGACCTTGGTTTTCCAGGTCAAACCGTAAATTCCTTGGGATATTGGCAGTGATTTTGGTGGAGGCCATGCTAACTAAATGGACTGGGTGGGAGAGTCCAGAAGATTTTGTCCTGGGTAGGGCAGGATTGGGTTACCCTGGAGAGCAGCCTACAGCCTGGGAAGTGACCTAGACTCTTTCAACTTTCCCAATAGAGGGAAGAAACAACATTACTTATAACATCTGGAAAATGTAAGGTGTCACCATCTGAGATGTCTCCTCAGGTCTGCGAAGAGGTGCCCCTGAATGCCTGGCCATCTGAGTCCTGACCAGGAGGGGCCAGACGGGAGCTGGAACTTGCCTTCCACTCCTTCCTCTCCCTGCCCCTGGCCTTGCGAGGAAGCCCTCGGTCTCCCAGGTTTGCATCTCAGCAGCTGGAATGCCAGCTGACAGGACTCCCTGCGCAGCTGCGCCAGCCCCCAGCCTCCCCGTCCTCCTCACAAAACACTCACTGGCCACAGCCTGGCCGGGGAACAAACGCACGTCTGTCAGGGAATCCACAAGCCTTCGGTCTGGGGTTAAAAACGTAGAAAATCATAGTATCAGTTATCAGTGTTGTAGCTCTAATGTTACCCTGGTCAAATCACTGCTGATTAAAACCAGCCCTGTTAATAAACCACAGGCTTTCTTTCCCCTCAAATGTCTATAACCACTCTCTTCAACCCCTATTAAAAGGCAAAACCCAAAGAAAAACACAGGTTTGGAGCCAAGTGCTGTTTATTCCCCAGAGAAGAAGTGAACAAGAAAGAAATGGTTCTTTCTCTCTCACCTTTCCCCCACTTAATGGAGTCAACCTTTTTCATAACTGAAGGGAGAAATCAATCAAAACAGACGGCGTTCTCATCGGTCCGCAGCGGCAGACCGGCTGCCCGAGCCCTCCTCCGCCTCCTAGGGCGAACGCGTTTGCCAGCAATTCCCCGCGTCTGACTCACATCCTTATTACCTCCTTCTCCTCTTGCTTTCCCCTTAAGGGACTGATTTTTCCTCCCATCTAAGCCAAAAAGAATTTCTCTGGATTAAGGAGACTGATGAAAGCATTTTTAATATTTGAGTTCAGGTTTTCAAGCTCCACGAAACCGACACTTCCCGTTGCCTGCTTTGTCTCCCCCCCAACCCCACCCCCCACCCTTGTCAGTAGTTTTCCTCCTTCATTTGCTCTACAGAAACCAGCCAAAAACCTTCTCCTGAGGGGTCTCTGGCCCCCTGGCAGCTTCCCCTGCAGAACTGCCTGCTCTCCGCAGCAGCCTTTGCTCTGTGGGCCCCAGATGCAGGATGTAACATCTTTCAAATATCTTTCAGAAAAGGGGGTGGGGGAGACTTATGTGACATCTTTCATGTTGATGCCATATGACTTTCAAGTAAAGACCAGTTTGACAACGTGCTGAACGGCTCGGAGGGGAAAGTGTTCCAAGCCTGGAGGGGAAAGTTTTAACAATTCATTCCAGCGAAAACTGGAACCTTCCCCACCCGCCCTGCCTTTGACTAATATAGGAGGTGGAAAGGACGGAAGCAGTGTCTTCCCAGGGCATGAAGATAATGGTCTTTGTTCTTTGTTCTTCCCGCATTTGCATCACTGTTACAACATTGCTTTCCCTCGCTCCTCAAATTAATGGTAGCTTTGCCAACTTTACCTTAAATTCCAGGAACCTTGAAATTACCACGTGTAAACAAGCCTTCGAGGAGTAACCTTGCCAGGAGCTGCTCAGATCCAATTCAATTAATGGGTTCTGGGGAGGCAAGGGATATAGTTTTTTAAAAAAATTAGTACTGATTCGGCCACCCTGCTACTGTTCTGAGCTTGGGGTCTGAGATCTGATTGCTCCCCTGGCAGCTACACCACACCAGGCGACTGTTTCGCCTTCTTGCAGATCCAAAAGGGCCCCTGCCTTCAAGCCAAAGCATCATTTTAAAACAGTAAAAACCATCTGCCACCAAATGCCTCCCTCTGACATTTTCCATCCCTTTCATATCCAATGGCATCAACCATCCACAGGACAATTGTTTTCAGATGATGGCAACGTACTAAATGACACGCTAAATGACAGATTGGTGTGTGTGTACACTTTATGACCACCTCTATACCATTCTTTGTAAGAGGGCATGACAAATGTCATCTCAAGGTACAACACTCTGAAGAGATTGGTTGACACAGAAAACCAAATGGGTGCAATGAGCCATGCAAAGAAATTGTCCCTCTAACGGAGGAGAGAGGAACTCTTTTTGTCTAGACGAGCAGATTTTAGAGTATGAGTTCCTTATGTTTTTTCCGTGGGTGTGCTCCAACCACTTTAGTTCCTATGACATTAATGACAGCTAATGTTTCCATTTTAAATATGATGTTTTTTAGCAACAAGAACAACCAAAATATCATCTCATTGGTGTTTCTCCAGAAGACTAGGAAAACTAATATACTTTGTGCCAGGAACTGCTTTCTCAAAAATTATTGTGTTTAATCTTGACGATAGTCTCATGACGTAGGTATTATAAATGAAATGGGGCCCAGAGATATTGTGTCACTTGCCCAACATCATTCATCATCATCACCATGATTGTCATCATCATTACCATATCTCCTTTTTATTTGGCACCAACTTAAGGCTAGTGGCTATTTGAAGTATTTTGTAAGCATAATTTCTAATCCTATCCTACCTATACTAGGTATTTTGTACATCACTTCACAAATGAGTAAGTTGAAGCTCAAAGATTGATCAGCTTTCTCCCAGCAACACAGTTAATAAGCGGCAGACTTGAGATTCACATCCACGTCAATGACCTCTGAGGCTCATGATGTGTCGTTGATTTTAAAATATATCTACAAATTCTTTGGTAATCCTCCCATCAAAAGGTGGACACTAATTTTTCTGCCCTTAAAAGGAGGTTTACTTAGTGATTCACTTCCAGTGAAAAAAATATGGTGGAAGGAAGGTGTGTGACTTTCAAAATTAGGTCAAGGCATTGTGGCTTCCTTCTTGCTCTCCCTCACTTCTCAGTTCACTCTGGGGGAAGCCAGCTGCCGTATGATGAGGACACTGAAGCAGCCCCACGGAGAGGCCCATGTGGCGAGAAGCTGAGGCCTCTTGCAACAGCCATGTGATGGAGCCATCTTGAAAGCACATCTCACAGCCCCAGTCAAGCCTTCAGATGGTTGTGGCCCCAGCTGACATGGTGACTACAACCTCGTTAGAGATCCTGAGCCACAGCAACCCAGCTCAGCCACTCTTGAATTCTGTAAGATAATTCTGTGAGGAACTGTGAGATAATAACTATTTCTTGTTTTAATCTCCTAAATTCTGCAGTAATTTGTTATACAGAAATAGATAACTAATGCACGTGGTTCTGTCCTGAATCATATTACCTCAAAAGCAATTCCATTTGCTCTCGTGTGTCCAGTGGCATACAAAATTAAGTGGGACAAGGAAATAAAAGCCCCTTTCCATGCCTTTCTAGACTTGGCACGTTTAGAAACATGTACCAAGTGCCCAGAAACTACACGACCGGTCACCATGCCTGTACAGAGAATCACGAAAGCTGGAGTTGACTGTATGTGGTTGAACCCAGTTTCCCCTGGTCCAAACCAAAGGCACAAAGCAGCGTTGGCTTTTTAAGTTGAAGTTTCAACCTTCTGAAGTCTCCAAAGAATGGAGTGGAAGGTCTCATTCCACTAATCCCGTGATGTTACGATGAGACCCTTTGTCCTGGGCTGGCACCACTTAACCGAGAAGCTTCGAGACCGACCACTGAAATCCCCCAGAGCCATTTTGGATTGACAGAAAATTTCCTCCAGATATTTCGCCTGGGGGGGTGACCCCAGCATGTCTCTCAAACTCCCAAAGAAACTTGGGGGTATTTAAACATCCCACACTCAGGACTGAATGTCTCAGTGTTACTTTTGCTGCTTTGGTGCTTGGCCAAGCCCTTGATAAAAACACTTGAGACAGCCTGAGAAATGTACACGCTACCACAGACACAGAATCCAAAATGGCACAGCCGAAAAGTTCAAAGAGCCTGGACAAGTTCCTAAACTTTATCAGAATTTCTGAGACATGCAAGCTCATTTTTCCTGTCACTGCTTTTCCAGGGCTTAGAAGTTCTTGCACGGAAGATTAAAAATGTGGAGGTTTTGCCTCTTTATAGCACTGCAAATAAAATATCCCCAAGAGAAGGTCTCCTTGATGAAGAAACACATGACTTTCATTTGCCTGGCTCTGCAAAAGTGCTTTCAAAGTAATCCAGGCGAAGGCTCCCCGGCCCACGGCTGCAGGCTGCCTGCTCTCCAGTCCCAGCACCAGGATAACACACGCTATGGTTTTTTCCTTCGTCTTTTTAATCAAATTCATTACAGCTTGCTCTTCCTCCTGGGGCTGCATTTCTCCAGATGGCTTTCCAGCACCACTGTGGACTCCATTCAGAAGGAAATGGAACAGTGTTTCCCGCTTTCATACCTTAAATCAGTTTGTTCTCCCCAGGTCCCTGTGCATGCTGACCTCACTTTTCACTGAACTCCAAGAGGACGGAGTCTGTATCACACCCGGCTGGATCATGTGTCTAGGATTACACAAAATAAAAGTAGCTTTCTCTCCTCGTTGGGGTGGTGGCGCGGTGTTGAAAAACCTAAGGCCAAAACAATACCTTGAACTGCTTTTGTGCTAAATTCACGGTGGCCATTACCTATTAGTTAACTCAAATGCGTAAAATATATCCATGTAATATTTCTTTATGATTCTGTCCAGTTTGTATCCATCTTGGTTTGAAAGTCCTGTGGTGGCACAGCTAATATAGCAGCCTGTTCATTTTCCAGATTCCCCACGGCCTCGCCACCAGCAGCCGGTGCCCAGCCGAAGCTCACGCCTCTCTTCTCTCCAGGATGCCAACTGGTCCCTTCGTGAAGTCTCCCTTTAGCAGCTGATAGCAGCAGTGGACTCGTACCCACTCCTCACTCCTCTAAATCTGCTACTTCGTACCCAAAGCACAGAAGAAACCCTTCCTTCTGACGACAGGCCCAGTCCCAGACATCTCCAGAAGACAATTCCTCTCTGTATTGATAGTACACTAACAGATAATATTAATAGATAATGCTATATTTCCTTCTATGTGCCAGGCATTGTGCTGTACGTTTCTCATTTACCTCTCATAACAGTCTATAAAGCGGACCTCATTAGCCCCTTTAAACTGAGAATGAAGTAGACAGGGGTTGTATAATGTGTCCAAGGTCACTTAGTTAATAAGAAGTAGAGTGTGAGGCTCTAGGAACCTAAATCTGAACAAGACAGAGGCAAGGAGCAAAAGGGCAGACAGTGAAAATTCTAATGCTGTGTGATAAATCCCAAAATAGAGCCATGTAGAAACTATAGTGTCCCGGAAGACGCCCTGATTAAGGGGGTTCAGTGAATGGGAGGGAAGCCTGAGAGAACTGTGGGGAAGTGAGGAAGCTTGAGCTGGATCTTAAATGATGAGTAGATGTTGACAAGGCTGACGCAGAGAAAGAGCAGCCAGAGACTGGAGGGGTGTCCGAGGAGATGGGAGATGGCACATCATGTCACAGAGGCCTGAAAAGGGTGGCATGGTTCAGAGCCACACATGGTTTGGGATAATGGGAGTAGAGAATGTCTGAGAAGGGAGAGAGAGAATGGAGGACAGGGACAGTCAGATGGCCTGGGATCAGATCATAAGAGCTTTTTATGCCATCCTAAGGTCTCTGCCATTTACACTGTAGGTGACAGCATGCACTCAAGGGTGGTCATTATAAATTTGTATTTTGAAAAGATATCTCTGAGGATAGCATGAGCTGGAGGCATGGTGACCAGTTGTCTGTTCTAAGGAATCTGTAACAGAGATTGAGAGGAGGGAGAAATGAATAATATATTTAGGAGGTACGCGCAGTAAGACTTAGAGCCTGGAGGGAAAGCCAGTAGTGGTGGTAAGAAAGTTGGATTCCAGGTGGCAGTGAAGTTTGGGGTGGATGGTAGTGACCTAAAAAATGCAAGGAAAAACAATTCGTTTTTGCCAGAGGGACTGTAGAGTTAAGACTGTATTACATTGTGTTTTCCATGAAACGCTGACATCTTCCATCTGGATATGTTGGAGGCCACTCAGAGAAAATCTAGAAGGTGCTGGCTGAGATACAGTCATTGGTCTGATTCTGAAACCCTTTAGGAGTACAGCTGACATCCAAATCTTTCACATCCCTTCACAGCCTGGTAGAGATCATCTGCACGAAACCTGCATCATCCCATAAAGGACGGGGAGTGCCTGGAGCAGAAGCTTCTCCCTCATTCGAGCAGCCGTCTTCACCTTTCAGTGCCTGTCTAGGCCTCTCAGCCAGACCCCGTGGTGGGGGATGCTCGATGAAGGGCCTCGCTGAAGAATAACACCTAGGTAGGACCCACAGCCTCTCTGTCCAGCTGAGGCCTATACTTGGAAGTAGAAAAGTAGCAGGAAGGCCCGCAGTTCAACTGAACTAACATTTATTTGGCACCTGCTATGGACTAGTCACTGTGCAGAGCATTGGTTCTCAGAGCTGAGACCATGATCTCACAGTCCAGGCAGGACTAAGAGGAGCAGAGTGGAAGGACTGAGAAAGATGGAGATGGAGATAAATACTGGTCCAGAGGAGTGGCATGGGATGGCATTCTCCTTGCTCAACCTGACCAGATCCTGCTCACGTCAATAAAGACAAACCCATGTCCAGAACCGGGGCACAATGAGGAAAGCTTCCATCTTCATATCAAGGTGGTCAAAATATGTACTGCTGGGTGTTTCTCCTGCATCACATTCGTAATGTTTATTGTAAGTAAAATCAGTGAATTCCTTGGCAATCCTTTGCCTCGTGTTTGTCTCCCCATCAGGCCTGCACATATCCTGTTCGTCATCGTATCCCCTCTACTTAGCACAGTTCCAGGTACATAAGTGGTGCTTAAGAAAGTGGTGGCTAAGGGGAAACCTTCTAGAAAATTGGAGGAGGAAAGAGACTATGTCTTAGGCAAATATAACAATATTGTGCTCAGAGAAGCCACGCAGCCCCCTCCCCTAGCATGCAGATGCCAAGGATGTAGCATTTCACAAATCAGACTCACTGCACAAATCCTTTTTTCAAGCCCGAAATTTCTCACAAAGATTACCACTTTAAGAAGTAAAACATAGGAATCTGCCTTGAAACAAATCTTCTCTAGTAAATATTATGCGTCTCCCTGGGATGCATTCCCCATTTATTCCTCCTCTTGGATTTTCATTCCTGAGACTTTATCCTCTAAATGCTTTCTATCCATAAATAATCTGTGTCCATTTCAAAGGCTCCAGCTATCCACAACCACTTGAGAATTATAGTGAAATGCAGCTCTTGACACCGGCACCTCCGACTTCATGCTCGCCTGGTGATGTGGCTAATTGAGAGCAATGTGGAGCCTCTCTCGATTAGGTGGTGAGTCTGGATTGCATGGGAGTGAGCTAATGTGCAACTGGACTTTTAGGAAGTCGAAGGACCTGAAATAAAGCATATGTCAGATGTTGAAAATGCAGAATAAGCTGATGCACTAAACTTGATCTTGGTTGCAGATGTGCTTCTTGAAAGCAAGACATGTAAATCACCCATCCTTGCCGAGACAGTGCCTCCCCCAGCACTTGCATAGAGTGGGCCCTCAGTAAATGTTTGATGAACGGGGCCGAGCATGCACCGCTACTACAAAGATTCAAGAGACATCTGTCTACAGGACGAACAGGGCAAACATTTAAGATCAAATGACAATTTTCACCCCCAAAGAGCTTATGCCATGCTACAAGGCCACCATCCAGCTGGTAGAGTTGAAAAAATTAATAAGCTTCCCAAGAAATCTCTTTTGGTTCCAAAGGGTAGACAATACCTTACACAAACACTCACTTGTGTGTGCACACACACATTCAGGGAGCATGGAAGTTCCAGATAAATTAAATATATTCAGACAAAGGTCAGAAAAGTGAGTCTTGCTCATTAGAGAAACTAAGAGAGGACGCAGGGTTGCCAGCCTCTGCCATGCAGGCTCCTTTCTGAACTCTCCTCTCTGCGTGACCAGCCCAAGTCCAGCTTCCTCTGCAAAGACTCTTGACCTTTCTCACCTTTAGGGGTTGCGCCTTTCTTAGAACCACAGCAGATGTTCAGCCTGGTTAAGGGCCGAATGAGTAGGCTCTAGAATGATAATGCCAGTAGGTGAACCCATGAGACACGAGCTAAATCGTCTACACTGTTTCATCTTCAGAGCCAACCAGTTGTAAGTGCTTCCTAGCACTTTGAATAAAACCCAAATGAGAGACCAAACATGACATAGCTCCCTCCCAGCTGACCTCCCCCCTGCACCTCTTGCCTTTGCTCACAGTCCTCCACATACACCGGCCTTCCCTCAATCCGTCGAATGAGCCACGCTTGCCCACCCTGGGGCCATTGCAAGTGCTGTGCCCATGCCCGACATCCCCCACCCACTTCATGTGGCTGACCACTCACCATTCAGATGGCAAGTCACCCGTCTCCTCCCCAGAAAGGTGCCCCCTGAGCACCCCATCACCCCCACACCACTGTGACTCTCTCTCATGCTGCCCTGATAGTAGATAGAGCTTATGATTATCTAGAATAGCATCATCTGGTCACTTACTTACTCTCTGGGTATTTTCCCCATGAAGTTGTAAATTCTGTAAAAGCAGCCCCCTTGGCTGTTAACCTCTGTAACTCCAACCCTTAGAAAAGTGTCTGATGCATAATGGATGCTCAGTGAAGACCTGTTGAGTGAATGAGTAATTTAAGAACAAATATTTTTATGAGGACATCAACAAATTTGTTCTCTAGATGAATCAATATGCATAAAATGCTCAGGAGTACCTGGCATATAGAAACCATGCAACGTGTTATATTTTATTATTATTACTACAGTATCGCTACTGGTTTCTATTGTCCCAGCCTCCTCTTTTTTGCACCTTTTTGGGTTTTGGGGGTCTTGTTTCTTGGATTTTTCTTCTTATTAGTTTCTATCTCCCTCCCAGGCACCCAGTTACAGCTTTCCTCTCTCCTTTCTCCATCAGTCCTGTTTTCCCACCCTTCCCTCTACACACATGAGTATATACATGAAGGATCATTCTTTAAAAGTAATAACCACCACCCCCCCCAGAAATATTTGTCTTTTTGCACTCACCTGTGCCAATGAGAACACACTGAGTGGAGAATTTATGACACTAACTGATGGGTTGATGAGTCTATGTAGGACCACTGCTTTTTTTCAGTGTCCCTAATATATCACACTGTGACGTTATCACATCTTACAGATCAAATCTTTCCTTGAAAGTCATTGCTGAAGACTCATCTTTTGGCAAAATCTAATAATTATCTAAATCTCCCATATCAGGTAAAACAAAGCTTTATACAAAAGCACCAAGAAAGTAACATTTGTCTTTCTCTAACACAGTCGGCCTTCCAAGCTTTGGTCTACGTTGTACCCCCTCCACTCTCCTGGGGAGCCTACTCTCTTTGTGTGACCTTCTCCAGCCATCCCATTGAAATTCCTTCTTCGACAACAAATTTTCCTATCAGTTATTTGCTCTTTAGTAAGAACTTTAGTCAAGGTGCTACGTCTGTAGAAGTATTTGTCTCTCATATCTCATTTTTCAATTGTAAAATGGAAGGAAGTCAGTGGGAAAGAAATTTCAAGAATCTGTGAACAAACTGGCAGAAAATATTTGCAAGGAGCAAGGGGGAAATTCCTGGTTTCTAAATCATTTGTCACTGACCTGTCCAACAGATTAGAAAAGCCACCCTTGGTCCGCCCTTCCTCAACTGCCCTTAAGTTCTCAATGTCTCTCTCAGAGACAGTGTCTTTAGATAGAATTCTTTATAGGGGATAGCTGAATTTGCTAATTAAAATAATATTAGGTGTACTGCCAGACTCGACAGCATCCCATGATTTATAGCTCTTTCATCTATGGGTGAAAGGAACGACTATGAACTCAAAAGATCCTAAGATATTTTCAGCTTGTTCCAAGCAGAATTCATTTTCTCCCTGTTTATATTCAGAGATAATAATATTTAACAAGACAATTTGGGAGCACTTTTTCCCTTTCTGTTAGCTGTGGACCCATCTGTTCTGCATTTAAATTTGGCTTCAACCCCACATCATTAAATTGTGAAACAGTGCTATATATGACTTTGCTTCTGCACCCAAGAGGCTTCATTGTGAAATTCTCCATTAGGTGGAGTTGTCCCTCTCAACTCTTTAACACATTTCTGACTACGCTGAACATGGAATCAGGGTTTAGACTAGGATTAAGTTTCCATAAATATTTTTACTCAAGAAACACACATAAACTCTCTTCCCTCTCCTCATAAGTTTTATCAAGATGGTGGAAAGCCTTTGCAGAACAGGCTTCAGCCCTCCCTGGGGAGGGTGTTGGAACACGTGAGCAGTAGTTTGCCTACCCCATGGTGCTGACCCAAGGGGTAGGTACGTTGGAGAACGTAGGCAACTTACTCACTGGTCAGCCTCCTTCTTCTTTAAATTATAGGAGGACATTGGCATGAATTCCTGGATTCACAAAGAACATCACAAAATCTTATAAAAGGAGCTCAGAGGCCATCTAAACCAACGCTTCCTTTTTAGTCACAGATGCCAGTCACTCGGTCATTTCTCCAAGGTCATCTGCTTAGTAATTGGTAGGAATGGACTCAAAACCAGGTTTCTGGGGCCAGCCCCAGTGGCCCAGTGGTTAAGTTTAGCCCACTCCACTTTGGCAGCCCGGGTTCGGTTCCCTTGTACAGACCTATACCACTCATCTGTCAGTGGCCGTGCTGTGACAGTGGCTGACACACAAAAAGAGGAACATTGGCAACAGACATTAGCTTAAGTGAATCTTCCTCAGCAAAACAAAAACAAAAAACTAGGCTTCTGACTTTTTAAGTTCAGTTTCCTTTAAAAGTCAAGTATTCTTAGAGTTTTTACTCAGAGAATATTGATACAGTTTGCCAGTGCAACACCAACAGAGCAAAAGTGAAATGGATAAGTTGGATCACTCTCTAGGATATTCAGGTAATTTGAGAAAGATCAGAGCATTATCTTCCCTCTAATTGATCAAGAAGAGTCAACTTGTGAACTCTAACTAAGAAAATGAGATGCTAGTGCCTTCTATATGTTATCCATCTCATTATTTATAAGAAAGTTAATGCACTTCAGGAAGGGTACTACGAAATGTGAAATCTTTGAAATATAATCAATTCCATTCTCTCATCTCCATTTGGAACATCTTTCCAGAAGGAATATCTGTGTTTCTAGTGCTCACCTCCCTATTGTGTTGATTTAGTGTGTATATATATATATACACAATTTTAAATTGTGATATGTACTTTAAGAGAAATTTTTTAAATTCTGTGGCAAAAGATAACTGAGGAAACCTAGCTTATATTGAAGGGTGAGGAAAAGGAGGTGACAATTTATCTAAGCTACAAAGAGTGAAAGAGAGTCAGCCCCCACATCAAAGGGGTGATGAAGGCCAGGCAGAGGGGATAACATGTGCGCAGGTTCTGAGGAAGGAAAGGGTGCTTTAGCTGGCTTCTGACCCTTGTCGAGCTCGTCATTGCTTCCTCCCTTCTGCACTTCCCGTATTTCTTCCCTCCTTTCCACATACCTGGCCTCTTGGTGCTCTTTCTGGGTTTTCCTTTACTGTTTCTCTAGATCCCATGGCTCCCTTGGGTCTGAGGACCTCTGAGGATGCCTTCCAGACTATGAGCTTCTCACACCAGCCTGATCCTATGAAAAGTCGAGTCATCTCCAGCACAAAGGTATTCAAGAAGACATATTCCACAGAGAAACTTTTCTTAGCAAACAGTGGCCTGGTTGTGCCCAAGGGCAAAGCTTATGTACATGCACCTTTGTGTGCAAGTGAAACCTATTTGCAAAGGGCCATGAAAAGGCAGCTCTTTGGGATTGACCAGATATCCAAATACTAAGAGAATCTAAACACATATGAATGGAGATAGATTCTCTTTTCTTTCTTTCTTAAGGAAAAGCAGCCTTCAACTGAGAAAGCTTCTCAAAGCTTCTTAATCTGGGAGCCGAAGGAATGAAGATCCAAAGAGATTTTCAGAGGGTCTCTGAATACCCTAAAATTATATGCGAAATATTTCTCTAGGTGCGTATGTGCGTTTTTCTAGGGCGGAGGGGTGCATAGTCTTCATTACATCCTCAAAGGTGTCCATTGGTTTGTGTGAAAACCTAGTACTCAGACAGAAGAAAAAAACACTGTTCTGCATGAAGAGACTCAGCCCTACTCACTGCCCCCTGCTCGGCCCGTGACACCCCCAGAGAGGCTCTGAGACACCCCGGGGCTCTGCAGAGCACCGGTTTAAAACTCTTGCTACCAGGAACCACTTAATTAAAATTCTAAACTCCAGAGTTTTGAGCTATTTGTGGCTCAGAGACACTCCCTGTAACATCTGTGCATGGCATGTGGTCCAGGCCTGCTGAAATGAGGAACTTAGAAAGAAGCTAGGAGATGATTAACGTCTGCTGATGACTTTGGGACTTTTGCTTTCATGCTTTGTCTAGAAGCAGTCTTGCTCCATTCAAGGAAACAGGTTAAATATATTCCCCAGATATATCTCTTAGAGTTAACTACAATAGCAGGAATTAGTGTATCTTCAGAGTTAATAATATCTGGACATTTTAACCTCTATTAGAGTAAAATTAAAAATAAGCTCTTTTACAGTCAAACAAAACATTTACTTTAGTCTTAAGTCTACAGAGGATAAAACATGAGGAGAGAGGGAAAATATGGGATAATGTTGGCCAAGTTGATACTACCCAAATGATAAGAAAGATTATCATTGAAAATTTTGGTAATATTAAGTATTCAATATATTCATCTAAAAATAGCTTGAGGTGGAAGGCATATGCAAAATATTTGTACCAGTCTGGGTTCTTGCTGGCAGGCAACAGAAATGGACATTGATTATCTTAAGCAGAAAGAGGAACTCATTGGATGGGCGTTGGGCAGCTCAGGGAATCTATAAGAAGCCTAGAGAACAAGACTCGGAGAGATGCTAGGAAGGGAAAGAGCAGCCATGATCCAGGCACAGGAACTGTGTCTTTAGGACATGCCCAGTGGCACCAGGGACAATGGACACTCACCGTCACCACCACTCCACCAACAAGCCCTCCAGTCCACAGCGATGGACACCAGCTTCCACAGCAGCAGCCACGAATAGTCTCTCATTAACCCTGGTCTTCGTATCAATTCCCAAGACCTTCTAGAAATTCAATATCTGACCCCGTCGACTTCCATTAATCCTGGAATTCCTCCCCAAATAGGAAAGTGTTCAGATGGTGAGAAGCCAAATATTTTTTTTCCAAATGTCCTTAGCAATATTATCCTAGAAAATGTGACGATATAGATGTGATGAGAAAGAGAAAATTTTATCTTAAGAGCTGATGTCAGGATTTCCTTTAAGAAGCAACTAGAAATGTTTAGTCAAATACTTTGATAAGCACTGAGGTCAAAGGCAAGACTGTAAGCAGCACGGGGCCTGGGCCCAAGTGTGAGAGAGGGAGGGAAGCTGCTCTCATCATGAGAGGAGGTGAGCTGCAGCTCCCGGACAGCCTGACAGCGAAGGCGCTGAGAGAGCGAGGGAGAGACAGCAGAGGGAGGAGGCCAGCTCTCCCAGTGGGAGGTGGGCACTGGATGACATGGCCTTCCCCAGGACCACTCCATCCAACAATTTTCTTCTTCCAGAAAGTCTATCACACTACTAAAGCCTCAGTGTAAGTGATGTGGACATTTCTCATTATGGAACCAAAGAAGCTGTCTCCTGTTGGGAACAAAGTTATGCCATCAAACTTAGTGTGTGAACGAAGCCAAATGAGGCATAGAAAGTTAGGAGAACATAGCCCCCCCACTACACACACACACACACACACCCCTCCACATACACTTACATTTGACGGAAATTTGGAAAGGGCCTTATACTTCCGCCACCAAAGAGTGGATAGGGAGACATTCAAAGCAATGAGGGGACAAAGTGATATCTGGGCTCCCTGGAGATAAAGGATCTGGTGGGAGAGACAAACCAATAGGAAAACAAGGTTAATTCCATGCTATCACAGTGTATGCAGCGGAGCGGGAAGTCCAACAGATGGAATAATTTACGCTGACATCCAAGAGGGACAAACACTGTGGGAGAGATGATATTTACAGTAAACTTTAATGCTTTAATGGACGAGAAGAATTTGGACAAGTAGAAGAAAGGGCTGCCAGAGATAATGTGTAGAAAATAGCATGACAAACAGATAGGAAGACACAAACGTACAAGGGGCTCAGAGAACTGTACCCACTTCATGGAAGATGTGTGATGAGATGCTGTGCGAAAATGGCCATAAAGGCAGGTGAGTGGCCTCATCACAGGGAACTTTGAATGTCTTCTTAGCATCTGGAACTTTATTCAATTATAGGGCAATGAGGAGCCACAGTATGTTTCAACAAGGAGAAAGAAATAATCTGATCTGCGTTTTAGAAAGGCAGCTTGTGGTGGTGTGGAGAAGGTGCAGATTTCGTAAGAGATTAGAGGGATGGTGACTAGTTGAAAGGTTATTGTAATAATATAAGCAAGAATTGTCAAAAGTGTGAAACAGGGCCATGGTAAGAGGGCAGAGATAGGAGGTGCCCTGGGGATAAAATAGGTACAATCCACTGACCGATGGCTACACAGCAAGAGGAAGTAACTGAAGTCTCCCCAACGAATGTAAACCGGACAATGAGAAGGGAGAGAGTTTGGGGACAGTGACGCTGCTTTGGATATGTTGAAGTTGAGGTTCTGACAGGATGGTCCGGTGGTGACAACCCAGCAGGGAAGGGAGCATTCAGTTCTGGGGTGTGGATGTGGGAATGGAGGAGCATTCCCAGAGAGTGGGGAATGAGCATAGGGGAGAAGTGAGAAACTCGGATGCCCATCCTTAAAGGACAAGCCAAAATGGATCAGCCAGCAGAAAAGCACACGGGGCAGATCTAGAGGTAGTCGGAAAAGCAGGAGAGCTCCTCCGAGTCCTCAGAAGGGTCTCTTTCCCGTCCCCTTGAGAACTTTCCACACACGAAAGCTATCTTCCGAGGGCTCTAGGGAGGTGTGCTAACAACCAGATTGTTTACAAGGGCCATGACAACACTGTCATGGTCATCAGTGAAAGTGGGCAACCTGATACTAATTTGAGACCCTTGTAACTGGCCTCCACCGGCCTTAGAGGTGGGAATGCACGAAACCCTATTTCAAATAACTCAAGATTCCCGAAGAAAACTGGAGGGTGACCTGGACTCTGCCGCTTGGCACATCCTTTGCAATAACCTCACGAGAGAACGCTAACTTTGGGCACTGATAGCTGTGGTTTAATTGTAGCTCAAACAATAGATTCTCTGGTACACTTGATAAAATTGGATTCTCAAAATTATGTTTGTTTCCAGTCTGGGTTAGGTAGCCCCACGCACAATCAATGGCCACCAAAATTGAAAAATAAATAAATACATAAATCTGACAATTAAGATAAAATCAAATCTCTAAACTAATATATCACAAAGGCTGAGGGAAAAGGGCTGGGGAGGTCACAAGCAAATGTGAGCATCCTTCCGAGCCTGGCCCCTTCTCGGTGCGGGACGCAGGCACCGGGAGCACTGTGTTTGGTGCACTCAGGACAGGAGTGCTGCCACGCAGGAAAAGACTGAAGATCATGGTTCTCAAACTTCAGTGGATGTCAGGACCACAGGAAGGGCTTGCTGAAACAGATCACTGGTCCCCACCCCCAGTTTCTGATTTGGGAGATCTGGGGTCGGACCTGAGGGTTTGTTTTTTTAACCAGTTCCCAGGTGATGCTGATGTCACTGGTCTGGGACCACACTGAACCACCGATTTGAGAGAGAAAGAGCTGTGGCGTTAGCTGGAGTGTGAGCCCACACAGTCATCTAAAGATGGGGGGATCATGAATCCAGGGTTGAGCTTGTGAGGGCAGCATAAAGCCTGTCTGTCTCCAGCTTCCCTGAGAGTTTTGGGCTGGGCTCAGTGTGAGGCCCCGCCTCAGCGGTGGGCTCTGCAGAGACAGAGAGGACAGGACACAGCAGCTTCCCCCAGCGCTGCCAGCCGTGCAGGGCCCAACAGCGAGGCCACAGATCTTGGGATTATTGATTTCCATCAAGCGCATGTCAGTGTCCCCTCACTGGGGATAGGACCACCTTTTATTCATGGTTTTTATTGCCAAAGTACCTACCACACAGGAGACGCTTGTATATTTTTAATTGATTTTATTTGTAGTAGAATAAACCACTTCTGATCAAATGTCAACTAATTTTCTTCTTTCTCCATCATCTCCCTACAGGAGATCATATCCATTCACTTCATGGGTGGGATCTCTCTTTCTTATAAATATAGTAAATCAAACCTCAGAAGACCAAGGTGGATAGGTAAGACATCAGGAGCTTCATTTTCCAATAAATCTGTCCAAGAATTAAGCAATGGAGCCCTTGACATTTAAAAAATCACGGAATATTATTCAGCCTTAAAAAAGAAGAAAATCCTGCCATTTGCAACAACACAGGTGAAACCAGAGGACGTTATGCTAAGTGAAATAAGCCAGACACAGAAAAACAAATACTGCATCATTTCACTTATGCGTGGAATCTAAAATAGTCAGACTCAGAAGCAGAGAGTAGAATCCTGTTCACAGCGGTCTGGGAGAGAGAAGGGGAAGCAGTTGGTCGAGGGATACAAAGTTTCAGTTCCAGAGATCTAACGCACAGCAATGTGGTTATAGTTAACAATCCTGTGTCATATGCTTCAGATTTGCTGAGGGTAAATCTTAAGTGTTCTTGCCACAAGAAAAAAAGGAAGAGAAAATGATAACTATGTGAGGTAATAGATGTGTTAATTAGCTTCATTGTGGCCATTATTTCGTAATGTATTCATATATCAAAACATCGTTGGACAATTTAAATACGTATAATTTTTACTTGTCAATTAAAATCAATAAAGATGGGAGAGAATCACATGTACTCAGACACACTCACACAAGGCATGACTGCGAAGGCAAAATTCACCGGATAGTCAGCAGAGAAACCTCATGGGGAGCATGACATTTTGGTGTTTGATGATTCAAACGATACACATTAAGAGCTTGAAATGGAAAAATATTAAACCAGAAGGTCAGTCAGTTCTTCCATACTTGTCGCCAATGTTTACTTCAGTTCCGGTAACACAGTAAGCTTGGGTATTTTTCTTTTCAGTAGGTTGAAGAATATGAGTAACATCTGTGGTGTGTGTTGATGCTTATTGAACCAAAGCTCAGAAATGTCAGCCTAAAATAAATAAGATTTGGAGAGGGTTGGTTCCTGGACAACCTCAGATTCTGGCTCATCCGAGACTCAGCACAGAGATGAAGCAAAGGCCGTGACCTCGCATCCCTCCTGATTTTCAGAGGATAAAAAAGGCATCTAGTGTAATACTACACCCCTGGGTATCAAGGCACAGAAAAAAATAAGTATTTTTGCTGGGGAGGAGGGTGAAACTTATGAAAATATTTAGTAGAATAAAATCTTTTGTGAGAACTGTAGGCAGTTACAATTGCTTGGGTGCCCTTATTTCTGCATGATGGAACCACGTTTGAGGAGAAAGGCTCAGATTGGAAGGAGAGGAGTAGAGTGCTTCTGGCAGCAGCCATGAAGGTTCTCCCTCTTCCTGAGGAAAGGATGGTAGATGAAATGGTAGCCCTGGAAAGATTTTGCTGTCCACGATGGAGAGGGTGCTAGGGAGAGTGGGGGGTCAACAAGGAAAGTCATTGTTCTTTCTGAGTATATTCTCCAAAAGTGGCATCTTTAAACAATTTTGTTTAAATACCATATTGCGTGGTTGTTAATGGAACTATGATAAAAAGATAATATGGAAAAGACAGTAATAGAAGATCCTGAGACCCCAGAGAAGGTAGAAATAAGGCCCACCAGCCCCAGCCCTCCGTAGCTCTCCCCGTGCTCACAATATAGTGAAGGAGAAAAACAGAGAGTGGATCATTGGAACACAAATGTGGTCACCCCAGTGATCTGGAGTGGACACCTAAGGTAGAGAGGTGGATGAGGATCAAGGATTAAAAGAAGACTTTTAGAATGAAGGATAATGTATATAGGACTTAAATGGTGAGTAAACATTTGGCCCCTGGTAGATTCTATCAAGCACATCCCTACAAGCAGACTGGAATTAGGCTGTGGGCCAAAGGGACTTATACCTATTGGGTCGCTCTGTGGTTATTTCGCAATCTTGAGCCCAATTCTCTCCTTCCTGAGACATCAGAGCAAATGAACTTAGAACTCACCACCAAAATATTTCTGTTGATTTAAGGAATGGCTTTGTAGGGAACTGCCTCTGAGTTTGGTGCCTTCTAGGGAAATGTTGCAAATGTGGACCTTCTTAAAGAAGGGCAAAGATGGAACTAGTTTTGAACACGCTACAGAGAAAGTGAATTTACTGAGGCAATGAAGGTTGAAGATGGTAGAAAAACTTATAGAATTAGCAGGAGACTATAAGACTCAAAGATGATAGCATGGTGTTGGCATGATCTTAAGAGAGTCCTTGGGCAATATGGTTAAAAGACCAAATGATAGACATCGAAGCTGGATCCGGTTTGTTCGGGAGGTCCCCACAAAGGCAGCCTTAAATAAATTCTGGTTTCATCAATGTATTTCAGAGATTATTAACCAAAAATTCCAGAAGCTCTGCTAACAATTTTTCTGGGACAATCTCATTTCAAATTTTTATTGGATTCTGCCTTTAGTCAATTATATCATGTCTCTAAGCCCCAATTTCCTCGTCTAGAAAATGAAAAGCATTAACTAAATTATTTCAAACATGCCATTCCTCTTTTAGTACTCAATGAGGTCCGTAACTCTTCTATCAGACATATCACCTTTATAATTTTAAGCAAAAAATTAATTACACAGGCAATACATGAACGTATTTTATTTGTAAAAGAAATAAAACATCCTAAGTTAAACTCAACTTTATCACTCCCAATGTCAGTTTCCTTCCTATCTCTTCTAATCATCATTATTAGCTTGCCAATTTTTAAAAATGCTTTCACTTACATATATTTGCTCATGGGAAATATAAAGCCCTGTTCGATCTGTGTATTTTCACATGACTGGTACTCTATTAAACACATCATTCTGTGCTTTGCTTCTTGTTCATTCCACAATATTCTTGACGATCTTCCCACATCAGTGCATAATAGATCTACCCCACTCCATACCATGGATGTACCATCAAGCTTTTAGTCCTACTCATATTAATGAGCATTCATTTGTTCCACTGACCATCTTTGAAAATGCCTTCTTGTGCACACACACGTGGAAAGGTATGCTGGAATAAATAGTGCAAAATGAATTTGCTGGGTCATGGATATGAATCCTTTAAACCTTAGTACATACCAAATTATCCCCCAAAGTAGCTATATTGGTTGATACCAGCAGTTCATGAGAGTTCCCTCTGGTCATGAAGAAGACTCTTGCTCATATCAAGCTTTAGAAACTTTTGCCACCTGGGTGGATGGAAAGTGACATCTCGTCGTGTGACATCATGCACCTCTTTGGTTTCAATTTACATATGGTGCCCACTCAGGGCTTACTAGGTATGGTCTCAAAAGCCTGAATTCAAATCCTGTCTCCAGTATTTCCTGGCTGTGTCAAGTCACTGAATCTCTCAGCCCACAGTGTCCTCAGCTGTGAAAGGAGGATAAGGATGCCTGGTCTGTCTCCCTCAGTAACAATAACTGACGGAATACTTCCTGGACACTGCTCTCAGGCTGGCCTGTCAAGAGCTATGCAACTGTCTCCAGCAGAGCGTCATCAGAGGAGCAGAACCGTTAAGAGTGATAGGAAATAAGGACTTATTGTGGGAATTAAACAGTCTATGGAAGGCTGTTGTCATTGTGTCTGGCACTGGTCCTAAAGTCAGTAAGGCAGGCAGTTAGGAAAGAAAGATGGAGGTGAAGGAGGAGAGAGCAAGGACAAACTGGAACCCCTGACGATGAGCTGGAACCCATGAGGGCGGATTGAAATCCACACTGGTCTCTCCAAAAATTCAAATTAAATAATATCACAGAGCAAAATCACACTTGGCGCAGAAGTTGAAGCTGAGGGATGATCCCGTGGACCTGGAGAAGCCGCCAAGAAGGTAGATGAGCAGCCACATATGAGAATTGCAGCAGCACCAGAGCTTGACCCGAGCCTCCGGGGGCGAGGGGGACACTGATGCATGCCACTTCTGCCTCCCACATCTGTGGCTCAAGTCAACCTGGAACTAGGCAGGTGGGGAATTCTGGGAAATGTAGTTCTGCCTCAGTTAAGCACACAGGCTGCCAGTCCAGGACAGGAACAGAGGAAATGACGACAACTGGGAAATACCTTAGTTGCAGGCCTGTTATCAAAATGTTTGAATCTGTGCACGTTCTGGTCATTCCGTTTGACAGGCTGTGTCTTTCTACACTTGTCCACAAAGAGTAAGATCAAGGGAGAAGTGTGGTCAATTTTCTATGCCTTAACAAGTCAAAGAAAAACATAAGATTTTGTAAGAGAAGAGGCTGCAGTATAATCTAGGGATCCGTATGCTACTTTGCGAGGAGAAGAGGAAAGCTGAATTTACTTCCCTTCTCTGTAGATCCCAGCCACACACAAGCACCTGAAGAATCCAGCCTCATGGATTGCCCCTATTGCCAAGCGAAGTGCATCCTTGTCTCCTGCAACAGTCCTGTTTTACAGGAAAAGAATTAAAAATCGAGGACCATGTAAGTACTGCATTAATTATGAGCTGGAATGTGTCAGCCAGAAATGAGTTACAGGCTGGCCAGGGCCTGCAGACTCCAGTTAGACGTTTAATAAAGTCTAGGCATGCAGCAGCGAGCACTCCTGGACGCCCGCCACCTTTTATTGTGGTGGCGCCTGGCAACACGCGTGGAGCTAAGGGTCCGTCAGCCTTTCCATTAGAAACTCCACCTTTTTGGGACTCTCTAAATCTCCTTTTAAAATCACATAAATTAGCAACTTGTATGTAGCTCGTCTAAAATTAGAATGTTTTGTGGTGGTTGTCATTGTTATCGTTTTGTTTTTCAGATGTGAAGAACCTCAATCTGGTTCTACCATTTACTGTACCAAAAAAACAAACAAAAAACAGAAAAGGCAAAGTTAATGGATAGGTTGTCAGTTTGGTTCCAATTTTTCCTACAGAAATGACCTGCTTTTTCCTTTCCCTTGCTGGGGCCATACTGAAAAAGGAAAATATACTACAGGCAAAGTGTTCTGCCTAAAAGATGAACTATGTCTTTATAAGTCAAAAGATAGCTGAAGATGGGGAAATGCAGCTTTCCACTTCATAGTTTGGTTTGAGATTGTTAGCCTAGTAACACAAAAGATATCAGGGAACAGTTTTATGCGTCAATATATGTTCTTGAGAAGCAATCTTCCACTGGGAAAATCTCATAAACAATTCAGGAATACTGGATTAAACAGGAGAATTTGCAGTAATTCCTCAGTTCTGACCGTAAGATACATTATGGATTCAATAACGGCTATTCAGAAGGAAGAGAGGGAGGGAGGGAGGAAGGAAGGAAGAAAGGAGAGCGGGAGGAGAGATGCATCCCAATTTCAGGAAAAAAAATATATATATATATATGTATGTATATACACACACACATATATGGACTCAAGTGAGTTATCAGTTGCCTTTCCACAAGGGAGGTTATCCTAGATGATCTGGGTGAGCCTGATCCAATCAGTTGAAAGGATTTCAGAGAGCACTGTGGCTTCCAGCAGAAGGAGCTCGCCTGCGGACCGCAGCTTTCACCCTTGCCAAGAGTCCAGCCTGCCCTTCCTGACGGCCTGACCTTCCAGGTTTCAGACTTGCCTTGCCAGTCCCCAGAATCACATGAACCAATTCCTTGCAACAAGTCTCTTACTCTGTATCTCCTACTGGTGCTGTTTCTCTGGTGGAACCCCGACTGATTCAGACTGTAGATTCTGTGGATTCTATGGATTCTCATATTCCTTCACTGGGACTTTTATGATCTGGCCCTAGGTCCTCTAGATTGCCCAGTGGCCAAATACTGACTCTTTCCCACCAAGATCTCCAATGGAAACCCCCATTTGTAATTCTTTGATCTCTGCAATGCCCTTCCTGACTTGCCACATATGCCTAGAGTAGCTGTCACATGTATCATCTGACCTGGGACACTCATTTTTGAGAGTGAAGGGGGTGTCATTCACTGGGTGGGGGTGAACATCCGGCATAACCCCGGCAGCACCAGGCAGAGCAGATGCACAGCCACCCCTCTGTGCCTCCCTTGGCCCCTGGCATCCAGCCATCCACGCCGGCTTCCCAAGGGCTGGCACCTTCAACAAGCTCCTCTTTGGCCCCAGGGAAGCATGTTCCTTTGTGCCTCAGTGGGAATGCGGATCCACCCCGCTGCAGCCCCATCTCCTTTCTCTGTCAGTGTGGCAGCTTCAGCCACAGCCTGCCTGCCACACTGCTCCACTAATTATAAAGAGGAGGAGCTAGTAAGGAGTTGTAAGCAAAGCTGAAAGAGCTACAGGGAAGAAAATTCCATCCTTGACAATTACATGTGGAGAAAGGCTAGAGCTCTGGTTAACAACAGAATATACTTCAGGCCATTATTTTGAACTAATGAGCTTTTTGAATGGAAGACTTGATCAACCAGAGTTCTGAGTTCTGGCTCGACCTACTAATTGTGTTAACTTCAGTATAGCAAATACCCTTTCTGGGGCTCAGTTTCCTTACTTGTCAAATGGAAATGGTACAATCACAGGATGATTATGTGGAACAAATAGAACACATATCATTTCGTAAGGTAGCGACACTAATAACAACAAGGATATACCGTTCACTTAATGCCAAGTGCCATTAAGAGCTTTAACATTATCTCTTTACTCCTCACTACAACCCAAAGAAGTAGTACTTATAATCTTACCCATTTTACAGAAAAGGAGACTGGTACTCAGAAGGACTAAGTAACTTGCCCAGCTGGTGTATCAAGGAGCCAGGATTGGAACACAGTTTTCACCACTCCATAAATCTCTACTTTTAACTTCTATAATACAGAATATAAATCTAAGCTATGACAACTAGTTCAGGAGTAATCCATTCTCTTACCAAAAAAACACTATAAAGCCTTGAAATGAACATGTCCTCATGTGACGCAATTACTGGAAATCCATTGTTCCAACCTACCGCCCTGCTAGGGAGAGCTTCGTTTGTAGGCTGCCTTTAGGGCTCCGAACAGAATAAGGTAAAGTGATGTTTGAGCGCATCTTTGCCTCTGAAGGGGCTGTGGACTGAGATTCCACAAGATTGCACAAGTTCCCAGCCCAAGGAGCTCTTGGCTCAGTCACAACTCCCCTCTCCCCTATAGTTTTCTACCCAAAACAGATACGTGGTTCTTTCTAGTCTACGTCTGCGTTGCATACCCCAAGGAAAGTCTGCCATATTGTTTTCCAAAGCATTCTTTTCAAACAACAAACAAGCCAAAAACTGTTTCTGTTTTTTTCCCTTAAAAAGAAATTAGAAAGCTTTCCCTGGGTACATAATGTCTCTACAGCGTCTCTAGTAAATTATTTTCACATGTTGTCTACCAGACCCACTGACTCTGCCGAAAGCCCATCCCTCCTCATGCCTAGCATGACCTCTCACCCAAGAGGTCAGTACCCAAAAGGCAGCGTGGGCCAACTGCATTGTGTGCTCCATTACCCATGAGATTATGAATAATTGTGGGTAATTGCTGAGGCAAATGAGTTATAGCTAATTACTAGTGTAGCCTTAATCCCAGCAACAAGTGAAAGCAAAAACGCTCGCTGACATTTCACTCTATACTACAATGAACACAACTTGGAGTTTTAGCTGATGCCAAAAGATTCGCTATTATGAACAGAATCTGAAATCCCAAGGGAATTAGATTGCTGAGCATTTGAATGTGTAGGATTTTTCTTTCCCCACTTTTAATTTGCTGCCAGGTATTTTTAAGGGCAATTCGACTTCCTTTTTACCCTAAGCAACTGCATGGGCTTTCTGCAGTAGTTGGCAAATGTTCTTAAGAAGCACTTGACTCTAGAACCTGCTAAAAATACCATATTACAAGAATTTAAGGCTTCATTTGTAAGGACAAATGAAATAATAAATGTTAAAGTACTTTGGAAAGATGAAAGCACAACACAATTATAAGGTATCATTATTATCCCCTTATAACTATGATCTATAGCACCCCATATAAAATGTAATTTGTTAATTACTACATATAATGTTGTCAGTGATAATCAGTACATACCTGGATAATTGTAAAATGTAGCCTTTTTTGAAGAAGTAATCCAAGAGTATTTCCTCTCATTTTCTAAATTTATATTTTAATTGCTCTGATCTGGGGTTGCTTCCAATTTCCTAGGAAAGGGTTAGCTCTGAGAATGATTGCACAGATGGAGATAGGAGCATGGAACATTACTTAGCAGCAAAGCCAAGACTACAACCCAGGACTTCTGATGATAAGTAGCTAAACGCCCTGGGCAAAGCACCTAATCATTCTGAGCCACAGCTCTCACCTCCTTTAAAATGGGGCTGATAACTTACATCTGAGAATGTTCAAAGATAAAGTGAAACAGAAAGGAAAAAGCACTTTGGATTGTTAAATGTATATGAAATCAAGGTTTATATGAACAGTAGAATACACTATTCATAACAACACTAACAGTTTCATCATAAAATGAGGAGACTTATCTTTTTTTCCTGTCAAAACTGCTTTAACACCATATTTCTGTATTTAAGAGTTTCGGCAAGGGTAAAAGTTTTGTTTGAGATACCAAACCAAATGGAAGAAAGGAAGTTGTTATCAATCCTCCTCTGATTTGAGCCCGAAAGAAGGACAGTTTAGAGACTTGCACAGCTCCACACTTTGTTGAATTTGGTCTGCAGCCAGCACCACCTCAGTTTATCTAGAAGTCTCTCTGCCTTCTGAAATGAATGCTGTTCTCCAGGGAGACAATGGCCTCAGTCAAACAAGGAACTTGCAAGAAGAATCCCACCATCTTCTTCTTTTTCAAAAGAAGATTGGGACCAGGCCTCGGGGCCTAGATGAATGTGGAGGAGAGATGGGGATTATTAACGCAATGGCTAATCCATCCCCACCAGCATTTCCTGTCTTGCCAGAATCCAGATATTTGTGGACTCTCCTTTTCCTAAAGAACATAAATAAAAGCAAAGCTGGACTCAGGCAAATTGACAAAGTACACATTCACTCAGCCAGCTAAGATTTATGGAGTGCCTGTGTGTGCAGAGCAGCCTCTGGGTGCAGGAGACTCAGCAGGGAACTAGACGGACATTTATCTTTTATTTGAGCAGAATGTGAACAATAGGAAACAAACCAATAAATAAGGAAACGTTAGATTGTAACAAATCCTTTCCAAATCTTTAGAATAAGGCCAAGAGATGGAAGTAACCAGGTGATCAAGGAAGTCCTTTCTGAGATGACATTATAAAGTGAAATGTCATGACGAGAAGGCTCAGGAAGACCGACATGCCATCTTAGCAGCCGTCCCCACCGTTACGCTGCCCCTTTTCCTTCTTCACTGCCACTGCTATAGATCTAGGCTCCCTGTATTGAAGCAGCCCTCCCCGCCCTGGCCTTCCGCTAAACGTGTGTCTTCCTGGTTCTTGCTTCATTCATTCAACACACTCAAAGAGGGCTCTGGCCTTGGGTCATCACCTCTATCCTAAGTGTTGGATAACCTCAGACCAGCACCACAATGTTGGTATTATTAAATCTATTTTACTGACGGAGCTCAGAAATAACAATCACAAAAGCAATGGATATTTCTTAGGTGCTTACTATATGTCCAAAATCTAAAAACTCAAAGCAGAGGATCAATGGCCACAGCGATCACCAGAGACTTAGGACCAAGGGCCTTCTTCCTTTTCCTGGGCTGCAAAAACTGCAGGGATCCTCTGCATCCAAGGGAAAGTGATTAAGTGCCAAAATCAACTGCTGCATGCCTTACATCAACTGTGGCAGTGAGGGATCGTGCCAGATTTATTTCTATTTAAAATACATGTATATACACATATATATAATATTTTATATGTATGTGTTTTACATAAATTAAATATATATTATGTATTTTGTATAAATAAAATATATCTATATATATGAAATAATACACGTATAAAATACTACTAACCCTTGAATGCTTTGAATCAGACCGATGTGATCATATCATTCTCCATTTCAATAAACTTTCAATGCTTTCCCACACTGGGAACTGCAAACAGATGACCTATGGATCTGCCTATGTCTTAGTGGGGGTGGTGGACAGTGCACAAAGTATTATAAAGATCATAAAATTTCACATTAAAAAATCCCAGGTTCCTAGAATCCTTTGAAAAAAATCAGAATTTCTGGCATCTTTGAGCCCCATTTCCACAAGGCATCATCAACTGCAATTGAACATCAACTGTACACAAATTTTCATAAATAGCAATTTCATTAAAGGTAAGTTTCACATAATTTTCCTTTTTTTTTTTTTGAGGAAGACTAGCCCTGAGCTAATAGTCGTGCCCATCTTCCCCTACTTTATATGTGGGAGGCCTGGCACAGCATGGCTTGCCAAGCTGTGCCATATCCGCACCAGGGATCCGAACTGGTGAATCCCGGGCTGCCAAAGCTGAATGTGCAAACTAAACCACTGTGCCACCGGGCCGGCCCCTCACATAATTTTCTAATTTCCATTTTGGTTTCTTTGATTCATAGGAGGTTTAGGAGTGTATTTTTAAATTTCTCAACCTATAGTGTGTCTTAAAGCTATCTTCTTTGTTATAGATTTCTAACTTAATTGCATTCTGTTTACATAATGTGGTCTAAATGACCCTTCAGTCTTAATTTTTGTTGAGAATTGCCTTCTGTCCAAGAGCAAGGTCAGTTTTCATAAGTCCTCTGGACGTTCTCCACTCGTTGGGGAAGTGTTCCACATATGTCCTCCGGACCTGGTTAATCTAGACATTTACTGAGTGTCTGTCTGCCTTGTCTATAAAGACCTGAGGGTCTAGTCTGAAAATCTCCCGCTATGATGGCTGGTCTGTCTATTTCTGTAATTTCGTCAAATTTTGAAGCTTTTTCAGTAGGTGTTATATAATGGTCTCCAAAATGTCTTTTGCCTTAAAATAGATTTTATCTAATATTAATCTGGCTGTACTAGTTGTCTTGAGTTCATATTTGTCTGGTGTAACTTTTTCCACTCATTTGCTTTCCACCTTTTGTATTCTGTTATGTGGACTTGTAAACAGTCTGTATCTGGACCCGCTGCATTGATGTCCGCTTGTTGGTTCGTTCCTCCAGTGCGACTGTCTTGACTATAAATTTTAGTTCACTAATATTCATTTTGTTTAATGAAACATTTGGATTAATTTTTAACACCTTGTTTTGTATTTTCTCTTTGTCCATCTTTCTAATTTTTGCGCCATGTCTTGCCTCCTTTTGGCTTAACAGTGTTGCCTTTTCCCCTCTCATTCCACTTCTTGCCTCTTCTGATTCAGAAGTCCTACTCTGTATATCCATGCTGTTAGTGGTATGCCAGAAATTATCAATATGCATATTTAACTTTAAAAAGTAGAGGTTAATCAACATTTTACCTTCATTTTGAACAATATGTGAACCTTAGAGCACTTAAACATTAATCACAAGCCTTCTGACTTATATATCAGGTATTTGAGTATTTTATTTCTATATTGATTTTATATACCCATAAATTAGATTTTTAATTGATCTTTGTAGTCAGTGTTCATTTATATTTACCCACAAGTACACCATATTATTTATTCATCGTTCCTTCTTGTATCTCAGGAGCTCCTTTGAGCTCATTTTTCTTCTTCCTGAAATATATTCTTTAGACTTTCATTAATGAAGAACTATTGGTAGTTAACTCCTTCAGGTTTTCTTTTTTTGCTTATTTGTTTGTTTTTGTGTAAAAATGTCTTTTCTTGTCCACATTCTTAAAAGATAGTTTCACTGGATATTCATTTCATATTTAATTGTCTATATTGACAGTTATTTTTTCTTCCACACATTGAAGAATATTATTACTTTTTCTTCTGGGTTCCACTGTTGCCATTGAGAAGTTACTTGTCAATCTAGTTAGCACACCTTTGTAGCTAACCTTTCTTTTCTCTTCTGTTGCTTTTTCTTTTAGTAATTGCTTTCAAGATCATCTCTGTCTTTGGTGATCTGCAGTTTCTCCAGGATGTTTTCAGATGGGATTTCATTTTAATTCCAGTTGAGATTCCTTGAGCTTCCTTCATCTAAGGACTGTAGTTATTCATAAATTGAGGAAACAGCTCAGCTATTATCTCTCTGAATATTACCTCCCCCCAATTTTCTCTGTTTTATCTTTCTGAGTTTTCAGTTAGACATTTGTTTGGACCTTCGTACTATACCCTCCATGTCGCTTAACTTCTTCTATATTTTTTATTTTCTTATTTTTGTATAGTATTTTCTGGGTAATTTCTTCAGATTTATCTTCCAGTCCACTAATTGTCTTGTTGGTTGCTTTCAATTTGCTATTTATCCACTCAGTTTTTCATTTTAATTATTATTTTTTTATTTATGGAAATTTTACTTGGTTTTGCTATAAAAATCTGCCTCATCAATATTGATAGCTTCTTACTCTTTTACCACCCCTTCAACATCCTCATTTATTTATTTAAGTGTATGAAATACGTTTATTTTATGGTCTATCCCTGATAATTCTGCAGTTCTTGCAAGTCTGATCCTACTTTGTTTTCCTGCTGACTCTCTCTCATGGTATCCAATTTTCCTGTATGTTTAGTGATTTTTAAAAATTGTTTTATTGTGAGCTCATGCTCCTTAGACTTTATCTGTGGAAATTCTCTGAAATCTACGTTTAAAGTACATTCCTAAGAAAGGATTTGTTTGCTTCTTATCAACCCAGGGCTAATTTTTACTAAATTTTTGTCCTGAAATTTTGTTAGACCACTCAGATAGAATGAATTATGGCATCCAAACTCAAACTCAGGCTTGCAGTAGGAATTCTCAGATGAGATTTTCCTTTCTTTTCTTTTTTTGTAGCATTCAGAACAAAGACCAAGACAGTCCAGTCCCCTTTGTGGGGTTGGGCTTTCCAGTCTGCCCATTGTGAGTGTCATCCTTTAGGGTCCTGGTTTTTTGTTTTGTTTTTTAAAGTTAATTCTATGTCCTTTTTCTTTTCTTTTTTTTTTTTTAAAGATTGGCACCTGAGCTAACATCTGTTGCCAATCTTCTCCTTTTTTTTCTTCTCCCCAAAGCCCCCCACTACATAGTTGTATATTATAGTTGTGAGTGCCTCTGGTTGTGCTATGTGGGACACTGCCTCAGCATAGCCTGATGAGCAGTGCCATGTCGGCACCCAGGATCCAAACCAGTGAAACCCTGGGCAACCGAACTTAACCACTCAGCCACGGGGCTGGCCCCTAGGTTCCTTTTTTTAAACAGGGTTCTCTAACCAGACTTCTCACCCTCTCTGGGCCCTGGGCTTCGTCCCTTGACTTACATGCTGTAGTCCACTAAAACCAAGTCTGTAGGCCACCATGTAGCAACAGACACATGCAGGGAAAGAAAAGAGGCTTTCTCATCATTTCTTGCCTTAGGTTATTTTCTTTAATGTCAGCTCAGTTGGGTTTTTTAAATGTTTTATTTTCAAATATATTTTATTCAGCATTTTGAGTGTTCTGAACCTGGAAGGGTCCATATAGAGAGAGAATCTATGGTGTTTTGGGGCTAATGCTGTTATTTATTTATAGGCCATCCTTCTTTCCCCATCAGATTATAAATACTCCAGCTATTCTATCCTGTTTATCTCATCATTCCTCCCACATATTAAGCATTTAATAAATATTTATTGTTTGAAATAAATCTGTTCTCTATTATTTGAGTAAAACTCTGAATAGACTTAGAGAAACAACATAATTTTCCCTCTTGTTTGCCCACTTTTGCTCCTTTCTCACACATAGAAATATTTCATTTTGATTGACAGATAGTCTTTATTCATAATATGTTAATTCATAATACGTTCTGGCTTCATGAACCAAGTAACCACATTTTTACCTGAAAATTCAATTGACAGGCACCAGCCCAACATCAGCTGTTTGAAATAAGATGATTATATAAAGTGCAGGAAGATTTGACTTGACAGTGCAGTTTATCTATATTTAGGTTTGTTATAGAATTCATTACCGAATGGTGTCAAACTTTTACTGCTAAGTAACCCTTATATCAGAGATGAATGAATACATAAATGAGGCCTGAAGATGTAGCTAGTTTGTTTTAATCTTAAAAAAATTCAGTAAAATATTGATTTATACTCCAAATTAAGTTAGTGCTTGACTTTAGCAACAATATTTTAAATTATTTACCAGTAAATCATATCTCACCGTCATTACCACAGATTTCAGAGTCAGAGTGTCCATCAGAAAGATGTGCCACGTTTGCATTATGGCTTTCTCTATTCCCAGGATCTGGGGGTGGATCCCATTGTTAGAAGCACCATATTACAATGCAGGGAAATGTGAAAAGTTACGAAAGCAGACTGCTGTGGAGAGAGAGCCCAGCTCTTTCGTCAGTTTAGACCTTTCACCCCGAACCTCACATACGGCTCTAATGTAGGAGTAGTGAGCTTAATCGCCCCTGAGGCATTGCTTAGAATGTGAGCACACAGGGCAAGGTAGTGAGCATGGGGAAGCGAGGAGGACAGGTCCAGTCCAAACGGGTGGGGCTGCTACTCACCTCCAGCCACGTTTCTCCACGTGAGAGAGCAGATGAGTGCCGCAGATCTCCCAACCAAGAATCCAGATTTTTCTGTGAGTTCTTCTAATTTTAAAAGTTTACCCCAATCAGGTGGAATGGGAAACTTTGCATAATTCCTAAAATTATGAAATAGAAAATGGGAGATGATTTTCATAATCTTGGAGTGGAGAAAGATCTAAGTATGTCAGAAAACTCAGAAGACAAGAAAAAACTTGGCTATATAAAAATTTTTTAATTCTGCATAACAAAAACAGCATAAACAAAGCAAAGAGACACGCAAAAGCTATCAAATGCTTGCAGACAAAATGCTAATATTCGTCGTATAGAAAGTGCTATTGGAAGAGAGATATGTGTGTATATATGTGTATTCTAATAGAAAAAATATTGGCAACAATGTGAAAAGATGGTTCACAGAAAAGGAGATACCAATAGTTCTAACACACATGGGAAGATGCACAGCATTGTCCATAATAAGAGAAATGCTAATTAAATTACCTTGATATACTATATTTCACTGACTAATTTGGCAAAGATCAAAGAGCTTCAAATCACATTGTTGGCAAAGAGATGGAAAACAGACCTCTCATACATTGCTGGGGGATTATAAATTGATAAGAGTCTACAAGAGGGCATTTGGCAGAATTTATCAAATTTACAAATATGCTTACCTCTTGACCCAGCAAGTCATTTTGTATTCAGATATACGAAATGAGTCAATAACACATTTACAAGGATATGTACTGCAGTACTCTCTGTGCACATTCTTTGTCTTATGTCCTACGAAAAGGCTTTAAAACAACTGCTAAATCTCACTCATTCAAGAATATGTATGGGCTCAGGTCTGATGGGTCTAGTGTGATTGGCAGGAAGACAGTGATAAAGAGCACAGGCCCGGGAATCAGATTCCATATTATTTAAATAAGATCTACCACTTGATGGCTGTGTATCATTTGGGCCGGTTATTTAGCGCCATGGGACTCAGTTTGGTCGTCTGCAAAATGGTAGGGATAATAGTCAGTACATAGCGTTGTTGAAAGGCTTAAATGAAGGCAATTCAGGCAATTCACGGAAAGAATTTAAAACATGTCCTAATGTGGCAAATCAGATTTACCAAAGATGCTGTACCAAGATGGCTCCCAAACCGTGTGTTCTTCTACAGTGTGACTTTGTCCTCCTCCATCGAGAGGTGTGATTTCTCCTCTCTGGGCAAACTCTGGATCTGCTTTGACCAAGAGAATGTGGAGACAGTGATGCTCTACCAGTCTGTTCACAGCCCTTAAGTGGCCCGGTAGTCTTCACCTCTGCGTCCTAGAGGCCAGCTGCCATGCAAGAAATACAACCGCTATGAAACTGCCGTGCCAAAAGAAGTCCAAGTCACACGGAGAGGCCCTGAAGGATGAAACGCCATGTGGAGAGAGAATTCAAGCAGACTTGAGGACTCAGATGCGTGAGTGAAGAAGCCATCTGGGAAGTGGATCCCCCAGCCCAGCTGCCCCAGGTGACACCATGCGGAGTGAGACAAACCGCCCAGCCAAGGCCTTTCCAAGGGCCTGACCCCCAAACCACAAACAAAACAGAATGATTGTTTGAAACCATGAATAGATAACCAAAATACTATTATAAAGTGGTCAAAAAATAATGCCTACTATTATTTTACACTAGAGGTGAATGAACTCCCTCAAAAAACACTATAATAAATAGCTAAAGTAATTTCATTGATAAAAGTTTTTTGAATCATTTTAAAAATCGTATTTTAATCGGCACCACAAAAGGAGGTCTTTAGTAATTGCCCAAAGATAAAAGAATATGAAGGGACTAATAAATTAAGTCTAATCCATGCAATATGGTTGAGAAATACCAGACTTGTGCAGAGCAAGCTTAATTTTTAGAGTGCAAAAGTAAACAAAATGATCTCATATTTCACATTTTTTTAGATCTAATATTCTTGGGAATGAACATGAGGGAGAAGCCTAGAGATGTGTCTTTCCTGGCATATATGTTTACCATTTAAACTTATGCTTATTATCTAAAGTGATTCATAGGATGAGGGCCGAGATCGAGACTCATTAGACAGTGAAATCTCTGTTTTGTAAAATGCGTAGAAAGACAACTAATCAGGTACCCTTTTATTTTTTTCATTAGCAATTTGGCTGGTGAACACACTCAGTAAAACACACTTAAGCTGCTTTATATCAACAGACACAGTGCAACAGCATCTTCTCAATAATGTTGTATTCAGAGAGAACCGTGGGCTGCCACTGTAATCTTTACCTAGTCTCTGCAGCCGAGTATCCCCCGAGTCATCTGTCTTCCGGCTGCTTTAGGTTAACAACCTTCCTCCCACTTTGAAATTGTTTTGCAATGAAGGTACAATGTCTTCACTCTCACTAACAAAGAATCCCTTTTGCATCTCTCCCCACTCCTCTCCCCCATGGAGCTTTGCCTATGGCAGATGCTCAGTAAGTAACAGTTAAATTAAACTTAAAAAAATGAAGAAGGCCCAATCCTGTCCTAAAAGAGATTTCAATCTGACACATAAATAGGTCAGAAAAAAGCTATTGAGTTGGTTTACAGACAGCCTTGACAGTGACCTAAACAGTTTGTTTAAAAAGCAGTGAACTATTTCATTGATCTCACCCCCCCACCCCCAGAGTGCAATTTCCGCGTGGCTTACGGCTGGAAACAGGAATGGAGTTCTCAATTATGAGTTCCAGGTTCTGAGAGTGCAGCTTTTGATGGGAAAACATTGTTGTACAAAGGAATTGATGCAGAGAACAACAATTAGGATAATAATTAAAACTCATTGCAGGCTCACTGTGTGCCAAGCATGGTATAGACCACTTTCTATATATTATTTCATTTAATCTGCACAACAGAGAAAAATGAGTATTACTATCTGGAGTTTATAGTTTAGGAAACTGAAAGTTAGAGAAAATTTAAATAATAACCCCACGTCCCCTTTCCTTTACCCTATCCACCAGCACCACCAAAAAACATTAGAGGTTAGAATGAGGTTGACATCCCTTGTTTTAGACCGCTGGGCATTCCACGGCACCCACTCAATGTGGTTCTGGAGGGATTTCACTGACAAGAACCCCCCTTCCTGACAGCGCGAGTGGCCCATCAGATTCACTCTCCTGGATCCTCCAACCTATGCCAAGTCATATGGGCAAGAGTGATGGGAGCGAAGCACCTGAAAGCAACATCTTAGAGAGAGTTCTGTGCTCTCAAGTTCATACAACCTCCCTGACTCCTTGAAGCCGGGTGGGGCAGCTCCTTACTAATTCCTTCAGTTTTGTTTGACACCTAGTATCCTTCAACAAATATTTCTCTGTTTTACCAGACTAGATTTCTGTTGCGTACAAGCAAACCACCACAACTGATAACTTAGTACCAAAGAGCATGATGAAAGCAGCATGGTTACCACCCTGAGAGGAGCACTAGGAAGTGAGATACTCTTCTGTAACAGGGGAGGGCTGGGAATCAGCCCATTCAAGCACTGATGAACCTGATCAAAGCAGGGCCTGTGGTCGCCGGGACAGCACCCCAACAGCAGGTGAACCCCCAGGAACTGGGCAGTCGCTGCCCAGGGGAGGAATGCCAAGACCACAGGCCTGAGGGTTGCTTCTGAAAGCACAGGATGAATTAAAGCTACAAAATACACACTCAAACCTTGGAATTCCCACCACTAGGCATGGCAGAAAACACACGGCTTTTCAGTGAGTGCTGGAAGTGATTCTCAGAGTAGAGCTGATGGAAAAACCAAACCCCAAAGATTGATACCGTTGTTTGCTGAATCTGAATACCAGTTAAATCCACAACCTTGCTAAGTGTCTTGTTTGAACATTTGCACCCTTGATCAGGAAGGAGTGGAATTCTCCCAACTGGAACAGTGACATCTAGAGGGAATGGAGAACCTGGAAAAGCCCATTTAATTCTCACATGAAAACACATAGACCATATTTTACAGACAAGAAAATACGTTATAGAGAAGAAAAATGTACAGGTTTCACAGTAAAACTGACAGAGCCAGAATTCAAACCAAGATGCCTGACCCAAAGCCCGCGCTCGAAAGCAGGGTTCAGCAAAGTCTTCCTCTGAAGGGTTTGCAGGCTGTACGGCAGCATCTGCCCGAGGACTCAGCTCTGCCTATGTAGGTGAAAGCGACGCAGATAATACCTGAACCGGCCAGACTGTGAGCCAACAAGACTTTATTTACGGACACTGAAATTTGAATTTTACATAATTTTCACAGGTCACTAAATATTATTCTTCTTTTGATTTCTTAAAATAATTTTAAAATGTTAAAGCCATTCTTAGCTCGTGAGCCATACAAAAGCAAGCATGCCAACTCCTGCTCTGAACCATACCATGCTGTGTCAGCAGAACTGAAACCGATCTTTGAAAATGGGTCCATGATTGCTTGAAAACGTAGCCACGAAAGGCTCTTTCTGGGTAAATATAGCTTGTGTTTATTCTTTGGCTTCTGAGCACTAGGTCATCACGCTGCCAGTGATGGCAGAGCACATTTTGAAACTGTCCATGTAGGCCACATGTTTAGCTGTACAGAGTTCAGAGAGCCCGATACTCACTTCAAAAAAAATAAAGGATCACATTAGAAGATGTAACTTGAGTGTTTGGGAAACACACCCGTGCCAACGTGCGGCCAGCTGAAATGGAGCTCTCCGCCAAGGAACTAACATACAAAGAGCCAGGCACGTTTACTTTGCATCCTATAAACGATTTATGAGAGCTTTAACATGGCTACTGAGTATACTTTAGGCTTGTTAGACATCTTATTTTTTGACCAGAAAAAATTTGCACATTGAAGACCCTGATGTGTTAGCTTAGATTCCAGAATCAAGGGTTTGTATAAGCTCTTTGGAAGAAGTTTCTCTCAGACCACTCTGTGCCCCGCTGCCATTTTGACCAACGTGCATTTCTCCGTGGTCACTAAAATTCAGACATTAGTAACATCAAGAAAGACTCAGTATCTACCACGAATCCCATCCCTGCTTTCCAGAGAGATGGGGAAGGCAGGAACGGGTGGAGCTGGGCATCGGAGGCACTGTAGCCTTGGTCGCAGAGTAAGACACATTCATCCAAGTGCCACAGAACCTTATTACATCTTCACATAAGTGGCTGAGAGTGGCGAACTTCTTAGAAAGCCTGCACAACCCATCATGTTAAGGTTTATCACAGGATAGCAGGTGAAGAGGTTTGTGCCCCATCCCCAGGGAGAGGCCCTTGGCATTTAAGAGATGAAATGAAACTGTCTAGAGAGGTAAATTTGTCTTCACTCAATTCCACCCCATTTTTGTTTGATTTCCAAGATAGTCTGTTTGTAAAATAATTTTGAAGATGCATTCCTATTGTTTTCTATTTGCTAATGTATATGGGGAATAGTAGAAAAGAGCAAAAATGTATAGAATGAGGAAGAAGGGAGGTGGTTGGAAAATGCAGGGTTAACAGAAATTCTCGAGAGCAATTCTTTTCAAAAGGTTTGAATTTGTACCAGACATTGGGACCGATGCTTTAGAGACAGTAGAGTTTTAAAAGCTTTTATTTCCAAGAAATTGATCAAATGGAGGAAAGTAGAATAAAATACATTCAATACATGATGCTGCTTTAACTCACAGCTAGGAAGGAAATGCTCCTTTAGCACTGTAAGAAAAAAGACATGGCAAGCAGGAAGCTCGTTCTGTACTTTGGAAGTTCCAAGGTTGTTTTTGGTTGCTTGTTGCGTCTGAGATATTTACTTGAAGCCCAGAACAACTGGAGGGCCCCTCTGCCTCCTTCCTCCAGCCTCAGAATCTGAAGATCCACACCCCTGCCCCACCCCTTAAAGGGGAGGATAGAAAATCACTAGCAACTTCATCAAGAGCCAGACTCAAAAGGCAGGGAAGTTTGGGGGAAGCCAGCGGTGGCATCTACGGTCCTAGGGGCAACTGGGCCAGCTGTCTGTTTTTGTATAGCCCATGAGCTAAGAGAGGTTTTCACATTGTTGAATGATTGGGGAAAAAATAAAAAGAATAAAATTTAAATTTCAGTGTCCATAAATAAGGGTGACTGGAACACAGACGCACCCATCCATTTACATCTTGCCTTTGGCTGCTTTTGTGTTGAGTAATTCCACAGAGACTGTGTGACCCACAGAACCTAACATATTTGCTGTCTGACCCTGCACAGAAAAGGCTTGCCAGCCGCTGAGCAAGAGGGATAAAAACGCAAAGGGCTTTGGAGGAGAGGAAAGAGGGTGGGGGCCAGTCCCCGTGGCACTGTCACTTCCAACTGTGAGAATATGCACATCAGGCGTGGGGAGAGCCTAGAATGAAGGCCTCGTGCCCCCAAAGAGATCTAGACAAGATGGACAGACTAGGAAATCCACCCATGAATTTATCTATGGGTTGCATCATATTGTTTAAATCTAAATGGAAGGATGGACTGAATATTCTCTGGAATTCTACGGGTGCTAGAGCAGCTGACCGGAAGCCTACTTTGTTATAGACTAAGACCTCCTGAGAAAGGGCAAGTCTATGTGCGTGTTTAGGAGGAAGGGGTGGATGTGTAGAGAGACACATATTGCAAATACATTTTAAAAGGTCTCTAGTGGGGAGTGGGCCTGACGTGCAAGACTGAGGCTTCGCTCTTGACTCTGTACACTTCTGTGGTACTTAAGTATCATAATAAGCATCTTAGCAACTTAATAAAGCCATAAAAATAGAAGATAAAAAACAAAGGATGCCCCATTAAAGAATTATAACCATGAGTTTTGTGGGTTCGAAGATGATGGAAGTCACGTTTGACTATTGCAGCAAAGGGAAGGGAAAGAGACAAATCAGGAAATGCTTTAGGACGATGTGACATTCGCAATAAGCCTTTGCAGATCAATAAGATTTGACAGGGTGAAGAAGGCATTGTCTGGCCATGGTGAAGAAAGGGTCTGCCTAGATGGTCTTCAGGCTTATTGACTTTGGAAATATATTTGCAAAGCTGATTTCATTGTATGAACACAGACAAACTTCACAAAATAATCAGCTGTAAAGGAATGTTTAGTTACCAGCACAGATTGCAGCTTATGAGAAAAATAACAAAGGAAGAGCATTTCTATTACACAAATATAAATGCTGATGATATTGGACCATCCTGAAGAATTGCAGCCACGCTTGCATAATGCAGCAGAATAACCAAAAATGAATCAATCCAGCGACCTCAGTTTCCAAATTAATTAGCAGCTCTGCCTTTTCCGACACAAGTGAAGTTGAGCAAAGCCAGCTTCCAGGTTTAATGACGGTTATTTGCCTTCCTAGGTGCAGTGTACTATAGCATAGGGAAATATAGTCTGCTTGTGATTCTCACCTTCGTAATAAAATGTTGCTTCTTGGACCCCACTCCAAACCTGCCAAATCAGTATCTCTGCAGGCGGAGACTGAAAGTCTATCTTTTTGTCATGCTTCTAGGTGATAGTTACAGACGAAAGTTTGGGAGCCTCAATTCTGGACTGAGCCCAGCATAGTTTCATGGCATCTACTATTAATGATCCTGCTAAGGACAGGTTGGAGCATTTGGAGACATTGCTTCTAACTTGACCTTTCCAATCCAGTCACTTTAAATTAAGGGATTTAAGTTCACATTCTTTCTGGCTCATCTGTGCTCCATTAGGGAGCACATGGATTTAGAATCAATGTTTCTCTTCTTTTCCAAACCTTCCTCCTACAATTTTTGAGAGCTAAGTGGAATAATTCACATAAAGCCTTCAGAACAGGGCCTGATACCCAGGAGATGTCAATAAATGCTAGTTACCTCCCTTCGTTTGACTCATCTCTTAAATCTCTCAAGCAGTTTGCGGTAAGGAGTCCCAAAAGAAATGTGAGAAATGATCACAGGTCCTCAAAGTGCAGCTACAGAGACTCCAAAGGCTCCCAGCCTCGTGAGTAGTTTCCCACAAGGTCAGTGGCTGAAGACAACGCACTGCCAGCGGTAATGCCTTTGAGTAGCTCCTTGCCCATTGCCAGGGAGTCAGCCTTGAACTACTCTCTGGAGCAGTGGATCTTGACCTCTGCTCAACTGTGGAATGCTTGATTCTGATGGAATCTAGTGCTGAGGGCAGCACCCAAGCAATACCAAGTTACTGCAGTTGAAGCAGGGATGTGAGGGCTGGAACCCGCCCCTGTTAGCCCCTCCTTGGTCCTCTCAGGCCAGCTTCCCTACTAGGGGCCCAGAGTGAAAACTATCCTCAAGTCTCAGAGTCTCTCAGAGTCTGAGATGGGAGAAAGGTGGTGTGAATGTTATAAAAGTGTCAACAGGGGTCAGCCCCATTGTGTAGTGATTAAGTTCTGTATACTCCACATCAGCAGCCTGAGTTCACGGGTTCGGGTCCTGGGCACAGACCTACACCACTCGTCAGCCATGCTGTGTCAGTGACCCACATACAAAATAGAGGAAGACTGGCACAGATGTTAGCACAGGGCTAATCTTCCCAGCAAAAAAAATAAAATGTCAAGAAAAGATTCTTGATCACTGAAAAGAGAACAAAGCCCCAAAATGAAGGCAAAACAACTTTGAAACATTGCTTTCATTATCAAACGATATTTAAAATAAAACTAAACTACCCATAATAGTGACAGCTTTGAGAAAAGTTCCTGCTAATTCCACTGCCGTAACACAACTGCCATTAACTACTTGGGACATTGGGAAGGCTGGTAAATGGAAAGAGAACAGGTGTAGAATCATACAAAATTGAATAAAGGTCCTGAGCATAATAACGTATCAAAGTGACACTAAAGGAAGAAAGAGGATTGTCTTAGAGATGCTTCATTGTATAATGTGAAGAACCTGGGGCTCCCTCCCAAACCATGGGACCTGAGGGTCTGACACTTCCCCTTCAGGTGCGTCCAGGGCTCTGGGGGAAAGGCAGAGGGGTATGAAAGCTAAAGGATGGAGAGAGGGAGAAGTGGCAGAGACACAGAGATCCCAGAGAAAGGAGGGAACTTCAGGATGCCCATCAGGGGGGCACTCTGCATGGTCACCAGCCTGAGCTTGGTGCCTATTCGTCATTAGCTAATTGCAAGACTTGCCTTGCGGTGAAGACCCGCACTTTTATGCCCTCCCATACTTCCAGCACACGACTAAGAAGCTACATAAGCAGCTTCACTACACTGTAGTGGCCCCTGAGTGCCTTTGGCATAAAGACCAAATTGTTGAAGGTGGCCGACGAGGCTCCTATTGACCTCTCCAGATGTGTCCCTCACCTCCACCCCTCTGCTACCACCACCTCTCCCCTTCAGCACCCACAACCACACCCTTTGCTCCAGTCATATTTCTTTCCCGTCTTCAACTTGTTCAAGTACTAACTGAGCACCTATTGTGTCATGCTAAATATACTACACGCTAAATACCGAAGAGTCACCAAATGTCCAGCATGGAACAGGCCCCTCTGTCTCCCTTCACTCGTGAGTCACACTCGTCACCCTGGCGGGCCATTTCTTTCCCCTCTTCTGACTGGCTCCGCTCTTCCTTTGGGTGGGAGCTCAGCAGGCCTTCCTTCCCCACCCTACCCCCAGACCAAGTTAGCCCTTCCTGCCTGTGTTCCCACAGCACACACTCCCCTCTCCCTGTCTTTGCCACTCTCCGTGTTAGTGCCGGCCTACCTGCCCGTCTTCTTGGCGAGAATAGTGCCAATGGGAGAACAGCAGTGAGTGTGTGGTCCAGCCTCTGTCAGGGGTGTTACCTGAGGGAATTAAGCCCTACAAAGGAAAATGGGCAACTATTTTCTCAATCCTCCCACGGAGGGCACGTAGGATAAAAGAGAAGTTAATTCCTGACCTGCTATGGATGGCTTCGGCATTCGGGTTCAGTTCTCTCAGGGAACCCCTTGGAAAAGGCCAGCTATCCTCCTAACACAGAGTTTGGCACAGCATCTCTCAGTAAATGCATGCTTAATTCAACTAAGTAAGTAAAGTCTCCAGGTTTGAGGGCAAGGAGAAGGATTCACCGTGTCCTCAGTAACATTTAAATAAGATCGGTATCAACATCACTTGTCCAGCTCATGGGACTGAAATTTGCAGGAGAACCAGAGCTGGCTTCAAGATGCTAGACAGGCTAAGTCGTCTGTGATTCTTGCAGCTCCAAAGGTGTATTGTTCCCGTAGGTCCCCAGACGTAAAACGACTTCTCACCTTGCCGTCCTTCACTGTCAGCATTTGCTCTCTGGGCGCCTTTATTACTTTCCCCTGCAGATGCCTCTGTTTCTAATTAGAGCCAGGGCCTGACCCCTGAGAGCTGATAACAATTTTGCCCCTAGACACACCTTATTGGCTAACTGGCAGAGGCAGGTTAATGGTGTCTGCACGGAAGGTCTATTATTAGAAGTGAGTCTGGGGAGCAAACTCCCGGTGACTCGGATCCTCGGAATGCTGACTCCCGGGGTCAGTAATTGGCACCGCAGAATTCCCCAGAGCAGCAGGCCTGGGCCTGCCTGCAGACCTCTGTGAAGTGCAGCTCCCAGGTCAGGGAAATAATTGCTTCATTTGAAGGGGTGGAAAGAGACGAGGGCAGAAGAAACGACCTTCATTATTCCTCCAGTTTATCAATGCACCATGTTCTCAATATCCCAGTCTAATTAAAATGACACAGGCTGCTTGAGAAACTCAATCATTTCCACGGTGATTCTTGTCAGTTCACTCCTCCCGCCAGCTCAGAGATGCCTGATAGCAGATAAGCCCAGGGTCTGGGACTCCTTTGCTTAGTCATTAATTCAGCAACCAGGGTGCCACGATGCTCATTAACATTCTTTACCTCTGTTCTGTTAAAATCCTTCATTAACAGAGAGGATATGTTAATGCCAGTGCTTTGCAACTTTCCAAAGAGAAATGCCATGTAATCAACTTGAACTCTTGACCACAACTCCTGACACAAATCTCCTTCTTCTCAACCCTCGGGGCTAACTCTGGGCTCAGTTTACATTCCAGACACACTGGCCGTGATAATCTGGGTGCGTGGGATCGGTTCTCTGGGAAGTGGCTGTACACTGAATCATGCAGAGGAGCCCGCAGAAGCCCGGCCATCACATTGTGACCCTGGTCATCTGGAAAAGTTCCAGTCAAGATCCTGAGATCTACTTTTTACGTTCATGAAAAAGGCAAGAGAGACAAAGAGGAAAAGAGGATGTTGCTCTTCTTTTGACTAAATCTGCATAACTCCTGTGGGCAAAACTTAATTCAGCCTCTCAATTAAACAGAAAAAGAAAAAATGAGCACAAAATGATGTGAAAAGAATAAGGCCAAATTCATGCTCTAGGCAGGAAAGGAGTATGGGGAAAATTTTCAAACAAAACAAAAACACAAGGCCAGCCCCAGTGGCCTAGTGGTTAAGTTTGGGGCCCTCCGCTTTGGCCACCCAGGTTCAGTTCCTGGGCACACTTACACTACCGATCTGTTAGTGGCTATGATGTGGTGGTGGCCCACATACAAAAAGAGGAAGATTGACAGCAGATATCAGCTTAGGGTGAATCTTCCTCATCAAAGAAATAAAACATAGATTCACCCCACCATTACAGCATCAGTACCAAGTTCCCAGGCCATGTGAGGCATACACATACAGGGAGATTCTGTTGTGTACCCAGTCCTGCCAGTCATCCATCACAGGGGACCCTGTAGACGCAAGGGGACAACCACTGGCCTGGTTACCTTGGGGACCTGAGGCATGGGTCTCTAATCCCCATGGCCTTGGGCCTTTGGGGTCTGGCCCTTCAATACCCACACAAGCCACCACGTCTGACTTGGCACTTTGCTCAGGACTCTTCCAATTTCACTTCCCAGGATGTCACTCTCAGAGCCAGAGCCCAGTGCCACCTGGGACTCAGGGTCCTGCCAGTATCTGACCCAGAATCTGCCAGCACAGCCACTGAAATGGCCCTTTTGACCTGCCTTCTTGGTGAATCGTTAGCCCTGGCTGGGGCTTACGATCTTGGTGGCTTTTCTTGGCAGTCAGCATGCTTAAGTGCTGGGGAATCACTTAAAGACAATGTGAAAGGTAGGAAGGTACATACAAACCAACTTCATGCAAAGTAAGAAAACATTTTAAAAGAAATTACCATTCTGCTCCCTGTAGCTAAGACTTCAACATTGTAAACGTTATTAAAATAATTTTAAAGATCATTTCAAGTTTTGCTCTTCTGTTAATCTTAATTGCAAGGCAGATGCAAGTGTTCCTTTGCTTCTCAGGGCACAGCAGAAAAGCATTAGAAAGGAATATATCAAAGTTCAGAGTCTGGAATTTTAAAAATGAGATTCAGATGTGTCTATAAATCTGACAGAAAGATGCAAGGAGAACCCTCAAGCCGATGTGGGCAAAACATGCCTGGAATTTGGTCTGTGACCTCACCTGGCCATTGGCTTCATTAAATCTGCTGCTTTGGGGCACACACGGGTCTGGGGTCAGCTGGGATGTTTTCATCCGCTTACACCGTGCAATATTGTCTGCTTGCCTGAGGGGCTGCCCAGTGTTCTGCCTCCTGCTCAAGTGTCATGACTCAGCCAAATTCAAGAGGCAGGAAACTGAGCTGGATGGATCACTGGTTTGATCTCAAGTGACAAATCCCTTGTTGTGACTTCTCTCAGAAGCAGGAGACTGTTGGGGAGTGGGGGAGATGGGAAGGAGGCAGAATCAGAAAAAGGACAGGAGCTGAGTATTCACCAAGATGGCCTCCTGCTCCCGCATGCCACCTGCACATCGACACAAGCGTGCTGCTCCAGATGCTACCTGCACGTCTGCATATCTATCCAGAGAGAATGCTAAAAAGCACCCAGGAGTGAAGCACAGGGAGGTGCCATGGCAGCAATAGCAGAGATTCTGGAGCCAGGTAATTCTAGGTTCCATGCCTGGGTGGGCCCCTCACTCCCTAGGTTAGGCAAACGACTTGCCTTTCTCTGCCTTGGTTTTCACATCTGGGAAGCGGGGGTAATAATACTCATGTGTCATAATTACCAAGAGGAGTGAATACAATTACATATGCAAAGTGCCTAGCACAGACCATGGATCCTTTATTGATATATATCAGATCCTTTTACTTTCCTTTTCCATATTATCTACTACAGAATTGTCGCCTTAGTGGGGTAAGTAAAAGGGAGACCTAGGGGACGTGATTGTGTTCTCTTAGCAATGGGGATAACATAGACAAGATAAAAGATGATGAAATCGAGGCTCTTTAGCCTGAGAATCACTGGCAACAAGAAGAGAGATTTATGGTGAGAAAGGAGACTCATGCGGCACTGGCGCTGTTACTTCAAGAATCATTAAACACTTTTCACAACCCAATCACCCAATGGAGTGCCTGAGATTACCACAATCTGTTTGATTCATTTTCCGAAAAGCCTGACTAATCATGGAAGTACCTTATGGGAAGGACCTTATGGATGACCTTGTTTACTTGGTGAATTGCTTAATAGTCCAGCTCACCAGCTTATCCTGCTTGGGTCCTAGGAGTCCCCTTTTCTGTCTCCTAGCTTGCCACCATATCACAAAGTCTAGCTCTCCTACCTTCTTTCTAGAGTGCAGACTTCTGCCATGAGGTCCTTGAGAGAGAGGCAGAAAGAAAGACAGAGAGAGAGAGAGAGAGAGAGTGCTCATGCATGGGGAAGTGCGTGCTCCTCTGGCCCAGCTCTCCATCTCATGACAAAGAGCACTTTCTCTCCAGGAGGATTGAGGGTCTCCACTCCCTTACAGCTCCCTCAAGGCCCAAGGACAGCTAGTGATAGCTAATAATACTGGTCCAACTTCAGTATGTTGGGTAAAGGCCATTTTTACATACGCCCAAGTGTAGACCAGTTTGCGTTATAGAGCCTCTCCTGTGCAAAGTGAAGGACACACTCCATAACTCCATAAACTTCCCAATGTCTTCACCATTTCAGGTCTGAGTCTCTGGAACACAATCACTACACAAAGAACACACACAATTTCACAAAAACAGACAACAGTTTGCAGCATGCACACAAGCACACATTCTCCCAAAGAAACCTACTAAAACTTGCAATGCATTTTTCCAAAAATAAAACAAACCAATAAAAATAGAACCTCCTTCTGGTTACTGCCCAGTTTGTCCCAACAGTGGTTGGGTGGGTACTTGCTTATTCATTCATCCAACAAATAGCCATGTGTGACAGGCTCTGCTAGGAACCAGGGACACTACCTGTCCTCATGGAGTTTAAAATTACTAGCCCATTGTGATCCTTTCCCAGAATTAAATACATGCATACACATATATACATTTGAATTACAAAAATGCAAGCTTGTCTCAAAGGCTTGAATTCAAGTCTGCCCCTCTGGTAAAATAGAACATTTGTAACCTTTGAAGTAATTATTTTTCCATTTCTGCCCATGTAGGCTTAAAAAAACATGAGGAACTACATACTATGTACATATTACCTTAACCAACACTTGCCAATTCTTACAACACGGCTTCCTCTTCTACAAACTCAGAGACCACCCATTTAATGATCCATTGCATTCTTAGCCAGGATTTGCTTTGGCACGATCTACGTTTTTATTTGAAAATGAAAACGTTCGCCGTTTCTAATTTTCCAGCACATCTCCTAGTCTTCACAGAATACGTCTGCAATTGTGCATTAAAATGTTCACAGGAGCAATTATCATTTCTAGCGTGACGTTTTCTGGCATCCCAGGTTTACAGTCCTCCTTTACCAGTGAATGTCCCTAAGGATGTAGGTGCTAACATTTTGTTGAGCCGTTATTTAGTGACAGTCACTGCACTGAGATTGTCACACTCACTGTCCTTCTTCACATCCCACAGCAGCCCTGGGAAGCAATTTCTTCACAGGTGAAGATGCTGAGGCTCACGGAGGAACTCTCCACCCAGCTAGTCAGTAGCAGAGCCCAAAGCTGGCCTCAGGACGGCAACGTGAGAGCTGAGCCCAGCAGAGAGCCTCTACGTGACTGACGGGCGGGAGCAAAGCGGGAGAACTGACTCGATTTTGAAGTTCGTGCCTCCCCTTGACACCCCTCACATCCAGCCGAGTGTGTGACACTGATTTCCTCAGCCAAGTATTGTTCAAACAGTGACTTCTCATGTTCCATTGACTGAAATGAAATTGGCAGTTGGGTTGTTTTCCTTTCCTTTTATTTCGGTTACGTAAAAAATAGAAGGCCTTTTCCTCGCAGCACTCCATCAGTTTAGAGGACATGGGCAGTGGTGGGGGGCACGGGTCTGGATAGCCCTCTTCAACATGGCTCCCTTAAACTACTTTATTTCCCATTTGAAGGAGAAAAGTGAAGGGGAAAAAAATCCTTCACTGAATCTAATGTTGTCCTTCTTTGTAAGCTTGATAAATGGGGCCAAATCACACTCAGAGACTTAGGGAGTAGAAACCCAAAAGGGAAGTTTCTAGAAGTGCCTTCCCACCCCATGTTGCGTCCTATGCTCTGGAGACACTGTATTTCATCCAAGAACTGCCACCTCCTCTAAGAGGCCACCCCTGGCTGCTATTTCCCACAGATGGACTTTGTCTCCTTTATGGGACCCCGAATGCCATATGTCAGGGAGCCAGATCAAAGTTCAGCAAAATCCACAAATGGGGGCCAGCCTAGAGGCATAGTGGTTAAGTTTGTGCACTCTGCTTTGGGCCCAGGCGGTCACAGTTTCAGATCCTGGGTGCACACCTAGCAGTATTTGTCAAGCCATACTGTGGCGGTGGCCCATATAAAATAGAGGAAGATTGGCAAGAGATGTTAGCTCAGGGCCCATCTTCCTCAAAAACAAACCCCACAAATGGATTTACACTCTTCAGGTGTAAATCATCTCCCCTCCACCCGTGTTTCATGGGCAGGCCTTTGGACTGCACTCATGTCTAGATTTTGAGAAGTCTTTTCAAGATTTGTCAAGATTATTCCCGGGTTTCCTTTCAGATAAATGCTCCAGTGGACTCCTCCCTGTCTGAGGTGTCTCAACTAAAAGTGTATTTATTTCTGTGGGAATGTTACAACAGGGGTGGGGGAGATTCCTTCTGCCCACAGCTGTCTCTAATCTCAGAAGTTCAAGTTTCCAAAGCTGATAGGTCATCATTCAAATTGGTGGATCCAACAGGAGGACATAAGCTCTCTCATGATCACTGGGATTTGGTACCATCACAAACAACCTTTCAGACAAAAATAAACTGTGACAGAATCTTCCAGTGTGTTAAAAAAAAAAAATGGTGCTTATATCCTGTTCTTCCTACCACAGTTCAGGAGAAGAACCTGGAAGCTTCCTTGCCTGAAACGGGTCTCATAGAGACCCTTTAAGCAAAGTCATCTAGTTCACACTCAAGATGAATTCTGCGAAGACCTTGTATCCTAGGTTGAGTATCATAGTATAAATTATTTGGAAATCACAACTAATTAAAGATGCATAACATTATCCTGTTGACTGGCAGAAGATAGTGACAGAATATCTATTCTAGTCCTTATTTCTGGAAATACAAATCCTTTTAGAAATACGAATTTTTTCTCAAACTTTTTTTCTGTCCCAAAACACCTGAGGGCTGAGGCACACTCTCTCAGTCACAGCGGCGGACTCTGGGTGTGGTTTGGGGTTGAGGGGGAAGTGGGTGTCCCATAAAGGGGTGACAGGCTCTGCAACAGCACAATCTGTCTGAGAGAGAACATACTTTAAAAAGCCCCAAGGATGATGAGAATGTGCCTACTCACCCTTCCCAGCAATTCTCTCCTGCTATCTTTATATAAAAATAAAAAGTGAAACTATTCACTCCCCCCAAAACAAGCAAACACCAAAAGGCTACTGAGGCATCTACAACTTAGAAAAGATGCTTGAAATAATCATGCATCCAACCATGCCGCCTTTACTGTGAAGGGCGGCAAAAACTCCCTTGCATTACTCCATGAAAGAATGTAACATCACTGATACATCCTGCACCTTTGGGCAATAATTATCATGGTCCTATGTGTGCTACCAAACTTAAAAATAAATTTACTATTTTTCTTTTAGTAATTACAGTTTATACTTATAAAACTAGCTTGGCAGCCTTTACTAAGAATATATACATTTTTTTCTTCTTTTCACTAGCACTTTTTTCCCCTTACATGCATTCTCAATCATTTAACCAAATTTGCGTGTAAAACTGTTAGACAAGGCAGAGTGAAATATTTTATTCACACTGCTTTCTTAGAATATCCCCAAACACAGTAAACATAAGTGGCTTAGATTTTTAAAAAATACTCTAGAATCTGAACATAAAATAAATCATCCAATTGCTTCATGACTTTCATTTCAAGAACTCACCAATAGATTTATTCTGCCCCCACCCTCCCTTCACCTTTGTGTGGGAAAAATAAAAGCAAATCATTTTTGTTTGAAATAAAATCCTAATGTTCATTGCATTCAGGGCTGCTAAGAGTACAACACAGTCAACAGAACCCCCTGGGGTGTAAACTATTGAATTTAAGTTAGTAAGTAATCAAGTTTGCAAAGTTTTCCCAAATTAGAAGCTTGACTTAGATCTTTCATTTCTGAAGAGCCTTACTTCCCGTCTTCATCTTAGTTCTTAAGCCACCAGCAGAAGAGAAGTTGCAGGAGTCCGTTCTAGGCCAAACAGCACAGTTTAGGGCTTCTCTCATTGCCTGTGCTTGAAACCGCACAACAAGGAAGAAAGCATGGGATCCACTCATGTGTTCATCATTGAGAAGAAAACTGATTCCATATGTCCACACACACACCCCCCTCATTTTGTGTCTGGCCTTCAGACAAGCATCATCACGTAGTGATGTCAAGGAAACGGAAAGAGAAACCGCAATCTGTTTTTACTTAAACCTACTTACAGGAGAACATACATTCAGATGAAATATTCAAAAGGTGTTTTAACTTTATTCCAAGTGGCCAGCAGGAGAACTTGCTTGAAATGAGCAGATTTTCTACCTTTTTAAAGAATATGAACTATTAATATTTTTGATTAAAGTCACACATCCCTTAACGACAGGGATATGTTCTGAGAAATGTGTCATTAGATGATTTCGTCCTTGTGCGAACATCATAGAGTGCCCTTACACAAACCTAGATGGTATGGTCTACTACGCACTGAGGCTGTATGGTAAAATCCTACGGGACCATTGCATATGCAGTCCATCATTGACTGAAACATCATTATACGGCACATGACTGTATAGGATTTGTTTTAATCAACTGTTCAAATAAGTCTCCAAGGAGTTTTCTCCAGGTTTAAAAAAATTCATGTGTCCAAGAAAGGTAAAAGGGTCAAGTTAAAATCACTATTAATATTCAGGAATGAGAGGAAGTGGGAAGGGTTGGGGGACTGAAAATGCTATTAGAATAGAAAGGGATAGGGATCCTGATCTAAGTACTGGAAGCCCAAGAGCAATTTGGGATAAGGCTTCTCAAACACACACGCGCACACACACACACACGCACACACACACACGCACACACGCACGAACACCCTTGCTTCAGCAAAACGGCCACTGGATTTCTCCCTGGCATTCTCATTCCCACAGCTCTCAGGATGGACCAAGTTACATGACTTAATCAATTTCATCTACTGCAAGCGTATTTATCTAATTTGCACAACAAATTCACAAAGATTTTTCCGATTTTCCCATGAAATTTATGGGTCAGTAACCCTACAATGGGTTCAACCGCCCAGTGCCTGGGCCCATGGCATCTTGGAGGGCCCTTAGAGCCGCCATCTTCAGTCCATCCCAAAGTACCCCAGCTGTGCCATCAACAAACATGTGTTCCCTCAGCGTCAGCAGTGAATTATTGGGGAGAGTGGGGGATGCCCCACTGCTCAGTGTCACTGCACAGTAGTCCTAAATTTAGGTCTCCAGGCTGTCACTTTTCCCAAGTTTCCTTATGGCCCGATGACAGAGAGAAGTACACAATGTCAAGAAGAGCCAGGCTGCACACACACTGAAGCTACTCTCACATCCCAAACGGCCTGTGGCAGAGTCAGCAACAGGCCAAAACATGCTCAAGAGTAAAGATGTTTTCCTTTCCCATATTTCCCTCTTCTGCTTGTGAAGTTGGGAGCACAGCTGCTGGCTTGGTGGGAAGAGACAGCAGTTGTCCTGACCACCTGTGTCCTAAATCTGCTCCCCTAGTGATGACCCCATCACATCTCCATGGATGCAGTTTCCCATCTCTCAAAGTTCTCTGTTCCAGTGGATCTTGGGTGGAGGAAGGCCGGAACCAGGAACAGCCTCTGACGTCAGGAATGCAACATTCTCTTTCAAACTGTTTCCAGAACAAGGGAGCAATGCCAGCTATTAATCTGAGCACATGGATCCCACAATTCTCTTCAAAAAGACAAAATAGCAATTTTCAGTCCTGCAAGAATGCATGACTAAAGTTAAATTGATTAATGAAAATGCATTCCTCTTATACACAGAATAAAATAAACATCATTTTTAAAGAAGTAAACTGAGTTACCTGCGAGCAGCTTATTTTCTGCCACCTGTATGAGAAAATTGCCATGGATTCGCATTATAAAATTAGTATGAGTTAGTTAATTAACATATCATTGCTAATAATTTCAATCATGTTTAAAGGCTCTTCAAAGTCACAATATTGTTTCTCATGATTCATCTCACTACTGGTCCCCACCTACAGCCTTACTAAATATTAAACACTGAGATGGCAAAGGCACAAGCAGAGCACCCTAATTAGGAGCCACAAAATAAATGTGCCATGGGGCCATACAAGCATTTTGATTCTTTTTATATGTAAATATAATTTAATTTTGGATGTCTGGTTTTAATTGTGTGTTTCCCCTAACAAAACTTTAATTAATTAATATGATACTGACAAACCTTTTTCTTCTCAGCTCTGGACTGATTTGATAAACTGAAGGAGGAGCCGAGGTGCAAATCCCTGGGTCTAAGTTGGGAGGAAGTGTGGCAAAGGCATTAAGGGGCAGCTTGGGTGGAACATCAACAGTTGTGTGAGGTTAGACCAGTTACCAAACTTCTCTGACTCAGTTTCCTAATCTATAAAGTAGGACTCATAATAGGGTCTCTCTCATAGAACTTTTGTGAGGACTTAACAAATTAACATGTGTAAAGTTCTTAGAACAGGAAACACATAGAAGCACAAGGTAAATATTAGTTGCTTTTGTAATTTAATGGAATTTTCAACCACTCACTGGACTTTTCCATTTGTACCTCAAAATCAACACGTCTAAAAAGGTATTGCTCTTCTTCTCTTCAGAGTAGCTCCCTATTCCAACTTCCTTGGAAATAGAAGCCCAGGACAGTGGTACCGCTATTTGATAACCACAGAAGTGTATATCACCAACGTATTTGACTCATCCTCTCCCGCCTCTCCTGCCATCCAACCTGTCACCAATGTCTCTTGATTCTCCCTTCAAAACCCTTGTCACTTCCTCTTCATTCCAGCTATGATCCTGTGATATAATAAGAAATATATATTTGGTCTTTTTCCCTGGTTTCTAGCACAGAGCCCTTAAAACCTTTGGAATTTCCTGACAGGGGTGAGAGGAGGGTGTTTTGCTGTTCATAATTAACCCCTTTCAACCATACCTTTGTTTATGCTAAACTCACTCTGGGAGGATGGGGGCCACTTGTCAGAGAGACCAATCATGTGATTAAAGGGTTGGAACTTTCAGCCCCACCACCCCCAAACTTTGAGAGGGGAAAAGGGCTGGGGATTGAGTCCCCGATGGCCAGTGATTTAATCAATCATGCCTACATAATGGACGCTCCAGAAAAGCCCTAAACAAAGGGCTTCAGAGAGCTTCCAGGTGGTGGACACATCCCCGAGCTGGGACGGTGACTCGTCCCTGGGATACAAGCTCCTTCTTTAGGGATGCTTCCAGACCTCACCCTATGCACCTTTTCATGTGGCTATTCATTTGTATCTTTTATAATATTCTTTATAATAAACTGGTAATAGCAAGTAACGGGTTTTCCTGAGTTCTGTGAGCTGTTATAGCCAATTATTCAACCTAAGGAGGGAGTCATAGGAACTCGGATTTGCTGCCAAGTCAGATAGAAGTGCAAGTAACCTGGGGACCCACTGCTTGTGATTGTGTAACCTCAGGACCAGGAACAGAATTTGCCACCCCGAAATATGCCTCTTGGCAGAAGGGCTATTTTGAACTGATGATTATTAAGAAACAGCAGACACAAGAAAAGCTCTGAAAACCTAGTAGTTACCCTTTTGTAAGGGAAATTTACATTTATAAGAGAAATCTCCACTTGTAGGGGTGCCTCCCTCTCTGTACTGAGGAAGAGGAGATGACTCTAAATCTCCAGAAACTCTTATCCATGGAGAAGGCAAAGACCAAAATCTACATAACAACTTCACCCTTGCTCACTGTGCTTTGTCTGGCAACCTCCCGTAACTGACCCCATCTTGACAACAGAATGTTAAAGCTACTTGTCAGGGGTGGTGAGCCAGCCAGGAGCACACACAGAAGAAAAAATGTTGACCTGCCAATTGAAACTCATCCGGCCAGTGCTTCTGCAGACCAGCCAGCCCTCTCTGATCCCTTAAACTTTACCCCACACCTTGGACAGGGAGCTAGATTTGAGAGCTCAGCCTCCTGTCTCCTTGCCAGCTGACCTCGCAATAAAGCCTTTCTTCCCTCAAAAGCTGGTGTGCCACAGTGTCGGCTCCTGTGGGCATCAGGTGGCGAGCACTTGCTCAGTAACAACTGGGGACAGTCTTGTATGACTGAGCCCATGACATGTGGGATCTGCACCAACCCCAGGTAGTTAGAGTCAGAGTTGAATTAAATTGTAGGACACCCAGTTGGTTTCCACAGAGAACTGGAGAGTTGCTTGGCGTGGAAAACCCCCATGTGGTGTCAGAAGTGTTGTGAGCAGAGAAATAGTTTTCCTTTACAGCCTCCACATTCCAGGGGAGACTCTCGTTACTTCAAACCTCAGTGTCACCACAACCTTCTGGTTAGCAATCCCTCCCACCCCTGCCGCCCCACTGCCCTGCCCAGCAACACCGTCTTCCAGTTTGTGAAAATGGCACTGTCAGCTGCATCTTCTTGAAAGGCTGCTGCCCTTGTGCCACTTTCCATCTTGAGCCCTTAGCCTGGCAGGACCCTTCTCAATCTGTCCACAAACTACCTTCCAACCTGAGCTCTCATCACTCCTCTGAGTCAGTCTACTCCAAGGGGCTTCTCATGGACACTGTGCTGTATGGCGCTTCAGCCACAAGAAGCAGAGCATCACTTAAGGCTGCCTCCATTAGTGGTGGCCCGTGCATGGGGATACAGAGGCCAGGACATCGTCTCAGCAGCCATGCGGCTTTGCCTCACATATGGAGCTGCCAGGGAAAATACAACATTGGGGACCTACTTATCCAAAAAGTCATTTGTTGCTTATCTGAAATTCAAATTTAACCAGGAGTTTGGTTTTAATCTGTTTTGCTGTTGTCGTTGCTTTGTTTTTTTTTTGTTTGCTAAATCTGGCAACCTTACCTCACAACGAGGAGGACATCAAGGGTCTTCAGTTTACAATGGCAGCTGTAATGTCCCAAAAAAAGAGACCTCACCGTCCAGCGTCTCCAAGGGCTGGTGGGTAACGTGCACGTGCAGCAGGGCCTGTGTCGGATAATATATGGCGACTGACACTGGTTTCCACTGTTGGGAGAACACCCCAGGGAGTGGTGGAAACTGTTCCAAACCGGTGTGCCCTGCTCGTACTCCGTCTAGTACAAGTAGCTGCCACTCATCTCCATCCATTGCAGCCATCAGGAATGTGGCAGAAGTATTCAACAAATTCCCAAATGCCTGAGAGCTTTCTATTTGAAAACTTTTTATATTTTAATGTTCACAACTAACTTAATAATGAAATATTGTTCTGGCAACCCTGTGTGGACATTCAGAACAACAGTTGTGCCAGCCACGCCACTGGCCTGCAGGTCACTATCTGCTGCCTCTGCTCTACAGAAACTCTGGAGGTCAGTCCTCAACCAGAAAGAGGCATCCTGTGTGGTCTGCCATTACAGCGGCCCAGCTGCAATTCTGCTCTTGACCAGTGGACTATCTTGATATGTCTTGATTTGAGCTCTCTGAAAGAGAGCATCTGATTGAGTTGGCCAGTCACCTTGCAGCCTACAACACTCTTCTTGGTCAGTGGCTAGGCTAGAGAAGGGTGCTCTCTAATCCAGTCAGTTGTACCCTAAGAGGAGCATTACAAAGTCCAGACCCCTCACATCTCTCTCACTCTGTGAACTGGCCTTCTTTCAGTTCCTTTTTCCACTCTCTTCTGTCCCACCTGAGAGTTCTTGTACATGTCTTCCCTGTGGTCATGGCTCTTCTCCCTTGTCACTAAATTAATACTTCCACAAAGTTCCTATCTCTGCTTAAGTGCCACTTCCTCGGAGAATCCTTCCCTGGTCTCTCTGAATACGTCAAGGACCACCACTATACGATCCGACACCACCCTATACCTAACGATGGTATTCAAAACACTTACCAGGACTGTGTAGACCAACAGAATGTGGGCCTAGTTAGAATGGACTCTGGGACAAGATCCTGGAGGCTTCCTGCTCTGCCAAGAATTGACTGTTTAGTGCTAACTTGCCAGGGGAGCAACCCCAGGGGAGCTGGAGACAGGACTTGAGGGACCCAAGCCATAGGGGAAGGGGCTCAAAGCAGGAGCTATACTGGTGTGCTAATTATCTACTGCTGTGTAACAAACCTCCTCAAAACTTAAGACCTTAAAACAGCAGTTTGTTCTTTCTCATCATTTTGTAGTCTGGGCTGTTCCATCTGGGTGGCTTCTCTGCTCTGTGTGGTGTCTACTGGGACAGCAGTGTCCCAGGTAACCTTCAAACACATGTTTAGCATCTTAGTCGGGATGGCTAGGGAGCCAGGACCTGGCTGAACACCACTCTCTCCGTGTGGCCTCTCCCCATGACTAGCTGGGTTTCCTCACAACACTGTAGTCTCAGAATATTGGGCTTTTTCTGTGCAGGATGGCTTCCAAAAGGTAGAAGCAGAAGCCATCCGTGCTCTTAAGGCCTTGGCTCAGAAGTCTCCCAACATCCCTGCAGAGCGTCCTCCTGGTCAAAGCAAGGCCCAAGGCCAGCCCGATCCAAGGAAGGGGAAAGACTTCACCTCTTGATGGGTGGAACAGCATCTGTGTACACAGAGGGAAGGAAAGGATGGTGGACATCTGAGGAAAATATCTTCCACAATCACTGTGGACACATGTAAGTATCTCAACACGGCCCAGCAGTGCATGTGCACAGCAGCTGCACGTCAGCCAAGTAGGTGCCTCTCCACTAGGTGACTGTTGCCCTTTTACATTGGTTTGTGATTTATCTGACTAGAGTCTCCAAGACAGTAGGACGGCAACGATGTTTGCTCTAGTATGAGGCGTGGAGTCTGCCGCAGTGCAGCATCTGATCAGTGTTTGTTGAATGAATGAATGAATAGTCCCTTCAAGAAGAAACAGCCAAAACCATCACTGACCTGCTTCAGTGACTGCAACGCTTCACCTTTTGTGTGGTGAAAATTTGATAAAGGGTTTTTAAAGGGGGAAAACCAGAAAGTTTAGTGTCAGAGTCCTCATTGGCAGAAGAACTAGTTTTGCTTAAAGGCACCAGAAGGCCTATTTTGGCACCAATACCAGGTGTCTGTGGGAGGCAGTGGGGAGAAAACTGAACTGAGACAGACAGACTCAATACAATAGGTTTCTCCCTCCCTCTGCTGCTTTATGGATGTTCTTAGCACCCAGCGCAGATTCCCTACAACTGATAAAAACATCAGTAAGAGGAGCCACCCACCACGACTTGACAAGCCGCCCCCGAGGAAGGCAAGAATGAATGCCTTCTTCCAGCTTGGAATGCTTAGCGTGAGGTAAAGGTTTTATTTGGGAGGCAGCCTCGGGTAAAGAAAAGGACAGGAGCCAGAAAAAACGGATTCCCTTCCAGCTTTGCCATACTCTGAGGAATAACCCCAGTAAGTCCCTTCTTGTGTTAAACCGCCCTCCAGCATCTGCTGGGGGCTCAGCTGGCTTCAGGTCTCACCCCCTCCTGACTGGCTAACTAAGTCACACTGTGCCTTGTTACGGAATGTGACAATCCCACCCTTCCACCCTCTTTGTCTCCACCAGTAATGCCCATCTTCCTGCAGATCCAGCGTTGATAATCTGAGATGCATCACCGATTTGGCCCATGCTCATCTGCTGCATCCACTCGCTCCCCAGCCGTTGTAGTGCTTGCCTCCAGGGTCTCCTGCCTCCCGGCTTCATTCCACGCCTGCTACCACTCCCAGGTCTAGGTCCTCCTAGAACTCTGCTCTGACTTGGTTCCTGCAATCCCTCATTCCAAGCTCTCCTCACTTCACTGCCCCTGAAGATTTCCTACTCTACTTAAGTCATGAGAGCGGACGTAAGTTGTCTACTGAGGAGCCAGGGGTAGACTTACCACTTCCCATGAGGCCACTGAAACTTAAGCTCTCCAGCCACTCACTCAGCTGGGCTCCTTTCCAAAGCCCAGGAAAAGGCATCACACTTTCAAGCTTATATGTGTGTATAAGATATTTTCACCACAATTGGTTGTGACCACTGTCGTTTCCCACCCCAGTTTCTCTCCCTCACACTTCCCCTCATGTCGAATGGTGGCAGAGTGTCTGTGGGTAGTTGATGGTGTTCTGATAAGCGGAAGTTGGGGATGCACTTGGTTTGGGTTTAGTAGAATAGGTTTATGTGGTTCCCTTCAAGGTAAACCCACATTGGTTAAAAGCAAACAGTGAGGTTTAGGAACTGTTTGAATTACACCCAGAATATTTTTTAAAGCAGTAATATATTAAGAAGAAAAAATAAATTGTGTATAAAAATAATGAATAGACTTTGGGATTATTTGATAATTTGATTAATAATTTGAATCATGTGAACACTGGAAACAATTTTAATGTCTTAATGATTTGCTACAAAATACTGACATTCTGACATCAACAAATTTAACACAAAATTCATAATACACATGACAATGAGGACATTGACAACTAACTGTTCAATGAGCATCTGGAATGAAAAGAGTATTTGAGATTAGCCAACACACAAGACAACCTGAAATACTCTGAGATCTTACAATTCATCTGTAGAAGAAACTGGATGTTGGTTTCTCCAGTTTTAGCAACAACCCTAAAACGTTACATAACATTACCCATAGCAAGTTGTCAGACTGAAAGAAACTTCTTTAAACTACCAATTAAAAAGAATTTTTTGATCCACCCTGTTGAAGAAAAACCAAATTATCTTTCTGTCGTCACTATAGAAAATAATATACAAAATCATTATCCTGTGAAAAGGCTTTTGAAAAAAATCTTCCATGGGGATGTGCCAGGCAGTTATTTAAAATGTTATTATTTTTACTCCTAAGTTTGTATTAGTAACTTTGTACTCCTTTTCTTAAAGAGGGATCCCACAGTGTGTAAACATTGAGCCACACAAAATCTGATCTACCTTGCCAACAGCCAACACCCCTTCCTGTCTCTTAACAGAAAACAAATTTCGTTCAGAGGCTCACTTTCTCCTGTATGACTCTGGGTCTCAGGGAAATGGCTCCAGCCCCAGCCTCATGCAGTTGCAGCCCTTCTGCCAGCAATTGCCTTAGACAGACACGTGTGATGTAATTCTGGCCAATGTATAGGAAGAAAGATCTGAGGGAGATTTGAGGAAAGATGTACTTCTTTGATTAAAGAAATGAAAAAGCCATTCAGGGTAAGAGGCCCTATCTTTGTCTTCTAGATGTTATTGTGTTTGGAGGTCATGTCTGGAAAGATGTAGCAGCCGTTTTGAGACCATGAGGAAGGCCAGTCTTGGAACAAGCCACCAGAGAATGGCAGAAGGAAGAGGGCCAACCCAGGCTATACATTCAGACTTCTATGTGAAGTCATAATATATTTTTCTCTTTGTTAAAACCAATGGAATCAAGTGTTCTATTACTTGCAGCTCAAAGCATCTCAACTGATACACTTACTCTCATAGTCTTCCATTGCCTCCAACAAGATTTTTATGAGTGATTTCCTAGGTTCTCTGTAGTCTTGCCCTACCTTACCCATCCTACCCTATTTCCCAGGTCTCCCAACCATGCACCCTCTAATCTTGGTGAGACACGCACCATGCGTGCTCCTTCCCGCATTATTATTCTCACAGCCCCCTGTCTAGCTTGCCCTCCCTTTTATCCTCAGGGCTCTGAATCCAACTCACGCTGTAAAGTCCACATGATGCCTTCTCTGATTAGTTCAGGTTACTCATCTCTCTCTTCTGTACATTTCTATAACTTCAATAGCTCTTTATCATATAATATGGTGTATAATACCGAATTATGCAAAATGTAGAAAATCATCCCATCTCTGTTAGCCTTATCATTAATTATATTCACATGAAGGCAGAGACCAATTCCTACGTAGCTTTTCTATCTTTAAAGATATGGTAAGAATTCTATAAGCACTTATCCAAATTCCACCATCTGAGAAATACTTTGGAATTAAAATTACTTTCAATATCAACAATATATCTCAATTACTTACCTGTCAGTTATTCACACAGTATTACTTGAAAAAAGCCTTTGACCATGTTAAAGGGTCAGCCCACCTCATGACCTGAAGATGGCTGATGCTACAAACCAAACACAACCCCAAGGACTTGTAAAATGAGTAAAAACTAAGAGCAATATTAGGTCTGAAATGCAATTCTTTCCATTTATATATAAATATGTATGAGGTTTTCATGATGAATAAGTATCAATATTTACTTTAGAAGCTATTTAAAATGTTTTTAAAATAATCACTTATCTCTCACTGCTGTGTGTTGGGCGATTGGCTAAATTAGCAGTGACATCACTGAAAATGAAGACAAATGTACATGTATTTTATACAGGCCAAAGCTAAAACAAGATAGGCAGCTGTGTTGTTTTAGCTGGCATCTAGCCTTGGGTCATGGCCAATATAAAACGTATATGTATTATTTTTTATGTCACTGCAAAGTACTTTGTATGTGACTTTATGGTGGATACTTGCAAACATTCCTCCTGTCCACAGATTACAAGTGTGCGGATTTTTCTCTTCTGAGCTCTGAGTCAAGAAATCCGCTTGCTGTGGTTTGTGGACCCACCACAGTCTTTCTCCCCTCCCCCACCCCCACATCTCCTATCTCACCCACACACACCCCCCATGCCCTTTGCCATAGAGAGCTGCTCCACACCCATGGAAACACTCAAAGAATGCTCAGTGACACACATAGACATGTATTTATTCATTCATTAAAGGGTGTTTAGGGATTCAGTGATAAACAAACTGATTTGATACTTGTCATCATGGCTATTACAATCTAGCTTAGTGAGAAAGCATTATTAAATAACCATAAAAGAATAGGTATAGCTATAACACTGATTTTGGCCATTTTAAGATGCTCCTTACCACGTTACATGGCTTCTCAGCTCCAGTGCACAATTGCCATTGCCTCTAATCCTTATTCTATGCAATGACTATCCACGATGGAGATCCTGGGGGTACCGGGGAGTCCTACGGAGGGAAGAGCAGATTCAACTACAGAGATTCAATCTTCCGGAAGCCCAGTTATCAGCTTTGAGAAGTCCTTCTTTTTTTTTCGTTTTTTCTTTACTAAATACACTAGAACTTGGGTAAGGCATCTCTTCACATTACATCAAGTTGTCCTCTGGGTAGCTTTAAAAGAGGTGCACTGATTAGAACAGGTTACATTATATTGTGGTAACAAACGCTCCTGAAACTTGAGTGGCTGCAGATAACAAAGGCTTACTTCTTACTCAGGTTACATGTCCCTTCACATGGAACATGTTCTCCTTTTTGTCATCCTCGCTCAAGAGCCCAGCCTGAGGAAGGCTTCATCTCTGAGGGAAGAAGGAAGGTTGGAGGTGAGCCCCAGCAATGAACCGCTCTACCTTACAGCAGTCAGCATTTCACTCACCGCTCCCTGGCCGGGGCTGCTCAGATGGCTCCACCAAACCACAGAAAGGGACAGATTTAGCCTATTATGTGCCTGGAAGGAAAGAAGTGGGTATTAGTGTGCAGTGCTAAGGACGGCCTCAGTGTGTTTCACAGGCCCAAAGTCACCTGAAAGAAAGGTTCAGGTCAGCCCAGCAGCAGCCAGGTCTCTTGCCAGCACTGTTTTCCCTGGATGGTGTGTCTTCAGTCAGTTAACGGCATGCCTTTCTTTACGTCACTCTGTGGTAAGATGCTTCTCAAGGAAGTTGGTACTCACTTGAAAAACTAAAACTAAATATACTAGAAAGATTCTTCTAAATAGAAGACATCCATGAGAATTATGCATGATCAGTGTATATTTTTTTGAGGATCCTTGGGAGCTGGAGCCATTGAGAACACGCATAGATGAAGCGGTAAAGGAAGCCAGTGCCCACATCCCAGCCTGTAAGAGATGCACACGGGACTGAGTTCCCATCTGTACCAAAGGAAGTGACGGGTGCTGGATCCTGACTTTGGTTCTTCCAAGCACTGAAGGATGCAACAATGCTGGCTATATAACACAGAGAAGGCAGTTGCCAGCTTGTTTATTTTTTAAACAGAGTCTATCACAAGCCTACCTCCAGCCCCACTGGCCACACTTTGCTCGCTAATGATGCCTTTGGAAACTCTAGAGCTGTGCTGTCCAATATGGCAGCCACTAGCCACATGTAGCTCTTTTAATTTTAAATGTTATTTAATTATGATTAAATGAAATTTAAAAATTAGTTCCTTGGTTGCAATAGCCACATTTCAAGGGTTCAATGGCCACATGGGATTAGTGGCTACCATCATTCCTCAACACGAATATAGAATATTGCCATCATCACATGAAGTTCTATTGGACAGTGCTGTTGTGGAAGGTCTGGATTCGAGAGCAGGATGCCACCTAGGATGCAGTCTTGTCAGAAGAAGAGTACTTGAGTCTGATCACATTTCTAAGGAAAGTCTTTACAGGCAATGCAAAGAATGGAAGAACACATTCAACTACACCACAGACATGCAATCAGCGAAATGCAGAGTGTGGTAAATTCGACGGGACAAATGAGTCAGTTTCTTAAAAAGAAAATTTCAAGAAAAAAAAGATAGGTAAACCTAAAAATACTTGTAAGATATATCAAACAATGCTAATGTGTAGACCTTATTGGAATCAATTCAAATATAAAACTATAAAGGTATGTATAATAAATATGAGACAATTGGAATTTGAACACTGCATAATTGATGATATTAAGAATTGATTTTTTAAATAAATTCACTTCAGGTATGATAATGGTATTGTGGTTATTACACAGTAAAAAGCTCTTACCTTTCAGGAATGCAAACTGAAATATTTATAGCAGAAATGATAAAATGTCTGGGCTTTGCCTCAAAATAATTCAGGAGTGGGGATGGATGGCATGCAGATGGAATAGGACTGGTTGAGGGTTGATGATTGTTGGCTCTGGGTGACAGATCCACAGGTGTTAATTTTTTATTCTTACTACTTTTACATTTGTTAAAAATTGTCTATAATGAAAGTTTAAAAAGAAAAAGAGTAAGGCAAGGCCGTGGTGAAGAATGTCATGGAAAGCAGGGACAGCCTCCGACGTCTCCCTTCAGGCGCTTAATACAGATACTGCCCTTGGCCTCGGCCTTCCAGTCGGTCATCAGAGAGAATCTGCTTCATGCACAGTCCTGAATGGAGGCATCTGGAAGCCAGAGCACATCGAGGGATGGGAAACGAAGCCCGGTAGCGTGGATAAACCCAGATCATCCCCTACTTGCAGATGTCAACATCTCAAACTCAGTGGCTAGGGGAAGTAGAGAAAGAGGAGGTGAAGTGCACCAAAAAAGTGGCGTTTGGATAAGTCACCTACTAAAGGGAGGAAGAACTTGACATGCCAGCTGGGCGCCGGGGGAACAGTTAAGTTGGTGTTATGGACTGAATGTTCGTATTCCCCCAAAATTCTCATGTGGAAGTTCTACCCCACAGGGAGATGGTGTTTGGAGATGGGGCCGTGGAAGGCGATGAGGTTGTTTAGGCCATGCAGCCCGTGGTACTCTGCCGTGGCAGCCCCAGCTGACTAAGATGGGCCAGGGAAGAGGCTATTTCACCCAGTCAGCCCAATGTCCCAGTGAGGTTTGACACCACAGATAATTTGTGGGGCCTCTGAGGGAGGACAGAATGTGACAAAAGTGGGAACTCATATTTGTTAAGTGCTTACTGAGATCGCTGCTTTATCAATGTGACTGGATATTTTATAAGATATAACATTATACGTTTTTCCTCTTGTATTTTTCCTTTCCTTTCTGTGATCAGTGTCTCAGGGGAGGTAGTCTAAAAATCTCTCTGACCATCATCTTGAAGGAATTTAAGCCACCAGAAGACCATAGGAGATTCAAGAGCACAGACAGGATCTTCGACAGGAGTAGGGGGTACAGCAGGGCTCCTCGTCCAGGCCCCAGAAGACAAGAAGAGGAGCTCCCCAGCTTAGGGGATGGGAAGGAAGATGAAGAGGTCTGTGGGCCTCTCCTGGAAACGCCACAAGGAAGGTATCAGGGCCCAGAGAGGAATGGCTACATGTCCATCAAGGCAGATCAGACCCCAGGAGCCCCCCAAGGGTCCCTTATCTGAGGGGGACCTGGAAGCATTAAAGACACCCCATGGAGGTGTTTAGACATGGTTCTCAGCTCTTGGCCTGAATGCCCCCACCCCACCTAACTTTGGCACTACGAGGATCCCCTGGGAGGGGCCAGAGAAGAAGACTAATGTTAGCATGTCTGTTCATCCAGGTGAAGGGAAATTCAGACCTAAAAATTGTAGAAAATGATAAATTATAGAAAGAAAGAAAGTTATAGTTCTCAAATCCCTGAGTTGGAGACTGATTCCTAATATACGACAGTTAGGTTCCCCGCGCACTTTAACCCTCCCACAACCTTATGAGGTCAAGGCTCTCTATTGTGTGTCATTGTCCTTTCAGTCACTCATTCCACCCCCAGGTGCTCAGCCCCACAGGATTCCAGGGATTCTGTTGGGTGCTGATGAGAGAGAGAAAGTGTCTGCCCTCATGGAGCCTACAGCCCAGCGGGGACAACAAAACATAAACAAGCAAACAAATAAAGAAGCAAGATCAGCACAAACTGTGACAAGCGTCGCTCAGATAACAGACTGGATGATGTAATAAGGAATTCCTGGCCCAGAAGCAGGATGAAGCGAACTGGGAAGGCCTCTCCAAGGAGATATTTTGTGCGCTAAGATCTAAAGCCAGGAATAACCTAGCCATGCAAAGAGCTGGGGGGAAAACTGCAAAAACTTGAGAACACGTCTGAGGAACGAAAGGAAGGCAGTGTGGTTGGCCTGGAAAGAGCAAGGAGAGGGGACTGGAGGGAGAAGTCAGACCATTCAGAACCTTGCAGAGCAAGATGCGGAGTTTCAATTTCATTCTTAAAGCAATGAGAAGTCAATGGAAGGGGGTCAAAGGATATAAACTTCCAGTTATAAAATAAATAAGTCATGGGGATGAAAAACTTTTAAAAATAATCCAGTCATGAACCACATAACAAAGTTTTGGTCAACGACAGACAGCATGTACGACTATCGGTGGTCCCATAAGATTAGTACCATATAGCCTAGGCGTGTAGTAGGCTATACCACCTAGGTTTTTGTAGGTACACTCTAGGATGCTCACACAATGACAAAATCACCTAACGATGCATTTCTCAGAACATATCCCGTCATTAAGCGATGTGTGACTGTGATAATATAAAAGAAATTGAAACAGATTCAGTTTTTAAATATTTAAAAAAAACAGTGGGAAGTCATGGATTTGCCTGCAACTAGCATATGGATTAAGTGAGTTAATACGTGTGACGCACTTAGAACAGTGGCTGGAGTAGACAGCACTATAAAAACATTCTTATTCTTCTCTTTATCTTTATTATTAATGTTGGGTTGGAGAAAGGCCAAGAATGAAAGCCAGTGGACCAGTTAGAGGCCATCTCCTTAGTCTTTACTGGGGCCTAAACCAGGGCGGTAGTTCACAGAGAAGTGGGATATGTAAGGAAATGTAACTCCCAGGTGCAATCAATAGGACTTTCTGGTGAACAGAGGAAGAAAGGAATGAGGGACTCCTAGGTTTCTGTCATAAGCAGTCAGATGATGATACTTTATCAGGCTGGAGAGGACTGCAGAATAAACCAGTGTGGGAGGAAAAGTCAAGAGTTCCATTTCATTGTGTAGAGTTGGAGATGCCTATCAGATATCTACGGAGAAATGTCAAACGTTATCATCATCCTTGCACAATGAGGAAGCTGAGATTTAGAGGGACTAGGTCATCTGCTCAAAACTGAATAGCTCTTAGGAGGGAGAGTCGAGCCTGGAACTCAGGCTAAGAACTTTCACAGCCAGAGATCTCACCTGTCATGATTAAACACGCTTAGGTGGGGCATCAGTTTCCTTGTGGGTACAACGAAGGCACAGAATCGGCTATGGTGGCACCATTGGTACAAGCATCTATAAGATGCCTGCAAGAGGCTGGAACCCAGAAATTGCTTGAGTCAGAAACAGAGGTCATGAAATGTACCCCAGTTCCCTGAGTCTTGGGAGGCAGATAATTCTCTTGGGCCAGAAGGAAAAGCCAGGCAAGAGTTGCACCCAGTTAAGGGAGTGGCATTAGCTTGCTGGGCCTTGGTTTCCTGATCTACAAAACAGGAGTGGAAATCTGACACACACAGTTTCAAGTCTATTATAAAGAATTACTTTTAAAAAGAGAAACAGAGAGCGGGAGCACATATTTCACAAACCTTCCAGAGCTGAGTGCTCATTTAACCGTCACTATAAAATTAAAACAAACTGGACCAGGGGCTGGCAGGAGAGGGAAATGGTGGGCTGCTGTTGACGGCACGGAGTTTCAGCTGGGGATGAAGTTCGAAAGATGGATAGTGGTGATGGGTGCACAATAAGGAGCATACACTTAATGTCATGCAACTATACACTTGAAAATGGTTAAAGTGGTAAATTCTAGGTTATGTATATTTTACCACAATAAAAGAAATTAAACTGGACACTTGCTTATATTACTGAATACAAGTCAGTTTAACACATTTTTACTGTGTTTACCTCGTATGAAGCAGGTGGTGCGTCAGTGCCGTTTGTTACCCGCACACTTGGACGAGAGGGCAGACTGGTTTTCACTTGGCTAGGAAAGGGGCTGGAACTGAGAAATAAGCTATAGATAAAACCACGACAATTGTCTTTTTTTTCAGCTTGTATTAGAGGCTGGATTTTAAATTGCATCTTATTTTATCTGAACAGGATCAGGTTCTGTAAGCAAGCCTCTGTCTGCGTTAGTTTATGATCCCCTCGGGGCCAAGACAGGCCTTTGCCTGCTCCTCGATGTACTCTCCGTGAATGCGAAAGCACCACTACACCGCTGGGAAAGCTGAGCAGAGAGATCCAAGGACAGTGTAACCAGAGCGCCCATCACCCAAAACCTTTACAGAACCACTAGAAATTAAAATGCTAAGACTGTATTCAAATGGAGGTCAAGTTAAATTAAGTGGAGTCTTCTGGACTTTCAAAGCCAGTCAGCTTTCTTCTGCTTCAGGGAGCTTTCTTTTCTTATCTTCTGTAACTTTTAAAAAATTTTAATTGTGGTAAAACATACATAGCATAAAATTTAGCATCTAACCATTTTTAAGCGTACAGGTCAGTAGAGTTAAATATACTCACATTGTCATGCAACCGAATCTCCAGGACTTTCCCATCACGCAACACAGAAACTCGACATCCATTAAATAACTTCCCAATCCTCCCTTCCCCCAGCCCTTGGCAACTGTCTTTCTATCTCTGAATTTCACAACTCTGGGTACTTCATGTAAGTGGCATCCTACAGTATTTGTCTTTTTGTGTCTGGCTTATTTCACTTAGCATAATGTCCTCAAAGTTCATCCATGTTGTAGCATGTGTCATAATTTCCTTCCTTTTAAAGGTTGAATAATATCCCATTGTATGTATATACCATATTTTGTTTATCCATTCATCTGTGGAGGGACACTTGGGTTATTTCCACCTTTTATTTTCTTTTTTATTTTTATTTTTTTGCTGAGGAAGATTAGCCCTGAACTAACATCTGTGCCAGTCTTCCTCCACTTTATATGCGGGTTGCTGCCACTGCATAGCTGATGAATGGCATAGGTCTGTCCCCAGTATCCAAACCTGTGAACCCAGGCGGCTGAAGCAGAGTGCACCAAACTTAACCACTGTGCCATGGGGCCAGCCCCTATTTCCACCTCTTGGCTATTGTGAATAATGCTGCTATGAACGTGGGTGTACAAAGATCTCTGTGAGACCTTACTTTTAATTCTTTTGGGTACATACACAAGTGGAATTACTGGATCACATGGTGGTTCTATTTTTAATTTTTTGAGGAACTGCCATAGTGTTTTCCATATCAATTTCACCATTTTACATTCCTATCAACAGTGTACAAGAGTTCCAATTTCTCCACATCCTGTCCAACACTTGTTATTTTCTGGGATTTTCTTATAGTAACCATCCTAATGTGCAGGAGGTGGTATCTCATTGTGATGATTTTTTTTCATTTAATAGACTTTAGCTTATAGAGTTTTAGGTTTGCAGAAAAATTGAGCAGAAAGTAGAGAGTTCCCATACGCTCCCTGCCCCCAACACGCATGCAACCTCTCACACCATTAACATCCTGAACCACAGCGGGACATGTGTTACAATGGATGAACCTGCATTGGCATGGCTATCATCCAACATCTGTAGGTTACATTAGGGTTCACTCTTGGTGTTGTATGTTCTATGGGTTTGAACAAACATACGATGACATGTGTCTACCATCACAGTATCATGCAGAATAGTTTCACTGCCCTAAAACTCCTCTGTGCTCTGCCTACACATCCCTCTCTCCCCTGTAACCCCTGGCAACCACTGACCTTTTTCCTGTCTCCATAGCTTGGCCTCTTCCAGGATGTCATAGAGCTGGAACTATACAGTATGCAGCCTTTTCAGATGCGCTTCTTTCACTGAGCAACATGCATTTAAGGTTCCAGAGAGCTTTCATTCTGATGTAACTTATTCCTGGGTGGTTTGCTGCTTCCTTGTCTGTGCTCTCCAGCGATGACATTGCTAAAAGAAGGAAACTTCCCAGGCCCCACAGAAGCATGGCTGTCAATGGCCCGTCGACCAGCGCTGGGAGCCGGACCAGAGCCTTAGAAGTCGAGACTCCAAAGCACCTCCCTGAGAAGAAAGGAAATCCAAGGCCAAATTTCACCCTGACCAGATACTGCTTTAGCCTAATGTCACAGCACAGCCACCCATGTCCAAGGGATCTGCCACTGGTGGTCAGTTGTGACCATGTTATGTTAGCAATGTTAGGTTACTTGAGAATTTTTTTAATGGAAGAATTTTAGAACCCAGTACAAATTATTTTACTCTCCAAACATATGGAAACTAAATAATACACTTCTAAAAAAAATTGTGAGTCAAACAGGGATCCCCAAAGGAAATAAAATAACACCTAGAACATAGAGAATTTCAATGAAATGAAAGCTGGTTCTTCAAAAAAATCAACAAAATTGATTAACCTCTGGCAAGACTGACAAAGAAAAAAAGAGAGAAGATGCAAATTAGCAATAACAGGAATGAAGCAGAAGATATCACCACAAACCCTGCAGACGTCAGACAGATACTAACTGCGACAACTCTCACACATCAACATGGCAACGCAGGGCACAAGGAGCAATCTCCCAAAAAATACAACTGCTGCAATTCACCCAATATGAAACAGATCATTGGAAAATCTGAATAGCCGTACCACCGTTAAGAAAATTAAATTTGTAATTTAAAAACTCCCAGAAAGAGATCTCCAGGCCTAGATTGTTTCATTGGAGAATTCTTCTAAATGATTACAGAACTAACACTGATTCTGCACAATCTCTTCCAGAAAATAGAAAAGGAGGGTATACTTCCCAATTCAGTTTATTATGCTCGTGTTACCCTGTTACCAAAACCAGACAAAGACAGTAAGACAGTACCAAAAAGAAAAAAGAAAAGAAAGAAAAAGGAAACTACAGACCAACATCCCTCATGAATATAGACGCACAACTTCTTAAACAAAATATTAGAAAACAGAATTCAGCAATACACAAAAAGAATAATATACCAGGACGAAGTGGGCTTTATTTCAGATATGCAAAACTGATTCACTATCTGAAAATCAATCACTGTAAATTACTATAGTTATAGGCTAAAGAAGGAAAAAATCACATGAGCTTATCAATTGATGCAGAAAAATCATCTGGCAAAACCCAACACCCATTCATGAGAAAAACTTTCAGGAAAACAGGAATCGAGAGGAACTTCCTCAATTTGATAAAGAGCATCTACCAAAAAACTTACAGCTAACATTATACCTACTGGTGAAAGACTGAATGCTTTGTCCCTAAGCCTGAGAACAGACAGGGATGTCTCAAAAAGACAGCCATTCATCACTCACTCAATGTTCATCACTCATTCAACACAGTAGTGGAAGTTCTAGCCAGTACAATAAGGCAAGAAAAGCAAATAAAAGGCACATAGATTGGAAAGAAAGGGATAAAATTGCCTCTATGTGCACATTATATGATTGCCTACATAGAAAAATCTCAAGAAATCTACCCCAAAAAACCCCTGAAACTAAAAAGGGAGTTCAGTAAGGTCACAGGATAGAAGATGGACATACAAAAATCAAATGTATGTCTATATGTTAGTAACGAACATATGGTAACCAAAATTTAAAATACAATATCCTTTACAATAGCTAAAAATAAAAATCAAATACTTAGGGATAAATCTAACAAAACCTGTATAGGACTCTTTTGCTGAAAATTTCAAAATGCTGATAAAATGGTATAATGTGGACTTGAACACCCCACATAGTAAAGACAAAAATTGATAGAAAGGTTTCATGCAAGTCCTGTTGTACTGGCAAGAGTTTTTATAGATATAGACAAGATTATCAAAAATGTATATGGAAATGGAAAAGGAACTAGAATAGTTAAACAATTTTTAAAAAGAAGAATGAAGTGGGAAGAATCAACCTACCCAATGTTAAGACTTATATAGCTACATGAATTAAGACTGTGTGGTATTCGTGGAAAGAAATCAATGGAACAGAATAGAGAAACTAGAAACAGACACACAAATATGCTCAACTTTTTGACAAAGGTGCAAAAGCAATTCAATGGAGGAAAGATAGTCCTGTCAAAAAATGGTGCTGGAGCAAGTGGACATCCATAACCAAAAAAATTAACCTCTCTTTAAGTTTATGCCTTATGCAAAATTTAACGCAAAATTCATCCTGGACTTAAACGTAAAACTATACAACTTTTGGAAAAAAGCTTGAGACAATCTTCAGGATCTGGGGCTAGGCAAAGAGTTTATAGACTTGACTCCAGGAGCATGGTCCATAAAAGGAAAAATCGAGAAACTGGGCTTCATCAAAATTAAAAACATTTGCTCTGTGAAAGGCCCTATTAAGAGAATGAAAATACAAGCTACAAACTGAGAGATAATATTTGCAAACCATATATCTAACAAATGACTAGTATCTAGAATACATAACGAATTCTAAAAATTCAATAGGATAAAACAAACAATCCAATTAGAAAATGGGCAAACAGCATGAACAGACATTTCACCAAAGAGGAGAGACACATGGCAAAAAAGCACATGAGACGACATTCAGCATCTTTAGCAACTAGGGAAGTACAAATTAAAATCACAAGGAGATATCACTACACACGTAATGTGAATAGCTAAAATAAAAAATAGCGACAACAAATGCTGGGAGGATGCAGAGAAACTGGATCACTGACACATTGCTGGTGGGAATGTAAAATGGTACAGCCACTCTGCAAAACAGTTTGGTGGTTTTGCAAAAAAATTAAACATAAACTGTCATATGGCCAACCAATTATATTCCTGGGCATTTGTTCCAGAAAAATGAACATTTATGGTCACATAAAAAGCTATACATGAATGTTCATAGCAGCTTTATTTCTAATAGCCCGATACTGGAAACAATACAACATCCTTCTACAGGTAAGTGGTTAAACAAATTTCAGTATATCAACACCATGGAATATTACTCAGCAAGAAAGGAGTGAATTCATGATACATAAACAACTTGGATGAATCTCCAGAGAATTATAAGTGAAAAAGTCAATCTCACTAGTATACATACTATATGATTCTACTTACCTAACATTCTTTTTTTTTTTTTAAAGATTTTATTTTTTTCCTTTTTCTCCCCAAAGGCCCCCACTACATAGTTGTACATTCTTCGTTGTGGGTCCTTCTAGTTGTGGCATGTGGGATGCTGCCTCAGCGTGGTTGGATGAGCAGTGCCATGTCCGCGCCCAGGATTCGAACCAACGAAACACTGGGCCACCTGCAGTGGAGCACACGAACTTAACCACTTGGCCATGGGGTCAGCCCCACCTAACATTCTTTTTTATTTATTTATTTATTTTTTGGTGAGGAAGATTGGCCCTGAGCTAACATCTGCACCAGTCTTCCTCTATTTTGTATGTGGGATGCCTCCACAGCATGGCTTGATAAGCAGTGTGTAGGTCCACACCCGGGATCCAAACCCACGAACCCCAGGCCGCAGAAGCAAAGTGTGCAGACTTAACCACTACACCACCGGGCTGGCTCCATATCTAACATTCTTGAAATGACAAAATTATTGAAACGGAGAACAAATTAGTGACTGCCGTGAGTTGTGGACAGGGAGGGAGATGCAGGAGAGAACTAGGAGTGTCCATAAAAGGGCAACAAAAGGGGTCCTTGTGGTGATGGAATGCTCCTTATCTTGACTGCATCAATGTCAACATCCGAGTTGGGATGGTGTACTATAGTTTTGCAAGATGTCACCATTGGGAGAAACTAGGTAAAGGGTACAAAGAATATCTCTGTACTGTTTCTTACAATTGCATGTGAATCTACAATTATCTCAAAATAAAAAGCTCAATTTTGGGGGGCCGGCCCCATGGCCGAGTGGTTAAGTTCACACGCTCCGCTTCGGCGGCCCAGGGTCTAGCTGGTTTGGATCCTGGGTATGGACATGGCACTGCTTGTTAGGCCATGCTGGGGCAGCGTCCCACATGCCACAACTGGAAGGACCTACAACTAAAAATATACAACTATGTACCGGGGGGCTTTGGGGAAAAAACAGGGGAAAAAAAAGTTCAATTTTAAAAATACTTTGTTGGGGCCGGCTCCACGGCCGAGTGATTAAATTCCCTCACTCAGCTTCAGTGGCCCAGGGTTTTGCCAGTTCAGATCCTGGGCACAGAGCTAGCACTGCTCATGAATCCATGCTGAGGTGGCATCCCCCATGGCAGAACCAGAAGGACCTACAACTAGAATATACAACTATGTACTGGGGGGCTTTGGGGAGAAGAAGAAGAAAAAATTCTTTTAAGATCGGCAACAGATGTTAGCTCAGGTACCAATCTTAAAAAAAAAACTTGTCTATTAATTTGTTCAAACATTTATTGAACATCTCCTTGGGCATTAAAGCCAAATGAGTCTCCACAGAATTTATAGCGGCCATTTCAACAGTTGGGATTATAAAACAAGACCCAGGAGCTTGCCCATGGGCTAGAGGAAGGATTTTCTTGGAGGGTAAATTCAAATTGTGAGGCAGAAAATCATTTCAATCAGCTCCCCAACAAATGAGGGAGAGGGTGTTGATAAAATCCTCTCTAGATACAGCCAGACGTTCAAAAACAATGGCTTGGCTGAGTTCTAAGTTCTCACCTAGGCCAACAGGCCCCCTACACTTTCAGTTTTGCTCTCTCAAGGGAGAGCGAGCCCTTCAGAGCCCTGTATGGTGCTGGCAGTCAGGGTTCTGGGCTCCCAAGGGAACCTGCCCACGTTAGCCTCAGCCCAGAGCATGCTGGGAGTGAAAGAAGGTGGCACAGGGTTGAGAGCCCAGGCTTTGATGGCGCACCTCCCCGGGTTCTTGTGCTTTCTCTGCCGTCTCTTGGTTGTGTAATCTTGGCCAAGTTAGCTATCCTTCGGAACCTTACCTTTTTATCTGCCAAAGTAAAGCCTCTACTTCCTGGGTGGCTCTTTCATTTGTTTAATACACTGAATGGAGGACCCACAATGGGTCAGGCCCTGTCATAAGCACTAGAGAAACCACAGTAAATGACACATATTAGGAAGGTAAGAAGGAAGGAAGGAAAGGAGGGGTGGAGAGGGAGGGAGAGAGAGAGGGAGAAAGAAAGAGAGAAAGAAGAAAAGAAAGGAAGAAAGAAAGGAAGGAAGGAGGAAGGGAGTTCCTGTCTCTGTGAAACTTATGTAGTCTTGGGAGTGTTCAAATAGATGAAATAAACAAAAGAAATACATGGTACATTCAATGGCAATAAGCACTTTTCAAGGGGTAAAAAAGGGCAGAAAGGGAGGTCAGGATGTGCTGAGAAATGAGATGGGGCTTTGATTTTAAAAAGAATGGTAGATAAGCCCGCGTTATAAAGGTGACATTTTGAGCAAAGTTTATTACGACTCAAGCGAGGAAACCACGCGGATGTTTGGAAGTTTAGAAGAGAAAGAGGATTCAATGGGATAATGTCTGAAACGCGCTTTGTACAGTACCCGGGACATTGACAGTGTTCAATAAATGTTAGTAGGAGAGAGACAGGAAGGAAAAGAAACAGCACTGAGCAAGCCGTCACCGGGCCTAGTGGAACAAATTCTACCCAAAACACTACAAACGCAGATGGCTTCAGATGTGATAAAAAGACTCAGTACTTGCAGAACAGCGCCTGGATGCTCTGTGGTTTACAGCAGGGTCTCAAAGCTCAGCTGGCATTTCAGCAGCAGCCTTGTCACCCGTCACCCGGGAGCTGATTAGGAACTCAGACCCTCGGGCCCCGCCCAGGCCCTGCTGCGTCTGAATCTCTTGGGGGGGGGTGGGGGGGGGGGCCCAGGAGCGTGCACACTCACCAGCTCTTTAGGGCATTCGATGATCTCTACATTTTGAGAACGGCCGGTCTAGATGGGACACAGGCACACTCACCATGTGACCTTGCTCAGAGAAATGCTGACATGTATCACCTCCATCCTCACCCCACGGTGAACATTCTGTTTGTCAGAAGGGACACGGCCTCAGAGAATTCAGGCAGACCTGGAACTCAAACCCAAGTCGGTTAGCCTCCAAACCTCGAGTTCTTTCCGCCGCCCTCACGCCTTCGCTTGCCACGAGCACATGGCAAAGTGGGGTGCTCCGCTCACCCCGGGGCTCCCCGTACCCTGTGAGCTTCAGGGCTCCAGGGTGTCAGCAGCTCCAGCACCCCCATGAAGACCACAGACACTTCAGGCCTTTTGGGAGATTACAGGATACACAATTAAAAACAGAAAAGACTTGCTCATTTCAAGGTCAACTTTTTGCCTACGCTAATTCTTTTTAACTAAAGAGAATACAACTTAAAAACAACTCAGTCCTTCCTCCGAGCCCTCACAGGTCTGTGGGTTCCCTGCAGACTCTGGCGTCTGCACGTCTATTAGTGACACTGCGCGATGGCCCATGTGCTTCCCGAATCCTCCTGCCCGGGCGGCCCCCGGGCCTGCAGGCCTATTCAGTTTGTGCAGTGGAGGGGACAGGCTCCCGGGGTTAAGAGCTGGCAGTGGGGCGGCGGCAGCCCAGCCCCCCACCGGGGAGGGTCGTTCAGAGCTCCTTGTGGGTCTCCTTTGTGCGGTGGGTGAGGCTTCCCACCATGGGTTCCGGTGACTTGGAACACCAAGGGCCTAAGCTTAATTAACTTCTCCGGGCTGGGACCCTTCCATCTCAGCCCGCAGCCCGCTTCGTGGGGCGGCAGGACGAAAGTGCTCCCTGCACAAACAGAAGGCCAGGGACCTTAGTGGGAGCGTTGGCAAATACAACGGGGCCAGTGGCATCCTCATTAAACTCTGATTAGCAAGTGGACTTGATCCAGGCCAAATCAGAGCTGAATGAGATTTCTTTCTTTCTTCTTCTTTTTTTGCTGCCAGTTGATCAGATGTAGGCAATTAAGAACCCCCACACCTCCAGCCCTTGTATTTTTTTGAAGCGGGGAGCTCATACCAGTCAAGCCATAAAGACACTATTGTCCTAAGGACAATATTCCCCACTAATCTCACTTCTGGCAATTTACTTTTTCTTCCCAAGCAGATTTAGAAACTTAAAAAAAAAAAACCTTGAAAGAGTATGGGGGAGGAATACTCCACGGTATCTAATCCCATCGCAAAGTGGGAGTTTTCTTGTTCCATTCAGCTTCCCTTTGAATGAGCACTGGATAAATAAACTTGCCGCGCCGCCCGCCGCACTGACGCGGGGCCGCGGGCCGATTGTGCGCGCGGGCGTGAGCATTCTGGTTTGCAAATCAAACACAAAGCCGCAGCACACTGCTCCCTTGTCACCAGTTCTCACTACAAATTTACAAACCTGCGAGGTGAGACTGGCTTTTGTTAAGTGTTTAAAAGCAATTATTACCTTTCTTCAGTTTTCTGGTAGTAATTAGGCTCCTGAATCCAGTCCCACCTGGGCTGCGCCTGGACGGCTTCCTCTCCCCCTGAGGTCGCTGCAGAGAGGCGAAGGGCACCCAGGCCAGCCTTGTCGGCCCCCGAGGATGCCGGAACCTTTCCAGCCTGAGGGCCATGAAGTCTGACAGGCAGACGCTGAAAAGCTGTGTCCTTTTTGCTTTTAAAGAAAGAAGATAAAGACAACTGGGCAGGAGAGAAGAGTAAAGAAAAGGCGAAAGGAAAGGTAGAAACTCAGAATGGAGAGGAAATAAGCAAAGGAAACGTGAGAGAGAAAAACGGCAGTGAGGATTCTCTAACACCAGGGAAGAGAGGAGAGTGACCTCGGGTACTACTGTGTTCACACTTTTATGCTGACAGGACCCTGCCAAGGAGCCCGCGCCCCTGGGCACCCAGGCCTCAACGGATTTGGGCTCTTGCAGTGAATGAAGAAGCTACGAGCCTCTCTGAGAGGAAAAACCAAAGGGGAAAGAAAGCGAGAGAATCCAAAAGCTCTGAAAAAATCCCAACTCCAAAACCCAGAGAGCTACACCTTTCACCAGGCCTGGAGGGCAACCAACGTGGTAGGCGGGAGAGAGCTGGAAAGAACCGCCAACAGCCAACACTTGCCCAGACCCTCCTGGAGGCTCCTCTCGTGCCCTGTGACCATGTCAGAGCATGGCACCGCTCCTCACAGCTAGGTCCCGCTCACGGAGGGCCAAAGTTGACATCCTTTGGTCTCTTGTAAGGACAAACTCTTCCTTGATTGTCGAGTGATTGAGAATTAGAATGACGGTGCCCATCTGGGGGTGAGAGGGCCCGCTGTAGGAGCTGGCGAGGGAATGAGGCTGGACGTCAGAGGTGATCCGTGCCACTCTTGGAGAGCCAGCACAGAAAGACAGCCAGGTGGCCATCCCACGAGGGTCCAGGGAAACCCAAGGCAGAGGGGCTGTTCCAAGGCTACGAGCAAACCAGAGGCGGAAGTTGTCATCTGCTCTGTGGATGCAAACTGCATCTGTTCTCCTCAGGTGCCTCGTTCTCTCCCGGGAGGAAATTCAAGAACTCCCCCATTCCTAATGTGAGGTTCGGGTCTTTCAGAACTGAGTTCAGGTTCTGGCTGGGAGTTCACCAGCTGTGTAATGCTGGTAAATTCCTTCATCTCTAGGGACCTTAGTCTTTCTCACCTGTAAAATTGAAGAGAACCCCTCCTTGAGAGGATTAAATCAAATTAAGTATGTAAATCACTTAACACAGACTGTGACAGACACTCAATCTCGGAAAACCTCTAGTAAATTATCAGTGTCTGCTGATTATGTTCAGAAGACTAGGCTAAAAAGAGAAGCAAGCACTGTTCCAATAAAAAATAGCAACGTTATTGATTAAGAAAGTAGATGGATAGATTTAACTAGAGAGACAGACATGAAAGCATTGCTGTAAAACATGCTCAAATGTGTAGGTATTGACTGACAGTGACGGGCCTCCCAGCCACTCTCCACTGAGTGTCAACTATTTGATAGGAGCCGTAAATATGAACAAACACCTCATCCAGAAGACTTAGCATTTGAGGTAACGTAAGCCATGTGGATGCCCTCCGAGGCAGGCTGTGATAAGAGGCGAGGGACGTGCACAGAGAAACGCGGGGCGCAGTGAGGAGGTGGGGTTAGTTCCAGGTAGGAGGTTTAGTAGAGGCTTTAGGATGGAGCTGGCATTAAACCGAGACTTGAAGATAGGTAGAAATAAGAAGAAAAGGGTTCTGAGCAGAGGGAACAGAGGGAATGTAGGAAATGAAAGATACACCGGAGGACAGTGAGCGGCGCCGCTGTTGGGAGCCAGGCTGTGGGCATGAGTCAGCTGACAGCAGAGCTCGTTTGCCCTGATGGATTGGAACTTTATTTTGTCCCCATGGATAGGACAGGACATTTTGTCCTGCTGTCCTTTGCAGCAAGAGAAAGGACAGCAACCTAAAGCAGGGAGGTGGGAGTGGCTATGAGGGTGTGGGTATGGACACATCGGGAATTCATGAAGAACACTGGCAAGGTGTTGAATGTGTGGGGAGAAGTGGAGAGAAGAGCTGTAGACAACACTGGAGTCCGAGCCTGAATAATCAGAAGAGCTGGTCTACCACAAACACGGAAAGACGAAGGTTTGGGAAGGTTGACACACCAAATTTGGGCCCTCCTAAGTATGAGGTGACAGCATTTCAGCCAGTCACTCGTCAGGTGCCGTTGCACATATGGCTTTAATCTCACGACAGAAATTAAGCTGGGGACCTACTTGGGAGCTGGGCTATTGGGGGTCAAGTACACAAAACAGAAAGTTCTTCTACACAAAGGGAACTAACTGCAGGGAATTAACACAAAGATGGTGGAAGCGCTGAGAAGCCAAGCAGATGTTAAGGCGACCCAGAAATTAGAACAGTAGGAAGCTGGTGTGTCCCCTGAGGCTGAAGGGACAGTGAGTAGAGAGGGGTCACCAGAGCCCAAACCCTTGAGGTATTTGCAGGAGCTGCTGGGGAGCTGGACACATTGGAAGAGGCTGTTCAGCAGGAAATGGAGACCCAGAGGAGACCTCATGCACAACAAAGAGGTCTCCTCTCATTCATCTCTCACGCTGAGGGAGAACAAGTGTCTTGGGGTGGAAGGAAGGAGCAGGTGTGAGGGTCCCTCGAAGAAGAGATGGAAGGAGAGAAGGTCCTACAGGCAGTAGCATCCCAGGGCGAGAGGAAACGAAGGAAGGGATGGAGAGCAAGTGTCCGTCAGTTCTTGACCTCTTTGCTCAACGGGAGCAGTGCCTGGCGGCCTCCAGAGCACAGATGCTGGTGGATGGCTCTGACCCACGCTCACCGCCGCGCGAGCTCTCCACTGGCCTCAGTCTACTGATCATCGGTGCTTTTATTAAAGCTTTTCCGGGGATATCCACTGAAAGGGGTAAGGGCCTCCTGGGAAAACACAGATATTAAAACGTCATACCCAGAGGGGACCTCAAAGATCATCTAAGCCAGTGTTTTCCAAACATTTCTATATCTTAAGCATCACCTGGGCCTTTATTAGCATTATACAAGAAAATCAATAAAATGCACCTAAAATTAAAAATAAACCACCAAAAAAGAAAAAAATACGTACAGGTTCTCAGGGCCTACCTCAGATCTACTGAACCGGAACCCCAAGGTGATTCTTCGGATCCCGCAAGTTCAGGTAACGCTGGTTTAATGCACCTCTTCCTTGCAGAGACGAGGCCCAGGAGGTGAGGGACCTCCCGAGAGTTAACAGACAGTCTCTGGGGGAACCAGGTTGAGAAGCAGGGGCCACACTCTGCCCAGCCTGCCTTCTAACTCAGCTTCCTGGAAGAGGCCGTAAACCGACATATTGACTGAGCAAGAGTTTTGGTGCTATTTTCCCTCATACTTGATTTTCACTATAGATCTATTCATTTAGAAAAATAGAAACTTTTCAAATCCCTTCTACACTTCAGAGCGTGGGTTGCCGTGGGTATGGACCTATATACATACCCAGGGCCTGGAACATCAGGTGACGAGAAGACGTGGTAAGTGAGTGAACGAGTGGCATTCTCCCAGGAACTGGCTAGGCTGCTGGCTTTCTCATAAGAAAGTTACGGCCACAGACAGCTTCTGCCCAGAAGCAAGCCTGTCACTCAGAAGGTCCTGAGTCTCCAGCAGCAGGAATGCCGATTTCTGAGCCTTCCGTCCCTGGTCCCTGCCAGGAAGGGAAGGCTTTCTTTTGTAAAAACCTGTGAATGGTTCTTTTACCGGCATTCCCGGTGTGGAAGTGTTACCCAGAGATGCACCGAGTTAATTAACCACCCCCACCCCCTCCCTCCTGTTTGCCCAGCTCATTCAAACACATAAATGCCACTACAAACAACCACTAAATCTACAGAGGCTTGTTCTGGCTGTCAAACACGGCCGTAAAATAATATGCCCTCCAGCAGGGGAGGGGAGAGCAGGATGGCAAAGCACTCGCTAATTCTCAACAGTCCCTCCTTAGAGACATAATCTTCAAATAAATATTTAACTTGCTCTGTCTTCAGTCTTAGATTATTTACAAATCAGGCTTTAAAGGCAATTTAAAACAATCCTTCCCTGAACTATTTGCACACCTAGAGCTGCCCAGGGGTAGGAACGAGCCTTCCCAGAGGCCGGCGGCTGGTCGTGTGACCATACATGGCCTGCGAGCTGGCAGTGCTGGAGGGCCCTGGGGCGGCGAGTGGGCCACCTCTGCCCCTCTTCAGCGCCCTCCTGCCGTTGGGAAGTGAAGGCACGCACGGCAGGCCTGCCCCCCTCTAAGGGCTGGCATTCTGGGCTCTTATAGAGAAAGGGGGGACAGAATTTCCACCCCACAGTCATTCAGAACACTAGGATTAAGAGGAGAGTGAGGCAAATCCTTACTCCTGGGACTGAGGAGTTGGATAAGAAACTCCCTGTGAAAGAAGTTGGGATGCTGGCTCATGGGCAACTAGAAATGAGTCGGAATTTGGCAGTAGAGGTAGAGATGAAGGGCAATACGGAGGCCTTCAGATCCTGGGATGACATTTTCCAAGAATATTTGAACCTATCAAGAGGTTAATAGGTGATCCAAGGGAAAAAGGGGCTTGTGGTCACAAGAGGGTGAACCCCTAAGTGTGACCCCATGTGTATCCCTCTTGTTGGAGACACACAAGCAGAGGTTGGCAAACTTTTTCTCTAAAGGGATAAATAGCAAACATCTTCTGCTTTGTGGGCCATCTGGTCTCCTCCATAGCTGCTCACCTCTGCCATTGCCGGGAGGAAAGCAGCCATGGAGGATATGTGAATGAATGGGCATGGCTCTGTTCCAATAAAACTTTATTTACAAAAACAGGGACGGGTAGGATTTGGCCTATGGCAGAAAGTTGCTAACTCCTTCACTAGAATGTTAAAAGCTCTGAGAAGTCCTGCATTAAAGAGAGAGCAAATTTCATCTAATCTAATTTCGTCCCCACCCATCCTTGACCACCAAACTCTTTTTTTATCCCAGTATTTACTGACATCTTGTGCTAAACTAGTGTTCCACAGAATGATTTGGCAAGTAGTGTCCCGGAGAATGTCCTGGGAAAGAAGAAAGCTACCTGCCTTAACACCTCGGCATTTAAACACCTAATGCCAGAGCAAGAGTTCTGGTCACGGCAGGAAAATTCATTCTCTACCTCTAGTTGGGCAGAAAATAAGCAGCAGCAGGAACAGAACAATCCTCAAAGACAAGGGGACCTTCAGTGACAGAACAGTGAGCTACAGCCGTCCTGGGGAAGCCCACGGCACCAGCTGGGACACCAGGGAGCGAAAGTTGAAGGGCAGGTTCGAAATCCCAAGGTGGTGCAGGGCGGAGGCTCACAGCAACGTGCCCTGCCTGTCTCTCGAGCTCTTGACGGCTCTCCAGGCTGCTCAGAGCACAGGGAACGCGTGTTCATCAGACAGGCCCACGGCTTCAGCAAGAACGCTGACACAACAGGCATTTACTTCTCATTCACATAAAGTTCCAACAAGTGTTCCCGGTCAGTGGGCAGCTCTCTTCCACACAGTCATTCAGGCACCCAGGCCCCTTATATCTGTGGCTCTCCCATTCCCCAGGGTCTCAGAGTCTTCCGCTGTATCCTCTGCATCTGACCAGCAGTCAGGGAAGAGAGAGAGGGTGTGGAGGATGGAGCAGAGGTTTTTATGGACCAAGAGGCTCTGTGAACAACTTTGGGCCCTGCACACGTTCCATACAGCGGGAAGCCCAAGGTGAAGAGCTCGGTGTCTCCCTAGAGAACATGTGACAACTCCAGGCCAATGTGCGGGCTCTGTAAGTCGACATGTGGAGTCTTAACTTAATCTTCATTCTACTTCCCATTTGCCATGAGTTCTCTTTCTATTTACTTTATTCTCTTTCAGTGTCTCAGTAAGCTACCCAAATTCTTTTTTTGACATAGGAGGAAATCATTCAATAAAATGTAATGTTAAGTCATGTTTCAAGTGGGAAAAAGAAAGAAATGCCCATTGAGGTGGACATCATTCAAAACAAACAAACGAAACAACAACTGCAAAGCAGAGCAGAGCTGACGGAAACTCCCGTGAGCTGTTTCCTTTTTGGAGACAACGCTCAAGCTCGGGTGGCTCTCTCCGGGTTGGACTGCCCAGTGTCCCTCCACCACGGGCAGTCTAGCATCAACTCTCATCCATTCCAGAGACAGACTCCAAGAAAGGAATCCCGAGCTCTGGCCTGTCCTCCAATAGTCTCACTGCAGGCACTGACCTTGCTCACAAATAGCCATGTCCTCCTTCTGTGACTCTGGGTGGATTCTGAGCCACAGCGCAGGCAAGACGAGACCATCTCAAGGTGGGTCAGCACCCCCCACCCCAGGCATGGTCACCACCTTGTGGTTCCTGACCCCCAGTGCTCCACCCACGCACAACGGACAAGCAAGACTGCCCATCCCAGCCAGTAAAAGTTAAATTCTAACTGGGAAAAAACGATGGGGAGGCAAAGGAGACATTTAATTTAGGAAAAAACAAACACTTCTTTGGATAGTTCTGGAATACTTCCCGCTATCTTTCTGAAAGGTGGGAAGCGGGGAAAGACGACAGCCTCCTGAAGCACGTGGGAAGGCACATGCGGATGTCCTGCTTTAGGTATTTCTAACCAACTGTTAACAGTAAATTTTTGATCAGGGAAACATTTCACCTTTAAAAGGCTAGATGTCAAGGAATGTGATTTCGGAAAATAGACGAGAGACAATCCCTAGGCCACACATACTTCACTCTGTCAGCCCTCTCACCGCAAAGGAAGTCACACACTTACTGCCCCTACTCCTCCCCCAACAGAAGATTCTTTTGGAATTTAAATCATAAACTCTAATTTTTCTCCCCTATCTTAGTCCCTCATTATTGCCACATTTCTCATAAAATAATGACGAGAAGATTATAAGAATAATTCATACATATACATCTACATTAACCATTTATACATATATACATACATCATATGTACATATACAAATATATTACACAATTCCCGAACTACAAATATATTCTCATTTAATCTACACAATACCCCTGTGAGTTGAGCATGGCAGAAATTTCTCCCACTGCACTAACGAGAAAGCTAAAGTCAGCAAGGTGAAGGAGGTCGCAGGGAGCCAGTGAGCTGCAAAGCACGACCTGGACACAGGTCAGCAGAATCAGCTCCCCTCGCCACAGCCTCTGCTGACAGGAGTGGAGACAGATGACCTCATAGGTGCCTCCTCCAACCCCTTTGCACACTGTGTCCATCCACACACACGCCCACATCCCCTTTCAAGTGTAAGTTTTTCTTATCTCCTCCTAGTCATTGCTGCACGGGTGTAGGAAGAAAGAGACCGGCACCCAGAAGTGGGGAGCCATAACCCTCCCTATGGCCAAGGGCAGGTGGCAGGCCATCAGTGGTTAAGCCAAAAGCTACAGGAGGCCTGTCAGAGCAGACGGCATCCATCAGGCTGCTGTCTGTGGTTCCCTGGCTCTGTCTGACATCCCCTCCTGTCAGGGACCTAACCCCCCACAACGGTGACGTCAAGGAGCTGAGACTGTGTCTTTAATCAAAACTCAAACGCTTACACGCAAACACACACACACTTGGAAAACTGTGAGAGAACTGAGGCAAGGCCTCACCTACTCAGACCAAACGTTTTTGGCTTCAAGAGGCTCTGGACAGCCTCAGAGGACACAGCTTTTTACCCTGAACTCATGAAGAGAACCAGACACTTGTCTTTTCTTCTGCACATTTGGCAGGAGGAGGGTCCTGGCAGTCAGATGAGAAGCGTGCTGGGTGTGACAAAGCACAGTGCCGGGACGCCCCTGCTGTGGCCTCAGCAGTCACCAGAGACTGACGATTATACCTGCTTATGACAAAGCAGCCTGGTCCCCACGCCTCTGTCACACCAATGTCAAGTGAGGCAGTAGATCCTGGGAGAACACTGCACACGTAAGCCTTGAAAAGTAGACAGATCAGCGTTCTTGATAGAAGTCTGCAGGCGTCCGTGCCATCGGAGCATCTGATACTCCCGAGTCCTGTTTTTCCTCTCAAACTGTTGCTGCTTCTACCTCCTTCTACAAGCGGTGCTCTTCTTTTCAGAAAACTTGTTCTACTCTCTGTACCTGAAGCACAATTGAACAGGGACAGTGAAGATATAAAAGCTGGGATCCAAGACTCCGCTCCAGCTATCGTCCTCAGTTCCCCTTGTGGAGAGAGCCTCCCTGGGCTCTGTAACTACTGCTTTTCTCTGGAGGTGCACAGAGTGTGTCAGAAATCAGAGGGAAACTATAGTGCTCATGATGTCAAGGAAAGAACACTGCAAAAAATGTTACACGACTCAAAACAAATTTGTTGAAGTGTACTCCTGAGGGGGCTGAAAAAAGATGTACAACACACAAACTAGGATTGGCAATTAGGATTCCCCTCTGGAGGATGCCAGAGATTTGTAAAGACCACCGCATCTTATAGATGCTTATGCTAGTTCCCCTCCAGCCACCTCTGCAGGCCAATAGCCCACATGGAGAGGCAACATCATCTCCCTTGGGGAATCTGGGTAGCCTTCTTATGGTCTGTTTCTGAGAAACAAGATCATCTCCAAGACACAACAAAGACAGTGAAATAAGGCTGAACATACAGAGGATCGTTTATAAGTTGAGTCAGTGACTTCACAGAAGCAACAGGAGGAGAGGCCCGGATCTCCCTCCCCTGCTGTGGATGGCCCTTGCCACATTCTGTTGTAGACTGAATTGTGTCCCTCCAAAATCCGCATGTTGAAACCCGAACCCTCAATTCCCCAGAATATGATTATATTCGGAGACAGGGCCTTTAGAGAGGTGATTAAGCTAAAATGAGGCCTGTAGGGTGGGCCCTGATCCAGTCTGACTGATGTTCTTGTGTGAAGAGGAGACGCATATAAGCACACAGACACCGGGGATGCCTGCGCAGAGGAAAGACCATGTGAGGACGTAGTGAGAAGGTGGTTGTCTGCAAGCCCAGGAAAAGAGGCCTCAGGAGAAACAAATCCTGTCAACATCTTGATCTTGGACTTCCAGACTCCAGTATTGTAAGAAAATACATTTCTGCATTTAAAGCTGCTCACCCTGTGGTATTTTGTCATGGCAGCCCAAGCAGACTCATGCACACCCCACTAAGCCTTAGAGCAGGACAAGGAAAAGCATTTGGCCTTGAATGAGGAGCCTTGGGGTTCAAGTTGGGCTTTGTCAGTAAGTTGGTTTTGTTCCCAGAAAAGTCAAGGTTTCTCAGCATCGCTTTCTTCCCATGCAAGATGTGTGGGTTGATTGGCATGGACTGGGAGCTTCCTTCGACGCTACATTCTATGGTTGTGCCATTTTCCATGACAAGGATGCCTCGCCCAGACCTCAACTGCATGGAGTCCCACAGCACCAAGGCCTTTGCTCAGTGGTCCCATAAGCCACAAGCACAAGGTTGCCTGGGACTTGAGACATGGGGGAAAAAGTCTGCATTCTCTAGTGGCAGGAATTAATGAGTTGGGAAGCAGTGATGTGGGCTTTGTGGTTCTTCCTAATTCGTTCTTGCCCAGGGCTGGGACACCTTTGCAATTCCGACTGCTTGGGAATTCAGTCCGCCCCTCACCCCTTCTTCTCACACACACCTCTCCCCCAGGGCTTGCTCTGGTTTGGACTGCTGCCAAACTCCCACCCAACTCCCAATTAAATATATCAGGCAAAGTCCTTGCCTGAGGGAGAAAGCCCTCACCAAGGGGCTTACATCACTTGACGTGTGCTTGCCATGCCAATTTCCCCTCCATATCACTTTTACTGATTAGCCTTTTCTTTTTCCTTTTTTACTAAAATGACTGCAACTCATTATTTTTAAAGAAGCTTTGATGGGATTTGGCTCAGATACAAAAAAATATTTCAACCAACGGCATGAACACACCTTGTTCCAAAGAACAAAAAGGCAGAGCCACCTAAGGCCACCTAAGGAAAGGTTAACTGATGGTGCTGCATGTGCCCTGCCTGACACCGCCATGCGTGTCCCAGCCCACCTCTACGAAACCACAGCACATCCGGCATGGGAATCAAAGTACCCCAAGTGTCAGGGAAGCTGCTCTCTTCCTCTTTTCTTTTCTCTTCTCTTTTTCTTTTCTTGTTTGCTAATTAACATTGGTAATCAAAGTGTGTTCTGTATGTAGACAGAGAAAATACCAACAGTGACACAGCAAAGTCTTAGTGTTGTATTACATCATTTTAAATTCCAAATTCCATTTTTTTCCCAACCAAAAGGGCCTTGAATTATAGGAGATTGGAAATGACCAGAGAAAAGATCTTTTGAATAACGAGAAAAATTCCAAGTAGCATTTAGTCTATAAGTTACTCATGTTTGAACCTAAAAATAGGTAATTGAGCTTTCATCTCTCCCAAGGCTTTCTTAAGGTCATATGTAAGCAGAAAGTGTTCTCATTTGGAGAAGTGGCTCAAAAACATGCATAAACAGAATTGTATAAATCCATACAATAACAAATAGGAAAAGAAATAGCTGGAAAGAAGATAATCAAACAACACCTAGTCCTACAAGCAGAAAATCTCTGTGTTTTAAAAAACTGAACTTTGTATAATTTGAGTCAGAGACTGATGACTCCAATATTATTAAGAGCTGTTGCCAGTCAGATGTGGTCCATGGACCAAATGGTGAGGAGCATGGAAGTGCATGGCAGTGGAGTATAGAACCAGAACAGAGGACAGGGTTATGACCAGACACAAGACAGACACAGTACTGGCCACTCCTGGAGGATATGTCACCGTCCCTGAGAGAGCACCATGCAGGAGTCATGCGTGTCTACAATCAGCTATTGACTTAACTCCATGAGTGGGTCATGGTGGAGTCCCCTGGGCGGCTCTGATGTGATCCACACTAGCGCTGAGGGTAAAGGGCAAAGCTGGCCAGCAGTCTTCATCCTAGTGCTTTATAAACGTGTTAATAGAGACAGAATGAAGATAATGCCTAAGTATTTTATTCTTTTTGGTACTATTATAAATGAAATTCTTTTCTTAAATTCCTTTTCAGATTGTTTGTTGATACTGTATAGTAATGCAACTGGCTTTTACATGTTGATTTTGAATCCTGTCTGTAACTTCATTAAATTCACTTATCAGTTCTAACAGTTCTTGGTGGAGTCTGTAGGGTTTTCTATTTATAAGATCATGTCATCTGCAAACAGAGACAATTTTACTTCTTCCTTTCTGATTTGAATGCCTTTTGGTTATTTTTCTTGCCTAATTGCTCTGGCTAGGACTTCCAGCACTATGTTGAGGGAGTGGTGAGATGGGCATCCTTGTCTTGTTCCTGATCTTAGGAGAAAAGTTTCAGCTCTGAATATGGCATTAGCTGAGGGCTTCTCATATATTGTCTTTATTATATTAACCTACGTTCCTTTAAGATTCTGCACCCAATTACAACATGTGGGATTTTTTCCCCCACACCAACAAGCAATCCTTGGACACCAGCTGGGTGGTCTACAATTTAACTCAGTTGTGATGCTTTCTACCTGGAGACAGCATCAGATCCCACAAGTTAAGGGCTCAGTCCTACAAGACTGCTCCTCCCCCACTTCAGATGCCTGTTGCAAGTCCAGGTTTTCACCTATGCTTCTGATCCACTGGCTGTGGATTGGAGATACCAACAACTGTCTCTCTGGGTCAATTTTTGTTAGAGCAGCTCACAGAACTCAGAGAAATATTTTACTTATGAGATTACCAGCTTATTATAAAGGGATATGACTCAGGAATAGCCAGATGGAAGAGGTGTATATGGCAAGGTATGGGGAAAGGGCATGGAACTCGAAAGCTCTCTTTGGGTGCACCATTCTCCCCAAATCTCCACGTGTTCACCAACTTGGAAGCTTTCCAAACCCCATCCTGTGGGTTTCTTCTGGAGGTTTCATTACACAGGCATGATTGATTAAATCCTTGGCCACTGGTGATTCAACTCCATCTCCAGCCTCTCTTCACTCCCTGGAGGTCACGGGGAGGAATAGGACTGAAAGTTCCCACTCTCTAATCATGTTGTTGTTTCCACCACCAGCAACCAGTTCCCATCTTTAGGTGCTTTCCAGAAGTTACTTCATTAACATAACAAAAGACACTTTTATTATTCTCATCACGGGAAATTCCAAGGGTTTCAGGAGCTCCATGCCAGAAACAGAGATGAAGATCAGATATATATTTCTATTTTTTCTTCAAAGTGGATAAACAACAGTACCATATTGTAAAATGCTACTGCTCTGCATTTTGTAAGAATCTCATTCAAATTTTTTTTGACACATAACATTATATTAGTTTTAGGTGTACAACGTAATGATTCCTTGTTTGTATATGTTATGAAATGATCATCACAATAAGTCTAATGAACATCCTTCACCATACAGACTTACAAATTTTTTTTTCGTGCTGAGAACACCTAAGATCTACTCTCTTAGCAAATTTTAAATATACAGTACAGTATTATTAATCATAGTCACCATGCTGTACATATTTTTTATTATAAATCACCATATCATGCCTTCTATACCTAATTTGTTAAGCATTTTTATCATAAAGGGTGTTGAATTTTATCAAATGCTTTTTCTGCACCCATTGAGATGTTTATATGATTTTTATTCTTTCTTCTGTTATGTGGTGTGTCACGTTCATTGATTTGTGTATGTTGAACCATCCTTGCATCCCAGGGATAAATCCCACTTGATCATGGTGTATGATCTTTTTAACGTGCTGTTGAATTTGGTGTGCTAGAGTTTTGCTGAGGATTTTTCCATCTATGTTCAACAAGGATATTGGACTGTAATTTTCTTTTCTTGTAGTGTCTGCCTGGCTTTGACGTCAGTGTAGTAGAATAAGAATGGAAGTATCCTCTCCTCAAATTTTTGGAAGAGTTTGAGAAGGATTGGCACTAATTCTTCTATGAATGTTTGGTAGAATTCACCAGTGAAGCCATCTGGTCCTAGGTTTTTCTTTGTTGGGAGTTTTTTTTTTATAACTGATTTAATCACCTTACTCATTGATCTATTCATATTTCCTATTTCTTCATGATTCAGTCTTGATAGGTTGAATGTTTCTGGGAATTTATCCATTTCTTTTAGGTTGTCCAATTGGTGGGCATATAAATGTTCATAATAGTATCTTATGATCCTTTGTATTTCTGCAGCATCAGTTGTAATGTCTCCTTTTATATTTCTAATTTTATTTATTTGAATCTCCTCTCTTTTTTTCTACTTCCAAATAAACTTAACCAAGATGGTGAAAGACTTGTACACTGAAAACTATAAAACACTGATGAAAGAAATTAAAGCAGGGCTGGCCCAGTGGCACAGCAGTTAAGTTTGCACGCCCTGCTTCTCAGCAGCCTGGGGTTCCCCGGTTCAGATCCCAGGTGCGGACAAGGCACTGCTTGGCACGCCATGCTGTCCCACATATAAAGTAGAGGAAGATGGGCACAGATGTTAGCTCTGGGCCAGGCTTCCTCAGCAAAAAAAAAAAGAGGAGGACTGGTAATAGTTAGCTCAGGGCTAATCTCCTCAAAAAAAAAAAAAGGAGACACAAATAAATGGAAAGACATCCTGTCCTAGTCCTTTTGAGTTACTATAACAAAATACCATGGACTGAGCGGCATATAAACAACAGAAATTTATTTCTCACAGTTCTAGAGGCTTAAAGTCCAAGGTCAGGGTGCCAGCATAGTCTGGCTCTGGTGAAGGCCTTCTTCTGTGTTGCAAACTGCCAACATCTTACTGTGTCTTCACATGGTGGAAGGAGAAAACTAGCTCTCTGGGGCCTTTTCGTGTGTGTGTGAGGAAGATTGGCACTGAGCTAACATCTGTGCCAATCTTCTCCTATTTTATGTGGGATGCCACCACAGTGTGGCTTGATGAGCGGTGCTAGGTCCATGCCCGGGATCGAAACCTGCAAACCCTGGGCCACCAAAGCAGAGCATGTGAATTCAACGACTACACCACTGGGCCAGTCTGGGTCCCTTTTATATGGGCACTAATCTCATTCATAAGAGTTCTGATCTCAGGACATAATCACCTGGCAAAGACCCACCTCCTAAAATCCTGGGTTAGGATTTCAGCACGTGAACACGCGAAGGGGCACATTCAGATCACAGCACATCCCATGTTCGTGGTTTGGAAGAATCAATACTATTAAAATGTCCATAATATCTAAAGCAAACTACAGATTCAATGCAATCCCTATCAAAACCCCAATGGTATTTTTTACAGAAATAGAAGGAACAATTGTAAAATTCATATGAAATTACAAAAAAGGTCAGAATTGGCTACCCCAAAATGTGTCTCTTTGGTTTGACTATTTTTAAGAACAAAAGATTCTGAAAGAAACTTTGACCTTCCCCCCAACTGCCTAAAAGAATTTAAAATAGAAAGGCCTGTTCCAGGAAGGAGCTAATACACTAAGATAACTGTAATGTAATGTAAAATGTGTTTCAGCTCACATCGTCTGCAGTTGGCCCATTTGCATTTCCATTTACATGTAAACTGCCTTCCTCCCCCTTGAAGTCCCAAACAGCTAACCCCAACACCCTTCTTTGTCTTTAGCTAAAAATAGTATTTAATGCAGCAACCTTAGCCATTTTAGAGAGTTGTTCAGTTTTCTTGGATTTCTCCCATGTATACATGTTGTAAAGCTTTGTTTGATTTTCTCCTCTTATTCTGTTTCATGTCAATTTAATTCTTAGGCTAGCCAGAAGGACCTAGAGTGGGTAGAGGAATTGTCTTCCTCCCCTACAACACCAAATAGCCAAAGGGATCTTGAGAAAGAACAAAGTTGGAGGCATCACTCTTCCTGATTCCAAAATACATTACAAAGCTATAGTAATTAAAACAGTATGGCAGTGGCCTAAATACAGACATAGACCAATGGAACAGAATAGAGATCCCAAAAATAATCCCATTCATATATGGTCAAGTGATCTTCAGCAAGAGTGTCAAGAGCATAAAATTCAGAAAAGATAGTCTCTTCCATAAATGATGCTGGGAAAACTGAATATCCACATGCAAAAGAATGAAATTAGACCTCTATCTCACTCCATACATAAAAATCAACCCAAAATGGATTAAAAACTTAAATGTAAGACCTGAAACTATAAAACTTCTCAAAGAAAACATAGGGGAAAGGCTTCTTGACTTGATCTTGGCGATGATTTCTCAGATTTGACACCACAGCACAGGCAACGAAACCAAAAATAGACAAGTGGGACTACTTCAAACTAAATGGCTTCTGCACAGCCAACGAAACCATCAACAGAGTGAAAAGACAACCTACACAATGGGAAAAAATATTTGCAAACCATCTATCTGATAAGCAGTTAATATCCAAAATATGTAAGAATCTCTTACAACTCAATAGCAAGAAAATAAATAACCTGATTCAAAAATGGGCAAAGAACTTGAATAGACATTTCCAAGAAGACATACAGATGTCCAGCAGGTATATGAAAAGGTGCCCAATATCACTAAGCATCAGGGAAATGCAGATCAAAACCACAATAAGATATCATCTCACACCTATTAGGATGGCTATTATTTAACAAAGGGTAAGTGTTGGTGAGGATGTAGAGAAATTGGAACACTTTATACACTATTATAGGAACGTAGAATGGGGCAGTCACTGTAGAAAATAGTATGGCACTTCCTCAAAAAATTAGAAATAGAATACCATATGATCCAGCAATTCCAATTCTGGGTATATATCCAAAAGAATTGACATCAGGATTTCGAAAAGATATCTACACCTCCATAGTCCTTGCAGCATTATTCACAATAGCCAAGACATGGAAACAACCCAAATGTCCATCAACAGATAAATGGATAAAGAAAATGTGGTATAGACATACAATGGGGATATTACTCAGCCTTTAAAAAGAGGAAAATCCTACCATTTGTAACAGTATGGATGGACCTTGAAGGTATTATGCTAAATGAAATAACGAAGTCACAGAAGGACAAATACTGGCATGATTCCACTTATACAGAATATCTAAAATTGTGAAACTCACAGAAGCAGAGAATAGAATGGTGATTGTCAGCTGGGGGGAGGAGGAAATTAGGAGGTATTGCTCAGTGGGTGTAAAGTTTCAGTTATGGAAAACAAAGAAGTTTTAGAGATCTGCTGATCAACATAACACCTATAGTTAACAATACCATATTGTGCACTTTAAAATATCTTAGAAGGATAGACCTCATGTTGTGTTCTCATCACAAAAAAAGAAAAAGAAAATTTTTGGAGGTGATAGATATGTTTAGTACCTTGATTGTAGTAATGGTATCAGGGGTGAATACATATGTCCAAATTCATCAAAATGTATACCTTAAATATGTGCAATTTTTTATGTATCAATTCTATCTCAAGAAAGCTTAAGAAAAAAGACCGAGTTAAGGAAGACGACGCAGTCAAAGATCCTCCAAAGACCTCCTTTTGGGTTGATTCCATCCCTCTGGGAACCCACTTAATACTACGATGTCATTATCACCTTCACCACCTATTAGACTACCCTAGACTCCTTGATGTTTTATAATCCAATCCACAGGGTTCTGTAACTGAATCTAGGTGGCTTCCTCCCCAGAAATAATTCACACCACAAATGGCATTTTCTGCAGAGACCCAAAAGCTAAAAAAATTATTTTTTCATTTCAATGAATCAACAACTATAGCATCTGAGAGAAACCAATAAAAATATTACCTAAAGACAAACCAGTTTGGGAAATGAGGGCTACATTAAGCAATGAACATAGCCTCTGTCGGCAACAGTCTCTCTCTTTCTTGGTTGTAAATAGCACTGAGTTCCCGAGGGGAGACACAACAGTGCGCTCCTTCCCTGGAGGCTTGGAAGGCTCTCCATTCGCTCCCGCATTACTTGCATCGCTGGACTTCTGCGCATGCTCACTGGAGTGAGGGCAGATGAATGTTTTCTCTTGAACTATCCTATTTTTGCCTCTAAGTTTCTTTTCTGAGTTCGCATCTATTTTCCCCCATTCCTTTTCTCACAGATTTTGTCTCCATGGTGTTTTTCACCACTTTCCTATAAATAAGGAATATCTCGATAGCAGTTCATTTGCCTAATCAATCCTTCCTCTCAGACTTCTTGATATTTAAGTGGACATAAAATAAAAATACAAAGTGCCAGAGCCTCTAAGGAATTTTAGAAGTCTAGAATTCCTTGAAAATAGGGAAACACCACAGTTTCCCACCTGGTACTGTGACTTTCCTTTCCTTCTGTAACCCTGAAACAGAGAAGGCAAGCACCAGATCTACGTGGTGGCCCCAGAAGGATGGCTGGATAAGATTTGTTGCATTTTCCACTTAAAGGCAGCTCATCACAGGGAGAAGGGGAGCTAGTCTGCTAGCTATATTCTATGGCTATTTGTGTTTCATAGAAACATGTAGAACTCTAAAATATTTCTCTAGAAATGAGTCAGTCCCTTGACCTCATTGTATTATGAACTCAACGAATCTTAGTCTACCAACTCACATAAACAGGAAACATCACCTGTCAATTTCCTTTAAATATGATTAAATTACCTGAAAGGAGGGATTCGTTCTCAGTCATTGTTGGGATGCCCTTCCCTTCCTTTGGGGCACAATTGTCCAAAGGGCTCATGTGATACCTGGAAAATAGATGTCTAGTCATCTATTGCTGCATAGCAAACTATCCCAAAACATAGTGGTGTAAGACATGAAAGACTTAGGTTATCGATTCCATTTATATGAAATTTCTAGAAAAGGAGGAACTACAGAGTCAGAAAATAGATCTGAAGTTGCCTGCTGTTGGAATTAGAAGTAGAAATTGACTACAAAAGTCACAATGGAATTTTTTGGGTGATGAACTTGGCCTAAAATTCACTGTGGTGACAACCTTATATATTTACTAAAACCCATTGAACTGTACACTTTAAGTGGGTGGATTTTATTGTATACAAATTATACTTCAATAAAGCTATTTCCTTAAATTAGTGGCATAAAATAACACAGTGGCATAAAAAAACAACCACCATTTCATTGCACTCATGCATCCTATCGTTAGGAATTCAGTTAGGACCGTGGGCATGGCTTGTCTCTGCTCCACAATGTTTGTAGATTCTGATGAGAAGGCTTGAACGGCCGGGGGCTGGAATCCCCTGGAGCCTTGTTCACTCGCATGTCCAGCACCTGCACTGGGCTGGCTGTAAAGCTGAGCTCCACCGATCCTGTTGACTGGAGCGCCTACGCGTGACCAGTCCACGTAGCTTGCGTTTCTTACAGCAGAACAGCCAGATTCTGAGATGGAGCGTCCCTGGAAGGACCCTCCAGAGAACTAGCTTTCCAAAAGACCAAGGCAGAAGCTGCAAGACTTCTTCAAGTTCCATGCAAAGCTCTAGGCCAGCCTAGATTCGAGGGGAGAGAAATAAGACCCCACCCCTTGATGGTGATGTCACAGAGCCATTTTCTTCTAATTTGCAGAAGAGCATGGGGGATGGGAGAGATTGTCCAGACCATCTTCGGAAGATAGAATCTGCTGCAGGACCCTGTTCTTCAGAACATCATGGCCCCTGGGTCCCTGCCAGCCTCTCACTGTGCCAGCCCTCACGGCCTCCCCATAGGTGGGCAGAATTTTCTTTTCAAGAAGTAACAGAGATTGCTTACACAGAGGAATTCTGAAGCTGGGGTCTTGGCAGTTCCCAATGGCACAGTAAGGCCTGAGCCTTCTGGGGCCTTGTGGGGACATTTCGCTTTCTCGGCGCAGGCACCGTCCCTTGAGAAGCCCGCTGGCCTTGGCCCACATGTCTGATTCAGAAACTGCCCCTCATCGCTGCTCCTGCCCTTCTGTTCTCCAAGGCACTCAGGCCCCATCCCCGCTCAGAGGCACCTCAGAAAACATCTTCAATGAGCCTTATTTTTGATAAAATATGAGAAGAGGTTGCTCACAAGCAACAGCATTTATTTAGGGTTCTGCAAAATCTCCGAAGTGGAGGAAAAAGAGAGATAGAGTCCACTATTTTCTTTAAATTGAGGAAGGCAAAAGACAGAAGAAAACACACCAATTTTTCAGTAAGTCAACCTGCCACGGTTGCCAAATGTACACATGCACACAAGAGTGTGTGCACACACACGAAAAAGACAGAGAGGGAGGAAGGGATGGGGGGTGGGGGAGAGAAAGAGATCTGTCAAAGCCTCTGCAATACTTGCTTGTATGTTTCAAATCACAGAAAAGGAGGCCCACTTCGGGGTAGAATGTAATAAAGAAGGAAGAGAGGAGAAACTGGTGTCATGTGGAGAAGAAAATTTTAATTATTTGTGCTTTTGGGGGGGATACTTAATACCACATCTCATATTTGTGAGAGATAGAGCTCTAATCTTTTTAATTCACAAACACGTTTAACATAACCCACCAGTGACAGCTTAGAGAGCATTTTTTAAACAAATTCACTGACTTATCTATTTTTTTTTTTTTTTGAGGATTGGCACCTGGGCTAACAACTGTTGCCAATCTTTTTTTTTTTTCTGCTTTGTCTCCCCAAAACCCCCCTGTACACTACACAGTTGTATATCTTAGTTGCATGTCCTTCTAGTTGTGGGATGTGGGACGCCGCCTCAACGTGGCCTGACGAGTGGTGCCATGTCCCCGCCCAGGATCTGAATCCTGAGCCGCCGCAGAGGAGCACGCGAACTTAACCACTCAGCCACGGAGCCAGCCCCTGACTTATCTATTTATATATCAATGAATTCTTTACATGACCAGAAGAAAACTTGCTATACTCTAGGCAAAGTTCAAGGGGAAATGGAGAAACCAAATTTTATTGAGCACTTAATACATGGCATGCACTCTGCAAGGAGCTTTCAATTTGTTATGGAGTTGAATCTTCCCAACTATGTGAGGCAGCTCTTAACATCTAATCCTGTTTTACAGATTAATAAACTGAGACTAAAGAAAGTAAATAACAAGCAAATCTGTCCATACCTGGCAAGGCTCTGAGTCAATGCAAAGCTGGCTGTGGTTTAACCTGAGGCTTCCTGGACCCCCAGGAATTCGATTCCAAGGCTCAGAGACGCCTTGGTGCCTCCTAATGTGATAAATTGAGACCCATCTGATGGAGACATTCTGATAGGCCATCAACATCTTTCCCCCCAGCTCCAGTTTTCCATCTTGGCCCAGCTGAGAATGTAGCTCGTTTAGGAATTCTTCCCAATTAACTCCATCCCTCTCCGCGACCCCAGCAAGGGCTTTGTTAAATCGAAGTCTTCCCTCAGCAGCACTCTTATGCTTATTCCTAACACAGCACTGAACCTTCCAGACTATAAACAGCTCTGCTTGTCCATCTCCCACAATAGACTATTCGTTTTCTGAGGGGGGCACTATGTCCTACTCAGCATTTATCCCAGTGCTTGGCACACAGTAGATGCTCAAATGCCTGTTGAATACATGGATTAGTTATTAAAGATCCTGCAACCACGATTAGTGCCAGAGCCCCTCTCAAGGATTTCACTGAGCACATTGAACTTATAAATCATAAAGAGCTTTTCTAATGAGAAGAAATAGACAAGAATGCCTACATAAAAATTTCAAGCTTCCTGATGGCAAGAGACACATAAACAAAATTTAAAAGGGAAGTGATCAACCGGAAGAAAATATTTACAAAGCAAAAAAAGTTTAAATCTTTAACATATAAAGAATTCCTAAAAATCAGTATCAAAAGATGCATAATGTAAGAGGGGAAGGAAGGTTCTAATAGGGCAATTCACAGAACAAATGCGAACAGCTAAAATGCAAAAAGATGTTTAACATCTTTGATAATTAGGGAAATGCAAACTATAATGTCTATCAATTAGCAAAGATATTAAAAGTGTAGTTACTCAGGTGTAGCTCTGGTGCAAAGAAATGGACCCCCTCACACAGCACTGGTGGACGTGTAAACCAGAGTGACCTTCCTGAAGGGTAATTTGTCAACATTCATCAAAATTTTAAATATGTGCTCCCTTAAATTCCATAATTCCACTTGTAGGAACATATATTACAGAGATATGACTGGCATGTGTACACAAAGATGCGCATACAAATAACTGTTGCCAATCTTCTTTCTTTCTTTCTTCTTTTTTTTTCTTCTTCTCCCTAAAGCCCCCCCAGTACATAGTTGTATATTTTAGTTGTGAGTGCCTCTGGTTGTGCCATGCGGGATGCCACCTCAGCGTGGCCTGACCAGTGGTGCCATGTCTGCGCCCAGGATCTGAACTACCGAAACCCCGGGCCGCTGACGCTAGGCACGCAAACTTAACCACTCGGCCACGGGGCTGGGCCCCAGATCTATTAAATTTAATGAGGTCATGCTAGATGTGTTAATCTGTCCATGTTATATAGTTTTAAAAAATTGGTTACTGAACAATATAATAACTGATTTAATTTTTTGAAAAAATATGTATATTTCTTTGTGGAGATTTGCATAAGCACCCCCAAAAGTTCTAAAATGATACACTCCAAGCTATTAACAAGCTGTTTATTTCTGGGACTGGAAATGGAGTGAGCAAGAAAAAACTTATCCTTTTAACTCTATATTTGTCTGTACTATTTAAATTTGCTGCAGTTTATGGTGCTTTGCAATATACAAAAAAAGCAAGGAAGTTTTTAAAAAATTCTATCATATCTTTTCTTAGCTGTGTTGCTATTCTTTGTAGAACTAGGCAGAATGTTAAAAAAAAAAAAAAAAGAGAGAGAGAGAGAAAGACTGACGCTGGACAGAAAGGACCCTGGTTTGAGAGTGCTGCATCCCCAGGAACTCCTCAGCAACACACTCTTGTCCTCATATGCCCAACACCAGGCAAAGGTACTTTGATAATTGCTTGTCCAACTTTTTGTTGAAAGTGTCAGTATTTAGCTCACAAGATTCAGTGATATAGTCTCTTCCCTTGAGGAGCTTACAAAGTCCAGTGAGGAGATCAACAATAAACAGGTAGAACTTGGGCCCAGCCAGTGACGCAGCGCTTAAGTTTGCACGTTCCACTTCGGCGGCCTCAGTTCACCGGTTCGGATGCCGGGTGTGGACATGGCACTGCTTGGCAAGCCATGCTGTGGTGGGCGTCCCACATATAAAGTAGAGGAAGATGGGCATGGATGTCAGCTCAGGGCCAGTCTTCCTCAGAAAAAGAGGGGGATTGGCAGCAGATGTTAGCTCAGGGCTAATCTTCCTCAAAAAAAGAAAAAAAAGAAGAACTAGCCAACCCATAATGAGGGACAGGTGTGCCGCGATGATGGCATGACGGAGGCCTGGATAGATGAACACAAGTCGGCCAGGGAAAGCCAGGGAAGGCTTCACCAAGGCAGAAGCTCATAAACTGAGACTCAGACATTGAGTAGAATTTTTTTTTCAGGTAATTGAAAATGTAATTTTTGATGAAATTTTATATAATTAAAAGTAAAATTGTTTTTTGCATAAAACCATAAAAGAATTTGAGACAAAAGTAAATACATTAATTGAATACAAAGTGAAAGAGAGAAAGGTAGATGACTTCCAAGCTCTCTTCTGACTTTAGAAATGGCCATTTTGATCACTTGCAGCCTTTGCTGAGCACCTGCGGCGCGGTCAGCTCTGCACGGGGTGTGGGGCCAGGAGGGATGACAGAACTATGTGCCGTGGTCTCAGTCCTTAAGAAGTTTACAACCTCGGTAAGGGAGCCAATTAATGCACAAAAAGCATGTACCTAGCAGTGCCGAGCGCACTAGGTCATTCCAAATATCAGCCTACTGGCATTACGTAACTAGGCCCTAAATTGTATGGCACAGACTCCAAAGATGATGGCCATAAACAATCAACCGAAACCCAAGACGCACTCTTCAGATTTGTAAACTGATGTACAGGATGCAATATTCAGCTATATTTAGTAACACTTTCAATGAATCTATTTTTTAAAATAGTAAAGTTATATGAAATTTAAATTCTGGCAAAAATATACATAAAATAAGCGAGTCTTTAATTATTGTAGGCACTACACATGTTGGTCATAAAACAAAGCCGTCAGTACCCCTGGAGGAGTCAGGAGCAGTATGATGGAGTGCGACTTGACCTGGGCCTAAAAGGACATGCAGGATTTGGATAACGGAAGACATTAGGAAGAATCTCAGAGGCAGGAAGACCACCACCAAGGGTCTCCGGATTCTCTTCCATTCTGAATGACTTAATGATCCCACGTGTTCTTATTACCCTTGCTCCCCGTCCATAAAATGCCCAGGCATAAATAAAGTTTGCTTTTGAAAATCCTTGTCAGTGCTAGAGAAGGAAACAGACACTTGCTGGTTTACCAAGGCTGATGCAGGCGGGAAGCCCATTGGGGCACCAAGGATTTCCATCGACTGTACATTCGAAGGTTCAGAACTTTTGCTTTCTTGTCTCTCATTAGTCTGAGTTGTAAACTATTTGTTTCTAAGAGGAAAAAGTATTAGGAGAAAGCAGCATTTCCAAAAGTCTTAAAGACTGCGGGAGGTGAGTTTACAAAGCAGATGGAAGTGTACTAGAAACTAGAACTTTGGAATAGGCAGTGGGGACATGAGCTGGGGGAGGCTGAGGGAAGGGAGGAAAACCAACTCTTGTTAAGTTTACGGCCAATTAACATTTGCCTTACTTCAGACCCCACTGTTCAGCAAGGGCTTCTCAATATTAAAGGCAGCTCTTTGAACAATAGACTCCTTTTTCTTCCTGCAGTTCACAGCTGTCAGAGATCATTTAACTCCCAATATGTTTCCAAAAAGTGATGCCTTTAATGGGCAGCACAAACCCTGAGGTTCGAGCACGTGCAGCTCGACGCAGACGCGTAATGCTGGGGCATCGCTCGCACCTGTCAGGGTCCAGGGGGGAGGCCTAAGTAAATAATGCCCTAAATTGCATTTAGAAAAAGAACAGAAGAAAGGAAAGGGTCGGGGGTGAGATGAGAGGACAGATGAGGGAGACAGCCAGAGGGAAAGAGAAGAGAAGACGGGAAGTGATACAAGGATAAGTAAAAGACAGACAGATTAAACTTCTGCCATAGAAGTTGAAAAAGCGTTAATGAAAGCTTCAATTCCCTTCTTAAAGTAGAGCATTTCCATTCAAATGGGAGCATAGTCATAAAGGAACATGTTAAATCTCATGTGTCAGACCTAAACAAATTTCCTAGTTATTAGGAGTTCAACCAGTACTCTTATCATCTCAACACAGTTTTTTTTTTAAAGATTTTATTTTTTTCCTTTTTCTCCCCAAAGCCCCCCAGTACATAGTTGTATATTCTCAGCTGTGGGTCCCTCCAGCTGTGGCATGTGGGATGCCACCTCAGCGTGGCCTGATGAGCAGTGCCATGTCCATACCCAGGACTCGAACTGACGAAACACTGGCCCGACTGCAGCAGAATGCACAAACTTAACCACTCGACCAGCCCCCTCAACACAGTTTAATTTTAATTTCCAATTTGTTTTTCTTCTTCTACAACAGGTCCAGGTATCACGTGTACTGATTTTTCTGTTTCTCTGAGTACTATCAATGGCCTCACTGTTCTCCAAGACCAATAAAGCCAGTGGTGTGATGTTCCTCCCTTTGGGCTGGGCCTCTGCATTAGAAAGATAAACCCAATACCGTTATTAAAGACCAACTTGAAACCTAAGAAAAAGGCTCACGCTTTTAATTAAGCAAGGGTAACCTGCAAGATTCAAGTTTTTGTGAGCTCAGCAGTGTTTGTAAAAATATAAGAATCTTAAAAATCTTCCTTTCAAATGAATAGTCAAAAGTAGCAAAATTGGCTTCAAATCATGACTGTAAGTAAAATTCCAAATGCATAGAAATTTTAAATGTAATCTTAAAAACAGTTAACCCTTAAAAACTGAATTCGTTGAAGGGTGTCACCTAACTATTTTCTTAAGGAATATTTATATTTGTAATAAAATCATAGAAAGCTTAGCAACACAGAAAAGTTCTGAGAAGTAAACAACTTACCCCAAATGTTACCAACCAGAAGTAAGCAATGTGAAGAGTTCACAAATACTATTACCACAGAATCTCTCTGAAAAACAGACAGCTAAAAAATGATTGTTATACATCAACGCCATCTCAACAAAGCTGGGAAAATAAAATAAGCAATGAATAAAAACTCGATAGATCGATAGACAGACAGACATAGATAGATAGACACAAAGGCAAATAATCATTTCATTAGAATGAAATCATGCAATATGTGCCCATTTTAAATATTTAATCTTTTTTTTTCTACTTTTTTTTTTCTGCTTTATCTCCCCCAACCTTCCCCCCCCCCCCATACATAGTTGTATATCTTAGTTGCAGGTCCTTCTAGTTGTGGGATGTGGGACGCCGCCTCAACGTGGCCTGACCAGCGGTGCCATGTCCGTGCCCAGGATCCGAACCCTGGGCCGCTGCAGCAGAGCACTCTAACTTAACCACTTGGCCACGGAGCCGGCCCCAAAATATTTAATCTTATTTTATACGCATTTACTAAAGGAAATAGAAATGATGTAATGCTGAGGAAATTGCAGAATTTTCCATAAATGTCTCTTTGCCATCTATGATTAAGAAAGAGATTAAGTCACTAGCAGCCTAGAATCATCATTTGTTGCTGGCAGTTTAAAATATATACTTTATTTTTCGACAGTTTGGATTGATTTCCTGCCAGAAAAGATGAGGCCCTCTTTCACTTCCTCCTGCCTTCCCTACCCCTCCTAATTTTTGTCGCTTCATATTATTTTTATATTGTCAGGATCTGGAACATTTACACAAACCACAATTCCCCCATTAGTCTCTTCCTAGATCTAAGTTTGAATGGCTTCTTGCTCACAACTCGTCTTTCCACCACCGCCTCTCCATTCTTGAGTTCTTTATTTTGATTCATCCCTGTGCCCCACATTATTTTTTACAATGTAGGGAAACAACCTTCTTTGTAAAATTTATTAGAAGTTTTTCAGTTTAATGCAAATCATGGGACTTGGGTAAATGTGATTGTGCATTTATTGAGAGTTAGGAAAACATAATCTGCTCGGGCGCCTCAGACGTTAAACCCAGCAGGTCCCTGGAGATGCAGTGTTTGCGAGGACTTGCTGTACTCCAAAGGGAAGCCAGGCAGAAAACTGCAGGGGCTGACAGAGAGGCCGAGAGGGTGGGAGGAAGGTTCCAAAGCCGGGGGAGGGGAGACGTCGGCCACAGCCAGCCTCTTCAGAAGTCCCAATTAGGCAGCCAGTGCCTCTCGCAGGGGGAGTGAGGTCGGCCTGGTGTGTTGGTCATTCAGAGGCCAGCAGGACGACTTGGAGGGGTGATTCGTCTCCTCTTCATGCCATCTCTGCTTAGACCTTTAAAATTTACCTCAAACTCCGCCTGTCGAAAACTGAACACCCCACCCTCCCCTGCCCATCAGGACTTCCTCGCGTCGTCCCTACTCAAGTGGGGAGGCGTCCTCACCCCTCGCAGTCACGCAGCCACAGACTTTCTCCCCCTTACTCCTGCATCCTACATCCAATCCACTTTCGCCTTCTCCACTGTCACCATCCTAACCAGCATGACTTCATGGGTGACAAGTTATGGCTCTTCCTCATTCCATCCTCCAAAATATAGAAATGTACCTGTGAAGCAGCACTTGCATGGCTAAATGGCCTAATAAAACTTTTAAATTATTGTGAATATTTTATTTTGAAAGGCAGATGTCTCAGTTTTCCATGAAAGAGAAACCCTATGAACAAGAAACAAGATTTAGAGTCTCGACTAGGGGGTCAGTAACTGTTTTTGTGAAGGGACAGATAGTAATTATTTTCTACTTTGCAGGCTGCACAGGCTCTGTTGCAATGGCTCAACGCTGCCATTGACAGGAGCGCAAAAGCAGCCATAGATAACATGCAAACGAATGAACGCAGCTGTGCTCCAACAGAACTTCACGTATAAAAGCAAGGGGGGACATTCCAAAAAGAATTAACACGAATCCTTCTCAAACTCTTCCAAACATAGAAAAGAAGGGAACATTCTGTGAGATCAGTAAGGGTCTAATATCTAGAATACATAAAGAACTCTTTCAACTCAACAACAAAAAACAACGCAAAAGTTAAACATAGAATGACCCAGTGATTCCACGCCAAAAGAACTGAAAACAGATTCCAATAAGTACATGCACACACATGTGCATAGCAGCATTATCACAACAGCCAAAAGATGGAAACAACTCAAACGCCCATCAACAGAAGAAGGAACAGACGAAGTGTGGCGTACACGTACAAGGAAGCACTGATTCCTGCCACAACATGGATGAACCTCAAAACAGTAGGCTACAGGAAATAAGCCAGACACAAGAGGTCATATACTGTATGACTCTATTGATATGAAATAACCAGAATAGGCAAATTAATAAAGGCAGACAGCAGCTTGGTGATTGTCAGAAGCTGGGGCGTGGGAGGAACAAACCAGTTAACAGGTAAAGGGTTTCCTTCTGGGGTGACACAAATGTTTTGGAAATAGATAGACATGGTGGTTGGGCAACATTGTGAATGTCCTAAATGCCACTAAATTGTTCACATTAAAATGGTTACTTTTACGTTATGTGAATTTTACCTCAATGAAAACAAAAATAAAACAGCGGTAGATTTGGCCATGCACGCTGGTTAGCTGAGGCCTGGTCTAGACGATGCCAGGAGTGCACAGCTTGCTTTAACAGTCCCGTTCTGGGAGGCACTGAGACTAGCAGTTCTAAGGTAACCCATCACAAAAGCACTTCCTCTCTCCACGTTCAACACGACTATAATTCCAGGTGACCGCAGAGCTGATGGAGCCGAAGACTAAACACACAAACACACACTTGTACATGCACACTCACACACACGTACACATCCCTGGAGAGTCCCGGAATTCTCCTCACTGAGATGGAGCACTGAGAAGAACACACACAGAGAAATCAGTCCCGGCATTCAAGGCACGAGAAATCCAGAAAGTGAATGTTCACATGAAAACTGAAAAAAATGTAAACTTCAAGAAACCCATCAGCCTTTCCAGACAGAGGTCACAGGTGCATCTTAGAGCACTGACGAGCGGGGAATAGTTGTAGCTTGTCTTGCGTCAGCCCACGAGGATGCTTACATCAGCCACAGCATTTAGGACACAGATCTGACAGGGTATGTCTTGAGGGTCCGCAGAGACTTGGACCCAGAGAACAGCCTGGGGCTATGGCGTCACTTCTGACCTTCCTGCTTAACACGTACCTGTACACCACATGCCCAAGCCAGAAACCTGGTGGCCCTTCTCCACTCCTCCCTTTCCTTCACTCCCCTCACCCAGCCAAGCGCCACGCTCTCATACCCCTTAATCTCTCCTAAAGTTATCCATTTCTGGCACTCCTCTTGGTGCTGTCAGAGTTCAGCACAATTACCTCTCAGCTAGACTGTTGCACCAGCCACCTTGCTGGGCCTCCTCACTCCAATGCTGTCCCCTCCAATGCGTGTTCCTTATTCCAGCTTCAATGTGCTTTCTAAGACACAAATTTGAGATTTAATGTAACTGTTAAGAACTCAGGCTCAGGGTCAGTATGTCTGGGTTCGAGTCCTCAGTCCATCACTTTCCAGCCCCACGACCTTGGACAAGTTACTTCTTGTTATAGGCAGAGTTGTATCCACCCCCCCAAATTCATATGTCGAAAGCCTAACCCCAAGTACCTCAAAATGTGACTGTATTTGGAGATGGGGTCTTTGAAGAGGGAATTAAGGTTAAATGAGGTCATTAGTGTATTAGGGTATTAGTGTCATTCTGGGTATTTATCCAAAGAAAATGAAAACACTTACTTGAAGAGATATCTTCAGCATTATTTACAACAGCCAACACATGGAAGCAACCTAAGTGTCCACTGATGGATGAATGGATAAAGAAATTGTGGTATATATACACAACGGAATATTACTCAGCCATTAAAAAAAGAATGAAATCTTGTCATTTGCCACAACATGGATGGACCTCAAGGACATTGCGCTAAGTGAAATGCATCAGACAGAGGACAACAAACACTGTATGATCTCTCATATGTGGAATGTAAGACAAAAAAACAAAAACAAGCTCACAGATACAGAGAACAGATTGCTGGTGGCCAGAGGTGGAAGGTGGAAAGGAGGGAGAAATGGGTGAAGGGAGTCAAAAGATAAAAAGGAAAAAAAGACAAAAACAAAGAAATTATGGTGACACAGAAAGAATATGGAAACGGGAGTCAGAGGACTTCGATCTGACTCTCAACCCACGTGACCATGAGCAGCTCCTTTTGCTGCTTCCTGCCTCAGTTTCCCTATCTGTAACATGGAGATAATGATAATATTTACCCCGAGAGGTGGCCATGAGTCTTATTAATGAAGACAAAAATAATATAAGAAAGGATGTGTGAAATGTTTCTAAGAGAGTAGATCTTAAAAGTTGTAATCACAAGAAAAAAAGTTTTGAAACTATGTATGGTGATGGATGTTAACTAGATTTATTGTGGTGATAATTTCTCAATATATACAAATATCAAATCGTGTTGTACACTCGCAATGAATACAATGTTATGAGTCAATTATTAAAATAAACAAAGAGGCATTAAGTTAAAATGAGGTCACTAGGGCGGCCCTAATCCAGTATGACTAGTGTCCTCCTCAGAAGTGGAGATGTGGACACAGACTGTCTCAGAAGGAAGACCATGTGCAAACGGAGGAAGACGGCCCTCCACGAGCCAAGGAGAGAGGCCTCAGAAGAAACCAGCCCTGCCGACACCTTGCCCTTGGACTTCCAGCCTGCAGAACGGCGAGGAAATAATGTCCCTTGTATATGCCATCCAGTCTGTGGTACTTTCTTATGTCAGCCTTAGCAACCAATGCACTTCTCTAAAGCCTTGGTCTTCTGCATTGACAAAGTGGAAACACAGTTACTGTGACTGGCTATTCAGTGTAATTCTCAAATTCTTGACAGCCACGGCAAAACTGGAAACATGTCAGTGAGAGAACGAATTAGTCCAAAATGCTTGATGTTGAATTTAAAGAGGAACATCATGCGACTGTTTGGGGGGTCTCCAGGCTCCCGTTCCAGGCTGGCTTAGTCAGCATTTAACTGGGGGAATGGCTGAGCGCAGCTTGAAATTCCAGGTGCCGGTGTGTGCTGCGGAGGTGGCAGGAGAAGCCACGGCGAGTGTCCTCTGGGCGAGGGCGTGAGGGGTACAAGGGCCACCTGCGGGGGACACACCTCATCAGGAGTGGGGAGATGGGCCTCAGACGAAAGGCATCTGCTGCCCTCAGGCACATTCTTGGCATTTCATTTGAGAAGAAAGCCTGACGGCCAACATGTCAGGAACGTGCTTGTAAATAACGAATTCCTTAGAGGTACTGATCACTTCTCATCCTCTTGTCCAAAAAGCTTGCAGTCCCCTCTTTGAAGCTTACGGACACATCCTAGGGCTTCTCCTCTCAAATATAACACGGTTCCCCTCTTGCAATCATTTTGAAACGTGCGGCCATCCACGGGAGGCTTGGCCCTCAATGCCAGCACTCTGCCAAGCTCCCATCCAGAGTGCTGCGGGAAAGGGCCGGCTGCCTCCCACTGAGAGCACAGCTGAGGATACCGGGTCGGAATCATTCATTCACTCACTCACTCATTCATTCATTCAACAAATATTTAAAGAGTTATTTCATGGTACAGAATCTGTGCTAGCGATCCAATTATGAATCGCACACAACCCCTCCAGGAGTACAGGGTCTGCTGGGCAAGTCTGATAAGCCGTGGACGGGTCTTATTCAGGGTGATCCACGGTATCATAAAGTCAAAGATGGAGGCAGATGGGGAGGACACGCCTTTCAGCAGAGGGCAGAAGCGGGCTGACAGACCCCTCAGGACGATAATATCTGAGCTGAACAGTAGCTCTGAAGATGGGAGGAAGCAAACTGCCAAATTTTACTCTAATATTCAGCACAGTGGCAGAGAGCATAGTCCTGGGCTCTAAAGTTGACTATGTGGGTGTGGATCCTGGCTCTGCCCCTCACCAGCTGTGTGACCTTGGGGTAGTTAATTAACCACTCTGTGCCTCAGTTTCCTCATCTGTAAAATGGGAGCAGTTAAATAAGTTAATATATATAAATAGAATGTTGACACAATGTATATAAATATATATAGAGAGAAACATACATACAATAAATAAAAATATGTAGACCAGTGCCTGGCAGAAAGTAATTGCTACATCAGAACTCGTGATATACGGTTATCAATATGAGTTGCTTCAAATATCTTTGGGAAGCAGTTTGAGTAGAAATTGCAAACGTATGATAATTTTAGTAAAATATAGTTACTCTAGTAACTGGACAAATTTGATCCAGGACCCCATGGCACAAACACACACATACATCCACACACACACACAAACACAAAAGCTAAATTTACCTTGGAAGCAAGACTGCAGGAATCTCAACTTCAGCACGAATTCCTTCTATCCTAGAATCTGTGATTGGCATTGCTGCAAAATCTATGTTTACTAGACAGCTACCAATCCTCAAATTTCATGATGTTTGAATAATTTGGGTCTCTAAGGGGACTTGTGGTTTAACAAGCCAAAAAAGAGAATAATGTGTCTCTATCTGAACACTGTCGGAAGGGTAGCACCTTATGCTAAACGTGGGAACAGACTTCAGACTGCGTTGGCAAAAAGTCACAGATCCTGACATCTGTCGCAAACACTACCTCCCACAACTATCTGCTTGGCAACAAAAACATCAAAACAGTTAACAGTCAATAAAAACTTCTTTGGGTGGGTCAGGCCTTCTTTGTTCTCTTGAAGTGCTTGAAGTAACAAAGTATTTGATTCGTGAATCAAAACTCATTTTCTGGGTGACATGCTGTGTCCGGCTCCATGGGTCCTGTCTAGGGAACTGGCGGCGGACGCCATGGGCCCAGGTTCTGCTCACAGAACTCAGTCACGCAGTGGATGACGTGGCAGGTCAACAGGCAATTGCCACGTTGCCTGAGTCTCGCCCGCCTGGCTGGGAGAAGACATAACAGACGTGTGAGCTCAGGTATGACACTTACTCTCAAGTCACAATGTGCATTTCCAGTCTGAGCCGTGGTTTGCAGCACACTCACATTTTGTGCTATGTCTGCCAGTCACAGAAAGCTGGGTGAGAGGCAAAAATAAACCTATTAGCCACTTCTAATGGCTGAGTTCATATTTTCAGTGAAAACACTTGGGTTCTCCATGACACTAACTCATCTACTGCTCCACTTTCTCCCCCTCCTTTCAAAACCTTCTTAGACCCTTGGAGCTGACGCCTTTGTTTATATGGTTTAATTAAGACTATTGATCAAGTAAGGGGGAGTTTTTGAGCTCCAGCTCTTTCTGATAGAAATTACAGCATAGCTGGAAGTAAAGCCACATTAAAATTAGCTTTTGCAAGCCTTAAAATACTAAATACAGTACTTAAAAAAAGTATGTGATGATGCAAACTGAAGTCCTCAATGCCATGATGCAGCCTTACCCAGCATGCACTAGGGAGGGAAGAGGTGGTCAGTGGAGGGGGTAAGGTTTGGAATGAGCCTTGAAGGATAGATAATGCATGCATGAGTAAGAGATGGAAAATCTTGTCTCGTGACTCAGGGAAGGAAAAGTGCCGACAGTCAGAAATGGAAGATCAAGTAGCAAAGATCTGAAGCTGGAAATGAGCTTGGCACGTCTGTGGAAGCAGAGAAATCAGACCAGAGCCGGGGGCCTCTCCAAAGGAGGGGCAGGCAGGGCAGAGCCACCACTCTCTGATGTGTCCACTCGTGCACGCATTGAAATGTCTTCCCCACAGCACCACATAAAACTCAACTATCCCAAGTCCTCGAGTAATGGGAATCCTTTCTCTACATTCAATGGTTGGGAAGTAATGTTCATAATTATAATCCATATTGCTGATTCTGTATCACGAAGTGGAAATAAGTGTTTATACATTTATACCCTTCTGTTTTCCAAAGTATATTAAAGATAGATGGCAAAGATAATATAAAGTACAATGAAAGAGAATTAGGTAAGAGAAATAATGAAGAAAAACACCAAAGGTATGTATTAAATGGAGCCAGAAATAAGCTTAGTACTAATTATATGTCACTTGGGGCCATAAATTTGTCTTCTGGCAGCATGAAGAGAGAAGCTTGATGGTTACAGCAAAGTGATCACTTAATCCATCATAGTCACACATATCGTTAAAGCCATTAGAAGCATTAGGAATCATCCATGTCCAACCCTGTCATTTCAAGACGTGGCAGGTAGGGCTCCAGACCCTATGAGGACGATCACAGAGCTAGTCAGGGCAGAAGAGAAATCCACTTTCAGTACTGTGGAAATTACTCCCAGAGAGCAGATTAAAAGTGAGAAGTGAACCAATGAATAAAGGTCGCCTTCTGATGGATTTGGAACCTCCTTCAAGAGCAGTCAGATTTCTTCTGCAAAGGCTGCCACTGAGATGTGAATTAAGGAGCCCTTTAAGTTCCTAATTAGATTACCATAATTGTTGCTATGCTCAACTACAAAACCTGAAAGAATGTTTGAAATCCCGCACAGTCTTTATGAGATAGTGTGTTTCTTGTACATCATTCAGCCTCAGCAATGAACTGCGTCTGCTGATTTCACACTCTCCAGTGAGCGCACAGGCATATCCATTTTCTGGTACATGGGCACAGGCATTTTCTTTTTGGGTTTTTATTCATTCTAGGGAGTATGGCAACCACATATCCTCACTCTGGTGGAGAAATATGTTTCGCTAAAGCTATAATTTACTACTTGGGTCACTCCACTCGTAACAAAATGGTGACTTTACAGGAAAGACCTCATTACAACCACTTTGTTCAACTTTGTTGTTGTAATGAGAGAATAAAAGAATAATATTTAATACTTGCTGGAGACACTGGTATAACTGCAATGTCTAATTGAGCTAATAAAAGGAAAGAAATGTGGCATCATGCCCATGTGATGAAGATAAGACTAAACATAATCAACAAAAGTGGGCCACAAAGACATCCTGAGAGTCAGAAGGTGGAAGTGACGCAGCAGCCATATTACCACTACACTTGAAATGGCAGTGTAAGGCTCTTAGGCTGTCCTGCAGCTCACATCATTGACCCAGGGCAGCGGCCAGGCCCTAGCTGCTCCACTGTCCCCAGATCCTCCTGGTCCACGCCCCGGGCCAGGGGCATGCTGTGCTCAAGATCACCCCATCGTTGAAGCTGGAAGTGATGAGGGTTCTAGTTCATCCTTGCGGTTTCTAGCTCCTGCTTGTGGTGCCAGTTTGTCCTTGTTCTTCCCCACTTTTATCTGCCTTCCCTTCCAGCTTCTCCAACATCAGATGCAAAGACCAGTTAGTCAGCAACCACGATTGCATAGGGTGAAATCTCTCTAAAAACTCTCCAGTGGTATTTGCCCCTCTTCGCACGAGATAACACTGTTCTCCGTAGAATCAACAGCCCTCATTCTTCTAACGTGGGAGTTTTCTCTTCTTTTAGAGTTTCTGCAATTGTGTGGGGTATTTTTAACTGAAAAAAAAAAGCATTATAATATAATTAAGGAATACTTTGAAAAATGGGGGAAAAAATCCCTAACGTATGATTCCTTGTCTCCAACATGCCAAATGTTTTGTCTTTTATCTTATAATCTACAATTATAAAACTGCATGTGAGGCAGTTGATGGTTTATTTTAATCAGTTTGGGCTATAACAAAATATCACAGCTGGGTGGCTTATACACAAAAGGAATTTATTTCTCATGGTTCTAGAGGCTGGAAGTCCCAGATCAGGGTGCCAGCATGGTCAGGTTGTGGCGAACGTCCTCTTCTGGGTTGCAACCTGCCCACTTCTCACTGTGTGCTCACACGGTGGAGCGGGTAAGCTAGCTCTCCGAGGCCTTTTCACAGAGGCACTAATCCCGTTCACGATGGCTTCATCTCCATGACCTAAGCACCTCTGTAGGGGAGGAGGACATTTCCTCTCCCTAAATGTGGGTTCGTCTGGCCGGAGAACGAATTAAATTCACATGAGACAGAATAGCAAGAGAAAATTAAACAAAGCTTTATGAGGAACCATGGCCCGGGGCCTTTCTTCCTGAAGGAAGAAAGGGCACCAAAGAAGTGGGGTGCACATAGTGGTTATATACCCCCAAAAGGGGTGTTTCACATGTGACTGAAAATGTCCCTCCCACAATAGTCACAAGATTGCCCTGTCGGCACAGTGCTTGATGGACACAGCAGGTAGTGGTCTGCTGTCTCAGAGGGCGTAGCAGGAGGCAAATCTATTGTCTGGAGCTGGGCGGTTACAGGTGAGCACAGCAATCAGTTCCTAGCCTAAGGAAAGATGCTTAATCCTTAAGGAAATGCCAACGTTGGGAGGCGGAGGGAAGTCAGTTACAGGAGGTTACCAGACTAGCACAATAAAATGCAGATTTAAGTCCTTGCCTTTGGTATTGATTAAGAGTTTCTAGAGAGAACATCATCTCCTTTCTTCTTCCTGGTACAGAGAGGGAGGCACCTTTTTCGATAGAGATTTACCTTACAAATGTAAGTGTCCTAACAAAGGGCAAGTTCCATTCCTCCTTCCCTGTCCCAGTTTATCAAAAGCAATCAGCCTCAAATAATCCTGATGCCAAAGAGACATATCTTGGGGTGGCCAATTTCAGGTCCCCACACCTCCATCACTTTGGGCGTTGGATTTTTAACGTATGAATTTAATGAGGGACACAAACATTCAGACTATAGCAGGGCTCATAAGTTTTAAGGAAAATTTCCTTGTAGAAAGTTGTTCATCAACACTGCCTAGGAGAAAAGGTTCCCAACACGCACAGGGTGGTCACAAATTAATAAGATATCTTTGTGTGCTTTGTATCAACCCTTACAGTCATATTTCACTAGCTTTATTAGACAATCTGCAGAGGAAGTTCCATGTGCCCACACACTGTTTGGTTTATAAGGCTATGTATACAAGATTTCTTTGAAGACTTTTTTGTTTGCCCTTACCTGACCAAGTTGTCCAAATGACAGAATCACATTCTATTATATGTTTGCTGTGCCCAGATTTTGGTTTCCAAATACCATTTTCCCCTAACAGGAACCAGTGCTCCTTGGAGAAATGACTTATTCTGGGTCTGGCACAACAAACGTAGAAGAGGAGCCTAGAACCTCTGTCACCCCAGAGATCCAGGAAGCTACTGAGACTACTGGGCTGTTTCAAAAGAAAAGGGAACCAACTCGAAGTGGTTCCTACTGGCCAAAGACAAAATAATTTGAGCGCCGAAAAGAATAATGACATGGAGGAGATGAGAATATGTCAAATAGGCCACTTAAGCAAAAGTATTATTTTGAGCTGAAGGCAATTGAGAAACAGCAGATACAGGAAAAGCTGTTTACCCTCCCTAGCTTCCTAAAGGCGGGACAAAAGTTTCCCTTTGTGAAAGTGTCCCTCTCTCATGCCAGGAAGGGAAGAACAACCTTTATCCCCGGAGGTGGAGATAGTAAGAAGACGGGCTCTACAAACAAACCTTACTGAAGCAACCCTTACCTTCCATTTATTTCCCTCATATTGCTGCCTTCCCACAATTTACCACCCCAGAAGCCCAAGGTCCTTTTCCTTTGTCTTGTCAATGCCCCCAAATTTACTGCCCTTTGTTAAAATGATACATAAACCCACAGGTCTAACTGCCTCTTTGGATCTTCACTTCCTTTTCTTAGAGACCACCCTGTGCATACAGAATAACCCTTTTCTTCTGTTAATCTGTCTCTTATCAGTTTGACTCACCGAACCTAAGAGGGTAAAAACGTTTCTCCTCCTCTACCACTGCAATAGCTTGAGGCTACCAATTATATTAAAAACTCATAAATTCACCATGATACTAAAAATAGTAAGAGTAAACATTGGTCCCTTCTGGAGGACGCTCGGGAACCAGCTTATTATTCTGAAAACTGGTAACTAAAGAGAAATGGGCAGGCTTCCTCTACCCTTCTCGTTCAATCTGTTTTTCAAGACAACCAAATAGGTGATGAAGGAATTGTAGCCAATAAATACAAAAGCAATCACAGAATTAGAAAATCGCCATTTGACAGCCCTTAATGATCATCAGTGGTTGCTAAAACCAGTAGATGAAAGACTGACAAGGAACTGTATACTGAGCAAAGGAGGCTGACGGCACCTGGGCTACTGAGCAACATCAGCATCACACGGAAAAAGGCCACCAAAGAGTAGTTACCTTCTGAGGGGAAGAGGTGAGAAGGACAGAGCCCCACCTATGAAATATTCTAGCTGCAAAATTGAACCTGAACCTAATCAAGGCGCCACATGAAATTGACAATTCACAGGAAACACAGGGGCTAGAAGCACATGACAAAGGACACCAGAGGCTACAATCATCAAAATCCAGAATGTGAGAAGTGTGACAGAACATTTCCCCCAGGTTGGATGCCTTGGGGTCATCTATGACTCTTTCAAGACATCAACCTTTCTTCTTAATGCGCCTCCAAACCATACTATTATTCCTTTGCTATCTCTGTTAAATGCACTGTTTCTCTTTTTATTTTATTTTATTTTTTTTAAGATTGGCACCTGAGCTAACAACTGTTGCCAATCTTCTTTTTTTTCTGCTTTTTCTCCCCAAATCCCCCCAGTTCGTAGTTGTATATTTTAATTGTGAGTTCCTCTAGTTGTGGTATGTGGGACGCTGCCTCAGCATGGCCTGACCAGCAATGCCATGTCCATGCCCAGGATCCGAACCAGCGAAAACCTGGGCCGCTGAAGCAGAGCGCACAAACTTAACACTCAGCCATGGGGCCAGCCCCTAAATGCACTTTTCTCTTCCTTCCCATGAACTGTAACAAATTTACTCTTGTCCTTATGAGCAATCTTTTCCTTTTCATAGTGTTTATCACACTTTTTAATTAAATAGCAATATCTGTGTTTGTTTAGTTTGTGTCTCCCTCTGTCCATCCTAAAAGCTCCGTGAAGGCAAACAGCATGACTCTCTCGTTCTTATCTGTTACCCTGACATCTATTTAATGTATCATAATCATATGTTCCGTGACTGAATGCTCGATTGAATAAATGAACAAATGCACCAGCCTTCCGGACCACAATGTTAATTCCAGACATTTTTCCCCTTTCAATTCATCCTATAAACCGCTACCACACAAATGTCCCATAAAAATTACAATTATCCTATTACTTGAGTGACTTCCTTTCATCTATAGCATCAAGCTGAACTTCTCTGCTTCACTTTGAGGGCTGCAAAATCTGGCCCATCATTCCTTTCCTACCCAAAGACATTTCCCACCAGCCCCTAACTTTTCTGCTCCATGGCGTCCCATCCCTGCCACCCTCATCCCCAAGGCAGCCCTTTGCTGGAGCTGCAGCCATGCCAGTGGCGGATTCCCTCCTTCCTTCTCTCTGATTATCTGAATCCAACTCATTTCCAAAAACTCCTCTACAGTATCTTCTCCAGCTTCTCCAGAAGCTATCCATATTTCCCAGAGGCCAGAACCTCAGAGTGAATCAAGTCAAGTCAATCCTTTTCATGTTCATCTGATAAAACAGAATACAAAAGAAGTGAAGTGGCAGTTCCAAGCTACTTAGAAAGACAGATCAAAGCCCTGTGTACCAGCTCCCAGTTCAATGCCTCTTCACTCCACACCCGAGGGTCCTGCCTACCCTGTGAGTTGTTCAAGGACAGTATATTTCGCTGTGTTCTCCAGAGTGGTAGACGCGAAAGTAGGGTGAGCGTCCCTCAGGGGTACCCAACGCCATCGGGTAAGAAAATATTAGAACTTGTATTCATTTGTATTCTTCATTTCTTCCTTTTAAATTTTCTATTTCTATATGTGTTTTAATGTACATCACATATTGGTATAGTAGAACATGAATATAATTTATAAATACATGCAATGCATATACAGAGGTGCACGCTTCCGTATATACAAAATGTTTTTAACAGATAGGCAGCACGCAAACTTAGTAAAATCTGCAGTAGGCTGCTAAGCCAACTCCTGAGCATTAATAGCCCTAAGTATATATATCTATTGCCTATTGTTAACTAAGAAACCCTGGAACCATTTTGAAGGAGGTCTCTCTTCTCTGCTCCCTCCCTTGCTCTTTGAAATGTCTATTTTTTAAAGCCACTCAGTAGACTCCATGGCTTCAGGCAGTTTCAATCTGTTCAAATTCTTAATGACACTTACAGGCAATGGCTTCATTTAGAGAAGGCTTTCTTGAGAACTGTAGAGAGGATAGAGAGGGAGAGAAGGCTAAAGATCACGCCCCCGAGCCTGCTGGAGCACCTGGCAATATTTTCCTATGAGCTCACTTTTAGTGAGTTTATTTTGGTAACTTTCTGGAGATAAATCAAGTTCTAATTGGAAAGCAACATTTGTATATTGGGAGAGAGGAAAGTCAATAAGTGCTGGCATAAGGCACGGGGCAGCGTGGTGACTGACGAGAGCTCTCCTGAAACCAGACCCACGTATTGTACGGCTCTGGGCACATAACTTAAATCAAACACTCATAATTCCTCACTAGGTCAAAAAAATGTAAGCTAAACCCTTTGAAATAAAGGGTTCAAGTCTAGGTTTGCTCATTCTGGAATCGGGGATGTGAGAAAACTGGCGACTGAAATGAACATGATTTTTATTTCTGTTCCTTATGGAAGTAGATATCACCTAAAATAACTTAACAATCAGTTATTTCTAAAAAAGAAAAGAAAAGTTAAAGTAAAACACAGTTTACTGATTTGCTGGTTGTTCCCGCCTTCAAGTTGAGGTCGCTGGTTATATTGGTCATAAATCATATTCTACTTTTCATGGACATTCTGTTTAGGAAAAACATTGTGTTATTCTCCAATGTTTTCTCACCTGGAGAGTAAAAAGAATAAACTTTATCTCCTTAAACTTAAGCAAGAATTTTCAAAAGTACATCTAATTTTTTCCACAAAACGTAAGTGACCCAAAAAAGGACACTTTGTAAATTGCTAACTCTACAAATACTTCTCAGTAGACAAGATTTCTGATTACAGTATTAAGCACGGGCAATCAGCTGCATTCAGTATTTTATTCCTCAGATCCAGTTCTACTCTGTCCATACAGTCGAATCAGTTGGAAATGGAATTAATTATGTTTAGAAAGCGCTATTCAGGAAAGCACCGCTGGAGAGCTACAGATGTCCCCACACCTGTTGACTCCATCCCAAATCCAGCCCCATCCCCTGCACAGGAAGTTATTATTAGTTCTTTCCGGTGTCCTTCCTGTAGTCAGAAATATGTCAGCTGAGGACATAATAGAGCGTGCAACAGCATTTGCTCGTCTAGAATTACAGAACGTGGGGAGTGCGCTCCCAGAGGCTCGGCCCGCCTGTGAGCTCACAGACACCTGCGAGGTGAGTGAGGGACCAGGACAGCCAAAGTACCTTCTCCAACGGAAGGCGAGTCACAGTCCTCTCTGTGAGACACTTGGATTTTAAGGCTGCAAAGAAAGAACCGAGCACGGTTTAACATCCAATAATAATCCTCAGTCACGGCTTGTAGAAAAATACTGGAATGCCCTGAATATAGTGACTTTTTACTGATTAAAATTAAGCAATCTTCAAGTCTAGAAATACATCTGAGACAAAAATCAATCCTGTAGTTTATTTGTAAGTTGAGTCTCTAAGATTCCAAAGACCTAGATAGAAACGTTAAAAATCCATCGATTGTTAAGACATTTGCCTCTATCAGGGAAGAGAAGGGTGCACCGGGGACAGGCGCACAGGGAGCAGCTCTGGGAGCACCTTAGGAGTCAGCTGAGCAGGGCAGCACAGTTGAAAGGGTCTCTGCCCAGAATGACCAGGGAGGGCGGGAGTAGAGACTATGCTAATCGGGAAAATGTTATGTGAGTTTTTGAGCCATGAAATGAGAAATAGGTTTTGGCTGATGAAACCCACACTAGTTGGGGGTGAAGATAATTTATTTTCCTTTTTGAAAATAGGCACCCTTCCCTGGCCAGTTGATTCAGCTATTTGGAGCTTAACATTTAACAAGGCCCAAAGCTTCAAATAAGCCAGCGATAAGTGTCACAAAGAGGAAGCTTTCTTTCACGACCAAAGATGGATCTACTACCTCTAAACCATCTCCTCCTAGAAGTCGATCTTTTTTGCCAGACAAAAGACTATGATTAACGTAGGGTAAACTGCTCAGCCTAATTTGAAAAATGAAGCATTCCATGTGACCTTGAGCAAGTTACCTAACCTCTCTGAGTCTTAGCATCCTCCTATGTCAGTTGCACTTTATAATTCCACTGACCATGTAGGGTTTGGGGGAAGGTTAGAACAGCTTCTACATGGAAAGCTCTGGGTAGCACGTCAGGCACATAGTACGTGCTCAAGAAATGTTAGCTATCACTAATATCATTATTTTCTTACTAAACATTAAGGATGGGTCAGTAAATCGTCTTCTCTCCTGAAAGCATACCAAGAACGAGGGACTTGACTTTGGAAACTGAGGAAGTAGTTAAGCAATAGGATTCAGGGAGTCTTAACCTGATCAAAGTGAAAAGACTGTCCTTGGCAAAGCCTCAGGAAGGGAACGCTACGAAAAGGAAAGGCAGCCGGAAGGGGAACCCTGTGGAGGACCGACTTGACCCATATTAAGAAACTGGGTGTGATGTGCCATCTACGCCCTAGATGTTCGGCTTTGCCGCAAGCAGAGAGGCGGTGGTGAAAACGCAAAGGCGCGGAAGGTGCCCTTTCCTCGGAGAACCAGGCAGCGTCCTCGCGGGGAGACCCATGTCACTATAACCCAGCTGAAAACAGCGCCCGTTGGGGTGACACTGAGGTTGCAGCAGGAAGGACACCATCCATCAGCCTGAAAAGAAAAAGGGCTCCCTGCAAACATGAATGTGTCCCCACAGGCTTGCCCTCCCTCCCTCGCGCCCCTTCTCGGGAGGCTGCTCCTCTGCGCCGAGGTGTTGGGTCGGTGGGGGTGTCGGCTTAGTTGCTGAAGCAGGCCAATGGGATCAGAAGCTAAGTAAACTTCCTCCGCAACAATAAAGACCTGCTAAACAAAGGATTATCCCCAAGTGGGAAAAAAAGGATGTCTTTGCTGTCACTCATCGCTCCCTTCAGGGAACAAGCTCGTGAAAGCCAGCCTCAGACGCTTACAAATAGAGCAGCTTTCCCAAATCTGATTATGAGCCCTCTGGGCTTTGAAAATTATGGCAGCTTATGAAAAGTAACCACAGAGCCCTCTGCGGGTGTAGAGTGGGGCCCTGGGGGAGCGCCCTGGGAAGGGAATAAATTCTAGCCGGGCCCTCCAGGTCTCCTTGCCAAATAAAAATACAGAGCTTTCCATCAACACAGAACCATTTGCATCTTTGGCTTAAAAAACAAAGAGTAAATTCTTTCTGTTGTTGTGTGTGTGTGTGTGTGTGTTTGCTTTGTTTTACTCATGTAGATATTTGTGGTTGATGTAAAATAAGACTTCTAAAATTATGAAGGTTGCAAAGACAATATAAGATAGTACAAACCAAGGAAAATTGAAGTGTCTCCCTTCATAACATCGTCATAAAGAAAACATAAAGTGTGATATTTGTTATCACAGATTGCCCCCAGAGAGCCAGAGGCGAAGGCAGGGCTGATGGCAGCACTGCCCCTCCCCTGGCTACCCCTGGGGACCTCGCTAATCAATCATGGTACTGTTCCTTCTAAACAAAACAGTCCAGGCATTCGCCCATCCATCAGAGATGGCATGGAAGTGGAGACCAAGTCGGGAAGATATCTAGGAGTCACTGAATGAACTCTGAACAAAAATATTTGTAAGAAGGTACTTCACACTGGGTACCAAAGTGCGGAGAAAAGAATGCTAGATTAGGACAGTGGTGTCAGATGGCAGCGTACATCAGAATGCCCTGGAGGGCTTCTGAGGCACCGATTGCTGAGACCCGCAGCGTTTCTGACCGAGTAGGTCTGGGGCTTCCCAGAATTTGCATTTCTCGCAAGCTCCCAGATGGTGCTGATGCTGCTGGTCCGAGGACCGCATTTGAGAACCACTGAACTAGGGCTTAAGGACACTGTGGGCTGATCATGACTCCCAAAGGTATGTCCACATCCTCATCCCTGGAACCCTGCATGCTACCTGATATGGTAAAGTTTTTGCAGATATGGTTAAGTTAAAGGTCTTGAGATGAGGGGGTTATCCTAGACTAGCTGGTGGGCCTGCTGTGAACTGAATGTTTGCATCCCCCCAAAATTCATATGTTGAAACCCCAACCCCCAGTGTGATGGTATTAGGAGGTGGAGGCATTGGGAGGTTATTAGATTTAGATGGAGTCATGAGAGTGGGGCCCCTGTAACGTGATTATCGTCCTTACGAGAAGAGGAAGAGCCCAGAGCTCATTCCCTCTCTTGAGGACATAGCAAGAAGGCAGCCATCGCAAGCCAGAGACAGAGCCTTTGCCAAGAACCCAACCATGCTGGCACCCTGGTTTGGACTTCGCAGTCTTCAGGACTGTGAGAAATAACCATCTGTGGTTTAAGCCCTCGGTGTGTGGTTGTTATAGCAGTCCAAGCAGACGCAGACAGTCCCCAAATGCCATCACCAGTATCCTTGTAAGAGGGAGGCAGAGGAGATCAGACACAGAAGGGGAGGCGGCACCGTGAGCACAGAGGCAGAGGCTGGAGGGATGTGGCCACAAGCCGAGGAACGCCAGCAGCTCCCAACAGCAGTGGGGCAGGAAGGACTCTCCCCCAGAGGCTCCAGGGAGACCTGCCCTGCAGACACCTGGATTTCAACCTGGTAACACTGGCTTTGGACTTCTGACCTCAGAACTGTGAGAAAACACATGTCTCAAGCCCCCAAGTTTCTGGTAATTTGTTACAGCAGCCATAAAAAAATGAATGCACCATCTTAAACCTGAGAGACTAGATGCACAAACAGACAATGGCTCGACCAGTCACAAGCACAGAGCTTGGACCTACAGCCTCTGCAGCCATCAGCCTGGAATGGGCAGGCTTGGTCAGTAACTGCCAGCTTCCCTAATTTTTGCCACTGTTTCCAAATCAGGATCAAGGAGGAAAAGCCGATCCCACAGGATGCCTGCTTCTCCTTAGCTTTCTGCTGCCTTCCCCAGACCAGCAGCCTCCATCAGAGCATTCCTAGAGCCTTCCGCTTTTCGTGATAAAGATTCCCCACTCCCTGCCCGCCTCTGGGTCTCTGGCAAACGCAGGTGACGTGGCTGGGATTCCCTTGCATAGCGCGTTCTGAATAAATGGTCTCGATTTGTTGTCAGTTGGGTGGGTGTTATTTCCACAAATCCTTTGTCCCAATAATAAATTTGTACTCAGAGTTTACTTCCTACCACACCAAGCAGTACCTTTCTCACAGAAGATATTCAGCAATTATTTTTAAGATCGAAGTGACTTCAGTACAGCCTCCCATATTACAGATGAGGAAACTGAGACCTGGAGAGATGAATCGATTTGCTAAAATTTGTGTCAAAGGTAAGATTAGAATCCAGATTTCTGGACTCCCAATCCAGTGGTTTTTTACACTGGGAGGTTGCCCTATTGCTCCAGTCCCCACCCCGATCCACCACCTCCTCGGTAGTATTATACATCCTTGCGAAGGGCTTGGGATGGAAAGAGTGGCCTTTCCGGTCCTGTGACTGGGTTTGGCCATGGGACTTGCTTTGGCTGATGGCATGTTCCTATCCTGACTCAAGCAAGACTCGAAATACGCTCTCACGGCTGGGCCGGCCTCTTGCACCCCTGGCTGTCGCCACAAGAAGAACCTGCTTCGGTTCCTCGCAGGTCCGAGGAGGAGAAGAGACCCACAGAGCAGGCCTGCCCTCGCCCGGATCCTGGAGCCCTGATCAGTCGATCGTGGCCGCCCCAGAGACGCAGGAGCGGAAAGGCCCGGTGGGCCCTGAGGGTGCGTGGTATTTCTCTGCAGCAATAGCTGAGTAACGCCACTACTAATTATTTTAAAGAAAATGCCTGAGGCTCGCTCAACAATGGAAAGGTACAGCCGGGCAGGCTCCTCGCAGGGAGGGCGCACGGGGGGCGCTTCAAAGCCCACCAGCGGGGAGAGAGGAGAAGTCAGCTGGCGACCGAGACCGAGGCGCCTAAATCATCTCAGAGCCGCCCACCGCCCCCGCCCCCCGGGTGCCGCGTTCTCATAGCTGGAACCCCGTCTCAGGAGCCGCTGCCTCTGGGGCGGGATTCCACGGAGGCTGCGCCCCAGGGGCGGGCGCGGGCCGAGGAACTCCCGAAGGCCCCGGCCAGCTCCCGGGGGGACGCCCGCATGACCCCGGCCCGCTCCGTGGGGACCCCTGCAGGCCCCCGGCCCGCTCCGGGGGGGCGCCCTCAGACCCCCGGCCCGCTCTGCAGCGGTCTGCTCCGCCGCCCTCCCTGCAGCTAGTGGTCCCCTCAGACCCCATGGAGGCCCTGGGCCCATGCTCCTGAAGAGCTGGCCTGGAGAACCTAAGGAAGACGCAAGGAAACGGTGATAGTCTCTGGAAAAGAAAAAGCCGAATGAAGCTGGATTTGCTCTTTGATTCCCTTTCAGGCACATTCATTACGTTACTAATGAAATTTGGGCTATAACTCTACTTTTTGGACTCTGCCCCAGAGAACTTCTAGCACGTGCCCGAGGAGACATACGCAGGGGTCGCCGTCTGTCTGTCGTGTCCAGACCTAGAAACAACCCATGTGCCCAGCAGTAGAGGAATGGCTGCACGGACTTTGATCTCTCTGCACCCTGGAATCCTTTGGGACTGGTTTAAACGAAAAAGGTCAATTCGAAGTGTACTGTTGAGCATTGAGTGGGAAAGACAAGGGAGAGAATATACAGGCATATGATACCATGTGTGTAAATACACTCCCGCACACAAAACATGGGTATTTTCTGAATATAAAGTGCCTAGGGAAGCATCTGGAAGGATACATAGCAGCATCATAGTACTGCTCAGCTCAGAGCTTTTGAGTCGACAAGAACTCCGTCAGGGGAGGGGTCAAAGGGCAATCTGGTCGTCGGTAATGTTTTGATTTTTTCACATGGTGAATGTATTTGTCTTTACATTACTATATATTAACATATAATATATATTATTATAGTATATAGTATATATATATTAACATATAATATCTATTATTTCCGCCTAGGAGCACATGGGAGCACATGGATGGTAGGAACGCATGTCAGTTCAGTCCTACGGATATTCAGGTGTCAGGCGTTGTGGAAAGGATGGAATTAAAATACAGTCCTTGTCTTCAGTGTGCTGGCAGTCACCAGACTTGGGAAATGCCCTTCACCAGGGAAAAAACCCTGAAGATGTACCAAACCTTTCTTGCAGGATAGCGCTCACCGAAACCACAGCATCCGTCTTGTCAGTAAGTGCTCTTCGGTTCCACCCACAGTGGGATGTTCCTTCCGCTTCAGAACGCCTTCTTCCAGCTCTGCTCCAGGATCACGGCAGCAATCTGGAGGCTACAGTGACCGGCTGTGAGCACACTCCCGGTTCTGTGAAGTCTGCGCACACACACGTTAATGTTGGCGACGGTCATGGCTGGGTGTTTGGATGACTTGCAATTTAATCTTCTTCCTGGTGATTCCCTTTTTCAAATTTTCTGCAATAAATATGTATTAATTGAGAAAGCAAAACTAAGCAAATGCTAATTCTTTTTAAAAGTTACCACATGTTAATCAATTGACAAATAAGTGCTCTTTCTTTCAACATTCAGAAGCCATTTTTATTGAGTCCCTAACTCACCACCCTACCTACTTACCTACCTACCTTCAGCTGATGTGGCCACCTCACAGGAAGCTGGGGGACCCTGCGACCCCCTGTGGCAGGTGCATATCCCAGAAGGAAACAAGTAAAAGCTTCTGACCTGATGGAAAAACCCCCTTGATTCTGAGGCCTTGGGGCTGGTGGCTGTCTTGTTCCTGACGCTCAGACTTGGGATGGAAGGCGGGTTTGCCCTGGAGCCTCGGACTCAGCAGCTAGCCCGGGTCTGGCTCCCACCTGTTCGTAGAAGCGAGGGGCCAGGCAGCCTTGAGAAGCCAGTCTGCCCTGGGCCTGCTCTCCACCTTTCACTTCCCGGCTGGCCTTGACTCCTGTGTTCTAGCTTCTGGCGTGATGAAAGGCAAGGAGCAGGGTGCTCCTCTTGACCCTTACCAATTTTCTCTTCTTCCTCTTTCTCATCCTGAATCTTGTCCCTTGCCATTGCCAACCAAGCGCTCCTGCCCTGAAGCCTGGACTGCTTCAGGAGCCTCCGCACCGTCTTCACGGCCGCTACTGTCCCCTCCTTCGATCCACCCAGCATGGCGCTGCGGGACTGACACACTCGTCACATCACTTCTGACTCAGATCTCTCCCGTGTGTTCATGTCGCCCGACCTGAAGTCTGGATCCTCACCACAACAGTCGGCACCTCCAGACTCCATCCCGTCCGAAAGCTGTCTCTCCAAACACATCTCTGCCGCTCCCCCAATGCCGTCCACCAACACGTTTACTGACACCTGCCGTGCGAGCACTCCACTCGGTGCTGGGGCAGAGACACGGAGAGCCACCAGTCTGCTGAAGGAGACAGACAGCTAGCAGATGATCAGGCAGACTGAGCTAAGAGCTCTCATGCAGGGGCTGGGCGGCGGGGCCTCGGGTAGCACCACGGAGGAAAGCCTATTCCAGACGGGAAAGTGGGAGGAGGGTCTTGGAGGGGTTCCGGAGGAGATGATGCCTGAGCCAGAGCTAGAAGGGAAGTGAAGGCTAAAAAGCTGAAGTGGACAAAGGGCTTTCCGCACAGAGGGAACAGCACGGGCAAGGCCTGGAGGCCTGAGGGAGGAACTCATGAGATGGTGCACGTGGGCCTGGCCGGAGGCACGGGAGGGAGAGCTCACTCTGTCTGGGCAAAGTGGTGCTGATGGGCCGAGCCTGGGCTTTGAGCATGGCAGATCACAGACTAAATGTGACATAAGACAAGTTATTTAGCCTATCAGAGCCACAGTTTCCCCATCTCTAAAATGGGATTAAAAATATCAACAATGGGGGCCAGCCTGGTGGCACGGCAGTTAAGTTCACACACTGCTTCTGCAGCCCGGGGCTCACCAGTTCAGATGTGGGGTGTGGACCTATACGCTGCTCATCAGCCATGCTGTGGAGGCGTCCCACATATAAAGTAGAGGAAATGTGCACAGATGTTAGCTCAGGGCTAATCTTCCCCCCCAAAAAACCCAACGACCTAGTGGTTATGTTCAAGTTCAGCATGCTCTGCTTCAGCAGCCCAGGTCCAGTTCCTGGGCATGGACCTACACTACTCGTCTATCAGGGGCCATGCTGTGGTGGCTCACACACAGAAAGTCGAGGAAGATTGGCAACAGATGTTAGCTCAGAGCAGATCTTCCTCAGCAAGAAAAAGGAAAAAAACCCAACAATGTAGTGTTATTTTGAAGATTATAAAACAAGATAAACGTATATCACCAAGTTGAGTGCCTATCCTATGATGGAAGTTTGAAAAATACATGCTTCCTTTTGCCTTCCATTTCTTAATAAAAACAATAGCAAACAATTATGCAGCATTTGCTCTGCACCAGGCACTTGACTAGCATTTGTTTACTCATTGAATCCTGAGCACAACAGTATGAGATGGTACTATTTTCATACTCAATTTAATAGCTGGGGAAACTAAAGCACAGAGAGGTTGAGTAACTTCCCACGGTCACACAGCTAATGAGTGGCAGTTTGAATTGGACCTAGGCTGTCTGGCTCCAGAGTTTGCAGCGTTATCCACTATATTTGGAGAAGTCATTCAAATTAGTCTGCCTGAGACCATCCTGGCTGATGCCCGCTTTTCTCAGAGTAATAATCAGGTCCTTTTTCGTTCTCAAAAGTGCCCTGTTTGGGACCGTAAACTAGAGGATCCCCTAACTGCCCTGGGAACCTCCGATAGTCCCCACTGCTTAGGCAAGGTCCTCTTGCAAGCTGCGCGGAGGCGCTGACCCTCGGGAGGGAGGCCCCTTCCTCTCCCAGAGGTGACAGGATGCTTCCAGGTGCGACACTGATGATTTGGATTCTGAGCTAACTCCCGAAGCCGAGGTCAGTGAGGGCGCGGGAGCCGCCAGCTCTGCAGTCAGGATCTCCGCTCAGGGCTGAGTCGCACATGCCTGGCCCGGAGCCAGCACATGGTGGCCGTGTGTCTTCCTTCCATCGGGAAGAACGCCCTCCGAGTGCCCTGCAGGTCCTTCCAGTGAGTTGAGTGCACACGGCTCCCAGAGGAGCGGAAGGAGGCCACGGCCCCTTACTTACTGAAAACAACGTCACCCGCGTCAGCTTCAGACTCAGCAAGGGCAGGAGAGGAGCCCTCGCCTCTGCTCCAGCTGGCGAACCTGCTCTAGGCTCACGGCCCGGGCCCACCGCTCCACTACAGGCAAGGGCGAGGACGCCGGACCCACTGTCCCGGAAACGCCAGCAGCAGCGGAGGGAGACGGCATGCCATTGCGATCCAGGTTCACCGCGCTGGGTGATGAGAGAGGATGGGAGGGAAGCGGGGTTTATTCAGCCTCCATCGAGTGCCGTTAGGCGACTGCGTCACATCGTGTAGTCACAACGTCCTGGTGGAATTTGTCTCAGCATAGTTAATTCTCACTGAGCAAACTGGAGAGGGTAGGACAGCATTATCATGTAGGTATAATGTTGTCACCGAGTTTCATCCCCAGAGAGGCACCCTGAGCTGAAGGAACTCACCCAGTCCTTTCCCAGTGTCCCTCCTCCCCACTTTGTCGCTGATTAGCAATGCGACACTGGGTAGGTTATTTCTTGTCTCTGGGCCTCCTTTCCCCAAAGTGGTTAAACCAAATGATCGTTAAGGAGCTTTCTTGGCTCGAGGGCCCCTGACCTTTGAAACCATCCTCTTGTTCTCCTGATCATGAAACATGTCATTCATCTAGCACTGGCCAGCTAGCCTTCCTGGGGGTCCCTTGCCCTTGGACCTGTGAAGGGCCTGGAGGATGCCAGTGGTGGCTTTTGATGACGTTCCTGTCTCAGGAATAGGACCAACCCCAAGTGGTAAGACTGTGAACTAACCCTCAGATTTGAGTTATGGATGGATCTCCCACGCATTTCAGTCACATGTGTTAAAAGCCATCAGGGTCTATTTTATAATTTCTGGAAGATAAATGCCTCAAGAACACACATGAAATGCTTAGTAGGTCTACAGAGAGGTTCCGCCACCACAGCAGAACAAACAGAGGGTAGAGAAGCAAAGATCAGAAAGAAAGGAGTCACCTTTTGTTTAAGGTAGCATAAAACTGTAGATCAGAGAGGAGCAAAAACCTTTGAAATCACAGAGCTCTAGACCCTCCTTGAAATCAAGGGCCCTGGGACTGGGCGAGGGCCGCAGCTCTGTGGCCTCTGCCGTCAGGAGCACAGGTCCGGTTCCAGCGTCAGAACTCCATCAGGCCTTTGCCTTATCAGCCCCCACTTCCACACGTAGAAAGGCGGAGCGTCTCCTGAGTGAGGCGCCCCTTCTCCCTGCTCACGTCACTCTTCATTGCGAACAAGAGGACAAAATTCTCTCTTCTATCACAGTTTGTTTATTCAATCAAGCATTCATTCAGCTGATATTTAGAGAATGTGTAGAATGTCAACCAAGGAGAAATCACTACAATTTAAACAGCAGATATTTATTTGGGCAATTAGAATTGCAACTTGGGAGACGGAGATTCAGGTAGAAACCCAAGACATGTCCTGATTAAAGGAGAAAGGCTTAGTCGTAATGGGGAAAAGGGAGGAGGACGAGGTGAGCTGTATTAAAGAAGAGTTCATTGGTGCTAGACGAGGTAAGGCTAGGTCTGTGCTTCATAAACTGCCCTGAGGTTTGATCATCGGGCAAAAGGCTAGACTTGTACTTCATTGGTTGGTTAGGGATTTGGTCATCAGCACAGGCCAGTTTCATCACTCCTTACAGACAGGATATTCTTGTCCTTAGTGACTTCTTGGAGTGTCACTGGTTGGTCCACTTTGGAAGAGAAATAAAATAAGACATGCAAGGCGAGTCCTCTGAAATGGCTGCTCTGGCTCTATTTTAATGTGGCTCCACTCAGGTCACCTTTCACAAGAATGTGCCAGATTGAGGCTGAGAACATAACGATAATCAAAATAGACACAGCCCTCCCCTCCTGGAGCTCACAGAGCTTAGAAACAAGTGAGAAAGCAAGACAGTAATCATTACAGAAGTAAATGTATAAATGTATTTTTTTAATGTAAGATACCAGGAAGCAACAGGCTGCTGGAAGAGTGTCGAGCAGGGTTATCTGACGCAGTGTATTGTGGGGTCTTAGAAGACTGCTGGTATTTGCCTCCGACTGTTTTACAAGCGAGCTCCTGTAGGCAGGACCCCATCAGGTTTCTCTGTGCCTCGCCTGCAGCCCTGGCTGGTGCCACATAGTAGCAGCTCAGTGAATGTCCGCTGCAGTAAAGAAATTACCAGACCAGTGCAGTTCAAGGCCTTACTCCCACCAGAGTCAACAAAAAGCTCGGTTTACAGGCTTCCAAAGTCACAACCTGTGATGTTTGCTTTTCCTCATTCTCAAGGAAGGAGTTCTAGAGTTCCAAACATTTAAGAGAAGGCTCGAGGGAGAAAGTATGCGTAGCTCCTGATCCAGCTTGGGATGCTTTATCTCAAAGCCCGGAGAGTTTTTGCAGCCTTCACCCTGTCAGCAGGAAACTGGATCTGAAGACGCGGGAGATTACAGGAGCTTTCAGGACAAAGGAACATAAATCAAAAAGAATGAAAAGAAAACAAGATCCTTGATCCTCCTCCTGTTAACGTTCTTTTGCAACTGTTTTGCAAGAGAGCAAGTGAGGGAGGGTAAATGCAGTTCATAAAAGGGAATGAAGCCAGAAGTTAAACGGCTGAAGGCAGTGTGGAGCCCGGGTCTGCCCCCGCCCTTCTCTCTTTACTTTTTTCTGTCTTACCATTAACAACCCAAAACAATGAACTAACAATTGGAAAAAGATGTCGAAGAGATAAGCCGTTTCCTTCCGCTCTTCCCGGTCTTGTTTCAATTCCTGTGTAGTTCAGCATCTCTGAGCTATAGATCTTCTGTAAAGAGCAATGGTTTGAGCTCCACTTAATAAATCAAGATCAGAGTGCAGAGTGGTGATGAGCAGGTGGCATGGAGACACTCTATTCTGAAAGAATAAAAGTAAACCCGATTTAGATTTAAGTATTAACTCTTCAACAAAGCTGTGCAAGAGCTATGGAAGTCCCATGTCCTCCACAAACCAGGAGTGCGGGGAGCCCCTTCCTAGAGTTGCAGGGAAAAACCATCCCATCCCAGAGTCTCCTCGGGCTTCTGGTCTCCTCTAAGATAATGCGTTCCAAGAACCTCGGACAGGAACGATAATTCCAGCCCCCAAAACTTCCATGGTATTCTACTCTCCTACACAGCATATTACTTTCTCAAGAATTAGAGTTGCCATGTAAAATTCAGGATGTCTAGTTAGATGTGAGTTTCAGATAAACAACAAATAATTTTTCATTATAAGTAAGGCCAAAATATTACATATTTGGGTGTCCTATACTTTTATTTGCTAAATCTGGCAAACTTTCCAATTATCAAACTCAGTAGACCCTTAATATCCAGGGTTGCCAGATGAAATACAGGGGGACCCAGTTAAATTTCAGAGAAATTTCAAATTTTTCTAATATAAATATGTCCCATGCTACAATATTTGGGACATACATATAATGAAAAAGTTACTTGTTTTCTCTCTGAAATTCAAATTTAGCTGGGCATACGGTATTATTTGCTACCTCAGCCAACCCTACTCACAAGTCTTGTTCCCCCAAACAATTTCATGAAAGTAAAGCTAAGATGAGATGAAAATGAGGGCACCCTGGGCTGGGAGGGCAAGTCCAGAAAGAGCCAACAGTTGAAGCGAATGTGGAGAAGTGGCCAGGGTGAGCCCCACCTCTCTCCTTTCATATCTAAATTTTCAAAATCACGGGCTTGGAGATTTTCCTATTATTCGTGTGTTCTTTAAAATCCCTATATCTGAATTATTTCACCTTTACTATTCTTAACGCTGCTTATTTGTTTGCTCACTCGCGTGCACATACACATATTAATCTTATCAGAGATAGTCCTTTTAAAGAACTAAGTTTTAGTTTTAAAGAGTTTGCCTATTTCATTTGTTTATGCTTTTATCTTTAAAAGCATATATTTCCTTCTATTTTCTTTGGATTTACTTTGGGTTATTTTTTGTTTGGTTGGTTTTTCTCTTTTTTTTACTTTCTTGAGTTGAGACATTTTATGCGTGTGTTTTGTCATCACCATTAAGATTTCTTCTCTTTGCAATCACTGTATTTAGAAGTATTTTACTTTAATAAATATACTTTTATAAATATAAGAACTTCTCCTTTGGCTGTTTGCTGGTTTTTCAATCTGAGGTTGCTCTCTCATGGTGCTATTTTTATGCTCTTGCTTCGTAAGTTTAGGGCATGAGCCCGTTTTCAGCAGAGTTTTCCCACACGTGTCCTCGTGCCCAGCTTGTGGAGGTCCCTCTGCAGGTTTTTTTTTTTTTTTTCAGATTTTTTTTTTTTTCCTTTTTCTCCCCAAGGCCCCCAGTACATAGTTGTATATTCTTAGTTGTGGGTCCTTCTAGTTGTGGCATGTGGGACGCCACCTCAGTGTGGCTCAATGAGCAGTGCCATGTCCGCACCCAGGATTCGAACTGATGAAACACTGGGCCACCTGGAGCAGAGCACACAAACTTAACCACTCGGCCACAGGGCCAGGCCCCTCTGCAGGTTTTGAGCTTAGGGGCTCAGCTGAGCTTCTGTGCTACCGAGGGACAAATTCGCCTGCATGCTGCTCCCAGTGTGGGCTTGAGGTCCTGATTTGTCACAGGCCCTCTGTGTCTACCCACAAGCTAAGGTCACACCGGCACTGCCAGTGAACAGGCCTGAGTTAGCCCGTTGTACCATATATGAGAAGGGCAGACTGTTTAGGAGCCTCTAAGTTGGGGGGTGGGGGCAGGCAATAACAGGATCTTCCTCCTAGGATTTGTGTGAAGATGAGATGAAGAGTCCTGGCACAGAGTAAATGCCCAATAAATGTTAGATATTATTAAGGTTATTGTATTGTTATTATGGTTGATAATAAAACTGTTCATGAAGCACAAAAATTGGCACACAGCATAAGCAAAATAAATGTTAGCTCTTGTTAACCGGTTGCCGATTATTTCAAATAACGAGCATCTTGCTATTAGACTCTTTAATTTCTTCTTCAGTGTGTGTATCCACTATGTACAAGGCATCAGGCTAAAGCCAGCACAGAGATCGCGTGCAGCTTTTGTGAGGATGACCTGACAAAGATGAAGATGTACCACACTACCACAGGGCACCTGTGTGTGCACACACGTGTATAAGGAGCCATCATCAAGTTGATGATGATGACAACTATGAAAACACCTGAGTTACCATTGTTGCTGCTTTCAGACGGAAGAGAGAAGTCTCAAGAACACATACAAATATAAATCATAAATGAGGTGGGGTGTCTCTTCTGAGAAAACGAAGGGGTAGAAGCAGTGGTAAAGGCCCCAAATGGGTCTTGAGGGTAAAGGAAGAAACATGTGAAATGGCCTCAGTCCCAGAATAGAAGGAGAAGGCTCACCCTCCGTATGTTTCATCTGGGAGCTTATGGAAGACGCATTTAATTCAAAGTCACTTAGGAGCCTAGCATTTGTCTGGGTGTTTTTGTGAATGCTTGGCCTGTTTTGGTGGTTTTATTTTTGATTATTGGGTTTTCACCATTCTCTGTTTCGCATTCTGTGAGTGCGTATAGCTAAAACGTATCCTTTCTTCTTAGTCTACCCACCAATGTGTAATCCAAGTGGAAACACCTGCAAGGATTCAAATACATTTTCCAAAATTATTATAGTCAACTCCATTTAAAAATTGTAAGAGGGCCAGCCCAGTGGCACAGTGGTCAAGTTCTCACCTTCCGCTTCGGGGCCCTGGGTTCACTGGTTTGGATCCCAGGCACAGACCTACACATTGCTTATCAAGCCATACCGTGGCAGTTGTCCCACATATAAAGTAGAGGAAGATGGGCATGGATGTTAGCTCAGGGCCAGTCTTCCTCAGCAAAAAGAGGAAGATTGGCAGCAGATGTGAGTTCAGGGCTAATATTCCTGGGGAAAAAAAAATTGGAAGACATGTTCATAAGAAGTGATCAAAAATTTCCGATCTTGCTCAAGATGTGTTTAGGAAGAATAACAATGATCATTCAAGGCAGTGCTGGCCAATGGAAACAATGTGGCCCACTACATAATTTTAAATTTTCTAGTAGCCATATCAGAAAAAGGTAAAAAGAAACAGGTGAAATTAATGTTAATAATATATTTTAATTTAGTCCAATATATCCAAAATATTCTTATTTCAACACACAATTAATATAAAATTATTAATGAGATATGTTATTCTTTTTCTCATACTAAGTCTTCAAAATCTGGCACATCTCAATTTAGACGCTAAATTTTTATCAGAAATGCTTAATCTGTATTTAGATTTTATAAAACGTACAATTGAAAAAGTAGATTCATGTGGCCAAGTTGTTCTAAAATACTTAAAAGCTTCCCAATAAGTCAAGTGTGTATCATTTTAAGATTTAAGCTTAAATTTCATAAAATAAACAGAATTGAAAATCCAGTCTTCAGCTGCACTAGCCGCATTTCAAGTGATCAATGCTTGACAACACAGATCGAAGGTAGAGATACAAGTTTCCAGTCCTCAGTTTTCAGCCGTTAAGTAGCATAATCCACTTCTAGTTTTAGTGCCATATTTCTTGTTCTTTCAGCATCCTGAGTGCCACCCGACCTCCTCCATGTGTAGTAAGGCTAGCCCAGCCTCTGGGAGAAAAAGACGGAAAAGAAAAGGGGTTCACAACCAACTTACTCCAACGAACAAAGCAAATCCATCCCGCGAGCTCCACTGACATTTCCTTGATGATAGCATTCATGTCTGTAAATACTATAGGAGTATCCCAGGAATCCCATTTACACATAATTTGGGGGCGTTCTTGCACCTAGTTTTTCGCATTTCCTATTGGTAGGCACAGAGCCTTGTGGGTGGTAAGTATTCAACAAACGCATGTTGGATGAACAAATACAGGACCATTTGTGTATATTTTCCAGTTAATTATTTTCATAGAGTACCTGAAGATCATTTAAGGAAAATTTCTCTGTCCTATTCTTTGGGCAATGTCTTTGACTGAGAGTCTTTCATCCAGAGGTGCCTGACAACAGCAAAAGGAGGACAGAGGGAGGAGGAGGATGCTGGGAGGAGGTGAGCCACCAGCCATCTCTGCTCAGATGAATGAACAGAATTCTACCTCCCACCCTGCTCCCCCGCCGCAATCTGATGGTCACACAGGACCAGCACAGCTAGGACGTGGGCAAAGGGCTGTTAGCAGGATTCAGGTTTTGAGGGGAAGAAATAGAGCAGAGTACCCAACCCAGCAGAAAAGTTTCAGAGATAGAAGGGCCCATAGAGACCAAAGCACCGCCCCCTGAGAGCTGCCGAGAGCATTCATAAGTAAATACATACGAAAACACGTGGATTGTACAAACTCAGATGATTTCAACAAGGAAGAGATGGGGAAAACTCTGTCTAAGAAAAATGCAAATCACTTAGGAATCGCACAAAGAACTTTCAGATCAAGTCTACTTTACACAACTAGAAGGACCCACAACTAGAATATACAACTATATACTGGGGGGCAGTGGGGAGAAGAAGAAGAAAAAAGAGAAGTCTACTTTAAGCAGGCCATGTGCAAAGATGGAAAAGAAGATGCATGAGTAGTACCCACCTCTAGGAATAATGTCAGCAGAGAAAAAACCCAAATCAAGGTTAGGATTGAGAAAAAAATGCTCAAAAATTATTAAAAGGATATCGTGCTAGTTTCTTAATTGCTGCCGGAACAAATTACCACAAACTTCATGACTTAAAATAACATAAATTTATTATCTTACAGTTTTGGAGGTCAGACGTCCCAAATCAGTTTTCCTGGGCTAAGATCAAGGTGTCGGTGGGCCGGCATTCCTTCTGGAGGCTCTAGTGGATAATCCATTTCCTTGCCTTTTCCAGCTTCTAGAAGCTTCCTGTATTCCTTGGCTTGTGGCCCAACATGGCTCCATCCTCTTCTTCCGTGGTCACATCTCCTTCTCTCTGTCTGATCCTCCCGTCTCCCTCTTAGAAGAACACCTGTGATTACATTGGGCCCACCCAGATCAGCCAAGATAACCTCCCCATCTCAAGATCCGGAACTTCATCACGTCTGCAAGCATCTTTGGGGACTATTATTCGGCTGACCACAAATAAACGGAACTATTTTCAGGGAAAAACAATAAATATTTCTTGCAGGCAATGGTGTAACGCTAAGAGATGACAACGAGGAAGTGAATTTCCTTAATTCCCTTATGGCTTCCAACTTCTCTGACAGGAAGATTGATCCCTCGGCTGATAAATTTGGGACTCACACCTGCCCTGCCCAGCCCGAATAAGCTCATGCCTCACTATTTCCCCTCGGTCCCCATGGCCCGTTGCCCGTTCCTTTGTTATGTCATTCAATCACTCGATAAATATGTGTTGAGCACCCACTATGTGGAAGCAACATTGGAGTCACCCAGGAGAATCAGTGCACAAAACAATTGGAAGTTCCTCCCGTCAGAGAATTACCACCCTTGTTGGGGAAGGCACATGATAAAAAGTAAAGAAGGGAATTGTATGGCATTCTTGAAAGCAGCTAAGTGCTATAAAGAAAAATGAAGCAGGGAAGACCGGTAGAGATGGAGCAGGAGTTAGTGGCAGAGCTAAATCGGGTGTCTAGGAGAGGCTCAGCCGAGAAGATGGCAATTGAGCAAGGTTTGAAAGGTATGTAGGGGGCACACTCTTTCTTAGATGCTCTAAGAAAAGAAATAGCAAATAATGCAAAGGCCCTGCAGAGGAGCAGCATGGGCATTTTGAGCAGATGCAGACTAGCCGGATGCAGGAGAATCAGCAAGGGGGCAGTTGCAGGAGCTGAGGACAGATCTTAACGGGCAGGTCAGCCCTAGAAAGGCCCTGTCACATGGGGTCGCACAGGACTGCGAGCTCCAGAGAGGGCACACTCATTCTCATTGGTGTCCCTGGCAGCTTGCACAGCACGAGCTTGCATCATCAGCACTTGAGAACTGTGACTAAAGGGAGGAAGCTCTGTTAGGTTTCCCACGGGGCAGGCGAGGAAACAAGTCATTGTTTTCTCCTTAGAAGCTCACTTGGAGTTTCACCTTCCCTTCTGCATCTGGGCCAGAGGCCTGGGGCATCTGTCATTAGACTGCGCAGGAACCACCCCTGATGCCACGACATTAGAGCTGCAGTTGCGTTGGCCAGAATCCTGTGGGCTCAGCTCACACTCTCTGTCTACGTGTCCTGCAGCTACTGCCCTGCCCCTCCCTCATATTACTGTCCCTGCCAATGCCATCCCACCTTGGCCAAAGCCCTGGTGAGGCCTTGGTCCTCTCATCACCTGCTGGGGGCACTAGCTCAGCTGAAATCTGGAAAGAATGGAAGGACATGGGGTAGGAGAGGGAGGTGTAAGCAGTCGGGGTTGGGGGGCGGGGAGAGTCGAGAAACAGCCCAGGGAATGGGAGGGGAGGCACATTTGTTGCCGCACAGGGGAGCAACAAAGGGTTAAGTGATTTGCATTACTGTACTTGTGTGCAGGCCTGGAGGGCCGCCGGGCTGCACTTGGGTGGTCCGGTACGGTCTCAGGCAGCGACCTCTTAGTGGTATCGGTGTGATTTATGCAGCTGTCAAGCTGCCTTCACCAGGACAAGTGAACTGCGGGCACCGGCCGGCAGCCGTGCTCCCTCCGAGAGGGTCAGTAAATGGGGCCAAAGAGAAAGAAAAACAGCCCAAGGTGCCACCCCTCATCCTCCGGGTCCACTAATGGCGAGTCCCCTCTATAGAAAAACATCCAGCTGCCCACAGGAGACCGACTCACAGAGGCCCACTGTCTCGGGCCGCCAGGCTTGGCAGGGAGCCACCCACCACTGATGGAGCGGGAGAGGCCAGGCTGACAGACAGACCGACCTGAGCCCAGCCAGCTAGCCTGGCGTGGACCCGGGGACCTGCTGTCTCAGGTCCGAGGGTGATGTGACAAGGCCAGGGTGTGGACTGTCGTCCTGCAGCCAGGGAAGCATTGTCACACCAAGATGCCACCCACAAGGTCCTCCGTCCCTCGGGAGAAGGCCAGGGCTCTTGACCCTTCGGCACAGGCCAGGGTAGGTAGCACAGCAGGCAGCACGGGGAGAGCCAGAACACAGAAGCCATCTCAGCAGCGAGGGAGAGCCTGCCTGAGCATCCGAGGCTCGGGGGACCACCCCGCCCTGGACTGGGACCCTCTCAGGGTGGGTCTGTTCATAAGCACCAGGCCTCCCCACCCCCCCACACACCTCCACACACACACACACACCTCTACACTCATACCCTCCTACATACACACACACACCCCTGCATACACATAGATACCCCTACATATACACACAACACCTCTCTATACACACACACCCACACACACTCCCCTACACACACCCCTACATACACACCTGTTATCCACAGAGGAGAGGGCTCTCTCTCTTATTCAGTGTTTGATTGACAGTGAAGTAGCCAGGGACATGGGACATGCACAAAGCTTTAGAGGCCTGTAGAGTGCGTGTGTGTGTGTGAGAGAGAGAGCGTGTGTGAGAGAGAGAGAGAGCATGCACGCACAATGGCAGGACTGCACTTCTTAATAATGTCAGGAACTTTTCTTTAATGGGCCTCTTTCGCTCCACTGCCAACTGGCATGTGGTGCATTGTGCGTGTGGGACGGCAGTGGAAGGCAGGTGTTTCATCTTGGACTTGATTCCCAGCCAGAACGTTTCCGAGACCCGGGTGGCGGGCAGAGCCGAATTCCTGACTGAGCAGAGCAGAGCGAGAAGGGGAACTGGCTGCGTGCTCTCAGCCGTCGGCAACGGGCGAACCGCTCTCTTCCACCCCTCCCTCCTTCAGTCCTCTGCCTGCCCCTCACTCCGTGGGACCCGTCACTCCACAATGGGGTGCCCAAAGAGGAAATCTCTCAGCTGGACTCAGACAGACACAGGTGGCCCCAGCAGCTGCACGTCCCCTGGGTCTCTCAACTTGGCAAAGCTCTGTAGACTTGGCATTTAACAGTCTTGTCAGCACAGGCGGGAAAGGACAATGGCGTTTTTAATAGGCTTCCTGTTTGTTCAGATAGGAAGCTGCTAATGCCTCCTTGGAAATGGTGTCTGGAGGTAAACGTGCCAACTGGCCCTCCCGGCACCTGACCCGCCTCCTCTTCGCCCATTCAGCCGGAAGTTTAAAAGGTTGACAGTTGAGTTCAGGGCATGGCAGCACTTGTATTTCCCATTGCCAGGGGCTCTTAAGGACCCTGTGCCCTTCTGTTTTGCAGGACACCATTCTTCTGCTCTCGTCCTGGGTATAAAGAGAACAGCTGCCCTGGACGCCGGACTGTAGCGGGCTTGGCCGGCAGTGCTGGTGTAATTCCCGTCTTGGCCCTCTCCCTCACGCCCCCACATCCGGTCATCACAGACAGCTCATGGTTTCTTGAGCTGGCTTCTCATGTCAAATCTAAAATGTGGAACTTTTGTGCTGTCCCCAAAAGACCTGAGATGGCCTCCCTCGTGGGAATCCCTCACACCACACTACACCTTGTAGGGTTCACACAACACAAGGAGCCTTTTTAGGATTTGTTTCCTGGACAGCTCTCTAGAGGCCCTGGACAGAGAAAGTCACGAAGATGTGGAAAGGATCCTTTCCCTTTTCGGCTGCTCTTGAGAAAGCAGGCGGGTGGTGACGAGGCAGAAACTGTTCTCATGTGCCAGGTGCTTTTCTGACAGGCTCTGTGGGGAGGCCGTGCCTGGAAATAACAGGCAATGGAGCCCAGGGTGATATTTTCTGCTAACACTTCACATGTAGGGTCTTCTCTAACAAACTTACTGAGGGTTGCTTTCTTTTCCATGAAGTTGAGAGAAGGTTAAATTTCACACAAGAGTCATACACTTTCTTCTGTGGGAGCTGTGAATACGTTTGTCCCCTTTACTGTTCCTACGTGGCTTCAGCCCCACCGTGTCCCATCCAGGTCATTGCAATGACTTCCTAAGAATCCACCCTTCGTGCTTTCACCATAATCACCTTCCTAAAATACAAGCCAGATCCCATGTCTTCCTTCTCAAAATCTTCACTCGTACTCCCTCAGCCTAAATCCCAAACTTGAGAGCGGCATTAAAGGTCCTCCGACAAGATGACTCTATCCAGTCTCTTGTCCTATATCCTGCCTGCAGAAGATACAGACGATATGTGTTAATCCGAGTCTTCCAGAAGCTGACACCGTAATGGGATTAAAAGTGCACAGATTTGATTAGGGCTAACACCTGTGTAAGAGGAAATGGGGAGACAGCTGGAGAAGGTTGGAAAAACTGTCACAGTGGGATGAAGGTTTGACGCCAAGTGAAGGAAAGAAGCAGGGAATGTCAGGTGAAAACCCCCTGGACTGCTGTAGAGTCTAAGGAAGTTGCAGCAAGGCCACCGGGGAGTGATGTCAACCCATATCAAGGGAAAATCAGCCAATACAAGGAGTTCCTTGGCTCCTAGGAATGAGCCAATCTTAGAATTCCTGCATCAGCCAGCCACTGGCTGAGAGCAGACAATGGGAAATGCGCATGGTCTTGGTGTGGATTGGCTTATGGATTTCAGAGAGCAGCAGCTTGGGCCTTCGGTCAACTACACTCCCCAGAGTTGGAGGTCTACAAGGAGCATTCCCATAGCCTCCATAAGACACAAGTCAGCCAAAGAGGTAACCCACAGTTTCCAGAGCATGTCACTCGATTCCATGTATCCATGCATTTGCTCATGCCTTCCTCTTTGCCTGCTATGCTTTTTCTCCCATTCCACCACCAAATGAAATTCCACTCATCCTTCAAGCCTCCATTCAAGTGCCACCTGCTCCATGAAACCTGTTCATTACACTGATGATACTTTGCCTGCCCCTCTATTATAGCATTCCTTCAGATTAGAACTAGTTGTTTGCAAGTCTCTCTCCTCTCTGGTCTCGAAGGCAAGGACTGTTTAATTTCTCTTCATATAAAGGAGTCTAGCACTACAGCTCACATGCATTATTTCATTTATTTATTCAACAAAATGTATTAATTGTGCCAGGCACTATGCTAGGCCCTGCTGGTCTGGCAATGTAGAAGACAGGGAAGGAGCTTACTTTCCAGTCTTGGTGAGGGAACTAGTGGGATGACAATGGTTAGAGTCAGAGCAGTAAGCAAAAGTTGATACTGTACCTCCCACAGAAGATGGGGGAAGAGAGAAAAGAGGGCTGGACCAAGGATAACCAGGTATTAGGTTTCTAAAAACATACAGCAACAGTGTATAAGGTCTTGGGATGCTAAAGGTGGAAAGTTGAATCTGAGACCCTTACAAAAGCCAGAGCTCTCAAAGGGCTGCAATCCCAGTGAAAGAATTAGTAAACCTCAGTGACCCCATCAGCCCAGCAAAATCACCAGGAAACCTCTATCTACAATGTTTTTCAATGGGCAACACATCTGTGCCTGTGTCTTGCACTACTTTAAAATTTTTATTTTAACTATGCACAGTTTATGAAACCCCAAGCCAAAGTCAAGAAGATAATTTAAAAAACATAAAGCAAAAGTTCTTCTGAAACTAGTTCTCCATTAAGAATTACAAAGTGCTTGAGCAAGTAATCTACCATGAGTGAAAGTCAGTAGATACAATAGATGTTTAATTCATCAGAGCCTCAGATAATAGAAAAACAATGTAATAGAAAATAAAAAGCATGTTTAAAATATAAAAGGGATTTTGAAACAGTCTTAGAAAAATAAGGAAAGAATTATACTCCATGAAAAATGAACAGACAGATTTAAAAAAGAACCAAATGGAACTTCCACAAATGGAAAATATTTTCATTAAAATTAAAGAGTGAACAGGCAGCTCAAACAGCAGATTACCCAAGACAGACTTGGAAAAGTCATCAACTATGGCATAGTGAAATAATGAGATAGAAAATACGAAACAGAGGTTAAGAAATATGGATGATATAATGAGATGGCTGAATGTATGTCTAGTTGGAGTAGAGGCAATATTCAAAGAAATAATGTTTGAGAATTTTCTCAAATAGATGAAAGACATGAATCTTCAGATTTAATAAGTATGAATCTCAAGCAGAATAAATAAAAATAAACCCAACCCTAGAATACCAAATGGAGACCGCAGAACACCAATGTCGCAGAAGAATTCTTCAAAACAACCAGAGAGAAAAGAAAGATCACCTGCATGAAACAGAAATTAACCAGTGTAACTCAATAGTTCTAGTAAAGGTCAGAAGACAGGAGAATAGTGTAAAAATCCTGAAGGACAAAAATGTTCAATCCAAAATTCTATACTCAGATAAAATTCTATGCTTTATTCTATAATCAAGAACACATAAATTAAGGATATTTCAGGCATATAAATGCTGATGTAATTTATAATTAACAGGTTCTCAGTGGAAAATATTCAAAAGGAGAAGAAAGATTAAACCAAAGGCAGGAGGCAAATAAAAAAGATGAAAGTCAGCTAATAAGTTTTAAAATTTAGGTAAATCTAAATAAACATTGACTATAAAATTAATAGTAATAATAAAAACTAATTTAGGATAGTTTAAACACAAATGAATTTAAAGTACTTGACAAAAACAACATGTGAACCATGGAAGGATGTCAGGGTAAAGGTCTTCACTGTATTGTTCAAAAGGAGGACAGCCACAATAGGTCAAGATCTGGCCAGATCATGTTAGGTCAAACATGCATAGTAAATATCTAAGGGCACTAAATGCAATGGGATACCCTGAATCCAATCTTGGAACAGAAAAAGGACATCTGTGGAAAAACTGGTAAAATCCAGAGTTTAGTTAATAATTGTGCATGCCTGTTGTTTTGTTTTTCTAACTTTAACAAGTGTGCCATGCTATATAAGATGTTAACGTTGGGAAAAGCTGGGTGAGAGGTATAAAGAACTCTGTATTCCAAATTTGTAACTTTTCTGTACACCTAAAATTATCCCAGAATAAAAATCTTATTAAAACATACAAACTTTTAAAATCTAAAGGTAACCGCTAAAGACTAGAATGGGAAGGTATAACCTCCAAATCAGTAGACAGTAGAGAGAAATAGAAGGAAAACTTGATGATCAAAATACAAGGCAGGAAAGCAGAAAAATAAATAACAAAATAAAATAGTGATAAATAGAAAGTAAAAAATAAGTTAGTAGAAATAATTTTAAAGATGAGATTAGGGACTTGAAAAAGATAAAAGCAGCAATTAATGAATCACAAAACAGAAAAAAGATAAGCGAATTAATAAAATGCAGATCTAGTTCTTTAATACAAAAAGAAAGACAGAAAAACAATAAATCATTAAGTAAAATAATTTCCTTAAAAAAGGAGAAAACAGGAGAGTGATGTCAGCATCATGGCAGAGTGAGTTGTTCCCTTTGTCTCTCCCCTCTAAGTCACAACTAAACTGACATTCATTAACCAAAAGAGGACACCCAACACAGCACAGTAGGATCCCTGAGAGATCCACACAGCCAAACATCTGAAGGTTGGTGGACTGAATCCCCAGGAAGCAGTGGAACTAGGTGAGCAGACCCCTCCCCTTCCCCAGTGCCAGGGATCCAGGTGGTGGGTCCTCACACAGCCATCGGTATGACTGTAACAGGAGGTGGGGGCAGCCTGGCCTGTGCACAAACACTTTCACAATTGTAGCCTGGCCTGTGGGAGTGCCCACCAAGCTGTGGTGGCCTCATCTGTGGTAATGCTCCCCAACAGGTGGTGATGGCTCAGCCCCAGGCCCCAAGAAAGAGACCCACCTACCAAGTGCAAGAGCTCAGCTGAACCACTGGCAAGTGCACAGCTGCTCATGCTCAAAAGAAAGTGCCCCTCCCCTCCCACTTAGCACAGCAGCTCAGCTGGTCCCCTGCTGAGCACAGCAGGACCACCCACATTAAAGCAACCCACCCAGTGGAGCACAGAGGTCCTGCCTGTACATATATGCATGACCCACCAAGCAGCTGTGGCCAGCACACAAACACAGAGTAGCCCTACAGGCACAACTTCCAGCAGATGGGGTGGGACCAGAAAACACAGCTCCTGCCACCCCCCACCCAGAGGTTGGCAGGTGGAATCTGTGACCTGATCCTACAGCAAATGTGCCAGCAAAGGATCAATTCATCAAACACCATGAAAAACTACAGTAACAATTAAGAGCAGAAAGAAAATGACAAGTCTCCAGAAACCAATCCTGAAGTCAGAGAAATTTATCATTTAAATGACAGAGAATTCAAAATAGTTGTCAGAAAGAAACTGAACAAGTAGCAAGAAAACTCAGAAAGACAGTTCAATGAGCTCAGGAATAAAATTAATGAGCAGAAGGAATACGTCACCAAAGAGATTGAAGCTCTGAGAAGAAGAAAACAACAGAAATGCTGGATAGGAAAAACACATTTAATGAGATAAAAAGTAACCTAGCGACCATAAAAAACAGAGCTGATATTGTGGAGGACAGAATTAGTGATGTAGAAGATAGAAATATTGAAATGCTTCAGGTGGAGGAGGAGAGAGAACTAAGATGTTTTAAAATTGAAGAAGTTCTTCAAGTAATATCTTACTCAATTAGAAAAAGCAACATATGGATTATAGGCATTCCAGAGGGACAAGTGAGAGAGACACAAGTAGAGAGTTTGTTTAAAGAATTAATAGCTGGGAACTTCCCAAAACTGGGGAAAGAACTAGACTTACAAGTACATGAAGCCAACAGAACTCCTAATTACATCAACACAAAAAGACCTTCTCCAAGGCATATATTAAAACTGGAAAAAGTCAATGACAAAGAAAAAATATTAAGGGCAGCAAGGCAGAAGAAAATAACCTACAAAAGAACCCCTATCAGGCTGTCAGCAGATTTCTCAGCAGAAACATTACAGGCTAGAAGAGAATGGAATGATATATTCCAAATACTGAAAGACAAAAACTTTCAGCCAAGAATACTCTGTCCAGTGAAACTACCCTTCAGATGCAATAAGGAAATAAAAGCTTTCCCAGATAAACAAAAGCTGAGGGAGTTCATTGCCACTAGACCTCCCCTACAAGAAATGTTGAAAGGATCCCTCCCATCTGAAATTAAAAGGCAAAGATTTACAAAACCTTGAGCAAGGAGATAAATAGACAGAATCAGAAAATTGCAGCTCTATATTAGAATAGGCTAATAAACACTTAATTATAACATGAAAGATAAATGGAAGGAAAGTATCAAAAATAACTAAACAGTTCAATTTAGCCACAAACTCACAACACAAAAAAGAACAATTTGTGACAACAATAACTCAGAAGGGGAAGAGGATAGGGACGGAACCTGCTTAGACTAATGGAGATAAGGGGCTATCAGAAAATGGACTATCTCATCTACAAGATGTTTTATACAAACCTCATGGTAACCATTAAACAAAAAATCAAAGCAGAGCCACAAGACATAAATAAAGAGAAAACCATCACAGGAAACCACCAAAATGAAATGGCAGTCAGAAATACAATGGAAAAGAAACAATGGAAATATAGAACAACTGGAAAACAAGGGATAAAATGGCAATATTCTTCCCTCATATATCAGTACAGACTCTAAATGTAAATGGATTCAATTCTCCAATCAAAGGACACAGAGTGGCTAGATGGATTAAAAAACAAGACCAAACTGCTGCCTCCAGGAAACACATCGCAGCTCTAAAGAAAAACATAGGCTCAGAGTGAAGGGATGGAAGATGATACCCCAAGCAAATGACAAGCAAAAGAAAGCATGTGTTGCAAAACTTATATAAGACAAAGCAGACTTTAAGATAAAAAAGACAATGAGAGACAAAGAGGGGCAAGTGTATAATGATAAAAGGGACATTCCAGCAAGAGGACATAACACTTATGAATATATATGCACCTACTACAGGAGCACCAAAGTATATAAGACAACTATTAACAGACCTAAAGGGAGAAATTGACACCAAGACAATAATAGTAGGGGACCTGAACACCCCACTTACATCAATGGACAGGTCATCTAGACAGAAAATCAACAAGGAAACAGTGGCCTTAAATGAAATACTAGACCAGAGGGACTTAATAGATATATAGAGAACATTTCATCCAAAAAAAAGCAGAATATACATTTTTCTCAAGTGCATATGGAACATTCTCAAAGATAGACCATGTGTTGGGAAACAAGGCAAGCCTCAATAAATTTAAGAAGATTGAAATCATATCAAGCATCTTTCCTGACCACAAGCCTATGAAATTAGAAATCAACTACAAGAAAAAGGCTGGGAAAGTCACAAATACATGGAGACTAAACAATGTGCTCTTGAACAACCATTGGATCAATTAATAAATCAAAGGAGAAATCAAAAAATACCTGGAGACAAATGAAAATGAAAAAACAACATAACAACTCTTATGGGTTGCAGCAAAAGTGCTACTAACAGGGAAATTTAGAGCAATACAGACCTACCTCAACAAACAAGAAAAATCTCAAATAAGTAATCTTAAACTACACCTAGCAGAACTAGAAAAAGAACAAACAAAGCCCAACGTCAGCAGAAGGAGAAAAATAATAAAAATTAGAGCAGAAATAAATGAAATAGAGACTAAAAACACAATAAAAAGGATCAATGAAACTAAGAGCTGGTTCTTTGAGAAGATAAACAAAATTGACAAACCCTTAGCCAGACTTACTAAGAGAAAAAGAGACAAGGTTCAAATAAATAAAAGTAAAAATGAAAGAAGAGAAATTACAATGGATACCACAGAAATACAAAGGACTACAAGAGAATACCATGAAAAACTATATACCAACAATTGGACAGCCTAGAAGAAACGGATATATTCTTAGATTTGTACAAATTCACAAACCAGAATCAAGAAGAAAGAGAGAATCAGAATAGACAAACACAAGTTAAAAGATTAAAACAGCAATCATAAACCTCCCAAAAAACAAAAGTCCAGGACCAGATGGCTTCTCTGGATAATTGTACCAAATATTCAAAGAAGATTTAATACCTATCCTTTTCAAACTGTTCCAAAAAATTCAAGAAGATGGAACACATCCTAACTTGAATAAGTTGAATATGATGCCAACATCACTCTGATACCAAACCCAGACAAGGACAACACAAAGAAAGAAAATTACAGTCAATATAACTGATGAACATAGATGCAAAAATCCTCCACAAAATATTAGCAAACTGAATACAGCAATACATTACAAGGATCATACACCATGATCAAGTGGGATTTACACCAGGAACACAGGGATGGTTCAACACCCGCAAATCAATCAATGTGATACACCACATTAACAAAATGAAGAATAAAAACCACATGATCATCTCAATAGATGCAGAGAAAGCATTTGACAAGATCCAACATCATTTATGACAAAACTCTCAATAAAATGGGTATAGAAGGAAACTACCTCAGCAAAATGTGACAAATATATATATATATATATTTTATATATAAAAAAATATGACAAACCCACAGCTAACATCATACTTAACAGTGAAAAACTGAAAGCCATCCATCTGAGAACAGGAACAAGACAAATGTGCCCACTCTCACCCGACTCCTATTCAACATAGTTCTGGAGGGTTTGGCCAGAGCAATCAAGGAAGAAAAAGAAATAAAAGGTATCCAAATTGGAAATGAAGAAGTAAAACTCTCACTGTTTGCAGACGACATGATTCTATATATAGAAAACTATTAGAAATAATCGACAACTATGGCAAAGGTGCAGGGTACAAAATCAACTTACAAAAATTGGTTGCATTTCTATACACTGTTAACAAACTAGCAGAAAGAGAAGTCAAGAATACAATCCCATTTACAATCACAACAAAAAGAATAAAATACCTAGGAATAAACTTACCCAAGGAGGTGAAAGACCTACACACTGAAAACTATAAGACATTATGGAAAAATATTGAAGAAGATATAAAGAAATGGAAAGATATTCTATCCTCGTGGATTGGAAGAATAAACATAGTTAAAATGTCCATACTACCTAAAGCAATCTAGAGATTCAATGCAATCCTAAGCAGAACCTCAAGGACATTCTTCACAGAAACGGAACAAAGAATCCTAAAATTTATATGGAACAACAAAAGACCCCAATTAGCCAAAGCAATCCTGAGAAAAAAGAACAAAGCTAGAGGCATCACAATCCCTGATTTCAAAATATACTACAAAGTTATAGTAATCAAAGCAGTATAGTACTGGTACAAAAATAGACACACAGGTCAATGGAACAGAATTGAAAGCCCAGAAATAAAACCACACATCTATGGACAGCTAATCTTTGACAAATGAGTCAAGAACAAACAATGGAGAAGGGAAAGTCTCTTCAATAAAGAGTGTTGGGAAAACTGGACAGCCACCTGCAAAAGAATGAAAGTAAACCATTATCTTACACCATACACAAAAATTAACTCAAAATGGATTAAAGACTTCAATGTAAGACCTGAAACCATAAAACTCCTAGAAGAAAATATAGAAAAAGTACGCTCTTTGACGTCAGTCTTATCAGTATCTTTTCGAATACCATGTCTACTCAGATAAGGGAAACAAAAGAAAAAATAAACAAATGGGACCACATCAGACTAAAGCTTCTGCAAGGCAAAGGAAACCAGGATCAAAACAAAAAGACAACCCATCAAGTGGGAGAAAACATTTGCAGATCATGTATCTGACAAGGGGTTAATTTCCAAAATATATCAAGAACTCATACATCTCAACCAAAAAAAAAAACAAACAATCCAATCAAAAAATGGGCAGAGGGGAGCTGTTCCAGTAGCATAGTGGTTAGGTTTGTGCACTCTGCTTTGGCAGCCTGGGGTTTTCAGGTTCGGACACCAGGTGTATACCCATGCACTGCTCATCAGGCCATGCTGAGGCAGCATCGCATATAAAAAACAGAGGAAGATTGGCACAAATGTTAGCTCTGTGCTAACATCTGACAGTCTTCCTTGGGAAGAAAGAGGAGTATTGGCTCAGGGCCAATCTTCCTCATCCCCACCCCCACCCCCCAAAAATGAGCAGAGGATATGAACAGACATTTTTCCAAAGACGATATACAGATGGCCAATAGGCATATGAAAAGATGTTCAATATCACTAATTATTAGGGAAATTCAAATCAAAACTACAATGAGATATCACCTTACACCTGTCAGAATGGCTATAATAACCAAGACAAAAAATAACAAATATTGGAGAGGATGTGGAAAAAAGGAGACCCTCATACGCTGCAGGTAGGAATGCAAACTGGTGCAGCCACTGTGGAAAACAGTATGGAGATTTCTCAAAAAATTAAAAATAGAGGGGGCTGGCCCCGTGGCCGAGCGGTTAAGTTCGCACACTCCGCTGCAGGCAGCCCAGTGTTTCGTTGGTTCGAATCCTGGGCGCGGACATGACACTGCTCATCAAACCACGCTGAGGCAGCGTCCCACATGCCACAACTAGAAGGACCCACAACAAAGAATATACAACTATGTACCGGGGGGCTTTGGGGAGAAAAAGCAAAAAATAAAAAATCTTAAAAAAAAAAAATTAAAAATAGAAATACCATACAATCCAGCTATACCACTACTAGGTATTTATCCAAACAACTTGAAATCAACAATCCAAAGAGATTTACACACCCCTATGTTCATTGCAGCATTATTCACAATAGCCAAGACGTAGAAGCAATCTAAGTGCCCATCGACTGATGATTGGATAAGAAGATGTGGTATATATACATATATATATATGTATATATATATATGTATATATACAATGGAATACTATTCAGCCATAAAAAAGACAAAATTGTGCCATTTGCAACAACATGGATGGACGTTGAGAGTGTGATGTTAAGCAAAATAAACCAGACGGACAAAGACAAACACCATATGATTTCACTCATATGTGGAAGATAAACAAACACATGGATAAAGAGAACAGATTAGTGGTTACCAGAGCGGAAGGGGGTGGGGGTGGGTGAAAGAGGTTAAGGGGCACATACGTAAGGTGATGGATGAAAACTAGACTATTGATAGTGAGCACAATACAGTCCACACAGAAACTGATATACCATAATGTACACCTGAAATTACACAATGTTATAAACCAATATGACCTCAGTAAAACAATTGCAAATTAATTAATTAAATTAAAAGGGAGAAAACAAGTAGACAAAATTAGAAAATAACCACAGAAACAGAAGAAACTTAAAAAACTATGAAAGCGTCTATTGAGCTCTATGTAAATCAACTTTCTAGAATGACTCGGGTGATGGGTTTTTTCTTTGTCCTCCAGATCCTCTCTGCCCTTCTCCTCCCAGCTGTGGGCCCAGAAGGTTGACATTTAGGGACCACATGAACCGCTCTGACTTCCAGTCAGTTTTAGGTTCAGCCAGTGGGAAGGCGTGAGAGGAGGGACCTTATCCCCCCAGCTCCTTCCTCCACCAAAGGGCACAGCTCCTGTCAGGAAGTCCTCTCCTACAGCTATTCTCGTGGGTGCCCAGAGCAGCTGCCTCTCCTTTCCCTGGTGGATTACATTCTCCTGCATTGGTTCCCTTAACCTTGCCAACGATATTATAAATCAATCATCCTTTAATTATACTCTCTTTAATTGACCCTTTTGAGGTTCCCTGTTGGAACCTTGGCTAGATGATATGGAAGACTTGCAAGTAAAACAGAAATGACTAAGGATAACCAGAGAAAATGTACATTGGCCACAACCATAGCAGAAATTGAGAAAATTATCAAAGAATTATCCCTCCTCCTCATCCATTTGCCCCAAAAGTATTTAGGCTATGTGGGGGCCAGAATGGGAGACAGGGAGGAGGGGGTGAGCGTATCTTAGTATAACTGACATGGAAGATATTATGTATTATTGACAACCTGGATGGGAAGGAAGAGGGAGTGAGCAAACCAAATATATGACAAGATGGGGAATCTGTTCCTCTTCTCTTATCTTCCACGTTATAACTCTATTTGGGTTCCTCTTGTGTTAGAGAAGAATAATTGTGTTAAAACAGCAATGGAGTAAATTCCAGAACTCAAGTTCACATTGCTTTGATCACTGACCTTAGAGCCCAGAGCACCATTTCCCCCTTAGCAGCCTGGCTTGTTGATCTCATTTAGAGTAGAGGCCAACAGGAAGCATTTTTCACAGGTGTTCTGTAGAGCATTAGTTCCACGAAATTGTTGGTGAAAAGATGTCCCACGGTAGTGGTAGAGGTGCCCAGATCCCCTCTTTTGGGCTGATGTGTCCATTCGCCCAGGCTGCGAAGCTCATAGCTGAACCTTTCTCCGGGAAATGCCCTCAGCTAAAGGGAGTTGCTTCAGTGTGGGAGCCAGAAGCCACTGATGGCTGATGCAGGAACATAAAGGCCCGACCTCCTTGCCCAAGTTCAGGACACTCTGTAGGGCCCATCCCAGCTCCAGAGCCCCCAGTGGCACCGCTGAGGATTCAGCTGCAGCTGTGTGGCAGCTCAGCTTCTCCCTCAGCCCAGTCCTGCCTTCCTCACTTCCATATGGGTATGACTCCCGAGAACAGGCGCCGACTACTTATTCCACAGCCAATGCTCCATCTCAGCATCTGCTTTCAAGGAACCCAATCTAAGACAACGAACAAACACGTCTAGGAAGCCAGTCGTACTCGCTACCACCAATCATCTGCAGTGCTGCACAGCACTGCAACATCTCTGAGATTTCCACTATGAAGAATTTAAATTTGTTTGACCTAGCAATTACCACATTTGTTTGCCCACAGAACCTTTTTCCAATGCACGTGAACATGCCATGGAACGTACTTTGGAAGTATTGACTCAAAGGTCAGAGCAGTCCATAAGCTATAAGTCAATCTGCATGTAAGACACGGTTTTTATTTTTAGTTTTGGCAAAGGCAAACTGAAAAACCAAGAGACCGTTCCCTGTCTGTGATCACCAAGAGCCCCTGCAGAGGGGCAGGACAGCCTCAGGAATGGGGAAGAGGCTGGGAGCCTGTGAAATCCAACTCTGTAGGCCCTGTCTGTGTGGCCTTGGCCTGGTGAGTCCCTTATATGTACGTTAGAGGTAAGAGGAAGAGATATGCAAAAGAATAGCAGTAATGCATGTAACCAATAGAGAGATATTTGCAAAGGCTTAGAGATATTAAGTAAAGTAATCAATATATATCATAATTTAGAACCTTCACAGTAATTCTTCCTTATCACCTCTGTCATTTTGCTCTTATCTCTATCCTGTCGCTTTCCTAAGTAATTAAACTATGTGTAACGAAAAAGACATAGGAAGTTGACAAGATCACAAAAAAACAGGAGCCAGATTCTCTGGAAATTTCACTGTCGCCATGATCATCATGCACATCTATAAAGGCTATGAGCCATTGACTCATTTGGACCCAGCAAGGAGAGGCTAGAGCCTTGGTCTTCAATCTGTGTATCCATGGTTACACTGTTAAAAACTGAGTGAAAATAGGGGCTGGCCCCGTGGCTGAGTGGTTAAGTTCCAGTGCTCCGCTGCAGGCGGCCCAGTGTTTTGTTGGTTCGAATCCTGGGTGGGGACATGGCACTGCTCATCAAACCATGCTGAGGCAGCGTCCCACATGCCACAACTAGAAGGACCCACAACGAAGAATATACAACTATGTACCAGGGGGCTTTGGGGAGAAAAAGGAAAAAATAAAATCTTTAAAAAAAAAAAATGAGTGAAAATACATTGAAGATTTTGGGGTCAGATTTGTTGCAAATTGATCCTTTCATCACTTGGATGGAATGAATGAATGAATGAATGATACGGGACATCAGTAAAAAGCCTGGCGAGAACAGACAGCCAGGTGCCCTGGTGATGGTTTCTAAATGAGGCAACGAGCCATCTGTACGTAGCTGGTTATTTCACATTAGTTTTGGCGCAGGACAGGAACTAAGCAGTTCTAATTTTCCTTCTGCTTCATTTTCATTGCTTTTTTCTTTTCACATCATTTCTGGCAAAGTCCAGTATTTCCAGTATGCCCAGACTGGATTGGGGAGTTACAAACAGAAATACAGACCTCACAGAGGCACCTCTATGCAGAGTTAGCATTTGATTCTCCCTTCTCTTACATCCTGTTTTTTTCCTAATCAAGCTTTTGGGTGATTTCAGCCCTCACTAGAATCTTCACCAAAAGGAGGAACAGTCATGTTTGGTCTCTTGGTTTTTCAATTTGCCTTTGCCAAAACTAAAAATAAAAACCATGTCTTACATGCAGATTGACTTATAGCTTATGGACTGCTCTGACCTTTGAGTCAATATTTCCAAAGTTTGGAGCGGCCAGTGTCGCAGCCATGTGCAATTCTGGGAAGGAGCTGAAATGCCCTGCTCGTCTCTCAGTGGGCCTTGTTCACTTCACCCAACACGGAGGGCTGCACCGGGCACCTTCGAACCTGTCCAGCGCTGCCCAGGGAGAGGTGTGCAATCTCTTCCTTGTCTAGGTGACAGATCTTAAAGATCTCATGACACCAGGACCAAGGTCATGTGGACAACCCAGCTCCAAGGGATGGAGCTCAAAACTCACTTTCTCCTCTGAGGTGGTCTTTCCTCATAAAACCAAATGAAGCCTCATAAAATAATTTCCTTCCATGACTCAAAAGTGGCATCCGTAACATACACATAAATCTGGCAAGCTCCTCTTCTCTAATCACGTCATATGATATAAAAGGCAATATATTTTTTAAACCACCTCCTGTCTCTCCAATATAGTGACAGTCTGAGTCCCTTCACCCACCGGTATATGCATCATAAAATACTTAAGAAGAAGAAACAAGAGGAAGCTTCCTCCCATGTGGGGTGTTTCCCTCTGAAAAGCTTGTTTCCTTCCACATCTAGAACGGCACTCCTCCACAGGCCGCCTCCTGGGAACAACCTTGCGATGGGGACACAGACAGTCTAGACGTGAAAGCCATTTAACAGTTTCAACTCCACTCGAACCGTTTTCCTGTTTGCCAGACCCTGGTATTGATGCCTTTTCTTCTCGTTTTGCCAGTCTGCAAGTCAGGCACAGAAACGATTCCAGGGATCCCATCATTTTAGATGTATGAAACAAAGGAGTTTTGTTTATTTATTTTCATTTTTTTCTGCTTTCCCAAATTTTATCCTCAATATTTGGATCTGCCCAGGAGGGGCTTCATAATTTCACTAAGCAAAATTCTTTCTTACATTTACATTACATTACATTACATTACATTACATTACATTTTTTTGCATTTTATAAGATGAGTTTCACAAAAAGTGGACTAACAGAACTTATACCTTTTGAGCTCAATGCTACTTAAAAAATTAAATGTAAATAACAGGGAAATGAAATGAATACAGTCTGGAAGGGAAAACACCTGCTGTAGTTGGGACCATCCTGCAACCCCCTCCCTTTCTGCTCCGCAGACGCTGTTTCTGTCTGTGTTCACTGCAAACCATAAGCTCCCAAAGAGGAAGACTTCCCGGCGAAGTGGGGCCTGAATCCCACCTGTGTCACACACCTTCTGGCAACTTGTGCTGTGGGATCTCCTTGCCTCCCTCTAAGCTTTGCTCTGGGCCCAGCCCTTGGTCAGCCCTCCTGCTCTGTGGCTCCTGGAGAGAGAGCTGGGTAGGCCCCCAGGGCGGACACCTCTCTGATTTATCTCATTGTACCCAGCACTCCTGGTCGCAGCTCCCACATAGAGTCTACCCTTCAGAAGATTCCGCGTCGGCGGCCCAGGGTTCACCACTTCACATCCCAGGCAGGGACATACACACCACTCGTCAAGCCATGCTGTGACAGCGTCCCACATAGAAGAACTAGAAGGACTTACAACTAGGATATACAACTATGTGCTGGGGCTTTGGGGAGGAAAAAAAAAGATTCTGCAATGCCGATGGGATTAGTATCTCCCTAAATTTAAAGGGGGTGAGGAGAGCATTTCCTTTTTGGGGAAAAGGCATAAGTTTTGGAGATAGACCTGATTGGAATCTTGGCTCTAACGCTGATTAACTGTGACCCTGTGAAAATTACAAGCATCCCTGAACCTTTATTTCCTCGACAGTAAAATGGAAATGGTATCAGTCCTTTTAGGGGATTGCATGAAATGAAGTATGTCTCCTCTATATTTCTGGGAGTCACTGTCTGGTACATATCAGGTTCAATAACAAATATTAATGTCCTACCCCATTTCTGGAACTTCCACCTTTTTTCCTATCAGCTACTTGATGAGCTAACTTCTAATCTGGACACTTTGCACTTTTTTTCACAATATAATCTCTGAACAAAACATATTTCCAATCTAACTTTAGAATGTATTTAAGGCTTGGCATCATTAACCTCAATGCCCCCTCCCAGATATTGGCTGTACCAAAAGGTACCATCATTTTTCTGGCCAAAGAGAACATCTTGGGTGTCCGTTCAATCCACTGGGCATTTATAGAGCGTGCAATCATGCCAGGCGTTGTGCTGGGTGCTGGGGGATACAGAAACGCATTGAACACATTTTTTTTCCTGCTTTTTCTCCCCAAATTCCCCCCAGTACATAGTTGTATATTTTGGTTGTGAGTCCTTCTAGTTGTGGCATGTGGGATGCCGCCTCAGCGTGGCCTGATGAGTGGTGCCTTGTCTGCACCCAGGATTCGAACCGGCAAAACCCCGGGCCACCGAAGCGGAGCACACAAACCCAACTACTCGGCCATGGGGCCGGCCCCACACTGAACACATTTTAATGCGAGAAGCCTATATCCTGCTATAACGTCAAGCCATCCCCTCTCCTTCCCTCACTAAGTGAATCACATCCGTTGTCCTCGGTATATCCTTTGAAGAAATGTAAAATTTTCAGAAAATTTGCAGCCATAAAGGAAGGGAGTATCCTCTACTGACCTGTTGTTTGGTGAGCGATAGAAAAAGGCGGGGAGATACTGCAAGGGGTGCTTGCTTTTTGGTCTCATTGACAAACTAAATCTCTTGATGTGTTTAGGAAGATAAAATATATCACGTGCAACAGGACAAAAGGTATTACGTGGAAGTTTCCACTATTTCTCCTCACTTCCCCCTGCAGAACCGAAGAGGAGAGAGCGAATGGAGACAATAAAATGTCATCAGACTGATTTAAGAGAGAAAAGCCAATGAGAGCAGAGAAAGAAGGACGATGCATTACAGTTTGCTCATAGGAGGATCCCGTTTTGTATATTAACTTCAAGGGGAAATGTGTACAAATTTAATATGTCTTTACATGGAATTGTACATTGATGAGCTTTAAGAACTCTAACCTAACACATTCTAAGGTTTGCCAGTTTATGATAAGCTGACAAAAGTATGAGAACCCAGGAAAACATCAACCTTAGGTTAAAAAAGGAATATCACACTTTCTGTGGTGGTGTCATCCATGGTACTGAGCAGAGAAGGAATACACCTTATTTCTCATTTGTCTGAGGTTATTCTGATACAATCTCACCTCTTTCTTATCCTATTGAAGCAAGCAAGAAGGAAGGAAAGTGAGAAAATGAATGCTGCTCGCCCCATGGTGGGCAGTTCCCAGAGGGCATGCCGAGATCAGACATTACCCTTGAATGTGACTTTTCAACACCAACACTTGGCAATCCTGCTTGCTTTGTATTATCAGGAAACACATTAACAGCGTCTGCTCACGATCACACGTCTACCAAATTCCCAAAGGACTTCCGCCTTAGATTTTGGAGTCTAGAAGATTCAGGGGAGCATAAGTAACTCACTAAACTTCTTCCAGGAACTCAGGAAGATCATTCTCTTTTCTTTCTTCTGCCCTTTCACAAAAGTCCTCCAAGATTTCCACTAAAGCTGGGACATTTGAAGAGGGATTTTGACCAAAATGAGATGGCTGATTCAGACGCAGTGACGACCGGCAAAGTCGGCATCCTAAGGAGGCACTGCAGCTGGACGCAGAGGGCATCCTAACCACAAAGGACACCCACATTCGACCTTTGGGTACTTTCTAAATTCTTAACTGCAACTCTTTCTTGAATTTTCCTTGACTTTTACTCAAAAGACTGCATCAAGCCTTGTCCTTCCTTGCTTCTTTTGGGAAAAAAAAAAAAGAAGATCATAGACTATAACAAGACTGTAGACTATAGACTATAACGAGACTGTAGACTATAGACTATAACAAGACTGTAGGCTATAGACTATAACGAGACTGTAGACTATAGACTATAATGAAACTGTAGACTATAGACTATAACAAGACTGTAGAGTATAGACTATAACAAGACTGTAGACTATAGACTATAACGAGACTGTAGACTATAGACTATAACGAGACTGTAGACTATAGACTATAACGAGACTGTAGACTATAGACTATAACGAGACTGTAGACTATAGACTATAACAAGACTGTAGACTATAGACTATAACGAGACTGTAGACTATAGACTATAACGAGACTGTAGAGCTATAGACTATAACAAGACTGTAGACTATAGACTATAACGAGACTGTAGACTATAGACTATAACGAGACTGTAGACTATAGACTATAACAACACTGTAGACTATAGACTATAACAACACTGTAGAGTATAGACTATAACAAGACTGTAGACTATAGACTATAACGAGACTGTAGACTATAGACTATAACGAGACTGTAGACTATAGACTATAACGAGACTGTATACTATAGACTATAACGAGACTGTAGACTATAGACTATAACAACACTGTAGACTATAGACTATAACAACACTGTAGACTATAGACTATAACGAGACTGTAGACTATAGACTATAACGAGACTGTAGACTATAGACTATAACAACACTGTAGACTATAGACTATAAACTGAGACTATAACGAAACTGTAGACTATAGACTATAACGAGACTGTAGACTATAGACTATAACAACACTGTAGACTATAGACTATAACGAGACTGTAGACTATAGACTATAACGAGACTGTAGACTATAGACTATAACGAGACTGTAGACTATAGACTATAACAACACTGTAGACTATAGACTATAACGAGACTGTAGACTATAGACTATAACAAGACTGTAGACTATAGACTATAACGAGACTGTAGACTATAGACTACAACAAGAGGGCTTATTTTTGGCCTGCTCCAGACTCAGGGCAGGCGATCAGTCTGGTGAGTCACTGCGGTGTAGGTCTGGGCTGTGGGAAGTTCACGGCACTGAGGTTACACTGCTGGTCAGTAAAACACACTTTCTTTCTCCCTATTTTTGATATATTTTATGATTGACATATTCCATGGGTCTGCTGTTATTTCAATCCTTCTCGCTTTTTAGGTGTCTTATTTATTCTCCCTTATGCAGACCCTGTCATCTATTTACATTGCTATTGACTGAATGTTTCTGTCCTCCCAAAATTTATATGTTGAAATCTAACCCCCAATGTGATGGTATTAGGAGGTGGGGCCTTTGGGAGGTGATTAGGTCGTGAGGGTGAAGTCCTCATAAATGGGATTAGTGCCTTAGACCCCAGGGAGCTCCCTAGCCCCCTCCACCATATGAGGTTACAGTGGGAAGACAGCCATCTACGAAGCAGGTCCTCACCAGACACTGAATCTCATAGCACTTTGATAGTGGATTTTCCGGCCTCCAGAACAGGAAGAAATAATTTTCTGTTGTTTGTAAACCATCCAGTCTATGGTGTTCTGTTATAGCAGCATGAACAGACTCAGACACACATGTGCACGGTTGTCACATGGCAACACCGATGTGACACAGGCAAAGGCCACAGCTTCTTTAATGTGCTAAAGGACACAACATAGGACAAACTGAGGGCTGTGCAGAGAGGCCATGGCAACAGCTTCCCCATTTGTTCGTAAAGCTCCCTGATTTCAAGTCCCCAAGAAGCTTTACAATGGCCAAAAACATCAAGGGATAAGCGTAAGGAACATCATGGGACAAGGGTAAGAACCATCATGAGATAAGGGTAGGGAATATCATGGGATAAGAGTAAAGGACATCATGGGCTAAGGGTAAGGACCATCATGGAATAAGGGTCAGGACCATCATGGGATAAGGGTAAGGGCCATCAAGGGATAAGGGTAAGGGCCATCATGGGATAAGGGTCAGGGCCATCATGGGATAAGGTTCAGGACCATCATGGGATAAGATTCAGGGCCATCATGGGATAAGGGTAAGGGCCATCATGGGATAAGGGTCAGGATCATCACGGGATAAGGGTAAGGGCCATTATGGGATAAGGGTCAGGACCATCATGGGATAAGGGTCAGGAACATCTAGGGTAAGGGTAAGGACCATCATTGGATAAGGATAAGAACCATAATTGGATAAGGATAAGAACCATCATTGGATAAGGATAAGGACCATCACTGGATAAGGGTGAGGACTCCATGGGGCCATGGAAGAGGCTGGCCTTCCTCACTCTCAAGGGAGGGATCATATCCTCCTGGACCTTATACTGTATTCTCCTAGGATGGCATGTTTACATCTGACAATCAGCAAAAGTGACTTTACTATAAAAGGGGAAGGCTGCTTGAGGAGGACTAATGCTCTCAGTGGCCAGCTCATTAATGAATACTTTTTAACTATGGTGATTCCCTATGTAACCTCATAGCCTTAGAAACTTGGATAGTAAATACCTGAATAATGAGGACCACCCACACAGAAAACTGATTGATTGATTGATGGATGGATTGATAAGCATTAGTAGGCCTGAAATGTCTCAATGCCCTTGACCCCTAGCGACCACTGCCAACATTGAAAGGTACTCCCTTCAGAGAGCTGTGCGTCGAGCACCTCCGTTGGACTGTGTGAACAGCACTTTATCATTATGGTGGCTTATAAGGAACGGAAACAACGTGTTTCTGAGTAAGTCTTCCTCTTGCGCAATTTTGGAAAATTATTTTTGGGAATTCAATGCCAGGTAAACAACTTGTCAAACATGTTTTTCACCATTCAGAACTATTTCATAATTCTCCATTTTTCTAACTTTCACTGTGGGAGGCAGCGAGGAGGAGAGTCTGTGAAAGGAGAAAAATAATCATTTTTCCCGTTTGTTTTCCTGGACTTTCAGGTCTGTCATCCAGTTGAGCAGCCCTCAACTTTCTCTCTCCCCGCCTCCCCATTCTGTGTCCTCTGTTCTGGGGGCCAGAGGTTCCAAGATCTGCCTCCGGCCTCTTCTCCCGAGCAGCCGAAGACCGTCAGCGCTTTCGCCTCAGGTCTTGTTCCGCCTCTGCTGCCATCAACAGGCACCGTCATTCCAGGGCAGTAACAGAAGCCTTGGTAACGCCCTGAAAACCAGCTTTGCCTTTGTCACACCTTCCATGTCCGTCCAACTTTGTCAAGTCTGGTTGACTTCTACATTGCTCATCTCTTCTGTAAGGTTTGCAAAGTCCTTCTCCCTTCTCAGATAGAAAACCACAACTTGTCAAAAAGAAGCAAACCTGAAGCCCTGGAAGGTCAAGTTCAATTTCCATTAGAAACAGACACCTCATGGTGTTTAAGCAGAGGCTAAACCTGAGTGAATCAGGGCTTCCACCCCAGCTTTTCACACTGTGACACTTGAACCCACCAACGCTCCCAGCCCCAGAGCAGCTGTCAGATGCACTGGGATTTCTGCTACTGGCCAGACCCAAATCTACACCAGAGCCTTGTGGCCCCACAGCAGTGGGCGTTTACACAAACTCACACACACATGTGACAAGCACGTGTGCATGTGCACACACACAGAGTGAAGGCTGGGGTCTCCAAATTTTTTAATTTATCCTATTTTAGTCTAAAATTTTTAAAGTTCTCTTTGCATGGCTACTGCATAGACATTGACTGCTAATAAATTAATTCTTTCTCTTCAGTCCAGCAAAGGAATTCTAGTTAAGCTGTACTGAATATTAACATGAGTACACATGCACACACAAATTTAGGTAATATTTAGAGCAAAGCCAAATATTTACATAATAAAAAATTACCCTCTGATGGCAAACAACATATTTTTCCACTGCTGGAAGTGATAGAGGGCATTTTCCTCCCTGACTTTTGCTGATCCACTGTACAAGGATTTCTGTTTTCCTGAACAAAAGCTTTTTTCCTTGTCCTTGCTCTTCAAGATAAGGCAGTTTGCGTACAGCTAAAGACAGAAGCAGCCGCTTGTTTCTTGTGTGTCTGCACAAACACCTTCCCCTGGTCACTAGGATCTTCCTTCTCCGTTTCTCCCTTGGTGGAGTCAACTGCCAGTGGGCACGTGGCCTAGCTTCATGGAGGAAGATGAAGCACGGCAGATAAATTGCAGCATTATCACTGGTGTGCCCAGAGGCCCAGGAAACTAGGCATCTGCACATTGCAAAATAAATATGCTTAGCAGCCCTTTGAGTCAGCAGCAGTGGGAGCAGCCCACGCCATGCTGAGGGCACTTCGCGTGGTGCCGATCTTTAATTTCCAGGGTTAGCCAGCTCTCCGTTATGGCAGTGGTTTATCCCGCTAGGAAGAGCCAAGCCCTCTTCTCCTTTTTCTCCCCCCACTGCTTGATGCTTCGCTTCACTCCCATGCTGTGTTCCCGCCTCCCCAGCAGAGGACCTGAAGCCATCCAGTCTTGCTGCTGCCGCACCCCATCACTTAGCTTACTCCTGCATTTCTTCCTTTCCGTAGTGTTTATGCACCCTTTTTCCCATGGGCATCGCTTTGCAATTGTTCTTACTTTGCTTAGTGGATATCTAGTTTATATGAAAAAAAATGATCACAGACAGAAAAGCGTTTGACATGTGTTATCTCAGTTGTCCACCGACTGTTACCTACATGCCCCCCTGAGATAGGTTAGAATTCTGCCTATTCTATGAATGCGCACTTTCCAGAGTGAGATCAAATGATTTCTCCAGGTTCATATAAAGAGAAAGTGGCAGAGTCAGGTCACAAACCCATCCTTATTCCAAATCCAGTGCCCTTTCTATTACACAATGCTCTACTTCTTTTTTTTAATTAAGGTGAAATTCATGTTAACATAAAATTAACCATTTTAAAGTGTAAAATTCAGTGGCATTTAGTACATGCACAATGTTGAGCAACTACCACATTTGTCAAGTTCTAAAACATTTTCATCACCCCAAACCACTACGGCAACAACTAGTCTGATTTCTGACTCTCTTGTTACCTATGCTGGATATTTCATATAAATAGTATCATACAATATGTGACCTTGATGTATGGTTTATTTAATTTAGCATAATTTTTGGAGGTTCCCCTACATTGCAGAATGTATCAGTACTTTGTTTCTTTATATGATTGAATAATATCCCATTGTATGTAGACACGCAACTTGTTTGCCCATTCTTCCATCAACGGACATTTAGGTTGTTTCTACCTTGTGGCTCTTGTGAATAATGCTGCCATGAACACGCATGTACGTGTACTTGTTCGAGTCCCTGTTTTCAGTACTTTTGGGTATATACTTAGAAGTGGAGTTACTGGATTATATGGTAATTCTATTCTCAACTTTTAGAGGAATCATCAAACTATTTTCCACAGTAGCTGAACCATTTTACATTCTCATCAGCGATGAAAGAGGTCTCCAATTTCTCCACATACTCTCCAAAACTAGTTATTTACCTCTCTTTAATTTTTTCGTTATAGCTTTTCTAGTGGGTGTGAAGTGGTATCTCATATGGTTTTGATGTGCGTTTCCCTAACGACTAGTGGTGTTGAGTATCTTTGTCTGTGACGGTTGGTCATTTATACATCTTCTTTGAAGAACTGTCTATTCAGATCCTTTGCCCCTTTTGTAACTGGATTATTTGCATTTTGCTTGTTGAAATGTAGGAGATCTTTATATTCTGAATACTAGACCCTTATCAAATATATGATTTAAAAATATTTCCTCCCATTCTCTAGGTCGCCCTTTCACTTTCTTGATAATGTCCTTTGATGTGCAAAAGTTTTTAATTTTGAAGAAGTCCAGTTATCCATTTTTTCTTTTTTTGCTCATGCTTTTGGTGTCATTTTACTTCTTTTGTACCCAAAGTACCTAGATTAGCACTATACACCTGGTAGGAAGCCAATAAATGTTTGTCGAATGGTTTCCCGTACCCATGTGGCTGAAGAGAATGATCTCTAACTTCTCGTTCAGCTCAAATATGCTAGGACTCTAAGGCTGTTTGCAATCATATTCCGGACCATTTCATAATTTCCCCCAAACCAATAGATTGTTTCTCACTAGACTCTTAGAAAAATCATAAAGATACAAATTAGTTTTGGCATACATCTTTTTTTGCATATTTACATGGCATGTATGTATTTTACATGTTTTACGTGGTACAGGTGTTCCTTTCTAAGAAAGAAATGGCACGTTGCTAGTCTTCTGCTCGAGAGTGTTCAGCGTCTTTTCTGTTGTTCTTGGCTACTCAACAGCTCTGACCTCCTTTTGAAAATACAGACCTTTCAGTACATTTTTCTCAGGCATAAATCATGAGTGGGAGGGAGGAACCTGAACATTTAATTGTGTTATAATTGCTCTTGAACTGCTACACCAACTCGACTTCTTATTCCCAAGGAAATGATACCATTTCAATCTTTCTATGGTGATTTATGGCTACACTTTGCAGGAAACTCATTTATGTGGCTAATAAATCCAAGACGAATTTCCCAGGTACATGACAGAGAGGGCTGTCAACCTTTGCTTTGTCCTTTGTGATTGCCCATCCTCGAGCAGATGGCATGGACAACTCTTACTGCCAAGAGCAAGCCCTACCCTCCATTGCACCATCACCTCCTACCTCCTCCAGCTCCTAATCAAAGCTTCACAAGAGTTTCCAGCACAATGCTTATGCAGATCGTGGCTAAACGTGGTTTAGATCCAGCGCCTTCTGATCTATTCTCCAGTTTGGAATGCCCACATTCAAAGCTGCCCCTTCTTTAAAAAGTGATTTCTCAATTATTTGTGCAAACTAATTCAAATAATATATTGATATATCTTCTAGGGGAGAGAAATACACTTTGCATAACTACCATCCCCTCTGAAATAACGAGAAAAAAATACTCCTCAGGTAGAAAAACTCCTCTGGGGAAAATATGAGAAATAGTGGTGCTGTAAAGCATTGCATTTGAGAGATGCAAAGCCAGATCTAACGAAATATTTCGCAAAATCATAATTATTAGTTCCTTAGGAAATAGAGGCTCTCTTATAAATACTGGATTTATTATTATTTATTAGACCTGGACCAATCACATTTTAATGACGGTAGAGGGATATCTAATCTCAAAAAAGAAAACATACAAAACCTTAAAACATACAAGCAAAAAAACCCCTTTGTATGTAAGTTTCCTCCTCTATAAAAAGGGGTTAATGATAGTATCTAGCATGGGGTTGTTGAGGGCATTAAATAAGTGACTGTGTACAACACGTTTAAAACAGCGACAAGCACATAAATTTTGGCTATTTTTTAATGCCTTATCTTAGTAATATAATGGATAGAGTAGAAAAGTGGAGACAGGAGATGGCTCTTTTGAACTGTGGCTCTTCTTTCTTCCTCCTCTCTGTTCTTTCTTCTGGACACAACTTCTTTTTCATTCCCTCCCTTCACTTGTGTGTGCATGTGTGTGCGTGTGTGCATGTGCACCAGCTCCTGTGCATATGCATGCCCTGGTGATGGAGTGAGTACTGTGATTCTGACGGCCGTGTATGATCAGAGGGGCCGGTGACTAGAAATACTAGAATTCACAGCCAGTTCAATCAGCAACAACCAGGAAGTCACACTCCTTAAAATCCATCGTAATACTCCACCCTTGTCTCTATCCTAGAACCTCCCACGTGGTTCTGACCTGCTCACTGTGTCTCTCCACACCCATCCTTACCCCACCCCCACCAGACTGAGATGAAGACCCTGTTTTATACCTTCTGGTATCTCAGACCCAAGCAACCACACCAATGTTGGCTGGTTGATCAAATGCAACAAGCAAATGAGAAGAACTGTCCTGAAATAGGCTACTGTGACTGAAGCAAAAAACCACCGCCAGTCACACTCCCTGGAGGAATCCCTTAATGCCTGGAAAGCACAGCTTCCCCAGCTTTGCACAGAATCAGACTCCCAACTTACCAAACCAGACATGGTATAGCACCGGAATATTAGAGAAATTATATATTTTTATGAAATAAAAGGGTTATAATGGGCCTTAGAAGTCCCAGTTCCTTTTATAAAAGGAGAATATAAGGCCCAGAGAGATTAAGGGCTTTGCTTAAAGTCACACAGCAAGTTACCCTGAGAGCTGGAAACAGAACCTGTAGTATCACCATTCATCTGACTGAACATCTTCTGTCCCATTAGAGGCTTTAATAAGCTTCTTCTATTTTTAGAACTGGCCTTCCCAAGGCACAATCCTTGTGTTTTTCCTCATCTGCAAAAATCCTCAAACAACCAACTTGGCAAATTACTATGGCATTTACACCATGCAGTCAACAAAGGAAAACTGAACAGTAACTTACAAGTGGGAGAGCATGCTGGCTGACCAATTATCCTTTTTTTTAAGCAGAAATAATGAAAACTGCTTCCATTTTGATGAAGGAATTGGAGCTGTAAAAATCCAGGCATCCTTGTGGATTTAATGAAGTCAAGAAGAGCATTGACAACAACAGTAACAAAAATATGAGACTTCAATAGGTGTCCGACCCACTCTCAGTCACAGGAAACGTTGCCCTTTGGAGATAGGGTGCCAGACTTAGATAAAAGTATGGGGCACCTGGTTAAATTTGAACTCCAGGTAACAAGCAAATAACTTTTAGTCCCAAATATTGCATAGGACACACTTATACTAAAACGTTATCCATCATTTACCTGGAATTTGAACTTACCTGGGCATCAGGTATTTCACCAGCAGCGATATTTGAGGGAAATTGGCACTTCACCCAGGTGGGCTACAGCCCCCTCTTAATTCCCTGTGCCTGGTCACATGGTACTCTCCAGAGACAGTTCCATGGAACAAACACAGAGTTTCAGGAAGGAAAACCCTAGAGCGATTAGGGCAGAATAAGGTACCTGCTTGTCACCAGATCAGCTCTCCCGTCCCAGGCGGCCAATGGGGAGACAGACGAACGCTCCATCCATCCTGCTTCCCAGGGGAACACTCGCTGCACAAGACGTGCGCTGCTTTACGCCACAGATTAGTTCCTGAATGGAGAACAAATGAGATCACATTTTACCTGGGATAGGAAAATGTCTTTATTCAAAACAACCCTGGAAATAAACTCTCACACACACACACACACAAAGACACACACACTAAACCCCACCTTCCCTTGCTGCGAAGCCCCCTCTAATTAAAACTATGCTGCATTTCCACCACAGTTTTTCTGAAACTGAAATATATATATATATATATATTGTGTGTGATTAAGATACGTATATGCATATGTCTTAATCACGGCCTGGCACAAAAGACCACAAGTATTTTTAACTGTTTTCAATTAAAAAAATCTGCATTCCCTTCTCACGGCTCACTTCCATGGAGCATTCCAGCACCACCTGCTTCTGGTTAAGCAGAGTTGCCCAATTTTTCCCCTTAAACTGGGTTCAATTTAATTATGGCTTTTGTTTTAACCCACACCACTTAGTGGCTAAGGCAACGACAGAAACCGAAAGAACCAAAAGAAGCTGGCATCAAGTTTTATTTCAAATAATTTGAGAATTATCTTCGTATATTCGTCATCCCTGTAATACTGCCAACTGTGACATTAAAGATTCTCCAGGGAAAACATCCCTGTTCTGACCACTCACAGACCCGTTACTATCATGCCTTCCCTTTGGAAACTTGAAAGGACCCGCAGAGCTCTCAAGATACTTTAAATCAGGGTCTGGCTCTTCCTGATTGCTTATGAATTACATCAGAACCATCGAAAATCCATGGCAAAGACACAGTGGAAATACCCTTATGCATGCAGCTGGTTAATGCTCATGGATTATTCATGAAGCACCACCATTCCAAATTGGTCTAAAGGAAACAACAGGACAAAGGGCTCAGCAACTAGCTTGACTAACTGGAAATCCGAGCAGATGAAGTTAGTGTAGTCATCAGAACTAAGGCCCTCATCAGATCTGATTTCCGATGAGTTTCAGCTGAATCTGAGCAGCAAATACAAAGCAGCTGTTATAGCTGTACTACGATGGCAGGAGCCGGGCGAGAACCATTCCTTCAGATCTCTGGATCTTGGGTAGTAAAGGACACTCAGTGACATGCCCTCAAAAACTCATGCATATGAGCTCAGTGCATGGCCCTCAATGGGCAGCCACCTCATTTTTAGAAGGGCCAAAAACTGGGAACAAGGCAATATATGCACATCCGAGGGCAGGTCCCAACAGAACCTTGAAGTGCTTTCTCACGGGCATTGGTAAGGCTAAGCATCGAAGTCAGCGTGTGGCTTCTGGGTCACTGCCTTATTTCAAATCTAAGCTGGGATTTAGTGTCCTCTTGTTACAGAAGGAGGCTGAGATACACAGAGAGGTGATGGCCTCTGTCAGAGGAAGGTGCGGCTGTGGCACATACTCCTGAGGCCATAAAGAAGAGCGTAGAGTTTGGGATTGGCACTCAAATACCAACTCTCAAACCAGGGTCCAATGTGGAGGGAGCCACTGAATGCCAACACAGATGTTAATGGTTCTGGGTTCTCCTAGCCAGAAACTGAGTGGAGAGTTATCTTGAAAGGCAGGAGAGAGGATAAGACAAAGAGCTAGAGAAGATAAAAACAAGGGAGAGAGAAAGAAGGAGACCCCTAGCTCAAAGTGGGGAGAGATGTAAAATCACACAGATGTGTGTCTAAGGGAGTGTGTTATTGCTGTAGACGCCATCTACAGCAGACGTAAAGATGCACCCTTCTTTCAGTAAAGGACGCATTGTCTCAGCCACTGACAGTGCTATGGGCACAAAGGCTTCACCGTCAGCTCCTCCCAGGACTGCCTCAACTGCAGAAGCCCACCTGGCCCACAGTCAGACCTTTTCCTGAGTGGCCTGTAGCCAATTACTGATTCATCTCAGCCCAACTCAGGGCAACTCTGAAGGGCCATTCTGGCTCCAGAGCTCCTGTGGAGTCACCTGAGGCTGCCACACACCTTCTTCTGCCCCCTCCTGATTCCTTTCCTCCCTCACAGCATCCCCCCTCCCAAGGGCATTCCTTCATAAACATCCCACGCACTGGACTCCCTCACAGGATCTGCCTCCCAACCTGCAGCACCATCGATGCCTGGGTTTCCTTGACAACTTTCTAGGGTAAACTTGCTAAATCTCCCGTGGAACCATTGGATGATGCTTGGACAATTAATTTCTCATGCCTGAAAAATAATCCTCAGAAAACTCAGATCATCAGTTTGTTAAGGCATTGACTCAAGAACATATGTTTCTTGGATATGAGAATCATCAACACTAGGTGGAACAGTTATCAAACAAAAAAGAAGCAGCACAGAGAGCCAGCAAGGACAAATTTGGTGAAGGGGGAGCCCTGTTGGGGTTTTTTTTCCAGTTGTATGAATTGTTTGGATCATGGAGATCTGACTGAATAATGGGGATTTTTCATAGATCACTTTAGTTAAAAGACAGGATGAAGGATACTGTTCAGATATTGTTTGCCATGAATCACCCTTTATCTCCACTCAGAGGACAGAGAAAGAGGGACCTATGTTTTAAGATAAGGGCAGAACCTCCCCCCTCCCATATTCTCTTGAAAGTACAACCCTGAGCACTAACTTAGGGCTCACCCTGAGTTCTGAGCAGGTCAGCCCCTCATTTGCACAGATCTCTCGTAGCAAATTCCAGGTGGAGCTTCCTTGACCATTGACCAATGTGCATAGCCATGGAAGAGGCAATGCTTCATCTCTTAGCTTGAACCTGCTCTCGCCTATTAGCTACTGGCCAGAACATAGGCTCAGGAGCCTGATTTTGAAGTAACAGGGACTCCTGAAGACCGTTGGTAGACAAGCTGAGGACCCCTGAAATTAGAACAACTCTAGAATCTAAGGTGCTCCCTATGTTCAGACACTGAGGTTGGCATCAGTGGAAAACTGAGACACTAGGAGAGACCAAAATTTGACACTTGTTCTTGAAAGTATTCCAGCGTCTCTGGGCTCAGCCCAGGCACCACCTGTCACTTCTGCAAAGAAACCCGCAGGATGTGGTGTACTTTCAGCATTTTGTTTTAGGGATCATGTTTTTAGATGGCTTTTCAACAAAAGTGGCCTTCTCAGCCAACACTCCCAGAAGGACCACTGTCAACCTGAGATGACACAACCCAACAGTTGTACACAAGTCATGGCCCTCGCTGCCAGGAGAGAGGGCATGGAGGAAGACCATGAAAGAAGGTTATAGAAACCAGAACGCACAGCAGGAAATGCTAGATCATATTGCTTTTCCGCTCCAGCTGGAATTACGGTGTTCCGTGTACATCCAAGGGCTAAGCACAGTTAAGTAGGGGCAGTGAGGTGGAGTAACAAAGAAGGCTGTCCTCCAGGAAGGATGCTGAGGAATGAGATAAGCTATGGCACAGACACTTGAACGTCAGACACCAATTCTGGGGTCTCCCTGGAAGGAGATCCTTCTGATTGTTAATAGCCCTTTTTCTCTGCTTCTCAACTTTCAGCCATACACGGATTGCAGAGGGTACTTGTTTAGAATGCTTATCAGGGAGCCTGCTCTTAGAGTTTCTGATTCAATGAGCGTTGAATGAGAGCCAGGAATCTAGTTTGATTGATTGATTGATTTTTAAAGCATGCTATGGGTGATTCGGATGCATGGACCACAGTCTGAAAAACAGAGCTCAGACCTACAAGGAGACATTTCTCTGTAGATTTGCCATATGCTTCCCTCCCAACAAGCCAGTCTGGATTATTTCCACAAAAGGCAATCATAAGTTCCTAAAAAGTCAGTAGTATTTGAATGAACACAATTGTTCTAAAGGGAGTAGGATGGGAAGTAACAATTATTAAGTTCTGACTGCATGTTCAGAACTGTGTTGGCAGCTTCACCTACTAACAGTTTATTTAATTCGTACAAGACCCCTGGGTAGAAGCATCTCAGTTTTATAAGTGGAGAAACCAAGGCTTGGAGAAGTGAAGTAAGTAATCTGCCAAGAATGACCAAGCTAAAGCAACAGAGCAGGATTTAAACCCCAGTAGATCTGGCCCTGAAAGCACACTTGCCCAAGCGTAAGAATCATGCAGAGCAATTGTTTAAGATCCAGACTCTCAGTCCCGTTGCCTGGAGATTCTGGTTCAGCATCTTTGCAGCAGAGTCCCAGACTCTTGGCAGTTACCCCGCGGGATTCTTACCATGTGGGTTACCCACGCCACGCCCTCAAAGTACACACGTTTGTGGGTCCCTTCTAGTGGGATTAGGTGGCTCAACAGATCTGGTTTTCACCCTATGCCTTTAGGGCAAAAGTGTTGCTTTTAAAAACACCTGACAATTTCCTTCAAAACTTGTCTCGAAAAATAAATGTGTTGCTGGTCAGATGTTTTCCTTTCCTACATTGTTTCTTTTCTTAGAGAAAAATACTGGATCCGGATGAAGGGATTTCCAAAGCTATGTAATAACATTTGAGGGTGGGCAGCATTTTTTGCGTGACTCTAGTAATAAAAAACAGCAAGTGGTTGAAGAAATAGCCACAGAATTAGAACAACCACTGTGTTCCATACAGAGATTAATTAACTTGGTTGAAGGATCAGATTTCCACACTCCAGCATCCTGGTACTCTCTGGTTGCTCACAGACTTCAGGGTGCATCAGAATCATGTGGTATGGGAGAGGCTGTTAAGCAGGTGCCCAGGCCCCACCCCCACCCCCCTAGAGATTCTGATTTAGTGGGTTCTCGGTGGGGTTCAAGAATCTACATTTTGGAAAAGCACCTGAAGTTGTTCTAAAGCAACTACCTACAAATCACAATTCAAAAAACTACAAGAACATATCAAGACCACCCTGAGTTATTCATGGAAGTAAGTAGAGAACGGGTAGATGAATGGATGGGTAGATGACGGATGGACCGATGGAGGTGCAGATAGATAATAGATGAATGGACAATAGAATATCAACCAACACAGACAGACCATAAGATTTAGTGGAAACATTGCTGTATTATCATTACTTATTTGTAATCCTACCAGTTAATATAATTTAACTCTTTAATAAGGAAAAATGTTGAATATATAAGAGCTATGACTCCATAGACCCCAAATTTTTTAAAGTGCTGCACCATTAGTCCAAGGTGTCTCTCACATCTCTCATTGAGCCAATAGGACTCCGAGAAACCGTGGTGAGATAGTTAGCGAAGCAAATCCAACTTTACTGTCAATGTCCGTGATGAGATCGGGCTGTGCTCCGAGAGGAATTCCAGTATCCTTGGACTATAACCAAAGAGAAGTGAAAAAGGCAATAAATTTTCACAACTGAAACTTCTGGCATTTGGACAAAACAAGAATTGAACAGTTACCCCGCTTTGTGTTATTACATACTGAAAGTGCAAGTTGGTTCATTTTCTCAGTATAATGTGTGATAAAGCAGGCGTCACAAATCAAATGAGGAATCAAGTATTGAATAGATTTTGTAACAACTGCTTAGCAGGTTGGGGGGAAAATCAATTTGGCTTATTTTTTCACATCAAATACCAAAATGAATTCTAGATAGGTAAGTTTTTAAAACTAGAGAAAATTCAACTGTAAAAGTCAGAAAACAAATAAGTGATATATTCACAGTACAAATCTACAACAATAATGGTTTATAACTTTAGCAAAAAATTCACACAAAAAAGTATACATAAATCAACAACATACTGTCGCATTCTCTCTCATTTACTGCTCGTAGGACTGTAATTGGTATGGCATTTCTGGAAGCCAAATAATACGTATCAAATGCGTTATAAACGTGATTACTGTTTACTCTAGCCATTTGGCCTCTAGAGATTCATCCAAAAGTAAATTATTCAGGTCTGAAAAATGTACATGTAACAACATAAGAATGTTCATCACAACATGATCTTTAACAGCTAAAAGCATTGGAAATATCCAGATGTCCATCAATAGGGACGCCAAGGCCAGTCCCACAATGGAACCCCAGGGAACCTTTCAAGAACTGTGCCTGCATTTTTCACATGAGAACTATCAACGTAAGTGAAACAAATCAGAGGAAATACAGCACGTTTGCACTATATGTGAATGTACTTACTGTCCCTGAATTGTACGCTCAAAAATGGCTAAAATGGTAAATTTTGTTATGCTTCTTGTACCACAATAAAAAAAAATTTGATTAAATTTAATTTTCATAAACGTTAAGGAAATATTATAATGATAATAATCATTATTAAGGAAATATTTATTCTCTGAGTGGTAGAATTATGAGTGATTTTCACTTCTTAATCCTGTGATGAAAGTCTGAAGTTTTATAAGGCACAGATATAATTTTTAATTATTTTATTTATTATTGGCAAAGATAATAAAACCACTTCCATTTTGGAAATAGATTTGTCCAGCAGATACTGAAAATAAGCAGAGAAAAATTATACCTAATTCATAAAAGAAAAAAGATAAGTTATAAGGGAATATATAGGAAAATGTTCAACTTCAACAATAATCAAATTTATGCATACGAAGTAAAAATAAATGCTATTTTCAACTTCCAGTTTATCATTTTTTTAAGACAATACCTAATGCTGGTAACCCATGCCTTGAATTAGTGGTGCCTCTCTATTAGCACACATTGGAAAAATAATTGTCAGTTAGCATCTATGTAGTCCTACCCATTTCCCTCACCGAATCAAGCTCTATGCCCTGCCATCATTACCACGTAGCCTTCTCTCCCTTCCTCCTAATCATGCATCGTTCTGGCCTCATCATTCCCCATCCATCTAGAACCTTGTTTCCACCTGCCTCACACTTTCCTCCCCATTCCAGCCCTGGTCTTCTTCTCTTTCGACTTCAGCCTTCCTTTTCCTATTTTTGGCCTCTCCTCATTCTTCAAACGGAATTGAACCATCTTCACTACCCACGAAACAAGCCCTCATTAACACATTCCAAGAGAAAGATCATTGTAATTCTTAATTTTCTTCTAGTATATTGTTTTCTTCTAAATCACAGAGTTTGCAGCTCATGCATATCTTAGAACTAAATTTGATATAAAAGCTAGAAATTTAAGAATGTTCCAAGACCACCATTTCCTATGACACAGGTCATTTTCCACTAACTGACTAACTTTCTGTGGTAACTCATATCTTCAAGCTCTTGTTAGGTTTTGACTTCTGCATTAACCCTGCTCACGTGAGTCCTCATGCACCTCAAGCCATGACTGTTCTTTCATCTACACAGACACATGCAGATCGCACATAACAATCTCCAGACATGTCACATGGGGATGGAATTAAGGAAGGAAATTAGTTACTCTCCGCATCGCAGCTGAGATCTGGCAGAGCTCAACAAGGTGCCAAGGCCAACACAAAAGAGCCGTTCTATCAAAACATGGCCAGCTTTCCATGGCCATACATTTACCAAATACACAGGGAAAGCAAGGACAATTAGTAAGTTAAGCAAGAGTTTTATTAATTATTTATTAATTTGTGTATTTATTAATTAAATATTATTAATGTATTCAAATGTTTGGTTTTGGAGATTCCATGCATTTAACATGGAGAGTAGAAAATGTATCTGGCTTATTCCTTTAACGCAAAAACCTCAGTGAACACTTTTTCCTCAGTCCATTTACTTTCCTGGAAGCAAACGTTTGCAATGGAGAGAAACACCAGGGAGGCCTCTTTGTTCTCAGAGGGAAGACGTCTGAAAAGGAGACTGCCCCAGCTCCAGCTCTGCCTGAAACAATCGGGAAAAAATGTATATTTTTTTATGGAAAAATATTTTAAAGATGGAAAACATTTCAGTACGTGGTCTCACATCCTTAGCAGAGGCCAGAGCTCCAGAGCTCGGTAAAGGAGCTATACACATAAGAGGCACATCTGCCAACAGGTCTACCTTAGTTCCCTACAAACCCAAGCTCGAAGAGGTGACCATAAGGGTTTAGCTCAAAGGGAAACTGGTCAGACCAATTTGGCTTTCTCAAGGGTTCAGTAAACCAATTTCACTCATTCATCCACAAACATCTACTGAGTCACCTACAAAATAAATAGACTATTTTTTGGCCACAAAGAGAGGATCTGAGCTACATAAGCTTTCCCAGATGAGGCCTTCTTAGACCATCTGACCCATGTTGATTAAAAGCACGTACTAAACCCAGCCAAGACCAGAACTACTCAGGCCACTTGTAGGCTGGTGAGCAACCATGAAGGGTGACTGTTTTGAGTCACTAAGTTTTGGGGTAGTTTGTTCTGAAGTATTATTATAGCAATAGGTAACTGTTACAGCCACTATTACCAATAGTATTTCCCTCTGGGTTAGCAGTACTAGCCTATGTAATGAGACAAGACAAGGAAGTAGGAAAGAGAAGGGAAACTATCAATACATGTAGAAGTTATGATTGTATAACTGGGAAACTCAAAATTATCAACTAGCAATGACTATAAACAGTAAAAGAATTCAATAAAGTAGTGGGATACAAAATTATTACACAGAAATTGATGTTTTTCACATAAACAACGCGGTTGGAAGATATAATGGAAGAAAAAACCTTTATAACAGTAACAAAAAAGATAAAATATGTGGGAATAAACTTAATTTTAAAATATGGGATACGTTTAAGAAAATATTAAAACACTATTAAGGTACAAAATAAAATGTGTGGCGAAACTAAGAAGCATACCACTTTCTTGGAAAATAAAAGTGCCTAATTTTCATATTCAAAAAAGGACAAGACTGTCGTTTGGCCAAAGTTCCAAGTCACGAACAAGTAACCAGTGCTAATGAGAGAGAACTTCAAATCAACCCACAAGCTCTAAAAATCAGCCAATCACCAACAGCCTCACTTCTCTAGCCAGGCTTCCGAGTCAGCGGGTCAGCAGCCCCCTTACTCCCGTGACCACATTAATGCTGCTGAAAGTGTGCCGGTCCCCAAGCCCCTCCTCTGACAGCCCACCGATCCTAGAACACCAGGCTTTCCAGAACCTTGCCGGAGGTCAGCTCTGGCTTTGTGCAGAGATTGGGGCCCTCCGACTATGCCTTGCAGGCAGATGGGAGTTCACCTTTTCACACCGGATGTCGAGTTCAATTTGTTGTTAGTTCACAAGTTTACAACCCTTTCAGTGATTCAACCCGTTTACAGTTAGTTATGGGTTTGGACTTGTGAAGGACGGATACACTGATACTGCTGTGGGACTATCATACTCAATCTTCCATGCTCGTGGTGGTTGCTATTATCTATTTTTTTATGTGTGTATTTGAAGCTCAAATGCCAAAGAAAAAGTGTAAATTTCATGACGAGTTTTCTGAGCTGTGGAAATGAGGAAAATGTCCTTTTGAAGCTTTTTGTGCAGTATACAATTAGTCATTCAATATCAAAGTCATTCAGTACCAAAGTCAGATGTAAGCCAGCATATCCTAACAGTAAGTATAAGAGATGCACAATTTCTACAACTACAATCTTTTAATACTCAAACTTTTTGAGATAATTGTAGTTTCACATGCAGTTGTAAGAACTAACACAGCGATGCTGCGTGCCCCTCACTCAGCTTCCCCAGTGGTAACGTCTTGCAGAACTATAGGCCTAGGTCACAGCCAGGATGTTGACATGATGCTGTCCGCCCATCCTATTCAGACTTCCCCGGCTTGACTTGTACCATGTGTGTGCACGCGCGCACATATGTATTTACTTCTATGCAATTTTATCACACATGCAGATTCATGCACCCACTACAGTCAACACACAGAACAGCTGAATCCCTCGTGTTGCTCTTTCATACCCACACCTCACCCCTCCCCCATCCCTAACACCTGGCAACCACTAACCTGGTCTCCATGTCTCTAAGCTTGTCCATATAAATGGAATCACACAGTATATAGCTTTTGGGGAATGCTGTTTTCACTAAGCGTACTTCTCTTGCAATTCATCCAAGCTGTTACATGTATCAGTGGTTTTTTTTTTTTATTCCTTAGTAGTATTCCATGTTACGGAAGTATCACAGTTTGTTTAACCATTTGCCCATTGAAGGATTTCTACGTTGTTTCCTTTCTGACTACTACAAATGGAACTACTATGAACAGCCATCAACAAGTTTCTAGGTGAACAGAAGCTCGCATCTCTCTGGGATGAATGCCCGAGTGCAACTGCTGAATCGCATGGGAGTTGCATGTTTAGTTTTATAAGAAATTGTCAAACTGTTTTCCAGAGTGTCTGTAACATTTAACATTCCCAGAACTCAGCCTTTTCAAGCCACTCTCCCTCGGTGTGAAGTCCCTGAGCTTCAGATCCATGAAAATATCACTTGTCTGGGAGTCACATCCCCAGAATTCTCAGGTCCTCCTCTTTTCACCCATAGGTTAATGAAATTTCTCTGTACTGCAGTCTGTGTAAGTCAAATAAGATTATGGATTTGTGATACTGTCAGATCATTACTAATTTTCTTGCTGTAGGCTTTGCTTTCTCTATTAGTCTTCCCCACTCTGTAGGAGCTAAAGGTTGCTCTTTTAGGCCAGTGATCCAAGAGCTAGGTGAGATAAGAGTCTAGGGGAGCCAGAACGAGCCACGCTGCCTTGAACTCTCCACCTCTCTTGCAGTAAAGACCACTCGTAGTACCTTAGGTAGCTTCGGTGATTTCTTTCTCTGTGTCCCCCTTTGCCTCTTGGGTCCCCACATGCACCTTTGCCTCTTCTTTTGCTGACTCCAATCATTTCAATATCTTCTTTGCAACTTTCTGCCCAACTCAGCCCTTCAACGACTTTATCCAGGACAACATCGTTGTGTATGAGAATGAGGAACCACTGGATTCATAGCCTTTGGCTATGTTGAGCTCAGTGGTCTAACTAGGAATCCAAGGTGAGCCCCAGGATCACTGAACCCTCAGCACAAGGAGCAGGGCCCATCTGTGGTCCATTCTCTGTGGGTGTTTCTGGAGGAAACCTGTCATGTCTCCTCCAAGTGCATGAAGATCACAAGAAGGCACCTGAACCCCGATGGGCAAACTCTTCTCACCAAGACCAAGATCTATCACATTGTGAATAAACATAGCTGAAAGGAGGCATCAAAATCACCTTCCCTAAACAGGGAAATGCATTGTCTGACAATATCCATGCAGATATTGTCTTTGTGTTCAAAGATAAACCCATTCACACCCCTGCCAAGATGGCACCCATGTGCTCTAAACTGACTCCATCAGATGCAAAGCAATGGGCCTGGGACAGGCTGTGTAGGGGTGAGAAGAGAAAGGGGGAGAGCCATGATTAAATATGAAGTGGACAGTTCTATTCCTTCCCACATTCTGGTTCTTTCTTGTCATCATTCCCTTTTCCCCTTTCTCAGTCATTCTACTACCCAGCTAGTCTTCACTCTTGGTCTCATTTTTCCCAGGCAGGTGAATACCTCAGACAGAACAGAGCCTCTTCCTAGGCTTTGCCCAGCCCTCCCAGGGACCACCAGACCAACACCCGAACATACACCCTCAGCCAAGACACACTCAGCTCTGTGTCCACTGGACAATGGCTATGTTTTCTAGAATAGAGAAAGGTGACTGTTTTCAGAAAAGTGTTCCTGTTCCCAAGCCTCTCAGTAGCTGAGTTGCATTTATGGGTGGGAGGTGGGCAATTTCCACACCACTGGCTTTAGATCCAGGTCTTAGTCAGCCATTGAAGAGCAGCCTGAGCACTACTTGGAGATACGCGCAGATGTCTTGCTCAAGCCTGAAATTCCCGTCCCAGCACTGCTAAGCCTTTCCTCTGCCTTCCTCACTCTCCAGGATCCTCCTGTTGGGGAAGAACGAGAAGAGAGAAAGGAGAGGGCTTCACCCTCCCCGCAGCCGTACATTCCTAGGTTCGAAGTGCCCAGCAAGGAACAGCCAGGGCCACCTCACACATGTTCACCCAGCCTTACCACTAGCTCAGAGGCTCACAGGCTCACTGGGTTGAGGCAGAAAGGAAGGCAGGTCACTGATGATTATCTTTATTTGGCGAAAGGAGGTAAACAAAGCCTGAGCAACCACACTAACAGCTCCTTGACCTTCATGCCCAGGGAGCCGAAAGTTCTAGAAAGAGCTTAGAGTCACTTGTTAACAATCAGGACACTACCACTGCCCAACTCTTCAGGAGCGGTGAAGGCAAATGAGAGCACGTGCACAGGCCACAGCGCCCCTATCCAGCCCCTGGGCACGAGGGCAGCAGCCATGGACCCAGCTCTTTCAGGGCATCCTCGTCTCCAGGAGCTCCTCCGAGAGAGACTCACCCTTTGTCTCATTCAGGTTCCCTCTTTCCTACAGAAATATAATATCTTCTCCCTTTGTAAAAACTTTTGACCAAGCTGGGAGGACTCTTTGGCTCATAAATCAACTGTATAATCTTTTTTCAAAAAAACTTTTTTTAGAGACTATATTTTAGAGCAGTTTTATGTTCACAGCAAAATTGAGAGAAAGGTATAAAGATTTCCCTTACGCCCCTTGCCCCACACATGCACAGCCTTCCCCATTGTCAACATCTCCTACCATATTGGGACATTTGTTACAATTGATAAACCTAGGTTGGCGCATCATAATCACCCAAAATCCATCATTTACGTTTGGGCTCACTCTTGGTCTTGTACATTCTATGGGTTTGGACAAATGTATAATGACATGTATCCACCATTATAATATCATACAGAATAGTTTCACTGCCCTGAAAATCCTCTACGTTCTGCCTATTCATCCCTCCCTCCCTCCGACGCCTGGCAACCACTGATCTTTTTACTATCCCCATAGTTTTGTCTTTTCCAGAACGTCATAAGGTTGGAATCATACAGTACGTAGCCCCTTCAGATTGACTCGTTTCGTCAGTAATATGTATTTCTTTCCTCTGTGTCTTTCCATGGCTTAATAGATCATTTCTTTGTAGCATTAAATAACATTGTCTGGATGTAGCACACCTACTGAAGGACATCTTCATTTTGGCAATTATGAATAAAGCTGCTATAAATATCCATGTGTAGATTTTTGTGGAAACGTAAGTTTGCAACTCCTTTGGGTAAATAACCAGGAGTATGATTGCTGGATCGTATGGTAAGAGTATGTTTAGTTTTGTAAGAAACTGCCATACCGCCTTCCAAAGGGGCTATAAGTGGCATTAATTACATTCATATTACTGTGCAACCATCACCATTGCCCATCTTTAGAACTTCTTCATCATCAAAACCTGAAACTTGTCCCCATTAAATACTGACTCCCATTCCTGTTTCCCCAGCCCTGGCAGCCACCACTCCACTTTTTGCCTCTGTAAGTCTGACTCCTCTAGGGACCTCATATCAATGGAATCATTCAATATTTGTCCTTTTGTGACTGGTTTATTTCACTTAGAAGAATGTCTTCAAGGTTCATCTATGTTACACATGTGTCAGAATTTCTTTCTTTCTTAAGGCTAAATAATATTCCACTGTATGGATAGACCACATTCTGTTTATCCATTCATCCGTCGATGGCCACTTGGGTTGTTTCCACCGTTTGACTATTGTGAATAATGCTGCTTTGAATGTTGGTATACAAATATCTGTTTGAGTCCCTGCTTAAATTCTTTGGGGTACATACCCAGAAGTGGAATTGCTAGGTGCTATGGGAATTCTAAGTTTAACTTTTGAGGAACTGCCAAATTATTTTGCACAGCAGCTGCATCATTTTACATTCCCACCAGCAGTACACAAGGGTTCCAGTTTCTCCACATCCCATCAACGCTTGTTATTTTCTGGGGTTTTTTTATAATATCCATCCTAATGGGTGCAAAGTGGTATCTCATTGTGGTTTTGATTTCTGTTTCCCTAATGATTAGTGATGTAGTGATCTTTTCATGTGCTTATTGGCTATCTGTATATCCTCTTTGGAGAAATATCTCTTCAAGTCCCTTGTCCATTTTTTTATTGGGTTGTTTGGATGTTTTTGTTATTGAGTTGTAGGAGTTCTTTAAATATTCTAGATATTTATCCCTTATCAGATACGTACCCTGCAAATATTTTCTCCCATTCTGTGGGTAAACTTTTCACTCTGTTAATAGAGCCCTTTGACACACAAAAGTTTTTAATTTTGATTAAGTTTGACTTGTCTGTTTTTTCTTTTGTTGGCTGTGTTTTTTTGTCATATCCAAGAAATTATTGCCAAATCCAATGTCATGAAGCGTTTCTCCTATATTTTCTTCTAAAAGTTTTATAGTTTTAGCTCTTACGTTTAAGTCTTTGATTATTGTTTTTTGTATATGGTGTGAGGTAAGGATCCCATTTCATTCCTTTGCACGCGGATATCCAGTTTTCCCAATGCCACCTGTTGAAAAGACTGCCCTTTCCCCCATTGAATGGCGTTGACACCCTTGTCAAAACGCATTTGACCACGTATGAAAGGGTTTATTTCTGGGCTGTCTGTTCTATTCCATTAGTTACACGTCAGTCTTCATGCCAGTACCACACTGTTTTGATTACTGTAGCTTTGAGGTAAGTTTTAAAATCAGGAAGTGTGAGACCTCCAACTTTGTTTTTCCATTTCAAGATTATTTTGGCTATTCAGGGTCCCTTGAGGTTCCATATGAATTTTAGGATAGATTTTTCTATTTCTGCAAAAACTGTTCTTGGGGTTTTGACAGGGATGGCATTGACTCTGTAGATCACCATGGACAGCAGGGACAACTTAACAATATGAAGTCATCCAATCTACACACACAAGGTGTTTTTCCATTCATCAGTGCCTCCTGAATTTCACTCAGAAATGTTTTATAGTTTTTATGTACTAAGTTTTACATGCATAAAATTTCCAAGGAAGGATAAACAAGAGACTAATAAGCATTGTCCCTGGGGTGGAGAGCAGAGGATGGGAGGCCCTCATATAGTTACTGCACCCTTTCTATACTTCCATGCTTGCACCTTGTGCATCAGGGCCACACCCGGGGTGAGGCAAACGGGGCACACAGGCCACAAATTCATGGAGTTTCTCACTCTTAGGTGCTGCCCATGCCCTGGGAGAAGGGAAGTCCTCCTTAAAGTTGTGCTCCAGGCCCCCCCTTAGTCCCTGGCCTCTCAGGAATATTTCCTAATGCATGACTTGCACACAATCCTCATCTCAGGCTCTGCTTCTGGGAAACTTGACCTGAGACACACTTTAGTCTCTACTAAAACATCAAATCCTCAGAGCGAGTTCCCTTGACTCCCCCTTTCTAAAGTAGGGGATCCCTAACACCTCTTGCTCTCGATCCCAAAATGCTGTTTACTTCCTTCATACAACTTATCTCAATTTCTAACCAGTCGTTTATTTACTTATTGTTTCTCTAACCACAAGGCTGCACCCTCCATAAGGACTGGGACCATTGTCCTGGCCTAGTTTCTGGTATGTAGTAAGCACTTAAAATACATCTGTTGAAGGAATATGTGCATGAATTAATGGGTTTATTCCCTGAATGTCAAATAAAGTTCAGGGAGGATGATGTTTTTCATTAATTAATTTCATTGATTGAATTGAGATTCTAAATTCAAGTATCATCCTAGCTTTATAAACAGGAGGACATATTTTTTGTCTTTTTAAAGGTGTAGTTAGACACAATACTGGGAGGGAAAATATTATTCCTGAAGCTCATTCCTCTTTGTCAAATCCGCATATCCCATCTGGTTCTGATTTAATCAGATCTTTGCTGCTGCTTTTTATTTTCCTTTTTTTCTTTTCTTTCTTCTTTTCACTTGCTGAAATATTCCTACATATTTCCATTATGTCATGTATTTTGTAACTGTAGCTGAAATATCTGATTTCTTAAAAGTCTCTGGGCCAGCAAATATGTTTTGCCTTAGATAAGCCTCTGATTTGTAACACAGTGATATGATCAATGCACCTAGGGACCCCCTTTTTTCTGCCTTACCCTCTATACAAAGAAAACTTTCCACAAGTTTCCAGGACACAAAGACTCTTTATTCCAAAGTATGATGCAAATACCAAAGACGCCTTTCCCCCTCAAGGGCTTATAAATGTTTGCAGATACTGGGATTCCCACGTTGTTCCCCTGCAGCAGCAAGAGCAGAGGTCTGGGGGAGGAACCAGGGATTGAGAGCTCGGGGCCCAGGAGATGGTGGCACTTAGGAAAACACTCGGAGGGCGAAGCCACCCAGCAAAGCAGCTGCTCCCAACATGCTAAAAACTTTGCTGGTCCCGGAGCCAAGAGGAAGGTGCCCGATGGCCCTCTGTGTGTGAGCATCATCTTACATATGTGCGCCCTCCTCGGATGTGGACTTTGCTCAGATGTTCAAGGGTTTGCTCTAGAAGAAGAGTCCACAAACTTCTTCTGGAAAGGCCAGAGAGTGAATCCTTTAGGATTTGTGAGCCACATATGGTCTCCGTCACATCTTCTTTGTTTGTTTGTTACAACCCTTTAAAAATGTAGAGATGACTCCTAGCACGAGGACTGCATGAACAGACCACAGGCTGGATTTAACCCGCTAGCCATAGTTTGCCAACCTCTGACCGAGAGGACGAGAGGGAAGAAAGGATATTATCCATGCTTCCTGTGGTTTCTTTATGGCTCCTCGTCTAAGCCTTTGTATCTACCTTCTCCCCAATACTACTCCTTACCCATTCACTGGTGTGTGCCAGCCCCTGAGTCACGTACTTAAACTCATTGCAGAATCTCACTGAACAATCCTTTGAGCTAAGTACTTTTATTACCCCCAATTTATAGATGGGAAAACCGAGGCTTAGGGAAGTTAAGTGACCCTGCCAAGATCATACTGCTAATAAGTCAGAATCAAGAACCAGAATTAGGTCTATCTGATTCCAAACCTCCCATTTTCTCTTTCTGCTAGAACCTGACCATAGGAGGTCTCCCTCTGTCTGTCCACTTCCAAGCCCGCCCGCAAGTTTTACCTGATCCTTCTTCCTGAGGCATCTGTTGGATCACGACCTCTGCCTGCCAGAGCCTTCAGTGGTTCTCCATTACCTCCCAACACAGTAAGAGCTCCTCCTCTTGGCTCTTGATAGGACCCTGACTTAGCTTCTCGGCTTTATTCCCACACCCCTGGGTTCCCCGTCCTTCAGTCTGCCTGAGTCATTCTCCGTGTTCTCCCATCAGGCAGCATGGCGGATTTCCACCGCCTTGTTTTTCCTCAAGCCATCCCTCCTCCGAGAACATTCTCCCTTCCCACCTCTCATCTCCACCTTCCCACCTTCTGCCCTCTCACAGGCTCACCAGCTGTCCCTCCTTCAGAACGCCTGCCATGGACCTTTTTCGTCCAGGCAGGAGATGACGGTGCTCCTTGGAGCACAGCTATGGCCCTTTGCTTGCACCTCCGTCTGGGTGTTAAACGTCGGGAGATGGGGCAGGGAAGTGTGGTAAGGACATGGTCCATGCCCCGCGAAGGTCCTCGCCTTCAAAGCTGCCCTCATCCGGGGTGGGATAGGCCTCGTCGTTTCAGCACCTGCCCCGCTGAGGACCTCCCAGTCATCCTGAGTGCTCAGGAATGGCTCTTGCTTTGTTTGACGGTCTATTGTTTGTCTCAAGGGCATAATTCTTCTTTAGCTAGAGTTTCAATTAAATAGACTTTCCAGTTTTTCGTCACTCAAACCTGGTCTTCTAAGATGGAGAATTGAGTTTGGCCAACTCTGAAACCCGCTCCTCAGGCCCTGTCTCGGATCTTCAGCTCTCTTGTTAACTCCAAGACACGTGCATCCTTCTACCTACAGGATTAAGGTAGTGCGTACTTGACACACCATTTTCAAATATATTGTCACATTTTATCTTTATAAAAACCCTGTGAGGCAAGCGTGTAGCCTCATTTTACAGATGAATAAACTGAGGCTGAAGAAAGTTAGAGAACTCGCCCGAGGGCCACAGTGTGTCCTCACTGAGCTCAAACATTGCCCCCAAATACCCCCCAGGGATAATAAGCAGCAGTCTGTTAGCTGCTATAAACACGAGACTGACAGCTAACCCGGCAGGACAGACTGGGCCTCACGTGTAAAGTGCTCCCCGTGTGCCATTAGTCATCCATTAGGAGGCCCAAGTATCCCACACGTCCCCAGGGTTCTTATCTCTCCTAGGGAATGTGATGGTCTGAGGTCACCCAGCATGGGGCTCAGTCCCCTAGGCTGCTGGCGCCCAGCCCCCCTGTCGCTCTCTACCACAGCACTGTTTCAGGAAATACAGTGCGAGCCATGAATATAATTTTAAATTTTCTCATAGCCACATTTGAAAAGAGGTAAGAAGAAAAGGTGAAATTAATTTTAATTATATGTTTTATTTAACCCAATGTACCCAAAAGTACTATTCTATCAACATATAAGCACAAAACCTATTAATGAGATGTTTCACAATTCTTATTCATCTTCAAAACCCAGCGCGTGTTTTGTGTTTACAGAACATCTCACTTCAGACGGTTACACTTCGAGTGCTTGGGCCGCCTGAGGCTGAGGGCGCCGGCGCTGGACCCAGTGGCTCCCTGCTTTCCCAGGCGAGCACATCCGATGCAGGACCAGGCAGGATGGGCCCGTCAAGGGCACGGAGCCGAGCGTGGCACTCCAGCAGGGGCGGGAGTGTCGCGGAGCAAAGACCTCGCGGAGAAAGCGACATTTGAGCCAGCCCTGGAAGACAAGGAGGGAGCAGGGGAGGGCTCAGCCCAAGGCGTGAGCAGCCAGCAGAGGGAGGGACTGGAAAGGGTGGCAGGAACAGGGAGGGCAGCGCCGCTCACGTGGCCCGGTGTTCGGGATTCTGGAGAGCAGCTCTCCACACCCTCTTACCATGCCCGGTGGTGGGAGGTATGCTTACACGTATTTATCCACACATTTGTACACACACGTCTACATATACACACACATATACACACACATGTATGTGCACACACATCCCTATAGAACTGGCCCTCACTACACGTGGCACACTCAGTCATCTTCTATTCTATTAAACTCCCTTCTATCATAATTTTTTGATGCTGGCTGTGACCCACCACCCGGATTCCACAGCCACCCTGGGGTGAGACTGCTGAGGAGGACATGCATTGTCTGCACCTCCAGAACCCACTTCCCCTCCTCTACCCACTTCTGCATTTCCTCATGCAGGGGCATGCAATGGAACTGACCTACTTCTGGCTCCCGGCGGAAGCATATAACTGCAGCATGGCCCACCAGAGGGTTGCATCTGGTGGCCACCATGATTGATTCAGGGATAGCTATGGCCAATCAAAGCTAATCCCACAATTTTTGCTACAGTTATCAAAGCAAGGAAGAACCTTTTATACTACACTTGGGAGATGGCAAAAGCCCCCCGAGGAGAAGGCCTATTAAGAGGGAATCTAAAAGAGAGGAGAGCAGAGAAGACCAAGTTTTGAAAGTACCATTTGAGCCCCTGGATCAAGCCATGCCTGAAACCCCACCCCATATCTACCATTGGACTTTTAAATTATATGAGCCAATAGATTTCCCTTTTTTCCTTCAGCCCAATTGGGTTGGGTTTTCTGTAACTAAAAACCAAAAGAACCTGATTGATAAAATCCTCATGAGTGTCACTACAGGTGCTCAGTGCCTTTTTATTATCTGCTTTGGCAAAGCTCCAGGCATTTTTTCTTCCAGCAATTCCCTGTCCTTTACAATGTTCCTTCTCTCTTCTCTCCAGTTCAGATCCCTTTCTCTATGCATTCCTTTCACTGTAGCATGAATGTCTCATAAGAGTGTTATCTGGGCTACTCCCTAGAGGGATACTTGCCTTTTCAAACTCATCAGCCAAAGGAGCACCCTAAGAGTTGGAATTGCAGCAGTGTGGCAGATGGGTGGGGAGACATCTAGGAGCAAAGATTCGCCTGGGATCTGCTCTGAAAGACTGTAAGCTCCGTCCTGTACACAGGGACTGCTTTTTAAAAGTTAATTTCTAAGTCCCACTTTTGTTGTGGTGGTTGTTGCTAAGTGATGGGTTCTTTCCTGAAACTCCTAGCTTCCCTCTGGGTTAGTGACTCTCCAAGACTCTCTACCTTAATGTGAAACAAGGAGCCCAAAGAGGATCCTATGAACACTTGGAAAATATGAACACTTCAAAAATACATGCACTGCCAACATTTCAGAGCTGCAAAAGCTTGTGCCTGGAGCTGTCAAACGTCAAAAATAATTACCAGGCAGAACGTTACTCACATGTCTAGCGGGCACGATCAAAACTAATCCTTGCTGCCTTCCTCTGTCTGGACACAGCCAGCTAGGAGAGCTGCCCGGCCCAGTGCCTGGAGGCCTCATGGACTCGGAGACGGGAGCCCTCAACCTAATTCTGGAACATTCTCTTTAGCTGTCAGGGGTAATTCCTATAGCCACTGCTGAGCTGCTGTTTATATTTGTGTGTTTGTTTTTATACACATGCATATAATTTTTCATGTGTGTAGATTGATTTTATCATACCAGGATTTTTAACCTCTGCATTATAAAGTAAAGTATAAACAGACGCAGAAAACTATTTAAAACAGCTGTAAATCCAATCAACTACTGTAACCACCACCCAGGTCAAGAAATCGAACTCTGCAGCCACCCAGAAATCCCTGTCAAATGCTCCCCCGCAGCCACCACCCGTCCCCTCCAAAGAATGAGCCCTGCCGAGACTTTGTAACCATCCTTCCCTCGTGTGTCTCAGGGGCCTTGCACGCCTGTGGGGACCCCAGACACTACTGCTTGGTCTTGCCCATTGTTTAAAATTTTGAAAAGTCTTCATTTCTTCCCATCGTAGGTTCCCTCTCCGTCCTTCTCTTTTCCTTACAGATTATCTATCAGAGAACGCGGCATGCTTTGTTTAGGGGTTTTTTCATATATTTTATGCCTTTACCCCTCATGCTTTCCTCACCCCTCAGCCGTATCCCACGACCTCCTTCCCCTAATCTCCATCAAGTAACTCACACCAACAACCAACCGTGTCCCCTCCAGTATTTTCCTCTGTGCTTGTCAATCACACCCAGGTGGCTTGTTTGAGAGATGAGCCCAGGATGCAGGAGTGAGGGAGCAGAAGAGTGAAACAGGGCAGGAGGAGAGACCGTGTCCTCGAGCTGGGTACCACCGTGGGCACCAGGCTAAACCTCAGGGGAAGTGTGGAGACAACGCCTGGGAGCCGGCTCCCTGAGGGAAGGGAGGCCGGAACACTTGTCCTCGCTCTCATCCGCCTTGGCTGGGGGCTGCCCACGGGTGGGCTTTCCTACAGGCAGGCTAAGTGCTCTGCTGGGCCCTGGACGGAGCCCTGAGCAGCACAACAGAGAGACGCTGAGGCTCACAGAGGAGCGAGGTGCTGCCAGCAGGCAGGTCACCATCCACCACAGAGGCCCCGGAGATCACAGGAAGCCCACAGGGGAGTGACTCAGAGAGCGCCTGCCACTGCTCCTCCCAGCAAGCCCTAACCCCGAGGCTTCCAGCAGCGTTTTCCCCTCCTCCCAGAAAACGTCTCCGACTTTCCTGCCTTCACCACCTGGCTAATGCTTCTTTGTCCCGTGCACTGACCGCCCCACTTTAATCTGAGCCTAAAATAATCCTACTACCTTTCAAAGCCCCACTTCAAATACCCAATTTGGGAGGCAGCAGAGTGTGGGGGAGCCTGGACTTTGGGGTCCAACGTTCATGTCAAGTTCTGGCTCGGCCCTTCCTGCTCCATCAGAGCTTCTCCGGGGTGTCGGAGAGGCAGACGCCTGCCCAGAGCAGAGACACACGGGAGCCCAGCCCGAGCCTCTGCTGAAGACAGCACCACCCCCGGCACCAAAGGTCTCCATGAACCAAATGCCCAGGACCTTCCCGCCAGATGATCTCCACTTCCACAGAAACAAGAAGACACCTGCAGCGTGAAGAGCAAACCAGGCCCTGAGATCTGGGGCTCCGCACCATCCTTCGGCCGGGAGCCTGTCCCCAGAGCGCCCCCCAAGTCTTCCTCCAGCCCCTTCCCAGGCACGGCAGCCTGGGCCAGAGAGACCTAGTCAGCCAGCAGGAGCAGCCGCCCCACCTGCACAGAATGCAGGCAGCTCCCAGAATACGCTGGAGGATGAAACTTCTTCCCTCCGCAGAAAACCAAATGAGAGGGGCGAGGCAAGGGCCCCCTTCACTCAGGAGAGGGGAAGCGTCTGGAAGGGACAAGCTCGAGGCCACACTGTGCAAATGGCATTCCCCACTCGCCTCTGAGGCTAAAATACCAAAACTGACAGTATCTGCCAGCTTGAGAGTTACTCCTTGCAAATGACAACAAGTGATTTTATCATAAACAAGTTAGCACAGAAGGCCTCCCCTGCTAATTTAATTTCAGGAGAAATGGTGCTAATCCTTTAATTATGCAGCAGTTTATCTGCCAAACTGACTTTCTCCCCCGAAAGTACTTTGCTATCCCAGAGGCAGCTGATAAATATCTAAATATCTGCTCAAAGAATTCATAGTCTTACAGAGAAAGTTCCCTTCTTAAAAAAAAAAAAGCCGGCAGAGAGAGGAAAACTTAATCCTTTTAAGAAAGAAAGCTCTAGGTAGGCCTGATCACCCACGATCTCGCCCCTCAGGCCAGCTTCCTGCAGAGGAGCTGCAGACACAGGCAGGGACAGGGTCTCCATGCTGGGCAGCCCACAGGCAGCCACGAAGGGGGTGTTTCCAAAAGAGTGTCGGAGGATTTAACTGAATGGGAGCCACAAATAAAGTCTCAGATCCAGTTGAGGCATCGCCTGCTCGAAGGCCTGAAGCAGGAACGCCTCATGGTAGGCTAACGTTGAGTGGAAGATCCAGGATGCGCCCTGGAAATGGGCCGCAGTGGTTTGGGGGAAGTGCACTGTGCAGCTGGGGCAGGAGTCCTGGCTGTGCCACGTGGGAGCTATGTGACGCTGGCCACATCCCAGAACCGCGGGGGAAGCCACTTTCCAAATATAGGAAGCGCAACCTCTGCCTTACAAGCCTGTTGTTAGGATTAACGGGGTAGTGCCTATGAAAGCACTTTGCCAAGGGCGAAATACATACATGACAGTCGTGGAATATTAGCTGGCTGCTCCAATGGGTTACATTTTGAGGTACATAGAGCCCAAGTGAGCAATTTCAGCCCGTTTTTCTCAGTCCACTGCCCACTCCACCAGCCTGCCTTAAGTCCCGTGCAACTCCAAGCACAGGCAAATAACTTGACTCAAGCAACCTGCACATAGTCAAATACATTCTAAAACTAAAAGAATTCTACTTTTTTCCTACTAGAGCCAAGAATACAGGAACAGGTTAATGGAAGAGACTAGAGTGGCCAGAAAAAAAGATGAAGGCAGCGTTTCAGATCAGTGGGTAAAGGATGGTATTGGGGAAACTGACTAGGCAGAAAAAACAAAAAATGCTCAATTCATACATCACTTCTTCAATCAAATTAATTTTAAAAGACCTAAGACCTAAGCTTAAAAAAAACTAAACCATAAAACATTCAGAAAAGCATAACTAAATACTGTATGTTTACAATTGTGTTGAGGATACCAAAGTTTGATAAAAAAGACTCCATCAAAGAAATATTGATATATTCAACTATATAAAAGAAATTCAGTGTGGGAGACTAGATAGATAGATGCATATCAACAACGGTAGAAATCAACCAAACGATCGAGCAAGATTTTTAAAAAATTGCAACATCCCACAACAAACAGAAAATTAACGTAAAGAACGCTCTTTACAATAAGAAAAGGCTGGACAATCCAATAGGGAAAAAAATGTACAAGGAGCCTAAAGATAGCGTCCAGAGAAAAAGAAACCCAAACAGGGAGTTAGTAAATGAAGGGGCTCAAACTCATTCATAATAATTCAATTCGTATTAAAACAGACATGAAATGCCATTTTTTACATATAATAAAAAAGTTTGCTCATATCCAGCCTTTGTGGGGAATGAGGGAATAGGAATAACCTTTTTTGGAGAACAGCATTTTGGAGGGCCATTCGGCAATATCTCTTAAAAATTTTAGAGGCCGGCCCAGTGGCATAGTGGGGAAGTTCAGCGTGCTCCGCTTTGGCAGCCCAGGTGCGCAGGTTCAGATCCTGGGCATCGGATCCGAACTCCACTCACCAGCCATGCTATGGCAGCATCCCACACACAAAACAGACGGAGATTGGCACAGATGTCAGCTCAGGGCGAATCTTCCTCAAAAAAAAAAAGAAAAATTTAATGCAAGCATCCAGCAATCATACTTCCAGAAATGTGTCTTTCTCTCAGGTATGTAAAAATTATATGAACAAGGATATTTGTTGCAGCAATGGTGGCTTGCAAAAAAGGGGGGGGAGCCCTAAGTGCCCATTATCAGGAAACTAGTCAAATTAAGGTATGAAGCATTCATACAAAGGAATAATAAAGTGCTATAAAAAGAATAAAAGAGAACTATTTAGACTGTCCTGAGAAAAATGTCCATGTTTTGTCAACTGACAAAAGCCTACTTCACAGAAGAGTATGATTCATTTAGGTTCCATCAAAGTATATACAGATACAGACATGTTCTTAGACGTCCGCAGAAAAGTCTATGTTACACGAAGGGCAGTGACATTTAGAGGACTAGGGAGGGAAAAAGACCTTTAATTTAGTTCTTAATTTTAATTTGTATGAGGTGTGAAATTTTTAACGTGAACTTGTATTATTTTTATGCTATAAAATGGGAAGAAATTACTATTTTATTCTATATACACAAACCCCAACAAGGGTGCACGAAAAACATTCTCAGAAATAAACTTAATATCTCTATGATCCATTTTGTCTATAAAACTCTCTGGAAGTATATAAATTCTTTGCTTGGGGACTGCAGAACACTAAAACCGTCTAGATAAATTCTTAAAATCTCCAGAAAATATCAAGCATAAGCATTTCTGGCCTGCAATTTTTCTTAAGTATAATTGTTTCCTATTTTATTATCATATTTATGAATGCTCCACCTCATTCCAAAAAGAATTTGAGATTTATTAAAATGTATGTAAATAGTTCTATAAGATTAAAATAAGTGTGAAAATCAAACAGAAGGCAAATAAGAGGAGGAAAATAAATGAGGTTAGAAACAGGATTAGTAGGGAAAAAAACGTATGCCACAGCAGCCTGGTGTCTTACTACCTTGAGTGTCCTAATGTCTCCGACTAGTTACCCCGAAGAGCTCAAGGGTGGGTTTGGATATTTTAACTGTTGTCGCAAACTGTTTTTTCCTTTTGCTATGTTAAGGAGATGCAATCACCAACCTCCCTGAACCAGACCAGGCCTCAACACGAGAGCTACGCCTGTGACCTTTGCCCTGTTTTAATGCTAAGATCTCTCCAGGAGGAGCTCAGGCTGTCTCACCATCACCTGCAGTGTGTGTGGAAGCATGTTTCCCACTGAGCCTGCGCAAGCGAATACCCACCTCTCCTTTTGAATGTTCATCCCCCATCCCAAATAAATGTCCCTGCTTCCCTTGGTTCGGGGAGCCATGACTCTGGAAATGATTCCACGTGGTCTCCTATTTGCCACAAATATGCCTCACTTTGTGAGACAACTACTTCTGGTGGAGTCTGATTTAACCCACCAGGAGGGAACCCACCTGGGTCTCGGTAACACTAAATCCCCGCAAAGAGAGAAATACAACGGCTTCAGTCTTCGCGGTGCCCACAAGATGAGAGCAAACCAGTGCCTCGCGAGGAGGGCAGTCATTCAGGGTGGGGAGGCCTAGCGAAGTCTCCTTCATGGGTCCTCATAAGAAAACATGCTGCTACACTAATAGGGTTCTCTAGAAGCAACTACAGAAATGAGTTTTCATGGAGCAGCATCTCTTTGGGTTATGGAAAATTGAGGGAAAAAAACAAGATAGTGTTCTTTACTTTCTAGTGTGGGATCTTCTTCAAAACAAACAGATGAAAAAAAACACATTAACTCCCCTACTGCCTTGTCACGCTATGCAATTTAGAGTACTCAAGTCACAAAACACACTCACGACAAGCGGATGTTTCCCCTCTCCGGTCCCCAGCAGCCAGCAGCATTTCTGGTGTGCGGTAGGCATTCCACAGAAGCGCGAAGACACGACATGGTGGGACTTCGGGAAGACTTCCGACAACAATCTGCTTGTCCGCTGCTTCCCATGATGCTTTTCATCAACGACAAAGTGGACTGCAAAGTGGGAAAACACACAACGGAAGCTTGGAATTTCTTTCAAAACATATTCCTTCCTTTCTCTATTTACCCTAGGAGTTGGGAAGTGGATGCATAACCGTTAAAAGATAAGTTTTCTGGCGTGAGACCAGGAACAGGCTAAAGGTGCTATTGTACCGCTGTCAGCTCCAGGAAGCGTGCTGCAGCCCTCCTAAGAATGACATGGGAGACCTGTGACACAGTCAGCTGCAGGCTCCTTACCCACAGGACCTGCACAGAGAAGCAGCCGTCCATCAGGGTGTCAGGCACATATTTCATAACCGGGCGGGGGTTTTAGGAGTTAGGGCAAAGCTGAAGGCGGGAGCTGGGGTGGACCCAAGCACTTCTGGCTGGCAGGGAACTTGATGTTGGTGGCAGCCCCTCGGCCCCTCACCTTTAAAAATAAAGAGGAAATCCACCACCCCCTTTGGTGAAACCCCCCCAAAGAACTGACGTCAAGTGACTGGCTATTTCCTTTTCACTTTCTGGCCACAAAACTCATTGCATGACAGTCAGATTTTGCACCCTCTAAAGAACTAGTTTTCCATCCATGTATTAATGCGGCAGCCCTTCTAAATGGAAGGCAGGGGACAGGAGCCTGTTCTTGGACACGCCCCAAGAGAGGCCTGTGGAGGAAGGCAGCTGCAGCAGACTGAGAGGTTTGCTAAGGGAGAGAGGGTCTGAGCAGCACCTCAGACCAGCAAACAGCTACCACCGACCACACCCTCCCACCGCCCCACACCTCAGACCAGCAAACAGCTACCACCGACCACACCCTCCCACAGCCTCAGGTTGTGGTGAAAGCACTAAACCGTCTTGTTAGGATGGTCTTATCCTTGTAAAACAGTCAACCCGAGTAGCACAGAAATCGAACCCTTGGCAGCTGGTTGGTGAAGGCAGGCCATGTGCCCTCACATCCCTCAGTCTGGAAGAAACACAGCCACTCTGACAGCCACCAGCCCCTCGAGGCTGCCTGAGGACAGAGGGTGGACCGCACCCCAGTCCACCACAGGCTCACTTCTGCCTCTTTCCTTCTCCTTCCTTCCTTCCCAGAGAGACCGCGAGTCCACGCCCTCTTTTGCTCTTGTATCTCCCTCAGCACTGAAGGGTCCTAAATGAGCTATAGATCCTGCATTAATGCCTATTGATCAATGCAATCCTGTGTGAGCAGCCGGCTGAACACATCAGGCCACACCAGACAGACTGAGCAAAATAGGAGAGACATGCAAAGAACAAAAAGTCCACATACTTTATTCTGTAATCCAACCCAAAACCTTGGACTGAAAGCTCAAAGTTCCACAATCCTATCATGGAAGGAGGAGCGCACGCCAGTGGGCACACTTAGCGGGCTGCGGAACGTAATAAAAGTTCCTGCCCCTTTCCCCCAAGACTAAAGCTCGCGTGGCTATTCCTTTACAGATGGACAGTCAGCTACGAGAGATGATCGTGAAAGTAATTGCACAAGGAACGAGGTGTCGGGGAGGGGCTGAGACCAGGATGGGAGGGTCACCGGGGCAGTCCCAGGGCTCTTGCTACCACGTGGCACCCTCCTCCCTCGACCTGAGACCTGAGAGAAACTCTCGTGCCAGGCCATGGAGGTGTCACTGCCACCAAACAAACTACAGGCTTCCCAAGAAAGTTCCTCTGCAAGCAGTGTCTCTTGCTAGACATAAACACCTCCTTCAAAGCTTGAAATTTATTAGCACCCAAATGATGTTTATGACCCTGCGGCTTGTGATCCTGTCATGGATTCCATCAACCAAGGAGACTGGATTAGCTCACGGACCCAGGCATTTATGGCTCTGAAGTGAGCCACTGTTCAAAGAGTCCCGATGACAGATGGAACTGATCTGCCCACAGGTGGATGGGCGCCCCCGGAGCAGGCGGGACGCCCGCACTGGCAGAAAGGACATCCAGGACCAAGGAGAGAAGGCAACAGAATCAAGCAGGCATCAGGGCCACAGTCAGCAAGCAATCAGGGGCCATCACTCAGAGAAGTGAGCCAGCAAGAGAGAAAGGCAACCAAATGCTGAGGTCACGTCACAATCAGCAAGAAAAAACAGCCAGATTTGTCACTGAAATAGAAATTCAAAAGATGAATAAATGTCAGTGGAATTTTTTCCTAAAGGAACTTTCTGAGTTATCTATATACAAATGCAAGAGGAACGAATTTTTTACATTGTGGTTTGGTTTGGTTTTGATTTTTTAATTTTTAAAAAGCTAGAGATGTGTGCATTTTTGAAATGCAGTTTCAACATCTGTGGACTTGACCAGCACACTTCAAAAGAAAATGAAAATTATGGATAAACACTGAGGATTACTCACTGGGTTAGGAGTTCAGAGAAAGAGAAAAAAAGGAGACAGCCTTTTGAAATTGATATTCTAAATCTACCAAAATATAGGTGGGATAAAGAAATATTAATAACTCGAGTATTTTATCATCTTCTGCAGTAGTTGCTGATTTTGTTAACTATTGTTCGTTGTTATAAGGAACACGCAATGTGACAGTGGTGAAGATGACACTTAGATTATAAACTTCGGCCATTATCTTTGGGCCCTGTCTCTAGACCAGGATAATTGTATTGGGGTCTTTGAGAAAGCCCCCTCCGAGAGAGACTTCTAGATTTATTTCCAGGTAGCAGGCTCTGACAGATCGTGCTAATCCTGGATGCTGTTGCAGAGCTCTAAGTCTCTTGAGAATTGAGACTGCACGTTTACTCACACATATTTGCATGTTATTCACCAAATGATAAGCAAAAAACCACGCTAGGCTTGGGCAGGGTGCGGAAGATGGAAAGAGCACAGTCCCTCCAATTTCAGGGAGCTCACCCTCTGATAGGAGGTAAGACATTCACACAAGTAACTAAACGACACACACACATAGATAGAAGGTATAATGGAGTAAATATTCTCACTATGCATCTGTTTCCTTACACTACACACTAACAGATGAGAAATTTATACCTCCTTATGTATGCGTGTGTGTCTGTGTTTATATGTATATGTGAATGTACATGTATGTGTGTATGCACATGTATATGTGTATGCATGTTGTCCAAGGTACATATAGGCGTGTGTTGTCTGAGCTTCTGTGGAGACCTCCAGAAGCGGTCTGTGCCTCCACGGTCCATCTTCAGAGTCCTTCGGTTGGCCGGCCCACTTGCATCTCCACTGTTGTAAGTTATAGGAAGCTGGTTTGATGCTATTCATCAAGTCTCGAGATATAATAAAGCACTGTTTCTAAAACATTTACTCCCTGTTTTCCTTTCTAAAACTAACCTATGCCCAACACATAGCAAATGAATGAATGATATTTACTAAAAGTTTCTCTTCATAATTTCCCTTACACATATATTTTCACCTTCAGAATTCCAGCAATGTTAACAACTACGACTTTTGAATGTTCTGGGATTAGGACGAGTATCAAAATAGGCCCGACTACTCGTTTCCAGGTTGCCAGGCTCTATGTCATTTTATGTTAGTCACTCGATTTTCTCAACTCTCTGCTTTACGCCTCCAAGCAGCATTCTGGGAAGGAGTGAACCACCAGTATCATGAGAAATAACCTTTGTCGTAGTTTGAAATCTGGATTCTGCCAAGTCTTTGGAAAACTCAAACTGGACGATTATCTAGAAAGTTCAGGGGAAAGAACCCGGCATTTACGATCTGGGTGATGTGTCGTGATGACCAGCAGCGGTTTATTGAATGCCTATGGGTTGCATATCCATTTGGAAAGAGATTCTCAGTCTTTGCCCTTAAATAACTGATGAGAACACCCACACAGAGCCATTGAATTACCTTGCCGTGGCCCTAATTCTCACCTCTGTGTCCTAGCGGAGACCTGGCCCGGAGACCTCCCTGGTTTTCTCAGGACGGTGCTGGTCTCTGAGGGGCAGGGGTCTTCCCCTGGAAGGAAAGGAAGGCTCCCACGGCCGGGGTGTGAGCTGAGCCGGTGGAGGTGTGAGCTGAGCCGGTGGAGCCCGCTGTGCTGTCTGCCTCGCGGAGGAATCGCAGTGTGCCTGCGGCAAAGCGCTTACACCTATCTGTGTCTCCATCTCCCATTTATAAAACAGGCTAATTACGACCTTGCTCCCTTACAGGGCAGTTGGGAAGCTACCTTCACGTTTGTAAATCACCTCAAAGATGGGAGTGACCGCTGAGTTGCCGGCGGCAGGTGGGAGATCTCTGGCCCGAGCTCTGCCTCCTCGCCTCCTGGCAGCTCGCCTCATCTTAGATGAGGGGGAAGAAGTCATGAACAGCTCTTCCCCCCCCCCCCCACCCTTTCCTATTTATACTGAATATCCAAAGGGAAGCATAGTCCTTTTTACCTAAATTTCTGTGTTCTCAGCTCCATATGTTTTCATCACAACTCAGAAAGTATTAATATTTTTAGATGCAATAATTTAAAATCAGCATCTTTGTAAAATTCCACAAAGCCTATGGAATTATCATCAATAATTATTTCTATGCATCAATTTATGCCCGTGTTATGTCCAAGGGTATATTTCTATGAATTCAAAGACAGAGGGATCATGAATGCTGTCTCCTAATGAGTCTGACACCTCAATTGGTTAACCTCTCTTAGAAAAGAAAGAAAACACATTTTTAAGTTGCACGTAAAACACACATACACGTGTGTAATGAACTCAGATATATTCTTTTATGTTAAGAAATGCAAAACAGTGCACCTTTTCAAAAAAAAACCACTTGAGTATTAAAATGTCTCACAAGTACCACATTTTAAGGATGTATTAATTTACTGTTGATTGCCTCTTTAAAAATTCAAAAGCATGAAATTTTTTTTAAATAAACTTTAAAAACCATTTTGACCTAAATGATCATCAATAGGGTACTAGCTACATAAATTATGGTACATCCAAACAGTGTGTGTGTGTGTGTGTGTATGTGTGTGTGTGTGTATAATAGTATATACCCAGCCTAAACTCTAGAGGAATACAGAGAAAAAATGGTAAAAGTAGTTACTTCTGGAAAAAGAGATTAGAAGACTTAGACTGAAGGCCGTAGGCAAGTGTTAACATTAATGTATACTCTTGTTTAAGATTTTTACCATAAGAATGCACCATTTTTTACCTAAACATTTGAGTCACTTTAGTATCTTCTGTTACTAATTTGGCATCCTATGATATTTTATCTTGAAAACATAATTGTTTTTATAGCGTATACTATCAAGGAAAATGGTCAACCACACAGAAAGTAAACTGGTGTCTTTAGATTTCAAAATTGCCCGCCTTAGGTGTATACGGGAAATCTCCATACCTTCCGCTCAATTTTACTGTGAACCTAAAACTGCTCTGAAAAATAAAGTGTTAACAAAAATTGTCTGCCAGCTATTGGATGAATACGCTACCAAATAGCACCCCAACTCTGCTCAGGGGAATCACAAGACTGTTTTCACCCACTGATGAATGGGTAAGAGATTTATCCCTACTGTAATGTGAACACGCATGCGGAACTCCTCCCCCGGAATGCACCTCCTTGTGGACAAAGGAAATGCCTTATTCATATAATTTCCTCCAAAAGTCTAGTTCAACATAGTAAGCTAGTAGGTAAATAATAGTAGGTATTCAAAAAATAGTTCTGAAGTAAATAAATAAATAAATTGGCTTCACAGTATGATATCTTGCCCCTTCTAATTAAATTGGTTTCTTTACTGTGGCACTTTTCAAAACCTTTAATGAATAATTGCACATTGTAAGTTCAATGAGTTAAATATAGTACATAGCATTTCCCAAACTTGTTTTACCATGAAAAAAACATTTTTCTCACAAAGTCTTTTGTAGTACTAGGGTAATGAAGTCTGGACAACTAAAACTGGAAATGCTGCCTTGGCTTTTAATTGACACCTCATAGTTTCGTAAAACTCAAGGTCAGCAAAGGCCATTATCTCCAGCTGAATATCCGTGAGCTCCCTGCAACGCCCATCCTCCCCTGCTGGTGGGTCAGGGGCACACAGGGATGCGAGAGGAAGTGGTCTGCTGTTGCCATTCCAGAATGGAAGGTCTCTTCATCTTTCCCTTCCTTTGCTGGGACAGCTCTGGAAGTCAAGTGTTGAGATGACAACCTCACAAGTTGAACTGAAACGTCAGTTCACCAGATGTAAAAGAACCCCTGTCAATTCACATCAGAATTTGTGGTGAGCAAGAAATATACTTTTGTTGTGCTAAGCCACAAATTTTGAGTTATTTGTTACAACAGCATAACCTAGCCTATCCTGACCAAATGTTTGAATCGTCATGGCGTTCCTTCATATAAAAAATGTACAGTGAATGCCTACTATGTGCTGGGCTTGATATTTGAGGCATCTTATAATAAATGTACTACAAAACTGCCAAAAGAGAAATTAAAGCAACAAAACACATAGAGTGAGGGATGGACAGCCTCAGTCATTTGAAGGAAAGTGTGGAAGCTGGTGTTTCCATTTTTGCAAGCCTAGTAGTTACTTCGGAAGCAGTTGTCAGAAAGTAAGCTTAAATGCAAAGACAGCAAATTTGCCCAAATTAACTAGTATTTTACTATGTCTGAATTACTGCATACTTTCCTAACGACCAGGTGTTCTCTAAGATTGGAAAGCAGTATGTCCAGGAATATTTCAGCCCTCCTGTTATATCTATGCAGAATTCTTGGCTTAAAAAAAAAAACTACAAATCTAAAGAGAACATTGCAAGTGGCCTAATATATCAGAAACTGTCACCAGTCCTCACCAGTCAATGCTCTCGTGCATTTGTCATAATTAGGCAGTGTCTATGACTTTTCTGAATCAGGGCTACTTAATCGATCAGGGCTCTCAAGAGATTCCTAATCTCCAATGAAGGAAACTTTCACGTGAGATGAAATTCCATCGCAGCTGTGGACTTTGATTCAACACTTACAACCGCCCTGTGAGACGATGGTGACTTGGGAAGGAAGGAAGATGTTGGGGGACGTTGAGGCAGAATGTAGAGGAGGCCTGTTGTTCACTTGTCATTATCTTGAGTGGAGAAAAGTCAGGACACCGGGAGCTACTCAGTGTCCACCTCTCTGAATCCCAAGGATCTCCTTTTAAAGATCGACAGGAGTTCGACAACCACAGTGATCCAGAAGAGTCTGGAATTACAACACAGGCTGTCAGACGAAGCCCACATCGTGGGAAAACAAGATCTTTCGCTGGTTCTCCGTCCAGTGCTCTGTCAGCTCCACGACTTGGTGGCATATCCACTGCCACATACTGCTCCATGTCCCTCCCTTCCTCTTGCTGCTCCTCCTCCCACTGAAGCGAATAGTGTTTTAAAAGGACTGCTTTGGAAAGGCTGTTCCCAGGTCTCTGTGTACTGGCCGGGGTTTAAGCTCGAGTTTCTAGAGCTCCTGGGACTCTTCAAGGAAGATACAATGACGGTGCAATTTGAAATCTGTTGTCCTGGCCAAGAAAACCACACACCCTGTGAGGCGCTTCATCAGCCAGGGCCAGCCTGTAAGAGACAAGTCCCTCCAGACGAGGTCAGGATGAGGAGGACCTGGCATGGCCTAGCTCCGGCTGAAACGCTCGAGAACTCACCCGGGTCTGGCCCGAAGCGAGCTCTGAGACATGCCCTCCCTCTGACCGTTTTCACATCAGCTCGCCAACAATGTATTCAATACCCAGTCATGCCGACTGAGGGAGCGAAGCAGGTTCTCTTCAAATGGAGTTATAAACTGCCTCTCAGCCCTCAAAAACCATTAACTTGCCTTTGGTTTTTTCCAAATAAAAATAATAAAATTTTTAAAAGCAAACATTTTTTCAAATTTCCACAAAATGTATGAAGGAAAGCTATCCCACATATGCAGGTGCGTCTTCCTTAACACTCTCCAGGCACGTGAACACACGTGCAAGCACGTGCAGACGCAGGCGCTCACGCACACCTGTGTATAGCTGGGGAGAGACATGGGCTTATCAGCAACTGACTGGATGGCTTTTGCTTTACAAAGTAAAATAATACTGTTCCTATTTCTTTGGTATTTTCTTTTTTTCACTATGTAACAATCGTCTCTACAAGTCATTAGATCAAGTTCTAACTCCTTATTCCTATTTCTTTATACACATAAAATACACATAAATTTTACATAAACAGAATCCTCTCACTTTGACGGAGATCTGTTTAGTGTGGTCTTTTTTATCTTTTTCACTTGCCCTCATTTTCCCTATCCCAACAATTCCTAATGATCCCACGATACCGCCTAAAACTATTGCCCTTATTTTTCCTCTATGCTCACATCATCATAAACACACACACACTGGAATTTTGTTGGTCCATGTTTATTTTACAGACTGGATCATTTTGTACAGATTTCTCTGCATCCTTTATTTTCTTATCCTATAATACTTGGTCCACCGTGAGAGCTCTAATTCATTATTTTTAGTAGATAAAGATACAGCTCCATGTGGTGATGCTCGTTCTTCCATCTCACTTCCCCTACAGCTCTGTGTTTCAGGCTTGTATTTGTTTGTTTGTGTTTTTGCTTTTTCCTTTACCAACAATACCGCAATAAATGTCCTTGTAAATATAACTTTCCATATTGATGCTTTAATTTCTAAGGAACACAGTCACAAGAGTGGACTGCTAGGTTGGAAACCATGTGTATTTTTCAATTTTAATATATCGTTTTAACCGCTAAACTCACCAGAGGTTGCCTGGCTATTCCCATAAACACGGTGCTAATTCACCTTGCTGCTAGCCATGCGTGGGAATTCTCTTTACTCAGCATCCCCACCAGCAATAGGTATTACAGTCTTTTCAGATTTTGCCAATTGTATTTCATTGCTACTTTAATCTGAATTTTCCTAATTACCAGTGGGTTTGAGCACCTTTTCGTAACTCTTTTAATCATGTTGATTCACTCATCTATAAATTTCCAATATTTTTACTGGGTTGGTTTTCTTTTTCTACTTTTTCTCTTAAGTGACACACCTACAAGGTGAGCAGAAGACCGGTGGCCGCACAGAAGAATCAGGTATGTGCAAGTTTCCGTCACTGCCATCCTGGGCAGCCTTGCTGTAGCTTTGAGTTCTGCATCCCTGACCCCTCCATTCTCATAGTCGGCATCACCCTCACATGGCCAGCCAACTCTAATTTGGCAATTCAGTTTACCTAGTGTTTCTGATCTTCAGTAATTATCAAGACTCTCTTGTGGACATTATCCAAAGTGAAGTAAGTCAGACACAGAAAGGCAAATACTGTATGAAATCACTTATATGTGGAATTTAAAAAGCCAAACTTGTAAAAACAGAGAATAGGGGTTCCCCAGGGTGGGGAGGGCAGTGTGGGAACTGGGGAGATGTTTAAGGGTACAAACTTGCAACTGGTAGATAAAGAAGTTCTGGAGATCTAATGCACAGCAGAGTGATTATAGACAGCAATTCCATACTATAAACATCGAAGTTGCTAAGACACTACATCTTAACTCTTGTCACCACACACACACACAAAATGATAATTATGTGACGTGAGAGAGGTTTTAGCTAACACAACAGTCGTAATCATATTGTAATATATAAATGTATCAAATCAACACGTTGTGCACCTTAAATTTATACACTGCTGTATGTCAATTATACCTTGATTTTTAAAAAAAGACTCTCTTGTGAATCAATCTTCTTTAGGGTGGGTGGTTTTAAAAACACCAAGATCAACAAATTAAAAACAAATATTCGTATTGCCACAGACTGAATATCTTAGTTTCTGAACAGCTCATGATTATAACCAAATTTATGACTTACCAATTACCATTACACAACATGTCCTTGTAATAAATGATAGCTACGTAAAAGGACGAATGTCAGGCATCTATCCCAAGGAATGTCCTTGGAGTAACAGCTTCAGATACCAATTTAGATAAAACACATCTACTAAGAGGATTTCAAGGGAATACTAGGAGGGGTTTTTGAGTAGTGATTATTATTTTCTCCAGCTACAACTTAACAATTGCCCCACTAGTCAGTCCCATTGGTCTTGTCTCCTTGCTAACTAATTCAGACTTTGCTCTTCACAGAATTCCACAAAAATCTCATTCTGGAATGAAATCCAATTGTTCAAGATTAATTCTCCATTTAGAGTTCCAGAAAATAACCTTAATATACAAAGCATCCTTGGATTTTTCCGCGAAGTAATTAATTGTGCAAAATAGAAAGTATCACTCATAACACGGAAGTTCTCAGCACTGTGCTAGGGAAGGCACAAAAGAGCCTGCCCAGCTGTCTCAAAGGTTCTAAGGGGCAGACTCCCAGTTGAAAAATTCGCTCTGACTTCTCATTTTATTGTCAAGCCTTATTACATAAGGGTGATTTGTGCTCCACACTAATTAGCTAAGAGGTTTGGACATTAATCCACTACCCAATAAGCAGCCCTGTGCAATGAGGTGGTTTTTGAGAAAGACCAGTTCTGGCTTTATGCTATGGGGTCTATCAGGTTTAAGAAGATGTGTACAACATGCTCTTGCTGCCGGCTGAAGACGTTCACACTTTGCACTTGTACACAGGGGCTCTTTCCTCCTGGTTCTCTGTGTGCCTTGTGGGCACATCACTCCAGAGCAAGCAGTGTCAGTTGAAGAAATTGGGGGATACCACTGGAGAACTTCTATAAAAAGGAAGCTGTTGGGGCCAGCCCTGTGGCCAAATGGTTAAGTTCACACATTCTGCTTTGGTGGCCCAGGGTTTCACCAGTTCAGATCCTGGGTGTGGACATGGCACTGCTCATCAGGCCATGCTGAGGCGGCGTCCCACATAGCACAACCAGAGGCACTCACGACGAGAATATACAACTATGTACTGGGGGGCTTTGGGGAGAAGAAGAAGGAAAAGAAAAAAGACTGGCAACAGATGTTAGCTCAGGTGCCAATCTTAAAAAAAAAATTAAGCTGTATGTATCTGATAAGGGAGTGATATCTAGAACATATAAAGAACCGTTACAATTCAATAATAAAAAGACAAGTACTAATCCGATTAAAACAGGAGCAATTCACATTTTTCCAAGGATGATATACAAATGACCAACAAGCACACGAAAAGATGCTCAACATCATTAGTCATTAAGGAAATGCAAACCAAAACCATAATTAAATATTGTTTCACACCTTCAGCATAGGTAGAATCAAAAAGTGAAATAAAAACAAATGTTGGCAAAGATGTGGAGAAATTGGAGCCCTTGTACACTGGTGGTGAGAAGGTAAAATGGCGTTCTGGAAAACAGTCTGGCAGTTATTCTAAAACTTAAACATAGCGTTAGCAGTGACCCCACAATTTCACTCCCAGGTATATACCTAAGAGAAAAAACATAATCCACACAAAATGTGTACACGAGTGCTTATAGCAACATAATTCATAATAGCCCAAAGTGGAAACAACTCTAACGTCCACCAACTGCTGAAAGAATAAACAAAAGAAGGTCTATCCACACGACGGAATGTTATCCTGCCAGAGAAAGACATGAAGTACTGACTCACACTGCCACACGCACAAGCCTCTCACTCAGCACTTCCACTTTCTAAGTGAAAGAAATCAGTCACAGAAGACCACGTATTATATGATTCCGTTCATCTAAACAGTACAGAATGGGGAAATCTATAGAGACAGGAAGTAGATCTGCAGTTTCTGAGAGCTGGATAGCGGAGGATCCAGGGAGGGCTGGAATGGGGCATAGCTAAGGGCTGCGAGGTTTCTTTTTGAGGTGGTGAAAATGTTCTGAAATTGACTGTGGTGATGGTTGCGCATATCCGTGAGTATGCTAAAAACCATTTGAATTATTCACTTTAAATGGATGAGTTGTATGGTACGTGAATTATGTCTCAACTAAGATATTTTTTAAAAAAGGAAACAAAAAGGAAGCTGTGAGTGTGAGAAGAAGCACTCCCTGGCTGCCACAGGTAGAAGTGAATGGCTGGGAGGTGTCGGAAGAATGAGCCCAGACGTGGAGAAGCCATGGTCCCTTCCGATGGGAGTAGGGAGGTCAGGGAGCGAGCGGCCTAGACTCACTCTGCGGGTGTGACAGCATCAGAGCCCGTTCACTCAGTTATTCAACAAATGTTTATTGAGAACCTTCTACGTGCCAAATAATGGTCTAAGAAATTGGGACATAGCCGTGAACGGTTGTTTTGTTAAAAGAAAAAGAGAGCTAGTTAAGGATGCACTCTGCAGCATTGTTGTGCTCCCTGAAACTGGGAACAATCTGACCGTCCGTAGGGAAATGGTTAAATAACCAAGGTAGAATTGTGTGCATCTATGCATTTTTTAAAAATTTTTATTAAAATCTATATCAATGGATCTACTATTTTGTTGAACCATATGAAATTGCCAATTTTGTAAGTCAAAATGGTTAAATATTGGCAATTTCTTATATCGTTATACTAAAAAATACATTGCATGCAGGTTCGTCAGTTATGACAAATGTACCATTCTGGTGGGGATGTTGATAAGGGGGAGTCTGTGCGTGTGTCAGGGCAGGAGTACATGGGGGATCTCTGTACCTGCCACTCAATTTTGTTATGAACCTAAAACTTCTCTAAAAAATAAAGTCTATTAAATTGTAAAAAGACAAATTGCACACTAATGTGTATAATAATATATACATCTATATTTTTACCTGTTCTCCCTAGGATAGGGGAAAAGCACAGAAGGATAAATACCTGGCCGTTAACTATTGCTTACTCTAGGAGGGAGAGGAGCATCCACATGTGTGTGTATGTGTGATGGGGAAAGGATTATTAAATTTTTCTTTATACATCTTTACATTGTTTCATTTGTGACAATAATTATTACTTTCATAATAAATAAGCATCATTGAAAATTATAAATAAGAAAGAATGCCAGGGAGGTGCCTATGGAACTGAGTCCACAACTCAGATTCCTGATCCTTTATCTTCAAGTTTAGTTTCACACATGACACGACGGGCAGACTGCCCAGGCACGAACGCCCACCACGTGCTGAGGAAGTTTCAGAGAAATGGGAGCTAGCTGTGGATCTGGAACTGTCTCCATAGCTGCTCCAAAGGAAACACAATCAAAATAGTTTTTAACACTTACGATAAGACTACTGGACAAAGACTGATCACTCGACGTCGTTAAACCAAGTGCCCTTTGTGTGAGTTTCCAAGACAAAGAAGTCCGGAGGTATTTTATGCACAACATGAAATATGAGATGGGAAATCAGCAAAGATAAGATTTCCATACAATGGTGTGTTAGATGGGTCCCACTTACCTTCTCTAACTCCTAAACCAAATCCCAAACATTTGCTTCAATTTTTTTTTTTTAATGAATCGCTCTTTATGTACACTCCTCCTGGATGCCCAAGAACGTCGGCAGAATCATCACCTGAGAGGCAGCACAGGTCATGGTTAAGACACAGTCTCTGGGCACAGGATGACTGGTGCAAACCTCAGCTCTGGCCCTCGCTGACGTGGACACTCACTGAACCTGCACGTGTGTCCCGTTTCTCATCTATAAGGTGGGGACCACGATGAAAAGCACCTCTAGGGACTGTTACGGGGATAAAATGTGCTAATTTAGGTAAAGCATTTAAAATCGTGCCTGGCATTAAACCATATCCGTTTTTATGCACTGAAAACTTCTCACAGCTTTGGTACATTTTTCAAAAACTGGATATAATGCGCTACTCTCTCTCATTCATTCACACACTTGTACTGATTGCCTCCTGCCCGCCAGGCGTTGGGCGAGGCGTGGAGAATAACAAATGAATGAATAAATCTCACAATCTCTCTGTTGAATGGCCCATTGCACATTTCAAAATGTGAGTATAATAATCTTTTTAATCACTATATTTTTTTCAAAGCCAAAGACAAGCAAAAGTTGTTTTTATTATATAACCAGTGAAAGAATACATACGTCAGGAACAGGACAGCACAAACTGGATCCTAAGGGGAAATGTCACTAATGTGAGTGTGGCCACAGGGCTTGACACCCCCACTCAGCGTTTGTGGTGTGATTATAAATTATTGAGGCTAGATCCACAATCCGGAACAGGAATTCGATCCTGTTACCTTATGAGTTTGGCGAGTTGCATCAAGGTTTGCTCAAGTTTAGAGCACTGTGTCCACGGGTAACTGTGCAAATACACACTGGCTCACATGCACAGGCCTGAGAAAAAGCGGAGCCGATCTAGCAAGAACCAGAAAAGAGGTCTAACAAAAAACTGCTGAGCAATGTGCCCCTCTTTCTACATCTTCTCCCGCTGGGCTTCATGAGACAGAGGAGAACACTTCAGTGCATATGGTTTGTGATTTCTAAGGCTTTGGAAAGGTAAACAAAGCAAGAGATGACCGTGGAAATGCCCACTGACCACTGGAAACATGTCATCAGTAGCATTTTTGTGGCTCGATGATTTCTCCAAACCAGTGAGGGCAAACATGTTAGCTTTTGAAGCGTCTCTGGTTTCGGTGACACTTGGCAGCACTGCAGCAGGCCCCAGGCAGTCAAACGCGCCGTGTAGCCTGAGGGCACTGGCCGTCAGCCCATCCATCCATCAGTTCATTCTGCAGTTAGATCCCGGGCTGTGCGCCTGACGGTATGCAAAAAACTGGGATTACAGAGATTTAAGAAAAAATTCAGCACAAAAAAACAGGTACAAACCTCCAAAGCTTATAAAGTTTCAGTCAGAAAAGAATCAACGTTTCTAGCAAAACAAATATACAATTTGGTGTTGCTTTTATGTGGGCAACCAGCAGCCTAATATGTCATTATGTCAATTGCCCACGGTGCAAGTGCTAGTTTCTCGGGAGCTGGTGCACAGCGGAAGGCTCGGGAAGCTAGTAGGGAAGAAAGCCATCTTTCCCAGCATTGCTCCTGAAGGAAGACTAGTCCGCATTAGGCTTAGAAACCTCATTCTGATTCAGGAGAGAGACAATACCTACCCGGAAACACTGCCGTAACAATATGCAACTTTCTATTTTCCACAACGCAAAGCTCAGATTTCAGTAACACAGTCCCAGCAGACCCCGCTCTCGGCTGTTCTTTATCTGCTCTCTGGGGATTGCCCCCATGAATAAACCTCTTCCTCTGAAGACATTCTTGCATCCTAGGCTTCCCTTGGGGCCTCAGCATCATATTGTCACAGGACAACTATAAAATCTTTATAGCGGCAGGAATCGACTGACCAGTGGGTAAACCACACATGCAGTAAAAATTCCGCGTGTCAGAATTCAGAAGCCAGGGCAGCGGGGTCACGCTCGCTGCTTGGCTGCTGGTGTCGAGTTTCTTAAGTCAGAGAATCCTTTCATTAGTGCATTCCCACCTGTTCACTCACCTCCCTCAAAAAAAGACTAATACATAAACAACCAAGAAATTAAATAGAGGCAGCCAATTTAAAAAACATTCACTCAAAATACATAAATTAAAACAACAGAGAAACCATGTTTGTTTGGGGACTTAAAGGATCCAGATATAAACCTTGAGCTGCCCAGGAAAGATGAAATTGAGGGATTTGAGACATGGAAGGAAAAGTAATCCATCATGGTTACAAGACTTTGTTGGGGGCGGGGGCAGGTCACCTTTTCAATGCAGAATAATTCCATCTTCACAGATGCATTGTGAAAACAACTGATAAGGCACAAAATGGCCCAGATCTGTCATTTACAAAGAGGAGTTCTCTGCGGCTTATCTAGTCTCTCACCTGATCCAGGCTCACAGTTTCTAGACCCAGCTGGGTGTTACCGCAGCCTCTGGGTATTAATCAAGAACTCCCCCCCCCCCACCACAAGTCCCGCCTCACAAGCTGGCTGCGATGGAAGATGCAGGAGGAGGAGAAGACATTGTTCCTCTGCCAAGATTTCCACCAATTGTGACCCTAAAATAAGGAAGCCCTCAGTCTTGATGCTCTCCCTTCCATCTTAGAGAGTGCTGACAGGGTGTTCCCCAAGCCCTTGAACACAAGAATCCATTTTCTAGAACTCCTTACTGAACAATCTCTGATCCCTGATGGAAGGGAAGAGGCATTCCCCAGCCTGCTGCTCTGAGAGCCCCCAAGCAGGAGGTCCAGGTCTGTTCAGAAATCCCAGTCTGTCTAACGGAACACTGTGGCAGCCCTGCCCCCCACCCTCTCATCCACGACGCCTAGGGGCATGGAAGGAGGAGAGCTGTCAGTGGTTTCCTCTTCCCAGGCCCCCATGTAGGGTACCCCACCTATTTATGGTCTGTGGTCAGCTCCACAGAGATGACAAGTGCTGTTAGTGGCTTTTTGCCTCTTTTTCATGAAGGTTGGGAGCAAGTACTTCCAAAGGAATATAACACTCTTAGAAAGAAGAGGCACACACTTGAGACCCCTGCCTAACCCCTGAACTCTGCTTCTGCTCCAAATGTGCCCTTGTAGGGAGCTCCACGGCTACGGTAAGGCAAGTGGTGCAGGGTGACCAGGCCTGCATCACAGAGCGCCTGACCTGATCCGTTCATTAAACAAACACTTGTTACGCATCTGCCACATCCTGGCCTTCCCAAGGCTCAATATTCTCACCAAATCTCTTAAGAACCTGATTCTCACTATGAAGTGACAACAGGGACAAGGGTGACACAGAGCTGTGCAAGTTGTGTACTGTACAAGAACATCCAACACAAGAGGTGAGTAGGAACCGAAATCCAGCCCACAATCCTCTTGCCAAGCCAGGCACTCATGGGGCTACCCCTTCCCTAAGGTACCAAAAAGCATTTTCTAGTCAAGCAGAGGCCCTATGCAGGCCGTATGACATATGGTCAGATGTCAACAGACTGTCGCACCCATTGCCAGCTCTGTCCCTGACAGATGAGGTAAGAATGGATGCATCTCTTAATTTGCTATTGCCTCAGTCTCCCCTTCTGTAAAATGGGGACCATAAGGCTTCTCCAAGGTTTATAACTTGAGATAGTCATTGTAAGGAACAGGGTGAGCTCACTAGAATGATGGCCCTCAAAGACCGCACTGTTTATATTAAATATCAAACTTTATTTTTCACCTTGTCCCAAGAGAGTGCTACTTACCAGCTATGGATCAGCCTATTATCAGAGAGGAAAAGAAACCCATCTTGTAGCCCTTGCCAAGGAAAATTAGTGTGAGCTCTTATTTCTCTAACCATGCAACCGTCCCGAGAAAGGCCAGGCTAGGCACTAGTGGCACAACTCGAGGCCTATGCAGGGACCAACAGAAACTTCACCTCAGTTCTTCATCAACTGCTCTCAAGTTTCATATGGAAACAAAGGTCATAAGTAAAGCTACTGACCAATTTGGCAAAGAGATAGAGAAGAAGGGACTTTCTTTCCTCGAGGGCAGACAATACACCTTTCTCATCCTGTATTTCAGGGCCTGAGTTGAATAGTGGCGGCTCAACTGATATGTGTTGACGTTTGTGCTGAGCAGCCCAAGTGCCTGGTCCTCCCCTTCAGGGCAGGGACGCGGACCCAGCCATAGGGTTAGGAGGCTGCTGAGTAAGTCAGACACAATCATCCCAATGTGGTCAAACCTGCAGAAAAGGGACTTCGAGACCCAGGTTTAGAAACTTTCTGTCTCTAACCTAATCTCACATGTTCCTCTCTTTCCAGCATTAGTGGAGTCAGAAATCATGGCCATGAAGTAATCACTCTGATTCTACTTTCCAGACTAAAAGATTGACATTTTAAGAAGTTCTAATTTAACTATCTTAAAATGCTGCTTCTAACTTATAGATGAATTTCTTTGTTATTTATTTATTTATTTTTATTTTTTTTGTTGAGGAAGATCTGTCCTTAAGCTAACATCTGTGCCAGTCTTCCTCTATTTTATACATGGGTCACCACCACAGCATGGCTGATGAGTGGTGTACATCTGTGGCCAGGATCCAAACCCACAAGCCTGGGCCACGGAAGTGGAATGCACCAAACTTAACTACTACACCACGGGGCCAGCCCCATGAATTCATCTTTCTAGGTACAAATGTAAACGAACTAATGTTAGTGTCATTAGGTCATTCTGTGACCTCTTCTCTAAGTGCAGGGCTTCTGATTTTCTTTTTGCCCAATTCATCATTCAGTCATAGACCGTATTCTCAGCCTTGAAAGCCAATAGATGGCTTGCTGATTATCTAACGTTAATAAAACCTCAAGGCTGCAGTAGAGAGAAAGCACGTGCTGCAGTCTCCAGCTGGAGGCCCCATTTCTGGTGGATTGCAGACCCTCATGGAGTGAAATCCAACTGTAAGTTGTTTTCTCTTTCCTCCTGGGAGTTGAGGAAGGGATTTGCAGAGGGAGATTCTCTCGAACAACAGTCACCAGGCTTTCAATGTGTTTACTCTGGTTTCAGTCGCATTGATTCCTCCAGCTCAGCCATTCAATAATACTTGGCCACTTAGCGGCGTCACTCCTCTCGCCAGCACCCGGCCGCTTAAGAATGTATTTACTGCCACCTTGTGGAACAGAAACAAACTTACTTATAAAAGGTCTGTTCTTTCAATTATTTTTGTCACACTTGAAATTTTTTACTTATTTTTGATCACTTTTGCTTCTCTGGGAAGGAGCCTCCGTGCGGATCTTGTTATAGGAGCATGTTGCACCTGGCAGGGGGAAAAATCTTGCTTTCTTCATGCATCATCATCCTCGGTCACCTGGAGCTACGACAGAGAGAAAGCAAAAACTTCCATTTCCTGGAAAGCTCCTAAACCTCACCAACAGTGCCAGGAATCGAACCATAATCCCAGATAATTACATTTACAAGAAAGGGCCTGCCCATAATCTCTCCAAAAAATAATGTTATTCACATATGTTTTGCATAGAAATCCACATACGTGGGCTTAGCCATATTTAGATTCTGGTCTTAGACTAGAAAATTAGCCTGACCTAACGAAAGTGTTTAAAATTGCCTGCGCTACAATACATCACATCACTTGCTTTCAGCGCAGTGCGTGGTCTGGTTTATTTTCCATTACATTTTCCTGTTGCAGAGACATTTCTATAGCTGTATATATCTCTGTAGCTGGCTGTAGGGGAAGGGCTTAGAAGTAAGACTATACCCATGTTTGGATAAACATATCTATCTGTTTTACCTCAGAGTGAACTATCTCATCATGGGAAAGTTTAAGTCTGCTAAATATACACCAAAAATTTTAAAGGGTTTAAAAGGTCTCTGTTCAAAAAAAAAAAATGCATAACTTTTTCTCTTGGAAGAAGCTAGTTCTGTATAATTCTTCTCAGCAGCCATTATTCCTAGTACCAGAATGGATGACTCATGTCCCCGCAGCTTTGGCCTGAAGCACCACGATGGGTACTGAAACTGCACAATAATCAAATCTGAACAGACAAAATGAAGGAAGCGGCTAGAACCATCTTGCGGGAAAGCGCCTTCTTTCATGAAACTACTTTTTTTTACTGGAGGAGAGATTGCCTCTGTCCTGGGCTGTGATTTCCACAGCACAATCCCCTTTAGCCAGCCAAAGAGATGGAGTGGAAAGTTCAGGAGAGGAGGGCGGAGAGAATGTGAGGCTCTCTCAGGAATGCTCAGGAATCCAGTAACACTAATGTACGAATATTTGGGAGAAAAGCAAGTGTGACAGAAGGCAGAACCCAGAAAGGGAGCCAAGCCGAACGCTTTTTCCCAGTGTTGGTCAGGAATCCTGCAAGTTCCAGTCTCGGGTTTTCAGACTATTGTCAACACTGGAAGGGTTCATAATGGGTCAAAAGTCCAGGGAGTGGAAGAAGTAATGCAAGGAAAATAAAGTTGAAGAAAATAGCAGACTGAAAAGCAAAATGCATCTTGATACTATGTGATAAGCACTGTTTTTTAGTCTCTGAGTCCTCAAGAAGAGAAATAAAAGAGAATCCAAATGGAAGTAAAAACTCCATGAGCTCTTTCTGAGGAAAGGAAGTGAAAGCAGTCACCAAATATTTATTCAGAATGTGTGAGGACCATTGGTGCTGTTCACCAACGTGGTCAGCTCTCCCAGCTCAGCGGAGAGTCATACTTCTTGGCTCCAGGGATGTTGGGTGGGGCCATGTAACTAGTTTGGGTCAATGAGTTGAGAAGAGAAATGACATGTGTCACCTCCAGGACAGAACGCTGAATTGTTGATGCAAGACTCAGAGTTCTCTGTTCCCTGTGGCACAGTGACCTGCAGTTCAAGATGGCGGCTGCTTAGCCGTCCTGGGCCTCTGAGAGAGTGCCACGAGCACAGCCCGTTGACCCATCTGCACTGAACACGCAATGGAGGAGAGAAACAAATCTTTATGGTTTAGGCCACTAACATTTCGGAGATGTCCATTACTGCAGCATGACAAAGGCAATCCTAACTGATACACATTTGCAGTAGGCGGGCAGCAGGCCTGTCTCTCTGAAGTAGAGAGTGTGTGACATGGTCTTCACATTGAGGCAATGAGTGCCTAAAGCTTGCAGTGGAAAGGGAGGGAGGGCCTTGGCTAATGTGAGAAAATCTTAACATTTAAAAGCAATTTTCTGCCTTCCCAAAGGGAGAGTGAATTCACTTTCCAAGCAATTGTTACCTTATTTTAGGAAAAATGCTAAAATGTGCCCTTTGGTTACATTAATGCAAATCAAGAATACTCTCAACGGTTGTTAGGGGAGAAAAAACCCAACTCTAATTTAATTCAGCTCTTTGAGGAGAAGTTAAGCCTTGCTTTGGAAATGACAGTTGTTACACAGAGTTGAGTCAGAGTTGTGACTCAGAGCCTCTCTTGCTTTCCTGAGGGAGAGAAACTTAATTCTCTCTGTTGGTCTTGCTCACACACATCCTAGGTATGCCAACTGCTGTCCGCTGCGGGCAGCCCACAAAGACCCCGAGGAGAGCCTGGGCCCCTGGACTGGGAGCAGAACCACTTCTAAGAGCTACACAAGTCCTTTCTCTGTTGTTCTTCACATCAGTTATTCCTGGGCCTATTGAAGGACCTATCAGAAGCGGCAGCCTGGCCTCTGTGTGGAGGGGAGTACAGGGAACAGGAAACTCCCCACTTGAGATGCAGTGGTCAGGAGGACAGCAGCGCTGCCCCTTCAGGTCAGAGCAGCCTCAGCCAGAGGAAGGAGGAAGCCCCACTGCCCTGCAGCCAACAATGGCCATCGCAAGAGACACGGGGTGGCGTGCCAAGAAGACCAGAACAAAGGAGGATGAGGAATCTGATCGGACCATGTGTTCATACCGGTGATGACGATGATAGCAGCTAACGTCACATAGTGCCTACCATGGGCCAGTTACCGTTCTAAGCCAATACACACACACACAGAGTCACAGCAGCAACCTGGAAGACCCTCAAAAAGGAGTTGGGAACACTTTGGGAGTGGAGCAGAGTTATACTTCTATAACCTGGCAGGGAGGGACTCGGGGTGAGTGGGGTTAACAAACACATTTTTTAAATAAACAGGGGCAATATCTGGACTTACCATATGCAATTGACTAGTTGGGTACTTCTTCCATAAAACAAGTAGCTAACACTTACGAGGCACCTACTGTGTGTCAGGCACAATCGTTCATTCAATAAATACACTTAATCCCCAGCTGGGTGGCATGCCCTGTGAGGAGCACCGAAGACATCAGTGGACACGGCTGGTAAAGTTTCCGTCCTGATGGGTACAGGAAATAAGACAGCTAGTTAGTTAGTGTATTTTTACGAATTGTGAAATATGCTACAAGGAGAACAAACACCCCCGTGGTAGAGAAGGACAGGGTTGCTGAGGGCAGCGTGCCTCAGCAGAGCCCCTGAGCCCGTGACGCCAGCTGAGCCCGAGAGACAGAGGAGCCTGCAGACAGGGACGGCTCTGGGTGCAGAATCTCTTCCCGCAGGACAGCTCTTAGCACACAGAGGCATGAAGGCCCGGGGCCGGGGCTTAGTGAGGGAGCCCAGCGAGGGTGAGTTTGAATTTTATTTTAGCAACAATGGGAAGCCCTTGAAGAGATTTAAATGGGAAAGTAAAATGGTCTCACTTACGTTTTTAAAAGATGATTACAGCTGCTGAAGTGAACTCACGTTTCCTGAGCTTTCGCCTTGAGCCTGACTGTCCCAGGCACTTTGGATTGTCTCCTTTAATCCTCACAGCAGTCCCGGGAAGTAAGGCATCGTCCCATTTCCAAAGGATGACTCGGCTGCCTGAGCGGCCGCAGCCAGCTGAGCACCTGCACAGTGCGGATCTCACGCAGTGTGCACTTCAGGCATGAGGTCTTGCCACCAGAGAGAGTTTAGGGCTGTGCTCTTAACCAAGGAGAAACTGCCAAAGCCCTAAGGGGCCCCAAAGGCAATGCAAGCACAGGGCCACCCCAGGTGCACCAACTATCATCTGCAGGCCAAATGGATACAACGCACGCTGGTTTTTCAATGCTTATGACAGACAAAACCACACGTTCATAAAAATATCACTGAATTTACTATGTCTTTGTGCCACTGTGCATCTTCGCAAGCAACAGATATTGAAAGTATAAGCCCCAAGCGCATGAGGTCCATTAAACTGTCTGCCTTTCCAAGGGGCCCTTGCTCTACAAGCACGGAAAAACCACCGAGCAACAGTTTCCCGCCTCATTTCTGAGAGGGCGGGAACTCACAGGGCAGTCAGTGTGCCGACAAGATGGGGGTGAAAACTCCACAAAGCCACCACTCCTGCCTCAACATGCCGTACAGTTCTGCTACCAGCGTGAAGACAAGACACCCTATCTTTGAATTACCTGTCCTCACACTGCTTAATGTTGACATGCACATACGAGCACAGTCCTACACACAGGTGCATCTGAAAGGCCAATCGAGGTGATCAGACATGAGCCAAACTTGAGAGACCATGAGCAAGGTCACCCATAGACAGACTTGCCCATGATAGGCCCATTTGATATTAAGGTACGCTTGAGTCTAATTCTTTTATTTCATGGAATTCAACACCAAAAGCAAGCCTTTCAGTCCTAGCTCCACCCACCCACATGGAAGCGAATGAAAGCAAGACGCTGCGTGGATGTGTTTAGAGCTTGGCACCGGCAAATTTATGTCCTATTGTCCCAACCCAGTTGTAAAATATACCTTCTACTTGACCCAGAGCGTCATGATATCTCTAGCTAAAACTGCCAACAAAAGGAAGGTTTAAGGATTTCAGATCTAACCAAGCAATAGCTTGTTGGTTTTCTTTATTTACTGCTTGCTGTGTTGAGCGCCTCCTTATAAGAGGTGCTACAATAAATGCTTTACCGTCATTGTCTTTATTATACGCAACAGCCCCATCAAGCATGAGATGTTATTGTCTCTATTTCATGGACAAGGAAAATGAAGCCTAGAGTGGTTAAGTAAACTGCCAGGGTAGCTAGTTGGCATCTTAGCTGAGATTCAGGGACAGGTCCGTCTATTTTCAAAGCCTGGGTACATATTTAATCACTCCACTCTACCTGACTACCTCCCAGAAACCACAGCCATCTGATGTAGGGCATCATGGAACACTCCTTGATCTTTTATAAATAGTTCTCATTGGGAAATTGTGACTATTAGCGTCACCTTCAGATAAAGGAATGTCAGGGAAGTCAGAATCATAAAATCATAGACCTTCAAGGGGCTGAGAGCTAAGCAATGATGTGGTGGACACCACTGTGTACCAACAAGAGGTAGACAGGTCAGTGGTGACAAATCAGCGCAGCCATCTCAACAGCCAACCAAACTATAGACACTAGGTGAGTGTTGTCTTCCAGAGAGAACATAGACTTTAAGGTGTGAATTCTAGGGTGTTTATTTATTATTTTTTAAAGATTTTATTTTTCCCTTTTTCTCCCCAAAGCCCCCAGTACATAGTTGTATATTCTTAGCTGTGGGTCCTTCTAGTTGTGGCATGTGGGACGCTGCCTCAGCGTGGTTTGATGAGCAGTACCATGTCCGTGCCCAGGATTCAAACCAACGAAACACTGGGCCGCCTGCAGCGGAGCGCGTGGACTTAACCTCTCGGCCACAGGGCCTGCCCCTCTAGGGTGTTTATTTTTAAAACCAACCACTTTGATAAATCACCACACTTTGCATATGCTCTATAATCCAAACACCAGTTAAGGACAATATTACATTATTAATTGCATTATTACCAGGATAAAAACTCTTTATTTGAAAATTTTTTCCTGTGTTCTGTTTATGTATTTTTTCAACAAATTGAGCATTGTCTTTTAATATTGACTCATATATTTATACAGTCATGCACCCATAACAACCTTTCAGTCAACAACGGGCCACATATACGACAGTGGTCCCATAAGAGTAGCACCCTACAGCTTGGTATATAGTAGGTCATACCATCTAGGTTTGTGTAAGGACACTCTATGACGTTTGCACAATGACAAAATCACCTAATGATGCATTTCTCAGAACGTCTCCCCATTGTTAAGTGACGCATGACCATGTATATTTATTTCATGGATATTTTATTTGGTAGATTTTTAAAATATTTTTACCGGTCCAGTCAATATAAAATTCACCAGTCATTTCTCTGCATTTATCTCAAAGGGTGCTAGACATCCTTTAAGGATGCCACCACACGCTTGTGGTCATTCACGTGATAAGACGTCTGGTGTTTGTTCACGGCGACGCTTGATGCCGCCACAGCGGCACTGGGCTCGCCAGCTCCTCAGTGGCAGGCATTAAGTTAGTTGGTAGATTTCAGTTTTAAATGAAGACTGATATTTTCTCCTTTTTAAAGAATAGTTATTTGAATTAATCAATCATGTATATTATTCTTACCCAAGTAATTTTAAAAAACAGAATTCACCGAACATTTGTGTCAAATCTGATAATCATTGTTTCATGAAGTCCCCACAGAGTAGTAAAAAATTACTCAGTATATGAACAAATAATTAAATCCAAATTCTTAGTTTTTACGTGTTCAGCATATTTATCTAGGAACAAATAATACAATACTAAACGTGTCCTCAGGCTTCAATAGATATCTTGATTTCATGGAATAGGCATAATAGGAACAAACGCACACCTACGTGAATATGTGTCAAGTTTTTTGCTTTCTCAAATTCTGCCTTGAAACTTTCTACATTTAAGACATTTGTTAAAATATGTTATTTTTCTCTTTTCTTATAAACTGTATTCAGACATAACAAGTATAAAGAAAGCTGCATAAACCGTAAGTGTAGCACCTCAATCAATTTTTATAAAATGAAGACACTCATGTAACTAGCACCCAGATCATGAAACAGAACATGACCAGCACCCCAGAGGCCCCTCCAGCCCCCTCTGAGTCACAGCCTTCCAAGAGTGACCAGGAGCCTGGCCTAAACCCACGATTTAGTTTGGCTCTTTTTAAATCGTGTGAATGAGATGATACAGTACGTACTCTGTGACCATTTCCTTCCTGCAATACTATGTTTCTGAAATTCACCCCTGTTGCATATAGTTGTCATTTGTTTATCCTCATTGCTGTGTAGCGTGCCACTGTAGGAACACACTACGATTTATTTCTCCGCTACACTGCTACGTGGGACATGGGTACACTAACATATTATGTGTTGCTTATCTGAAATTCAAATTTAACTGAGCCTCCTATGTTTTGCGTGGCAACCCTAATCCTTGCCAACACTTAGCTTTGTAAGTAGAAGAGCCTACTTTATTTAAAAAAAACAAAAACAAATCACTTGCTACCCTTGTACAAGTTACATCTGCAAAATAAAAGTGAAGATTTAACAGTTATTCAGTTCATCTGAATATCACAGACGGGGAAACTGGTTTATTCAGAAGCATCTCCTCCTCTAGGAAAGAAAAGTTCATTTTATGTATTGAAGTATGTCTATCAGCTGTCTACATTTACTAAATTAGCTGGAACATGGGCAAGTCTTCACTTTATTTTGATGTATAAACAGCCTCAATTGTGTTAACAGTTTGCTCACAAACACAGAAGTTGTAGGTGTAACAGTGTTTGGTATTTCTATGAAGTCCTTCTATCCTTCAAAACATATGACAAATTACAAAATTAATTAAGCTCTGCAACAGTCCCCACCCCAGCGAAGGGAAGAAGGAAATTACTTACTTTAAAGCTCAGAATCCCAAAGTCAAGATATGAACCAACTGGTCACAGAGCAAACTTCAGACCTAACCCCAATGATCTTGGCTCCGTGTTCCAAAGACCAAGCTTACATCAAAGGGAAAGGATACTCCACCTAACAAAAACCATTGCCATCCTTCCTTCCATCCAACGGTGGGAAGGAGAGTTGGGGGTCAGGGAATGCAGAACTTTCAACAAAGTGCTTATCTTTATGCTTAGATATAAGCCTCATAGGCAAGGTTTCAACCTCAGTAAAGCTCTAATTTGCTTTTTTATTCTAAAAATGGGTACTCATCAAGAATACAAAGGTCAGCCTAGTGACAGCCACAGAGAGCCAGAAAAATACAGATTCATGAAAATCTAATGGGGTCCAGAGGAAATTCTGAGGTTAAATTCCAAATGATCATTTGGAGGATATTCTGAATTAGCACTATTCTGCTGTTAGCTTCCAGTGTGATTATCGAACGAGTACTGAAAATTACTGAACTAGTGCCATGAAGCTGGTCTAAATTCCTCTCTTGACTTCTCTAGCCACAAAAATCTTGGCATGGGGAAACATTGGTCCCAAAATGAATATTGTTCAGTCCAGAACCTAAACGTAAGTGAGACTCTGAGGTTCTGGTGGGAACAGCTGGAATATTTCTGGGGAAAGCATTTCACTCATTCCATATTTGTCTTCAAATATCAATCAATGATTTACGAAATTTTTCTTGACAATTAATATTTAAAGAAATAGAAAGTACATATTTTCCAGAGCAATTTTGCCCCTGAATTATTCCCTTAGTTCCTCCAGAAATGTCTCCACCAAATTGCTTATACTAAGTGTCTTTGTCCCTTTTTCTGCACTTTTCTACTGAATGAAGCAAAATGGTGATTTAAGTGTAAAAATGTCATTATATGTACGGTTTGTGACTATGTACTGAAAACAAAAGCAGGAGATCTGGAAGAAAATCTGCTAGAGGTGAAAAAGGTAAAATTTAGTTCTCAAATGCAAAAAGTTGTACAAAATACATTACTTAAATTGCGTGAGCTGAAGACATGCTATTGACAGCAGAATTCCTTAATGGGTAAGGAAAAAAAGTTGGCAGAGGCACCAAATTAAAGAGGGAGAGATTTTTAAATGATACACATATAATCAATACACGATAATCAACTGTGATCCAGTACAAAGAAAAACAAACTTATCTTATTGAGTAGAGAGTTGTTTAGCTGAAAAGGGAATTTTTAAGTGGCGAATTCATGATGTGCCTTCAAGTCTGTGAAAGATTTGAAAGGTTCCTATTTACCCCACAAACCTGGTCATCCTCCCATGAGCCCCCTCACCTGCCATCTTTCTCATCTCAGTAAATGACCCACCCATTTCCTCATGTCACAAACATAGGAGTCATTGTTAATTCTCTCTTTTCCTCATTCCTCTCCTTATTCAATCCATCACCATCCATTGTCTCTTCTATCTCCAAATTATATGGTAAATTCATGGACTCCTCCCCATGCTGACCGACAGCACCCCCTGTTGAGGCCCCCATGGGTGGCAGCAGGGCAGCAGCCTCCTCGATGCTCTCCTGTCCCCTCCTGCCCATCAATGGCCCATTCTCCATGCAGCACTCAGGGGACTTTTAAACTCTTCTTATTAGATCACATCACTTCCTGATTTTTTTTTAATTAAAAAAATGAGAAAACACCCTTCAATCAAACTTCTTAGCGTAGCCCACAAGGAGCTGCAACTAGCATCACCTTGGCACATAGGAAATGCTCAACTGTATTTACTACATACATACAACACAATACATACAATAAAGAAGGATTTTTAAGGGAGACTCCCAAGCAAAGAAGTAGCCCCAGGACAGTAATAGCAAAGGAGGGGCAGAGAGGCAGGAAAGCCGATCTATAAGGGTTTATGCTCTAAGCAGGTCAGGGCTCCACACAGGCAGTTCTTTGCTTGGTCTTTGTGGTCATCCTCCAAAGAGGCCCCTGAAGCTCTTCCGTCTTCGGACGATGCATCTGCTTGCTCTCTCACCCTGCTTCCCATCCTCCACACTCTGGTTCCATCACTTCAAGGCAGCCACCGAGGAAGCCAGAGTCTCCTGTGGGTCTCATCAGCCAGTTCCCCGGGTACAGGCATCTCTCTCTGCCAGGTGGCATCGTGCACAGGGCCTCCTTGGTTGTTGGGATGGTGACTACTGGGCCATGCCCGGCTCTCAGACACTGGTGATGGCACAAGCCTTCATGGGGCTGCCAGTGGCTTAGGTAGGACCAACCGGGTCCCAAGAACAACAAAAACTGGGCCCAGAAAAATTGTAAAGAAGAGTTGTAGAAGAACAGGCCAAAAAAGAAAAGAATCCAGAGAGTATGGAGAAGATTCCCTAAGCCACACCTTCACTAATTCTCATTGAGGCAAAATTAGACAATAAACTCGGAACCGCGTCATCTATTATTTGCCATCTGTTGTTTAATAATACGCTTCCCATTCCTCACTGGGTGTTCAGTTATTCTCACTTATTCCTTAGCTTGCCATTTGATTACTGAGTTAAAGAATCCCTCCAAGTATGACTCTACAAGTAGGTGTCTGAATCGGGAAACACCATTTGAGTTCAATTTTGGTGAGAATCAGGTCAACGGCAACCTTCACAAAATGATGCCTTGACGAGGTTTATTCCCGTTGGAGTATGCTACGCATTTTCAGTGCCATCCACGCAGCAGAAACTTAACATATAGACGTTAGGACTAACAAACATAATTTGTGCGGTATGGAAGTGTGTGACAATTCTATGATTTATTTGTTAGGGGAAGGCCTATTTCAGTTAAGGAAACAATAGTTAATCAATAGCAGATCGTTAGAACTAATGCACAACTACGAAACTCAAGACAGAGACTGCAGAAATGACTGACCGATGATCCCTAGTGCTAATTTGAAAGAGTGTTTTCAATTCTTGGACTCTCTCACACAGCCTACATAAGAATAACAACAACAAGTAAACAAATTCAAAGGCAATACTAATAAATTATGACATGGCCAGATATATTTTAAGTGTTGTTAGAGAAAAAGGACAATCTAAATAATTTATTTAAAATCGAAAGTTGCAACTTGAGAAAACAGTCTAAATACTCCATTGAAATAGCAGGAATCATAGGGTGTAATCAGAAAGGGACCTCATTTTTATTTCCTACTGCCCTCTTAATGTGTTGTAGGGCTATTTCCACCCATGACCCTAGATGCAAAATTGACCAGCCCCTTTATTTGTCTGGTCCCTTTTATATAATATGAACAGTGTGCATTTTGAGTCACATGGCATAGTCCCAGTTTCAGACTTAAAATGCCCAGCATCATGTAATAAGTAGAGCTTTCATCTTGTTTTAAATTTTAAAGCATATTTCACAGCCTCCAAATCTGGCCACTAGATAGGAAGCCCACAGTTGGAGGAGAAAGAGACGGAGTGGGCACATTCTCTTTCCCCATCTGGATCCCTCTTCCCCCATCTGTTAGCCGTGATTCCTGGCCCCTCCAGGCCTGGGGTAGGGGAGGAGAAGAGAAAAGGAGGCAGAAGTTCTTCCTTGACTACTACTGGCCTAGAATACAGCTGTGGGACCTCAGGACTTGACGGTTGTTCAAAGCTGACATTGATTCTTTGGAATGCTTTTGTGGATTTTTCAGACATGCTTTCCCCCTCTTGCTAGGTATTGCATATTTGCAGTCCTTCCACCTGGGCAAATGACTCTCTAGTCCAACTGGTTGGTGGAGCGTTTTCCTGCAGCTAATAGACTTCCAGTGGCGCTCCTCTAGCGTCTTTCTGTTGAGACAGCTTTGGCCCTCTTGGGTAGGAATTAAGACAGCCTTTCGCTAGTGAGAAAGTCTGGTCCATAGGGAACACTTGTGTGTCCTTTGCTCTTGCAAACTCTGGAGTGCAGGCTGATCCCAAGGAAGCAGGAAGCTCTCCTGTGGTCCACCATTACAGCAGCAGGTTGGTCGGTCACTCATCCTGTAGATTTCTAAATTTGAGGCCAACACCAGTTCACTCTATCTACTGAACTGCAGGGGTTGCATATTAAGCTCTCCAAATTGTCCCATTAAAGTCAGTTTCCCTGGGCTTTAGACAAGAGGTACCCACAGCTCTCCCCCAAGGTTGGGGAGGACTTGCAGCATGTGGATAGATGGCTCCAAAAATCCTTGCCTCTAATCTCCAAAGTCTGACTGTTATAACCTTGATGTGGGTGGGAAGGAAACAGGAGTAATGAGACTGGGTTTGTCTATATTCTTTAAAGATCCTGCAACCTGGTCTCCATCCTCACTTTGGAATGATTGATATACTATATACTGTATACTATACACCATATACTATATACTATATATATGTATATATATATACATACATATTACATAGGGTGGGCTTTTACCAGGATTTCTGCTTTAAGGACCTATTGCACTAATTTCTTTGAAACATCCACTACCAAGGCTGATTTGACTCTCCAGGTGAATCAGCTGCTGAATATGTCTGGGGGGAAACATACACAACAACATAACAGAAAAGATTCTATAGGCCATCAAAATGTCCCCATATGTCTTCTTGAGGCACAAGGAGACACTAGATTAACTTTTTAGGCCACTCTCAATCTGAAGTGCTATCATAACCAGGCTATTCCATCAAACACAGCTGGGAGAGCCAGAGGCCTTTCTGTAACTCAGCCCCAGGTCTACCCCAAGCCCCCCACAACTCCGCTCTTCACTGCTCTTCTCCCCTAGCACTGAGAGGCTTCCCAGTATCTTTCCCACCCCTCTCTTTGCTGACTCTGAAGACAAGTTCACAGGCTCTAAGATCAGGCTCCTAACTCCTTGGGAAAACAGAAGGATGACATCAGCAACAACCACAAAATCTGGAGGAAGACAAATGTTCTTACAGCCCTGGCACCCTCCTGAGGAGAGAAATGAAAGTTCTGGTGTATTTGAGCCCTGGCTCCTATTCTTGAGGGTAAGACTCTGAACCTTTGGTGGCCATATAATTTATCATCCGTACTGAGGCAGTTTGGGACATAAAAAGAGGTGCTAATGATCATTATGCTGGGATAGAGATAAACGCCTTCTCGTCCTTCTCTCCTGCGTCTGACAAAGTCTGTGTGGACAGGTCGCCTCCCCGCGGGGCTGTACACAGGCCTGAAGGCGTCTGCATGCTTGTCTTGGCCAGCCAGTTTGGTTCTTTGGTTTCCACTGGGGTTTTGCCCTGCGCTGAGACTGGTCACTTAGAGCATCTCTTCATAGGTCAGGTCTTTCCCTAGAGAAAATCTTTGCCCAGTTTCTAAATCTCTCATGGGTTAGAATTAAAATAGTATAGAGTAAACAGTGAAACTTCTCAGTGTTTTTAAGTTATCTTACAGAGCCCAAAAACATCCTAATATTCATCACAAATGTACATTCTGCCCATATGGAAACCCTCTACCCAGTGAAAAATGGAAAAAAATACAAAGTCAAGCCCTTAATGAAGCATCTTTATCAGTTCAAAGTACAAGTGCAAATGGTTTAGCCAGCTGCATCATTCATTGCCAAACCCAGGACAAAAACTCACGTCTGAGAATTTCAACAGGAATATCCTCATTTGCTTTTTACCACGTGATTACAGGATTCCTGCATCTTTGGAAAATACCGGCTCTTCTTAAGTGATCTTTTTCTCTTAATGTAAAGAATTAGCACTGTTTTAAATCTTCTACTTTTGACCATTATGATCTTTATTAAAGGGTTTAAGTCTAAGCTATTAACTCTGGCCGCAGAACATCAGTCTGAAAGATAGGAAGGAGAAATATGCTTTATATCTGAGCATATCTCAACTAGATAAGAACAAAACGTCCCAAGTGTAATACCCACCATAGTTAGCCAGTTTATTTCCTAAGCCTTACTACACCTTGAACAATAATCACCTCAAAAAAAAACGCTGTTGCTATGTTTCTCTTTGTTATTTTCTTAAAAAGAAATATTATATGGATCATCTATTCCAGATGACCTCTAACATCAAGTTACTTTTTCTTTATGCAATGTGTGAATACCATCCAGATTTCCAATGACCTTATTAACCATATTAAATTAGAGAGTTTTGACTGAAGGGCTTGAATACTAAATGATTTGTATCAATATCATTAAGCCATTGGCTTGATGTTAAGAAACTCACTTTCTGAACTATGACCCTGGAATTGTGCGAATATTTCACGTACATACAGCTCATTGAACAAGCTGATTAAACAGATCAGCCTAACCTCCATTCCATATTAAAGTGGAAAAAGGCTGCCCAAAGAATAAAAATTCATTTCCTTACTTATTATTATCTTCCTCAGCCTTTCTCCTTAAATTCTGCACACACCTTCCTGTAACGTTTGTTCTCCAGTTGTCAGGCAAGTTCATTTCACCCTCACACATGAGAAGAAAAAGTACCTTGTCTCTTTATTTTAACTAAAATTTACATTATACTTCACCACTTACAAAACATTGCTTATATGAGTTTGTCCCATTTAAAATAGTTGTTTGTGAACGTCAAAAATGGTTGAATATTGGCAATTTCCTATGGTCCAGTGTATTATATCTCATTTGATCCTTCCAGCCACCCATGAGGACGATATTCTGATTCCTGTTTTACTAATTAAGCTGAGATTCAGAAAGGCGAAAAAATTGGCACAAAACCACTCAGTAAGTACATGTCCAATACCTAGGGCCCAAATCTTCTGATTCCAAATTCTTTTTTCCCTATTATAATGTGCTAAATATAATACATAACTCAAGGTTTCCAAGGTATCTTGTGCAGAATGTCTAGAGTCTAAATAATCTCTTTTCCTTACACTCACTGAGGTGTTTTAGGGAGAGGATTCAAGAACCACTGAGATTACGTTTATTTAAGTTTTGGAAAGCAATTTATGAGGACAAGGGAAAGAGAAGCAGAAGGAATATAAAGGCTCCTATTGTACTCCTGATTGGCTGGGGCTGTCAATCCCCCTGTATGGGTGATAGCAGTGCATGGAACTACATGGCTTCCCAGACCATCTGCTTTCCTTTAATTTAAAGTGTCTCCCTTTTTCAAAAGTAGACTTTTTTTTTCTAACTGATGTAACATGAGGGTCAGTTCTTTATAGGAAAAAAAAGCCAGCATCATCTAATTCACAGCCTGGATCAAGCCACCATGAATTTCAGTCAAAAGAGATTCTCATAGATCTTGACCCACACATGTCGCTGGTTCTATCCATACACTGATGGCTACTGAGCAGAACCAGTGTCGATAACCTGGAAGACAGCCTTGCCAGCGTTAGTAGGCTGCCTCCCCAAAATTAGGGCCCACAGGTAGCAGCCAGCACATAAAAGCTGAGCATTGAGGAACTGGAAAGCAAGAGATCTGAATCAATCTGATAGCCTCTTCAAACCTCCTCCAAACTGTCAGCCTCTTTTCTATCACATCCCCCATCACAGAGATCGCGGACTGCACAGGAAAAGAAAAGAAAGCTGCGATGCATCTTGTCTATCTCAACAAAGGCACCCTTTACTAACCTGGCACTGTATGAGTAACAGAATGCATTCCATTAAGAGATCCCTGCCCTGAAGAAACTTTAAAACCCACTGAAACCTTCATATCTGGACAGCACATCTTGGAAATGCAATGTGAGAGAATGTTCCCGAGGAGATGGAAACCTATTTATAATCTTCACGTTGTAGGTGAGTAAACCACCACAGGGAAGACCTAAATTCTCTTTGTAAGCTAAATTGGTAAAATATGTCCTATCTGAGAGGAAAAAATAATATATACACACATACTCACGAAACCTTGAACTTTCTGGGGTTGTTAAAGTGATAGACTCAAGATACTGAGAGGCTGATAAGGCTGAAAAGGAACAGTGTGAGCACAATGTGTTTTAGTTTCAATTTCCATTTTTAAAAATATGCTTGGCCTGAATTTTTTCAGACCTGTCCAAATTTCTCTCTGGCCCAGATCCTGTGGATGAGTACCAAATGTTTATGGCTGGCTACAGTGACTCTCCACGGAGGATATCTTCCTGTTTCTTATTCAAGGCACCAGTAATTAATCTGAACTGTCCTTTCTCAGACATAGAAGAACCAGATTCTACAATTCCCTCCTTTCCTTCCTGACCTCTCCCCACCCTTTCAGGAGCAACGGGAAACATTTTTCCTGTCGTCATAAGCTTCTTGGTTGGGGTTGTGTGACTCTACAGTTAAGCTTCAGGCAGTTTGAGCTCTGAGATATCTGAATGGCAGGAAGTGATTTACCAAGATTCATCCCCAGAGGACAAAGATTGGAACACAATAGTGATTTTGTTAATAATATGAAAAGAGATTTTCTACGTATAAATCACACTGGCATATGTTTCTAGGTTCAGTGTCCATAAGGTTCCAATTTAGACTACAAAAAAAAAAATCACACTCAACAATCTCATATTGTAGATATGATATGGAACTAGTGAATTTTATTCAACAAAACCGTTCACCTCTAGGGAAAAAAACCTAGTACAATAATTATCTAGACCCAAAATATTCTTATGGCAAATTGTTAAAATATTTTGAAAGAAAAATTGCGAAGAAAATAACATAAGAATTCTCCCATAAAACACAAGTTTTAGATCCATGATAATTTGCAGTGAATTTGACATTTAAGAGGGTATTTCTAGTTAGGGACTTTACTAAAATCTCCCTGACGCCAAGTGTCCATAGGTAATGTATTCTTTACTTTTTAGTTAAAGAAGAGAGAAAAGAAAGAAAAAAAGTCTAGGCCAGCCCCAGTGGCCTAGTGGTTAAGTTCAGTGCACTCCACTTTGGCAGCCTGGGTTTGGTTCCTGGGCACACACCCACACCACTCCTCTGTCAAAATAGAGGAAGATTGGTAAGAGATGTTAGCTCAGGGCAAATCTTCCTCAGCAAAAAAAGAAGTCTGGCATCTAGATTTCCTTAAATTATTTCTGAAAAATTCTCAAGCAGCTCTGAAGTTAAGGGATCTGAGATCATTCATTTATTTAGAAACATGCATCAGGAGGCTAATAGGTAGGAGAGACCCACAGGGCCCTGCCTGCCCTTAAGGAATTCATAGTCTAGTGGGAGAAAATGGTTTGTAAACACTTGGAATACAAGGCATAAATAAATACCAGCTCTAGGACCAAACACTCTACAAATTCCATTCATGACCATTCTCCTCACTTCCAGGGAGAAGGAGATTAATAATAGTTTCTCTGTGCACAGGACACTCAGGAATGTACTTCTTGAGATTTATGTTATGTCTAACCTCACAATTCAGATAGGTATGATTTGTTGGATTTCACAGATAAGAAACACTGAGCTTCACCTTGTGCACTGTTGATGGGGATGAAAATTGACATAGCTACTATGGAAAACAGTACAAAGCTTCCTCAAAAAATTAAAAATAGGATTACCATATGATCCAGACATGCCATTTATGGGTATATAAGAAAATAAAATCACTATGTTCAAGCAATATCTGCAGCCTGGGTTCATTGCAACGTTATTCATAATGGCTAAGACATGGAAACAACCTAAGAGTCTATCAACAGGGGCTGGCCCCGTGGCCGAGTGGTTAAGTTCGCGCGCTCCGCTGTAGGCGGCCCAGTGTTTCGTTGGTTCGAATCCTGGACGCAGACATGGCACTGCTCGTCAGACCACGCTGAGGCAGCGTCCCACATGCCACAACTAGAAGAACCCACAACGAAGAATACACAACTATGTACCGGGGGGCTTTGGGGAGAAAAAGGAAAAAATAAAATCTTTAAAAAAAAAAAAAAGAGTCTATCAACAGATGAATGGATATAAAAGATGTGGCGCATATATATGCAACGAAATATTATTCAGTCATTAAAAAGAAGGAAATCCTGCCTTTTGTGACAACATGGATGGACCTTGAGGGTATTATGCCAAGTGGAATAAATCAGAGAAAGACAAATACTGTTTGATCTCATTTATATGTGGAATCTTAAAAAGTCAAATTCCTAGAATCAGAGAGTAGAATGATGGTTCCCAGGGTCTTGGAGTTGGGGGAAATGGGGAGATGTTGGGGAAATGGGGAGATGTTGGTCAAAGGTACAAACTTTAGTTATCAGGTGACTAAGTTCCAGAATCTAACGTACAGCTTGGTGGCTACAGTTAACAATACTGTATTCTATACTTGAAAGGTGCTAAGACAGTAGATCTTAAATGTTCTCACACACAGAAACAGTAACCATGTTACTATGATGGAAGTGTTAACCAACTTTATTGTGGTAATTATGTCACAATTATATACGTGTATCAAATCATTACATGTATACACCTTAAACTTACACAATGTTATCCGTCACTTATATCTCAATAAATCATCGGGGGGGGGGGGAGAATGGCATTGCAGTGCAAAAACAGTCAAAGATAATACATAAATTAGCGGGTGTAGCTGTATTCTACTAAAACTTTATGGACACTGAAAACAAAAGAAACACTGAAGTTCAGAATGTTTACACCTTTGCTGTTTAACAGGGATAAAATTTCAGCTATGCAAGATGAATAAATTCTAGAGATCTGCTGTACAACATTGTACCTATAGTCAACAATACTGTATGGTACACTTAAAAATTTGTTTAAAAGGCATATATCATGTGTAGTATTCTTGCCACAATAAAAAAATTTTTTTAAAAAAAAAAGAGATGTGCAGCACCATGGGGGAAAAAATTGGAAATGGAATGTAGTATCCCATGTCTTGATAACAGTGGCTGGAGATAACAAAAAGCAAAGTACAGGAAAGGGTCCAAGATGGCTGCATAGGAAGACCCTGAACACACCTTCTCCCGTGGACACACTGAATCCGCACCTACATATAGAGCAATTCCTCCTGAGGAAGAACCAAGGACTGATTGAACAGCTTCTGCACAACAAACAGTAGAGGGACCACATGGAGACTGGTAGGAGAGATGGAGACATGGCATCAACGGGAACCCCAACCCCAATGCAGTGACCTGTAGTAGAGAGAGATATCACTGAGGGGACTGTGCACAATCTCTCCCACCCTGGGGCACAGGGGAAAAGCAGAGGTTTCAAGGGCACCCAGCCTATACATAAAGGAAATCCATAGACTAACCCTAGAGTATCTGCCAAATGGTCAGGGAATGGCTGGAACTCTCTCCAGGATTGGAGATGCCAGGGAGCACCATTGTATAGCACACCCCTTCTACCTTGCTGGTACAGATGGGAGCACGGTCCAGGTGCTCTAGCCGACCTGCCAAGGCCACTCCAGTGTGCCCCATGCTCCTGGCCCACACCAGCTCCAGCGATCCCCACAAGGCAGCCCCAGCGTGTCACACCCAAGGACCCTCCCAGCCCAACCAGCTCCAGTTGTCCCTCCAAGGTGGCCCTGGAACAACACATATCCTGAGACTCCCCCCAACTCATGCCTGCTCCAGTTCCAGCCAGCCTGCCAAAGCTACGTGGCAGAAGCAGTCTACACGAGGGATACTCCTACACAAGGCCACTCCTTCAAGAGCAGGAGCGGTCCCTGCTTCACCTAATTCATAGAAAGGCAAACACAGACAGTCAAACAAAATGAGGAGATAGAGGAATATGTTCCAAACAAAATAACAAGATAAAACCCTAGGAAAAAAACCCTAATGAAATGAAGATAACTAATTTACTTAATAATGAATTCAAAGTAATGGTTATAAAGATGCCCATGGAACTCTGAAGAATGGAGGAACACAGTCAGAACTTCCACAAAGAGTTAGAAAATAGAAGAAAGAACCAGTCAGAGCTGAAGAATACAATAACCAAGATTTTAAAAAATACACTTGAGGGAATCAAGAGCAGATTAGATGATAGAGAAGAATGAATCAGTGATGTGGAAGACAAAATAATGGAAATCACCCAATCAGAACAACAAAAAGAAAGAAGAATTTTAAAACATCAGGATAGTTTAAGGGACCTCTGGGACAATACCAGCATACTAACATTCTCATTATAGGGATCCTAGAAGGAAAATAAAAAGAGAAAAGGACAGAAAACTTATTTGAATAAATAAATAATGGCTGAAACTTCCCTAACCTGGGAATGGAAACAGACATCCAGGTTCAGGAAGGACAGAGAGCCCCAAACAAGATGAACCCAAAGAGTTTTGCACCAAGATATATTATAATTAAAATGGTAAATTTCAAGATAAAGAGAGAATCTTAAAGGCAGAAAGAGAAAAATAACAAGTCACATACAAGGGAACCCCCAGAAGATTATCAGCTGATTTTTCAGCAGAAACTTAAAGTGCCGAAAGGAAAAAAACTTACAACAAAGAATACTCTACCAGCAAGGTTATCATTCAGGAGAGGAGAGATAAGGAGTTTCCCAGAGCCAGCCCTGATGGCCTAGTGGTTAAAGTTCAGGGTTCACTACTTCAGCAGCCCAGGCTTGTTTCCCAGTCATGGAATCACACCACCCATCTGTTAGTTGCCTTGCTCTGCAGCGGCTCACATAGAGGAGCTAGAACGACTTACAACTAGGATATACAACTGTGTGCTTGGGCTTTAGGAAGGAAAAAAAAATAGTTTCTCAGACAAGCAAAAGCTAAAGGAGTTCATCACCATTATACCAGCCTTACAAAAAATGTTAAAAGGTCTTCTTTAAGTGGAAAAGAAAAGGCTATAACTAGAAATAAGAAAATATATGAAAGAAAAAATCTCACTAGAAAGACAAATATATAGTAAAGGCAGTGAATCAGCCACTTGAAAAGCTAGTATGGGGCTGGCCCAGTGGCGCAGCGGTTAAGTTCACATGTTCTGCTTTGGCGGCCCAGGTTCACTGGTTCTGATCCTGGGTGTGGACATGGCACCACTTGGCAAGCCATGCTATGGCAGGCGTCCCACATATAAAGTAGAGGAAGATGGGCAGGGATGTTAGCTCAGGGCCAATCTTCCTCAGCAAAAAGAGGAGGATTGGCAGGAGGTGTTAGCTCAGGGCTAATCTTCCTCACAAAAAAAAGCCAGTATGACAGTTAAAAGACAAAAGAAGTGAAATCAACTGTAACCACAATAGATAGTTAAGGGATATACAAAATAAAAAGATGTAAAATTTGACATCAAAATCATAAAATGTGGGGGGAGGAGTAAAAGTGTAATATTTTTGAAATGCATTTGAACTTAAGCAACTATCAGCTTAAAGAGACTGCTATATCTATAGGCTGATTTATATGAACCTCATGGACACCACAAACCAAAAATCTACAATAGACATACAAAAAATAAAGAGAAAGGAACCTTGACGTAATACTAAAGAAAACCATCATACTACAAGGAAAGAGACCAAAAGAAGAAGAAAGGAACAGAGAAAAACTACAAAAACAACCAGAAAACAATTAACAAAATGGCAATAATCACATATCTATCAATAATTACTTTAAGTGTAAATGGACTAAATGCTTCAATCAAAAGATATTTGGGGGTCAGAACTGTGGCCTAGTGGTTAGGTTCAGTGAACTCCACTTCAGCGGCCCAGGCTCAGTTCCTGGGCATGGACCTATACCACTCGTCAGTGGCCATGCTGTGGTGGCAGCCCACATAAAAAATAGAGGAAGATTGGCACAGATCTTAGCTCAGGGCAAATCTTCGTCAAGCAAAAAGAGGAAGATTGGCAACAGATATTAGCTCAGGGCGAACATTCTCAGCAAAGAAAAAAGAGACATGGAGTAGCTGAATGGATTAAAAAAAAAAAAACAGGACTTATCTATATGCTGCCTGCAAGAGACTCACTTCAGATCTAAAGACACACACAGACCAAAGACAAGGAATGGAAAAAGGTGTTCTATACAAACGGAAATGAAAAGAAATCTGGGGTTGGGATATAAAACAAAACCTACTTTAAAAGAAAGACTGTTACAAAAGACAAAGAGGGGCATTACATAATGATAAAGGGATCAGTCTAAGAAGAAGATATAATATTCGTAAATATTTATGCACCCAACGTAGCAGCATCTAAGTATATAAAGTAAATATTAACAGACATAAAGGGAAAAGTTGATAGTAATGCAATAATAGTAGGAGATTTTAATACCCCACTTAGATCAATGGATAGATCATCCAAACAGAAAAGAAAAAGAAAACATTGGCCTTAAATGACACATTAGATCAGATGGACTTAATAGATATACACAGAATATTCCAGCCAAAAACTGAAGAATATACGTTCTTTTCAAGTGCACAGGCAACATTCTCCAGGATAGATCACATGTTAGACCACAAAACAAGTCTCAACAAATTTAAGGAGCTTGAAATCATATTAAGCATCTTTTCTGATCACAGTGCAATGAAACTAGAAATCAATTACAAGAAGAAAAGTGGAACAAGCACAAACGTTTGCAGACTAAACCACACGCTACTAAACAACCAATTGGTCAATGAACAACTCAAAGAGGAAGTCAAATAATACCTTGAGACAAATGAAAATGGAAACAGAACTTTCCAACTTTCCACAGCTTCATCTATGGGATGCAGCAAAAGCAGTTCTAACAAAGAAGTTTATAGCAATACTGGCCTATCTCAAGAAACAAGAAAAGTCTCAAATAAGCAATTTACACCTAAAAGAACTAGAAAAAGAAGAACAAACAAAGCCCAAAGTTACTAGAAGGAAGGAAATAATAAAGATCAGAGTAAAATTAACTGAAATAAAAACTAAAAAAAAACCAAACAATAGAATAGATCATTGAAACTAAAAGCTGGTCTTTGAAAAGATAAACAAAATCAGTAAAATTTTAGCCAGACTCATCAGAAAGAAAGAGAGAGTCCAAATAAATAAAATCAGAAATGAAAGAGAAGTTACAACTGATACCACAGAAATACAAAGGATCATAAGAGGTTACTATGAACACTTACATGCCAACAAATTGGAAAACCTAGAAGAAATGGGTAAATTTCCAGAAACACACAACCTTCCAAGACTGAATCATGAAGAAATAGAAAATCTGAATAGATCAATTACAAGTAATGAAATAAAATAAGCAATTTAAAAACTCCCAAAAAACAAGAGTCCAGGATCAGACAGCTTCACAGGTGAATTCTACCAAACAGTCAAAGAGGAAGTTAATACCTATCCTTCTCAAATTATTCCAAAGATTGTAGAGGAAAGAACACTTCCAAACTCCTTTTACAAGGCCAACATTACCCTGATATCAAAACCGTAAAAAAGACACCACAAAAAAGAAAATTACAGGCGAATATCCCTAACAAACATAAATACAATAATCCTCAACAAAATATTAGCAAACCAATTTCAATAATACAGTTGTACCTCACTTAACGATGTGAATGTATTCTGAGAAATGCATCATAAGGCGATTTTGTTGTTGTGCAAACCTCATAGAGTATACTTACACAAATCTAGATGGTATAGCCCACTACACACCTAGGCTACACAGTACTAAGCTAATGGGACCTCCATCATATACGCAGTCCATCGTTGACCAAAATGTTGTTATGCAGCATGTCACTGTACATTAAAAGGATCATAGGACACAATCAAGTGACTTTTATTCCAGAATACAAGGACAGTTCAAAATCTGCAAATCAATCAATGTGATACACCACATTAACAAAATAAAGAATAAAAATCATATGATCATTTCAATAGATGCAGAAAAAGCATTTGGCAAAATCAACATTCGTTTTTGATAAAAACTCTCAACAAAGTGGGTATAGAAGAAATATACCTCAATAAAGGCCATATATGACAAGCCCACAGTTAACGTCATACTCAATAGTGAAAAGCTGAAAGCTTTCCCTCTAAGATCAGGAACAAGACAAGGATGCCCACTTTCACTTTTATTCAACATAGATTGGAACTCCTAGCCACAGCAATCAGGCAAGAAAAAGAAATAAAAGGCATCTACACTGGAAAGGAAGGAGTAAAGCTGCCACTATTTGCAAATAACGTGATACTATATACAGAAAACCCTAAAGATTCCACCAAAAAAACTATTAGAACTAATAAATGAATTCAGTAAAGTTGCAGGATACAAAAACATCTAAAGAAATGTGTTGTTTCTATACACTAATAACAGACTAGCAGAAGAAAAATTAAGAAAACAATCCTATTTACAATTGCGTCAAAAAGAATAAAATACCTAGGGAAAAGGTATGTATTCCTTATTCCAAGCTACAGGTGAAAGACTTGTACTCTAAAAACTAAAAGACATTGATGAAAGAAATTGAAGATGACACAAATAAATGGAAAGATATGCTGTGCTTATGGACAGGAAGAATTAATATTGTTAAAATGTCCGCACTACACAAAGCAATCTGCAGATTCAATACAATCTCCGTCAAAACACCAGTGGCATTTTTCACAGAACTAAAACAAAGAATCCTAAAATTTATATGGAACCACAAAAGACCCCAAATAGCCAACACAGTCTTGAGAAAGAAGAACAAAGCTGGAGGTATCGTGATCCCTGGTTTCAAAACTGTACTACAAAAACTGTACTGTATTCAAAACAGTATGGTACCAGCACAAAATAGAATAGAAGAGAGAGCCTGGGAATAAACCCATGCATATATGGTCAATTAATCTATGACAAAGAAGGCAAGAATATACAATGGGGAAAGACAGTCTCTTCAATAAATGGTGCTGGGAAAACTGGACAGTTAAATGCAAAAGAGTGAAACCAGACCATTTAAGATATGGTGTGTCTTATGCCATATACAAAAATAAATTAAAAATGGATTAAAAACTTGAGTGTAAGACCTAAAACCATAAAACTTCTAGAAGAAACCATAGGAAGTCAGCTCTTTGACATCTGTCTTAGCAATATTTTTTGGACCAGTCTCCTCAGGCAAGAGCAACAAAAGAAAAAGTAAACAAATGGGACTACATCAAACTAAACAGCTTTCGCACAGCAAAGGAAACCATCAGCAAAATGAAAAGGCAACCTACTGAATGGGAGAAGATATTTGCATATCATACATCCTATAAGGGGTTAACATCCAAAATATATAAAGAACTTATATAACTTAATATCAAAAATCAACTCGCTTAAAAAATGGAGAGAGGACTTGAATACACATTTTTCCAAAAAAGATATACAGATGGACATCAAGCACATGAAAGATGCTGAACATCACTAATCACTAGGGAAATGCAAATCAAAACCACAATGAGGGGCCGGGTGCTTGGCAGAGTGGTTAAGTTCATGCACTCTGCTTCGGCAACCCAGGGTTTCACTGGTTCGGATCCTAGGCACAGACCTAGCACCGCTCATCAAGCCATGCTGAGGTGGCGTCCCACACAGCAGAGCCAGAAGGATCTACAACTAGAATATACAACTATGTACTGGGGGGCTTTGAGGAGAAGAAGAAGAAAAAAAAGAAAGCTTGGCAACTGATGTTATCTCGGGTGCCAGTCTTTAAAAAGTGTAAGCTGCAGTGAAATATCACCTCATACCTGTCATAATGGCTATTACCAAAAAGACAAAAAATAACAAGTGTTGGCGAGGATGTGAAGAAAAACTAACCCTTGTGTATTGTTGGTGGGAATATGAATTGGTGCAGCCACTATGGAAAACATCACAGAGGTTCCTCAAAAAATTAAAAATAGAACTACCATACAATCTAGCAATTTCATTTCTGGGTATTTATCTGAAGAAAATGAAAACACTAATTCAAAGAGATATATGCACCCCTATGTTCATTGCAGCATTATTTACAATAGCCAAGATAAGGAAGCAACATCAGTGTCCATCAATAGAGGAATGGATAAAGAAGATGTGGTATGTATATACAATGGAATACTACTCAGTCATAAAAAAGAAAGAAATCTTGCCAATTGCAACATCATAGAGGGACCTACAGAGTATTATGCTAAGTGAAATAAATCAAAGAGAAATACCGTATGATTTCACTTTTAAGTGGAATCTAAAAAACAAAACAAATGAACAAACAAAACAAAACAGAAACAGACTCATAGATACAGAAAACAAATTAGTGGTTACCAAAGGGGCGAGGAGGGGTGGAGGGTGGGCAAAACAGGTGAAGGGAATTAAGAGGTAAAAACTTCCAGTTATAAAATAAGTAAGTCATTGCGATGTAATGTACTGCCTAGGGAATATAGTCAATAATATTGTAATAACTTTGAATGGTGACAGATGGTTACGAGACATCATGGTGATCGTTTTGAAATGTATATAAATATCCAATCACTATGATGTACACCCGAAACTAACAGGATATTGTATGTCAATTATACTTCAATAAAAAAGGCAAAGTACAGTGTCAATATACAAAAGTCAATGTATTTCCTCTATACCAGCAATGAAAAATCACAACTGAAATTTTTAAAAATACCATTTACAATAGCACCAAAAATGGAATACTTATAAATCTACCAAAATATGAACAAATCTATGTCCAGATAATTATGAGACAGTGGAGAAAGAAATTTCTTAAAAATCTAAATAAATGGAGAGATATTCTTGGGGAAGAAAAAAAAAGGGCTTTTTAAATCCGTTGTCTAAAGTCACAGAGCTATTGGGCAGGAAAGCCGATACCTGCAGCTCGCTGTTCCATGTCCGCGCTCACTTACCCAAGTCCCGTGTTCACGTCTCAGTGTCCGTTAAGGCATGCTTCATCAGCCCTTTTGTTACGGTACTGCAAGCTGATATTGCTGCAGCAGGGGAACCCTTTACCAAATTCTCAAGATAATTTGCTTTTGGAAAATTATAACTCTTTATACAACCACAGCATGAATTATAATATGTAGTTTTAGGACCTAAGGTTCCATTTTCATGTGAGAGCTAGAAGGAAAGACCTTCGAAGCATTCTGAAGTGCCTTTTCACCTTATTCTAGAGTAGCTCCCTCGTGTATCCCAAGACAGCCGAAACTTCATGAGGCTCTTCGTGCTCGCCTGAAACTACCCCTGCAGAGAACCACCGGGGCTTGCAGGAGAAGTTTAGAAGTAGGTTGATTAGATGTTTAACTAGTTGAATTAGAAGTTCGATTAGTTAAACTGTTAATTCACAGGTTCTGATGAGGCAAGGCTTTCCTCAATGGGCTCACCAACCACTCAATTCCACGCTAAACCAAACTTCCAGGTAAGATGGGCCCTCACGTCACCCTTGGTCTCCAGTCTCAGGAAGCGTTCGGTCCGGCTGACGAGGAGGCCTCTTTCCCACTGCCCGGAAGCCCAGGGTGTCCCTGATGTCCTGGAGAATTCCCTTCAGCTAAGCTAGACAGCCATGAGCAAACGGACTCACCTTCTATCTTGCCTGTCTTCTTAAGGGACATCTACAAAGGGGTCATCTGCTCCTTGTAAATTCTATCAGATGTTCTGAGGATACAATGCAGAGACTGGCCACCATTTTTAAAACAATTGCACACAGTGATTTCCTTACCCTGCGCTAAAAGGGAAAACATACACACCTTCAGCAAATTCACTAAATATGTACTCCCCAATTCTGTGTATTTCTAGGACAATACGTTTCTTTTTCATGTCCTAAATATGTCCAAGTTAAAGCCTACATTGTTTTAGCTATTGGAGATATTAGTAAATGACACAAAAATAATTTTGATTAGTTTTATGCCACAAAATTTGAAAGACAAGCCTTTTCCTCATATTAGGACAAGGAGTATTAATTCAATGTTTCAATTATTAGATATTATTTTCCAGTATATTCTTTCTAAAGAAAAAACAGATCTCGTAGTTTCCACCCTTCTGTCCTTCTCCACCAACATTAGAATTATCGGAAGTTTAATGTTCACTTTTGTAATTGAGTTTCTAGTTGTGCAGGGGTGGGAGGATGTAAGGAGGGTTCTAGCTCAGAAACTGGTTGGTCCTTCGATGGAAATAGGAATTACAGGAGGAGAATCCTTTGGAGGGGAAGATGAGAATCAGAGGCATGGAAGAAAGATCTAGGCTGGAATCATAGATTTGGGAGTTATTGTACAAAAGAGGTGCTGAGTGGGCTCTAGAATTTTTCCCACCTCCCCCCCCCCCCCCCCGCCAACCACACACACACACACAAACAGAAGCCTGTCCTTGTCTATGTACGTGAGGCAAAGGTCTCATTCTGATCAGTGTTGGGCAGATTTGCAAAATGCTACACTCTTGGTTCAAACATTTGCACGGAATGCCATCAAATGCATGTAGTTGTTCTAATTCAATTGCACTCATGCTAAGACTAAGGCATACCTGGGCACATCTGAGAACAGAGGCTATACACATGAGGGACAAAGGAGCAGAGGAAATAAGCAAGGTTAACTGATGGTCCATTCCAGGATAACGAGCCAGGTAAGAGAGGAAGGTTACTCTGAATAAAGCATGTGCCTGTGGCTCAGAGTGCCCTGCCAGTCTTCAGGGACACATGCCTCATGTCCTCAGTTGAGATAGGTTTATTAAAAGGAAAGAAACACAGATGTCTCCATGGAGCTTTGAGAGTACGGGTGGAGCCACACTGGGGCAATGGCTTTCTCAGAACAACCTCTGTGCAGAGGTGAGCATGGTAAACAAGAGCCTCCAGCAGATTCGGCATGAGCTATGCCAAACTCACCCCTTCAGCAGGCTCCCAATTGGCAGTCCTGACAGGTGAGGACATCAGCACTGATGCTCCCAACACAGACCCAGAACCTGAATACCAGGCGTCAGGATCATGAGGGAAAAGAGACAACATGGCAGTCTATATGAATTGCACCTGGGAAGGTGGGAAATGGCAGATGCCACGCCGCGCCAAGAAGCACATGTGAAATCACTTGATACCGACTCTCAACACCATAGAGGAAGAATCTGAGCTCCTGGAGTTTCCAGAGTTTGTAGAGGACGAGCCTCTTTTGTGACTTATTTTCTTCTTAATTTTACCTGTAGTCCAGCATCACTTCAGAAATACAAGTTATACTGAAAAAGAGGGTTACACAAATAAAGAACAAAATAAATTTTATAACCCCCACCATTTCCCTTGGCATGAAGAAGTATCTATATGTAATCAGCTCTCATAATACACGTTTCTGATTTTTTTCCTAAGAAAATGTAAAAAATTACTTCATAGTTCCCTTTTCACCTCCCGGCAATGAAATGCTTACAGCAACTGCTTTTCTCTTAACCTCCCTTGTGGTCAGATGGGCCCCTTTTGTTTCAAGACAAGAAAGAGGAATCTCATGGGCTCCTGCTTTCTCATATTCACAGTGATCAGAAAAAAGTTTCCGTGGAGATTTCAAGGTAAATCTGAGACACAATAGCAGGCACTGTTCCCACTGCTAATTGGGGGAACCCGGATGGTGCCCAGGCTGGAATCACACAGAAGTCATTATTCCTTTCCCTTCACAGATAACTCTTGAAAAGCGTTCCCTTACGTTCGTGAACTTTTCCCACTGCAGCAGGAGAAACGCAGGAATGTAGCTCAGCCGGCCTTGCCTGGAGGAAGATCTGTCTCCCAAATTGAGAGCGTTTGTTTAAGCTCGTTTCCAAAAAAAGTTGAAAGTTTAGCTCAAAATTTGCTTTTGGGGAGTGGACGGATGGAATTTTATCAGATTACTGGGAAAGTAACGGTGAGTATCTGCCAAAGAATCATATTGCTCTTTCTTTAAAAAAAAAAAAAACTCTCCTGCTGATTTTGCAGCGGGAAGCCTGCCCATATGACAAACTCACCAGGACGAAATGCAGTCATGTGGGCCTTCTGGAAATTTAATCTCAGGTTTTGAAAAATCCAGGAAAACAAGAAATCTTATTGTTAAAGGAGAGTAAGTTAACGTAGCTGGAGCAACCTACTTGTAAGAAAAGCATATTTGCAAACAGGAAAGAACATTTTGAAACAGAAAGTTTGCCTGTAAGACAGCCACTTAAAACAACCGCATGGAGGTCACCTAAATCACGGAGCACACGCACAGCAATAAAGGCCTGAGAGCAAGAACAAGGAAACCCCGTCCAAGGAGCTAAAAGTCCTGTACAGCTTTCACCCTTCACTTCACTTTCACCCAAATGTCAAGAGGAAGGGACCCAGGTGCCTCTGGCTGAGATTCTAGACAGAATCCAGACACCAAAGCAGAGTCAAAAACCTAATGATAAAAATCTGAAGCAAGAGGTAACCAGAAAAGAGGAAACAAGGTCACGAACACAAGAGGTGAGAACCAGGTCACCAAGCCAAGGTCAGGAAGACTCAAAGTCAGGGGGAAGGGACAGAAAATCACCAAGTACGAGCTCACTTACTAAAGGAACAAGGCCAAAGAGGTCAAGGAGAGCCTTAACATTGGGCTGTTTGGGTCTTTCCGAGGAAACTCTGACTTTTACCACCCAAGGGGGGAGTTGTGGGCCTTCTACAAGACATGCCCATAGTCAAGAGGCAAGGTGGTAGGAGAGAAAGGGTTTTTTATTATTGCTTGCTAGCAAGAGGAAAGATGGCCGACTAATGTCTGAAAGAACCATCTTAAGGGGGGCACAGAATCTTGAAGCAGTTATATAGGCCAGTGGGTTATAGGGGCAAGGGTTAAGAATGTTGACCCCCCTGGTGTTGCTGACTGGGAGTTACCAGATCAGATCTTTCAGTTGTCACAGATATCAGCATAGAATCACTGTCCAGAGGCCATAATGTTCTCAGGAAACTCAAAAGAACAAACTTATCTGGGGGCCGGCCGCATGGCCAAGTGGTTAAGTTCACGCACTCCACTTCAGTGGCCTGGGGTTTTGCCAGTTCGAACCCTGGGCATGGACCTAGCACTCACTCATCAGGCCATGCTGAGGCAGTGTCCCACATAGCACAACCAGAAGGACCTACAACTAGAATATACAATTATATACTGGGGGGCTTACTGGGGGTCTTTGGGGAGAAGAAGAGGGGAAAAAAAACAGGTTGGCAACAGAAGTTGTTAGCTCAGGTGCCAATCTTCAAAAAAAGAAGGAGAAAAAAAAAGAACAAAGTTATCATCTTGTCACAGCTGGGAGGGGCCATAAAATCTACGGAGCCTGCCAAACTCCAGGAGACAGGCCCTTACTTATCTGGGCAAATGAAAGCAAAGGTTCAAAGGGGCTGGCATGTCAGGGCCTTTCATGGTTCCAACATGGCTTTCTCCTATAAGATGAATTCTCTTACGCTAACTTTTGACTTTGCCTATATCAGTTAACTCAGTGGCACTAACATGATGATAGAGCAGAATAGGTTCATACCCCTAGAGACTCTGAAGGTGTGGGTGGAAACAGACAGGCACTGGGGCAGCATCTGTAAATATATCTTAAAGACTAATGGAGGATATGCATTTTGCCCCATACACTAGCTTTGTTCTTTCCAATATAAAGTTAATATCAGATCAATTTCTCACTATTGAATAAAATAGACTGCTCAGGAGGGCACACCATACACAAAATCACAGGAGAAACCTCCCCACCCAGCCCCCCACCCCCGACACACACACACACACACACACACACACCATGCATCTTAGAGAACAGAAACTGTTTGAGAAGCACAGGGCTCGACCATTATCCTTGGCTGCACTTCACATGATGCTGGACCCTCCGCCTCCCTAGGACTCAGGATTAAGCCCTGCTTCAGCCCACAGCTGTCAAGGTAGCTGGAGACTGCAAACACACGTGGCAACAGGGGCCAAGTAGTGAACACAACTGTCTAAGCTACTTGTCTCAAGGCCAAGAATAATGTCTGTCGTTATGAAGTCTTTTTCAAAATGCCATGGAAGTCAAATAAAAGTGTCGAACAAAGGAAGATGTACAGCCACATGCAGCCCTAGGGCCACAGGGTACCAAGCTCTCGCAGTCCGTGTCCCCGCCCTATAGTAAGAACTCAGCTAACATTTGTGCGAAGATGTGGAATCAAAGAGCTGGATGGCAGATTTTTTAAAAGAAGAAACAGTCCAAGAAAGAGGGAATAAAGTAAACAAATAAAAATTACATTCACATCTTAGAATATTGAATCTATTTTTTGCAGATTCTTCACTGTAATAAAGGACAAAAGCAGGCTGGGTATGGAATGGAGTTTTGGTGTGAGTTACCCAGAAAGCAGTAACCTAGACAAGTCAATAAGCAAAAACTTTATTGGCAGGTGGGGAGGATAGAGAGTTATTGTTTAACGGGTAAGGTTTCAGTTGTACAAAATGAAGAGTTCTCCAGATGCTGGTGGTTATGGTTGCATAACAATATGAATGTACTTAATACTGCTGAGCTGTACACTTAAAAACAGCTAAAAATGTAGCATACACACACACACACCATGACATATTATTCAGCCATAAAAAAGGAAATCCTGCCATTTGTGACAACACGGACAAACCTTGGGGGAATTTGCTAAGTGAAATAAATCAGATAGAGAAGCATAATACTGTATGAAACCACTTATGTGTAGAATCTTAAAAAAAAAAAAAAAAACCTCATACATAGAGAGAACAGATTGGCGGTTGCCAGAGGCAGGGAGATGGGGGGTTGAAATGGGTGAAGGTGATCAAAAGGTACAAACTTCCAGTTATAAGAAAAATAAGTCCTGGGATGTAATGTGCAGCATGGTGACTATAGTTATTAATACTGTCTTGCGTATTTGAAAGTTGCTAAGAGAGTGAATCTTAAAAGTTCTCATCACAGGAAAAAACTGTAACTATGAGGTGATGGACGTTAAGTAGACTTACTGTGGTGATCATTTTGCAATGCATACAAATACATACGCATTATGTTGCACACCGGAAACTAATATAACATTATATGTCAATTATATCTCAATTTAAAAAATGGTTACGATGGGAAATTTTATGTTATGTGTATTTTGCCACAATTGGAAAAACAAAAACAACTGTATTGAAGAGTGCAATCCCAGGGAACAGGAGGGACGGAAACGGGGAGCAAAACCGGAAGGGAGAAAGACCCAGAACAAAGAGGCCTTGACGAGTTGGCCACCAGCACAGTGGGCCGGCTGCTCAAGCTTCCAGGACTGTCTCAGGAGCTTTATGGAACGTGACTCAAGACCATCCATCTCGGGGAGAAAGCAATTGTCTCCAGGCTTCACTCTGCACTGGACACAGGTGTGTCACCTCTCAACACATCGGGGTTATGCGTCCGCGGGAACCTCGTGGGCTCGCTGCCTGAGGCGGGGCACAATTGAGGCACTATTGAGCTGCACACGTGAGTGACTGGTCAGAGCCCCACGACACTGACTGTAGCAGTGGTGGATGGAGTGAGAGACAGAGGAGGCCATGGGGACCAGAAATGATGTTCAATACACAGATACACTACAGAAATAAAAGGAGGCAAAAGTATTCTAAGTAACGCTCCAATTTTGAGAGAATCATTAAATCCACTTTTCCCAACTTCTGGTCATTTGCTTCCCATCTTTTACCATAGCTACCTGCCACCTCTATAATTATTTATTTGATATTTTCTTTAAATTAACTCCTCCCTTTGACTTAAAATTTTGGCAGTTTATTGACATATAATCTATACACAGTAAAATTCACTCTTTTAACATGCGCAGTTCTCTAAGTTCTGATCAACACTGTGTGTAACCACCACCACAATCAAGACACACATTTGTATCATCCCCAAATTTCCCTTCAGCCTCTTTATTGTTGGTGTTCATCCCCACCCCTAGTCCCTGGCAACCATAGATGGATTTCTGTCCCTATCAATCTGCATCTCCCAGACTGTCTTTAAAAAAAGAATCATACCGTATGTGACCTTTTTACTTAAATTCGTTTTTAAAAAGGAAACAATCTCACTATTTAAAGTACGAGTGTGATGTACTAGTCATATTGTAATACACATTTAAGCACATATAGAGTTATAAAAATTAAAATATACCACCTAAAATACATCTTCTGTCATACTTGGGAAACACCAAGTGGATTTGGCTGGGCTGGGCTGCGAGCGAGTGTAAACTAGCATAGGACCAACACTGGGTGTGGAAAGCACAGACGAGCCATCAGCTGCTGGAGGCAGAGGTGGGATGGGGTCCACCATGCAGACAGAGCATTTGAGCAGGTGTGTGGACAATTCGAACAAAGGGACAATGGGAGAGAATTGACCGCTGGAATTCCAGGCAAGTGTTCCTTGAGTCAGACCTAGGGTTTGTGGGCTGTTTACAGTCTCTGTGTGGACACTGGCCGGAATAGAGGAGGACTCTGAAAGGAGAGCTTCTGAAACACTAGGCTGGTGTCCAAGAGAAGGACTCAAACTCAAAGAACAAGGCTGGCCTCCAGTTAGTTCATTCACTGGTTCAATAAATACCAACTATGTGCCAGGCGCTGTTCAAGGTTCTAGAGATACAGCAGTGAAGAGAAAAAACAATGCCTTCATGCAGTTCACATTCTCAACTTGGAGACAAACAATAAATCCATGAACACATAATATGATGTCAGACAGTGCTAAGTTCTGGGATGAAAAATAAAACTGGCTGAGAGGATACAATGGTCTTCTCTTAGATAAGGTGGCCAGAGTAGAACTTCCTCAGAAAGCACTTTTGAACAGAGACCTGAATGAAAACCAGCAGCTGCTAAACGCCCCTTCTAGCTTGAGGGTCAGTCTACCAGAACTTTCTGCCAAACTCCCAATTCAGACTAAAACTCAGTGTAAAAGCTTATTAAGACAATTCAGAATATGCATAGAAAAAAATAAATGCAGGTGTCTCTCTACTCTTCAGAAACCTAGAAGACTATTTTATTTAGGACTTTATGACCCAGAGAGTTGCCACTTTTGGCTATTGAGGTCAGCGTTGCATGATTTAATTACGATGTAATAAAACAATAGAAAGTATAGTTGGTTATTGGCTTGAAGACAGACTACTCACACGCTCTCAGACATTTGTTGACGTCACAACAGTAGCTGGCCATGAGCAGAAAGTCAGAGGCTTTTAAGACTTAACACGTATGGGAGAAAACCACGCATCGCAAAGACAAACCCTGAGCTTGGTCTTCCAACAGTGAGACTCCAGCTGGGGTTGCCCCGGGAAGAGCGCAGCCACTTTGATGCTCTCGGTGAGTGGTGGGGGAGTGGGATGGTCTAGGACCGAGGTTGGCAACTACCACCTGCAGGCCACATGCTGCCCTAAGGCCCTTCCCGGAGCACAGCCACACTCCTTCGCCCTTCCATTTACGTATTGTCTGTGGCTACTTCTGCCTAACAATGACAAAGTCTAGCAGTTGTGACGGAGACGGTACGGCCTGCAAAGCCTGAAATGTTTATACTCTGGCCCTTTACAGAAAGTGTGCCGACCTCTGTCTAGGAGATTACCTGAAATTTCCTGAGAGTATTTCAGATGAGATTTTTTTTTTTTCGCCTAGCAAAATAGCTGGAGCAGAGAGGAAAGGGGTGTGGCTATAAGGGGAAGCCTCATATCAAGGCTACAAGGAGGGTGCCAGATATAAAACTCCCCCAAAAGTAAAAATATACACATTATGATTTAATAAGGAAAGCAGAGAGAAATGGGGCAGCGGAGAGCACATCATGGCCCAGGAAGAGAAAATTAGTTCTCAAAGAGTTTCTGATTCTAAGACACCATTGACACATGTTTACAACAGGTCCTTAAGAATGGGGCTTCATATATGAAGGTTAAGAAGCTACATTATGATTACATCTTCTTTAAAATGCTGTTGTCCAAGCTCTTTCCAAAATAATCTTCGCTCACTTATTCTTCAACATAATTGCAAATCAGAACACACCGCTGAAACATCTTTTTGGATAAGGCAGTGTCTCAGTCTGCTCAGGCTGCCATAACAAAATACCGTAAACCGGATAGCTTAAACAATAGAAATTTATTTTCTCACAGTTCTGGAGGCTTGAAGTGCAAGATCTAGGTGCCAAGATGGTCAGTTTCCGGTGAGAGCTCTCTTCCTAACTCATAGACAGATACCTTCTTGTTATGTGTCTACATGGCCTTTCCTTGGTGCACATGCATAGACAGAGAGGGAGAAAGGTCTTCGGCATCTCTTCGTACAAGAGGACCATTGGACCAGGACCCCACCCTCATGACCTTCTCTAACCCTAATTACTTCCCAAAGGCCCCATCTCCAAATATCATCACATTGGGGGTTAGGCCTTCAACATCTGAATTGGAGGGGAAGGCAGGACACAAACATTCAGTCGATAACAAGCAATAATTTTTTAAATGAAAACTAATGTTTCCATCAGTCTCATTTTATCAGTTGGAAGTTTTTTCAGCCCATCCTCTGAGGAATCACAAGAAAGCACTTTCCAGAGTTAGCATAGAAAGTATTGAGTATCACTATATCTCTCAGTTAAAAGTGGGTCTTCTATTAAATACAGGAGCAAAGGAGATTTTATATTGCATCAGACAAAAGTCAATCAGCATTCACTTAGTTCCCACAGTGTGCACAGCACTTGGGAGATTACAACTTGGAATTCAAACCAACCTTCTTTATGATGGTTTTCACTTTTTCCTTCCTCCCACCTCACTCTAGCCTCCACCGTGTAGTTCCCCCTATTCTTCATCAATAGCAAGAGAGAGAAAACCTTACTGAAAAAAACTACACAATCAAGAGTCGTGATGAAAAAGGCAATATGTGGCCTTTTCCTTGTGTTCCAAATAGAGAAACATCTGCTCTTGCAATTGTGTTCATCTGGTCACCTTCTAGACCTGAGAGTCCCATCTCTCTTTCTTAGCAAGTTGGAGAAAATGGGTGAAAAATCTGAACAAGAGATAAAGGGGAATTGTGACTGGACTGTACGCCATTTCCAAATTCGCATCTCAAGAGCAAACTAGACCAGGTGGGAACAATTTAAACTACTTATTTATATCATACTTTAAAGTATGGAGCCAGCTGGAAAGATGGCAGCTTGAAGTCAGCATGTCCCTTAATTTCCCTTTCTAAAGTAATATAACAGCTTGAGCAGACAAGGCAATATGAATCACTGTAACTCTTCCAAAAGGTAATCTTCCACTCTCTATTAGAAAGTAAAACATGCCTACCCTCCCACTCAGCAACCCCATGTGGAGCAATGCAGCAGGGCGTAAAGATACACGTGCTAGTGCTCTGACTACAGGTCGTTCGTAGAGGTGTAAGTGTTGTGGAAGGAAAAGCTAACCCAAGACATACTCATTGTATTTGGGTTTATAGACAAATATTGCTTTTTTTAAAAAAATCTACTACAGTAAGAAGATATCTAAGTGTGTTGTTCATCCAACACCCCCAAGATAAAATGAGCATCGAAAGATTTTGAGTACAATGGACCTTTATGAAGTTTTAATGAGCTTCCTGCTGCATCACTTAGATTAGCTGTTACATTTTTAAACCATCATTAGTGTGCACAACAACTACTGTTTTATGACTTACGTAATTATCTGAACAGTGTTCCTAAAACATTTGAAATAACTAAGCTCTATAAAGAGTCTATATGTGTGTAGAAAAGTAAGGTTTAATACCACTAGGAAAATACTGGCCTTTTCCTCTTTATGTGCCAGGAGCTTGAGAACAAAGCTGAAATGCACTTGATTTTCAGATTTTCCTTAGCCTCGAAAATCTAGGAGGCAAGAACCTTGTTGCTTGGTGGTTAACTTTCATTCTTAAAGGGAAATCCACATTTCTGATTTCATACTCCCCTAAGACAAGAAGCAGGTCTGAATTTCTTGTATAAGGTCTACCAATTGGCTGAATAAATTGTGATACTGAAATAATATGAAATATTACACAGCTTTAGTTTTTAAATGGGTTTGGATCTACAGCTATCATCCTGGAGGGAAACTTACATTGTATAAAGCAAGAAAAGAAATTTGCTGAATTTCTTCAGCAAAGAAAAACGAGAGGAAACATACGCCAAAAAAAAAAAAATCCAATATAATATACACAAAATTTGTATATTATAATCCTGGTTTTGAAAAACAGCTTCCATGTAGGTGTATGAGTGTGTGTGTATCCTTGCGTGGGCAAAAGAAAGAAATGGAAGCATTTATTCCAGGCCATTAACTTTTGGATGCTGCAGATGGCATTGGGATGGCGTATCATGAACTTTTTCTTTAAAAATCTTTATATTGTTTAAATAGTTACAAAGATCATAAATTACCTTTGTAAATAACTACAAGAAGAAACAAAAGTTAAAAAGGAAAATGGAGGGGGAGGGGAGTATGGATGGTGCTAATAAGTTCTTTCAAAGTTTTAATGGCTAATCATTTATTTCCAGTAACCTAAACTGTTTCCTTGTTTTAGTATTTTATCCATTGGTTAATTCTTTCTATCTTGAATTCTTCTTCCAGGAATATTTTTGATAAACTAAATTCATCTAATTTAACTAGCAGATACCAGTTTTATAGAAAGCATCTATATATTTAGGAACAACCTAGCATTAAACAATACTGTGTAAAAGGGAGGTGCTGAGCAGTAAGCAATCAACATTTAAACGTTTCTAATGTGAAAGAGAGGACCTGAAAAATCCATGTGGCCCATAGGCCTTTGACTTCAATAAGTTCATCTATAACTTCTCAGTGCCTTCAGACAAATCCTTGCAGGAATATACTAAGCCCCTCAGGTTCGTCTGTAAAATCACCCTCCTAGTGAAAGCATCAGGTAACATTTAATAGGACCGTAGAGAAAGGGGATTACTACCTGAAGTACCATAGCTTGAAAGTGTGCTCCTTGGAAGACTGACCTTGAAAACTGGAATAAGATGACATAAGAATACAAGAGGATAAAGATGCCCCACACTCTTCAGCACCCTACAGTTTATACATCTCTATTGCCTTTCCACAAGCAGAATCCTGACACCACGTGTGCTCTGGAAGCCCGAGGCTGGGGGTGCTGGCAGTGGCAGGGAAAGCAGTCCGAGGCATAGGCTGCCTGATGACACAACTTTGGGCCAAAGCATGCCAAACACCTGAGAGGGAATTTCTGCATCTTCCCGGGGCCCTGATCCTTCCTGTTGAGCAGAACATGCAATTCAACGTGAATATGTGATTATGTGATTTGACCATAACTGCGTGACTTGATCAAAGGAGCAGGAGGAATGACAGATCAGCATCCCCAGGGGCTCTCGGGAGCTGGCAGCCTCCAGTTAGCTCCTTTTCATAAGTCAAATTCTTCACCTTTGTGACCTCCATCTGCAAGGGATGAATCCTCCCAAGAACGTCCTTGAAGGTAGAGCTAACTAGGTCGTGTGTGACTCTGCCTTTAGTTACTGCTGATGAGATTTGCATGTGGCTTTACTCACTAGAATTCTACCAGCAGAAGGAACCAAGGACATTAGGGATGGAGAAAGTACAGACAGACCTTCACCTCTACTTGGTCAGACTTCTCCAGGTGAATGACAACCCAGAGCTCTGCCTAGTTCCTGCCCTCTCTCCCTTACAATACAATATTAACAGAATAACAATATATCCTTCATGATAATTCCTTACTCTGATTTATATGTCAGTTGCCCAGCCTGTCTTCCTAAGGTGACAGGTGACCTAATTCCTCTTAATCAGACCCAAGTGCTGCTTCCAGAAGCACCGTTTTGACTACTGATGGTAATTCTGAGCTAACTCAAATTGTCCCATTGTTCCTGGTGTTCCCTACTTTGTGATGCTTCCATCATCCCCTCACAGAATTGTCTGGATTTGTTGTTCAGGATCACCACTCCAACTCCCAGCTGGAGTAAAAGGAGATTTCTCATACCCCTGAAAAGAGCCCAAATCACAATCACACATCTCTGATCATTGGGTTTCATCTGGCCCCAATTCCACCTCAAGACCAGTGCCCATAACGTGTTCATTCCCAGATAACTCAGGACCTGCCTCAGGGGATCCAGGGAACATCCCATGGCCCCATCAGCCACCATCCTATGTAGGCCAACATTAGTTGCTAAAAGGTGCAGAATGGGGAGCACCCTGAGCCCCACAGTTGGGTTACAGAAATAACAGAAGAGCTGTCACACCACCCAACACATCACTGTTATGACAGGTGGCTTGGGATAAATGTGGTGGCCTGTCCCAGGCTCCATTTACTCATTAAAATGAGCTCTTCCATCTCATCAGAAGGCCCACATCCTTAACTCATTCTACCACCCTGACACCACAAGCTGGAAAGTGCTTGCTAATCTGGTACTTCTTCTCCTTGGTAAGGAGACGATGACTTGAGTTTTTGCTTCAACTTTCCATGGACAGCAAACATCTTGAGCTGTTTCTCTACTAGGAAAGGGGTGATGTTGGCTTTGATTTCCTGCCACATACTTTGTGGCGTTCCCCAAGAAAATGTGTGAATATTCACAAGTGACAAACAAATTCAAGTATACATAAAATCCTTGCTCATGTGTGGTTCATACTTTCCTTTCCTCTGTAAATGGGAGCTGTTAAAAACAAATTAAGTAATTACACAATGTTGCTGCAGCTGTGTGTCTCCTTCATTATATTATATGGCTGTGGTTAGGGATGACTCTCTCCTGCCTTGTTTTAAAATATTTCTAACGGAAGGTGGGTTGTCAGGGCATGTTCCAGCGTTGCCAGAAAAAACAAAAAGTAAATGAAAATGACGTCTATGGCACAGGACAATTGTGTGTGTATGCGCATGCGTGTGTATACTACACGCTCTGTTATGCTGTAAAAGTTATTCTGGTCACCTGGTTTTTCTAATTAACAAAAAAAAGCCCATAAAAATAGAAATAGAGTGTCTGTCAATTCTCACGTAACCCAATAAATAAAATATCTTTAATACAAATAGTAGGATTTACTGGTCATAATTTATCATTTTTTTAAATTAGCAATCTCCATTGAAAAACAATAAATAAATAAATAACAAGTATTTATCCAAGAAAATAACATCTTTAAGACCTATAAATAAGATCTTTAGGATCCTGCAAGGTGGACATTTGGTTACTTTTTGTTGTTTGATATATGTATGGCGGAAAAGAAGAAAAAGTAAAAAGGAATAAAGAACGGTTGGTCATTCCAGAATGTATTGCTTTAAAAATCCTATATTAGCCTTTGGACACTGATATCCTCAAAATCCTTAATTTCAGCATTCTAGATTAATACAGATGAGGAAGGGAATTTATCATTTCAAAGCTTGTGCCTACTTTCTTAAGGAATGTCTTCCATCTTGAGGGGGTAATTTTCAACAAATTGGATTTTCACAACTATAAGAATACATGCGTTTAATGGAAACACCAGGCAAAATGCATCTGGATCAAAGAGAAGTTGTTATATATGCATTATGTGCTAACCTTATATCAAATTTGTAAGATAATACAACTTATTTAAAAACGTATACTCAGAATGTTAGGGTTTCAACTGGAAGTAACAAAAAAGGCCAAAGAATTAAAGAACAACAAAGAAACACAAAGATAAACCAAGAAACAGATCAAAACCAAATGAATATCAACAAAAAAATCTCTGAGACCAATAGGACTTTCAAAAACTTGAATTTCTATGTTGCTATGGAGGAATCAACTTCTCATTATAAATATTTAGAATTAATGAGTAAAATGTAGCAAAACAACAAAGAAAATAACACATAGCCATGCTGGAAAAAATGGAATGTCCCCATGTGCCAGCTAAACAGAGAAATCAAGGCCAGAGCACAGAGGTAACCCAACAGCAGTTTCAGCCTCAACAACAGACCCTGGAGGTCAGGACTGGGTTCTAACACCTCAGTGAGGACAGGAGGTCGAGTGTCTGCAAAGGGCAGAAGAGCTGTCATTGGATATCCCATGTGAAGCGTGGAACCTTAAAACACAACCTCCTCCACGAAAAGACGAAAGTAACTCTTCCCAGCTGACAACGAAAGCCGAAAGCTCACCACCTCTCCAGGCCTTGGGTGAAAGACAAATCACCTGTGAGGAATCCCAACTCCAGGTACCCATTACACATAGGTGTGGGGTTTAAATGTGTAACACCCACAGGATTAAGGCACCACAAACCACACAGTTGATATAAAAATTGTTCTAAAAGCACTCTTTAGCATCGTAGACAACGTGAAACCACTCTTTAAGGATACTTTAAAAACAAGGGTTTAAGAGACACCCAAGGGGGTAAGGGTGAGGGTGCGGGAGCCACCATAGCTGAAAATCACTTTTAAACCCAATAAGAAATCAAGACACTGCAAGGCAGAGTCAGAAAATGCAACTAAAAAATTAGCACCCCCAAAATATGGATTATATACAGTGTGAAAGAGACTACAAAATTTATTTAAAATTAATAATAAGATAAAGAAGGAACAAAAACCATAAGGAAAAGATGCGACACAATGAAAAAGAACAAGCCAATCTGAACAGAAGTGAAATAGAACTTCTAGAAATGAAGGACAATCTCATTAAGTTAAAAATAAAGAAAAATATCCTCATCCAGATACATTACAGAAAACCTTCAAAGCTTCAACAACGACGAAATGAGAAAGCAATGACAAACTATCTAAAGATAAATGGCATTTAGACTGACAGAAGACTTCATATTAGCAACAATAATTCCAGAAAGCAGTGAAATATCTTTAAAGCAATGAGGGAGGATAACCATCCATGAAGAGTGTATATCTAACTAAATTATATGGAAGTGATGAGGAAATAAAAAAATTTTTAGACTGAGTAAAACAGCACACTGACCACAGTTCCTCCCTGAAATGACTATTAGGTTGAACCATATGAGATGTCTGATATTTGGCCATTTTTGACCCACAAAAGCGACAATTTCGTATGATTCAAACTAAGACTAAAAGATGTATGCGCTTCAAGAAGAAGAAAAGTGAATCCAGAAGGAAGATGAACAATGCAAGAAGCAATGATGAGGAATGATTTATAAATCTAAATAAGCATTGACTAATAAATAAGAATATTATTTTAAGAACAATAAAATAACCAGTGGAATCTGGGATGGGAGGCGCGAGCTAATCCATATCTGAAGGTATGAGAAGAGAGCTAGTAATTAACATTAAATCATATTAAATCCTATACCAACTTGAAATTTTAAGATTGACTACTAAAAGACCAGAGATAAAATATGGAACTTCCAAATCAATGGTTGGAATGAGGGGTAAGAATAAAGAAATTCAGTCTTTCCGAGAGAAGCTAGGAAAGCAGAAAGTAAAAGCAAAAATAAAGCGTGATAAATAGCATAAGCATGAAATAAAATGATGAAAATAAGCCCAATGTACTGAGTCCAAGTGACTGTAAATGGAACAAAAGTGCCTGTTAAAAGGTACATTCTCAAATCAGCTTTTAAAGAACAGACAAAAAATATCCAGCTATATGCTGTTTTCTATAAACATGTCTGTAATGGCTCAAAAAGGTCAAAAGTAAACTAACGAAAAGCATGAAAGAGGATATACCAGGCAAATACTAAACAGAAGGACGAAGAGGAGGGCGAGAGAAGGAAGGATGGAAGGAAGAAAAGGAGTGAGGAAGGGAACTAGGGAGGGAGGGAGCCAGCACAACAATATTAAACAAACAGACTTCAAGACCAGAAAAAAAATCATTGACAGATTAAGGAGGTGATTATTTAAGGATCAACATAACCATACGCCAGGAAAATATATTTACTTTAAATCTGTATGCACCGAACCCTGTGGCTACAAAGCATGTTAAATAAATAGTTGTGAAGAAAAATAGACTGAAATTAAGACTACGTTTGATTTCTTCTGTATTTACTAAACTATCTTCCACTATTATTTAGTTCCTAAATATTAACTTGTTCATTGAAAAAAATCTTGGTAACTATTATGTTCCAAACTAGAAATTAATGGTGAATGAAACAAAGTCCTTGTCCTCTTGCAGCTTACATTTCAGTGAGCAGAATACACTTATTTCAAAACAAATTTTGAAAACACATGGCTCATATATGAGAAATTACACTAACGTTTAAAATAGTATGCAGTACTCAAATTACTTATCCAGTCCTATTACTCAGCGCCCACATGATTCTCTGATAATAAATTAGATGTTGTTAAGAGATTTGTTAATGTTTTAAGGTCTCCAGTTTGTTCAATGAGCTTTCATATGTTTGTTCATATATATATTTGCTTCTAACTTTTATTGAACATGATTATAGAGTTGACACCCCACAAGATGAAATAATGAAAGACAAGAAGAATTACCTAAAGTTAAATATACGAAATCTCAAAAAAGTAAGACGTTCCTGCCAAAGCCCACATGTGGCCAATTAATAATGGTTATAAAAATAATGATTTCATAGTTATTGGCTTGTTACATGAGAGATGGAACTGAAAATCCACCACAGTTCCAGGATTTAGGAAGTGTAACTAGCAACACAGCAATTCAGCTTGCTTTCACAGCATTTGCATCACTCCCCTAATGTAAAAAGCATAGATTCACTTACAGCTCTTCTTTGTACATACGTCTCCATTGAGTCACATATTAAGACGATATAAGGATGTAAATACTTAAATCTTCGTGAAACGTCTCCTTTCATTAACTGCCAAAGTATACTGCACATAAAATATTCCAAAAGAACAAATTATAACAAAATTTTTAAAGATATGGTCAAAACATAGTCGGGACAAGCTATGAAAAGAAATGTAGTCAAGTGGCAAGTGATATTAATTTATATTCTGAAATATTTACGGAAAGCATTAAGTATTGATGATGAATGATAAGACTGCACTTACAAATGATTTCTGCTCTAAATAACATGCACAGTTTTAGCCAATATAAACACAATTCTAACAATTATAAGGAAGTCTTGAGATTACATCTGGTCCCCCCAAAAAGTCAACTTGATACCAAAAAAAGGAGTTTCCATATGCTTAGAAAGCTTACCTAGAATAGAAATAAAAGTTTCAAATTAACCTGATATTTATGGAGCCCCATTTTGCTGTCTGGATGATAGCGTGTCCTCTCTGGACTAGCACATCTATACTAGTGATCATTTCTAAAAGCTATGGTTTCCTCATCAATGGAGAGAGTCAAGTAACTGGGAGTTACGTGCGGGCCTCTGTCCCCAGAAGGTCCAGCATTTGAGTGGAAGAGGCTTTCCTCAGGTTTAATTTTCTTATAATTGTGGCCTTGAAATGACTCCCATTGCTTTTGGCAGTTTCACCCAACGAAGTCCACCCAGAATCGCCATGCATGTTACTTAACTTGCCAACAAATCTGAGGGGGAGGAAAAGGCCAAAGCTGTCTCTACCTGAAGTTGCCTGTTCATTCCTAGAGTCATGGAGTTTCCAGTTTCTATCTGCGAGGGGGAGGGCGGTGCAGGAGAGACAGGTGGCAAGCAAAGCCCAGGGCCTGCCAAGGTGGACAAAGTGACGGAAGATCCCTGAGGAAACCGAGGCCCCCAAGGGTAACACCTGCCCTGTGAGGGGGAAGGACAGCCCAACTCCACCACACAGGAAGAGGACGCCATGTAAGCTTGCCTATCCCATCCTTGAGGCTAAAGGGGAGGGAAGGGAAGGAAGGGAGAACCTCTCCTGACGGTTAATACCCGCTACATGGCCCTCACTAGGGTTTTCTGCCCCAGTTCATCGTGCTTAGATAGTCCAAAGAATCTTCAGTGGAGAATTTAGCTTACATAGTTGCAGAAGGAATTATTAGAGAGAATGAAGAAGAGACAATATTTAAAGAAACAATGGATGAGGTTTTTCACAATTGCTGAAAAATACCAGTCCTCGAGATCATGGTGTTCAACGAAACCCAAACAAATACATATTAGACATATCATAGTGAAACTAAAGAACGTCAGAGATGAAAAGAATTTTTAAAAACAGCCAGAGAGAAAAGATAGATTAGCCACACAGAAATAGCAATAAGACTGATAACTAAATTCTAGATATCCATCCACTGGCAGCCAGAAGACAACACACTAAAAGAAAGAAAATAACCAGCAACCTGGGACTCCAGTTCCAGCAAATATTCTTTTCAAATAATAATGATAGAATCCAGGCAGTGAGTATGTGGGTGTTCACTATAAATCTCTTTCAGTTTTGCTATGTGTTTGCAAATCTTTATAATAAAATATTGGAAAAATGCTTCATAAGAAGTAAAACATTGTAAGGACTGTACTTCAGGCAAGAGGAGTATCTAAGACAGAATGGACTAGATATAAAAAGAAATGTTGAGCAAAGATACTGGCCTAGTAAATAGGTAAATAAATCTAAACAAATTCACTTTCTAAAACAGTAATAATAATCTAGTTTGTGGCAGAAGACATTCTAAAGATAAAATACACCTGCAGTAGTGTACAAGGGGAGGCAGAGGAAACAGAGCGGCAGCATTCTAAGGTCTTTCTATTTTATGAGAGAATAATAAGGGTATTGATTAACTGAAATTTTGACGCGCTGTTAAAGTAGCTTTGGTAGGAGCTTAAAGATGCATAACATCCAAACAAAATTAAAATTTGAAAAAAATTTTTAAAACAAACAAAAACTAAATCCAAATGACATCAAGAAAGAATTTTTTTAAAAAAAGGGAGGAGATCTAGGAAAAAACGAGACAAAAAGAAAGTTCTTAATAAAGCTGAATGGACTAAGTGGAAACAAAACTGAATTTTAAAAAAATCAGGTTACGCAGTTAGTAAGTGATGCATCTAAAACCAGAGGACACGTAATGGTTGAAAAAGATGGGAAAATACATACTAAGTATATACCAACCAAAGAAAAATTAAAGTAGCTATATAAATATCAGGCAAAATAGTCACTAAGACAGCAAGGTTTTTATTTCTGAGAGTAGAATGATGAATTGAACTTCTTTCACCAAACTTAGAAACTCCCGGGAAAACAGTAATGACTCCTCAGAAACGGCAACTTTGTTTCTTATCCTTGCCCTCCATAACCCCTTAGACTTCTGTCTTCAATTCTCGTTGCAATAAGCCCACCTGGAATCTTCACAAAATCTAGAGCCTCATTCCAAGTTCTCTATCTCAGTTCTCCCATTTCTAACCACAATAGCCTTACCCTCTGCCTTTCTCCGTTTCTCTAGAAACAGCAAACCCCAAACCTACTCTATGTCTCCAAATCCTCAAGACTCAACCTTTCCCTGGGGTCCGGGATTTCAGAGGCCCCATTGAATAGATGCAGTTCCCTCTTGACCTCTGAACCAATTGCAAAATAAGAGTAAAGCAGATCCTTTAAAAAGGATAAAGCCATCTTTCCCAAAATCTTATGTTCAAGATCTTTCCTGATTACAATGGTCAAAGACATTTGAAATGATTTTATCACTGTAACTGTCCTTTAAGAATGGCCAACAGTTAGTGTGTCTCACCAAGCAGGTCACATGAGAAAGGTGAGTGATTGAGCCTTGCCCAGGAGTTCTCCTTCCAAGCAGACTGACCTGAAACAAGCACAGGGCAGATGCTAATCCCTTAGACAAAAAACACAGAGGCCTAAAGGTGACAGTAAGAAAGAGCCAAGAACAAAACAGAGTTTACCCACTTTTTAATCAGATTGACTCTGCAAATGTTAACATGTTATTGGAGTTGGACATTTACTAAAACCTATCAGAGGAAGGGAGGATATAAATTGAATCTCTTTTTTTTTTGGTGAGGAAGATTCACCCTGAGCTAACATCTGTTGCCAATCCTCCTCTTTTTGCTTGAGGAAGATTGCTGCTGAGCTATCATCTGTGCCCAACTTCCTCTATTTTGTATGTGGGATGTTGCCACAGCATGGCTTGATGAGCGGTGTGTAGGTCCACACCCAGGATCCGAACCCAAGAACCCTGGGCCACCAGAGTTGAGCACACAAACTTAACCACTATGCCACTGAGCCAGCCCCCAAACTGAATCTTAAATAACACAAATCCCTTTCTCTTTTCTTCAAAAGTTGGAAGGCAGAGTTACTGATTAGTACTGAATTTCTGTATTTTTTTCTCTAAAATACTTTTAGGCAAATGACAAAGGCCCTGACTCTTACATAGAAGACCAGGATCCCAGGTCAAAAGAGCTTCTTTTCAGGCGCAGGTATTAATTCACATTCCAGCTGGAGAAAGAAGGCGTAAACAAGAAAAATGCTAAATGAAAAAGAGATTTAAACACTTGCTCAAGAAATACAAGAGACACCACAAGACCAAAAGTGAACGTCAGAAGAATTGTATCCAAGAGAACTGCTAAAAAAGATGGGCTGATAACATTGCAAAGCATTCATTTCAATGCAAAAGACAAGTGAAGGTAAAGAAAAGAGGCCCCACGTAAGCCTGTCCAAACTGGTAAGCGGAAACATGGAAGAATCCGATGGAGAAAGGATGAGCAGAAGTTTGCACAAACCATCAGCTGCAGAAGAAGGATGGAGGTGGCAAGGAGGGGTGCTGCCTCATCCATCAGCCAGCGCCCTGCCGGAGTCGGGCGAGATAGGAGAGAAGAGGGGTCCCACCTCTGCTAAGCCAACTGTGGAGACTACGTGGGACAGACACTGGAGACTCCTGGCATGGGAGCTGATGAGACAGGGAGGAAGAATGCATCCCAGCTCCCACTCTGCAGCCACATCAAAGATGTCAAGGATTAGCAAAAACGCCCAACCCATTGCGCAAGCAATCCTGGATACCCAGAATCTAATCCAGCTGATGAGTTTATTCAGGCCAGTTTTTTGTGGACTTGGTACAAAATGCTCAAATGACATTTCACTAGGGAAGCAAAACAGAAAAACAGTCTTTCTGCAGCCCCCTCAGCAACATTTCTCAATGATGATAGAGCGGTTCTGTAACTCTGCTAATTTCTTAATATGAAATCATGATGCCAAAAACCAGATCAGTCCCAGACTCCTTTCTCTCTAGAAGAAATGAAGTCGTGGGCACCTAGACTATTTGAGTAGTATCCAGTCCAGTCTATGCACTTATTTTCAACCCTAGAAATCAAAGGGTAGGGATACTGCTCCCTCTACTGGCTTTACAGCTGCAATTAAAGATGCATTTAACCTCAGAACTCAGCCTTTCAGCCAGATTCCTTTCTCTAAAGACTAAGAAATAGAAAGATGGTGTTAGTTTCTTAGTGTAAACCTTAACCAAAGATTTACAGAATCTTTAGCAAACATCAAGTTAAAGAGTAAACATAAATATGTTTAAACCCTTAAAAATAAATTCTATTCATGGGGGCCGGCCCGGTGGCACAGCGGTTAAGTTCACACGTTCCGCTTCTCGGTGGCCCGGGGTTCGCTGGTTCGGATCCCGGGTGCGGACATGGCACTGCTTGGCAGCCATGCTGTGGTAGGCGTCCCACGTATAAACTAGAGGAAGATGGGCACGGATGTTAGCTCAGAGCCAGGCTTCCTCAGCAAAAAGAGGAGGACTGGCAGTAGTTAGCTGAGGGCTAATCTTCCTCCAAAATAAATAAATAAATTCTATTCATTTATTTTTGCTGATATTTGCTGGAACTATTGAAATTTTCTGATGACTCTGGAGAGTCAAGGACTAGAAAGAAAATTTAAGAAAGGAAAGTAATAATAGAGCTCTTTTAGATGTTTCAAAGCAACGTTTCCATGCACTTCCTATTCTCTCTCCTCTCAATACTTGCAAACCTTTGCCACCACATTCTTCCATCACCAAAATGCACAAACACGTATAGTGTCCTTACACCTTCATTTCCTCTGAACTCCCAGAAAGGAGTATAGATAGATTTATAGATTTTTTAAAGTAAAAGTGAAAACCACGTGGTGTTCCCTGGTTCTTGAAAACTAATAGGCATAACAACAGGGGTCTAATGACGCCAGAAATTGAACTCCCCTTACAGGAGCCAACTGTTCCTCAGATGGCTTAATGGCTGTGTTTTCCCTTATTGATTATGTAGCAAGTGGTCCAAAGCTGATGTTACAGAATGTATCTTATCTCTTCCAAGGTCCAAATTCTACCCTTAACTGATGTATTCAACCAAATTCACTCATTTGGTCACCTGATAAATATTTACTGAGCACTCACAATGTGTCAGGCAGTGTTCTAGGTGCTATGGATACAGCATTGAACAGATGGCCTCAGCCTCTGTTTCTCTGAAACGACAAAGCCAGCTTAGTGAGTTCCCATTCATTCTCCTTACATCTCAATGAGGTTGTACATGTCTGTACATACTAGCTCAAATTCCAATTCTGTGAAGTCTTCTTTGACCAGCTTGGGCCATGGGTATCACACCAACTCATTTTCTGAAACGTCGTGTCATTAAGCCACAACACATTTCCTATCTAGACATGTGTTGGCATACAATTGTATGCCAACAAATTAGGGGTTGCTCATGTCTCTTATCGCCTTGAATTAGTATTTAAAGATTTTACTGCCATCTGACTTTCCACACATGTCTGTGTTTCCTCTTCAACTAAATTAAAAGTTCTTTGAAGCAAGAAACACAAGAGCTGGGGGCCGGCTCCGTGGCTGAGTGGTTAAGTTCGCACGCTCCGCTGCAGTGGCCCAGGGTTTGGATCCTGGGCGCGGACATGGCACCGCTCGTCAGGCCACATTGAGGCGGCGTCCCACATCCCACAACTAGAAGGACCTGCAACTAAGATATACAACTATGTATGCGGGGGTGGGTTTGGGGAGATAGAGCAGAAAAAAAAAAAAAAAAAGAAGATTCGCAACAGTTGTTAGCTCAGGTGCCAATCTTTAGGAAAAAAACAAAAGAAACACAAGACCTGACATAGTATTATATAGGAAGTCCTAAAAAGGTATAAAAATAAATCACATTTGACAACCTGTCTTTCTTGAAAAGATAATATTACATTAAATACAATCCATCAAGTAAAGTTTTTATATAGAAATTAAATTGGTTATTAATCCAAACCAGCTTGTTTTATGTTAAGATGTTAATTGTAATCCACAGGGCAACTTCTAAGAAAATAAAAATACAATAAAAGAAACAACAGTAAGAGAATTTAAATGGCATACTAATATTTATCTATTTAACACAAAAGAAGGCAGTAATGGAGAATAGAGGAACAAAAAGAGTGTAAGACGTATAGAAAACAAATAACAAAATGGCAGGCATAAATTCTACCTGATCAGTAACTATATTAAATGTAAATGGACTAAACATTCCGATCAAAAGACAAATGTTGGCAGAATAGATTTTAAAAGTGATCCAACTCTATCATGTCTACAAGATATACACTTTTTTTTTCCAGTTTTACTGAGAAATAATTGACATATTTCACTGTATAAGGTTTAAGGTGTACAGCATGGTGGTTTGATTTACATATATTGTGAAACGATTGCCACAATAGGTTTAGTTAACATCCACCATCTCATATAGATAAAATAAAAAAAGAAGAAAAGTTCCTCCTTGTGATGAGAACTCAGGATCTACTCTCTCAACAACTTTTCTACATATTCTACAACAATGCTAGCTAGTCATCATGTTGTACATTACATCTCTAGTACTTATATAACTGGAAGTTTGTATCTTTTGACCACCTTCCTCCAATTCCCCCTCCTCCCACCCCACATCTGGGAACCACAAATCTGATGATTTTTTCTGTGAGTTGGTGGGGTTTTTTGTTTTGGGGGGTTTTTTGAGATTCCACATATAAGTGAGATCTTACAGTATTTGTCTTTCTCTGTCTGATTTATTTCACTTAGCACAATGCCTTTAAGTTCATCCATGTTTTCACAAATGGTGTGATTTCCTCATTTTTTGTGTTTGAATAATACTCCATTGAATACATACACTTAAGATTTAAAGACACAAATAGATTAAAAGTAAAAAAGATGGAAAAATATATATCATGCAAAAAGTAACCAAAAGAGAGCTAGAGTCCTATATTAATATCAGATAAAATAGACTTTAAGACAAAATAGGAGGTTTTATGATTATAAAAGGGTCAATCAATCAGGAAGACACAGCAATTATAAACATACATGCATGTAATAACAGAGTCCCAAAATACATAAAGCAAAAACTTACAGAATTGAGAGAAGAAATAAATAATTCAGCAATAATAGTTGGACGTTTCAATAACCCTCTTTCAATAATGGATAAAACAATTAGGCAGAAGATCAAAAAGGAAATAGGAGACTTGAAAAACATTATAAACCAATTATATCTAGCAAAGATTGATAGAACACTTCACCCAACAATAGCACAGAAAACTAGGAATAGAAAGAAACGTCGTTGACCCAAAGAAAGCCATCTATTAAAATCCTACAGCTAACATTGTAGTTAATGTAAAAGATTGAATACTCTTCCCCTAAGATCAGGAACAAGATAAGAATGTCTGCTCTCATCACTTCTAGTCATCATTGTACTGGAGGTTCTAGCCAGAGCAATTACACAAAGAAAAGAAATAAAAGCATCCAGACTCTGTTTCACAGGTGACATGATCTTGTATATAGACAATCCTAAAGAAGCCCCCCAATAAATTATTAGAACTAATAACTGAGTCATCAATGTTGCAGAATAGAAGATCAATATACAAAAATCAATTCTATTTCCATTGTCAATGAACAATACAAAAATGAAATTAAAAAGCAATTTATAATAGCATCAAAAAGAGTAAAAGACATAGGAATAAGTTTAATAAAAGAAGTGCAAGAATTATACACTGAAAACTATAAAGCATAACTTAAAAAACTTAAATAAGACCTAAATTAATTGAAATATATCCTATATTCATGGAGTGAAAAACATAATATTGTCAGGATGGCAATACTTCCCAAACTGACCTACGGATTCAACATAATCCCTTTCATAATCCTAGCTACCTTGTTTTGCAGAAACTGACAAGCTAATCCTAAAACTCTTATAGAAATGCAAAGGACCTAGAACAGCCAAAAAATCTTCAAAAAGAACAAAGTTGGGGAATTTACACTTCCCAGTTTCAAAACTTACTACAAAGCCACAGTAATCAAAACAATATGGTATTGGCATAAAGATAAACATATATATCAATGGAATAAATAAACTCATAATCTGGTTTATATACCAGAAATAAACCCATACATCTATAGCCAATTGATTTTCAAAAAGGGTTCCAAGACTGTTCATTGTTGAAAGAATAATTTCTTCAATAAATTATCCTGATGACTGGGTATCCATGTGCAAAAAAACAAAGATGGACCCCCCACCACACACAATAATATAAAAAACAACTAGAAATGGATCCGTGACTTAAAGAGCTAAAAACATAAAACTCTTAGAAGAAAAACCTAGGGGTAACTCTTCATAACGTCAGACTTGACAATGGATTCTTAGATACGACAGCAAAAGTATGAGCAACAAAAGAAAAAATTGATGACTTGGACTTGATCAAAATTAAAAACTTTTGTGCATCAAAGACTTTATTAAGAAAGTTAAAAGACAATCTACAGAATGGGAGAAAATATTTGCAAATTCTATATCAGATAAAGGTTTAGTATGTGGAATAAATGAATTCCTACAACTTAATAAAAAGACAACTCAATTTAAAAATGGGCAAAGAACTTAAATAGACATTTCCCCAAAGAAGACATACAGATGGCAAAGAAGCATATGAAAAGATGCTAACATCATCAGGCATCAGGGAAATGCAAATTGAAACCTGAAAAAGATACCACTTTACACCCCTAGGATAGCTATTGTCAAAAATATAGGGGGCCAGCCCTGTGGCCGAGTGGTTAAGTCATGCGCTCCGCTTCAGTGGCCCAGAGTTTCGCCAGTTCGGATCCTGGGCACAGACATAGCACCACTCATCAAGCCATGCTGAGGCAGCGTCCCACAGAGTGGAACTAGAAAGACCTACAATTAGAATATACAACTATGTATTGGGGGGCTTTGGGGAGAAGAAGAAAAAAGAGATTGGCAACAGATGTTAGCTCAGGGCCAATCTTGAAATATATATATACACACAATGTATATAATGTATATTTTATATATATATATACAATGTATATAATGTATATTATATATATATAAAATAATATCAAGTGTTGGTGAGGATGTGGAGAAATTGGAAGCGTCATATGCTGCTGGTGCAAATGTAACATGGTGCGGCCACTTTGAAAAACAGTTTTGCAGTTCCTCAAAAAGTTAAACATAGAGTTGCCATATTACCCAGCAATTCCACTCCTAGGCATATACTTAAGAGAGATCAAATATATGTCCACACAAAAACTTGTATATGAACGTTCATAGCAGCATCATTCATAATAGCCAAAAAGCAGAAGCAATCCAAATGTCGATCGACAGATAAATGGATCAACAAATGTGGTATGTCCATACAACGAAATATTTTTCAGCCATAAAAAGAAATAAAGTATTGATATATGTTACAACCTGGATGAAAAAATTATGCTAAGTGAAAGAAGCTCGACAAGAAACGTCACATATTGTTCGTTTTCAAGATTATTTTGGCTGTTCTGGTCCCTTGCATTTCCATATGAGTCTTAGGATCACCACTTTGTCAATTTCTGCAAGTAGAATAAATTTCATAGAAACGAAACCAGGTTTGCAAGGGCAAATCTATAGAGACAAAAAGTAGATTAGTGTTGTCAGGGACTCAGAGAGTTGTCAGGGGAGAATGGAAAATGACTGCTTATGGAGACAGGATTTCCTTTCGGGGTGATGAAAATGTTATAAATTTACATAGTGTTATGACTGGACAGCTCTGAATGTGCTTAAAACGACTGAACTGTAGACTTTTAAAAAGTGAATTTTATGGTATATGTATTACAATTTCAATAAAGCTGTCATTTAAAAAAATGCAGTCCATCCTGGCAAGCTGGGATGGTATAGTTATTGTATTCATTTTTCTTTTTAGCCCTCACAATCTATAGCAAGATGCCTTGTACATAGAGGTACCAGAAAAGATACATGTAGATGAGTACATATTACTTTGCGTTGTTCACAAATTGCTCCAAATATTAGTCAAAGTTTCTCAAGTGGTTCACACTCCTTGAGACAAAGCCCCCGTCTCAGATGCTGTGAACATCCATCACTATTAGATGCTAAGTTAGGATTACCCTGAGCCTGGATATAGTCACATCCCAGTGGGTAGAAATGCTTAGTACGTTGATGGACCTGTGACTGTTGATCCATCAGGAGGCAGCACTGTGCACGTTGAAAGGGAGGACTCTGGAGTCAGATGATCTAGCTTTAAATCCAACTTCAAGGACTTAATAATAGTATGAACTTGGACAAAATGGCTTACCCTCGTGAGCCTAGGTGTCCTCATCTGTGAGGACAGGATTAATAATAGTAACCACCTTCTAGGGCTGTGTGAGGCTGAAATGAGGTAAGACGTGTAAAGCACTCACGTGGCCTGTGATAAATGCTTATTATTCATTCATTGAGCTGCTCGACATTCATTGAGCACTGATTTTAATTCTCTGCCATCAAAGGATAGAAGTAAAAGAAGAAAGACATGTAAACAGATCAATGCAGTAAAGTGCTCTCACGCTCTGGAAGACATCCTAAGAGCAGGAGAGGGATTCCCAAGGGGTGACACCCTGTGTGTATGTGGGAGGCACAGGGGCACAGGCTTTCAGGAAAGGTTTTATGGAAGAAGTACCACTGGAGCAGAGCATTTAACTCAAAAAAAAAAAAAAAAGGTATTTCTTCTCCAGGTTTGAGAGACATAGGACATTCTGAATGGAAGGCACGAAGTGAGGAGAGCAGCATCTGTTCAGGGAGGTGTGCTTAGCTCAGCAAACAGGAACACATCCCCGGTGAGGTGCAGTCACAGAAAAGGCTGGAGAAGCAGGAGCCAGACCACAGAAGGCCTTGTTTTCCGCATTCACCAGCACAGACTGAATCACCTGGCAAGTGGGAATCTCCCCGCCCTCCTCCAGCAGAGACATTTTCTTTGGTTGGTTTTGTTTCCAAATGCCATAGAGCACAACACAGGAAGGACTGAACCTTTGAGACTGCTTGAATATTTCCAAAGTGTTCTGGTTATTTTAATGCTGACAAAGCCAGTCTTTTGTTGGTCAGTCATCATGGAGCACCCAGGGACTGCAGGACAATTATTAGGAGTGACAAGTGTCCTTGATAAATACATCTGCACTTTGCATAAGCCCAGTTTCTCTTCCGAGCTCCCAGCATGCACTGTTCCCACACTGGGAACCAGAAGGGCTGAAACAAGATGGCAGCTCCCAGAGGAGTGCCTTCAATTACCCTCAACGAGCATGTGGGCATAAGGCCTCGTCATAGGTGATTATGGCCACGGGTTAATCCAGCGGTTCCTCCTAATTAATAGCCTGCAGTACTGAAGAAGCCAGAAGTGACCACAACACTCTGAGTTTTTGGAGAAGCCAGCTGGCGGAGTGTCAGCCTTCCGTGACACCAAACCGTGGTGTGTTGTTTAACCACAGCACCCTTTCCTGGAGTCTGGCCCTTTGGCTGACACTCTTCTGTGGAGACAGAGTGTCCCTGTTGTGGCTCAGAAATACCATTTAGGCTTTTCTTCTGCCTCAGCGTTCCCATTTCTCATTCCTTCAGCTTCTTGCAATCTGTGCTTCTGTTCTCTTGGAAATATGCTCAGGCTTTTCTCCCTCATTTCTTCAGTTTATTTTCTCCAGCGGTGTTTTAATTTTTTTCTTTTCCTTCAAAAGACCTGACATCTCTTTCTTTCCCTGCTCCTTGATTTCTCGATTTCTCTCTCTTTCCCTCTGCCCTCCTCTCTCTTTCTCCCACTCCTCATCTTTCTATTTTTTTTTCAACTGACTTCAGAGGAAAAGTAAAAGATTAATCATAGTGTGTGTTTCATGACTCTCTCAGCACGTTCCATTCATGGCCCTCTTCTATTTGGTTCATATTTTTTCTAATTACTTATTTTTAATAATGTAGTAAGTACCAATGATTCTAACAACCACTGAAACAAAAGAGGGATCTCACAATCTCCTATAACAAACCGTTTCGTAGCCCACTACCCTACCCCCTGGCTCCTCGACCCTAGGTAGCCCCCTTGCCGAATGCTGGGCATTGTTTCTTTTTAGGCAGTTTAATTGTATCTATATGTAGTTCCAAAAATTTTGGGTTATTCTAGTTTTTTCAGTTTACTAAAAGATATAGTGCTGTATGTATTCTTTTCCTTTGTTTTACTTTATTTTATAATTAATTCTACTTTTCATTTTGAAATAAGTTCAAACTTACAGAAATGTTCCAAGGATAGTACACAGAACTCTCATATAGCCTTACTGATATATATTTTATGTTATATATTTATTTATGTATGTAGACAGCGAGAGGTATTATTCTCCAAATCATTTGAAAATAGGTTGCATAAATCTTGCCTCATTACCTCTAATACATAAGTGTGAATTTCCTAAGAAAAAGCAAATTCTCTTACAAAACCACAAATGAGGAAATTTAACAATGATACCAGACTTACAGACGTACATCTTATCAATAAGCCATTTTTAAGTTTTGTCTACTGTCCCAATAATAGCATTTGTAGCAATTTTTTCAGATACAGAATCTGGTCCAAAATTGCATATTACATTCCGTTCTTGTCTCTTTAGTCTTCTGTAACCGGACACATTTCCTCAGCCTTTCTTTGCTCTTCATGACATTAACATTCATCTGGTATTTTTGAATGTCTCTCAATTCATGTTCTCTTGAGTTTCCTTTTGATTGCATTCAGGTTATACATTTTTGACAGGAATACCACAGAAGTGATGCTGTGTGCTGTGTCCTTCTAAGTAAATCATATCCAGAGGCCCCTTGGAGGTGATATCAGCTTTGATCCCTTGGTTACAGTACTGCCCAGTTTCTCTAGCCCGTATATTTACACACGTTCTTTGGGGAATTCCTATTTCACTTAATATTACATTGCTAAGATTTATCCATACTGTTGCACGTCAATCTTCTCTCTCTCCCCCATTCTCTCTCTCTCTCCTTCTCTCCCTCCCTCTATCCCATACCCACCACAGACACACACACACACCGAAGACACACAAACACACACACACATGCATAGATACAGGTTTCTTACCTTTTTTCTTCCTTGTTTTTCATTTTCCAGCCACATTCTTACTCGAAATCAATTTGGAAGTATACAACTCCTAGCTGAAGTATGTATCTTCTCTTATTCAATTACTCCAGATCAAATTTCCAAAGACTGGTATACAGTGTGCTAAAAATATGTGCTGTTATGAAAATAGGTGGCTTAGCAAAGAAGCAGCTACCAAAGAAATCCTTCACCTTTCACTCCCTCAACCAAGCTACCTGTCAAGATGTGTTAACTGAGTAACTGTTATGTTCCCAGCACCACCTTGACTCGATGGAGGCACATAAAGGACAAAAGCACGGAGGGCTTAGAGGTCAACGCTCCCCCTTCCAGCAGCGTACCCGTGGACACCTTTCTCATGCTTCAAGGCAGAGCTCTAATGTCACCTCCTCTGGGAAGCTACCACTTTCTGCTCCTACCATAGGTACCTAACTGAGTACCCCCTATTTTCCACACCTAGCATTAAATGTTTCCTCACAGTCGTTCTGGAAGGTAGGTGTTTCCATCGCCATTTCTCCAGTGAGTAGACAGAGACTCAAATTTTTGGAGAGCTTAGACATACAGGAGTCACACAGCTTTTTTAAGGCATAACCAGAATGGGCGCCCACGCCTGACTTCAAAGTTGATTAGTCTTTTCACTATTTCACAATGAGTCCTAGAGGAGTTATTGCTTTTTCCTTAAAACTCTGATCACATCTTGCTGATTGATCAATACAGTGGTTACCCCTCTCTATCGTGGTTCATTATGTCCACATCCCTCCCCTAAGACTGATTTTGAGCTACTTGAGCATAAGAATTGTCATACTCATCTTTGAGTCCTCAAAATTCAGCAGAGTAACTGCAAATATACTCAATCCTCATTATTCACAGATTCCCTATTTGAGAATTTGCTAAAATTTGTTATCCCAAAACCTAACATTTGGGGCACCTTTGCACAGACACGTGCAGAGGGGTGAAAAATTCCAGTCGCCCAAATGGCACATTCCAAGCTGAGGTCCTACCAGGTGACACTCTGCTTTCCCATTTCAGTTCTCATGTTGTAAACAAGTGTCCTCCTCACGGTCTACGTAGTGCCACTTTTTTCACAACTTCTTGCTTCTTGTTGGTGATTTCACTGTTTAAAATGACCCCAAGCATAGTACTGAAGTGTTGTCCAATATTCCTAAGTGCAAGAGGGCTGTGTTAGACAAGCTTCAGCATGAGTTATAGTGCTGTCGGCATGAGTTCAATGTTAACAAATCAACAATATATATTAAATAAGGTGCCTATTTAAACAGAAACATACATAAAACAAGGTTATATATTGATTGGTTTAGGAAAATGTTGTGACCAGCGGCTGGTAGGAACCTAACCCTGCATTTCCCCTAAGAGGAATGGTTCAGGATAGCTAATTCAGTGTTCCTGGTGACTTTGTAGAACACAACTACTGTGAACAATAAGAATCAACTGTAGTATGTGGTAAATAACCCCATGAGGAAAGAACGAAGAATAGAACACATTTGTTGGAAAAATGACATTAACAGATGAAAACCTGCTTCCTGAACCCACATGACCCAAACGTGTACAAATAGAATTTTATATTGATATGATAATGAAGTACCAGATTACATTGTATAGGCAGAAAATAGATCACCATATACTAAGGAGAACACACAAAGGACAAGGGGTAATAAGTGCATATTTCCTACTCAAGAGGAAGAAAATGTTCTATGACAATTTCTTTCCAAAAGAATGAATATTTATTATGCAAATTCAAGCATATCTGGCTGCTGTGAATTTAACACTCCATAATTAATAACTTTTATCTTTGTATCTCATTGAGCACATTAAAAATCTGTATGTCTTACATTTGCAAAAATATAATAGTGTGACTTTTTTAACCACAAGAGTTTTTAAGAGCTCACTATAACTCTTTTCCAAATTTTTCATTATTGAATTTTTCCTTACTAAACAACACAGCATGATTATCTCCACTTTTAAAGAAAAATTTACTAGAATACTTACCTTTGAGTTCTTCGTAAAGTGAGGAAAAGTCATTTATTTGATCTTTTGACTGATTTTATAAAGCAGATTCTACACTGTTGCATGATGGGAGAAGGCCTGACCTACCAGTTCCTTGTGCATATGATTGTGGTAAAAGCAGACATAACATTATGGCTCACACAGAACAAAGATGAGCTTACAAAGTACATGGCTTAAATAATTCCAGATCTTCGGGACACAGATCTCTTTTTTCAAGACACGAATCTCATGTAACCATTATCATGATTGGTGGTGGGGAATTTTAAAAACAGAGTCTCCCTCGAAACTCCAGACTTGGTTACACCACAGCTAAATCAGGTGATTCCAGCACATGACTCACATCCCACAGAAAATGAAATGTTTATGAAAACGAGACTCCCAAAGGACAAAGTAGCCTTTTCTCAAAATCCATTCCAATTTTAAAGCCAGTCTTTCTGTTTTGTTTGACATAACTATCATGTTTCCTATCTAAAATAAAAGGTTCATACAAACACACAGTTTTCCCATCTAAGTTTCAGGGTTCTGACATATCTTCAATGTAACTTTGCCTGAGTAGATGTAGGTCATAAATCAAGTTTATTACTATTGTGATGTATACATATAAATATATTTTTTTATTATGGAAATTTTCAACCATACACAAAAACTGGAGAAGGAATAATATAACAAACTCCCATATACCAATCACCCAACTTCAAAAATTATTAGAGATATTAGAGATTGTTTTTAAATACAAATAATCTTAAATAAGATTACACAGCCTTCTACCTTGTCCCGCCTATGCCTATAGCAAACAATAACACCACCAGCGATACTGAAGGCTTTGCATAACATGAGCTGTTTCATCTGCAAACACATTACATTCCAATCTGAAAGGACCCGGGGAGTAGCTAGAGAAAGCAGTTTTCCTAAATACCTTGTATAAGAAAATTGATGTTAAAAATTCATGTTGACTATAAAAATCTGACTTTAAAAAAACATTTTCTTTTATTGTTATAAAGTTACGCATTTTTCATTGTGTAAAATTTGCAAATACAATCACATAAATTTGCATATGGATGGATATTTTATGATATTATGAAACAGTTGCTCGTTTTCTTTGGTTTGATAATAGTACTACACTTAAGTAGTAATATTACTTTATCTTTAGGAGATGCATAACAAGGTATTTGAGGGAGAAATGTTATAAGGTCTGCAACTTACTTTCAAACGGTTCAGCAAAATTGTATCTTGTGTGTGTGTGTGTGTGTGTGTGTGTGTGTAGATCCAGAGTTGGCAAACTTTTCTGTAAAGGGCCAGATAGCTAATGTTTTAGGTTTTGCAGACCAAGAGACAAAATCAAGGATATTTTGTAGATAATCGTAGAACTAGTTAAAATGTTGCTGCTTAAAAATGTAAATCTCTTCTTAACTCAGGGCTGTACAAACACAGATGATGGACTGGATTTGGCCTTGGCCATAGTTTGCCAACTCCTAACGTAGATAGATAGATAGATAGATAGATAGATAGATAGATAGATAGATAGACAGATAGATAGATGGATAGATAGGGAAAATATGAGAAAACAGTAGCAATTGTTGAAGCTAATTAGAGGGTACATTGATGTTCACTGTATTAGTCTTTCAAATTTTCTGTATATTTGAAGATTTTCAGAAAAAAAGGTGGGGAAAATGCAAATACATAAAAATACAATGAAAATAAATATCATCCGTAATACAAACACCTAGAGACTAACACTGTTAACATCTTGGTAAAGTAGCTTTTATTTTTAGTTCCTGGAGTGTGTGTTTTTCCCAGCTATAATGACATCTTACTCCATATAAAGTTTTATTGCCTGTCATTTTCATTTAACATTCATTCATAAGCATTTTCACGTTATCATCAAATTAATGGACACAATATTCTATTGAACAAGAATTTTTGTCAACTATTTTCCAATTTTTGAACATTTAATGTGTTTCCAATTCTTCACCCACAAAAATTATAATTTCTTAATATGATTTTAATCTATTAATGTTACTTCCTCCTTAAGAAAAGATCTTTTGGTGATAATGAGTGTAAATAAAGCAATTTTGTTTGTTTCTTTCAAGGAGGAGAGGAATAAGAGATGGCAAAAATTGATGGTTAACGTTGCTGGAAAATATTCCATACCTTCAAAGTCCTTGTAAATTAGTCATACTGAGAGGATAAATTGAATATTATGAATAAGAAAAATGAAGAAAGATTTTTTATTTTTTGGTAAAATATACATAAAAAACTTTATTGTTTGTTTATGGGTTTGCCTATTCTAGGTAGCTCATTATAAGGGGAATCACACAACCTTTGTCCTTTTGTGTTTGGCCTATTTCACTTAGCACAATGTTTTCGAGGTTCATCCTTATTGTAGTATATATCAGAATTTCATCCCTTTTTAAGGCTCAGTAATATTCCATTGATGTATATAGCACATTTGTTTAACCATTCATTCGTCAATGAACATTTGAGTTGTTTCATCTTTTGTGAATAGTGCTGCTGTGAACCTTGATGTAACAGTGTCTGTTTCAGTCCCTGCTTTCAATTACTTTGGGTATAGACCTAGAAGTGGAATTACTGGATCAGATGTAAGTGCATGTTTAACTTTTCGAAGAACTACCAAACTGTTTTTCAAACACAGATATTTGATAATAGACATTGGGCATTAATGATTTTTTTTTCTCATTGTTTCTTTGTTGACCTGCTGGCCCACAAGGCCAGACCTTATCTGGCCCTGGTACCCGTCACCTTCATCTTCTGCCTGGTTCCCAACCCTCACTTTACCCAAGTCACACTGGCTGGTTGCTGATCCTCTGACTCCTCAGGAAAACTCCCTCTGCCTGGAACTCTCTTCCCAGATACACAGCGTCCACGCCTACCTTCCTCAGGTGTCTGCTCCAATGTCACCTCCTCAGAAAGGCCAGCCTACCCTGACCACCCTATCTAAAGTGACCGTCCCTGTCACTCTCTAACTTCCTACTTATTTTCTCTTCTTACTCCTCATCACCACTCAACCTAGTGAATGTTTATATTCACGTGTCGCTTAATGACGGGGACATGTTCTGAGAAATGCATCTTCAGGTATTTCACTGTTGTGCAAACATCATAGAGTGTGTTTACACAAACCTAGATGGTATAGCCTACTACACACATAGGCTCTATGGCACTAATCTTTTGGCACCACTGTTGTATATGTGGGCTGTCATTGACCAAAACATCATTATGCTGCACGTGTGTTTGCCTGTCTCTCAGTTGGATGCAAGCTTCAGGAGGGCAGAGACTTTGTCTGCACAGTCACTACTGTAACCCCTGTGTTATACACTTAGTAGCTGTTCAATAAATATTTGTTAAATGATGGAATGAATGAATACCAGGCTGGGGTCCATGAATGAGTGAACACTTGAGACTTGGCCTTGATTTGCTAGAAAGATATAGATCTCATCCAAGTCTCATTCTTGGACTCATATATTTGGTATATTTGCTATAGTTTTGATTATGCTACATAGTAATTTCTCCTACACATGTATTATATGTGTGAGTTAAACCTCACATTTTGTGATGACTTTTTCTATTTTTTATTTTGAAAAACCTTAGAGCTATGGAAAAGTTACACAAGTTGTACAATGACCATCATATATCTTCCACGTAGATTCACCAGTTGCTAACAGTTTAACACATTTGCTTTATCTCCCTCCCCATATATTTATTATTTTTAGTGTTATTCTGAGAATCTTGACAACATTACTCTTAAATTTCTTAACTCTTAAAACATTTGAAAACCACTGAAAACGTGACTTCCTCAGGGTTCCAATTTTCACATTAAATGTCTTTTGAGACCTAACCGATCTTAAGTGGCAGGAAAAGGATGCAAAACGTATATATAGTAACAAACCCAGGAGTTATTTTGAAGGACCAGTTCACATTGAAAGCTTCACCTTGTCATCCCAAAGTGACGTCCTGTCTTAGAAGTGCAATTCAGTAGGTCTCTGATTCTTTACTCACCCTGTGAAGATGCACCATGGAGAGACGGAAAGAGACTCTCCCCAAAACACACTTTGCCAAAATGAGTGTGTGACGTGTTAGAGTGTCCTATCACGCCTGTCTTGTACTTTAACTTTCTCTTACTGCAGATTTTGCTCTGATTCCATCCTCATCCAAGCTTTGTGGAAAAATTCACCACTTCTCTGGACATTTTTCTTTAACTCTACTGCCATCTAGTGTGAGAAAAAAGAATTCTAGGCCCTGTTAAAAAGAGAAAGTGAATGTGTCCTATTTGCTTACTTATCTGGATTTCAAAGCCTGTTTTATTGCAGAATATATTCTTGGGAACTATACTTTCTTGCTTTACTATGCATTAAGTAAAATTTCTTTTTTAATTAATTAATTTATTTTTAATTTTTTCATTTATTTTATTTATTGCAGTAACATTGGTTTATAACATTATATAAATTTCAGGTGTACATCGTAATATATTGCAAATTCTGTGTAGATTACATCATGTTCACCAGGGATTAAGTAAAATTTCTAAGGAAAAAGAATCATACTTCAAAAATTAAAGTATATTTCACATTACCCTGAAAACAAGCAAGGTGATCAGCTTGGTCTTCCAGGTGACCTTCTGGCCCCTTTGGCCTCACAAAGGATTCCTCTGTCTTCCCCTTTCATCCAATCTCTACTCAGGTCTTTGGTATTTTCCTTCTTTGCAGTGTGATAGGTTGGAAGGAGGAGGGAGAAAAGAGAGAAAGAAGGAGAAAGTCAAAGGAAAGAGGAAAAGAATGAGACGGGCTGCAGATGATAGAAAAATAATAAAAATAAAGACACTAAGAAGACTACAAGGTGGGATATAGATACATGAAAGATAGTGGAGAAGGAAAATCATGCAATGTTAGAATAAGACACCCAGGAGCCTGGAAGGACAGAAATACAAGAGAAAATGTCGAGGCTCCAAAGTAAAAAGAGGAAAGGAAAGAAATGGAGAAGAAAAGAGTTTTGCTGATGAGTTGCTTGTTCATTGATCTGCCTCAGGAAGGACCACCAGGCCAGGCTCACACCCCTGGGCAGTTCAGAGAAGTCAACCCACCCTGACGCACACACTCTCTGTTCCCCCACCCAGCTCTGCTTTTTCTGGTGCTCACCTCTCCTTCCCCACAGGGATACTTGGCTTCTTTATATGTTTGCTGTCCAACCCCCTCGAATGTAAGTTCCAGGAGGGCAGAGATTTTTGCCCTTTTTTCCCTATTTTGTACACGGATATATCCCAAGTGTCTAGAGCAATGCCTGGCACATAGATGACACACATTTTGTTACCAAAACCCAAGTGGGTTCCCTCCTGGCGAGTTAAATCAGACTCTCCACCAGTAGTTGACTCACAAAGTGAGGCATATTTGTGGCAAATAGGAGACCATGTGGAATCATTTCCAGAGTCATGGCTCCCCGAACCAAGGGAAGCAGGGACATTTATTTGGGATGGGGGATGAACATTCAAAAGGAGAGGTGGGTATTCGCTTGCGCAAGCTCAGTGGGAAACATGCTTCCACACACACTGCAGGTGATGGTGAGACAGCCTGAGCTCCTCCTGGAGAGATCTTAGCATTAAAACGGTGCAAAGGTCACAGGTGTAGCTCTCGTGGTGAGGCCTGGTCTGGTTCAGGGAGGTTAGTGATTGCATCTCCTTAGCATAACAAAAAGAAAAGACCAGTTTGCAGCAACAGTTGAAATATCCAAACCCAGCCTTGAGCACTTCGGGGTGACAATTTAATAAATGTTTATTCAATAAATGAAGCAATGGTGAAGTCAATCTAGAAATGGACGAGAAGATGTGTTTGCAATGTCTGTTTTGCCTCATGACTGTGACACCTTTTCTCCAGGCAGACCACATTTTCATTCGCAGGCAACCTCCTGGTTTTTAACATACACTTCCTGCTATAGACTGAATGTGTGTCCCCCCGCTTAAAATTCACGTACTGAAACCTAATGCCCAATGTGATGGATGGTATCAGGAAGTGGGGCCTTTGGGAGGTGATCAGGTCATGAGAGTGGAGCCCTCATGAATGGGATTAATGCCCTTATAAAAGGGACCCCAGGGAGCTCCCTCGCCCTTCTGCCATGTGAGGACAGAGGGAGAAGTCTGCCACAGGAAGAGGGCCCTCGCCTGACTCTAAAGAACTCTAAAGAGCTCCTTTAAAAAATTACTTGAGAGTTAGAAGATTACATGAAAAGATATGTAAATCTTTAAGAAGCGATAAGGAAAGGAAACGCTTAAGGATGGTTTTCCATCTGAAATTTGAAAAATGTCTGTGTGATGCTGGTATACTTCATTACACTAAGTGGAAGCATTAGAGGAAGCGCAATTCACTGCTCAAAAATCAGCAAGAAAGAATTTTTTCAAGTATCTCATGAATGGGTTGATTTGCACTGGATAAAGATACAAAGGCTGATTTGGAAATCTGGCCCTTGAGAGGCACACTTGCAAAATGATGCTGATTCTACAAGTGCTCACACAAATCCGTCTTGGCAGCCTGATTGTAAGTAACATTGCTTTTAGATCACACACCACAATTTTCCAAGCATTCTCACCTTCGTTATCTAATTTGGTCCTCCCAATATGTCTGTGGCGTAGACAGGACCGGGTATTATCTTTGACTGTGCTGTTTCATGACTTTGAAGTAGGGAAGCTGGATTCACCCTATTTTCCCCTCTCCATCTCAGCCTTCCAACATCACGGACATAACAGTCATGTCAACACACAGCCAGGAGTCTCTCCCACCTTCCACCAAACCATTGTGTGTCCTGGAGTGAATTTCATGCTACTGCGAATCCTAGTGGGTGAATGCAGCAGGAGTCCTAGGTCTCAACAGGAGGTTTTTAAGCGGTTTGGTGGAAACAGCTTGCAGCAATGAGCGCAGTTTGGTCACCATCTGTCTGACCATGGGCAAGTTAAGTAAACTCTCTGAGTTTCACATTCCTCACTTATAAAATGATCATGTAGGTCTGCATGGTCTTTAAGGTAGTGGATTCCAGGTGGTAAGCTCATAGGTCAGTTTGAAAAAAAATTGTTTTTTTTTTTTTAGGAAGATTAGCCCTGAGCTAATATCTGCTGCCAATCCTCCTCTTTTTTCTGAGGAAGACTGGCCCTGAGCTAACATCCATGCCCATCTTCCTCTACTTTATATGTGGGACGCCTACCACAGCGTGGTGTGCCAAGCAGTGCCATGTCCGCACCAAGGATCTGAACTGGCGAACCCTGGGCCGCTGCAGCAGAACATGGGCACTTAACCACTGCGCCACTGAGCCGGCAACTTGAAAAAAAGCTTTATTAACACGAGCCTGCCAACTCTTTCTTGTTTGAAATAAATTCAAGATATCAACAACCACAACCATCTATTACCCCTCCTTTCATCCTGGCTCCAACCAGTGGAGAACTGACATAGACATCCAAATGGGGACCCAAAAAAACAGCTTTATTAGGGGGTTAGTCAAGCGCCAAATGTTCCACCGAGTAATAGGGAATATCATAAAGCCAAATAAGGGAACACAAGCTGGCATCTCTCAATGAGTTGAATTTAACAACCACGCCTGGTGCCAGTCTTATGCACAGCAGCCTATCAGGGACTTGTGTCTTCTACCTAAATGAAGCTGGGCCTCTGTTCCCTGCACCTGCCCCCAGTGGCTGCTTCTGGGGGCTGTGAAGTGGGCAGTTCAGCTATCGCCCAGAAGGCTCTGAAACAGGTCAAAACAGAATATTAAGATAATTTCAAGGCCATATACACTGTAGGCCAAAATTCATCGCCTTTTCTATTTTCCATCTCAAATGATATTCCATTCAATGCTCAACATCATTCACAAGGGATCCTACAATGAACACCACATGAAAGTCTAAAATACTCCAAATAATGCAAAGCAAGCAACACAAACACACCTAAATTTTAACATGAACTCACATCAAGGATTACATTTCCAAAGAAAGGTGGAATTCCAAAGATGAAATCCTTTGACGTTGGTCTGAAGACATGCAACTTTTTCTCTCACTCAGATTTGCTGTATAGTAGGAATCTTCCTCTCAAGCACATAGTCCCGAGAGCACAAGTCTCTCTTTCGTGAGTGTTACAGAGGATCACGGACCCCAGTGGAACAAATGCACTTTGAGGAGCAAGCCAGAGCTTAGAGGTACCATCCAAATGCGAGCTTCCAATAGGATGGATCCTGAGAGAGGAGCCATTGAAATGGTGCCCAGTGACTGACAGGCACGCCTGTATCTCCTTCTTGATTGCTATCCCTCTGCTTCTCAGCTGAGGTAAAGAATTTATCTTACATCTTCTTCAACTCCCCAGCTATGTGCTCAGGAAGGTGCTAAGGCTATCCGTGCATTTTTAGGCCATTCCCAGAACTCTTGGTGCAACAGGTACCAGCTGCCACGTTGAGGGTCTGGCTCAAGTTCCCGCAGCGCAAAATCAGTTAAATACAAATAGCAATATCAGTTAGCCTTAAAGAGGGACGAAATTCTGACGCATGCTGCAACGTGGATCAGCCTTGAAGACATTATGCTAAGTGAAAGAAGCTATTCACAAAAAGATAAATACTGTATGATTCCACTTGTATGCAGTACCCAGAATAGTCAAATGCATACAGACAGAAAGTAGAATGGTGGTTGTCGGGAGCTGGAGGGAGGAGGAAGTTATTATTTCATGGATACAGAGTTTCAATTTGAGAAGATGAAAAAGTTGTGGAGATGGTCAGCGGTGATGGTAGCCCAACAATGGGAATGTACTTAATGCCACTGAACTGTATGCTTAAAAATTGTTAAGGTTGTAATTTTATGTTATGTGTATTTTACCACAATTTTTTAAAAGTCTTAATTTTAAAAAATCTCTGAGACTGATTGTGGAACTAAGAACACCTTTCTTCGATTCTCTTCAACCCTTAGCTAACCAGTGATGGCAGATGTCATGAAACCATCAGGACAACAGGAAAACTCCATAGCCTACCCAGCCGTCCTGTACTCCCCACTTTGGTCTGTGGTGGAAGGCTCTTCCTCCAACATTTTCACCTTTAGGCCAATGCTGGGAAGAGAGCTTCCACTCCACGTTCTTGTCATCCAAAAGGAAGAGAAGCATCTAAGTTGATTGGTGAGAGCTGACATTTACGGGGCAAGGTCATGGGTGAAAGTTCACTGCACTTGCCATTCTCTCTGTGTGGTTAAGCCAACAAAGCCCGGCCCACTCTAGCAACCCACAGTTGTCTCTCTCTGGCCCACCTCCTCTGCCTGTGGCTGGGTATGAGTCAGATCAGCCTTGTGGAATGGACTCGACTGAATTTGGGGGAGGGAGGAGGAGGCTGCCCTCTGGACTGGACCTAGGGTGTTACTGGGCCCTTGCCCAGCCCAGGACCAAAGTGACACTTTGATTTGATCCCCATCTGGGTCTCAGTTTCTTGAGCCTCTTCTCCTCTAACAGATGCAAAGGAAGGAAAACTTTACCTCTACCCATCTTAGGTCTTCATCTGGGGCTCTTTAACAAAAAAAGAAAACAGAACAAGAAGAGAAAAATAAAGCATGCAGCACATATCACATGGGAGAAGCCTAAACGAGGAGTAACTCAAAGGAGTGACTTACAACTCCAGCTTATACAGCATTCTTCAACCAAAAACAAGAAATTTCTAGAGAAATGACAGGACAAAGGAAAGCACTTTTAGGCTTCCAAGGGTGGCAAACTATGGGAATGTAATATACAGGAGGAAACTAATGATGTAATGGTTGTTTGTAGATTCCTCTGGTGTCTCTGGACTCATAAGAATCTCTCTCTAGCAAAAGGAGAATTTATAGAATTTATACCCTGCTTCTAGGCAGAAAGGGGGAGTTATTCCTGCATTTGCTGCTTCTTAACTGCTTTCAGTTCAAAATAATTTTTCTGTCAAAGAGGCATATTTTGGTGACATATTCTGGTGTCCTTCACAGACAAGGCACAAGAAAGAGAGGGTAGAGGATAAAGGTTTCATTCCCCCCAAATCACCATAAAATGGCCTTTTAAAAATTGGAAAAGTAGGACATTCTTTTTTAGAAAATTTCCTTTTAAATTGAATATATTTTGCTTCGTACAAAACTCATTTTCTTGTTTCTTTGTTTTTCATTTTGTCCAAACTGATGAAAATTTCCTAATTATCACCAGTCCACGAACTTGCATTTGAGGAACATTTGAGGAATATTCCTCTGAAGTACTTTTTTGCTCTAAAATTCTCTGATGCTAATATGGTTCCTTCTGCTTCCATCGCCCCTCCCAGAATCCCAGGAATTGAAGGGGTAACAAAAGACTAGAGTGAAAACCAGGATTTAACGCTTTACAGAATGCTTTGTGTGGATAAATACTTGACAAATAAAAAAATAAGACGTTTCTCTCATGCCAGGGTGATCCAGGAACTCATCTGACCTAAAGCTCCATCTGTTTATCTGAATCCAGGGTCTATCTAAACTGGGACACTCATATGCAGATGGAAAAAAATACCAGGAGTGACACAGCCTGGGGCACACTGCACCAAAAGTGATTTCGCAATAGGTACCTAGTTTATTTTTACTTCATGAGGCTGCCACAAATTCAGGTTTCTCTGGTTCATCTTCTTTGTGTTAGTATTTTTTATAGTAAAATTATCATGTCTTCCTCATTTAAAAAAGTTATGCTAAACTGCCTTTACTTCGTGATGTTCTCTAGGTATCTGGGTTCATCAGAACTCATATATTTCTCTGAGAATTATTAGCTCATTCTCCCTACCCTGTTCCCAAGCAGACAGGGAGAAAGAGAACTCTATGTCCCCGAGGGAGAAAGAGAACTCTATGTCCCCGTCCCCATGTAAAAAGCCACTCTCTCTTTGCAAGCAACTGGTGCATTTTTCAGCTGACATGTCCTAGATTGTTCTAAAAAGAGCAGCAGGGGGAATATAAGAACAGATTCAAAGACTCTCTGGGAACCGCCACAGCCAGCTCGTAATTACAAATGCAGGGGCAGGTGGAACATCTGTACTGTGAGTCACTCCGTTTTTCTAGAAGGGAGATTGCCATCAGCCCTGCCCCTGCATAAACCTTTGTGGTCTGTAAGCAGACTCCAGAACTGGTTCACAGTGTGCAATGCCTTGAGATGGCAACTGACCCCCTCCCTACTCTAACATAAACTCAGTGTATTTAGAAGGCATCTTAATTAATTATTGACTACCTGCAACCACGAGAGTTTTTATGTCTATATTTTGAATAACGACTATGCAAAAGCAACATTTGTGTGTGTGTGTGTGTGTGTGTGTGTGTGTGTGTGTGTGTGTGTGCTGGGGGGAGAAGAAAGTACATAACCTTAAAATCCTATCAAGGTTTCTGACCTTGGTTCTCTAATGCCTGGGATGATACAAATTTAGGGATATTGCCTTTTATGGGAAGAGATACTTGGAAAAATTGAAAAGGGAGGCAGATTTTTTTCCAAAAACCTATAAAAACAGTGATTCCAAAAGAGAGCCGGTTGAGGCTTTATGATTAATGAGTAACAAACAGATGATGAGGAAAGAAAAGTAAGACATCGATGGGTAAAAAACAAGAGCTAACGGCAGGGAGGGCAAAGCCAAGTTCACCAACGTGTTTTTAGGAGTTCTGTCTCTTCTTGTGTGACTCCTATGAGGACATTCCACTGTTTATACAGAGAGTGTAAACATATCTGCTGACTTGACAAAACGCTGATTTTCATTCCCCGTCCTTACCTCTCTGCCAGGCATGGTGAACAGCCTGACATTTAGGCTCATAAGCTTTGGTGTAAGTGGGAGGTTCAAATTCTGGCTCTGCTATTCATAGCTGTGCGTTTTAGGACAAACTTCTCATCCTCTCTGAGTCCCAGTTTTCGCACCTATATGATGGGGATAATAGTCTGATCCATCTCCAAGGGCAGTGTAAGGACATGATGAGATAACGCATGTAACCACCACAGTTCAGCTCCTGGCACACAAAAAGTGTTTGACAACTGTTGGGATGGAGTGAGATGGCAGTTTATTGTTGTTGATTTTCTAAATAAAGGCTCATGCTTATGAACACCTGGTACAAAATAAAACTAAAGCTCTCTAGGGTGGGGACTAAAACCTCAAATTCTAAAGTGACAACAACATTACACGAAATGCTTGCACAAGGTAGCTTTGGACAAAGAATTGCAACAAAACCTGAAAGGAGAACTGAGGATGGCAGAAATACCCACTCAGGAAACTTACACATGCCCAAGTTTTTACTAAAGAAAGGTGGCACATTATGATCAAGACTCCTTGAACTGGCTGCAGGTCCTCCCTGGCAATTCCAGAAATTAAAATGGCCTGAATCTGATTTTGCCCAAGTATCATCAGAGGAACTCTTGAGAATGTAATCTTTTCTACTCTTCTGTCTGAGGGCAGAAATGGGGAGGAAAGGGGCAGCTGGAAAATAACTGTAGGAAGGACCTGTGATAGGATCATGTTAGGAGAAATGTGTCTCAGGAAGTGTGAAAAACTTCTTCATTATTCTCACTTCCTCTCATCCTCCCCTCCACCAATCTCTCCCCAAATGGCATGGGCGAGGGCACTGGAGGTCCTTCAAACTTGACCAGAAATATCACTCTAACATAACATAATGAATTTGTATTATTTTATTATTACCTACTTTCAGTAGCTGGTTCTAGAATTCATCTTGCATGAGATCCATCTTTGTTGGGAAAAGGCCCAGGTCAGTCCACTTGGGGAAGTGGAATACCTGTGGGGTCATGGATGTTGGCTGGCACCATGGCATCTGCAAAATAAAATTACCCTGCATGGGGTGAGATGCCTGATGACTCCTGAGTGGAAGAGGAAGAAGAGTCAGGAGAGAGGAGAAAGTTTGGAGAAAGAGAAGAAAGAAGAGTCAGCCAAATGATGGGAGGCTGTGTAGCGATAGAAGGGACAACTCCTCAAAGTCTCACCGAAACCACTAAAGCCATGAAGGCTTAGGAGAGGGTTATGAGTATGTACCAGGCTTGTGTCTGAGTTGCTAGGTTACAAAACAGAGAACATACATGTAGAAGTAGGAGCTAGAGGGGTGATGGGATTAAATACACATACATCTGCTAAAGGCTCAAACGTTATAAGCAGACATGGAGAGGTGACAAAAGACCCAGAGAAAATGAGAAGGTATGAGAATGGCCTGTCAACCCAGGGGAGCTGCCTGTGTCATGCACACAACCCTGCACACCAGCACTCATCCACCAGTATGGGCTAGACTCCCACTGTGTGCCAGGCACTGCACTGGGCTGTGGAACACCATGGTGGGCAAAGCCAGAGTTCTTGCTCTCCTGTGTTTGCACACTAGTGGGAGAGATAGGCATTGATCAAATAATTGCACAAACATGTAAAACTGCAATTGGGAGGTGTGCTATGAAGAAGAGGTATGTGGTACTGTGAGAGAATGTAACAAACAGACTGGCAGGGAGATCAGAGAAGCTTCCCCAAACAAGCAACGTTTGATCTGAGCGCTGACTAACAAGAATACATAACTGGGTGAGGAAAGGAGAGAAAAGCAGCTGCGAAGAAGAATATGTGTGAAGGCCCTGGGGTGGCAGGTTTGAGGACTGAAAGAAGGTAATGTGTGGCTAGGGCACAGAGAGCCCCGGGGAGGACAGAGGACCAAGCTCCTCAGGGACTGCAGATGGAGTCAGTCTGTCTCAAGAGAGTAGGAAGTCATTGATGGGAAATTGACAGGAGCCCCCAAGAAAGTCTGAAAATGGCAAATGAGATCCCTATTTACACTCTATCCTCACTTTCCTCAGCATCTCCATTGACTATCAATCTAGCTTACACTGAGTAAATGAGCAGCCCCAAAATCATAAAAGAAAACATTTAACTCACCTTGTTAACTTAGTCATTTCATTTAAATAATTAGTATTTTTAAAGTGAATTTTCCATCAACATGTAAGAAAAACCCCAAATTCTGAACCACCATCGAAACACAAATGGCCAGTATGTAAATTGATAATTCAGTATTTAATCTATAGTTACTTAAAAAATACTCGATTAGGAGCCAAACAGCCTGAGTTCTAATTCTGACTTGGCCACTTCTTAGTCACCCGGGCTTGGGTAACTTCCCAAACTCTCTCAGTCTCAGCTTCTTCATCTGTAAAAATGGGGTAATAACCCTTGCCCAATCTACCACACGGGATAAAAGTGAGAGCCTCTTGTTATAGAGCAATACACCAAAAAAGAGATCATGATTAACCCTTCTCCAAATTGCACAGGAAAATACACAATTTATTCCACTCAGATAATGGGTTTTTTTAACCACATATCAAATTGTTTTGCCACATTGTTATAAAATAATGTTTTATCTTGAAACTCACTGCCCTCTAATACATTATAAAACAACTTCTTGTGTATATAAAACCACCAGGAGGGAGACTCTTTGAGAAGAAAAGTTTTGTTTCATTTTATTGTTGCGCAGATGAAAGATTCAGTTTAAGTATTATCACCAAAGTTTTATATCTACTTTTAAAAGGCAAAGGATAGATGAAAAGATACTCAACTCATAAAAAAAAGTGCATGTGAAAAATAGATGACACGCTATTTCTCACCCATCAGATTGACAAAAATCTAAGCTCTTGACAAAACAGTCTGTTGGACAGATTGTGGGAAAATAGGCACTCTTGTTCGCTACTGTCAGGTACAAAATGTACAGCTCCGATGGAGGGGAGTTGGGCAATACTTAGCAAAACTACATAAGCATTTACCCTTTGGGCCAGAAATCACACTTCTAGGAATTTATCCTGAAAATACACCTCCAACAATACAAGAAAACACATGCAAAAGTTATTCATTGCAGCATTATTTGTAATTGCAAAATACTGGAAACACCCTACAGGCCCATACATATGAGTCCGATTAAATAAACTATGGTGCATTTACTCAGTGGAGTACTATATAGCTGGAAAATTAAAAAACAAAAAAGATTTCTATGAAATGACACAAGCTGATTTCCAGAATAGATTATTAAGTGAAAAAATACCAAGGTGCTAAAGATTATACATAGTATGCTAAATTTTGTATGATAAAGGTAACATATATATTTATTCATTTATTTTTACAAAAAAAGAAACAGAAAAGATAAACAAGGAACAAATGAATTTGGTTACCTAATGGGGGTTGGGAGAACGGAATGGAAGAGAGTGAAAGGGGACAGGACTTGTCTGAATATAACCTTTTAGTTTTGGATTTTGAACCATGTTAGCATTTTACATATTCAAAAAATAAAATTAAATCAATAAGAATGAGGGGGAGAGAAGGACCTGAAAATTAAAGAAATAAACTTGATTATAACCAAGTTGATAACCCAATTACAAAGAAAAAAAGAATTAACCCAAAAACTTTTGAACATAATAACAAAGTATTCTAATTGTACACTTTCGGTGGGATATATTCCAAGGGCTAAAAATCTTAAACTTTACTTGATAGGCTTGTTTTGGGTAGTGATGTTGGTGAGGCAATTCTGAAACTGTTTTGTGTATTTTGCAAGATTGAGCAAATAAGTAAATATATTGATGTTTTGAGGAAGCACAGAGTTCACCATGGGAGAACAAAGATATGAATACGGATGGAGGAAGGAGAGGAAGAATCCTGTACTGATGGACTGGGTGTCAATCAGAGAGATCATTATGAACTCACGATTTTTAAAAAGTGTTTCCTAGTTCTGCCCATTGGACAACCCAAAGGCAATTTCACCCCAGAGCAACAAGCACACAAGGCAGGCACTCAGGTCTTGCTTTCTAAACACCGTTTCCCAAACCCTTTGGGAAAATGCCTAATTTCAAGGTAAGCCTGGAATGTCTTGTGCCAGAAATTAAAGAAGTGCTCAAAACTGAGGAAGATATGCCAAAGAGACATAAGAACCACTTCAAGGTGCTGCCACTTGCCAAATTTAGGAGAACTTGAGCATCAAAAGGAATAACGCAGAAACATAACACACTGAATGAAATAGAATCCAGGCATCCACACTGATTATTAAAAAGAAAAAATTTAACGAATTAGGAAGAAAACAGAAAGCCCTCCTTTATAGAAGAATGCCAACTAATAAACACAGGAAAAATGAAAGAAATAGAAAATCACTACTTAACAACTACCATAGTGATATTTGATTTCAGGAGAGAATGTCCAGTGGACACTAAAACCACTGAGAGAAAGATGGGAAAACAGGATATTCACACAGCCCAATGTATCACATCACAAGTTACTTATTAATTACAAAGGGGGAAAGAGGAAAATTTATAATGGAGGAATACGGTAGCTAACACCTTAACCAAAGGATTGAACTCCACATCTTCATTAAAAGGACATATGCACATCACATACCCTCTGTTGTGATACAGTGAGATGTGTAATGCAACATCACCTATGCAGTATTCCTGCCCAAAATTGTTTAACCCAAGTCTAACCATGGGGAGATAATCAGATGACCTCTTAAGAATGAGCCTGAACTCTTCAAAAATGTCAATATCATGAATGAAAAATCAAAAAAAGAAAAGATTAACAACTTGTGCTACATTACAGAACACTAAAGAGACAGGAAAATACATGCAATGTAGGATCTTTGCTCAAATCTTGAATAAAAAAATAAAATAGTGTTAGTTAAAGTGCCTCATTATTGGGACAATTGCAGAAATTTAAATATGGACTGCATATTAGAAAACAGTATTGCGTCAATTTTAAATGTCCTGAGCATGATAATTGCATTGTGGTTATATAGCAAAATATCCTCATATTTGAGAGATACATGCTGAGGGTTTGGGGGCTTAGGTGTCTAGATGTCTGCAACTAATTCTCAAATGGTTAGCTAAAGAATACACACATTCACAAAGGGAGGAAAAGAGCAGAAAGGGACAGAAAGGAAGAAAATATGATAAAATGCTAAAACTGGTGAATTTATATAAATAGTATACAGATGTTCATTGTACATTTCTTGAAAATTTTCTATAGGTTTGACATTTTTCAAAATACAACAAGGCGGGGGAGGTGGAGACAAGAGAGCTTTTTCTATGGTCACTGCGAGAAGACATCATAGCTAGACAACCTGAGAGCAGACAGTATTCTTCAGCTGGGTGGACCCTTACCAAGAGTGCAGGCTCTAGCAGAAAGCCTCTAGGAGACACCGGAGGCAACCAAATTTAGCAACAACAAAATTAATTAATTAATTAAATACAGGACATCCAGTTACATTTTAAATTAAGAAAAAGAAGGAACAATTGTTAATATAGGTACGTCCCAAATACTGCCTGGGACACACTGGATTTTATCTGGCAGCTCTACCAAGAGGCACTTTGGCCTGTCCCATGCCCGGGGGATGAAGCACACCAGTTCAAGAACACCAGGACAGTTCAAGGTTAGGGCTATTTTTTTTTCACTATTTTTATTTAATCAAACTCTTCTCCATTTTCTTTACTGAAGACTACTCTTCAAGCTCTATTTTCTCCCTACATAGTGTTGGTACAACTCTAATTTAATGCTCAATATTCTCGCACTGAATTTAAAAGCTTTCCCCCACTCCCATCTTTGTCTTCTCAATACTTCACTTTCCCGGTCCCCTTCACTACCTTTTTCCCATATCGACTTCCACCTCTTTGGCCCAGGAGAGGATGGTTGCAAAACAACACATGATAGCAATGATTGCCTCTAGAAATTTGAGTCACTGTGTTAACAACCAATGTCATTAGTTCAATGACTGGCTGGGGACTCTCCCTTCCCAGGGGAACCCCTGGATGCCTTGACAAAGCATTTTTGGTACATTTGGCATCCAAGGGGCCAGAGCTTCCCAAAGTTCAATCATATGTATATTATCTTCACGATTTTTGAAATCTCTTGATATTCATTAATAATTTTCTTTAAATAGATTTAATTTTTAAATTTATATATTTTAAAAGAAAATTTTATATCACAACTACAAATGGCAATTAGTATCATGAACAGAAATCTAAAAATAAAAAACCCAAAATATATAAAACAATTCTTAACCTAGACTTAAAATAATCAATAAAAATAAATCATTATATTTATAAACTTATAAAAATATACACTCCAAAATGAGCTACTAAATGAGAAGAACTGAACTGTTCAGGATCAGTCAAGAATAGTGGATGCTGGGCTTCCTGTTCCTTGTCTTTTGCTTACGGTTAGGGAAACTGAGGCTCGTGAGGGCAGGTAACTCGCGCTGATCAAAGCAAAGCAGAGGCAGACCTGGAACTGTGACCAAACGCAATGGGTTCGCCCCTTGGTGAGCACAGAGGCAACAAGCACACCAGGGGAAAAGAAGAGCGAAACAAGGTTTATTACTTGTAGGAAAAAAGGAGAACACCAGGAATGATGCCCAAAGCAGGGTCCCCCTGGACAGGGGTTTGAGGGGTCCTTTTACTGTTAAACCAAGGCACAGATCATGAATACTCTGATCTGTTAAAGGAAAGGTAAGATACTAGAGTTTATCGTGTAACAGCCATGTTCTTTTAAGGTGCATGCCAGCATGTACACATGCTATTACATAGGTCACATGTTCAAAGGAAGAGGGATGGAATGCGTCTGGGTGGAGATTTTAGCATTATAATGAGATTACAATGAGTGGGGTTCACTCTTGGTCACCCAGAAGGGGAGTTGGGTGGCTCAGGTTGATTTAAACCGGTTCCTCACCAGTGGTCTCATCTGAAGAACAACTTACAGGAGTGTTGGTAGTTGTGACAGGAAGCTGCAACTTCCCTCTGCAGGCCCCGCAGTGCAGCCCAGCACGAATGTCAGCCTAACTACTGACAGAACTACAGTCGGAGACCACCGAGCCCCAGTTTCAGAGAGTGGTCTCAGGAAGGGAGAATTCAGAAAGGAACGGTGGCTCTTCAGGGTGTGAGGCTCAGTCAGGGGACAGGAGTTTGGGGCATGGTACAGTAAAAAGAATATAAACTTACAAGTCAGAAAGACCTTGGTCAAGCCTCAAATAAGCCAGTAAAGCTGTGTTGCTATATGCCCATGATTTTGCCTCTCTGAGCCACTGTTTGCTAAGATAACTCATAAATTGTAGAAGTGGGAGAGGACAATCAGACACAACTACTAGTGCTCAGCCCAGCAGTTACTCAATAGACAAGTTTCCTTCCTTCCTCTCCCATCATTGAATCACAAACACTGCCACAGACCCATGCACCACAAGCTATATTTCCTTTTGAAAAAGATACAGATTTTTTTTCTGAATAATCCAGCCCCAATTTCTCTCCATCACTGCCATGTATCCAGTGCTGGGAGAAAGGATTCCATCTGTGAAGGGCTGACTGGCAAGGAGAGAGGTGGCAGCTTCCTGGTGTCCTCTAGAGGTTGGGTCCATAAGATGAAGACGGCCTGCAGATGCACTCTAAAAGCTCAGATAACCCCAGCTTGGGTACCAACTGGAGGCTGCAGGATCTAGGAGGTAGCCCATGAGCCGAGGGAGATTCTCAGGTTCCTGATCCAGTGAATGCTCAGAGACCTCTTAGGAAGTCTGACCAGAAGAAAGCCCTGAGGATGGGGGTAGGGAGGGCTGTGGTTAGCCATAGAGAAGTCTAGAGTGCAACATTTGATGAGTGTGGACGTGAGAGGACCATTTCTCCACGACGACAGTTTGAGAGGCCTGCAGTGGGATCTAAGAAACAGCTAGAGGTTGGGTATTCAGTTTCCACGGTAAAATGGATGGCTGAGACTTGGAAGTGGGGAGAGGAAGGAAGACAGGGCGGCTGGTCTCCCTGGCAACAGGAAGGGAAGCAGAACTTTCCATTACTCTGAGGGTGAGATTAGTTGAGGAGAAAGTTTAGAGCATGTGACTCATCCCAAACTTGGAACCAGGGGGAAGTAGACCACCCAAGAGAAACCTAAGACGGTTTCAGGAATGTAAAAATAACAGCAGGGCGTGGTCAAGCAGAAGAGAGCCGAAATTGGCACTTTCAGGCATACTTGAGATTTCACGTGTCCTTAAAAGGAATCCAAGTGTTTCTGGGTTCTTCTTGGTGCCAAGGAGGATGGATGGCAGAGAAGCCAGGAGATGGGCAGAACTGGGGGAAAGTGGTGGACCACCCATGCTGAAAACCACCTGGGAGTTGCAGCTGGATCTCAAGAGGGATGGATATTGCCATCAAGTGCATGGTGGGTCCAAGTCAGCAACAGCAAACCACTGGAGATGGACTAAGCCAAGAGAACTAACCATGAATCTGAGTCTCAGACCTCTGCATTAGATATCCAATAAGAAGGATGAAGAAGAGAGACTGGAAAGACCAGAGAAGCGAGAGGACCATTCAGTGAGCCTATGGAATGTGTATCCTGGGATGCTTCTTTCCAGTGATGTGACTCCAGACCATCACATCCCCAGACGGCACCTCGAGGGAAGCGACAAAGGCAATGTGAATGATGGGCAAGTATCCAGAGACTAAACCATCAAAAAGACAATTTAAGTTAGAAAAGACTGAGATACATTAATTAGCAAGTTAAAATTTTTTTTCCATAGTCCCCAGACTATGCAGGGCCCCAGAGCAAGATTAGATCAATTTTAGAGTCTAAGCTGAGTCTTAAATTTTCAATTTCAGGACATTTGTTGCCTTTACCCTATTTTCAACACTGCGAGAATTGGGACTATGTCTGTTTTCCTCACATATCACTCACACAGGCACTCAACGTTTGTTGAATAAACTGAATGACTGACTATAAATAAACAGCTAGTTCTAAAACAGCAAAGTCTAGGTTTTAATTATTAGAGTACACTAGCTCACAGATTTTCCTAAGATTTGAAAACATGTACTGGAAATAAAATTGTTTTACCTTACACAACATATCTTAGGATGTAAATACAAGGTCCCGGAGTAATTCAAACTGAGACTCTGTGGCAGGCAGAGGCAGGGGATTCTCTTAGCTCTTTTCCTCAAGCCACAGGAGTCATAAAAGTCCAGTCTAAGCCTGACTCAGGGTAAGGTCTTTGAAAAGGCTTTATGAAGAGAGCTCCTCAAAGGCCCTGGAACATTGTCTCCCCCATATAACACAGTAGCTCTCTCTGTCCTCTGCCCTGCATGGAGCAGAAGGAGCATCTGTCTCCTGTGATATTCTAAAAAAGTTGATATGTAACTGGAAGGTCTTCTCTGACCAAATATCAAATTATAAAGACGTATTTTTCAATATTCCCACTCATATCCTAATTTACAGAAAAGCCAAAATTTGTTCCAGAGTTCAGAGATGAATTTGTCCAATACAGGTGGAATGAACAGTGTTGGCTGCCATCCATTCTCACCTTTGTTCTTCCTAATGGGACCCAGACTTTATTCAGTATCCCATCCCCCCTCTGGCAACTCAAGTGCCCCAAAGCAAGCTGACTCCAACCCCTAGCTCTAAGGGTGGGCCTGATGGCCCAAGGCTGTGGTTCTCACCTGGTGGTAACACTGCCCCCCAGGGACATTTAGGAATGCTTGGGGATTTTTTTTTTTTTTTTTTTTTTGCTAAGGAAGATTCACCTGAGCTAATATCCTTTGCCAATCTTCCTCTTTTTTGTATGTGCGCCACTGCCACAGCACAGCCACTAACAGACGAGTGGTGTAGGTCCATACCCAGGAACCAAACCTGGGCCACCAAAGTGGAGCACACCAAACTTAACCACTAGCCCACTGGGGCTGGCCAGCTTGGGGATATTTTTGATTGTCACAACGAGGGGGAAGGCACCTATTAGGCCAGGGACCCTGCTAAACTTCCTGCCATGCACAGGACAACCCCCTACAACAAAGAATTACCCAACCCAAAATGCCAATAGTCCCAAGACAGAGAAACCCTGGTCTAAGGGTAATGGCATCCCCCTTACCAGGGCCTGATTTAAGAAGAAGGCTTTGACCCAAGGAAGGATACTAAGATGTAAAATGAAGTTTGCAAGAGTGTCTTGGAAAGTTTTTCCTGGCTTCTGGAGGCTGCTCTCTCTCCTCCTGGACATTGTGGTGGACAGATATGATGTGAGGAACTGCCACCGCCACTGTGCCACTGTGGGACAACAGCCTGAAGAGGAAGTCCACACCCAGGCCTACCACTGTGGGACAACAGCCTGAAGAGGAAGTCCACACACCAGGGCCTAACCACTGGATGAAGCTGGCACTGTAGCCTGCACCACCCCTCTGAACTCTCAGTCTCGTGAGCCTATAAATATCTTCTCTGTGTAAGCCAGTTTAAATTAGGTTTTATATCAAACTCAAAGCTGGATGCATCCTAACTGACTCGAGAAGTATTCTAACTCAGTTATCTAGGAAATTTGGGGGAAGAAAAAGAAAGAAAGCCATTACAAAGATGTTGAAAACTCTAGGCAGACAGTTAGGGAGAATTGGGGTGGGGGTAAAATATTTTAAAGTTTCTGAGTTCACTTTCAATCCTATTGCAAGATTAGACTTCTTTAAGAATACTAACATACCTCAATAAGAGAGGGGAATCGAACCTTTGTGAAGAACCATTGCTGCAGAGCCCGGCTTGTCCTGTATCTTTCATTCATTCTGCAAACATTTCTAGAGAGTCTGCCATGAGCCAGGTAATGTTCCAGGTCCTAGAGGACATATTGGTAAACAAAACAGGTAAGTCTCTGCCTTTGTTGCACTTATATTCTAGTGGAGGGAGGCAGACAAGAAACAAATAACTGTAATAAATAATGAAATGATAGGGCAGGTGACAAGGTGTATATAGTGCTACAAGAACAAAATAGACCAGGTGAGGCGCTTTGGGGAGGCAGAGGAGAGGGTGGTGGGTGGTCGGAGTAGGCTTCATTGAGAATGTGGTCTTTCAGCAAAGATTTGAAGGGGATGAGGATGTGAGAAATACACATATCAAGGGAGGGAAAGCATTCTAGGCAGCGGGAACAGCCAGGGCAAATCCCTGAGGCAAGAGCTTTGCTGGTGTGAGGAAGCCACTGCAAGAAGACTAGCCCAGCTAGGGTGGAGTTAGTGAAGGGGGGAGAGGAATAAGGGATGCGATCAGAAGGTAAAGGGAGGGGCTTGTGTAGCCATTGTAAGGACTTCCAGCTTTTACTCCCAGAGAAATGGGGAGCCACTGAGGTGTTTTGAGGGGGAAATCATAACCTGGCTCAGATTTTTACAGGAGTTTTCTGGCTATAGTGTTGATGAAGCCAGGTACCTGAGGGTTACAATTTGCTGTTTTCCTGTTTAATTTGTGGGGTGACTCAGGGGTCTTGAGGATTTGTGAGCTTGTTTTTCAGAAGAAAGACTGCCTTGGGGAGGTTTCAATCAACTGCCAGGCCTCAGCAGCCACCGAAGCCCAGGAGTCAGATCGCCCCGGGGCTTACTGGGAATGACCCCTTTGTTTCTCCAAAGCTTCTCCTGCCCAGCCCCTTAGCTCCATGAAACCCTCCTCCTTTCTCTTCTTGGAGAGGCAGATTTGAGCGAACTCAGGCTCCCACCTACTCACTTTGGCCAATTCAAATAAATCTTTCTTCATCTCCAAGCACCCATCTCTCAGTGTTTGGCTTGTGGCACTTCTGGCACACGAATTTGAGACTAAGAGGTTTGGTACCATCAAGAGTAGATAAAGGAGGACAAAGATGAAAGCTAATGATTGCAGCAATGCAGTGAAGCAACGATGGTGATGAATATCAGGTTGCAAGCAAGGGAGGTGGTGAGAAGTCACTGGACTCTGGACATATTTGACACATATGTCAATGTGAATAGAAAGCACTAGTATTACTGAACCAGGCTCATTTTGCCTGCCACAGTTTACCAATGACCAAGATGCTGAGTTTGCAGCTGAGAAAGGGTTTATTCACAAGGCGGCCAAGCAAGGAGACAGCAGAACAAGTCTTAAATCCACCTTCCCAAAAATAAGGATTGGGGTATTTATGGGATAGAGGGGCAGGGTGGTCTGAAGTGTGGAATAGATGACTGGAGGTGAGAAGTGAGGTAACTGATGATCTGCATAGTCAAGCTTCATGCCAAGCTTAACCGGCCTGGACAGTCAACTAAAAACACAACCAAAGCAGCCGTTGCCATGGTGATCCAGGAGTCAGCAATGCTATGGATAGGGTGGGCTTTAGTAACGCATCCTCTAACTACTTTTGCAAAGAGACAACTGAGTACTGCTAAAGCAAGTTGACCCCCAGTCACTAGTGGAGAAATTGGCTGACAAAGCTAGGTTTACAACTCCTGCACTTCTGATTCTCCGCCCTACAGGAAAAAGAGCACTGGGTTTGTTAAAGGTTGACTTGTCAAGATGTACCACAACATTAAGCTTCTGGTTCAACATTAAGTTTCAAGAGAGAAGTCTCACTCTAACATATGGAACAGTGTTAAGGTGTTCTGAACCAGAGAGCCCCCAAATTTCCACTCCACGTTGTTGGAAATACATCTAGACCGTGAAGCAATTGCCACAAAGACTCTGAGAAGCTCACTATTCCCTCTGGTGACATCCAACGAAGGACCAAACCAAACTTTTCAACTGGATTTTATGGATCCCCATGACCAATTTAAATTCCCATGACAGTATCATACGGATAGAAAGAAGTATATTATCTGTCAATATCTTTTGATTAATATTGCACCTTGTTTTAGAGAGCTTCATTTATCAAGATGAATCTTAAAAGCACATTTAGAATAGAAGTTAAGCTTTGGGAAACACATTGAAGAAAATGCAAATAAAAAATATTTTAAGCCCTTAAAAAGATTGCTCCTCCAAAACTTTTCCTAAACCAGTTCTTCTGTTCAGAATTACTCCACTGGGTGTGGCGACACTGCTGTCCCATAAGACATATAATCATGTATCACCACACTCCCTTTGGACTCTTTTAAAGGCCATTGTCTGCCTGTCAGATTATTAGCTTGATCCTCATGTATTTTAAAAACCAGAGCATCCGGATAAGGCATTAGACCAAAGCTGTACGAACGTGTTTTAAATTACCTTTAGTAGACACACTGGTTAAGAACAGACTCTGCCTCATTAGGGTTGGGATTTCAGAGGTGCCATTTACTTCGCCATAAACCCTATTTCCCCATCTTTTAGGCGGGGATAATGATACTTTCCTAGTGGAGCTGTCGTGAGGATTAAATGAGTAACGATTCGTAAAGCCCTCAGAACAGTGCCTGGCGATAGCCAGTTGTCACGTGTTCATTATTATTTTAAGACCAATACCCCACAGAATCTCATGGATTTAAATTGAAATGCTCTTAAAAAGCAGAGAATTCAAAACTGTCTCATTTTCTCAACGCTCCTTAATTTTTCAGTTGCTCGAGGCTTTCACTGCAGACAGCGAGGAAGGTAAAAGTCAAAAGAAAAAAAAAAGGAACCGCGGGTTGTTTTGCTAGTTCCCAGTGTGCATTCTTGGTTCAAAACTTCGAACAGGACCCTCCGTGGTCATCCTGTGAGACGACACATTCTTCAACACACACTTTTTTTTTTTTTTACGTAAAATTAATCCGTACACAACCTAAGAAAAAAAAGCAGCGCGTTTCCCCTGACCACTCGGAGACCGGGGCGAACAGCCGACGCGGAGCGGCTGGCATTTCTAGCAGGTCTGTAACTTAGCCCTCACTCGGCCGTTCACTCACTCGCGTTCTCAAACAGCACGAGGCCTCCGGCCCGGGCTGGCCCTGCCCTGTGAGCCCCGGAAGCAGCCGGGGCAACGCCGGGCCTCCCAGCCGCGGGCTCCGCGTCTCCCGCGGGGAGCGAGCGGCTGCCTCCCCAGAACCGCCCGGGCTCTCCAGGCCCAGGCGAGGCCAGCCCCGAGCCAGCGCGCCCGCCCCGACCCCACGCCCGACCCCGGCGGGGGCGCGCGGCGGCGGCGGCGGCGAAGTGGACGGGGAGGTGCGGCGCGCGTTTCCGGCGTGCGCGGCGGAGCGCTCGGGCGGGGGCACCGCCGCCTCCCAATCGCGCACAATGAGACAGCGCTGAGCGCCGGAAGTGGGGCCGAAGGAAAACACGGAGAGGGAGCCGGGCCGGGACAGGAAGAGGCGGGGGACCGCGGCGGAGGTGGTGAGTGCTCCGAAGCGCCTTCTCCCCGCGGCCCTCCCGGCCTCGCCTCGGGCATGGGTCTCCGGTGGGTGCCCCGGTCTGCAGAGTAGAGGGCGGGCCCGGCCCGGGAGATACGTTGGCTCCGTCCTCCGCCGGCCTCCTCGCCCCGGTTGCGAGGACCTGGGAGCCCCCAGGCCAGCGAGGACAGAGCTCTCGGGTTCGAGTCCGCTTCTTCACTTTGTGTCAGACCCTGCGGGGCAGGAAAGGAAGGGGTCTGGGTGGGGGCACTCGGCTGGGCCCCCTCGCCGGCCTGGGGGACCCCGGAACCCCATCGGGGAGGCAGGTCACTTCCTGCTTCCTGGTGCCTGCCTTGGCTTGGTGGCCAGGGGTGCAGAGACACCTCCTCTTTCTCCGCCGGCCCCGCACGGGGGAAACTGAGGCAGATCGGGGGTGGGGCAGTCAGATGGGGATCGAAGAGGAAGAATTGCTGTTCGTGTCAAAGCTAAAGTTGATTGAGGTTGGAGCATGGGGACTGGGGAGGTTAGCCGGAGTTGTCCCTTGGTCGGAAACCCAGCCCCTTTGGCTGAGCGGAGCTTTGGTCGGGAGCCCAGCCCCTCCGTAGCCCAAGCGATCGAAGCCTGTGTTCTGAACATCTGAACAGTGGTGGTGAGAGGAGCCGAGGCCCCGGGAGACGGAGAAGGGACGGAAAAGTGAAGTTGGAAGGAGGTGTTCCACGTTCGCAGAAAGTTTGTTACTTTGTATAGCACTTAAAAGTAATTGCCAACTTTTTTTTAAAAAAGACTAACAGTATAGGCTTGGGATGAGGTTTTTTTTTTTGAAGAGACGCATTTTTGTTATGCAGTTAAAGTCATCCAACTTGGTATGAGTAACATTTGTTAAACTACATTTCTCTAGACTATAGGGAGCTTCCCTTATTCATAGACTTAATCTTCACGTTAAATAGTACTAATTTTCATGAAGAATATTATAGGACTACCCACCTAACTTCTGGTGTAATGCACTGGTTATTGGAAAGTAATGGAAATTAGGAAGAGTTTCTTACAGGCTTTTGAGCATCTGCGCAATAAATGGGTGGTATTTTGTATACTTGACATGTTTTCTTGTTATAATTTGACATTTCCCCAAAATGCCTTCTTTCAGGTACAAAGTAAGAAAATTGAAGTCAAAGACCATGGGAGATGCAGTGAAACCTTATTTTATGAAGCGTGCTAAAGACCGAGGGAATATAGATGATGAAGATTTCAGAAGGGGTCACCCCCAGCAAGATTATTTAACAATGGATGATTATGCTAAAGGCCACAGCGGTAAAATGGAAAAAGGCCTTCCAAAAAAAAAAATATCACCAGGAAACTATGGGAATACCCCCAGAAAAGGACCATATGCTGTTTCCAGCAATCCATATGCATTTAAAAACCCAATTTATAGTCAACCTGCTTGGATAAATGACAACCACAAAGATCAGAGTAAGAGATGGCTATCTGATGAACTTGCTGGTAATTCGGACAGTTGGAGAGAATTCAAACCTGGACCTAGAATTCCTATTATAAACCGACCAAGAAAAGACTTGTTTCAAGAAAGTGAAGATGGATATAGGTGGCAAGATGGAAGAGGCTGCAGAACTGTAAGACGATTATTTCATAAAGACCTGACAAGCCTAGAAACCATGTCAGAAATGGAAACAGGAAGCCCTGGTAATGTGTTCCAACTTGTCAAGTTACAACCCCGAAGTCAGCAATGTCTTTTCTCTTTCATCTGAATTTTATTATTTTCAGGAGTGCAGTTCCAGTTTTTCGTAGTTTCTGCTTATTTAATGTGATTATTTTAAGGGGTGTAATCATGATATTTGGGCAACTTCAACACATTGCGTATATGGGTCCCTTTAAAAGTGTACTTTGTCACAAGGCTCATTTTACTTTAGTCAACATATTTCCTGTTGGTGCTTTTTACAGAAGAGGGTGGTCATAATTCCCCTGGGGACTATCATATAATTTCTGAGTGGTGTATATATGTTTTCTAAATTATTGTCATTTTGTATTTGAATAAGGAACGTGTCCCTAACATAAATGGCAGAATAAAGGTAAAAAAAAAAAAATCTTATTCGATGTAAAAACACAATATAGACTGCATATATCTCCTGCCACAGCAGGAGGTATGTTCTTTGGCATGGAGCATTGATCCCCAGAGGAAAGTAGTCCAAGGTTTTTTCTCAAAAGCGAGCTTGGCCAGCAGGTTGAGAAACATTAAGTTTAGAAAATCAGAAATACAGTTAAAAGCTTTGCTTTTTAGTTCTAGTAAAACCAAAATCCATTCTAAGTGCCCTGTGTGCTTGATAATAATTGTCCCAAAGTGAGTATTCATACATTTGTCTAAAAGGTGAATGGTAGATTTTGTCCTTGTAGCAATGATTTCTATAAACAGGAAAATTATTTTTATCTAATGGACAACATTTACTGAAATGAAATAAAGTCATTATTTTGAAGGAAAAGATAAAACAATAATATTTAGTCCAAAAATGCAAATTATGCTTGGTAAATTATACTTGGAAAAATGGGCTTTTAAGTTTATTGGCTGTAAGCCTTTTTTAGTGGCCATATAGGATGGGTTGCAAACTAGCCAGCACTTTTCCAGTTTTTTTAATTTAAATGCATTTAAGGCCCCTTTCCTTTTTGTCATCTCACAGCAGCCAGTTATATTGTATATGTATTACTAGTAAGGCATTTGAATTTGTGACCTGGGCATTTAGAATACTTAATAGGGAAAATGTTGTTTAATCTTTAGAGGGTCTTATGAAAGTATTAAATGGAAGAAAAGGTGCTGTTTTATGTTTTTTAAGATAGGAAAAGCAAGAGAAAATGCTTTGTATCAAATAGCTGAAACAGAATGAGGTGTTATAAAGGAATTAAATAGGGAGAGAGAAAACCTTAGCTCCTAAATCTTTAAGCTAGAAAGAACTTGAAGGAATTGTCTGATGCAGTGCCGTGTCCTGATGTATCAAAAGTAGAATCACGATTTTACACGGCAGGCAGCTGTGGCTCAGAGGGGTTAAATTTATCCAGACTTATTTGTGCAGAGTGATAGATGAGGAAGTGGAACTAAAATCATGTCCTGTGCTGCTCTGGCCATTAACTCAGCTTTGCTGGAGCTTGAATCTGACAGAGGGGAAACTGAACACATACTGATAATTTCTGGTGTTTTGATTTGTGTTTTTCTTTTTAAAAGTTTGTGTACGTTTAAGTATTTCTGTATTACTGTGTCCAGGTGGGACATGGACATTTTAATTTAGTTACCAATAGTTAGTCTTTAAGAAAAGAAAGGATCTTGAGCAGCATTATAAAAAGAAAGATTTACAGATCAGAAGTTTGCAATCAGACAGATATTAAAAGGAACTGTTTACAGACCAAAACCTCTCATCTATATTCTTGTTTCATCTTAAAAGCAACTAAAGAATTGTTTTTGTGCATGTGAACAAGAAGTACATTTTTAATATTTTTTTTTCTCGAAGGCAATCCAAAAGCTCCCATGTTTTCTCTATATGAAATACAGGTGTGTCCTTTCACAATCACTAAATGAAGAATTGTTCAGCTTCTCTCCCTTGGGAAGTCTTCATAAGGGAAATATTAAGCTTTGATATAACATTGCTTACTACAGAGAGAAATTCAGTTTAAAGTATAAACTTGGCACTTCACTCAGAGGATCCTAAAAAGGATCTCATTTAAAAGGACCGAAATTTTCCTTGAATCAAAATTAGTCTTAATAAGGAAGGATCTTATTAAATGATGTGAGAAGACATAAAGAAAAACATCTTAGAGTTATCTTAGAGTTGTTTTTTAATACTAACTTCCTATTTTTAGTTCTACGTTACCACCCCTACTTCATCCCTGAAATATCCTTGATTGCCAATTTAATGTATTTGGGACAATGCCGTTAATGATCTTAGCTGGAAAACATCTACTCAAATACACATGTCTTTTGTGAATGGAGTAATGGACCATATGCAAATAAAATATGGGAAATTTGGAATACTGTATATAGAGAATTCATATTACAAAAATCCTGGGATGAGTCAAGTAACCTTCCTTTAAGTAATTATGGCTAGTTTTTAGCAGTACCCAGCTTTGCCTTCAGGATTCTCTCCAACGAGATTTTGACTGTTTTTCCCATGCACACCTGTGAAACTCAGTTCAGAAAGTTGTATTGCCTTGTCAGTTCTAGTCTATTCTAGATGTGAATGGGTATGCTACAAGAAGGGATTTTACTAAGTCTTTTCGGTTCTTATATTGTTAGATAGAATGGTGAATTTCAGAATTTCATCCATGCTTTGATCTTATTTCAAATCCCTTTACTTTGACTTAGTCATGTGTCTCTGAACAAATTACTTATTTTCTTGGACCGGCATTTTCCCAAGCTGTGCAATGGGGATAACATTAGCATCCACGACTGGATCACTGTAGGTATTACATGAGGCAATATACAGGTAGTGTTTGCCGTGTACCTGTCGCATAATAAGATACTCAGTAATGGTAGCTGCCGTTACCATCATCATCAGACATAGTTTCTGCAGCCATCTACTGCTCTGTATAAAAACAGCAAGGAGTTATTTGTGCTCTTTGGAGGGAAATTGAAGTCACAAGAAAATGACGGCAAATATAGTTATATTGAGAAACCTTTGTGATCAAGAGAGAGGAGAGGTTAAAAAAACTTTGGTTCTGTATCAATTACTGTTTTGTGAACTAATACGGACTTTGCTAATGGGTTTTGCACATATTAGTGTAAATCACTAATGAGCATTTGCCTAGGTAAGGAACTTCTGTCATGAACACTGAAGTCACGCAGTTGTTTAGAGTACGTGACGATAAACAAATTAAATGAGAATACACACACCTCTAAGTGAAAAGAAGTGCTTATCTCAAAAGTTTGTGCACACCAAAAGTACTGCCCTTAAAAGATTGTGATAATTTAACTGGGAGTAAGGAGAATGTTAAAAAGCAAGTATTAAAGTAGCCTCGTTTTCTATTCAAGTGACTACTTACCTTTTAGTGCTTTGGTCCATTTTGATTGCTTTTTCTTGAAAAGACTGTATTTGTCCTTGTAGTTATTTATTATGTTCTACTTGCCACTCTTGTAGTATAGAAGCTGTTTGCAGAATTTCATTATATTCTTCTTACAGTAGTTTGAGCATAGTGCTTGCTGCTTTTCCTTTAGAGCTGTTGGCAATAGGTTTTTTTAAGTTAGATGTTCCCTACCTCCCTTTTCTGACACAGAATTTGTTTCAATCAACTGCTTCATTGTAACTGCTGGACAAGTAATGAGTTCCACTGAAAACTTGACATAGGAATCGCCTCAGGCAGGCTGTTTCAGTAGGTTTATATTTTCAAAGATTAATTTTGGATAAGTCATTTTAAACTATTCAATCCATTTATCACAGTTTTATTGGGGAAATAAATTTTATATTAATCTTATGTGTTGGTGATAGCTTCATTTTCAGAACTTGATAGAAGTTAGCAAAGCTATTTAAAACAGTTTTTTGTAATTCAATTCAATCCCACAATCATCTTCAGTTTCGCAGGTTGAAAAGTTAAAAGTTAAAAAAAAGTAACAAATTTATTAGTAGAACAGCAGAGTTCATAAACAAATGGTTTAGTCTATATTTGTAGATAACTTTTATTTCAATGCTAATTGGTTTTTTTCTTTGAAATGTACTCAGTGTACAGGCCGTTCAAAGAAGCTAAAATGAAAGTAAAGATAAAATGAAAAATAGCTGTCCTCAGTAAACAAACTTTTGCCTTGGACTTCTTGCTATTAATGTGGAGCGAGGGCCCAATTATGTGAAGGCTCAATTTACAACTAAATGGTGGATTTTCCCTCCAGATGATAGTGTTGTTGATTTCTGAGTTCTCTGGAGGTATATTGTTGTCTTTACCCTATTGAGCTTGTCCACTTATAAAAAAATGAAAGCAAGTGTAGATAGTTTCATTAGAATAACGGGTATACTAGAATATATTAGATGGATGTGTATTATGATGTATTAGGTATATTGGAATTACACAGAGGATCATTTTTACTGTTGCTTGAGTATGCTAAGCAGGATACCAGGAAGAGATAATTATAAAATCATACTGTATGATTGAAGTAGAATTCTTTTTAAGTTTTCCAAAAAGATGATTTCTGTGGGTTGATGTATCCAGATGAGGTGCTTTCTGAGTATTCAAGCATTTGATCCATGGAAGAGCTGTACCTTTCCGTCTGCTCTGTATTCACATGTCATTCAGATGTCACATGGTTTCATTATGAAATATATAAGTTCTGCTTGTTACTCAGGAGTGATATTATTCAATATCAGCATTGATATTTCCCCCCTAACTTAAGAAAACAAGAAGCAGAGGTCCAGACCTAGGAAGCCACGGAGGACCAGAAATGAGGAAAATGAGCAGGACGGAGACCTGGAAGGCCCTGTGATCGATGAATCTGCGCTTTCGACCAAGGAGCTCCTGGGCTTACAGCAGGCCGAGGAGCGGCTGAAGAGAGACTGCATTGACAGGCTGAAAAGGGTAACATCTTCCTACATATTTATTTGTTAATGAGAATTCTTATTTTGGTTTAAACTTTGGTAGTAATTGAGAATATGTTCTTTCATAAATTAGGTATCCTACTTTGGTTATTAGTATTTAAACACTACAAGTTAAAAATGATAGTTTGATTTAATAGAGTTACTTAAATTAAAATGACTATTAGGGTAGTGATAAAGAGTGACAGTAATATATTAACAGTTTTAAAAGTGAAGGGGAAATCATCTTCTGGCTAATTTTTGTTTACGTGCGTTTTTGAAGATACATATGTCTGTCTCTTAAATCTCCTCAAATTATAGAAGCCAAGAAACTACCCTACAGCAAAGTACACCTGCAAACTTTGTGATGTTTTAATTGAATCCATTGCATTTGCCCATAAGCATATCAAAGAGAAGAGGCACAAGAAAAATATTAAGGTAAGTTTAATGTAAGCCAAACAAGTATGTTTACTTGTCAGTTGTTATTACTTGTCATCTTTGTGACTTTCTTCTCCTTAAGGCTATAATATTAAGAACTTTAATACTTATATTATTGAATTTATTTTGGCCAATTTACTTTGTCCTGGTCAGTTATGTTTTGCTGGTCAGTCTTGTGAATTTCCTTGAGAAAAGTATCAGGATAAATGAAGTCATCGATAGGACCTAGGGATATGTCCTTATGCCAGTAATAATAAAGCAAGTGATTTGTGGTTGCTGTTTTTAATGCTCTTTCCTTGCACTTTCTCCTTATTTTTGCCTTCCTTCCGTTATCACTGTTATGTGCATAAAGAAGTGTGTTTATGTTTGATAAGATGAAGACTAACACAGCTAAGGCAAGAGGGAGGGTTAAGAAAAATATTCAGAATATTCTACAGGGTGTTGTCTCAGTGAACAGCCGAAGGTAAAAATGGTGTGAGTCATTTTTAATCTCAATATTGATCTTAAAAGGAGAAGCAGGAGGAAGAGTTGCTCACTACGTTACCCCCGCCTACACCCTCCCAGATAAATGCAGTTGGTATTGCCATTGAGAAAGTGGTGCAGGAGTTTGGCTTACACAATGAGAACTTGGAACAGAGACTAGAAATTAAACGTATCATGGAAAATGTGTTCCAACACAAGTTACCAGGTATTTTCTAGATTTGTTTTTCTATTTAGTTACCTAAAAGTACCTCATCCATTTGTCCTGCCAGTCAGAATTTTCACCTAATAGAAATTGATTTGCTACATCCTGAAGCTCTTAATTTTGTGTGTGTTTTGGCTTTTCCAGGCTTCCCCCAAGGTAACAAAGACTTCTACATGCATTGTCGTTAAACCTGTCTTTCTTAGGAATTTCATTTTGTGCATGTACTTTAAGTTAAGTGCCCGATATTATTGGGGCACTATGGGACTCTGTGTGTATATTTATTTACCTTTCTACCTGTTTAAATTGAGACAATATTTTGAGTTAAAAAAAGAGAAGTATCCTAGAGTCAGTTTCAGGTTATCTGTGTCCAAAATAGGTTCTGTTTAACCACACTTAACAGAATTGCAGCATCTCAAATGAGCTTTGAAAACAAATTTTGAATAGATTTTGTGTACTCTTGAATTGATGTTCCAAGTTATGTCTGTGGAGTCATGGAAAACTATTTTTTAGAAAGCTCCGCAAGTAATTCTGATCCACAGCTAGGGTTGGAATCACTTTTTAAGTTTATCACTGTATCACCCATGCAACTACTTGTTCTACTGAAAGATCATTCATACAGGATATCACTCATATATACTTTATAAAAATAAAGGATGAGAGTCTGCTCATTTCATTAATAGATCGCTCATTCTTGATGTTGTACACAAGTTCCTAAAAAGTCATTTGTAATTTCAGTGATCTTTGCTATAGAGATCCATCGTCAAATTGAATGTGCTTTGTCATGGAAAACTGTTAAAACCCAAAGAAATCACTTGACTTAACAAACCTAAAAAAAAAAGAATACCCAAGTCACCTGATGAGAAGGGATAATTTTTTGGCACAATAGTAGTAAAACGTTGGGGGAAAAAATGCCGTTAATAAATATAGGCAATACATACACACACACATCTTCCTCTGAAGAGTGGATCACTTGCGGCCTAGCATTCTAAATTATATCAGTGATGTTATAATCATTTTTCAAAAGTTTTCCTGGAGGGATTAGGTTATGTTAAATCCTTTTTGTTCATAATGTAATGAGTATTCATATTGAAAAGTAACTTTATGCTGAAGGACATTTTTATGATTATTATTTTACTGGAACATCTTTATAGTAAACTATGCCTGTGTGTGCTTTCTAAAAGGTGAAATGTGTGCATTAACTCTTTGGTATAATATCAAGTTTATAAATGTAAAACAAACTTTAGGTATCCCTTTTCAGTTTGCACATTTGGAAAATCACTGCAAATGGTATTTTCTACCAAAAATGTGAAATTATAATGTAGGAATTTTTTTAACATGTTTTGCAACTGACGTGAAAGGAGCGACTCTTAAGCTAAATGGCAGTAAGGGCAGCCGTCCCTGTTAAATAAAGTGAGGGTAAGAGCAGAGTCGCCTGTTCCTGTCTTTCCATGATGCCAGACTTGAAAACTCTTTTGCTGTTGTGTAGCTTTAGTTGATGGTTCCGTTTCTGAAATAGCAGTGTTTTGTTATAACTTAGAAAAATTTTACTTTATTAATGACTTTTATTTAATTTTTTTTAGATTGTTCTCTGAGATTATATGGGTCATCCTGTAGCAGATTGGGTTTCAAAAATTCAGATGTAAACATTGACATTCAATTCCCAGCCATTGTAAGTACAAAACGAAATGCTTGAATTTTCAATGTAGTATGGAAATTCTTTTTTTCAAGTGTGAGCTACATGTGAATATATTTTAGATATTTGAAGACAGTTTAAGTGTAATAGTGGCAACTTTTTTTCCTAAAATTTCTGTTTTTATGTTCTTCTGCCTGCCTTCAATTTTAGAGCATTTCTTTTAATACTCTACAGCTTTTCATACTTACTTTATTCTACAGATCTTTCATGCTTACTTCAAACACTGGTTTTCTAACCATGTGAATCTAACGGGGCTATTTAGGTTCTGTTAATTTGAAAAGATTAAATTATCTTGGTAAAGTCAACTTTCCAATGGCGGGAAAGCATTTCAGATTTTAAACAGTGTAGACATGTAGACATTTATGACCTGAAAACTTAATTCGCTCCTCAGTGTCCTCTCTTATACAGCTACTTTGTTAAAATAATTATACCTTTAAAGAACCACACCTAACCTAGATTTCTGGTTTAAGCATGATTCAGAAGCACATTGATGAGTCAGAATTTTAAAACTGGAAGGCACTTTAGTAGATTATCCATTTATCTACTGGTGGTTCCCACAGGCCAGCTTGCAGGTAGTTTATACCTATTTACCTGGGTTGCTGGTTGAAAATACAGATTCCTGGGCTCCAGCCCCGGATGTTCTATTTGGCAGCCAGTCATTCCTTGCCATTGCTGACTGCTGTAGCTACATGGTCAGCTGCCCAATAGATTTTACTATTCTTTTAACCTTAAATTTTGAGTAGTAATTTACAAGCATAGCAGTTATTTTGATCTCATGCCATTCATTCATTTAGCAAATATTCTCTGAGTCCCTGTCATATGCCAGGCACTGTACTAGATTCTAGAGGACAAGACAGGAACTCATACCTAGTGAAGGAGATATGTACATGTATATAATTAATTGTAATGAGAGCTATGCCTGGAAACAAGGTTCTGTGGCAGAAAACAACAAGAGATGCACAGATACAGGAGTCATGAAATTCCCTTTGAAGAGATCACATTTAGGCTGAGCTTTAAAAGATGAAAAGAGGGGCCAGAGTAAAGGGGGTTAAAAGAGTGTTTCAGGCAGAGGGAACAGCATTTGCAAACACCCTAAATCAGTAAGGAGCTTGACATGTCCAAGCAGCTACAAAGAGGAGTCTGTAGCTGTGGTGAAGGGACCAAGAGGTAGAAGAGCATAAGCTTAGGATGGAGAGGTAGGCTGGGGCCCAACATGCAGCCTCTTGTATGCCATCATGAGGAATTTCACTTTGACCTAAGGACTTTAAGAAGCCATTGAGAGTTTTAAGGAGAGGCATGACTAGATCAAATTCGTGATTTTAAATGGTTTTGGCTCCCATGTGGAGCCAGGATTGGAGAAAGGCAAAACTAAAGCCCAAGACAAGTAAGCTGTCTGTTGAAGTAGTCTGAGAGAGTGAGAGGTAATATTGTTAACAGTTTGGCAGCTTCTCACCACAACTTTGAGATTGCGGAGAGACTGATGACCTCAGGGATTGGTTAATCAGGAGTTGGCTGTGTAGCAGCTCTTTTGCCCACACTCACCCTTGTGGCGCTCGTCTCTCTCTGACTGACATGTGCACACAGCATAATGATCAGTTTCTTTCCTCTGGGAGCAGTGTGCTTTCTGATTTGGAAAGGAATTTGGATAACTCCAGATAACTGTGTATTATCTCAGCGAAGCAGAAGTACTTACAGATTGTTTGATGTATTCATTGATTTCTTTCCTAGATGTCTCAGCCGGATGTTCTCTTACTTGTTCAAGAATGCTTAAAGAACAGTGGTAAGGCCAAATTCTTTTCTACAATTTGCTCTTAAATTTTTCTTTTGTCTGTAATTTGAATACATCTTATTTCTCAAACTGTGAAAGCAGGAAGTCATGTTTTTAAAATTATTTATATGGGTAATGTCCAAACAAAAACCAAAAGCAAATGCCCATGAATTATTAGCAAGTCAGAGTCCTGTTAGTTGTTCTACTATGCAGAATAACCATTCTACAAGTAAAGCCTTTAGCTTGATGATAATGGCACAGTTTATAAAGATTAAATGAATCCTAGACTTAAAAGATGCAAAATATGTAAAATTTACTCTTAGAGGTAAAGCTAAACCTCTACTGGAACAGAAAGAGGTAAAGATAATCTACTTTATTCAATGGTTTAAATTAATTCTTTACAAATGGTGCGTAGATATGACCCAACCCTGATTAATGAATCAACAAATAGTAGTTCTCAGTGAGCTTTATCAGTTGTCCAGAGTAATATCCAACTGGGGGGTTTTGACTTTCTGTGCTTTCCTTAGGCCTCGTCAAAGTGACTCACCCCTTGAATTAGTTTTTCCCATCCTTCTTGTTTCGGTTGAATAAAACATTTAGACGTATCTTCTTACTTCAGTCAATATGTATTTTGACCCTGAACATTTCAGTAGTTTTTACAGCAATTTTGTTTTTGAATGTCCTATCCATATTTCTAATTGTTATCCACATAATATTGAAATATTCTCATTTAATAATGGAGTCATTTCTAATTCAACATTAATTTTGCAAAACAAGGGTTTAAATTAATGTGATTACTTAATGCTTGCGTATAATACTTTTATCCTTTGCAAGTCATCTCAGAGCTTTATTTAGCAGGGTCTTTCCAAAGGCCAGACAGATAAGTGGCAACTAGTATTTGTACTTGATCTAATTCTCTTGTAAAGGTTTAATTAACTTACTTAATATTATTTTCTTCTTTCCTCAGACTCTTTTCTTGATGTTGATGCGGATTTCCATGCGAGGGTGCCAGTGGTGGTGTGCAGAGAAAAGCACAGGTCTCAGTTTCTTTAAGTACTTCACTGAATCTTAATATCCAGTTTGTAGAATGATAATCTCCTTATGTGGTTAATTTCACAGGCTTGCTACTAGTGTTCTCCCTATACTTTTGGCATTTGATGCAAGAGGAAAAAGTGTTTTATTTTTTAAAAAAATAAAGTTACTTAAGAGGAAAAAATAGAGGAAGGAAGCATTTTGACCCATTTCAACTCAGTAAAAAATACCTTTATCAAGTGGTCACTTGCTCCGATCACCTTTATTTGCCATCCTTGGTAGCAGCATCTCTAGCAGTGCTGAACAGCAGTTAGTGTGACTTGGCTCGTGTCCTCCACCTGGGAGCATTGCCGTCAGCACTGTGAATGGATGGTGTGTAGGCTGCAATGATTTTGCATTAGGCACACTCCCCCAGCTCTTGGGAAAACACTCTTTTACTCTTACAAAGATGAATTCATGCTCCCAAATGAAACATTTTACAGTATTTTCTTTATTTGCATTTCGCCTCAAAAATAGTTTTAATATATGAAAATAGAAAGTTTCAGTTCTGGAAAAGTAAAGTTTAGTCAGAAAATAGCTGCCCTTTTTTTAAAATCCAGTTTCTTTACTGACCTTTAAAGATTTAGTGAGTTTTTTACTTTATTTTCATTTTTAAAGTATTATCAGTGTAAATTAGTTGTTGGCATAGAAGATACCTAATACCTGTATATAACACTACTTATTTTCCTCTTTTTCTTTCCCATCCTCACCCCTTACCCCTACCAGTGGTCTTCTTTGCAAAGTGAGTGCAGGAAATGAAAATGCTTGCCTCACAACGAATCATTTAACTGCCCTTGGAAAGCTAGAATCAAGGCTGGTTCCTTTGGTGATTGCATTTAGGTACTGGGCAAAGGTGGGTTTGAGTTCTTTAAATGTGTGAATACTCTCTGTATGCATAATCAGTGGGCTTTGATTTTCACATGGTTAATTTAATCTGAAACATTAGGATGCCTGTTTATCAAGTCGTCCATAGACTAGGCGTCTGAGTACTGGAACAGAAATTTTAATGTGTACAGAAAGGAAAATTCACTGTTTCTGTTTCATTATAACAGTGTTACTCAGAGATCAAAATGATTTATAGTGCTTATTAAAAATCAGATTTGTGGGTCAAATACCAGAGGACATGGCCCAAGAATTTACATTTACAACTAGTTTCCTGAGGTGATTCTTAGGCACAGGAAAGTTTGAGATAAAGCTTCTTATACCTTTTCCAATAATATGCCCAGAGACTCAGAAAAATGAAAACCACTATCTGATCTTGCCTACTTTTCCATAATGTCTTAAATGTAGTATCCCTTTGCCCTAAAATGTAAGGTCTTGTCATGATTATTTAGATTATTAATTTTTTAGATAATTATTTAGATAATTGAGATTCTGTATAGGTGCTTTACAGAGAAAAGCCAAAGCTTTACTGATTAAGATATGGCAATAGCAATTTGTAGTTCCTTTTGCTTGGGTCCAGGATGAACAGAGAGAATGCCCCGCTCTTAACTCGGTGAATAGATAATTACAATATGCCGTACTTTGAAAGCTGCCTCCTGCTTCATCACTAAATAGGCCATGCTTTTTAAGTTATTTCTCTTAGTGCTGGTGAACTTGCCCTAATCACTTGTGATCAAAGCATGCATTTTCAAGGAAGGAGGTTAGGATGAGGGGACCATTAAACTGAGCAAATCCAGTAGTTGGCTTGGACTTGGGATCAAGCCTTCATTTTGACTTCTTTAACAAGTGTTTTAACCAAGGGAATGGATTTACCATGGATGTCAAAAAAATGAAATAATAAGGGCCATCCCAGTGGTGTAGTGGTTAGGTTCGTGCACTCCACTATGGCAGCCTGGGGTTCGTGGGTTCAGATCCCAAGCACAGACCTGCACACCACTCATCAAGCCATGCTGTGGCAGCATCCCACATACAAAAGAGAGGAAGATTGGCACAGATGTTAACTTAGGGACAATCTTCCTCACCAAAAAAAAAAAAATAAGAAGAAGAAAGAAATAGCAAATATTGTTTTAGGGCCCTCCATGAGTAAGTTTAGTTAACAAGATTAAAAATGTGAAATCAAAGCTGCTCCTCAAAACCACAATATGTGGTTGCTCCAAAACTGTAAGGAAGTCTTGTATTTTGTCACTGTGGTGGTTTGTGCTGAGGAGGAAATAATGTAATAACATGGAAATGAAGTTACAAGTTTTAGACCAAGTTGTGTGAATGACAAGTTGGTACGAAAGAATACTTATCCTCTTTTCTCTCATTTGTAGCTTTGCAGTATAGATCGCCCTGAAGAAGGAGGTTTGCCACCTTATGTGTTTGCTCTGATGGCCGTTTTCTTTCTTCAACAGAGGAAGGAACCCCTTCTGCCTGTTTATCTAGGATCATGGGTATAAAACTTATTTTGCTTATATATCAGATATTGATTTTATTATAGGGCCACAGTCCTTTACGCATAATGTGAAAATCTAAAAACCTAAGCAGAACTGACCTGCATTTATTTCTCCTACTAGTGTGAATATTCATACCTTTCACTGTGAAAATATTAATTTATTTGATTACAAGATGCTGCCTTGTACTCTTCTAGGAATATTATTACTTTTCTAAACTGAAAAAACTCTTAATTTGTGGAACATGATCCTGAGGGTTTCAAATGAGAATGTGAACCTGTATTAAATTTGTCACTTGGCGCACACTTTTTTGGGTACAGTTTATAATTTGATGCTTGAATTTATATATCACCCCCGGACAGACTATAGGAAGCATTTGGTTCACTGTAACTTACTTTGTGTTTCTAGTCTTCAGTTCTCTTTATTCCCCATTTGCTGTGAAACAAAAGAAAATGTAAGCATTCAGATTGCTCCCTATGCCATAAGATGCAGAACTTAGTACACTGTCACCTGTAGAATAATATTTTTGGTGTTATCTTTAAGATGAATTAGGCTTCAGTAATGTGACCACTCTTTCTTTTGTATAAAGTTGAGTTGATTTCTTCAAATAATGAGATTTAATAAGACGCCATCTCAAAGTCACCACATTCTCATCCTCTTGGAAACCTCACTTTTAATCCCCAGGTGTTTATCTTGATAAAATCTTATGTGTACATTTAGTTTGTAGAAAGGCTTTTTAGTTGGTGAAAAGCTTACTTTGGCGCATTTGATATTTTAACTCCCTTTCTTCTTACTGTACACGGGATTCTCATCATTAAGAGGGTATGTTCCAGAGCAGTCTTTCTTCACTATGGGTACATATCAAAGAAATACAGTTGTAGGGGATTTTTTCTTCATACTTAATAGGTTGAGAATTAAGCAGAGACCTTTACCTGCCAGGCCCTGGGAGTAACGACTAGGGCAGAATAAGCCCCTTATAAAATCTGTCCTGGCGTAAGGGGTTGCAGTCTGCTGTGTGTCCCAGTTGTCTAAAGGGATCTCTCTCTATGCTTGTGGTGCTGAAATGAAAGAATTCAGGCCCGGAGAAGGTATCTGCTAGACCCCTCTCCTGGTGGAAACAAGAGTGAGATAACGAAGTCAGCCCTTGGTTGATAAATAACCCTTCCTCTTGGACCCAAGTAGGTAGCTATGAAAGCCTTGCAAGTTTGCCTTTCACTTTGATCCAAGAGAGACAAGAGTGTAGGGTGGAACCCCGCCAGGTGGACTCCTATGCCCAGAAGGTCCCCAGAAGTGATCGGATGTGTAGTCATGCTCACCACCGTCTTAGTGAGATCTGCCTTTTCTTCTGTCCTGATCACCTCTGGTTAGTCATCTGTCATTGATGTGAGGCTGCAGGAAAAAAGGCATTTCTATTCTGGTGGTGAGATTCTCCTCAGGATTTGCTTAGAGTTGTATGAATACTCTTTTCTGTGGCCCATGCATTATTTCCTTAGCAGTGATACTGGAAATTCTCTAAAGTGACACTGAATTTGATTTTGATTATACCGTTTATTTAAGATTTAATGACAAAAACAGATATGTGGTGGCCAAACACTGGGTTGAATTCTATGAATCAAATAAGGGAAACTCTGCTACCTAAAACAAAATGATCTGCAGTTTTCAGCATTTAAAATGGAGCAGGCATCGATGTGGTGGCTTCTGCCAGAGTCTTAGTCAAAAATGTAAAGCAAGTAAGGGGAAAGGAATTAATATTTATTCAGTACTTTATTCATGCCAGGTATTTTATATCCATTATTTCTGCAGAAAATTCATTGAAGACTTTAAAATCATGTGTATGAAAGTATCTAAACTGTCAATTCTTTTGAAATCTTAAAGCACTGTGTATGTTAGTCATTGTATTAGGCCCTGAAGGGAAATCACAGATGAACGAGGCTGAATTCTCTGTTGAGAAGTTTAGAGTGTCACACCTCTGTGCTCTAATCTGTCTTTCAGGAATCTTTTGGCCATTCCTTTCCAGCCTACTCAGATCTGTTCCGTGTTGGAGACTGTCCTCTCTGACCTTTTATTCCCAATTAAAATTCCCATTTTATTGTCATTAGACCTTGATATGATTAAAGTTAATCATGGTGAATTGTGAATGATGAAGAGGTTTAACCCTGTCTTAGCATCTTTTATCCCCTACAACAAATTTTACTAGTTTCCTAATAGATATTATTTGGAATCTGCCTTATTTTGGATTATATAAACTCAACCTTTAGCAAACAGTTATTTACACTTTAAAGATGCCAGATATTATAATAGAAAGAACAGTAGTTTTAAAGTTTGGCAGCCATGAGATTCATCCAGGTTTTGCCACTTAATATCTTATGACCTAGAGTAAGTCATTTAATCTCTGAGCCTCAGTATCCTCATCTGAAAAATTTTGAAATGAGATTATGAATGTAAAGCTCCTGGAACAAGGTCAGAGAACAAGTGTGGTCCTTTTCACCTTCAATAAAAAGTCAAGTTCCACTTATGGTCTGGAGGCATGGACTCCTCACCAAATTATCCTTCTGGAAACAGCTATAAATTCTCAGAAAAAATAGAAAAAAAATAACAACGTGAAGGTTCTGGAAACCAAACAAATGCAGGCAGACTTTGGAGGGAAGTCAAAACTTGGAGCAAGTGGTCAACACAGAGTGAGTTTTTGTTTTTCTGTGGCTTCACCCTTAAAGTCAACTCTAGTAGAAAAACTGGTCTTCTTTCTGGCTAGAGGAACTAGGGCCACCAGATAATAAGGGGGAAAAAACCCAGAAAGGAAAGATACCAAGAAGTGGAACCCTTAATTGTCTGTGAACTCAGCACATCTCTGACTAACTCCTGAGCCCGTCTGGTTTGTCATGTAAGGGGCTTGGAAGTTGTCACTCCATCCTCACAAAAAGAAAAAAGCTGAATAAACTGAAAATCAACAACCCTTCTTAGCTATATCAGAGAATTGAGGTCGTGGGGAAAACTCCTGCCCCCAAAATTGGAGAGAGAGGTGAAGACAGTGAATTATCACTTGCTAGCATGGAGCCCAGGAGCAGAGTCCTGCCGCTGCAGCCAATATGAGGGTAGGAAGACTTAGACTGTGATTCTAGAGGCTCAGTTTGGACAAACTTAAGAGTGAAAAAAAACAAGGGGGGCCCAGTCTTGGGGGACCCCCAGTGGTTTCATGAGTTTTACCTCCAGGAACCCCAACCAGGTTCTCAGGGTGAAGAGGCAAGAAAAATTCCCTCAAGCTTTTGGCAGCATGAGGGGAAAGGTAGCCATTTTGAAATATGCCCAGAGCATTCTGTCCCCCTAAACAAAAGCCTGTCCTCGAGGGACTGTTTTACCAGGGCCTAATCGACCTAGGGGGAGGAAAAATACCCAGCATCATAGGACTACAGATTGGCTTCTCTCCCACACCTTACTGCCACGTCATTCAGGCTCCTGTATACTGGTAGTACAATGGAAAGACGTCGTTTTCAACAAGAAATCTCTTGGGAAACCCAAAGATAGCAGGGAAGACAAAAAAAAGACACCAGACAAAGTTTTAGCCTCTTTACATCTACGTCCACAATGAACAGTAAACATAGCCTAACTCCTGGTCAGATAAATAAAACCTCACACTGAAGGCCTGTCTGCCTCGGTTCCTTTGACCCAGAACATCATACCCAGCTTCAACAAAAAAAATTACAAGGCATACTAAAAGGCAAAAAACATAGTTTGGAAGAGACAGAGCAAGCATTAGAATTATCAGACCAGGAATTTAAAACAACCAAGATTAATATGTTAAGGGCACATTAATGGAGAACATGCAAGAACAGATGGGTAATATAAGCTGAGAGATGCAAACTCTGAGAGGCAAAAGGAAATACTAGAAATAAAAACTATCACAGAAATGAAGAATGCCTTTGATGGATTCATCAGTAGACTGGACACAGCTGGGGAAAGAGTCAGTGAGCTTTATTCAGTAGAAATTTCCCAAACTGAAAAGCAAAAAGGGAAAAAAGATTGAAAAAGAAATGGAACAGAATTTCTAAGAACTGCAGGACCATTACTAAGGGTTGTAATACATGGATAATGGGAATACCAGAAAGATAAGAAAGAAAGGAACAGAAGAGAGATTTGAAGTAATAATAACTGAGAATTTTCTGGAAGTAATGATGCACTTCTAAACCACACATGTGAAACAATCTAAAAACAGTTAAGAGCTAAGTCTTAGAAAACAACCGAGGTTGGAGCCACTGTCCACTGGAGATTTGACAAATCTGCAATTGGTCTAACTGAGTTAATTACATGTCAAACAAAAGTATCAACACGTTTTGGAATAACAAAAATCCAGAATTTTCATAATACAGTACAGTATCATAATATCCATAATGCAATCCAAAATTGCTTAACATACAAAGAGCCAGGAAAATGGGACCCATTCTCAAGGGAAAAGAAATCAACAGATGCTAAACGCAAGATGACCCAGATGCAAGAACTGGCAAAGACTTTAAAGCAGTTATTGCAACTATGCTCCATAAGATAAAGGAAATATACTACAGTAAATGAAGAGAAAGGGACTATCAGCCAGAAAAATAGAAAATGTAAAAAACCAAGTGGAAATTTTAGAAGTGAAAAATGCGTTAATTTAAATAAAAAATTTACTGGATAGGCATCATAGTAGAATGGGGATGGCATAGGAAAGAGTCAGTGAATGTGAAAATAGTTTAATAGAAACTAGTCTGAAGAAGAGAAAGAAAGTTTGAAAAAAAATAACTGAGCCTCAGAGACTTCTGGGACAATTTTCAAAAAAAGTCTAACCTATGGGTAATTTGAGTCCCAGAAAGGAGAGGAAGAAAAGAATGGGACAGGCAATAAAAAACAGGCAGAGACTTCCCAAATTTAATGAAAGACATAAACTTACAGACTAAAGAAGCTGAGCAAACCTCAAGCAAGATCAATTCAACGAGAAGCATGCCTAGCACATCATAGTGAAACTGCTGGCAACCAAAATAAAAGGCAAAACTTAAAAGCAGCCGAAGAAACACCTTGCATAAAAGAACAGTGATTTGAATGATGGCCAAATGCTCATCAGAAACCACCAAATAATCCTTTCACAATCCTTTCACAATATGTCTATCAAATCACATTGTACACCTTAAATATATGCAATCTATAAGCTTTTGTCACTTATACCTAGTAAAGCTAGGGAAAAAAGAATAAAGTCAAACCAAGGCTATACTGATACCAGTTGAGATAGATTTCAAGAGAAAAAAATACTACCAAAGACCAAAAGGGACATTTCATTATGATAGTGTCAACTCGTCAGGAAGACAAAAAACTATCATAAATGTTTCCATCTATTAAGAGAGCAGCAGAATACGTGAAGTAAAAATTGATGGAATCCATTGCACCATCAGAGTAAGAGATTTGAACACACCCTCAGCAGTTGACTCATGTGTTAGCTAAACAGAAAATGAGTGGGGACATAAGGGATTCAATAGACACTATTAATCACCTGGATCTAATTAATATTTATAGAACACTTTGCCCAACAACTGCAGAATACACATTTTTTTTTCAAGTGCATCTTGTACGTTCACCAAGACAGACCATATGCTAGTTCATAAAAGAAGTTTCAATACATTTAAAAGGATTGAAATCATATAGAGTGTGTTCTTCAACCACAATGGAATTAAGTTAGAAATCAATAACAGATAATTAGGAAAATCAAATATATTTGGAAATTAAATTGCACACTTCTGAGTAATCTAGGATCAAAGAAATCACATGGGAAATTAGAAAATATTTTGAACTAAGTAATAATAAAAATACAACACATCAAAATTTGTGAGATGCAACTAAAATAGTGTTCACTTGGAAATTTATAGGTTTGAAATTTAAGAAGAAGAAGAAAAGTCTAAAATTAGTGACCTAAATTTTAACCACAAGAAGCTAGAAATCAAAGGGCAACATAAACTCAAAAGTAAATTGAAGCTGGGAAATAATAAAGATAAGAGCAAAATCAATAAAGAGGAAATAGACAATAGAGAAAGTTAAGAAAACCAAACAGTTTATTTCATCAACAATACTGATACACTCCTGATGGACTGATTAAGAAGAGAGAACACAAATTAATATCAGGAGTGAAGAGGGGTTATCTTTCCAGCTCTTATGGACATAAATGATGGAAAGAAGAGAGTGTTTAAACAACTTTATACCAGTAAATGAGAAAACTTAGATAAGATGGGCATATCCATATAAGACTAAATACAAAAAAGAGCTTTGAAGAAAAAAATAACCTGAATAGCCCTTTATCCACTAAATAAATTTAATTTGTAATTAGAAACCTTCCTAAAAAGAAAACTCCAGACCCAAATGGCTTTACTGGTGAATTCTGTCAAACATTTAAGAAAGAAAGAATGCCAACTACACAAACTCTTTCAGAAAATGAAGAGGAGAAATAAGAAGCCAGCAGTACCCTTATACCAAAATGAGACAAAAGAAAAGAAAGCTATATACCAATAGCCCTCATCAGCATGGACACTGCAACCCTTAGCAAAATATTAGCAAATCAACTCAGAAATATGCTAAAACAGAGATATTATGACCAAATGGAGCTTCTCCCAGGAATACAAGGTTGATTTAGCATTTGAAAATCAATATAATTCACCATTTTAACAGAATAAGGGAGAAAAGCCGTATGATCATTTGTAGATGTGGTGGGGGGGAGGGACATTTGACAAAATGCAACACTCGTTTATGATTTGAAAAACAAAAAGAAAACCTCTTTGCAAACTAGAAACAGAAGGGAACTTCCTCAGCCTGAAAATGGGCATCTGAAAAACATCTACAGTTTATGTGATACTTAATGTTGGAATCCTGGACATTATCCCTGTGCCATTGGGGACAAAAAAGGATATCCCCCTCACTATTCCTATTCCACATTTACAGGAAGTCCTGACCAATACAAAAAGGAAGGAAAAGAAAAAGCAATAAAAATCCGAAAGGAAGAAGTAAAAGTTTCTGTATTTGCAGGTGACATCATTGTTTGCATAGAAAATCCTCAGAAAACTACAAAACAGCTAGAACTAAGAAGTAAATTGAGTAAGATCATAGAATACAAAGTTAATGTGCAAAAATCAATTGTGCTTTTCTATATTAGCAGCAAACAATTGAAAAATTGTTTTTAAAAATTCCGTTAACAGTAGTGCTTGAAAACATACAATATTTACAAGTAAGTTTGACAAAAGATGTGCAAGACTTCTAAACTAAAAACTGGAGCGTTGCTGAGAAAAATTAAGAATGTAGGTAACTAAGAGACATAACAAGGCTATGGATTGGAAGCATCAATATTGTTTTCATCTCTGGTGGTCCTTTCTTTTCCAACAAAGGTGCGTAAGCATTTCATTGGGGGGAAGTCTTTTCAACAGTTGATGCTGGAAACACTAGGTATCTATAAGGAAAAAAATGAACATCAAATCTTTACCTCACAGCGTACCCCAGAATTAACTCAAAATAGATCAAAGACGTAAACATAAAAGTTTTATCAATATTCTTTTCTGTTGATACAGTTTATGCTTTTAGTGTTCTACCTAAGAAATCCTTGCCTATCCTTGGGCTGCGAAGATTTTCTCCTAGGTTTTCTTCTGGGGATTTTATAAATTTAACTGTCAAACTTTAGAGCTTTTACTCCTCAAGAACCATCAAGAAAACAAAAACAACTGAAGAAAATACTGAATATGTACATCTAAGAGTCACCACACCTGGTATTTCCAAAGTGTTTTCTGCAGGAGAGTGGTTTATTCAGGCAGTCAGCAAATCCGTCCTGAGCAGTTAGCTTGTGCCAGGATGCTGGAGTGAGAGCGGCGAGCAAAAGAGAATCTTTTCCCTTTCATAGGTCTAATGGGGTGAAACAGGTAAGTACTATCAAGTGGTGGTAGTTTCTCTAAGGAAAAGTAAACCAGGGTAAGAAGGACAGAGTGAAAGGGGAGGAGCTATTTAGAGAAAAAGATGTTTGAGCAGAGCCTGACTACAGTGAGGGAGAGGGGGATAGCTGATGGGTGGAGGGAAGAGCCGACGTTGGCTCCGAGCTGGGAGAATGTCTCGAGATGGGTCAGAGGAGTAGCAAAGGGCGGATTGCCTGGGCCCTGGAAAGGACTGTGAGTTTCATCCTGAGTGAGAAGGAAACTTATCAGGGGAGCGACATGATGTCTTGGGTTTTAGAAGGATTACTCTGCTAAAACAAAGAAGTAGTGTAAGTACATTTGGGAAATGGGGTACCACATCCACACCCCACCCCACAATTCATTATGTACATTAACCTGTTTAAAGGCTGTGATAAATCCTATTGTACAATAAAGAAACCTCTTCAAGTTTTTCCACATTTCTTAGATCATCTGAGCCCAGACTATTTTCCTTAGCAATTTGCATCTTATTACATCAATAGAAATCCTTTCTTACATTTATTGAGCATTTACTGTGTGCCCTACCTTGTATCTGAATGGTTTATGTCCATTATTTCATATCACACCATCCAATGAGGGAGGTTCTAGGGTAGCCCTTTTCCCAGGAACCTGAGGCCTAAAGAGAGTGAGTGCCTTGCTGAAGGTCTCACAGCTGGTGCACTAGGGAGCTGAGATCTGGGCCCAGGCAGTTTTACTCTGGAGCCCATGGCCTTAGCCCTAGGCCATGTTGCCTTCTCTTAGACTATTTACTAAATAATTATATCACAAAGTCACCATTTCTTTTGCTAATCAAAACCTTATTTTTTACTTTAAAAAATATTTTTAAATTTACAAATGTCTCAGAGACAGTCCATGAATGATACCCTTAGTATTTTTAATGAACTATGTTATTTTTTCATTTCTTCCAGGGTTAAGATGCTCTGATTAATATAAAATTTTCTACCTCATGATGCTATGTGTCTAATTTTTCCTAGATTGAAGGATTCTCATTAAACAAACTAGGAAACTTCAACCTTAAAGACATTCAGAAAGACGTTGTGCTTTGGGAATACAGTGATAATGCTGCAGAGGACACAGACACAGCAAAAGAAGAGGCACCAAAAGAAGTGCCCGTTAAAAGGGGACAGGTCTGTTCTCTTTCATTTCTCATTTTACCATCTATTTTTAATTCAGTTGTCCATTGTCGAGTTTATGAGCTAATGAGCCCTCTTCTTTCCTCACCTACACCAACTATTTCATGGATGTTTCACTTCCTGGTCTATTCAGTCCTTTGAATAGACAGGTAACGAGAAAAGGTAAAATTCAGAGCATTAAATTCACTGTTTGCAAGGTCCTGTGAAAGATATTAAGAATTCAAAGGTAAATCCCTATCTGTCCTCAGAGAGCTAAGATCTTATATGGTGTTCTAAGCATTAAATATATGAAAAGGTAACTAACCTCAAATTACTGAACTAACAGTGAATAAGTACATGGTTTAAAGTACTTGTCCTCATCCATCCCATTAGGGGTCAGAATTTGCACAGGGAAAGAATTCCCATTTGAATTTCAAACAAAAATCTGAGCAATGTAATTATACTAGTAATAAAAATCATATTCTGTCTCAAATTGGTGAATGGTTCCTGACCCCATCACCTAACCCTTTGGGGTGAAATGACAATAATATCCACAAAATACTGAGACTAGGGTTCTAATCCCAGCTCTACACAAAAAAGTCATGTCACTCCTCCAATCCATGCCAAAATGAGGAATTAGTGGTGAATCCTAGATTCTGCAGTTTCGTTTTCTAGAATCCTTGAGCATTGCGGGGGAGAGGGAGGTGGTGCCACTCTACCCCTGCTGCCACCAAAACAGCATCACTTTTATGTGGTGTTATATTTTGGGTTCTGGTAGTGGATAAGAGCACAGGCTGTGGAGCCAAAATATGTGAATTTATATGCCAGCTCTCCTACTTCCTAGCTGTGTGTCCTTGGGCAAGCGACTCAGTCCTCCTATGTCCCAGTTTCCTCACCTATAAATGGGGATGATATTGCTACCTCTCATAGAGTCATTGATTTATAGAATGCTTAACTCAGTGCCAAGCATGTGGTAAGCACTCAGTAATTGTTAGCTGCTTTTCTTACTTTATTTGAAAATGTTCTCTACTTTGCAAAACCAATAAAAAAAAAACAGCTTAAGTACCATTACTCTAGATATGTTGAAGATCTCTTAAGTTCCATGTTACGGTATTATCAAGTCATTTCAGTGAGATGCTTAAAAGTCCTTGGTAATGCTGAGTAAGGCTATGGATAAAGAGGTGAAATTTAAGAGGCTTTCAATTTCTGGAGGTTTTCTTTTTGTCCTCAACTATACTATTGGAACCTAGACAACTTCCATTTTCAATCACTTCTGCTTTGTAAATCCACTCAATGATTATATTATTTGACAGAACCTTTGTGGTTGAGATTTAATAGTTAATAAAATACCATACCATCTGTTTTGAAGCTTGATGCAAAAAAGTGTGATTGGAAACAAGTTTGTATATCTTAGCAGGAAAAGGTATTGCCGTAAGTCCAATTAAATACTTTATCTCTACACTCTCATGCTACTTGGAGAGATTAATCATGCGGCCACTTCTGAAGTTGAGATCTAGACAGTGTCTAGATTGCGTGGCGTGGTGAGAGCGCACTGTGCTGGGCTCGGGGGATGTTGTTCTCATTGTACCACTCACAAGCAGGGGGACCTTTGACAAGGCACGTCAACCCTTTGGGCTTCAGATCCTTCTCTTGTAACATTTGGGAGTTGAACTAGATTACCTCTTCAGAGCATCTTACAGTTGTGACCTTATGTTTCAATGACAAATGGATTTCTTGTTCTTAAAAGCCTATACCTAAGTGAAAAAATACAGAAAGCAGCCAAGTCTGCCAGATGCGTTCCCTTGTTTCTGATTTAATCCACGTAACTATCCTGTGTTATAGGTGGTATCATCCCTACTCTGCAGATAATGATAGCGACCATTTTTTGAACATGTGTGCCAGGCACTGTGCTAAGCTCTTTACAGATACTCTCTCACTCAGTCCTCCCAACAACCCTATGAGGTGGGTACTGTGATCCCCATTGTTCAGATGAGGAAACCGAGGCTTAGACAGCTAGTGTACCTTGACCAGGATGCTACACAGCTAGGACATGGCAGAACTGGATTTCATGCTTAAAGTGTCAAATTCCAAAGCCAGTTCTCTCAGCCACTGTGCTGTACTGCCAGTTTGAGGACGAAGAAGCTAAGTCACAGGGCAGTTAAGAGCTGTGAAGTGGCAGAATCAGTATTTGAACCAATTATTTTTCTATTCTAAATTCTATGCACTTTCCAATATGTTACATCACTGTATGTTCCAATTTCTCAAGAGTCTGTGAATGTAAAACTAGTCTCAATCTCTGATATCAAGAGTTATTTGACTTTAAAATCAGTTGCCACGGGCAGATGCAGTGAACTTACTAGCTTCTCAAAATGAGAGGAGTGTTTTCCTTTTGCTCTGCCCCTTTAGCTGCTGCCCGCGTCCGTGTGTGTCACTGAAGGCGCCCTCCGGCGGCAGTGACGGAGAGCTCAGTGCTGGGTTGTAGCATTCCACGCACAGTTCTCCCCCGTCCTTAAGACTTCGGAACAAGGAGTGCTGCCTGTCTGTTCCTGTGGTGGTGACTGCATTTTACCATAACTAATCCCAGGAGGCCAGTGAAGGGAAGCTGTGTTCCCACAAGCAAAATAGAACCTAGACTGTGATTTATGTAGATGGAGTGTCAGATTCCTGTCTTTTGCTAAGGCTTTTCAGATTTTTTTAGTTTGATGCTTGAATGATCTCTGATTTTTCAGATTCTGCTGACATCTGCAATAACCTGTATGTTTTCTCTGCTATTAATAGGTATCATTAACATTCGATTTAAAACACCAGCCTTCCGTACCAGTTGGGCAGCTCTGGGTGGAGTTGCTTCGATTCTATGCCTTAGAGTTTAATTTGGCTGATTTAGTGATAAGCATCCGTGTCAAAGAATCAATATCTCGTGAATCGAAGGATTGGCCCAAAAAGCGCATTGCTATTGAAGGTATCTCAAAATGTTTAATTCCGTTTTTTTAAGCTACCAGTCTAACAGCATGCTTTTCATTTCAGTTTCTTTTCAGCTCCTTCATATAAGGTAGGCCTGACCCCAAAAGTGAAATAAATAGTTAGCATCTTGCACGTGTTACAGTGGACCTTTGCAAGGGGCGAAACTGTTCTTCCTGAATGTTTTAAGTGCTGCAGTGAAACATCTTCATTACTTCAATAACTAAAATAATGGCTGGCTGAGTCCTTGCTTTCTTTGTAAATTGCTTAATAACTTAAATGCTTAGGTTTTTTCCCAGTGATGCGTGAATCCCCTTTCTTCCTTACTGTTCTTATTTCTGGATTTTTAGATTCAGTTCTTTTATGGATTGTTGTTGATGTTGTTTAGTTTTACAAAGATGAGAAAATACTTTTTCTCGTGAAAAATAACATTCTTTGTTGAATTCCTCTCCATAGAGAGAAAGGATAATTATTTTCGGAATATTTGCAGTAAAATTTAGAACTTGTTCATAAAAAACACTTTTTCTAGTGAAGGCTCGTTGAACTGAAACCATTGCATAAAAGACACACTGATGTGCCCTGTAGACTTCATTAAATGGACTAGCTCTTCTCAGCTTTGCAAAGTCAGGAGGTTGAAACCCCTCTAGAAATCTTAATTCTCCTCCTTCAAATAACTTAAAGAACCTCCTAAATGGAATTCTCTTATTTTTGCTTGATTTTTTTTCAAGCTTTGTATTGCATAAGAGAGTTTTTTTGCATTTTGCATAAATTCTGTGTGCAGTCATGGGGATCTCACATTTTTAAACCCTCCCCTGCAGTTTCTCTGGCTCAGCTCTTCTGGCCAATTGCCTAACCTGCTGGAGTTCTAGGGGAGGAGAAAAGATTGAGAGAAGTGGTGTCTCCTCCTGGTGCCTCCCTCTCGCCCCTGAATTCAGTCCAGCAGTTCAGTGATGGGGCTTCCCAGGGCAGAAGAGTGGAGGTAAGCTCTACAAACCACAGGGCCTGGCTGAGTGGGAGGCAGAGCACTCAGCAGAGCTTGGCGGGAAGACCTGCCTTCCTGAGGGCACAAGAGCCACACTAATGACATCTTTTTTACCTCCACAGTCACAGAACAAAATAGGGAAGGGGTATTGTTTCTGAACAGAATGGGTTCTCTTCATAGAGCAGATGTTGATAAGAAAACATTCCTTTTTGTTCTTAAACTATATCTTTTTATTCTCCATCCCCAATATTTTAAAAAGCATATAAGATACATGCTAAATTTTACTATTGTTTACTAGTTGTCTGTTTTTATCTATAGCAGGCTCATTTTTAAAACATGAAATAGAAATGTATGAAGTGGTGGATTTTTTTTGTTGTTGTTACAGATCCATACTCTGTTAAAAGAAATGTGGCAAGGACCCTAAATAATCAACCCGTGTTTGAATATATACTTCATTGTTTAAGGACAACATATAAATATTTTGCTCTTCCACATAAAATTACAAAATCCAGCCTTCCAAAGCCTCTGAGTACTGTTATGTGCATTTCCGAACATTCTAAAGAAGTAGCAAAGCGTGATCCAGCTGTGCAAGTAAAAGATGATAGGCTCAAAAACTCAATTTTAGCTCAAGGTTCTGGTGCTGCCAGTTCAACTGCAAACACCTGCAAGGTACAGTCACTTACTCCTAAAGGGACTGCTGCGAGCTTTGAAAGCCCGCCAACACAGGAAATGGGAAATGCACACGTCAGTGTCCATCTGGAAAACTCAGATTGTATCAAGGCAGAGGTCGGTTGTGATGATTATGAAGATATTAAAGTACACCATCAAGAAACAGGAGGTAAAACTGGGAAAGAAAAAATTAAAAGGGAGAGCAAGAAGCATCTTCTGACTGCCACCATTCAAGCTTTAAGCAGTAGCAAACATGGAGAGCTTGTCATGTGTGGCAGCACACAAAATGATGACACAGACAGCACTTTGGATTTAGAAGGCTTCCAAAATCCTACGGCTAAAGAGTGTGATGGATATGCTTCTTTAGATGGCAAGGCTGATGTTGATGAAGAAAGCATGGAAGGTACTGATGATCTCGAAGACACGCTAAGCCACTTTGCCCCTTCAAGACAGGGCAGGACGTCAGGAATCATTCACTCCGATGAAGAGGAGGAGGAGGAAGAAGAGGAGGAGGAGGATGAAGAACCCAGGCTCTCTGTTACCCGAAGGGAAGATGAGGATGATATTGCTAATGAAGATGAGTTAGACAATATCTACACTGGATCAGTGGATGAAGATGCCTTGTCTGAAGAGGATGAGGAATTAGGCAGGTCTGCTAAGTATGAAGACTTGAAACAAAGTGGAAAACATGTAGATGGAGCTCTACTAATGGAACTTAATAAAATCAGTCTTAAAGAAGAAAACGTACATGAGGAAAATTCAGCTGTGCATCAGTCTGATTTCTTCTATGAATTTAGTAAACTCACCTTCACCAAAGGCAAGGTAATCAGTGCCACTCCTAGATGTAGAACTAGGAGACTTGGCATCATTTTAGTGCATGTAATTTCAGTTTTACTAGAACAGGGCTCTCCCCTGTTTTAGTAACGGTTAAGAAGTTGGTCTTTCACTCCAGTACAACCACTTGGTCCACTTCCCTCCTTAGACTGGTGGGGATTTGCATAGAAGAAAGGCAATGCTGTTGACAGTGAAAATAACTGCCTTTTTCTCCTGAGTTTCCCATAAGGTATCCCCATCTCAGATAGTTTGGAGAGGCTGCACATTATATTTTCATTCCTTTCGGAAGTAAAGAGTAAACTAAAAAAAGTAAACTTTTTTAAAAATTATTTGATTGAGGACATACTGGCTAATAACTTGTGTAAATTTCAGGTGTACGTTATTATATATCAGTTTCTGTGTAGACTGCATCATGTTCACCAGCAGTAGTCTAGTTTTCATCCATCACCTTACACATGTGCCCCTTTACCCTTTTCGCCCTCCCCCACCCCCTTCCCCTCTGGTAACCACTCGTTTGTCCTCCTTATCCATGTGTTTATTTGCCACATACGAGTGAAATCATACAATATTTGTCTTTCTCCATCTGACTTATTTCACTCAGCATAATACCCTCAAGGTCCATCCATGTTGCCGCAGGTGGCACAATTTTGTCCTTTTTTATGGCTGAGTAGTATTCCATTCGATATATATACCACATCTCCTTTATCCATTCATCCGTTGATGGACGCTCGGTTGCTTCCACATCTTGGCTGTTGTGAATAATGCTGCGATGAACATGGGGTGCATATATCTTTTTGAATTATTCATTTCCTGTTCTTTGGATAAATACCCTGTAGTGGAATAGCTGGGTCATATGGTATTTCTGTTTAATTTTTTGAGAAATCTCCATAATTGGACTGTGTACTTTTAAAAAGAGATTCAAGACCCCTTTATTTGGCAAATAAAATTTTATCTTAAGTCTTGTTCTGCTTTGCCATCTTCCTGCAGTCTCCTATGGTAGTATGCAGTTTATGCAAACGAGAGGGTCATCTAAAGAAGGACTGTCCCGAAGACTTCAAAAGAATCCAGCTGGAACCTTTGCCACCATTAACACCCAAATTTTCAAATATCTTAGATCAAGTTTGCATCCAGTGTTATAGTAAGTTATTAACATTACTTTTGATTTGTCAGAATATTAAATTGACATTTTCTCAAGAGTGATCTGAATCACTAGCCTGTTAGCTCCATTACAGGGACAAAGTCTCTTCCATTCTCCATTTTCTCCACTGTATTCTATGTGTCCTGTTCCATTTGAGACACACAATAAATAATTGTTCAAGAAAGACAAGAAGGGAGGATCTTTTAAGTCTTAAGATTAGAATACTAGCATTTTCCAGCTGGTGTTCTTTGAAATGTTTTTCCAGGTATAGTTAATAGTATTTCATGACAAGAAGTATTCCACAGGTCAAGTAGGGAATAACTACATACTGCCCCTCCCTTAAAGAGTCACAGAGCACATTAGCATAATAAAGCTTCTGAGAAATGTTATGGTTAAAAACCTATTTTACTCTTAAATCCAACATTTCCAAAATTGGAGCATAGAATACTTTTTAAATAATGCTAATTTATAGCCTATGTAACAGCCCTTTAAGGAGCACCGGTTTGGGGAAGCATTGGAATAGAGAAGTTTAAAGTTCTACAAAGAAAAAACATTTAAAGGAGCGGCATGCAGCTGTTTAGTGGAAGAACCTAAGGCGCCTAGCCACATCTTAAGATGTCTGTCTGTGCCAGAAGACACTGGTTCTTAACCAGTGACTTTTTTTTAAACCATTTTGGAGATTATAGAAAAGAAACTACAGGTTCTCCTTAGAAAAAATATATATGTACATGCTCACAGACTTTTGTGTTCAAACCCCAGGGTAGTTCCCTGAGGCCATTGTCTAGAGGCCTGAGTCTCTGTGGAACCCATCTACAGAACCCCTGCTCAGGCTCGTTTCCGTTGCAGAAGCAGTTCTTGGTGATAGACGTTTTTAAAAAGACATTCTCTTTATTTTACATTACTAGTGCTGTCTACTGAGAGGACACACAATTTAGGGTGGTTTTTTTTAAGCTTGTTAGGTTTTATTTTATAAAAAATACAGTTTTTTCAGAGAATGTGAACAATGTTTCTGAATGTTTCTATTTATTTTAAACAGAGGATTTTTCTCCAACTATTTTAGAAGATCAGGCTCGTGAACATATTCGGCAAAACCTAGAAAGTTTCATAAGACAGGAGTTTCCAGGTAAATCATTTTTTACGTTTAAGAAAGGAAAGGCATCGTGACCTCCCTTCCGAATGAGTCCATGTGTTCCAAGCACACTAATTTTGAAAATCAAATAATCTTGCATGATGGTGGGAACAAGGCTTAGCTGTTCCGTGAGATACCTGACACAGTCTTTGGTCTGCCCACTGCTAGTATGCCAACAGGAGACACCTGAGTCTGGGATTTCTCTTAGCAGACACCACAAGTGAATATCATTTATTATTATGTTTAGAGTCAAAGTTCACACCTCTAAAAAGTAAATTCATTTAGAAAGTAGTAAGTTTATTAAATATGTTGAGGTGATCCATATTTCCTTGAAATGTCCTTTCATTTAAGAATAAAATACTGCTTTGTAATCTTTCATGCCACATACAGCTTGTATTTAAAGTAAATTTTGAGAGGAAATAATTTATGATTAATGACTGTTAATAAGAGAACATAATTATAATAAGATTAATAGAGGTAGTTAACAACTGGGTATTTTTGATTCATGAGAGGGCCGTTTTGATCAGAAAATTAAATGTACTCAGGTAATTAGTTATTACTTTTCATATATCCCTAACAGGAACTAAATTGAGCTTGTTTGGCTCCTCCAAAAATGGATTTGGGTTCAAACAGAGTGACCTTGACGTCTGTATGACAATTAATGGACTTGAAACTGCTGAGGTACAGTGACCACATAAAACTTGCATTTGCTGTGGCAGTGTGATTTGACAATCTTGACTGACAGTACAGCTTGGTATTTTCCAAATTCATCAGGGCATATCATATGGAGTATGCCGTTTGGCAGAATCTCTCTAGCCAAATACGTTAAGAAGTTTAGTGGTGAATGTGAGGAGTTAGAAAGGCTTGTACTTTCAACCTGTAGTACAGAGAATATTTAAATCAACATCTGGGGATCCTAGAAAGCCAAACCCAGCCACTCCAGTGTCTCACTGGCATGGCCATGAGGCGAACTTAGATATATACACCCACATAAAGTCTTCCGAAAAGGTTTTTGGCAGGCAGGCAATGGTACAATTTAACTTTACAGTCCACAGACCTGGATTCGAGACAAACTTGGTTTCGTCAGTCCCTAAACATGTGGTCTTTGGTTGATAGTTTATAAATGGAAATGATCGCTTCCGATGCTCTTGCCTCAGGAGATTGTTGTGCATATCAGCTTGGATCACGTATGTCAGGAGTCAGCAAACTATGGCGCACGGGCTAAATTCAGCCCACTGGCTGTTTTGTCAATACAGTTTTAGTGGAATACAGCCACACCCCTTCGTTTCCTTTTTGTCTTAGAGCTGCTTTCGCTCTGTAACTGCAGAGTTGAGTAGTTGCAGCAGGCCTTAGGGCCCCTAGAGCAGAAAAGGTTTGCCAGCCCTAATGGACATGAAGGTGTTTATGAAAATATAAAATACTGAGAAGAGGTATAAAGTCTGAGAAGTACTGAATCCCTACTCTTTCTCTTATTTTCAACAAGAGTCCAAATGCTGTCTATCCAAGTGGGTGAGGCTGCTGCTGCTCAAGGTGTTATGCCTTTTCTTAGTTTCAAGTCTTTGTCGTTTGAGGATGTATCTGATTTGAGAAAACAGCCAAGAGTTATCTAGCCTGACTTTGGTGAATAAGGTGGATAAGCAAAATTGAGTCTGATGTATGGAATGACTTTATTGTACATCATCAAGATTGAATTTTTACATGATTTATAAACTAGTATTGAGGGCATTTCTAAAATAAAATTTTAAGTATATTCTGGGATGTATATAACCGTCAAAAGGGCTTATGTTCAAAAGGGTCAGCCCAAGTGTTTTTAGTATGATCTATTTGAAGTATTGTTCAGATTTGCTCTATGGCTTTGATTTTGTGCTTCATACTTTTGGCTTGTACTATAGAGAAATAATCTGAGCCAATCACACTCCACAGCAGTTCGTCAGCTCTTAAGCTGTAAGGAAAGTCTACCCAGAATGAATGCGACAGGGCACAGGTGCTCCCTCTGACTTACTCTGGCACATAGGGTACTTCTGAGTGACAGAATTATATAGAGGGGAAAAAATAGAGGTTCTCAATGGTGCAGAGGCTTTTCTGGGGGCTCTGATTTCAGCCTTTGTTGCACTACCAAAAGCAATTAGTAAGTCAGGTGAATGGGGCTTTTGTATCCTTAGGATATTAACTATGAACACTGACCAATGGTCACCTGGAAGGGAAAATGTGTATAGAACGAGTGGAAATTAGTTTCATTATTCCTGAAGGTAAAGGAAGCTGTTTATAGCCGGGTTAGTAGTTTGTGCCATTTTTGTTGCAGGGATTGGACTGTGTACGAACTATTGAAGAATTGGCAAGAGTCCTCAAAAAACATTCAGGTACCCCCATAAGCTTTTTCTAAAAGCATTTTTGTCTTTTTTGTTACTATTTTACATACTTAGAATTCACTAATGCTAGTGAAACAGTATTTATAGCATACTTGTATTGGTGTTTTTGAAAAATCTTGTGTGACTATGAAAGACTGAGAAATTGGTTATAATTTGTGTGCCTGTTGTTGCCTATCTCAGTCTTACTTCAAGATCGAAGCATATGCCGAACAGGCAAAAAATTTTGGAAATCATTTTGCCTTATTGCCATTGTATAAGTCAGAGTGTAGGGGTTACTAACAGTGGTGTGAAACGCAGTGGAAGCACTGTGGACTGGGGTTATGCATTGGATTTGCGTTGTGCTGCTCAGCAACAGTGCAGGACCCGGAACAAGTCATTTAAGTTCACTTGATCTCTTTTCTCTCATCTGTAAATCGAGGAAACTGGGCTAGGTAATTTCTAAATTTATGGTTGTAAAATGTATGGATTCTGTAAATTGTTCACAGAGCTGAAATGCCGTTAACAACTTCTTTGCTGTCAGGGGCAGCTATGGATGCTCTTAACAGTGAGAATCTTTTAAAAAGTGGTTCAGCAGATTTCTTTGCTGAGAGCTGGGAATGAAGGTGAACACAATATGGTCCATGTCCTCATGGAACTTAAAATTCATGGATCTATCCATGGAAAGCTTTCTTATGTCTCAGTCGAGAGTAGACTAAAATTCACAGCATGGACATGCACACACACAGACACACACAAACATATACCTGGAGTGCCCCGTTTTTTTGTATTTTTTATTTAAGTGTTTAAATATAGAGGATACCATTTTATTTAAATAACAAGGAAAAATATTTAATTTTGGCTTATTCCCACTGAAAGTTAACCTAGAGCATCAGGTTTGTTGTTTTTCTTTTAATGTGAACTGATACAGTTTTTTTTTTTTTTTTGGTCATTGAAATAGGCATTGCCCTCACTTGGATATTTGACCCCTAAAGATCGTGTGCTTTTTAATTTTTTTTGAAGATTATGCAAAGAAACTAAATTGCTAAGTTGCCACAACTATTAATTATTTAATACTGAGCTTGATTTTGACTTTTTATTTTGAAATAATTTCACTTAAAGAAAAGCAGCAAAAACTGTATGAAGAACTCTGTATGTCCTTCATTCAGAGCCAGCACTGTTAACATTTTACCCCATTTGATGTATCATTCTCTGTTGCTCACCGCAATGTTTTTCTATACTGTTAGAGATTAAACTGCAGGCATCACATCCCTTTCCCTGAAATACCGGAGTGTCTGTTTCTTAAAAATGAACCATGTTAAATTAAAGTAGGTAATTTTTAGATTAGAAATGACTTATACACACAGATAATAACAGTGGAATGCACATCGCATGGAACAAGAATTTAATAATAGCAAGAGGGCTATAATTAAAATTTAACATCTTTAAAAGCAGTCTCCCCAGGCATTTAATTGGGTGCCTCCCATGGGCTCAGCACCGTATTGGGCACTTAGGGATGGTGGGAAAATGAGTAAGTCTCCACAAGTCTTTCCTTGGACAGCTGTCAGATCTTATAAAAGGTAAGAGAATCTCACACACCGTGTAACACTATAAGGTAGTATTTGTTTATCCAAATGAGTCTGAGACTATAATGAGTAGTCAGTAACTTCTGAGGAGAGAGAGTCTGGGAAAGAGTTGCATCAAGGTGGTTGGTGGAAGAGATGGGTTTGTTCTGATCTCAGTGATAATGAATATGATTTGAAAAGGATTGGAAGAGAAGTCATTCGTAAGAGTGCATGGACATGAACGTGAGAATCACTGTAGTATATTTTGGAGGACAGTGAGAAGATTGGTAAGTTTAGAGAAGAGTTTCAAGTGGGAACTATTAGAAAATAGGTGAAGTCTGTAGATATTTGGAAGCCACTGAGGTTTCTTCAGGAGGGGAGGAACTCAATAAAAGCAAAACTTAAGCTTTTTAGGCAGCTTGTATAGTCTTTTGGAGAAAGTGTAATCCAAATGACGGGGCAGAATGACCTTAACCAGCTGCTAGTGGCCCTAAAAGGAAAAGGAAAATTTCCTAGATTTGGTACCTATAAGTAGGAAATAAGGGTTCAGGCTCATGTCACTTGAGAAATGGGGATGCTTGCAGAGAACACCAGTGTGGGAGTGTTTAATTTGCTAGGAAGGTATAATCTCCAAGAGTTAACAGTCCAGCAAGCAGTTAGAAATATGGAGTTGTCTGTCAGGATTGCAGAACAGTTTTGCATTGAAAGCTTTGAAGAGAGGGAAAGGAGACACCAAGAATAAAGCAGAATTCTGAGGAATCCTTTGAGAGAAGTTGAAGACTAAGCCTTAATTTCTGTGGGTAGAAATTAAGAAAAGACACCGAAAAAGGAGCCATTAGAATGATAAACAAGAACCAGGATGATGGTGCTGTGAGTAAAGCCCAGAGGACAGGCTTGTAAGTCTCATGGTGGTTAACTGTCGAATCCTAGAATGGGAAGGAGGTTGAGAGAAACTCTCTTATTTAGAGGCAGTATGGCAAAGTCGCCGGTGGGGTTTCTGGAGTCAGACTCTGGTTTTCGATCTTGGCTCCCCACTTGTTGGCTGTGTGATCCCAGAAAGTCACTCAACCTCATTATAAACACTCAGTTCCTCATCTATAAAGTGGGAATAACAGTAATAGCACTTAAGATTATGAAAAGTAATGCATTAAAGTACAGGGGCTAGCGTATGCTAAGTATTCAGTAAAAATGAGCTTCCTTGCCCCTCCTCCCCAGCAGGATAAGTTAGACATCTTCTCTCCCACACAGACATTTTTTGCTGAACTTTCTTCTGTCATCTACATACCTTTTTCCTGAGTTCTGGATCACTGTGTATCTGCCCTCTAGGTATCGCCACTTGACTCTCCGAAGAACTTATCTTTCTCTCTACTGCCTCCCTTCTGCTACAGCCACCATTACCTACTCTTCCTTCTGAATCCTCTTTCTGGGTTGTTGACATTGCCGTCTTTGGAATCACCAAAATGGATGAAGTGCTAATTAGCCTCTCCCAGATCAGCCTCAGTAGAAGTTTAGAGTCAGTCGTACCTAGATTGGAATCCCAGCGCCAGTTTACCAGCTGCACATTCCTAAGCAAGCTCATTTCTCTGGGTCTCTGTTTCTTCATCTGTTAGGTGAGGGTGACTAGTCTTGGGAGGGAATGTTTGTAAAGGATTCTAGGTACTCAGGGAGTGGTAGCTCTTACTGTTAGAGCCCTCCTTCTCCCTTATCACCCCTGCCTCCACTTCCCCACCTCATCCAGTTATAGATGCTCTCAAACGTGTCTTGCTGCTTCTCTGCGTTCCCATAACACCATGAGAGTTCAGTCCCAGATCATTTTTCATAATGGTCACCCCGCCTCTATTCCGGGTGCCTCAATCTGTCCATTTTTAGGGGCATTGTCTAAATAGATGTGTTACTGGAGTGTTGGATTCTTATTGTCCCCCAGGATGGAAAGACAAGAAAGACAACAAACAGGAGTAGAAAAATAAAAGTTTATTGACTTTTGCACAGGGGAGGCACAAGGGAACCGGTGCGAAAGGAAAGGGGCAGGTGACCAGCTCGTTAGGGAGTGGGACTGTGGGGCTTCCATTAGGCAAAGGCTGGGGAGGAGGGCCTTGTCAGGGCATGTAAAGGTGGAGTTTTCCTTACGCCTGCACTGTTGTTTAATATGCCATCTCATGTGACGCATGTATCAATAGCATGCTAGCTCTCCACACCTGGCTGTGATTTTTACTATGCTAATGGGGCTAGGGACACCTTCAGTGGACTCCTGGGTGCTGGGCGCATACGTAAGCCCACGAACGTCCTGAGGCTATGGAATGTGGATCTTGGCAGCCTCTGTCTGATTCTCCTAGTCTGCAGATTGGTTAGGGCCAGTCTTGTTAGGGCCTTATTTTGTTAGACCCAGGGCCTTGTGATGGCCTTGTCTCATTAGGCTGGTTCCTGTCTCATAGGTGGTCAGTGATTCCTTCCATCTTAGACCAGTTCATTGGCTTCTCTTTGCCTCTAAGGAGATAATTCGTAGCAGAATATGTATGTTCTGTTTTTGGGCTCTTCCCAGTTTCTACGCTACCTTCTATTTCTCATTATTCCTTTTCCTCAGGTCCGCTCTGTAGCCTTCACAATTCCATGGAAGTTCTTTGAGCATGCTGTTCTGTTTCAGGCATCTACCCTTTCCGTGTGCAGTTTTCCTTGCCTAGTAAATCCCCTCAGCCTCCTCTCTTTTTGCCTCTTGTTCTCCTTTTTTAAAACCCAGCTCAGGCAGTTTCCTCCTCTCCTATTAAAGCTGATTCCTTTCTTTTATTGTCATAACTTCTAGCTCCATGATGAGTAACTTTTGTCATGAGGATTCACATGATTGCACCATAGGCTTTTCTCCGTATTAAATACAGTCATATGGAGAGAATAGGTAGGGCCCGCATAATCCAGGCTCTGTAGTAGTTTCCTTTGTTTGGGTGTTTATCAGACTGACAGCCCTACACCCACGAGATCCAGTGACTTCCTGGAGGGCAGTGGCTGCCTTGTTGATTCTTGTACTTCAGAAACCAGTGTGTTTAACAAATGTAAACACCTGGTTTCTGTCACAAGAGTCTTCCCAGATATTTGTTAATTGATAGAGGATTGTTTGACTAGTCCTAGTGACTACAGGGAAACAGCCAAAGTTAGGTTTACATCATTTTATATTGGAACGTTAACATAAGAGCATCTTAGATCCCCAGCTGCTGTATTTAATGATACTTATTTCCCAACCTAGGTCTGAGAAACATCTTGCCTATTACCACAGCAAAGGTGCCAATTGTAAAGTTCTTCCATTTGAGAAGTGGGCTGGAAGTGGACATCAGTTTGTATAACACATTGGTAAGATTTTCTCTAGGCTTTTTCTTTAGGGAGATTAAGGGGAATGAATGTCTCAATTTACAAAATCTCAAGTAAAATAAAGCCATTCATTTCATCTTATTCATTCTTTCAGTTATTTGTGAGTGCTTGCTAGGTGCTGGGCAGTGTTTTGAGGCTGGGGTGTAACAGAGAAGTAAGTTAATATTAGCGTTCATTTAAAATGAGGTCAGAGTGGCAGGTGCTTTTTGTTTGGAATGAACTTTGTTTTAATTTGGGATGGAGAGAGTTTGGTCTCACTCTCGGTGTGCCTCAGAGCTTTATGGGACCTCTCTGGCCCCTAAGGGCGTTTAATTTAAATAATGTCAGAGCTGGGTGGGGGAATCTTACATCTACTTAAAGGGAACTGATTATTTTAATAGCTCTTATTTTCTAGGAATGTTCAGACCAAGGACATAGTCACATAGTGGGAGTCATGAGCTCAGTCACTTAGAGTTATTAGCTAGTAAGTTAATGAAGCTTATCTTGGAGAATGAACTATTAGTTTCAGTCTAAATGTCTTCATCCTAAAATGGATTACAGTGTGAACCTTTTCAGAATATTCCAGCTTAAAACTTTTCTTTTAATTGATAGCCTAATGGTGTAATTTCCCTTTTAACAGGCCCTTCATAACACAAGGCTCTTATCTGCTTATTCAGCCATTGATCCCAGAGTGAAATATTTGTGCTATACCATGAAAGTATTTACAAAGGTGAGTCCAAAGCTTCCTGTTTATCAGGAAATTTCATTGTGTCTGCAAACTTTGTTGAAAACATGAGTCTGTTTTCTCTAAAGAACTATAGCCATGTCAAGTGCTTGCTTAGCTTTCTGGGAAACCCTCCCCAGCAAGCTAAAATGCTTGTAACTGATAGTTCCTCTGCTTTGTTGGGGTTTTTTTGTTTTGTTTTGTTTTTGATTTTCTGTTGGTTGCTTTTGTTGGCATATTTAGCATTTGAAAGTGTCATTTTTATATTGGGGCCCAAAGAAGCAGCTTCCTTTTAGTGATAGTAGAACAGCTGCAAACTTAACAGAAAACCCATCTGCTCTTTCCTTTGTCCCCGTGCCTGCCCTCCAGATGTGCGACATTGGTGACGCGTCAAGAGGCAGCTTGTCGTCCTATGCATACACGCTTATGGTGCTCTATTTCCTCCAGCAGAGGAACCCGCCAGTCATTCCTGTCCTTCAGGAGGTATTCGTAAAGGAAATTGTACTTCTCATCTGTAAAGCCGGGTGATCTTTGAACCCTCTTCCGTTTCTAAAATTCTGTAGTTCTGTAGTTAAAGTTTTTTAACTGTTTTCCACGAGTTTTTCTATCAATTGTATTGAGTTGTTATCCATACTAATAGTTTAAAAATTAATTTCAGATATACAGAGGTGAAAAGAAACCTGAAATATTTGTTGATGGCTGGAATATTTATTTTTTTGATCAAATAGATGAACTGGTACGTATTTTAAGAGTAAAGATGTTTTTTTACATCCTTGACTAAAAGTTCACTCTGCTATGCTGTAGTGTAGATGGTCAACAACTGTGTTATCACTTATTACATTTATTTATATTATGAGAGTAAAAAACTAGCATATACAGATGTTTTCTTTGAAGTTGAAAACATTTTTATTAAGCCAGGTGAGTTTCTAGGGACTATATCCAAGATTATTTTAATGCCTAAAATTCCAAATGGTTAGATAACTTTATTCCAAATGAACGAATATTTCCTCTGTGGTTTTCTACAGAGAGTTTGGAAAGACTTTAAGTTACAAACACCTAATAATTCAGACATCGCCAAGGCTCTTAAATTTATTTCCAGATTCTTCCACAAACATGCGTTCTGAACTCTGACATTTAAAACCCTAAGCCCTCCCTATCTCTGAGTCATAAGGTAGAGATTAATAAACTCATGTAAATGGTATTTTAAAATGTGAAAGAAAAGTTATGTAATTATATTTTTATGTATTTAAACTTAATTAAAATAAGTGCAAATTTACTCCCTGAGATGCAAATGGCTGTTGATATTAACACTTTAACAGAGAGCATGATATCTTTGTTCCCTTCTATTTCTAGCCCTCCTATTGGCCAGAATATGGAAAAAATACAGAATCTGTTGGGCAGCTATGGTTGGGTCTTCTTCGTTTCTACACAGAGGAATTTGATTTTAAAGAACATGTTATTAGCATCAGGAGAAAAAGTCTGCTTACAACTTTTAAGAAACAGTGGACTTCAAAATACATTGTTATTGAAGGTACATATATACTCATATCACCTAAATATGTGTTAATATAGGTTATGCTTTTGTCATTACTTCTGCCTACTGGTGGTATTAAAATACTGTGAACGTTCATAAAATTAAATTCAGATCACAATGGGCTAGAGATAGGCTTTTAACTTTTTAGGATCTCACATGTCAAAAACATAAAACTTTGTCTTAAACCTTTCCATTATCACAATAAATTCGTATGGTCTGCCAATTATTAATATTTTGTTTTTAATTTTTGAAACCTCATTATCTTTTGCTTTTAATTTTTACGTTGCTTTCAGATGAGCCATAGGCTTAATCAGAAAGAGGACTTTTAAGCAGCTCTTCTAGAATTGAGAAATTGCAGTGATGGTGGTAGTAGTAGTGTTTGTAACTGTACAATAGCTAATGTTGTAGTATACTACACCTAGCAAACAACCAGAAATACTTGCAAACACACACACATAACGATCGCTAGAAGAAAGCATGACCAAACTTACTAGGAGGGTAACCTTCTCATAGCAATGATTAGTGTAGGGTTAAACTGAGGCAAGGGTCCTGTGCTCCAGGAAACTGTTAGTGAGTCTAACTCCCAAATGGCGTATCTCAGTTATTGTGCGCTAGAAGCTTAACAGACAACTGGAAGAGTGCCTCTTATTAAAACTTCTTCACTCGTTTCGTATATGCTCTATGAACGCAAGCCTCCATTTTCCTAATGAGATGTTCTCCAAAAAAGGTTTTGGGTTTTTTTTCCTTTGCTTTCTTGAATATGCTATTAGGCATTTTTTGGAAATAAGTAAATATCTACACATAATGTTTAAATTATGAATTATTATTTGCACATATTTAAGTATTATATACAAAATAGTATTTTGATTTAGAAATAGTCCTTTACCTCCATTTATTTCATGAACCAATTTATTCAGGTATCACATACATCTTTGACATCAGCATTTTTTTCATCGTTCCTACCACTTTCTGGGTCCTCTAACATGTAATAATCCAGAACACATCATATATATATATACACCCCTATCCAAGACGCTTGAGATGTAGCCATTTGAGATCATATAGGAGTCTTTATCTGAAGCTTTTATTGGAAATTAAGACCCAGGTAGCTATGGGCATGCCAGTGGGACAGGTGTGTGTGTTTTAATTTATCTTATAAGTGTGTTTTATGATCTCTGTGATGAATTATTTTCTAAAGGGATATTAAAAGCTTGTTGGTTAGCAGAAAGATTCAGTGCTAAAATGTTTTAAGTATATTTGTGACCTCTGTGTGCCTCCACAGCCAGCATCATTAGATAATATCAGGCTAATAAGTCTTCTCCAAACAGCATTTGGTTGTTCATGATGAAGCAATTCCTCGTAATATGAAGGATCTGTAAGGACTCAAAGATAAGGCAACACTCTCTTTTCTGATGGACACTTTTGGGGAAAAACTTGGCATATATTTAGGAGTATATACTACTTAGCTGTATTACAGATTTGAATTTCGTTAAAAAGGCAGTCATTTAATACTTTTATTAAAGATAAAGTATGTAACACTTTCTTTGCATTATATAGGCCTCACTTAATGTATGCATAGTGGCATTTCCTATTTGATTATCTTTTTTGTTCTCATTAATTTTCTTAGATCCTTTTGATTTGAATCATAATCTTGGAGCTGGATTATCAAGGAAAAGTAAGTTTCTTTGTTTGTAAATATTAATGTGATCTCTTTTCCTTTTAATCCATCTAATTGAGCACTTACTCTTTTCTTCTTAGTGACAAATTTTATAATGAAAGCATTTATTAATGGTAGAAGAGTATTCGGTATTCCAGTCAAAGGATTTCCAAAGGACTACCCCTCAAAAATGGTAAGTGTTTGTTGTAAATACCAAAAACCAATTCTAAAAGTTTTTATTAAGCACCTAATTTGTACACTTACTTCAGTAATAACTTAAATACTCCGAAAGTCTGGTGCGTCTAGCTGAGATAATTACAGTACAAAGTGATTTCTAAAAACCTTTTTTTAAACATCTCTGTTTTGGGGCTATTTATCAGGAGAACAGGGAGAAATAGCCAGAAATGGAGTTTGGGTGGGAAAATTAATAATTTTGTTGCTGCTTTTCCTTGGTAACACATATAGGTAGCATTTCTGTTCCACCAGCATCAACTCCATGCCAGCCTCTGCCAAGCGCAGTTTGTGCATATCTAAGGACATCCTCCATGCTCCTTATATGAAGTCCAGATTTTTCAGTCTGCTTGCAAAGAATAATAAATCCCTTAATGGGACTAGGAGAGAGACAGTACCGCCTGTGCTGGAGAACTGTCCGTTCTCATAAAACCCAATATTCAGGTTTTTATGGAACAACACTCTTGAGAAACAAAACAAATTGCATTTTAAAAGTTCATTTCAGTGAGAGAAAAGGGGCTTAGGAACTAGAGGGTTTTATGTTTTTCTCCTGTATTAGTTTTCTTAATAAACACTTTCTGAATGAACCTTAAGCATATGGGTGTAAAGGCACAGTCAGCATTTGACTACCTCTGTCCATCTGGTTTTTGCTAGATATTGCTGTGGCAATCTTCTGCACCAGTGCTTCTGAAACTTGTTCAAGCAGATCCCCTGGGGATCTTGTTAAAGTGCAGTTTCCGATTCAGGAGGTCTGGGGTGGAGCCCAAGACTCTACATTTCCTGTGAGCTCCCCGGGTGATGCCACCGATGCTGCTGGTTCCCACCTTAATTTCCATGGCAAAGAGGCTGGAGTCCAGACCATTGTCTTTCCTTTCTCCTGATATGTTTCCACTCAGAAGCCACAACAAAGCAAAGCAACAACACATAGCTTCTTTCTCTTTCTCTGTAATGTGTGATGCAAATCACCTTCCTCAATTCGTTACATTTTAGCCTTAGCCTTTTCATTTTATGAGAAAACATAAAATGCTCCTCTCAAGTCCGGGGAAAGCTGACTCACAGGGATGTGTAATGCTCTTACTTAGAAGTGTACTTTAAAAAAAAGCTACCTTTACAGTATAAAGTTAAACAGTGTTCTGCATGATGAAAAGAAATAAACAGAAGTGAATTTGGATAAAGCTACCCTGAATGAGACTGCTTGATTGTTTTAGATTTGGAATTAAACAGTGTACATAATAATTATTAAACATAATGATATGTCAGTGTTGAGATATAAGATCCCTGATAGACATCTGGTTAGCTTTTGTGTTTTGTTGTCGCATTAGTAGTTCAGATTTGTATATATTTCTGTTCTGCTAGGAGTACTTTTTTGATCCAGATGTGCTAACTGAAGGAGAGCTGGCCCCAAATGATAGATGTTGCCGAATTTGTGGGAAAATTGGACACTTCATGAAGGATTGTCCTATGAGGAGAAAGTAAGTAAATGTTCAAAAGGGATGGTTTTGTTTTTGTTTTCTTATTTTACCAGTTTTTAAATGAGGTTCTATTGTAACAGAAAGTAAACTTGCATGAAATCCAGTTCTCAGATAAATTTAAGATTTTTTACCATGAGAATTAAGTGATTTAAAACATGGCTTTAAGTGCAGTTGACTAGGAATGACTCAGGTGTACAGGTGACAGTCTTCTGGGCCTGGTCCCCTTTCCTGATTTTGGTCATGGCCCTAATCTTTACTCAGTCATTTGGTCAGCAACCTCTCCACCCAGGATGGAGGAAGAAAAGAGGCAACAAAATCCTTCCCTTTTCCAGCATTGAGAAGTTCAGAATCATTTCAGTCAACGACAAGTACCATGGATTCCTTCAGGATGTAAATTATACTTCTAGTGTACAATAACTGGAGTCTGTCATGTTGGAATTTAGACTCACTGACCGTTTACTGGACCATAGGACCCTTCACTTGGATGCAGTTTAACCCCTAATAATTGCTATGGTGACCTACTCAGCTTCGTCACCATGCTTGCTTCTGGTGATGTTTGCACAAGGGTGGGGTATGGCGGGGGTGGAGGGGAGGTGTGTCATGGGTTGCTTGTGGGGCATATTGTTGTTTTGGGGGGAGTATTTTTAACTGGATGATGATATTCTCATTTAAAAACATGCTGCTTAAAAATAATTCACCATCTGGAATTTGAGGCTTTTATTTAGTACTTTTTTCGGTTTTTATTCAGACAATAGTCACTGGTCCTGTTGGGCAAGGAAGAAATGATTTTAACATTTTAAGAACATAAATCTCCTTATAACCATTATTGTCTTGTGAAATTAAAGTTTCGCATCTCAAATTTCCAGTGCCTAGTAAAGAATGCTAATGGACCAGAAAGGTTCAAGAAATCCCCCAAGGAGATTTGAGTTTCATCACCTCAGTATCAAAGTAGATATTGAACCAAGGAGTTCCACTAATTGCAAAAACTGGCTTTACAGCACTAGAGTAATTTTGAAAATGAAAAAGAAAAACTACACCTTTAAGCCCTGAGGTTGCTACTTAATAGAGAAGGTGGACCTAAATTGGTTAAATGTGTGTTTTTCCCTGATACTTTCTATTTCTATTCATCTCCTAAACCTGGAATGGTCTTAATATTTTGTTAGGTTTCTGTTTCACTTTTTCCTACTAGTATTGTATCTTCTTCTACAGAGTGAGGCGGCGGCGAGATCAGGATGATACCCTGAACCAAAGATACCCTGAGAACAAAGAGAAAAGAAGCAAAGAGGACAAGGAAATTCAGAACAAGTACACAGAGAGGGAGGCATCAACAAAGGAAGATAAACCCGCACAGTGCACCCCTCAGAAAGCCAAGCCAGTGAGGGCAGCCGGCGACCTGGGGAGAGAGAGACTTCTCAGGCCACCGGCGGAGAAATGGAAGAGGCAGGACGACAAAGACTTAAGAGAAAAGCGCTGTTTTATTTGTGGAAGAGAAGGGCACATTAAAAAGGAATGCCCACAGTTTAAAGGCTCTGCAGGTATGTTCACCAATCACACCGTGATGTTTACACTCACATCTCAAGGGAAATCTCTTTTTTAGAGTTCTTCACTATTTTAATTTGTTTCTTTAACAAATCCATTTACTCAAAAAGTTACTGTTTTTAAGAAAGCAAAATCTCCCCTCCCCCTCACCTTTAATTCTGACCCTCTGTGCATCTTAAACACTTATTCCTAGTTTTGTGTAGAGGCTTCTGAAAACCATTTGGCTGACTTTTCTACTAAGAGTATCAATGAAGTGAAAACCTGGTCATCCCCAGTCCCTAGAAAGTGCAGCCTTGGCGAGCAGAAAGCAGACTACACCATGAGCTCCGCTCCTCAGTGCGCCCTTTGGAAGTGGAAGCACTGCCCACCCGGGGGGAACAGGCGGAGCATCTCAGGATGCCGCCCTGTGTGTGCAGGGAGCCGCATGTGTGTTTGTGTAAATGCATGACATGCACTTACCTGAAAGGGACGAGAGCAAATGTGTAGACAGGTCACGGGGGTTCTGACTGCAGAGGAGGCTTGCAGAGGGTTGTAGCTTTGGATTTCATCATTTTAGTACTTTCTGCAGTGAACATGATTATTCTTATGATGAGAAAAAATATACTATCAGTCCATAGTTGAAAATCATCCATAAGTCCTGCCCCTCTAAGTTGTTGGGTCTGAATTGGCCCTTTATCTGAAATGGGCGAAGGGTCCATTGTGGGTACCTTTCTAACCGACAGTTACAAGTGAGGGTACCTTGTGCGTGTGTAATAAGTTACCATTTACAAACTGATTTATGCACTCTCACTTTGTTTCTCAGAACAAACCTGTGAAAGTGGGTGAAATTTGACTAGCATAAAGGAGAAACCCTCGGAAGTCATTTTTTTTTATTGAAGCAGTAACTCTGTTCCTGTCCTCAGTTGTATATGTTTGTGGACAGCATAAAAAAGTCAGCACTGCTGCCAGTTTCCTTAAAATTCTTACGCTGTGCTCACTGCTCCTGGAACTCTAATACCGCTCTTCCATTTGATTCTATCAGCAAAAGAGTGTCTCTTTTTTTAGGACAAAATTTTTACATCACCTATCCTTATTTTTTTTAAAAAGGAGCCTTATATGGAAAGAAGTATATTTTTAAATTATTTATTTATGATTTTAAAATAGGACTTAAATGTTTATGGAGGATATAGCTTGCTCTGCTTCTAAGGAGCTCAGACAAATTCGCTTTCAAGCATTTTTGCCCTGACATGGGACATATACCAGAATAAACTATTTTCTTTTATGATTATAATAGATAAATGTATTTAAAAGAAAATAGCAACAGTTACCATTCACTGAGCGCCTACTCCGGATCAGGCACTATTTTAAGTCCTTAACATGGGTAATCTCATCTAATTTTCATCACAGCCCCAATTATGTGGTGGTATTCATGTCCCCAGTTTACAGATGAGGAAACTGTAAACAGTATAGATAAGATGTAATAAAGTTTTACCAAAATTATTTTTGTAGGCTACCCTCAGAAGAACTCAAGGTCTGTGTTTACTCATAGCATGAAGTACATTATCACTGTGTTCCTCTCTGGTACGGCCAAGTGGGGAAGGAGTGCCCCTGCGCTCCCCCAGCTTTCATGGATTTCTTCCTTCCAGCTAGTAGCTAAGTTGTCTACTAGTGACGCCGCTCAATATACAGCAGTGATTCTGGCAGGCGGGGGGCAGCAATCCAAGAGAGAGGGGGTATCTTGGGGTGGGGGCGGGGTGTTATCAAACCTAAAGGAGAGCGCTAGAGTCTTGGTTTCTTCAGAATGCAGTAGTTCCACATTGTCAAGTAGTTATCATATTAGAAAAGTAAAGTAAGACGGGAGGAGTGGGGCTGGAGTAGGGTGGACTTCCTCCAGCAGCAATTCAAAATAATCAGCTGCTTCTTCCTGTCTGAAAATTGTGCTGCTCCCTCATTTCTTCAAATGTGTTATTTTTTTGTCCACATGATATATACTGAGTGGAGCTTCTGTAACATCAGCAGAAAGTCTTTCTGTGGAAGTGGGAAAACGGCCAGTGCTTTCAGTTTAAAGTAGGAACAAAAAGTGCTGATTTCTTTCTCAGGTTTGTCTAAATCAGATTGTGTGTTTGGATCCCCTTCGTCAGCTAGCCCTTTGAGACCAGCTGGCACGTTTGTCCAGGTAAACCCAGCTCAGAGCTGAGCAGGAAGCCCTCCGTCACGTGTCTGTCAGCACACACTTCCTGAGTGCTGCAGCCCTGTGCCCAGCCCGGCCCTGCCTCCTTCCTACTGGCTAACGCTCCTGGCTCCCTCACTCCTCCCGGCACTGTGTGCGTGAGGCCTGCTCTCCTCTGGTGGCAGGGCCTGCTCTCAAGATTCCTGCCTCTGTGTCCTGCTTTTCAATTAACTTGCAAAGTTCTGCCACCTACATGCCTAATTTCGGCTCTCCTTGGATATGGTTATAGTTTTAAGGCTGTTTTGGTGCTATTCCTTTCAATTTTGTAAACTAGTCTATTTCATTTTTTAGGCAGTGCTTTTACATGAAGACAAAAAGAAACAAAAAACAACTGTATTTTTGAGTCCCCAGTCAGGTATGTGGGTTTAAAAAAAACAAATGTGTGTTGTTTTATTTACTGCATAGTTGTTTACCACATGCCCTTTGAGACGCTTCCTTTGAATAACTGGTTTTAACAGGGATCCGACATCAGAATCACTCGGGGAACCCTTGAAAATACAGCTGCCCTGCCCCGCCTTCCCTTCCTAACTGAGATCCTTCAGTGGTTAGACTTGGGCCTCTGTATTTTTAAGTGTTCCAGGTGATTCTTATACCATCCCTAGGAACCGTAGCCTTTAATTATCAGTTCTTCTTCCACACATTCTGTTTCTGATGTGAAATCACCACCATCTTGTCAGCAGTGTGTTCTCCTTGTGGAGACTATTTGCGGGGCACCAAAGCAAAGAAGGTGCTCTTGGCCTGAGCTCCATTCTCTCAGCTACGTCATTTATTTGTCCCTTAACAAGTTTTATTAAACCCCCCCACTACATACAAGCTATGGGCCTAAACACTGAAGACACAGCCGTGAACAACAAAGCCCTTACCTCATTTACTCTCTCTTTTTGTCAGAAGAGATACCTAAATATTTCATGTGGCGACAGGTGCTGAGAAATGCAAAAGCAGGAAAAGGGAGAGAGAATGTGGATGGAGAGGCAGCCTCTCTGACAAAGGAACGTTTAAGCAAATAATCAGATGAAAGGAAGGGACAAGTCAAGGGGAAATTGGAGTTGGACCATTATAGCAGAACTAAAAGCAATTTTTGTCCTCCAGCATCCCTGCGTGGAGTGGGTAGAGTGACGGGAGTGGGGTGGAAGAGGGTAGGTCAGGTAGGTGGGGCTGGATCAGAAAGCACCTTGAGCACTGGTAGGCAGGGATTTCCCCTGAATGAGGTGAGCAGCTGTTGGAGGGTTTTGAGCTAGGGTGTGGTGTTTGAATTATGGCTGCTTTGAGGAGGTGAGAGAGGAGACTCAAACCAATGAGGAGCCTCCGGCAGCAGTTCAGGGAGAGATGGTGACGGCTTAGACTTGGGTGGCAGCAGTGGAGGAAGTGAGGCCTGCCCCTGTTCTGGATATTTTGAAGGTAGTTGCAACATGATTTATTGATGGATTGGATGATAAAGTATGACAGAAAATGAATCGGAGATGACACTACGATTTTTGGCTAGAAGAACGGAGGTCAAATTTCCTGTGCTTGGAAAGACTCAGGAAGAGCAGACTGCAGGGAGAAATGAGGTTGAGTTTTAGACATGCATTTAAGAGACCTCTTAGATACCCAAATAGAGATGCCGAGTAGCCAAATGGATATATGAGCCTGGCATTGAGAGCAGAGGTCCAGGCTAGAGATGTAAATTTGAGTCTTATCAGTGTACAGATAGTATATAAAGGCCTGGTCTGAGTGGGATCACCTAGGCAGTAAATCCAGATAGAAAAGGGAAAAGCATTTAGAAGAAAATAAATAAAGGAGACAGGAAAAAGTGGTCAGTGAGGGAGCAGAGCCAGCAAGAGAGCTGGGTCCTGGAGTCCAAAAGGGAAAGTGCCTCAAAGAGAAGAGATTGACCATTTGTGCGAACTCCTGCTCATAGGTCTGGTGCGGTCGTAGACTGAGAATTAAGCATTGGATTTGGCAACACAGAAATCACTGGTAACTGCAAAAAGCCATTTATTTGGAGTGGAGCGGAGAAAACCTCATTGCAGGGAGTTCTGATGAGGAACGCTGGAAGAGGAATTGTAGGCAACCTCACCTCAGCTGTGGGTGCCCAGCACCAGGGCCCCCATCCCTTACCAGGTCCCCAGGCCTGTGGACCGATGCTCAAAGGGAGGGGAAACCAGGAGGCTCTGAAGGCCTTTTTCTGGTGTTTCTGGAGTGCTGTTGAGTCCTGAAAGGGAAGGGAGAATATTGAGGAGGGAAAGAAAAAACAAAGTAATTTGAACATACTGAGTAACTTTTTCAGCTTTTTTTTATTAAGAACGGAATGAAACTATAAACTTGATGCAAACATTCTGAGTTGTGGCCTGCAGGCACCATTAGTAACTTTGCTTAATCTCTCTCTCTCCCTCCCCCTCCCCTCCCCTCCCCTCCCCTCCCCTCCCGTCTCTCTCTCATCTTATTCAGTAAAGTAGGGTTGAAGGAGGGCAAATAGAGCATGTGTAGTCTTTTTAACTTGAATGTATAGTTTATGAGAAAAGTTTTTTAAATTTTACAACTTCACTGATACAACCTGACATTTTTGTATGTAATGTAAAACAGCCCACATATTTTATGCTCAGCTTTTACATATTGTGTCTTACTGCTGATGTGCAAACCCTGTTTGCTTTTAGATGGGAGAGATCCCTGTGTTAGTTACAGTGTGTGAAGAGTCTAGGCTCTCTCTGCCATTAGGTGTCAGTTATTGAGAAATAGCGCTCCCAGATCCTCAGCAGCCTCCTACACCCTGCGGTAGAGGGAGCACTTCCCTGCTTTCACCAGCGTGGTCTGAGATCAGCTAGGGCTCTGAGACCTCAGCTTGGGAGAGCCAAGAAAGCTCCAGGCGAGGATTGTTTGGTTGTCTCCTTTGATTGTTGTTAACAAGAGAAAAATAAATGGAATTGTTAAGTTACTCAAGTACTTCTGTTTCTGTCCATACCAAGATGAATTATCTCAAGTATCTAAAATAATCTAAACAGAACTAGGCATTGATTTTTATGATCTGTGAATTTTATAGATGGTTTTTATTTTGGGTTTTTTTTTTAGTGATTGGGGAAAACATTTGAAGTGACATGAAATCTCTTTACAATTAAAATTTAAAGGGCATGGGGGTTGAGGTTGGTATGCAGAGTGAGGTTGGATGATTCAAAGAGAAACAGCAATCTTCAAATTGCCACCTTACCCAAAAGGAGAATGGTGTCCATGAGAGGTAAAGACGCAGGAGGCTCAGTGAGAAAATGAGGGGCAGCTGTGTCCAGGGAGGGTTTGTAATTGTTCTCAGTAGAAGGTATGGACTTAACAACAAGGAAAGTTCCATTGGGCAAACCCCCAAAGTCAAATAGAAAGGAAATGAGAATGGATCCAACTGTGAGATGATTAGATTGACAGTCAGAGCAGCCATGAAAGTTGGATGAGGAGATTGACAAGCTGCCTCTGGAAGCAGCTTCAGCAGATGAAAGTGCATGAGAAGCAGACTCCTTTGCTGTTTCTGGGATAGTTTCCCACAGATCCTCTGAGAGTTCGAGGGTCACTTAGTTACCATATGTAAACAAGCCAAGAGTGTTGCTCTTACAAGCTTCAGTCTTGAACAGATGTTTCCAGAACATTTTACATAGGAAAGATACTGATCCTTGCTTAGTCAAGATGTTCGTTTTCCCAAGGATAAAGTGTTTAAGAATATCAGCTCTGCAGTCAGATTACATGGCATGATTTCTAGCTTTGTGATCTTGACAAACCTACTTAGCCTCCACTTGCCTCAGTTTCCTCATCTGTTACAAGGGGACAATAATCATCATCATCATCATCCCTGACTTGTAGGGATGTTGAGAAATCGTGTCAAAGCACTGAGAACAGTGCCTGCCTGTGGTGAGAGCGGAGCAGAGGAGTGTGGGGGTGACGACACTGATGCTGCTGGACGGCATCCCTTAGTGTTGCTCCTGCGAGAAGGTCACACCTCTTTGAAAGGAAAATTTGTTATAACTTCATAATTTTTTTTAAGTGGGATGGAAATACAGATGCTAGATATATACCTAGAAATGGCATTACCAATTGACAGTAAGTTAGGATTTCTGTAATTATCTTCTGAGTAAAAGGCTTCCAGGTTGTTTAAATCTTTGGAGCAACTGTAAAACTTAAGTTTACTACAGAAAAAATTATTACCATAAATATGTCTACTTTATACCAGAAACAAAACATTTATAGGTGGTTAATATCTAGCTTTCCAATAAATTATTCAAATTAGTACAGGACAGCTGTTAAGACTGTCAAATTTCTCCGTGATAAATTTATCAAAATTATTTTCTGTTATAAATGTGAAATATTTCTCAACTGTACATAGTATTGTCTCCCCAGAGCTCTTCCTTTCCATAGTGTTGCACAGATAGTTTCACAAGTAGTTTTCTAGCAAGAACCTGGTGGTGTGGACTGCCCCTGCTCTCACACATCAGCTGTATTGACCTTAGGCAAGACGTTAGCTTCTCAGAGCTCCAGATGTCTCATCTATAATTGGTGTAGTAACATCTGTCTCCCAGGGTGCTGTGATGATTAAAGGACGCAGTCTTTAGTAAGCACTCGCCAAGTTCTCTTTCCAATCCTGATGCCTGCCTGCATTCCTTTCCACTAGGCCGCAAGTAGTTCTTTCTTTTTTTCTTTTTCTTTTCTTCTTCTTCTTTTTTTTTTTTTTGGTGAGGAAGATTGGTCCTGAGCTAACTTCTGTTGCCAATCTTCCTCTTTTTGCTTGAGGAAGATTGTCACTAAGCTAACATCTGTGCCAGTCTTCCTCTATTTTATATGTGGGATGCCACCACAGCATGGCTTTACCAGTTGTGTGTAGGTCTGCGCCTGGGATCTGAACCCACAAACCCTAGGCTGCCAAAGCAGAGCACACAAACTTAACCACTACGCCACCAGGCTGGCCCCCCACAAGTAGTTCTTAACTCCCAAACGAGATAGGAGTAGATAGAAAATTCCATGAATTGCCTTGTTCTTCATTGTTACCTCTCTCCCCATATGTGTACAGCTAACACAATGCCTTAGATGTTCTGTAAGTTTTGTTGATTGGAGGTGTACTCATTTTGAAGGAATAAAGAAGACTTAGTGGGAGAATGGTCAAGAACATCAGCTTTAAAGTCAGACATACTTGAGTTTGAAAACCAGCCCAAGCATTTACTAGCTGTCATCTCTGTCAAAGTATCTAACCTCTCTGTGCCTCAGTTTCCTTATCAGTATTGGGGCTGACACCTCACAGAGCAATTGTAGGAGTTAACTTCATATACATAAAGCATCTGGCACATACCACCTAGTGTGTTACCGCCACCCTTGTTACTGTAATTAGCAGAAAGTCTCCAACCTTGCTGTGATTTCTCTCTTCTAACTTATTTGACAAATATGTAATGGAAATTTTTAACAAAACAAGGGTATGTGGAGATTGCAAAATCATCATAAAGGCAGATTTTTATGCCTAAATTAATTACTGTGGTTTACATATAACAGTTTATTCAGTATGAGAATCTCAAGAAACTGTTTTTCTATTCCTTAATCCTCCCCTTTTTTGCAAAGAAAATTAACTTTTTAGAAGAAACTACCTCTATCTCTTCATTTATTCTGTTTTAATCCCATGGGTTGAAATCTCAAAAATTGGAGATGCTATAAGAGATTGGTGGATATCTTTTCTCCCGCATGATGCCGGAGACTTAAACCATTTTTTTTCCCTTGACCAGAATGTTAAAGCCTACTTATTATTAAAAAAAAAAAAATCTGTGGCTTTCATGATAGTAAATTTAAAATAATAGAAGTACTTTTTTAAATAGTATGGGGATATCTTATCAGTGAATATAGATCATTCTTTTTGATACTCTTCTTGATATTCCAGTATATGACTATACCATTATTTATTTAATCATTCTTTATTAATGGACAAGCTGTTTTCAGATATTTGGTAAATCAATGTCTTCAAAACATTTTTGCTTGCATACTCACCCCCAAAATGTGGAAAGCCCAATTATCTCCTCGTATGTTTTAAAGTTGACATCTAAATGTTTCATCGTAGTTACATTACAAAGCATGTAATTTCTGGGCATTTTTTGGTAAATATTGGCATTTTTAAAATAAAACTTTTGAATCAGCTTTAAATGTTTCAAATGAAATGTAAATATTGCAGAAATTTTACGTCATTTCCCTTTTTCCTTGAATTCCTTTGTTTTACTTCTAAGAATTTTATCTTCAGATAATATATTTTTATCATATATATTTCATGCATTTTATTGATCAGCCTATCATACTTATCTGCAACAAAAATATTTATATAAATTGGATTTTTACACTTAAGTCTCAAATGTAAACATTTCTTCTAAATTGTTTTTACAATTACTAGAATAATATAATTGATCAAAATAAATTTACAAATTTTGATTAAAAATTACTTTTTATATTTGCTCACTGAAAGTGACCCTCATTTAATGAGATGGATGTGATTTTTCCCCATGCATTCGTGTATCTTTGGATCAGTACTACCTATTGCGGGAATGAAACAGTGTTCTTTATCATTTCTATTCCTAATCCTTTTGTTTTTATAGTTGGTAAACATTGAGAAACCTCAGAAGTCTTTATGATAGTAAATTAAAAATAATAGAAATGCTTTTTAAGAGTTTGGGAACAAAGATATTTGTTTTCACTGAATATTTTCATTGAATAACCAAAATCATAAAGTAATGTATCATCAGAAATTATTTGTGATGATCATCAGCTATCACTGTAATTTTACAAAAACTGAACACTTGGATTTTTATTAGAAGCATTCACATTTATCGTAGATAACCAGCATTTTGTGTGCCTCCCTGCCTCCCCTGCCTCCCCGTGCTGTTTCACTCCAGGGCAACATACCATACTAAGATTTGGGTGGTGAGGAGATAATGCTTCTCATTTATAAAGTAGGAGGAGAAAAATTGTGAAAGGGGAGTTGGAAAGGAGAACTGGTGTGATTCCCGAGAAGCAGCCCAAAGTCTTGGCCACAAAGGCGTTCTCAGAAAGAATTCAGATAGAAGTGGAGGCGCGGCAGTCGGCTCTCTTAAAGCACCTTGCCCACTTGTCCCGTTAAGTTGACTCAAGAATACATGTTTGAAAACCAACTGTTTGTTTAAAACACTATAGTGAATATTGCATATCTGCCTAGTTATTTCCTCGAGATAAATTCCCAGTTAGGAGACTGATGGGTTAAAAAGTATGCACATTTCACCAATGATACCAATAATGCCAAATGGTGATTGGCGACGATCCCAGAGTCATTCACAACCTGTTTCCTGTACCCTCACTTTACTGGGATAGTCTTTTTGCCAATCTGCTTGAATCTCTATTATTATCATTGAACACTAACATTTTTCACATTTTCATTTGTATTTCTTCATGTTATGTTTTTGTATTTTTTTAATTAGAGTGTTCATCTTTGTTTTTATTTTTCTTTCAGCCTCATTTATGATTTCTTTTGCCTTACAGACGTTTGTTTGCTTGTTTGTTTTAGTAGTTTGATCTGCTTCTGGGTAGTTTAGTAGTTCGATCAGCCAGCTTCTGGGTAGTTTCAAGTCATGCTTACACAATTTTATGAATTTCATGTTCTTGCCCCAGATTACGTAAAAGTTCATTCGTATTTTATTTCTAGTAGTTTTGGGTTTTTACGTGTGAATTTTTATATGAAACTTTTTATATGAAGTTTCTTCAAGTATGATGAGGTTTATTTTTATATATGGGAAATTACATGTTTAAGTGATACAGTAATAAGACTACTAGTACTGTACCTTTCTTAGGGAAAAAACCGACTTTTTAACATTTGCCAAAAAATATAAAAAGATATAAATAATATAATAACTACCCATCTACTAGAGAATTGGCATTATTTTTTTCACATTTTCTTTTCCTTTTTTTTTAATAAAAGATTAAGATGGTGGAAGTCCCCTTTGACTCCCATCCCCAGGCCCATTCTGTCATGTCCTCCTCAATCCCGGAGGCATCCGTTATTATGAGTTCAGGTGCTCTTCCAGTTCTTTTTTAAGCTGTTACAAATGTGTCTTTTAATATATGTATCCTTGGTGAATTTTTAAATTTAACGCATCATACTGTATAATAAGAATGTTCTACAACCTGCTTTTTCAAATCTATTTAAGAAAATTATTTTGAAATTTATATATGTTGCTGTATATAGATTTAGTTTTTTCTTTATAGCATTCCATCACATGAATGCACAAAGTTTCTTAATCCTAGAACATGTTTGAGAGATTCTGTAGGGTTCATGTACCTAGAAGTCAACTTGTTAGGTCATAGCATATGTGCATTTTCAGTTTAGTTAAATATTGTCAAATTATCCTGTTGGTTGAAATAATTGCCACTACTATCAGCAGTGTTTATTTTTGCAAATCTGATGAGGGAACAATACTTCAGTCGTGTTCAAATGCCTATATTCTTGACTCTGGTGATGCTAAGCACCCTTTTATATGTTTACTGGCCACTTGGAGTTCCTCTTCTGTGAATAGCCTGTTCAGATCATTTGCACATTTTCCTGTTCCATTATCATTTCCTTATTAATTTGTGAGGGTTCTTCATTTATTCTGAATAGTGCTCCTTTATTATTATATGCATTCTAAATATCTTCCTCCAGTATATCTTTGTCTTTCACCTTATGTCTGTTGCCACTCCTGCCACTTATCTTTGCTACTCCAAAGTTTATATTTTGAGATAATCAAATGATTGGTTTTCCATGATTAGTTTTCATGGTCGTGTAATTCATGATTCTAGGGTCATCTTTAAGAAATTCTTCCCTGACCTGAGGTCATAAAGATATCCATCTATATTTTCTTCTGATAGCTTTATCCTCAACACTTTGTGCAGTTCAGAATATCAAAGATATGTGCCTGTAGACCAACAGACGTTCTGTAGCATAAATACCACAGTACTGTGGTGCATGCTTTCTGTCTGACTGGTGTCGTTCGTTTTTCACGGTGTTGACTATCTAGATGCCCTGCTTTGAAAAGTTTGCTTTGGGGGCATAAGTTTTTATTTGTATACTTAAGATATTTGCTTTAGAAAACTTAGAAAGTATACTTAAACAAAATGAAAATAAAAGCCATTTATACTTGCTCCATCGTAGAACATTAACTGTTTAGGTTTTGGAAGTAAAATCTTCCCATCTTTTTATGTCGATGTAATAATAATAGTTGACATCTATTGAGTAGTTTCTATGTTCCGGTTGCTTTACATGTATTAATTGATTTAATCTTCACAATTGCTCCCAAGGGGTAGGTGTTATTGCCCTCATTTTACAGATAAGGAAAATGAAGCACCAAATATATGATTGGTGTAGTTTTTCATGTGTTTAATTTTTAGTTTTTGTGAAAATACTATTCATGTGGTTTTATGACCTACTTTTTTCATGTTATTAATTATCCTTCTATGCATACCTAGTATTCTCTTGTGTTCCTAATATACTTAGTCATATCGCAAAAGTTTTAGACATTTGTTTGCATACTTACGTTATTATAAGCTTTCTGTGAATATTCTTTTAGCAAAATTTCTACCCACCTCCCTTTCCTTCTGCTCGTCTTTCAAACAATTTGGTGATCAAAAATTGGTATCTTGTTTTAATTTACATTTCTTTGATTACCAATACTCATATTCTTTCTCTTCCATATATTGCTTTTTCTTTCCCCAGTCATCTATTGGTGTTCATCTTTTCTCTACTAAGCATAGCAAGCCTTTTTCATAAGTAAAGCATATGGTGGTGTGCTGAGGAAACTCTTCCCTACCCCAAGATTATATAAATATTCACTCCTTCTTATACTTTGACCCTCTTATATTTAATACTGTAATTCATTTGGAATTGGGTAGGGAGGAAGGGTATAACGTGAGGAAGGAAACTAACTCCTCCCTCCCTCCCCAAAATTAATTTATTTGACACAATACTAGTTATTAAAAAATTCATACTTTCCCCCATTGGTTTGAAATGCAACTTTTATTATATACTACTCTCTTATAGATAATCACTTAAGAATTTCTCAGTTTTCTTATTTCATTGATCTATTTCTTTAGACTCCAGAACAAAATTTATTAACTGTTCTGTGGTGTGGTTTTAATTAGTAATCTTCATTTCTATCCTTTACCTGTAAGTATAATAAATTTCCCTTTATATCAGTAAGTTATTGCTAGAATGTCACCATTCATGGCTTCATATCTGCAGAGCAATGATACAAGGTATTTATTTCTGACCAAAGAGTTCTTTGCAATTTGGTCTGTGTGTTTGCAAATGAAGACATTGATTTATGCAAAGCAGAGCCTTTGAAACAGCTTCACCTGACCCTTCTGCACCAACTCGGATAGTGAACATGCGCGTGTATTAAAATGATGTCACTCTAGCAGCTTGTCTTCATTAGGAAGAATTTTGACGAGGCTTGTGTTTAATAGGTCATGTTTCATATATACTTTTTTATATCTAGCCTAATTACTGATTCAAAACAAATGACCAATGCCAGTGTGAAAAGTTTCTGTAAATAATTAACAATAAGAAGTAATTTTATGGCTTTTGTGGTAAAGTGAGGCTTGTTTTTATTTATGTTGGGTTTTGTTTTTTCCCCTCCTCTAGGTAGCCTTTCCAGTAAATATATGACTCAGGGAAAAGCCTCAGCGAAGAGGACCCAGCAGGAATCATGAGGGAAGGAAATGCAGCACTCTCAGTGGCCACTCGGGCGTGCCTGTTCACTTTGAAAATTAGGTTCATTTCACAGGACACAGCAGCGTAGATCAGGCTTCAACTTAATATTTAAGGGAAATGTCAGATTTTTTTAACTTAATGAAATTGTTAATGAGGAAAAAAAATTTTAATATAATCTTACCTACCACAAATCCCCATAGATTCAAGGATTTTAATGGAAAGCCATGACGTATGTATTTAAGCCAGGTTTAAAAAAAAAAGTTAACTATGGGCCAGTATTTACTGAATACAATTTCATGGTTTTTAATTCTTTCAAAGCACACTGAGAATGGTGTGCTGATAAACCCCAAGGAATTAACCCTTTTTTCCCCTATAAATCCCTTTTGTTTTGAAGAGGGGAAATTATATTTATTGTTGTTTACTGAATCCTTGTGTGAAAGCGTATCAAATATGTGTGAACTGCTACTACTGTATTTACAATTTACAAACTTTATTTTATTGATATTTGTAGAAGTGATAACGAACATGAGTACCTATTTATGTGAGCCTTCCATGGATGAGCAGTGCCACTGAGGGGCTTGTGTTTTTCCCTCTCTAATTTTAAGTGAGTTGACATATAAGTACTATGCTCATAAAAATGAAGTAAGGAAAACAAGTCGTCCTGTTTGCTGCTAAAAACATTTTCAAAGGAAAAATGACAAAATAAAAGTGCTTTTTACTTTTTATGATATTCAATTAGGGTGGAGAACTTTTAAACATCCCTGAAGATTAAAGAGGCTATCTCTGCCAATCACGAGTTTGGTTGGCGTCATTTTGAGTCTGACTGGAGCCCTCATGGAATTGTTTCTCTAACGTCACAAGCCCTTCAGAAGTAGTACATGGTCAGAACTATGCCTTGGTTTATTTATCATTTTGAAATAAAATCAAAATTTCAATCTGTAATTTTATCCACATTACTTTCTAGTGAGAGTCCTAAATTTCCTGAGGAAGCTAGACCAAGGAGTAAGGGCAGCACAGATCTGTTCCTCTTTTCTCCTGCTCCCTCTGCTTGTGCTCACACGGTCATTGGTGATCAGTGACACCCACTGTGTACCACGCACGGGGAATGTGGGGGTCAGAGGCACAGACTAAGCGGGATGAAGACCTAAAGAGGGATGCGGAGGGAGCTTGCTGGGCAAGGCTTCCCAGACAGGAGCGGGCTCAGAAAATACACACCTATGTGCCCTTCTTTTCAACAAATTACTTGAAGACATATTCCAGGCAAAGAAGAATCATATCAAAATTAACTCGAGAATTGGGAAGCTGTGGTAGATTTAGTGATCATTCCTTAATCAGTTTGAACACAAACTCACGAATTAACAAGTGAATTACGCACCCTGGGCTGAAATTGCTCTACAAGACTTTCCTCAGCTGCTCCTTTTCTGATTTCTTCTCTTGCCTTCGTGCATGAAAGTCAACTTGACTGGGCATACAGTTCTTGTCACACTTTCTTCGGAAAGCCTATTGATGCTTTTGTCTTCTGGCATGATAGCAGAAGTCTGAGGCCAGCCTAATTTTTGTTCCCGTGTAGGTTTTATTTTTCTGCTTGGATGCTTCTGTGTGTGTTTATCCCCGTCATTTTTGTGTCAGCGACTGTTGTCAATACATCTCCCTACCCAATTTTTTTTTTCAATTTGAGAAAATATCTCTGTTCTTAATTTTTTTTCCAAAATGTTTTTGTCTTTTTTCAATATTCCTCTGTCATCTCTCTCCTTGGAAAACTTCTCAAGTTTAATCTCCATACACATGACTGGCTTGAATTTTAGTGTCATTCTGCTGTTTGCTGTTTCTAACATGAATTTTGTCATTTCACTTCTAATTTTCTTAAACTTACCTCACTCACCTTCCTTTCCTCTCATTCTTTTAGTTTATTCTTATTTTCTTCCTTTTCACAGAAACCATGTTTTCTTATATCTTTTTAAGGATTTTAAAGTTTCCTACATTTTATTCTGATTGCTATAGTAGATTCTGCCCAGTGTATTGGGCTTTTTGTTTGATTTTTGACCCCTCACACTGGACCAGTGGGATGATGACCGGTATATAACAACAGATCTGGAGAATGCCTTGCCCTTGGTTCTTTACTTCCTGTACTTGGATGGTGGTCACAGCCCCTTCTCAGTGCCCCAGCTAGGGGGCAGGTGCATCTGCTCCATGCCACGTCCAGTTCCGAGGGCACAGCTGTCTTTCAAATGCGGCTCACCTCTCTCTCAACAAGCTCCACAAATCCCCCAGTACCAGGATTCTCCTTTCCTCTTTGAGGAACAAATATGATTTACCTCAATTCTATGAAACCCATTTTTTATAGCCCCAATGTACACTTTTTAGTGTCTTGCTCAGCATGTACAGTATCAGCAATGTGCACATTTAGAGATGTTAAAATGTTCTGAGATAACTTCAGTTTTTCATCTTGAAAGGTGTTTCACAAATGGTTCTGTTAAAAAAATATTTCCCTAGTGGAAAAAATCCTGAGTAGATAGATCAGTAGGGTTCACAGTGTTAGAGGCAAAAAATGTTAACAAGAAAACACAGAAGTTAACAAATCCCCATGAAAGTCAAGATGCACTTGGTACTTTTTTCTTTGAAAGCAGGTTTGTTTGGACAGCGGCAGTCAAGAATTGAGCACACTTCTCACTAAGTGGAGTTCTAGGCTTCCTTAGGGTCTGGCTCTGCCAGCTTTCCAGCTGAGAGTGTGACAGTCCCCCCAACCTCTTGGCCGTTGTTTCCTTGCCTATAAAATGGGAATCATACCTGCCTTCCCACAGAATAGTGAGGATCAAGTGAGGTCTTCCTAGGAAAACACTTTTTTAAATGTCTAAAACGCTGAAACTAAATCCTAAAATGCAGTGTTGAACATTTCCCTATAGTAATATGTTTTTAAGCTATTAGTGGAAATCTAAAAATGGTTAGAGCTTGCAATCTCCTTCAACAGTTTCCACACCCACCTCATTTCGACACCACAGGACAGCTGCTTCTCTGAGATAGTCATGAAAACTCTTCTAACACGAGTTTATCTCTTGGAGCTGTGCCAGCTTCAAATAACATTAGGTGTGCCTGATGCCCTGACAGGTGGATTATGTGACTTCGCACTTACATGCAAAACAGTTCACCAATTAAAAACTAGTGTCTATTAAATAGAGGAAAGAAGCCTGTATAAATATACACCAGATCCTGACTCAGAAAATTTAAGACTAGATTTTTAAAATATTGTCTAATGCACTAGACTAAAAGGCTTGAGTTCAAGGATCCTTTGTAAAATCGCCGTGCTAACACTCCTGCCCTCCGCAGCTCAAAGTTGTGAGGCTGCGATGAGATGATATGTTTGGGTTCCTCGGAAACCTGTAAAGTGCTCCACAACTGTATAACTATTTCAATACTTGATAAAAATGATACATGGCATCCTTTTTTACATTTCTATTAACAAACTTTATCTTCTGGAGCAGTTTCAGGTTGACAACAAACTTAAGTAGAAAATACAGAGAGCTCCCACATGCCCCCTCATCTCCACACACACCAACCTCTCCCACTATCCACATAACGCACCTGAGTGGGACGTGTTACAAGTGATGAATCTACTTCATTATCCCCCAAAGCCCCTTGTTTACTTTAGGATTCATTCTTGGTGTGGTACATCCAGTGGGTTTGGACAAATGTATAGTGACATGTATCCACCGTTGTACAGCATCATACAGAACAGTTTCACAATATATGGCATCTTTAAATATCTGCTGACAATTAGCGTTTATTGAGTGCTGCCACGTACCATGCACTCTTCTAAGGGCTTTTCATTTAATCTTCACAAGATCTGTAGGAGAAGGACATGAGAAGTAAAATGACTTATCCCAAATCACCCAGCTAGTCAGACATAGCCAAGACGCCTCCTAATCCTACAGTATCTGTGTGCAGTGGGGCTTAGGGAAAAAATAACGATTCTCTTATTGTCAATGCGATTGCATTAACTACTTAACGGAATTTTGAACTATCCAACCCTGTCGACTCTAGGGGATGAAAGATAAAGCGGCCACGAAAACCCGTTGCACTGATTAGTTCTTTCCCCGTCAAAACACTGAGCGAGGATCTACCCCGCTAGCGCCGCTCCACAGAACCAAGCCCCTCCCTCTTTCCCTTCACCCCTGGCACTTTTGAAAAGTGCCATCCTGTTCTCCCGACTGCTGACCCGGCCGCGCTTCCTTCCTCCCAGCATCTCCCACTCTTCCCCGGGCCTCCGTTTACCAGGCCTCCTGTGGATGCCCAGGTACAGTGCCTGGTGCTCAGGACTATTTGCTGAATAGGCAGAATTAAGAGACAGAGGCCACCGAGCAGCTACGACAGGGTCTGACAAACAGGTGTTCAATCAAGCGCATTGACTGGTACTAGTTATAAGTGTGAGTATTCAGAGCTGCCCAGTCACATCGTAGGGGAGGGATCCAAAGCCAGCATCTAAAGCGAAAACTGCATTAGCACCATCCTTCAACATCCCAAGTAGGACAGCACGCAGTTGGGGGAGGGGGGATCTTTATTTATTACACGATTCTCTGCGGTAGTTCTACGCTCTTGAAAACCATCTAGCTGGACCAAAAGGGAAGGCTGAAGCGTAGGTGGCTGGCTGCGCGCGGAACCGTCCTGCCTCGAGAGCATCAGCTCCCATGCTGGGGGGCCTCCTCACGTTCTTAAGCGGCGGCTCCTTGCCCAGGGGGCAGTCATGCAGCGACGCGCCTCCGGAGTCCCCACGCCGCTGGCCGCTCCGCCTGCAGCAACCCACTCCCGAAGCCACGCCGAGGTTGTCCTCGCGGGGACGACCTTCCTCCGCGCCGCTGCGCCCGCGTCACGTGCCCGCGGCCCTGGCGCCGGCCCCGCCCCGCCCGTCACTCACGCGGCCCGCCCAATGGCGGCGGAGGGACCGCGCGGGGCGGGGCCTGGGGCCGTGCGCCGGGGCTTGTGGCGTCAATGCGCCCGCCGTGTCCATGGAGAGAGGCTGAGGCGGCCGAGCTCCGGCCCGAGGCACCTGGGCGCCGGGACGGCCAGGATGTCGGCTTCCTTAGTCCGAGCCACCGTCCGGGCCGTGAGCAAGAGGAAGCTGCAGCCCACTAGGGCTGCCCTCACCCTGGTGAGTGGCCGAGGCGCGCGGCTGCGTCCATGACGCTGGGTCACCTCCGCCCCGCGACGGGAGGTCACGGCGGCGGGGTGGCGCGGGCGGGCGGCGGGCCCCGGGCGCGCTCCCCTACCGCTGCTGGGAGATAAACAAGTCCGGGCGGGGCTGCTCCGCGGGCCGGCGCCCGGGACTACGCTTCCCAGTAGGCCGCGCGCCCCCAGGCGGGGGAGGGGCGAGCCGGGAGCGTCGTGTGCGCGCAGCCGGACACACACACCACGCCCCCGACCAACCCCCCGCCCGCCCCGGGCCGCCCGAGATCCTGGCGGGTCGCGGGCCGCGGACCTCGAGGGCAGGTGGTCAGAGGCCAGGTGTGCGGGGTGCCGGCGCAGCTGGACAGGTCAACCGGGACGCCCCTGCCGGTGCCCGGGGGCTGGAGCCCTCCGAGGACCCCCGTGTGGGGCGGGAGCGGCGGGGACGGGGCGTCCTGAAGTCCGCCGGACCGCTGCGGCTCCGCCGATGGCATCCTCAGGCCGCCGGAGGGGAGGGTCCCGCTCGCGGGCGCGAGCGTGCGGGTGAGAGGCCAGGCCCCGGGGCCAGGCGTGCGTACGTGTGAGAGGCCAGGCCCCGGGGCCAGGCGTGCGTGCGTGCGTGCGGGTGAGAGGCCAGGCGCCGGGGCCAGGCGTGCGTGCGTGCGGGTGAGAGGCCCGGCGCCGGCGCGCGTGCGTGCGGGTGAGAGGCCAGGCACCGGGCCCGGCGTGCGTGCGTGCGGGTGAGAGGCCAGGCGCCGGGGCTGGGCGTCCGTGCGTGCGGGTGAGGGGCAGGGTGCGTAGCGCAGAGGCGGTTCCCCGCGGCCTGTGTGCTTGGCCTGCCGTGGCCGTTTTAGCCGGGGAAGATCCACATCCGCCGTTAGCCGTTTTAAAGTGTGCCGTTCACTGGCGTTTAGTACATTCACGGTGCTGTGCATCATCACTTCTGTCTACTTCCAAAACGTTTGACCCTAAAAGAAACCCGAATGCTTTAAGCAGGCACATGTATTCGCAGTTTTGGAAGAGGGTCATTTCGTAGCAAAGTTTATCATCAGCTCAGCAGTTTCACACACACCCCATTCTCGGTTAAGAAGCATCCTGCCCTAGAGACTGGGGAGATAGGTTATTTACGTCGAATGATGGACTGCTTTCAATCTAATGCCATAAGAAGGCCTGTTGCCAGAAAATCAGTTGTAGCAAAATAGAAGAGAGTCCTGCTAAGGCGGGAGAATTCATTTGTAGTGGGTCGTGAAGAGGTGGTCCTGGTCACAGACAGCGCTGTGTTCTGTGGTACCTTTTCCTGTGCCATCCCGCCCGTTTCCATGTCTGAAAGATACACCGTTGATTCTCAGAGTTCTTCAAGGTCGTGAAACCACAGGAACTGGGGGGCACAACTCAGGCTTTGTGTCCCCTGAAAATCTCAGTAAAAGTTACTCCGAATTCGAAAGAGTTCTACCACCGGTAATGGTAGAGCCAGGAGGAGTCAAAGTGTGGAAACACTTTTTGGCCTTTTCTTTCTGCATTATTTGGCATATTACCTGTTTCTTCAAAATGTGTGAGTCCTCCCCTTCCTCTCCATTCGTATTTATTCAACAGACATTTAAGACCCACTGTGTTTCAAGACAAAAAATAAAGGAGTTATATAGTTCCCACTGCCCTGGGAGACAGTTTTGGGCCTGGCCTTCGCCACCTCTAGGAATTACTGAGAATGATAATACAGTCGCATTCTGAGACCTGGGCTCTCCACGCTTGCTGCTCCTGCTTCATTACGTGCGTCCTCTCACCAGCCTAATTCTGCTGCCAGCACTGCTTTATTACATCAGTTCTCAGTCCACAAGGGTTCTGTGTTGCCTTTGATTAACTGTTGTGATAAACTTGCAGGAGTCATTGTCTGAACTAATCCTGCTTACCCGGTGACTAGATGTTCCTTCCTTCTTAGAAGCTGGTGCAGAGAAAAAACACGTCCGCACTGCTTTCCACCAAGGGCCTGTGTTAGCAGGCTGGCGGTCATTTTAATCCTGGCACGTGTTCCCTAGTCTCAAGACGCTATGGCAGTCACGTATTGCTGTTTGTGCTTAGTTTTCAAGTGTTTTTGCGAACATTTTTAATCCCAACATTTGTTAAGTGCAAAAACAGTGAGGTCATCAAAGGGCTAATGGTAGAGACAGAGGAAAACAAATGAAACTAGAGATAATTCACTAAAACAGGTAAGAAGGGGTACATGTTACCTAGATATACAAATTGTGACATCAAGAATTTGACGTGTTGCAACCTTTGAAAAGCACTGTACCTGTTCAGTCTACCAGAGGTCAGCAAGAAGCTAGGAAAAGGAAGTGATGAAATGAAAACATGATTCCATGTTGTCAGCACCAAATTATCTGCGTTAACTAATGTTAAACCAGGAGAGGATTGGGAGTTTGCTGGAGAGAAAGGCTTAGACTGGTGACAGCTGCCCATCACACTTCTGTGCAAACCAGAGATGGTTCTTTGGTTGAATGTTTTAAGACTCCAACCCACCACATCAAAGTGAGTACCTTTGGACACCTGCGGAGAATATCCAAAGAGGATGTCCCCCTCCCCGTACTTCCTTACATACCCAGGAATTGACACAGGGAGTTGAATTTGTAGGAGCGGGAGTGAAATACAACTAAAGAACCCAAAGACTGAACACTACCCTACCAGCAGAAGCCTTTCTTTCCATCATTGTACAAATGAGAATCCCTGCAACCCTAATTTAGGATTGGGGGTGTGCCCACAGCTGTGCACAAAGCTCAACCAAAGTTGTGAGAGAATGATGTACAGAGCCAGCATCATTCTTGACGCACAGGAGAGAAGTTAATTCATTATATACAGCTTTCTAGTGGCACCTGGTTGAGAAGGACTGCGAAACAATACGATGTTAAATACACTGGGACTCAGTAAGGAGCTGTTAATTCATTGAAGGCCTTTGTAAGAGTGACCAAGCAGTAAGATTTGTATATGTAGGCAGTTTAAGGGGCATTGCACAGGAAACAAGCGGAAGTAGCCTGAATGTCTACAATGAGAGATTGGTTAAGTTAGAGTGAATTCTTTTGGTGAAATACTATGTAGTCATTGTAAATAATGATTTTTTTTAAGTTTGTGAGTCATAACTCTTCATTCTTTGACTGACTAGCCTTGTGAAAATTATTTAATCTTTAATACCTAAATAACAGAATTATAAGAATAAAAAGATGATGCATATAAACCATTAAACGCCTAGAAGGCACTCAATAAGTGGTGAATATATGTTTATTTCTATGTATCAAATGAGGAACATGTTAAGCTTTTACAATGTAGGCTGTGGGGCCGGCCCTGTGGCCGAGTGGTTAAGTTCATTCACTCTGCTTTGGTGGCCCAGGGTTCACTGGTTTGGATCCTGAGCACAGACATGGCACCACTCATGAGTCCATGCTGAGGCAGCATCCCGCATAGCACAACCAGAGGCGCTCACAACTAGAATATACAACTATGTACTAGGGAGCTTTGGGGAGAAGAAAAAGAGAAGATTGGCAACAGTTGTTAGCTCAGGTGCCAATCTTTAAAAGAAGATGTAGGCTACAAAACTGTCTATATGATTATATATATATATGTATACATATACAGACATACATGAATAGGAAAAGATGGAGGGGAAACACCACCATAATGGCAGCCATAGCTGTTAAAGAACGAGTTAAACAAAATATACTGTAACTTGTTCATTGGCTGCTATTTATCTAGCATCTTTTAAACATTAAAATGGTAAATTTAGAAATAGGAGAAAATAAAAATCCCAGATTTGTAATGAAATTAAAGTGCGTTGTAGTTGTTGGCACATGTGTAGTATACATAATCATGGAGTTTGAGCTTTCATTTTGTTTTCTTAGCAAAAAAATGAAAATTGCCCGGGGAATGCTTGAGGATACCTGTCACATTGGATAAAGTAGAAGAATGTTGCTATGAAGTAGTTATAAAATGTGTTCATCTACAGTGCCTTTTGCCATAATTTTAACAACAAAAACAGATTGGAAATCTTTTTTTTAGAAGGCCAAAATATCTCGCTCAAGGATATTTTTGTGTTCCTGTGATATATATATGAGTAGATTAAAAATCATCATTATATTTCATTGAGTTTCAAGAATCTCTTAAATTTTAACTCCCTGGCCAGGTCTCGGGTGAATTGGAGTCATTAATGATGCAGAAATCTCTTGGAAAGCTGTGGCTTTCTTAGTTGTGTGGGGAGTGCATTGAAATTGGAGGGCTGCTAGGCCTGCAGCCTGTTGTTTAGTTGAAGGTTTATACTGTTTCCCAGAGTGGTTTTACTTCAGTGCAGAGTTGCCCGAGTGTGCAAAGAGACCTAGAGCAAAGTGGGATCCTTAGCTTCTGCCTGGGACTGAGATACAAAAAGTACTTTTTTTATCGCTAGAATTTTTTAAGTCCCAAATATTCCATGTTTAGTCATTCTGACGGTTCTGAAAACCAGATCCGTCATTTGGGAAGTTGTAAGAACCCTGTTTTTCCCTTTAAATGAGCACTCAGCGGGGTTATCCATCATTAGTAATACTCCTCCAAGTGGAGTGTGTTTGGTTTTTGCCTGACACGGGAAAATGAAGACACGTTTGAGTACCTGTAGCACAACTCCCAGGCGCACCGGGCGCTTTTCCCTTCCGCACCTTTCAGCATAAGATGTGACCATCAGCCACTTTGTGGAGCATTGTCTATGAGGTGCTTTCGTTTACTGTTTGTGTTCAACTAAGAGTTGGGAAAAGAAGAAAACATAGTATTTTATAAAATTAGGTCCTTTAGAAAATCACGCGGGGCTTGCTGACAGCATACTGTGCGCCTTTAGATCATGTCGTGGTGACCCTCCGCACCTGTGACCCGCTAGCTTCATATCAGCTTGTCGTTCCAACGAATGTTTTCTCATTGCTGTGCCTTTTTTTTTTTAATGTATCAGAAATCTTTTACTATTTGACAGTACTTAGATTAAGTTGTTTAGGACTCACATGGGAAATAGGACCATGAAAATTATGGGAGTCAGTTTCTACTGGCAATCATTAAGAGTGAGCACTTTTTAAAAAAATTTTTCACAAATATTTCTGTAACTATTTGATGTTGGTAAGCTATGATCTCCCCAAAAAAGGCCCTAATTCTGCTCTTCAGCATTTCCTTCTTCCTCCTCCTCCATACTGTTCCCTGTGTTTTCACACTGATTGGCTCCTCTTCTCATGGAATCGTGGAAAAGGCCTTTATAGACCACCTATTGGTAGTGATTTTTTACCCTTTTTTTTTCTTTTACAGTGACACACAATAAGAAATATATATATGTACATACTCACTATATAGTAATAACAAATAAAAGTCTTACTAAACATTCGTCTTCAGTGCAATGCATTTTCTTTTGTCTTCTATTTTGTGTTTTTAAGAAATGCTAGTCTCATCCTTGTGAATTGGTTTTGTGGCCTTTCTAAACTAGGACCAGACTCTGCTTCAGGATTCTCGTCTGGCCGGGCCCCCACCAGACAGGTGGAGAGCACGCTCTGGGCCATCCGTTGGGTCTGCCCTCTCAGCACAGGATGAGTTCTGACTGTAGTTCGTACCTGGTTGTAGTTCATGATGTCCACTCTTTGGGATTTTACAAACCAGTAAAATGCCAATATAAAAACTGGAGGACCAGCACAGCATTGCCAGCTAGAGGAGCTAATGAAACAAAGTAGGAGGGATATGATCTCTTTGTTATGATGTACTCATTGTAATAATAACTGGCTGATATTGAGCTTTTTGTGCCTGGCACTGTTCTGAATGCCCTTCATGAATTTGTTTATTTAATTCTCACAAGAATCCTGAAGAGGAATCCTCAACTGTTATCCCCATTCACCCAAGAAATGGGCTGTGACATAGCTAGGAAGGGGACCAGGAGTGCCCTGGAATAGACTTTGTCCCTAACAGCCTCCTTCCCAAGAAAGTGAGGTTGGTGATGCTGACCTATACATAGAATATGTTGTGATGCTTTTCTCATTTTGAGGACAGTGAGGCTAGTTTAAACAGCATTTCTCCTGAAAACAACTCTTCCCTGTTCTTGTTTCTGAAGTCGACTAGCTTAGTTCTTTTCATCAAGAAATCCTAAAATGTTGAGTTAAGCCATGTTTAGAATCTGTGAACATTTGGTGAGACTGGTACAAGAAACCAGTCTGGGTTGCCACTGGTACACTTTTTTCCTCTAGGTATGCATTTTGATGGATTTGCAATAGATTGGGGTAGCAAAAAAGCAGTAGAGTTAATAATAATCAACAGGAAAAACACCTGGAGGTTGGCTTTCCCGGGGAGGTACTTGATTCAGTCTTTGGCTATTGAGTGCCTCGGTTGTGTCAGAGTGCTTATTGCTGGGCATACAGTAGGAGCCCCAAACAGATCCTGCCCGGAAAAATTACATTTGTGGTGTAAGTAGATAGTACCATAGAGTGTGTTACAGGGAGCTGACCTTGACTAGGGAAAGCAAGACTAAAAGGATGTTGCTAGAGAAGATATTTTAAAAATAAAAATAAACAGAATGCTTTGAATTGAGTAGAGTTCATATGTTTGTGTATAAAATCCACGAGGCTCTGGCAAGAATGGAACATGTGTTTGTCACATGAGTTTGCTAAAGACAGACTTGAATAGTCTTAAAGACTAGGAAATATAAGGCTTTGAAGATTGCAAGTTTTGTAACTAAAAGCTTAATGACATTTTCTTTTTTCAGACACCTTCAGCAGTGAACAAGATAAAACAACTTCTTAAAGATAAGCCTGAACATGTGAGTAAACACAGTCAGACAAATATTTAGTAACTAATTGAAGTTGTATTTTCACAATGAGTTTATCTTGTGATAGACAGTATGCTTTCATTGATCAGGGGTTTTTGTTTAAAAAGGAAAATATGCTCATTTTTAAAAATTAAAATAATGTAACGGGGTGTTCAGTGAAAAGGAAGTCATTCTTTGACCCCAAACGCTTCACTGTCGTTCTTCCTTCTGAGCGGCGGCCTCTCATCATCCTCCCAGATAGTCCATGCACTTTATCTGCCTCCGCCAGGGTTTCTCTGGCTCAGCGCTGTGGATGTTTTCAGCTGGATAATTCTTTGTTGGGGCTGGATTGCAAGGTGTTCAGTGGTGTCTCTGGCCTCTGCCCACTAGATTGCCAGTGGCACCGCCCCACTCCTGAGCTGTGACAACCAAAAATAATTCCCTGAGGGCACCCACTGGCCTAGCTATGCTTGCTCCGGTTGTGTGTGTCTCTCTTTTCCTGCTTAGATGAGAGCATTCCATACGTGCTGTTCTTTACTTTTTTGCCCCTAATAATATAGCCTAAGATCTTCCCATATCATTGTGAAAAGGTCTGCCTCAGTCTTTTTTGTGGCTGCATATAATAGTATGTTCCGTTGAACAGGTTTGATTTATTTAACCAATTCCCCATATTAATGGTCTTTGGATTGTTTTCATTCAGCGCTTCTACAAACATCATTCAACAAATGTTTAGCATCTGTAGGTGCCAGGCCCATTGTTTTAGGGGGCCAAGCCTGTGGCATGCACTTGCGTAGGCTGTATTCCTAAATATAGAGTTGTGGAGTAAGGAGTGTGGGCATCATCTTAATCTTAGTGCCTTGCTAATTGCCTGTGGGATGTTGTAAACTACTTTCAAGTCACTATGAATATTTAGTAATTAGACTACAGAGTGGTTTTCTGGGTTCCGTTGTACAACCTGTAGTACAGTGTAATGGAGTTCTAGCACATTTCATCTTAAGAATTATTAAATGCTAAAGTGTATGAGTGTTCCAACTCCATTTGGATAGACTGGCTAGAGTATACCTTGACCAAATGAAACAAGAATTTAGCTTTGTAGGTTTGAGGGATGTTTGTTCATATTGATGTGAAAAGGATTGAGCAAACACTTCGTTGGGTGTAATTTATGGCACAAGCAATCCCTTTTCCAAACTCCAGCTACCCGAAAGCCATATTTTCACGCTCTGTGTCTATGTCCATTCCTAACAGTTGGACTGCCTGCTTGCTTGAGTCTCCTTGTTTACAAAGATAAAAACTAGGCTAAACAAATACTTATGACATGTGCCCCAGAATTTCAGCTAGGTAGTTTATTATCCATCATGCTACGTATGTGGCATTCCCACCTACGTTCCCTAAGCTGTGGCTCTCAAGGTGAATCAAACCATAGTTCTGTCTCCTTGTTGTTAAGGACCGAGGAGACTACCCTCTGAGTGCTTCAGCTTGTCAGGACTGCAGGCAGCTCAGCATTCTGACTCGCCCTCACCATGTGTCTTCCTGCTTTATGTTTGCTTTCCTGAAGCAAGTACACATTGCTGTTTTTAAGGGAATCAGGATCTGCTTGGTGAAATCATACTTTTTATAATACTTTGATTGTATAATTAAATGAAAGAGCACATAGGACCCAAGAATAGAAATGCAGTAGATACTGTTAGAAAATTAGATTAAGGTAGACTTCGATGTTTGAAAAGTGCTGTTTGCTCACTTTTTAAAGTTCTTACCTCTATATTTGCTGCAGTCTTTTGATTTCTGGTATTTGAGAATGTTTACACAGGTCTGCCCTAGAATTCAGGGCTGTGGAGAGGCAGTGTGATGGCCAGGTGATGGCCCAGGAACCTTGGTGAACCAAACCGTAGAGAAACTCCCTGAGCACATCTCACACAATGAGGTGGAGCACGAACGTTTTTGAGAAAGTCTGATTTTTTTAGGTAGTCATCTCTGCCGTAAGATACTTTTCTTTTTCCATTAAAAAAAAAAGTGATAATTCATTTTTGGAATTAAAACTCTTCCCTTAAAAAAGTTATTCTCAGCCTAGATGACTAATAATAAGGGTTAAGTAATAAACGTACATTGGTATAGTAGAATATTTAGGCATTACTTGGTAATGATAATTGTGAAGGCTAATTACATAGGAAAATGATGTCGTAAGTAGAAAAAACAAAGCTGAGAATAAAATTTTCATTTGTGCTATAATAAAAACTATGTTTAGATTATATATGTGACAAGGGCTGGAAGAAAATAGGAAAAAACATATAAGCTGATTTTTTAGCGTAGTAGTGACTATAGTTTTAAGGGTTTTTTCCTCTCTGTATTATTTTCTTTGCATGTCATTGGTTTTTATTCTCTTTGGATCCCTGCTAGTGTTGTAGTGATGTTTGTACAAAGTTAATTTTTTTAAATACTTGTTTGCCATTCGAGACATTTTATAGCAAGAAATATTTATCTTTTAGCTTATGAAGAAATGGAAAATGTCACATAGCCAGGGTTTTTATTAAAGTAATTAATCTGTACTACTTGAAAACTAAGTTTATATTTGTGATACTTTTTCAGGTAGGTGTGAAAGTTGGTGTACGAACTAGGGGTTGTAATGGCCTCTCATATACTCTAGAATATACGAAGACAAAAGGAGATTCTGATGAAGAAGTCGTTCAAGACGGTGAGTTTTGAGCACACTTTTTCTGGGCACTTTGTTTTGCCTGAGATTTTTAGCCTTGCGTGGCATGAACGATAGTAGTCAGAATGGCTCTCCTATGGTGTAGAGTGGTGTATGGGGCTCACTATGAGGTAGGTGTGGTTTGACGGACTTTCATGTATTAACTGATTTATACACTCAGCCAGGGGAGAATGGTACCATCTTGTCCGCACTGTGCAGATGAAGGAACTTGAGGCGTGGGGAGGTTAAATAGTTTGCCTAAGGTCACACAGCTAGTAAGTGGCCTAGTGAAAAGTTGAACCCAGTCAAGTTTACTCCAGAGGCTGTGCTCTTAGTAACTGATAGATTATTGAGTAAACTTATTTATTCATTTCACTTATGAAAGATAGTCGTGTGCAGAAAGTTTTAAGGTGATAAAACTTGAGAATGAACCAGCCGTTTTTGTTTGAAGCAGCAGTTTGACATCTGTGTCAAATAACGTCATCTCATGCTTTTGAGGAATCTATATTTCCAGGGGTTTTTTTAAAGTTTCAGTGCTTTAATTACATTTTACATCCACTCCCTGCCGCAAACCAGTAATCTGGTAAACCTATTTAAAACAAAGTCACTCCTGCTACAACTTTGGGGGGACGTCAGTGTGCACAGGGTCTACAGCAGTGCTTGTGTGTAGGAGGCGTGCTGTCAGCCAGCGTGCGTGGACTCCCTGGGTCGATTCACTTTATTAAACTAAAGGGACTGACCAGTAAAGACATTTGTTAATATATTGTTTTTGAAGTCAATACATAAAATATCTTAAACCTTCAATTTTTCATCTTAAGAAGAGATCTAATAATTATGTGTAGTTCATATTTAAGTAATTACTCCAATTTCTTACAAGGAAGAAAGTTTTCTTAAACCGATTGCATTTACGAAGATGCCAACCTCTCCCTACATCATTACTAGGGGTTATGTCATTAGCAGTTTTCCAGCCCAGGCGCAGAAGGACGGAACTGCTGTGTTGTACTGATTGCTCTTATTAAACCAGCCCGCTGTGTCACAGTCTTTTTGTGTCTCCAGGCTCGCACTGCCGTGTGTACAGATGTCATTGCAAGGTTTTCATATGTTTTATTGTCTCCGTCTTTACAAAATTCTCACTGAGAATATATACATTTTCTTCCTGTTGCAAATTGGAAAAATGAGTGGAGTGAAAAGCAAGTTCTAGTTTTGCATGGAATTATTTTGGAATTTTCTTGTATACATCTGTCTAGCCTAATACTATTGTTCTTGACATAGATTATTGTGTGGGAAAGAGGGGCCAGACAGGAAGCTGGACACTAAATCCCTTAAAGGAGATACTGAGACACACTCGGGAGCTTCCTCTGTGGCTTTGTGAGTCGTTACTGTTTAAAGTTCACTTGAGCTTCGAGTCAGCAGGCTTTATGTGACACGTGTTTTCTTCTCCCCAAGGAGTCAGAGTGTTCATCGAAAAGAAAGCACAGCTAACACTTTTAGGAACAGAAATGGACTATGTTGAAGACAAATTATCCAGTGAGTTTGTTTTCAATAACCCAAACATCAAAGGAACGTGTGGCTGTGGAGAAAGCTTTAATATTTGACCCCTCGGGAGTGCGCTGACTGTAAGCCCCGGGAAAGCTGTGGAAGTCCCGGGACTTACTGAAGAGATCATGTGATTGTCACGTGCTTAAGGTGTGTAACGTATGGCTGCCTTACGAGGACAATAAAGTGTGCATTTTGAAAATGAAGCCAGTGTGTTAGATTCCAGAAAAAGTGGTATTTGTATTCTTTTTAGGGGCCATCGCTCTCTTTGGGTCATTTTTCTTATCTGTAAAGAAAAACAAATCCTACCCTGCACCTAATTTGCTTGCATCCTTCCTGTTAGAACCAGCTTCATGACAGTCGCCTTCCAGGGAGAATTTCAGGAAACATTCTCACACTCCTTAGATCTCTGTTGAATGTGCATCTCCCAACCAGGTTGATGGCTCCTAAAATTCAGAGGCAGACAGTCCTGACTGCAGGTGTGATCTGGGGCATTGGTTTTCTCCCAAACTTGTCATTGTCTTTCTACATTTTCATCCAAAATTTCATTGTCAGTTGCCTCGTTCACTTACTCTTTAGCAGCACCAGCCATTAGATGAAGGTATCAGACAAAGATGTCCTTGAACTGCAGAATAGTTCTGAGTGACGGCATCAAAAGATAAGGAATGCTTCCCCCACCATGTTTAGTCTGTTTCTGTTGCCACCCAACATGTCCGCTCAAAGGTGGGGTCTCACACTGAGAGCCTTTGAGTCGGAAGATCTATAAAAAGCCATTTGGCCCGCGCCCTCAGTTCTGTACCTAGGAAGCAAATCCTCAGGGAGCCTGAAGGGCCGTGTCGCCCCTCCAGCTGCAGGCTGGGTGGGGACAGAAGGGGACTGCTGCATCTCCCCTTCCCTGTAGGTGGCCTCCCTGCACTGTGCTCCAGGCAGTCAGGGAGGGTGCATGGGTGGTCTGGCTTTTTGCTCTGGTCAACACTTTAATCAGATTTCTTTGTAATTTGGTGCAGATCATGTTTAGTTTTTATTTCGAGAGGAATCTTATTTTAGAACCCATTTATGTGAATTGCCTTCTTGTTTCTTTAGAACTATGAAGCAGTGGTTTCTAACAGCAGGGAAGACATCGTAGCAACCCAGAAATATCCTTTTGGAATGTAGTAGTAATCATGAAGCAGAACTTGGGGTCTTTTCTTAAAATTCTCCATACACCTACACTTTCTGGATCCTAAGTCCAATTACTAAAATTTCTAAACCTAACATTTTTGTCACCAACTTTTTTTTTTAGCAGTGTTCCTTTTGTCTTTTAGTGATTTTCCTGGGTTTGACATATTAAGTGTTGCGTGAGATGACATACATGCTTTTTTTGAGAGCTGATTCTCATGAATTGAAGTAGCTGCTTCCCTTACATTTGTCGTATTTACTAAAGTACCTGGCTCAGGATACACCAAAACCTAGAGCGGCAGCCCTGGGTAATGCTCATTGGTTTGTGTCATTAATATAATTGTCAGTCCACTTACCATCTCACAGTCTGTGTAATACTGGATGTATGTAGAGTTTGAGTTGTCAATAAAAAAATGTGGCCTCGTTTGTGATCATAAAAATCTCCTTTATTTTTTGGAAGGATTTGGGAGTAGTAGCTATTATAGCTACTTAATCAATAATTGCCATGTTTTTCTAACTAGTTTCTCTGCTGCCCAGAATTTTCCCCACCTGATTCCGTGCAGCCAGTCTCCGTTGCTGCAGTCTCCCTGGCCCTGGCAGTAACCATTTCAGCTTGCTCTTGGCTCCAGAGTCGTCCTCATTCCCTTTCTTCTGCAGCCTGTCTCTCCCTGTTTCACTCTGAGGGTTGTCCACCTCATCCAAGCTGCCTCCTCCCACCTCCCACCCACATTCGTTCCTTTGTTCTCACATTTCATTATCCCTATCTGGAATGCTTTTTCCAAGTCTGTCATCCAAGCTTTATGTTCACCTCCAAGAAAGTTCTTGGCTGTTCACTTCAGGCATTTTTGTAAGCACCTCCTCTCCACTAGCCCCGAGGTCTCACAAATGACCAGAGACCGTCCTGGACCTCCAAGATCTTAAAGTTGACAGACGAGACAGACACCATTGAAGAGAACATAGTGAGCATTTATTGCATCCTTGCTTCATGCCAGGAACTGTTCTAATAAACGTCTTCACAGCTGTCTGTCATAGATGAGAAGCTGGGGCGCTGCATGGACAAAAGAGTCTATCTACCTAAGGTAACACAGTAAGTGCCCGGGTCAGAATGACAGCCCACGCCTTCTGGCCGCAGCCCGGGCTCCTAGCAGTTAGGCAACTGCATGTCACAAGAACTGAGATGAGGGTGCACTTGTGAAAAGGTATCCTAGCGGTTAGGACACTTGAGCACAGTCTTCAAAGGCATGAGGTTTGAGGAAGAGGGAAGGACAGAACTAAAGAGGTTTGAAATCATACGTAGAAGCTGAGCCCTTGGAAGAATGTGAGGTGCAGAAGGGGGCAGTAGAGAGGACGGAGGACAGGGCAGCCTGGGACACTGGGGCTTTCTCTAGGTTCTGTAGGTGTTGGGAGCCACCAACGGTTTTTACAGGGCGATCATCAAGACAGTGTATTTAGAAGTGTCAACCTGGCTGCCCTGTGCAGCGTGGAGAAGGCTGGATGAGGAGGCGGCCAGGAGGAAGCTGCTGCAAAACCCCGAGTAGAGCCGGAGGGAGGGACGGGTGTGAGGAAGCCTTAGCAGGTGAGCTCCGCAGGACTCCATTAGCAGACCAACCTCCGTGAGGCCATAATGGTGTGGCTCTTGGCCATCAACTAGTAACGCTTCTACTGGGGTTTGGGTTTTGGTTTCTGTCTCTTTCGCAACGTTGAAAAGTTCTCGAAGACAGGAGCTCTGTCATTTCGTTGATGTTCATTTAGCGCCAGGCACATCATAGTTATTTTGACAAGTGACTCCCTGCAGCCGTATCAGCCGTATCATGTTCTGTCTATTCTGCCGCATATTCAAGCTCCACTCTAAACCCCGGGCGTCCTGCAAGAGGTCATTTCGTAGTGTCCTGTGCAACATGCGGGCTGTCAGCTGCTGTAGGAGGAGCTTCCCATTGGCTTGTCACCCTTAGAAGCCCCATCTTCTATCAGGTTGCTAACTGGATGGCTCAGGCACCGCGGCTAAAATACCCCTTGAAGAATTTCCAGAGACAGGGCTGCCGTGCTGCATTGCTCCAGAGCATCTCCCTGCCCGCTGTCTCTGGACCCACGTTATTTTTTCTCAAAGAGAAAAGGGAGGAGGAGGTTGGAAAAAATGTCTTCAGGATCAAATGTCTGTAAGATTTCCAGTACTTGCTAGGTTTCCTTCGGCAGGAAACACCTTTAAAAACCGCCTTTCTTGTCTTGTTTGATGCCTGAGAGATCAGGAAACTCAGAAGCCTATGATGTTAAGCTGCCTGGTTGTTCCCATGCCACCCAACAGCTGTAAGGACCCTCGTGGCCTGCGGAGCCGTTTATCAGTGCCCCATTTGTGCCTTAGGGCAGACGTGACCTGGGCCAGAGAGACCCCTTCGACCAGAGGGAATGCAGACACGGCCAGCCCAGCCCGGCGCTGACTTTCAGTCTGCAGTGCAGGGAGGCTGGTGGGCAGAGGTCGAGGTCCAGGGGGTGAGATAACACCTGCATTTGAATCAGGGCCTCTATCATCTTGTGGCCTTGTGCCAGGTTAGGTAACTTCTCTGAGCCCGTTTCCCCTTCTGAGGAACGATCTCAGAATTTGGGGAAATTTGATGGACTAACTGCACATAAACAGCATCCAGCTTAGAGAAGACAATACATTGTAGTTCTGGTCCCCTTACCTATGGATTATCAATCAAAGCAGGAGTTCAGGGACATGAGTTTCCACGCAATTACAGAGTTACTGTCCTGTATTAATCTGGGGGAGATTTGCTGTATTTCTTTCAAATGACCACAGTAACTTGTTTGAAAAGAACTATAAATATAATCATATAGAGAAATTGCATTCTCTTAGTGGCTGATTAACTATTAAGAGAGTTCTCATGCAGAGAGAAACCTGCCTTCCTGGAGGAGTGGTGGCTGAAGCCCCTAGGAGGGGACAGGCATCAGACTTCAGGGGGAGAACAGGCCTGGTGGCTACCCTCCCCTCAACCTCCTTTGAGATGCGGGGCCCATTGGGGGATTGTCGTGTGGGAGGTGTGATGTCAACTTCCTCCCTTGGTCCCCTACGAAATCTTAGGTGAAGCCTGTGATTCTCATTAACGGCATGAAATTCAACCGTCCCCAAGGCAAGGATTTTGTACCAGCAATAGTCCCCCAGCTTAAAACTCCTATTTCTTTGATGGCCTTAGTGGGTTACTTCCGTAAACAAGTAATTCCCAAACTGTTGCCTACAAAGTATCCACTTACTGTTCTCCGTGGAGTCCATGTCTTGAAGTTGTCCAGCTTGAAGATGTAAATAAGTCACCTGGGGATCTTGGTAAAATGCTGGCCTGGGTCCAAAGGTCTGGGCTGGCCTGGGGTTCTGCACGTCTAGCGAAGGCCCAGGTGAAGCCCCCACTGTTGCTCTGCAGACCACCTTTGAGTAGCAAGATTTTAAATTATTTTTCTCTGGAAGAACCTGGTTAATGATAATTCGCGCTGGCACCCACCATGGCGTTCAGGGTTTCTCATAGTGTTGCCGCCCTGAGGTGACAGCACCCGAAGGCCAGGACAGCTTACCTGGCAGCTTTACCTCTATAAGCGCTGTCTATGACTACCTTTAGGTGTTCTGAACTACTGAAAATGTCTCGGGGACCCCAGCCCCCTTTCCACATAGTAGCTTCCTTGGTAGCTGGGGTCACCAGCTCAGCTACCACTGCTTTCGCCAGCAGAACCAGGCGGCCTGGAGGGTCCACAAGTCATTTTTATCCTCACGTTTTTGAACCAGACTCTTCTCAAATAGAAAGACTAAGTTTGAGGTCTCAGGGAGACTTAAGAGGAAGGAAAGAGTCTGGCACAGCCCACCTGCCCTTTGAACGGCTGCAGAAGGTGGCTCAGGGCCCTGCCTTTCTCAGGAAGATATGCTATGTCATGTAAAATATACATCACATAAAATTTACCATTTTAGCCTTTTTTTTTCTTTTTAACACTTCAGTGCATGGTTGGGTATCCTAGTTGTTAACTTAGTTCTCTATGTGAGCCACGGGCACTGTATGACAACTGACAGACAGGTGGTGTGGTTCCACAACCCGGAAACGATCCCAGAAGCAGTGAGAGGGCTGAATCTTAACCACTACACCACCAGGGCTGGCTCCGTTTTCACCATGTGTAAGTGTACACTTCAGTGGCATTAAGTACATTCACGTTGTTGTGCAACCATCACAACCATCCTTCTCCAGAACTTGTTCATCTTCCCAGCTGAAACTCTACCCAAGTGTTAACTCCTCATTCTCTCCCCCTCCCCCAGCCCCTGGTAACCATCCTCTGCTTCCTGTCTCCATGAATTTGTCTGCTCTAGGTGATGTGGATCAGGGCTGCCCCCAGGAGAGAAGCTCAAGGCGTCCTGGCCTATATGCCGATCTATATGACCTGATTCATATGTAGTTATATGATCACACAATAACCAGACCCCACCTGCACTGATACCATTTAATGACTTTTTACATCATCTTTCCATTGTCCAGTAGAAAATAAGTCAAATACCCATGCCTTATCAATTTAGCCCTAACCCTCAACACATCGCAGCTCTTCACTGCCCATGGGTCCTCTCCCCTGCCTGCATCTCTTCACTGCCCATGGGTCCTGTCCCCTGCCTGCATCTCTTCACTGCCCGTGGGTCCTGTCCCCATGCTGTTCTCTGAATAAAGGAGCACTACTACCAGACCTTGAGAGCCCAAGAAATCTTTCTTTCGACTCTTGGCTCCCCGAGCCCACATCATAGGCACCTCATATATGTGGAGTCATACATTTGTCCTTTTGTGTCTGGCAAGGAGATATCTTTTAATCTTTATTGTGTGAGACGTGGCCTAAATACTGACCAGTTATTACCATTGCTCTTTAAGCCACACTGATAGAATCCTTAATTATTCAGCTGTGAAACTGTTCTTTGATGATGTGTCTGCTGATGCTTATTTATGAACAATTGGGGGCATTTTAAGAAAAACATCAAAAGATTGTGCACTCCACTGACCTAGATGAAGTTCTTCATGAGGACTCTGGGGCAGAAATGTTATCAGGTATAATGAAATAAGTTAAATATGTAGGACGTCCCCCACACTTGTCAGGAAATCAAGTCAAGCAGACTAATTGTTGCTGCAACAGATCTTTTCTTATTCCTTATTTTCCAGTATTCAATCTATTCATTCATTCCATCAATCAAGAAAAATGCATTCCACCCCGGGAATGGCAAGGGCTAGGACCTTTTGAGGCCCTGGGGATTCCACAGCTGACAAAACCTATATGGTCTCTGGATCTTACACATACAATTTACTGAAAAATGAGCAAAACACTCTGTGAAAGGTTGGTGTCGGTTTTCTGGAAAGCAGACAGGGAAGGCTGTAACAACGCGGAGGGCTGCCGTGGAGGGCCCCTCCCCCAGGGCACTCAAGGGGAGATGGATGGGTTGTCTGAGATTTCAGAAGTTAATGCTTGACAGAAGGATGGGATGAGATAGATTTCTCTAGCCTACCAACCTGAGAACCTATGGCTCTTAGATTTCATTTTACAAGGTAAACTGTCAGGTGAGAGAAAGGTAGCATTTATGAAAAACAAAGCAACTTAGCAGTAAGTCAATTTACAGGGAAGAAAACCCAGATTGTTTTAGGAAATTGTGTTTCTTTACTCAGCATAACAAACTTCTCTATATCTTAAACTCAAAAATACTACAAAACTTCACATATTTTTTCTCCTCTTAGAGGAAAACAAGAAACGCAATATCAAATCTGTATTACAAAAAATGAACGACCTTAGCCCCGTAAGGATCCACCCGAGTCACTGTCAAGGCTCCACGTGTCTCACAGCACACCTGTGTGCAGCCATTCCAGCTCATTATTCACAACACCGAAACGCTGCCTCTGTGTGAGATCATAGAAAATGTACATATCCGTCTCTTCCTCGGTTCCAGGCACAGAGCTCTGAAGCCCTTGTAAATTCCTAAGTGACAAGAGCACTAGGAGCATCTTCTGTTCTAATGAGGCAACTCTGGTGGCTCCTAGATCGGAGCTGGTCACCAGAAAGACCAAACCATGATTAGAAACTCGGAATTTTCAACCCCACTCATTGTCCAGAGAGGGAAGAGATGCTGGAAATGGAGTTGATGACTGATCATGCCTACGTGAGGAAGCCTCCATAAAACCGCCAGAGGGGGTTCAGGAAGCTTCCAGGTGGGTGAACTCACCCAGTAACAGGAGGTGATGCACCCCAACTCCATGGGGACATAAGCTCCTGCACTTGGGACTCTCCCAGACCTCGCCCTATGTATGTCTTCACCTGGCTTTTCACCTGTATTCTTTAATACACTAGTCAACATAAGTATTTCCCCAGGTTCCCTGAGCCACTCTAGCAAATAATTGAATCCAAGGGGAAGGAGGTCATGGCAACCTTCAATTTTTAGTCACGTCAGACAGAAGTTGTGGGAAACCTGGGGTCCTACTGCTTGCAATTCGCCTCTGAATTGGGGAGCAGTCTTGTGGGACTGAGCCCTTAACCCATGGGATCTGACACTCTCCCCAGGTAGACAGTGTCAAAATCAAGTTAGTCTGTAGAACACCCAGCTTATGTTACAGAATTGCTTGCTGTGGGGAAAACCCCACACATCTGGCGTGAGAAGTGTTGTGAGTGTGGTAGTAGAGAGTAAAGGAGAAATGCAGGAGGAGGACCGGCTGGCTTTTCCTGCACACTCTGCACCCCTGCAGATGAGGGTGAGCCTGTCGCCTGGTTTGCCCTCCCAGTCCTGGCATATGCCTGATGTCCCAGCAGAATTATTCACAGTGGCCCATTCACTCTCAGACGTGATCACGTTTGGCTGATAAATTATATGGTCACCCTTCTAAAAGATTACATCAACATCAAAACATGTCTCAGCTTTTCTGTATTTATTGAATTCTGTTTAAAATTGTTAACTTTCTTGTACGCCCATGTTCCAGCAGCATTATTACCAATAGCCAAAAGGTGGAAGCAACCCAAGTGTCCCTCAAGGGATGACTGGATAAACAAAATGTGGTGTATCCATACAATGGAATATTATTCAGCCTTAAAAAGGGGGGAAATTCTGACATGCTACAACATGGATGAATCTTAAAGACATTATACTGAGTGAAATAAACCAGTCACAAAAGGACAAATATTATATGATTCCACTTATATGTAGCACATAGAGCAGTCAAACTCATAGAGATAGAAAGTAGAGTGGTGGTTACCAGGGGCTGGGGGAGAGAGGAATGGAGTTACAGTTTAATGGGGACAGATGACAAAGTTCTGGAGATGGATGGTGGCGATGGTTGCACAACGATGTGAGTGCATTTAATTGCCACTAAACTATACTCTTAAAAAATGGTTAAAATGGTGAATTTTATGTGTATTTTAGCATAATTTTTAAAAATTGGTAACTCTCAATTAGCCATACTACTTAGTTACCCAGTTGTGATGGTTAATTTCATGTGTCAACTTGGCTGGTGGAAGGGACGCCCAGGTGAAACGCTGTTTCTGGGTGTGTGTGGGAGGGTGTTGCAGGACGGGATTGGCATTTGCAGCCGTGGACCCAGTAAGCTGCTCTCCTCAGTGTAGGCATCATCCAATCCATTGAAAGCCTGAATGGACCAAAACACAGGAAGAAGCCGCCCCTGCATTTCCTGCCTCACTGCTGGAGCTGAGACGTCTCACTTCATCTTCTCTTCTAGACAGGGATTCACCCCATCAGCCCCTCTAGTTCTCAGGCCTTCAGACTCACAGCAAATCACATGACCGGCTTTCCTCGGTCTTCACAGCTCGCAGACAGCAAATGGTGAGACTTCTCAGCCTCCACAATTGTGTGAGCCAATTCTAAATACATAAGTGTGTGTATATATACACACACACATCCATATATATATATATATATATAGTCTCCTGCTGGTTCTGTTTCTCTGGAGAACCCTGACTAATACACCAATATCAGATCTGGACTCCCCAGATTCCATTCGGGGGAAATGGTCGTTTTGAAAGTCTTCAGTGACAGCTGCGAGAATCTCCCGAGGGAGCCGTTTAAGGATGGGGACGGAGTCCAGAGCACGGCTGCATGACTCATGGCGAGAGTGAGCCTGGCCGAGCAGCCCCAATCCACTTCCAACCAGATCACCAGGACAGATGTAGGGAGTGCAGCTCTGTCTCCTATCTGTTGAACTGCCTCGATTTCTCCTTTGCATCTTGCTCATATTTATAGGAGGAAAAAATTATCTGATTAGAAATTATACCCATAATTCAACTATTTAATGTTCACTTTTTAAAAAATTTCTTTCCATCCTCCACCCTCCACCCTTTACCCTCAGGTGGGAAGATAATCCCCTGACCCTTAGTGTCACATAGCTGTTTATGTGACCTTGAGGATGCCACATGTCACAATGGACAGTTACTCATTTACTGAACGCTTACTCAACATTGGCATATGCCAGGTGCTGAGCGAGGCCACTGGGCTACCGAATGAATGAGAGCCAGCCCCTGCCCCCAGGCGCACAAATTCACGCAAGAGAAGGCCACCTAAACAGATAACTGTAAAGCAAGTGGTAAGTGCAGCGACTGATATACTCATGAGGCATAATGAGAGAACAGAAAAGTGAAAATTAAGCCAGTCTGGGCTTGGCAAGGGGAGGCGGAGAGAAGTGGTGGTGGAGACGGACAGGATAGGCGGGAGCTGAGAGATGAGAGCGTGGCTGGGTTCATTTTGACAAATCAGGGTTCGCAGACTTTTGTCTCCTTCCTGGAGCGGGGGCCTAAGCCCGCGCAATCTCCCCCTTCCTTGGGGCCTTCTCCACCAACAGCCCTGCCCTCTCCCTAGATTTCCGTGCCTCTGCCTTCCCCACCATGTTCCCACCCGTGCTTGGCCTTGGCTTTGCCCTGCTCTCACGACGCCAGGCGTCCCTTCTCCTCCATCTCCCTACCTCCCACCTGGAGAGTGTAAAGCCTCAGTGGAGAGGAGAATCTGAACGAGGAAGAGGTCAAAGAAAGGTAGAGAGCTTCCTCCCCCTTTTTCCAAAGCCAGTGCACAGGGACAAGCCAAAACTGAATGGTGGAAAAACTGAACCAGTCACACTGGCTTCCACCCAAAGCTGCCAGGTTTTCCCTCCTCCCCCGGCCCCAGCAGGCCATCAGTCCTCAGGGCCGCCGCTGATGCCGCCATCCATGCAACCACTGGAGGCCCTGAGCAGGGAGAGTTCTCTGGGGACAGTGCGCAGAGCTGGGGACAGTCAGCCCAGGCGGCTTCCTGTGGCGGTTCTATTGGATGGAATCGTGCTGTTTCTAATCTGGCCACCCAGTCCTACCCCTGCTGCTGCCCACCCTGTCCCCCCAGGCTTCCCCTCTGGGAGGAGGGGTGGTGCAAGGAGGAGCATCATAGTAGCAGTTGGCAGTGGTGGCGGTAATGAAACAGCTAACACTTGTGAGTGTGCTTCCCAGGGACCAGGCCATCTTGTAAACACTCTTCGTGAATTAGCTCATTTAATCCTCGCACAACTGTAGGTAGTCGAGGCTGTACTTAGCCCCGTGTTACACATGTGTATCCTGAATACTGAGGTCAAGGGCCAGCACGGAAGGCTTTGATTCCAGAGCGTGTTCTCTTACCCGTTTTGCTCAACTGAGGCAACACAAGACACATACAACTAGGCAAGGTGGAAAATTATGAATGCCGTCGAGGAAACACAGGGACACAGTCAGGGAGGCTCGGAGGAGTGGGAGGTGCCTCCCGGGAGGCCACAGAGACTGTCTGAGGAGCAGCTCCTGACGTGGGCTTTGGCATGAGCGGAGCTCTGCAGAGAAGGCACTGGGGCCTCGTGTGGACAGAACCGCACGAACAGGCAGGGGAGTGGGAAAGTGGGGCGTGTGTGGGGTGTGCCAAAAACACACTGGCAGGAGCAGAGCCACCTGAAAGGGAGGTTGTGGGGGTGCAGATGGAGTTACAGCTTGTGAGAAGCCCAGAGCACTAGGCTAATGAGCCTGTACTTTGTGGGCCAGGGGAAGCCACTGCACGTTTTAAGCAAGAGCAAATCTTGAACAGAATTCTCTTTCAGGAAGGGTCACCCAGTGTGGCTTGTAGAAAGTGAGGGAGAAGCTGGAGCACAGACACTTTAGGGCACTGAAACTGTTCTGTATGATACATAATGGTGGATACACGCCATTATACATTTGTCACCCCTAGAATGTACCACACACAGTGAACGCTAGTGTAACTACGGACTTTAGTCCATGCCATGTATCAATATTGGTTCATCAGTTGTGACAAGTGTACCACACTAAGACAAGATGTTAATAACAGGGGAAACTGTGAGTTTGATGGTGGGAGGGGCATGTGTGAACACTGTGCTTTCCAACAATTCTTCTGTAAACCTAAAACTGCTCAAAAAAGCCTATAATTATATTAAAAAAAGAAGTCTTTTATTAAATTAGCAGACAGTTGCATTCCTAAGAAAACTCAGGTTTGCAAAAATTGTATTTTAAAAGCTATTGTTTCAAAGAAAGGATTGAGAGTTTCATACTCTAACATAAAATTCATTTTTTCTACAAAAATTTGAATAATAAGGATCATTTTGAATAGTTGGGTGTGTACAGCTATCAAATCACATGTCAGAAAGCCGCTAGCCTTTGCCTCAGTATCCCTCTGCTGGAGACTGACAGCTTTCCTGCCCATCAGCCCAGCAGGGAGGTGTGAGCTGCCTGTCACAGCCACTCTCCCAGGCAGCGTTCTCACGTGGTGGTGGTAAACAAAGCCACTCCACAGACCTGCTCTGGGCCGGTGCCACAGACTTCTCTCTTTTTGAAGTGCCGAATCTGATTGCTCCATGTTTCCAGTTCTGATTGTGTTATAGTCAACAGTAGCAAATTCTATCCCCTAATCAATTGTGCTGTCGTCACTTCGCCTCTGACAACCCAAGAGAAGGCCTCTAATGGTTGAGCACCTACTCTGTGCCAGCTGCTACTCCAGGCAAGTGGATCCTATGGGAAGAAACAGACGCCAAGGCTCAGGATCCGGTAGAATCAGTCAGGACAGCCCTCGAGGCATTTTGGTGAGAGATTGGGCAAGAACTAATGAGTCCAGATCAATCCTCAAGTCCCTGCTGGTTCTCACCTGCTTCCCGAGAAGCCCTCCTCTCGCTCAGACCCGCACTCCCAAAGCATGGACCCAGTAATCTCTCCAGTGGGCCACAGGCACTTGGGAGTTTCAGAAGAAAAAGCAACAAAACTGTTGCAGTCACACCTCATGAATTAGAAACGTAAGAGTCTAATGATTTCACAGAAATCCCCTTTGTTCTGAGTAACCATTGCATATTTAATTGTCGAGCATTTTTCACAAGGACTCCATTAATCAGATTGTCTTAACCGTCAGTTAACAGGGGTCATCCTGGTTCATGCGTTTTTCACACCGTTATCTTGTTTATGTTTATCAAGCTTGCAATCTTTATTACTGCTATTAGGTCATATTTGACTCAATTTCATTTCTGAAAAAGGAATCAGTGGCTCAGAAGTGTTCACTGAAGCATAAAAGAGGGATGGAAATAGCAACGTATGTCCTACAGATCAGAATAATCTTGTGAACACACAAGGTCACTCTGATTCCAGAATGATGCAGAATGTCAGGCAGGGCTTACTGGGTCCAGCAAATCTGCAGATGTGATGATTTTACAGGAAGCAGGTGAAAGCTGAAACTGAATAGGAGGCGTCACATTGAATATCTGAAAAACGAATTTGATTAGATCAAAGCTGCCCTTGCCCGAGTTCCCCCAGCAAAGTTAAAACCTGGTCAGAGGTTTGGAGTCATTCAACAAGCAAAAGCAGGGACATTCTGATCAACCAATGGAGTTTTTCCAGAACAAGCAAATTGCTTTCTAGGACAAAACTGATTAATTTCATTGCTAAACACAGAGCGAAGACAAAAATGCCCAACCCTTTGCACAAAATTTTTACTCATTGAAACAAAAATAGGTACATGTTACATTGTTAAGAATCTTGTAAACCTGGCTGCGGAGTTAATCACATAGATTGTGCTCAGAGAGAAACAAAATGAGCTATTGGCAAAACAGTTTAATCAAAGATCCCATACAAATATTAACAATATAAAACGTGGCAAAAGCATTTGCAACTGCAATTGTGAGCTAGTTTACAACTGCTGATATATATGTTGTACATTGAAGTGAAGGAGAAAGCCACAGTGATGCTTCGTTCTCTGTGTCGCTGAGACCCCAGTGAAAAGCCATGGCAGGGGTGGGCTGTGGACTGCGATGGATGCCCAGGCGTCCGCAGTGAAGGAAGGGAACCCCTGGAGGGGAGCAGTGACAAAGTCTCTTGCTCCATAAAGAAAGGAACTGTCTCCACTGTCTGTCCACACACAATCTCATGTGTGTGGGTGGTTTTGATTTCGTTTCCGAAGATACTGTGGAAATGCACACACAATCAAGTTGTGGCCTCTACGCTTTCATCCTGCCACGTAAGGAAGTGGGGAAAGAGTGAGACTCCTGAATGTAAGTTAAGATGATGGATTGAAACCTATGAGTAATTTCATGACTCTTGACACCTGAATGAAACTGCAATCCAAGGATTTATTTTTTTTAGCTTTCTTTTTTTTAAAGATTGGCACCTGAGCTAACAACTGTTGCTAATCTTCTTTTTTTTTTTTCTTTCTGCTTTTTCTCCCCAAATCCCCCAAGTATATAGTTGTATATTTTAGTTATGGGTCCTTCTAGTTGTAGTACGTGGGACACCACCTCAACGTGGCTTGATGAGTGGTGCCATGTCCACGCCCAGGATCCGAACCAGAGCAGAGTGCGCTAACTTAACCACTCAGCCACGGGGCTGGCCCGGATTTGTTTTTTTAAAGGGATAACACAAAGATGAGATCTAGAGAGATGCTAACAGAAGTAACATTTGGAAGCTTGAAGGCAGATGAATGAGGAGTTACTGGCTTGGTGGCCTTGAGAAAACTGAGAACCAGATGACGTTACTATGCCTCAGAACGCTCAGAAGTGTCCACCGCAGGTGACAGCAGGTATTCCTGGAACAAGGATGAAGGGGAAGGTGGGCTAAGAGGATGACTGAGTGAGCACTGAATGAGAAGGATGACTCCTACATGCTCTCCCCCGCTTCCTGCCTCTGACTGAAATCCACAATTTTCTCTATGGACAGGGCAGGCCAGGCTCAGCAGAGGTGTAAGTATCACACTAAAAAACAACAAGCAGACACAAAAACAAAACAAGGGATCATGTGAATAGATGTACAATAAGTGCTGGATGTAAGCACTGCCAGCTGCTTCCCCCACTCTGCACCCACGTTTCCCTAGCAGTGAGGCACTCACCTGCAGGCTGGAGAATGGGAATCTCCCCTGGGGAATCTTACCAGCCCAGGAAAGACCTAACAATATTCAAATCAAGGGACTCTCCCCCAAATTGTCCATCCAAAGTCTATGAGCCCCATTAATGTGTATAGGGCTTCCTGCCAGCTTTTTACCATCCCATTCTCATTTGTGAGCAGACAAGCAAAGCTCACCAGACATGAGAGGATGGCCTCTATCTGGAAGTTAGGGGCCAAAACTAACAAAAAAGGGAGAGAGACTATATTGGGAGAAGAAAACTTGAAAAGAACAACCATAGGGGTGTGACATCAGCATCACAGCAGAATGACCTCTCCCGGTGATCTCTCCCTCCACCATACAATGAAAAGAACATTCATACTCCAATAGAGGACATCCAATCACAACACAAAAGACGACAGAGAGACCCATGCAGCCAGACAATGGAGGGTGGAGAGACTGGAGCCCCCCTTGGAGGAGGTGGAAAAGGGTAAGAGAAAACTTCACTCCCTCCCCAAAAGACTGCAATCTGGAGCACAGGCAGCCTCCAAGAGAGAAGGAACAAGAGAGGGGGTGTTCATTCACAGAACATCAAAGATCCCTGAGGGGCCTCCCAGCCCAGGGGGAAGCCCTCTACTGGGATGAAAGTATTGCAGGGGTGACCTCATCAAGCCAACACCCCAGGAGAGCAGATAGCCAGGGCAGAGCAAGAAAACCCTGAGAGCACACAGAAGAAAGTGCCCCTCCCTCCAACCGCCCAGCACCGGGTCCATGGCCTGGGACCTCAGTGAAAGGCAGAGGGCTCGGAATATGCAGCTCTTGACCCCCAGCCAGTGGCAATAGGTGGCAACTGTGACCAAATAATACCAGTATGTGCAAAAATATAGCCATACCCTCTAGCAGTATCAAAAATTATATTAAATCTCCATACCAGAGAGAAAACGACAAGTACCCAGAAATCAGTCGTGAGGACACAGAAACATGTAATCTAAATGACAGAGAATTCAAAATAGCTATCATCAAAAAACTCAACGAGTTAAAAGAGAATGTGGAGGGCTGGCGCCGAGTGGTTAATGCTCGAGACGAAATTAAATATCAACAAGTTCAGGAGCTACTTCACAAAAGAGATTGAAACTATAAAGAAGAATAAATCAGAAATATTGGAGATGAAAGAGATAAAACAAAATATGGATTTGCTGAATGCTTGAGTGGGCATCATAGAGGAGCGAATCAGCATAATCAAGGATAGACATGTTGAAATGCTCCAGATAGAGGAGAAGAGAGAACTAAGGCTAAAAAGAAATGAAGAAAGTCTCCAAGAATTATCTGACTGAATTAGGAAATGCAACATAAGAATTTTAGGTATTCCAGAGGGAGAAGAGACGGAGAACAAAGCACACAGCTTGTTCAAAGAAATAATAGCAGAGAACTTCCTAAACCTAGGGAAGGAGATGAAAACCCACTTGGAAGAGACTATCGGATATCCTAAATATGTCAGTGTGAAAAGACGTACTACAAGGCATATAGTAGTGAAACTGGCAAAAGTGAATGAAAAAGCAAAAATACTAAGGGCAGCAAGGCAGAAGAAAATAACCTACAAAGGAACCCCTATCAGGTTTTCAGTGGATTTCTCTTCATATACCTTACAGGCTAGGAGTAACTGGAATGACATATGCAACTCTTTGAAGGACAAAAACTTTCAGCCAAGAATACTCTATCCAGCAAAAATATCCTTCAGATTTGATGGAGAAATAAAAACTTTCTCAGATAAACAGAAGCTAAGAGAGTTCCTAGCCATGAGAGCCCCTTACAAGAAATCCTCAAGAAGGCCCTCATACCTAAAAAAAAAAGGGAGAAAGTGGTTACAATGCATGGAGTAAGGAGCTAAATAGGTAGACAAAATCAGAAAATTGTAGCTATACATCAGAACAGGTTAGCAAATACTCAAGAATAGCATTAAAGATAAAAGGAAGGAAAACACCAAAAACAAAGATAATCTTGTCATTTTAATCACAAACTCACAACACAAAATGGAATAAGATGTGAGAAAACTTAGGAGGGGAAGAGGAAGGGACTGAATTGGTTTAGTCTAAGGACATAAGAGGCCATCAGAAAATGGGCTATCTTATCTACGAGATTTTGAAAGAAACCTTGTGATAACCACCAAACAAAAAAGCGAACAGAGACACAAATAATAAATAAGGAGAAAACAAAGAAACACAACATAAAAAACTACATAAGTCAACTGGTAGACCAAAACACATGGGATGACAAACAAAGGAAATGCAAGAGAACCAGAAAACGAGTGATAAAATGGCAGCATTAAGCCCTCATATATCGGTAATCACCCTAAACATAAATGGACTGAATTCTCCAATGTAAAGACACAAGGTGGTGAGACAGATTAAAGAACAAGACCCAACAATATGCCGTCTCCAGGAAACACATCTCAGCTCCAATGACAAACACAGGCTCAGAGTGAAGGGATGGAAGACAACGCGTCAAGCTAATGGCAAACAAAAGAAAGCAGGTATTTCAATACTTAGACAAAGTGGACTTCAAGATAAGAGAGGTAAAGAGACACAAAGAGGGGCAGTATATAATGATCCAAGATATACTCCACCAAGAAGACATAACACTTGTAAATATCTGTGCACCCAACACAGGAACACCAAAGTACATGAAGCAACTATTAACAAACCTAAAAGAAGACATTAATAATACCACAGTAATAGTAGGGGACCTCAACATTCCACTCACATCAATGGATAGATCATCCAGACAGAAAATCAACAAGGAAACAGTGGAATTAAATGAAAAGCTAGAACAGTTGGACTCAATAGATGTATACAGAACACTCCATCCAAAAACAGCAGAATATACATTCTTCTCAAGTGCACACAGAACATTTTTAAGGATAGACCATATGTTGGGAAACAAGGCAAGCCTCCATAAATTTAAGAAGATTGAAATAATAACAAGCATCTTTTCCAATCACAATGCTATGAAACTAGAAATTAATTACAAGAAAAAAGCTGAGAAAGGGACAAAGATGTGGAGACTAAACAACATGCTATTGAACAACCAATGGGTCATTGAAGAAATTAAAGGAGAAATCAAAAAATATCTGGAGACAAATGAAAATGAAAACATACCATACCAACTCATACAGGATGCAGCAAAAGCGGTCCTAAGAGGGAAATTCATCGCGATACAGGCTCACCTTAACAAACAAGAAAAATCCCAAACAAGCAATCTCAAACTACACCTAACTGAATTAGAAAAAGAAGAACAAACGAAGCCCAAAGTCAGCAGAAGGAGAGAAATAACAAAAATCAGAGCAGAAATAAATGCAATTGAAACAAAAAAGGCAGTAGAAAGAATCAATGAAACACAGAGCTGGTTCTTTGAGAAGATAAACAAATTGACAAATTCCTAGCCAGACTTACAAAGAAAAAAAGAGAGAAAGCTCAGATAAATAAAATTAGAAATGAGAGAAATGACAATGGATACCACAGAAATACAAAGGATTATAAGAGAATACTATGAAAAGCTATATGCCAACAAAATGGCATCTCTAGGAAATCTAGAGGAAATGGATAAATTCTTAGGCTCTTACAACCTCCCAAAGCTGAATCAAGAAGAAATAGATAATCTGAATAGACCAATCACAAGGAAAGCGATTGAAACAGTAATCAAAAGCATCCCCAAAAATAAAAGCCCAGGACCAGATGGCTTCTCTGGAGAATTCTACCAAACTTTCAGAGAGGGTTTAATACCTATCCATCTCAAGCTATTCCAAAAAATTAGGAAAGATGAAACGCTTCCTAACACATTCTATGAGGCCAACATCACTCTGATACCAAAGCCTGACAAGGACAACACAAAAAGGAAAACTACAGGCCAATATCACTGATGAACATAGATGCAAAAATCCTCAACAAAATATTGGCAACCGGAATACAACAATACATCAAAAAGATTACACATCATGATCAAGTAGGATTTATTCCAGGGACACAGGGATGGTTCAACATCCGCAAATCAATCTATGTGATACACCACATTAACAAAATGAGGAACAAAAACTACATAATCATCTCAATAGATGCAGAGAAAACATTTAACAAGATCCAACAGCCATTCATGCTAAAAACTCTTAACAAAATGAGGATAGAAGGAAATTACCTCAACAAAATAAAGGCCATATATGACAAACCCACAGCCAACATCATACTCAATGGGCAAAAACTGAATGCCATCCTGCTGAAAACAGGCACAAGACAAGGATACCCACTATCACCACTCTTATTCAACACAGTACTGGAGGTCCTGGCCAGAGCAATTAGGCAAGAGAAAGGAATAAAAGGAATCCAGACAGGGAGTGAAGAAGTGAAACTCTTGCTGTTTGCAGATGACATGATCTTATATATGGAAAACCCTAAAGAATCCATTGGAAAACTGTTAGAAAATAATTAACAACTACGGTAAAGTTGCAGGGTACAAAATCAACTTAGAAAAATCAGTTGCATTTCTATACTCTAATAACGAACTTATAGAAAGAGAACTCAAGACTACAATTCCATTTACAATTGCAACAAAAAGAATAAAGTGTCTAGGAATAAATTTAACCCAGAAGGTGAAGGACTTGTACAATGAAAACTATAAGACATTATTGAAAGAAATAGATAATGACATAAAGAGATGGAAAGAGATTCCATGCACATGCATTGGAAGAATAAACATAGTTAAAATGTCCATACTACCCAATCTACAAATTCAATGCAATCCCAATCAGAATCCCAATGACATTCTTCAGGGAAATGGAGCCAAGGATCCTAAAATTCACATGGGGCAACCAAAGACCCCAAATAGCTAAAGCAATCCTGAGAAAAAAGAAGAAAGCTGGAAGCATCACAATCCCTGACTTCAAAATGTACTACAAAGCTATAGTAATCAAAACAGAATGGTACTGGTACAAAAACAGGAACACAGATCAATGGAACAGAACTGAAAGCCCAGAAATAAAACTGCACATCTACAGAACCCTAATCTTCAACAATGGTGCCAAGAACACACAGTGTAGAAAAAATAGTCTTTTCAATAAATGATGTTGGGAAAGCTGGACAGCTACACACGAAAGAATGAAAGTAGACCATTATCTCACACCATACACAAAAATAAACTCAAAATGGATCAAAGACTTGAAGACAAGTCCTGAAACCATAAGACTCCTGGAGGATAATATAGGTAGCACATTCTTTGACATAAAACTTAAAAGGATCTTTTCGAATACCATGTCTTCTCAGACAAGGGAAACAAAAGAAAAAATAAACAAGTAGGACTTCATCAGACTAAAGAGCTTCTGCAAGGCAAAAGAAACTAGGATCAAAACAAAAATACAACCCACTAATAGGGAGAAAATATTTGCAAATCATATCTCTGACAAGGGGTTAATCTCCATATTATATAAGGGCAACTGAACAACGAAAAAAGAAACAGCCCCATCGAAAAATGGGCAGAGGATATGAACAGACATTTTTCCAAAGAAGATATACAAATGGCCAATAAACACATGAAAAGATGTTCAACATCACTAGTCATCAGAGAAACACAAATCAAAACTATACTTAGATATGACCTTATGCCTGTTACAATGTCTATAATCACTAAGACTAAAAATAACACATGTTGGAGAGGGTGTGGAGAGAAGGGAACCCTCATACACTGCTGGTGGAAATGCAAACTGGTGCAGCCACTATGGAAAACAATATGGAGAGTCCTAAAAAGTAAAAATAGAAATACCATATGACCCAGCTCTCCCACTACTGGGTATCTACCCAAGCAACTTGAAATCAACAATCCAAAGTAACCCATGTACCCCTATGTTCATTGCAGCACTATTCACAATAGCCAAGACATGGAAACAATCCAAGTGCCCATCGACCAATGATTGGATAAAGATGTGATATGTATATACATACAGTGGAATACGACTCAGCCACAGAAAAAATAAAATCATCCCATTTGCAACAACATGGATGGACCTAGGGGGAATTATGCTAAGCGAAATAAGCCAGACTGAGAAAGACAAACACCATGTGATTTCACACATATGTGGAAGATAAACAAACACATAGGCAAAGAAAACAGTTCAGTGGTTACCAGGGGAAGGGGGTGGGGGGTGGGCACAGGGGGTGAAGGGGAGCACTTTTGTGGTGACAATCAAGAAATAATGTACAACTGAAATTTCACAATGATGTAAACTATTATGAACTCAACTGGAGAAAAAAGAAGAACAGCCATAGCATCTTCAGAGGGAAACGAGAAGCTATTGCATCATGAAACAGGAAACAATGACGTGGAAAGGAACGCTCAGAATAAGAACAGCTCTCACAAACTAAATGTATAGCCACAAAAATATAGAAGAGTTAGGAGATAAGGGAGAGGAAAATGCTCAAAAAAGTAGATGGGAAAGACAACCAATAAAAAACAAGAGAGACAGCCATAAAAAAGGACAAAGTTGTCCCATTGACAACATGGATAGACCTTGAGGGTATTATGTTGAGTGAAATAAGCCAGACAGAGAAAGACAAACTCTGTATGACTCCACTCATCGGTGGTAGTTAACATATGGACAAAGAGAACTGATCGGTGGTTACCAGGGGAAAGGGGAGTGGGGGGAGGGCACTAGGGGTCAAGTGGTGTACCTACAACATGACTAATAATAATGTACAACTGTAATTTCACAAGGATGTTAACTTTTATAACCTTAATAAAAAAATAAAAATAAAAAACAAGAGAGAAAAGACATACAGAGGTATTTACTGCACCCCAAACAGAAGTTCTGTTTCACCCTCTCCTGAGATCCGAAGGTCAGCCATTGTGAGTGAAAATTGCAGAAAATACAAAAATTATTGAGCAGCACCCTGCCCTGCCCGTATTTTTGCTGGATTGCCTCTGCTGGCCCACCTCATGGTCCCACCGGATGCCTCCACTGGAGCATCTCTTCGTTACCCAGGACTCGGTCCCCACGTTACCTTTGACTTCCCTACAGAGACCCTTGAAACTCGCAGGGAAGACAGGGACCTGCACAGGTCGCCTCCCACTGGAGCGGCATCCAACTGGACCACACTGTTCTTTCCTTTCACAGGTGGCTTACCATTCCGTTTCCAAAAGGAAATACTATTGTGTCAGAGATGCACAAGTTTATGGTAAAACCACAGAGAAAAACAGGAGAATCATGTCCACAGAAGTGAGGCTGATGGTCGGAGGGAGAGGGTTCATTTGGAGCGGGCCATCCGTGGGTTCCAAGGGGCTGGAAATGTTCTGTTTTTAACCTGGTGGTAAGTACATGCTGCTTCCTTTTATTTTTACTCCTTAAATGATACATATACATTTTATACCCTGTTTTCACATTCAAAAATACTAGATGTTGAAAGAAAAGTTTTGAAATGGGAAAGAAATTTTTTTTAAAGTCTTCTATGTGTTAATAATGCCAATATGAGGTGTGTCTTTGCCAAAAAGAAATGAGTACTGTGCGTAGCCTAAACCTGCACATCCTGCCTGAAAAATCCAGACTTTTCATGTGAAGCATGCAGCCCCAGTTACAGAATAATTGACTGAATTGCTGAGTGTTTTACTTTTTCCCAAGCTTTGATGTGTTCTCTCACCCCTCAGTGAAAGAAATTAGTGGGTGTAATTTAGTGTCCTTTAAAATTTTGTCCAAATGCTGCAAGAGACCCTGAAGACATACTTCCCAGAGTCCCGTGCAGCTGGAGCGCGGATTCACTCACTGTTTGCTGTGCTCTCCTCCACTGGGCGGTCAGCTGTCCAGCTCCTGGACGTGACATGGTGGCGGGAGGGACCTGGAGAGGGAAATCACCCCTTGTTTGCTCTAAGGTCGTAAACTGCCTGACAGCGCCACCAAACACTAGCTGTCATTTCAGGAGACCTATACCTGGGAGCTGAGGTTTTCTAATTTAATAGAAATATGGTCAAAAGAAACCTGTTGCATGTGGAAACAGACCTAGAACCCAAGTATCATCAAAATTCCTGGGGGAAAGATAAGAATAAGAGCATCTCCTCTTGCTCATAGGAAAGAATCATTTTTAGGTCATATGTTTGCTTTAAGATTTGTTGTAAGTATTCTCTTTTCCCTAGAGGTGTGTGATGATCCCCTGAATAGATCAATAAGAATGATTTGGAGGTGAGTAAAAGAAAACCCAGTTCCAACTGAACTAAGAAGAGGAAGTGTACACCCAGGTCCATAGCAGCACTAGTCGCAATAGCCAAGAGGCGGAAGCCACCCTACGTCATCAGCAGATGACGGGATAAACACAACGTGGTATGTGCGTGTAATGGAATATTACTCAGCCTTCAAAAAGGATGGCAATGCTGACACATGCTACAACAGGGATTAACCTTGAGGACACTGCACTAAGTGAAATAAGCCAGTCACAAAAGGACAAATATCATATGATTCCAATTATATGAGCTACCTAGAGTAGATAAACTCATAGAGACAGGAAGTAGAGTGGTCGTTGCCAGGGTTACGGGGAGGGGGAAATGGGAAATAGTTGTTCAATGAGTACAGAGTTTCAGTTTCGCAAGACGAAAAATTTCTGGAGAAGGGTTGCACAACAGTGTGAATTTGCTTAACACCACTGAAGTGTACACTTAGAAATGGTTGTGATGGTAAATTTTACGTTATGTGTATTTCACCACAAATAACATTTTTAAAAGAGAGAAGTAAATTGAAAGAGAAATCTATAGGATGCTTTACATAAAGTTCAAATGCATACTAAAAAGACAATATGTCATTTGGGGATACATACACATGTAAGAAAGCTGGAAAAAAAAGAGAGAGAATGCTGCACACAGAATTCAGGAGGGCGACTTTCTCTGGGAGGGGAAGGGAGAGAGAGGGAGTGGAGGGTGTTCCAAGGGCTTCAGTTCCCGACATTCTTTCCTTAGGCTGGGTTTGGGGCACATGGAATTTCACAATTATTCACTCCCATTTAAACTCTGACATGCTTTGTTATCATGTATAGTTTTTATTTTATACCTACTTTCTTTTAGAGAAGAAGAGCTCTTTTGTGCTATTTAGACATTGACTTTTATTTTTTATCTACTGCTCTGTTCAGCGCCTGCCTGTGATCATTGCTAAATTGGTGCCATCTTTTAGATCAGCCTTGTCCAACAGAATAGAATGCAAGTCATTTATGTGATTTTAAGTTTTCTAGTAGCCACATTATAAAAAGTTAAAGAAACAGGCAAAATTAATTTTAACATATTTTATTCAACCCAATATATCTAAAATAGTATACTGTCAGCATGTAATCAATATACAAATGCTTAATGTAATATTTTGGTTCTTTTTTCATGCTAGAGCACATCTCAGTTCGGACGAGTCACATTTCAAGTGCTCAATAGCCACACACAGCTGGCAGCTACTGTCTTGGATGGCACACACTTAGAAACACTCCAATCAGCAGTTAAACTCACCCTGTGCCCCCATGATGCATGCATCCATGGCGAATGGATGCGGTATCGACTGTCCACTTTCACACAAACACAGTCCCTGAGAATAGTCTTGACAGCCACTGGGTCGACATCAACTGTGAGAGCCCCATTGACTGTAAAACACATCCTGCTTTTCAGAGATGTTAAGATGTGAAGTTGAGATGATACAGTAGTTGTAATGTGGTGTGAGGACCAGTTATGATCACAAAATCTGAGGATGATGTGGGGCAATGCTGCTGGGCGCATGCTTCTCAGTGAACCTGGAACATGGGTGTTGGATTCAGGAATGTGCCTGGCTAAAGGTGGTTTTTATAACCATGTCAGGCTACCAGGGCCTGTGGGAGCGTGGTCAAGGGTCCAAGGGGCCTGGAGAACACAGACCGCAGGACAGCACAGGCCATGAGGGTTGGGAGCCCTGAATGGCCACTCTCAATGAACTCAGAACAGCCAGCTGCTTCCCGCCTCCTGGTTTCCTCTCGGCACATTCGCCCCCTTGCCATACACGTGTTGGAGAGCTGGTGTGAGCAAAAGCAAACCTCCCCTCTGGAGACCTCTCCCTGGCCCGCCTTAGAGAGTGTTCTTCGTTCTTTTATTGTAGTATTAGGTATACACTTAACTAATTCCTTTACTGTCATTATGTTGGGTTCAAGAGGGAGAGAGAAAACTCCCTATGCCCTGTTTTCTGTATCAAAATATATTGTTGAGAGTAGGAATTGTTTCAGATCTTGCTTCAGTATCCTCAAAAGGGCAACCACGTGACTGAGCAGAGTTAACGCTACAGCTGGAGAAGACGTGGGGCTGTCTTTCTTCCTGTGTGGACTACTTTCTCCTCAAAACAGGAAGTCTGCTATGCCTCTAATGGTGTTGTTTGACATTACAAAAGGAAGACAAGCTTACTGCAAAAATCACCCAAACAAAATGCAAAACGTGGATAGATAGTAAGGAGGAAATGTTCCCCCCTCCCTCCCCTTCCTGTGCACGCCCTCTGTTAAATTTGCTACGTGTCCCTCCGGACAATTTGCTATGAATTGACAACCCTATATAGTCACTTTATATACAAATATGTTTCCTCTCCTATACAAACTACGTAAATGGCTTGATTTTTTATATGTATGGGATCACGTTGGACAATCCCCACGAATAAGTACATAGAGACCATATTTTAACAATGTGTTTCTCCACATGGCCACCAGAGCGCTCCTTTAAAAGTGTCAGTCAGAACCTGTCACAGAGCCTGTCATGGCTCCCGAGTTCCCAAGGTCCTATGTGTGCCCACAAGGCCCTAAGGAGACAGGGCCTCCTCTCCTCCTCTCTGCCCTCAGCCTCTCACTTCCTCCGTTCTCTTGAAACCCACTCTTCCTCCAGCCTACCAAGCATGTGGCCTCTGCCCTGCTGGTCCCTCTGCCTGGTAGGCTCTCTCCAGTCATCCTTAGGGCTCACACCTCCTACAAGTCTTTCCTCAAATGCCCCTTCCCACTGAGGTCACCCTGACGGCCCTGTTTAAAGCCACACACACGCCCCTCCGCATTCCCAATCCCCTTGACTCTGATATATTTTACTTCCTTCATAGCACTTATGACTTTCAAACATTAATTCACTTACTATATGTAGGATTTTCTGTATGTCTCCCCTTGCTGGCATGTAAACTTCACAAGAGCAGAAATCTTTGTTTGCCAGTGCGTTCCAAGGACTTAAACAGTGCCTGGATCATAACAGGTGTTTAATAAATGTTTCAGATGTTTTAGATATCGTTCCTTGTTTATACACGCAATCACTTCCTTTGTCTTTGTATTCCTTGGTGCCTAGTCCAGTACCTGACACATCAAAAACAGTAAGTATTTGCTGAATTAATGCTGCCTTCCATAAAGTACAGCCAAAAATTCAGAGAAGAAAGAAAGGAAGGAGAGAGAGAGAGCGCATGGTTAGAGAAAAAGTTGTGGGAAATAGCGGAGGCAAACTGCCGATGAGCGCCACCTGGTGGCACAACAGACAGTCAGGCTCCCTGGGCAAAAAAGAACGGATTTAATTGTGTGAATAGGATAAATACTGTTGAAGCCACACTTTAACGTGGCCGTTATAAAGATAGCGCCTCCCTGGCTGGTGGAGAGAGAGAGCTACTCTCAGGTGAGCAGAGAGCAAGCAGTTGTGTGCGGATGCAAATGGAGAAGATACACCCAAGGGAGTTCATGTGAGATGCCTTTGCTCTTCCTAAAATCAGAATTTACTGCAGGAATTCCCAGGAATAACAGATGAGTGGACATGCTGAAAAGCCCCTGCAAGAGCTCCCTCAAGTTGCATGAATCTGGAACAGGCCCATTGGCTATATTTTCATGATTTCTCCAGGAACACTCTCCATGAGAGGTTGGTTTAAGGGCTAATTCAGGTTTAGGCATTGGCTTGGCTCAACTTAAGGGCCAGGGTGACAGTATGTTGATACCAGCTCAACACAAGGTTGACATAAGGGAAGTCATATTGTAGAGAAGAAACCATATCGTAACTTTGAATGACCTCTGACTCACTAACCCAGCTGGACACTCACCCTCCAGGAGACTCACCTGCTGTGTAGATTTTGTGACCCCTGCTTGTGCAGGTACCTCCCATCTGCAATAAGACGATAACTTTGTTCTTTGAGTTCCTTAGGAATGTGACAACCCTCCGACAGAGAGTCTATCTGGCCACCCCCAGTCTGTAACACCAGAGGGTCAACATTCCTAACTCCCTCCCCTGTAACCCACCAGCCTATATAACTGCCTCAAGATTTTGTGCCCCACTTAAGATGGTTCTTTCCAACATTAGTCACCCATTGCCCCCTCACTAGCAAGCTGTAATAAATGCCCTTTCTCTGCCACCATCTTGCCTCTTGACGATGGGCTTTGTCTCGCAGCGAGTATATCACACCCTTCGTGCAGTAACTATGTTAGTGAAGTCAGCATTAAAGTGGATCAAAGCATCTTTGGCTAATGTTCTGCTCAGCATTCTGAATCCCAACCCTTCAGTGAGAGAGAGATGTCCTCAAGAATAGTTCAGCAAAGAGAATCAGCAAGAATCTGTGCTCGCCTGTACCCCACACCCTGTTGTCAATCTCCTTGTAAGGAAATGAGTAAATTTCTTAGATGTTGCTTTGAATATATGTATATAGAGTTGCAAGATTGGCTGCTGAAGTTGGGAATCACTTCTCTGAGTCGACGCCCTGATTAAGGTCCAGCACGTGGGTGTGGTGGGAGGTTACATCTAGCCCTCCTCTAAGGGGAGGAGAGGGGAAAAAAACATCTTGTCCGCTGGTAGTGGGAGAAGGCAGCCCTCCGGTGGTGGACGACACCCCTGGAAGACACAGTCATGGTGACCAGAAGACACTGAGGTTTTAGATGAAGCAGTTGAGGAATATTTTCGTTTGCAGGAATTATTGAAGGAAAACACAATCAGGTCTTATTTTCACTGATCGAGGATGTCTGCGAAGCTACTGCCCAAATGTAGGAAAGGGGGTGGTTGTGATGCCTTCTGTTGCTTTTTTTGTCCTATATATTGATATAGTAGACTCTGTAGTGACAACAATATATTTGGATATATATCTTCAAATAATAAGCAGTAAGATAAATATCTCAGAATGACTATATATTCAAATATATGTATATTTAAATACGTAATTCATTCTGGGTTTTTCTACTTCAGCTGGAAAGGAGAAAGAACCTGTTTTTGCTTCATCCCAAAAACCAAATGAGTATTTTTGGTTCATGTCTGACACTCATCCCAGTTACAGCAGCTCCCAATCAAGATACAGAGGTACCCAGGAAGATGTTTTCCCTCATAATTCCCTACCTACCAACGGAGGTTTCACTGGAATAAATTAAATCAAGAATGTGAAATATTCCAGGGTTTGTCTGTTATTTATTGCTGCATAAGAATCCATGCAAAACCTAGTGTCTGGAAACAACTATAATTCATTATTTGCCATAATTTTGGAGTTGGCTGGCTCATCTGCGTGGCTCTTCTTCTCCGTTTGGGATCCTCTGGAGTTGTTTATGAAGCTTAAGTCATCTGGAGGCTGGAATGGGGCTGGGTGATCCAAGATGGCCTCATTATGTGTCGTGTGGTTGGTGCTGGCTCTCATCTCCACATGGTCTCTCGAGAAGGGTAGCTGGACCTCTTTACATGGTGGCTCAAGCTTCCAAGAGTGTGAGGTTAAGCTGCAAAGCTTCTTAACGCCTAGGCTGTGGCATTGACATGTCCTTACAGCATGCTGTCAGTCAAAGCCAAGCATAAGGCCAACCTAGAGTCAAATGTGGGAACAGACTTAACTGCCACTTATTGATGGGACCAACTATAAGAATTCTGTGGCCATTTTTAATCTCTCACAAGGGGATTAAACAAAATTCTGTCAGTAAAATGCCTACTAGTCTATCTGCCCCAAAGCAAATTATTTCAAAATGTTAATTGTTGTTATTACTATTATTAGCCTTTTTCTCCTGAATAAAAATTACTTTTCCTGGGTAAGGAATTTGAGGTATTTCAGAGAAAATTTTTGGTTGAAATGTGATTAATCTGGCAGACCTAGAGTAAGGAGAAAAATAAAAGAAAACTCAAAGTGGTACCGAAGTTGAAAAGTGTCCCACTTACAAAGTTCTGAAGATTTAAACAGTGTTACTACTCCCTTTGTATTTTATCCGATTTTTGATCTTTCATTTCTTCCTCCCCTATGTTGCTTTTTTAGGAATTAGAGAATAAAATCCCAGCACGATGTTCCTCAGTGGAGACACTGATCCCACGAAAGACGATGTGGCTGCAGAGTCTCCCACGTGTTCAGTACGTATTTAGAATTCTGTGATAGTGTACACAGGAAACTTTACATTCAAGAATTGTAAAAATTTGAACTATTGAACACCCAGTGACATACCTGGCCATAGGGAACACAAACATTTTGCTTCAGTGACTTACCTTTTGTGTTACAGCAAAATGCAGCTCCTCTGTGGGCAGGCGAGCATGAGAGCTAAGCTGTTTTCACGATAACGGTTCTGCACGGGAAAGAGCCGCTCGCCACCCGCCACCCGCAGCCCACAATTGTTCATTGCTCTTGCAGGAGAGCCAACTAGGACTGACAGGAGGCTGCCTTGGGCTAAGAGACCCGAGTCTGGGCTCTCACTTTGGTCCCTTTGTCCATCCAATTTAATGGCCTAAGAAACCTCTTAGTAATGGTGGGATTAGTAGGCAGGATGCTCTAGAAAATCAAATTTTATTCCTTCAGTACAGGGCTTTAGATAGAGAAGGGCACTCCGAGGAAATACTTATTGTCTTTTCTGCCAACAACTATTCCCAGACACTCTACAAATGTAACTATTTGCTTTGGTAAAACATTCCAGTGAATAAGGACTGTTATTGCAGCTTCCTTTGCACTGCATTCCAGAGCATTCTGAATCCTTTGGACCCTGGATGAAGCTTTGATAGCTGGATTATCTGGCTCCCTTTCTTCCTTAAATAAATGTATCCTTACTCAAAATAAAGGTCGCCACCCCCAAAAGCTCTCTCTCTCTCCATGGTCACTCACAGAATTTTACAGCTGGAAAGATCTTAAAGACTTCTGAGCAAGTCTAACTGGCTCATTTTATCGTGGAGGGTTTAAGTGATGTGTCTAAATGATGCACCTTTTTGAGAAGGAATCTGAGATTTGACCTTCTGGTCTCTGTTCCACATTTCCAATATAGACTTGGTTTAGTTAGGCAAAGATATCTTCCAAAATTAGATGTTTCTGTGTTCATGGTTATTTGTTATCCTATTTGTTCTAGGTTTTGTGGGTCTGCGGGACGATTACATTTTCATCAATCTCATGACTTCCCACGTTTTCTCCCACAGCTGCCAGAATTGTATGCATTGGTAAAGGATTTTAATAGAGAGAGCAAGAAATCGAATCTCCTAAAAATTCACAGTATTTCACCTAGGGAAGCACAGAAAATACTTAGTCAAAACCTGAATGCCATGTCATTCACCAGTGGCACCGATGTGAGAGGAAAAGCCCCCCAACCTGTTTCCATGTGCAAAGTGGTTAGAAAAGAAGAGGAGAAACCAGAATCTATGACTGAACTCCTGCACCGCAGCTTGTTGACCAGCTCGCTCTCCCCAATGGAGAGGCTCACCAGGTCCCAGCAGAGACTCGCCCAGTGTGGGATCCCTCCTCCCGCGCACACTTTTCCTTATGAGATTCTCATGGATCACTCCAAAGCATCACTGGTCAACATACAGAAGAAGAGTCAGAGCAGCAGGATACTGTGCAGGCTGGGCATCTCCTACATCAAGCCAGAAAAGCTTGTCCTTGAAGACAGCATTCCTAAATACGTATTTGCTAATTCAGGTAAACAGATGAGGCCATGTGGGAGAAAATGAGTGGAAATCTTACTGCACAATTTACCTAGATTTCTAGAGCTGAAATAGTCAAATATTGACCGAGGGGAATCTTGCAGTTCTGGGGTTCGCGGCCTACAGTGGCCGCAAGAACTAGAGAACAGAGAACCAAACGGTCCAGGGTCAAATCACAGATCCACTCCTGAAAACTGACATTATTTAGACATGACACTTAAACTTACCTTTATAAAATGAGCTGGTTAAACTGGACTCTCATAACCATTTGCTTCTCGTTTCATGAAGTTAGTCAAGTATTTACTGAATCTTAAGTATCTTGGCTTTACTTCAACTGAGGGTTTTTCAGATATTTTTTCATGACCTGTCCCCTTTCCTCATTGTTACCTCTCTACAAACAACAGAAGGAAACTGCCTTCATTTCTGATTCTTTAATTGAGAGGTACACATAAAAGGCCAAAGGCCATACAGAGTAAGTTAAAAATATATAAATGATGGTAAGTTTTAATGAGGAGGGAGTGTCTTATCCTTAAGGTCTCAATTTGCCTTTTGCAATTTGAAGGAAGTAATATTTTTATCATTCTGTGTAGCTATAAAAAATAGATTAAAGCAATGGTATAAAATATTGAGTCCCTCTGGAGTAGGTTCTTGACTCAAGACTATTTGCACAGCAAATATTTTGACGCCACCATTTTTGTATTAGAAGTAGTAGGAGAGACAGAAGGAATAAATTTAAAGGAATAGATTGATTACTCTGATCATATTTGGTCCAAGATGCTGGAAGAATCTTTGCTGTAACTCCCTACATGGATGTCTTGACAAAGCCAGTGCTGGTTTCGGCTTCCTTTGATAGTCTCCTACTTGATGTGTTTTGGAGCCAAGGCAGAAGTTGCAATTAGGGCACTTGTAGGAATGGCCTAGGTAATCCACAAAAGTACACAGGTAAAGTCTGAGACCAGAGAGGAAAAAGCAGGGAAAGTGTTGAGAATCAATAAAAAGAACTGGCAAAAAGCCAGTGGTGTGTCAATTTTGATGTGGCTTTTGAAGAAGTGCTAAAATCTTTGGATGTTTGATAGGTCTTGAACATTTATGGCTTTGCCAACCACAGGGGCCAAGTTGTCCTTTCCTCTTAATGCATGGACTGCTACCTACCATGCCCCTCTCGTGCGTCCTCCCAGACTCTGTGTTGAAGTTTCTTCTCTGCCTCCATGACTTCATTTCCTAAGATCCCGGAGGTAGAATTTCTGGGACGTGTCCTGTCTATTCAAGGAATACGCATGAAGCTGGGTAGGCATCTGTATGAGGAATATCCATAAGTCCTTAGATTTAATTGGTATTGCAACAATCCATCTGTTACTGTCACTGTTGTCCAGCATTACTATCATTTATAGTAATGACAGCCAGTCCTTAAAGTATTCTCAGTCCAGAGGAACTTTAGGACTCCTAGCATGTATACCAAGGAGCATTAGAGAACATATCCTTACTAGCACCAAGCACTATGGGAGGGAAAGGGAGTGGCTGCTGCCATTTTGTTCTTCTCCTGTTGTATGAGCTTCTCTTGTTTAGGCTAAGTCTGGTAGGACCATGCGGTTAGGGATGTGTTTGACCAAAAATCAAGAAAAACCAAATAAGGGGGTTATTTTTCTCACATAATGAGAAGTCTGGAGGTGGGCAAACAAGGGCCGGGGCAGTGCTTTTTTTTAAAGATTGGCACTTGAGCTAACAAAGGTTGCCAATCTTTTTTTTTTTTTCTGCTTTCTCTCCCCAAATGCCCCCAATACATAGTTGTATATTTTAGTTGTGGGTCCTTCTAGTTGTGGCATGTGGGAAGCCACCTCAGCGTGGCCTGCCGAGCAGAGCATGCCATAAACCAGCGAAACTCTGGGCCGCCAAAATGGAGCGCTCAAACTTAACCACTCGGCCACAGGGCCGGCCCCAAGGAGCAGTGCTTTCTGATGTCATCGAGGTCCCAGGCTCTACCATCTCTTGTATGCGGCTTTTGTCTTCATGGCCAAAAGATGTTTCCTTCATCTCCAGGTGCTCTGGCCACATTCCAGGCAGGAAGAGAGGGACAGGACAAGGGGCCACGTTGGCTACTTCTGTCCTCTTTGATAGGGAAACAAAGCTTCCTCAGAACACACCTCCTCCGGTGACTTTTCCATACATCTCGTTGCCCAAAGTCGTGTCCAATAGCCAGCCCTTACTGCAAGGAAGGCTGATGACTGGAGATCTTAGCTTTCCACCCTCTACAGCAGGGGAGGGCAGAAGATTGTAATGGGTATGTAACCTATAGTGTCTGCCACAGATCACAATCATCAACTCTATGGCCTTCTCTTGCCAAATATCCCTTTCCTTCTTTCTATCACCAGTTCTTGCTATGCCAGGTCTGCCAAGATCTTGTCAAACCCCCTGAAACTTGGCAACGGCCGTAGGAACAGACTGTTGAACACACGGCCAGATATGAACTCAGGGAATGCTCCCAGGTCCCAGCCTCCTACTTTAGGCATGTACAGAATATGTATAAAGACTTCCTGCCAGGCAGACGCAGGAAAGCCCAGGCCCTTCCCAGGGGCGGAGGCCCGACTGGCGCGGGGGCAGTAGGCAGGCCATAGGTGTGCTGCTCAAATACGACCACACAGGGAGGACGGTGAAGTCGCCCACGAGAGAGAGGGCAGCCTGCCTGCCTGCTTGCTCCAGCCAGCTCTCCTTCCGCTCCTCTCATTCCTCTTGGCTCTTTGGCCTCTGGTTTTACACTCAAGTCCCTGCCTTAGGCCTTGCTCTTTTTCTTTTCTTTTTTTGAAATTTACAATTTATTTAGCCCTGAATGGAATTAAAAGGAAGGGAAAAGGAAATGGCTGCTGAGTAGGGAAATACACAGCATATCTTGGCTTGATTTTCTGTGGTTCACTGGCTCCTTGAAGGGATTTCAACTACTAATGGCCATCTAAGCTGGTAGGGCTTGAAAGAGTAGGGAAAACAGCTAAATTCTAGCTAAGCCACTGCCCTTTTAGCCTCACGGCTTACACCAGCATCTTGGAAGAAAAGACACTAACAATCTATGTACTTCTGATCAGTCTTCCTCCTTGTTTTAACCATTCATTAGGATCCTTTTCTTCTCCCTGTTGACCTCAGCGCTCAGTGGGTCTCTCTCCACTTGCACGTTATTAGTATCCAAGGACCAAATGAGTCACTCTCTCTACCTGCTGTGGCTCTGCAGGGTCCACTCCAGCCCAGTTAGCCAGACCCACCCAATTTCCTATTTGGAGGAGGGCTTTAGATGAGAGGAACACCATAGTTCTCCTTTAGTTTATAAAGCTTCACAAACAGCTTTCTACCAGAAGGGAGAAGGAGACAGGCTCATCAGGTTTATTCTGTCCATGAAGCATCTCTGAATAACTGGAGGTTAAATAACACCACGATGTGCTTCTTTTCAGAAAAACAATTCATGGATCTGAAGGATCTGGAATGGAAATATTATAAGGGGATCGTGAAGTGGAAGCACATTACTTCCGACTCGTTTGTAAACATAAAATACAACAGTGAGAAGAGGTTTGTGGAGAGCCGGCAGATGCCTGATGTTATTTTCCCCCCTCTAGTTCGTAGGTCTTTGGTCATTTGTCCTCAGGTTGATTATCCAAAAAAATCTACCTTCTTCTTAAATTGAATATGAAGTTTATTAAAATATCTTGGATGTAAATTTTGCTTTTGAGAGCATTACATTTATACATGAAAAGTAAAGAAGCAGAGTCACCATGGAATACAAGAACTGAATCTCTACAAAATGCATGTAAGGTCCAAAATTAAACCATTAATATGGAGCAAAGGATCCAAATTGATCTGCTAATATAAAACGTGGTTTGGACTGGTGAAACCCATCCGGACCAAGACGGAGGCAAACCTGGATCATGGGAAAAGAAAGGCGCACATGAAGGAGAACTCCCCAGCAAGAATAGCTCTTAAACAGATTTTAAGCACATGAAGAAGTCCATTATCATAAAAATAGTTGATAAGTTCAACTAATGGAAGAATTAACATCTGAGGATGTAGAGATCAATCCAAGAACTTAAAAATAATATGTTCCCTGCTCAAAGACATGAGGAGGGAAGTGGCACCTATGAATTAAGAACAGGAAGATGTGGAACAGAACAAATTGAAAATCTTGGAAGTGAAAATTTAGCCATCAAAAATAAAATAATAACAATAATAATATTCAATAAATCACCTTACTAGTATTCTGAGGTATATATCTGAAGAGGATTCATTTGGAAGACAGTACTGAGGGAGAAGCTTCCAAATAACAGCACAGGAAGATAAAGGAAGAAATTATGAAAGAAGTTAAGGGTAATGGAGGGTAGAGTGAGAAGTTCAGAAATATAGCCAATGGAAGTTGCAGAAAAAAATAAGGAAAAGATGATGACGTTTGGAAATAAAGTAATTCCAAAAATGAAGAGACACATGAAACCCTGAATTGAAACATACCACTGAGTGATTAGCAACAAAATAGAAATAAATTATGCCTGGAAGCACCGTAGCAAAACTGCAGAGCATTAAGCAAGAAGGGAAAACAAGAAGAGAAGATAGAGGACATGCAAAGAAATAACAAGTCAACAGTGGAACGTTCGTTAACAACATCAGAAGGGGATGGTGTCACATACCCAAAATGCTGACAGGAAACAACCGTCCATCTGGAATTCTCTAACCAGCCAAACTCTCTTTAAAGAATTGGGACAAAATAAATACATCTTAAAACATATAAGAGCCAAAATTGTTTACTACCCACAATCCCTTACTGGAAAAATTGCTAGCACTTTAACAAGAACCCAGAGGGAATGCAAGAAATAATGGTGAGCAATTAAATGATTAATAGTATATGTGTATGATTGTGTACATGTTAAAAGATATTTCTGAATTCTATTTCTTAATATTTTATTTAGAAAATTTGCCTCATTATAAGTCAAATTATTCTGTAGTTTCCACTTTTTACACTATTTTTTTGAATCAGATTTTGGCTACAGCATAGTGGATTTCTTCAGTAGGAGAGACTAGAAATGGGCATGAGGGAGGTTTCTAGGGTGCTTATAATATTCTTGTATTTTGTGGGGTTTTTGTGGGTTTTTTTTTTTTGTTTTTTTTGCTGAGGAAGATTCACCATGAGCTAATATCTATTGCCAATCTTCCTTTTTTTGTATGTGAGCTGCCGCGACAGCATGGCAACTGACAGTGGTGTAGATCCACACTTGGGAACTGAACCTGGGCCACCAAAGAAGAGTGTGCGGAACTTAACCACTAGACCACCGGGCCTGTTCTACTTTTTATCTGTGTGCTCAAGTGTGTCCAGGATGCAAAACTTCCTCCAGCTATACACTTACTACTGTAAACTTTTCTTCATGCATTTTGCACTTCAAAAAGAGTTTTAGAAGTTATGCTACCTTCATAAAATAAATTGAGGGGTTTACATCTTTTTTTTTTGAGGCCATAGCTATTTAAATAGTATTAGAAATATTTATCCTTTAATGTCTAGCTCGAACTCAGCTATAAAATCATCTAATCCTGATGCCTTTTCTTCCTGTTTTTATTATGAAAATGTTTAAACATTCATAAAAATAAACAAAGTCGTATAATGAATCTGCACATGTACCCATCATCTGGATTCAATATTTATTAAAGTTTTACCACACTTGTTTCCTCTGTTCCTTTTGTTGTGTTTCCTGTGTCTGCTGGAGTATTTTGAAGCAAATCATAGGCCTTATGTCTAAGATATTATCCTTACATACTATGGTGTGTATCTCAGAAAAATTTGAACATTTTCTTTCATAACCATGATGCCATTATTATACTAAGAAAATTAACAATAATTCCTTAGTACCATCTATTTATTCATATTCAAATTCCCTTTATTGTTTCAAAATTGTCTTTTTCTAGTTGGTTTGTTTGAATCAGGATCCCAGCAAGGTCTGAAGATTGTAATTGGTGATTAGGTCTCTTAAGTTTCTTTTCATCTATAGCAAATCCGCATTTTTTTTTTCCCCAGCAATTGACTTACTGAAGAAATAGGTCCCTTGCCCCATAGAAGGGTCCACAATCCAGATTTGTATCCTCATGGTGTCATTTAACTTATTCTTCTATCATCCATATTTCCTGTAAATTGGATATTTGCTAAAGCCTTGATTAGATTCAGGTTCAACTCTTTTCCGAAAGAATATCAGGTGATGCCGTGTACTTCGGATGCTGTGCCTTCATAGCAGAAGGCAAATAATACTGGTTGCTTCTCTTTTAGTGATTAAGACTGAGCATTGGGTTCGGGTGGTGACAGCCTGATGCCTCTGATTCTCAAGTTCCCTCTAACCTTTCATCTAGTGCCTTCCATCCATTGACGATTGAGGTAGGCTTCCTCTACAAGGCTCGCAGTGGTCCCACCTCCCAGGATTCACATCCTTGTGCAATCGCCTCCCCTTGAGTCTGGGCTGGACTGTTGACCTGCTTCTACAGATAGAATGCAGCAGAGGGGATGGGATGTCACTTCAACGTGAAGTTACAAAAAGCCTGTGTGTTCTATCTTGAATTCCCTCCCTCATCCACTTTCTAGCGTTCGGGGCGGCCGTCTGCCATCTTCTGATGTACCTCTTGGGGAGGTCCACGTGCAAGTAACGGATCTCTGGCTGACAGGCCGCAGGGATCTGAGATCCGCCAACAGCCACAGGAGTGAGCTTGGAAGCAGGTCCTCCCCGAGTCAGCCCTCGAGACACCCGCAGCCCCAGCCGACACCTTGTGCGAGACCCTGAGCCGGGGGTTCCCAGTTAAGTCATACCCAGATTCCCAACCCACGGAAACTGTGAGAGAATAATTATTTGTTGTTTTAAGCTGCTACATTTTGTGGTAATCTGTTTCACAGCAATAGATAACTAATATGATGTTTGCCTGGATTATTTTCATTAGGATTTACTCAGTGATGATTTCTAACTCTGCGTTAATTCCACATTTATTAACTTGGAATAATTTGTAAAAAAAAAAAACTTTCCCTCACCGACTAGGGCTATTTATTTACACCGAAATACAATCTGCCCAAGAAAGGCAGCTAATTGCTTAATTTTTCCCTTTTAGTTGTCAATTTTCAGATTAAGGAGTTGATATTCTGGTTACTGCCAATGGTGGCAAACAAGTGTTTCTCGCTTTCTTTTTAAACAGCATTGTGGACTCACTGGTGTTTCTTTTTGGGGGGGTGGCGTTGTTTGTTTATTTCTTTTGTTTTTTAATAAGCTTTTTTAAAAAGCATAATGTCATACAGAAAATCACAAGCTTGATGAATTATCATAAACTGAACACACCCACGGAACCACAACCCAGCTCGTGAAATGGAGCCTTGCCCGCAAGCCCCTCTGTTGCCCTCTCCTGAGCGTTGCTCCGTTCCTCCCCTCCAAAGGTAACCGGTGTTCACCGTAGACTAGATGTATCTATTTCTGCACTCCTCATACAAACGTAAACACGCAGTACGGATTCTTCTGTATCCGGCTTCTTTCAGCATTATGTACGTAAGCTTCGCCCTTGTTTTGTACGTAGCCATAGCTATTTATTTTCATTGCTATTTAGTATTCACTTTGCTGAATATAGCTGGTTGATTTACCCATTCCACTGTTGACGAACATTTGGGTCATTTGCAGTTTTTGGCCATTACAAATAGTGTTACTGCAACACCAGTGGCAGTTAGAGAGGGTTTGATTTCTAAAGAAGACTCACAGGACCCAAAATGAGACTGCTCACAGGTCTACGGTTTATCGCAGGAAAAGTATTCAATCAATGCGGCAAAAACATTAAAGCAAGGATATGCATCCCAGACAACAGCAAGGGCCCCAGAGGGACCAGACCCAGGCTCTGATCATCCTCTCTCTGTAAGGACCTTACCGGGCACATCTTCTCTCCTCTCAGGACCCATTGTGGGCATGGAACACTTTAGAGCCAAGAGCACGAAATCGAGTCTCGGACACTACTTTTTATATTTTGCAGGTCACATGGGCATATCCCTGCTCTGTAACCAGCCTCTGATAGTCTCATCAAACTAGCTGTCAATCACCAATATCACTCTTATCAATGAACAAGCTCATAAGCTGGTACAACCCACCCCCAAACTTCTTAGACCTGAGGTCACAAAGCAACACTATAAGCCAGTAGGTTTCATGCCTTAACCAGGGGTCGTTGTGATGCAGGAACTTTAGCAAAACAGCTCAGGCTAACTCTAGGCCTGCTGGAATAACCCTCACAGCACTCTTGCTGGTGAACAGTCCCTACGCACAGGTGCACATTTCTCTTGGGTAAAATTGCTGGATTATAGGATATGAATATATTCAACTGCAGTAGATAACACCAAACATTTTTCCAAAATATTTATCCAATTTATGGTTCTCCCAGCAGAGTATGAGGATTCTCATTGCTCTATAGGATTATATTATTGTTCCTTTAAATTTCAGTCATTCTGGTAGGTGTAGTGATATTTCATTGTATTTTTATTAGAATTTCCCTGCTTACTAGTGAGGTAAGCACCTTTCACATGTTTATTGGCCATTTAGCTATATTCTTGTGCGATGTGTTATTCATATTTCAGGCCTATTTTGCTATTATGTTGTCTTTTTTTCCTAATTGAATTTTGGGAAATCTTTATATATTTTGAGTTCTTTGTTATATGTATTTCAAATATCTTCTCCAATTCCCAGATTGCCTTTAAATTTTCTTAGTGGAGTCTTTTAATAAATTCCTAATTCTCGCATAGTCTAGTTTATCAATCTTTCCCTTTATGACTAATGCTTTGAGTGTCCTGCTTAAAAATCCTTTACTTATCCCAAGATCATGAAGCTGTTTCCTTATGTTATCCTGTCAAGGCTTTATTATTTTATCTTTCGTATTTAGGTCCACAATCCTCCTGAACTGATTTTTGTACATGGTAAAGAGGTCAGGATTCATTACTTCCCTTTTTGACCAGCCAAAAAATTTGTGGGATACAGCTCAAAGGTGATCTTAGAGGAAAATTACAGACCTAACTGCATGTATTAGAAAAGAAGAAAAGCTGAAAATTGATTATTTAACATTCATTTTAAGAGGTTAGAAAAAGAAAATAGTTTCTAATTTCCAATGTGTCTTCTTTGAATTACTTAAGATTATTTAGAAGTATATTGCTTTTAAATAATTGTTGAGAAGTGTATTTCTTAGTTCCTAAATATATAGATATTTTCCTTTATCCTTTTGTTATTGATTTCTAACTTAATTCCACTGTGGTGAGAGAACATATTTTGTATGATTTGCATCCTATGAAATGTTCTTTATGGGCTAGCATATAGTCAATTTTGGTAAATGTTTCTTGTGTACGTTGAACAGAATGTATATACCACAATTATTGGATATAGTTTTACTTCTATCGACTATGTCACATTTGTTAATCACGTACTCAAATGCTCAATAATCTACTGATTTTTGTTTCTCGGTTGCTGAAAGGAGGTGTGTGGTTTTGATTCAAGAGGTCTCTGCTTTTATTTTCAGCTCTATTAATATTTTTTCTTCACATATAAGACTGACATTCAGGGCATGCAATTTAGAAATGTTGTATCTTCTGGATGAACAAAACCTTTATGATTAATAAGTAATCTTCTTTATCTCTAAAGATGCTACTTATCTTAAAATTGACTCTGCTGATATTAGTTAGAATACCAACTTTCTTTTAGTTAATGTTTAGATGATATATCTTTTTCCATCCTTTTACATTCACCCTTTTTGTATTCTCATACTTACGTTACCTCTCTTGTAAGCAGCATGTCACTGGACTTTTTTCATCCAGACTGAAAATCTTTGGCTTGAATCAAAGCATTTGTTCCACTCACATTTAATTATAGGTATACACAGTTTAAATCTAACATCTTACTATGCACTCTTTGTCCCACCTGAACCACATTACCTTTTCTAGCTTTCTTGTCTACTTTTGGATTGATTAAATATTTTTTATTATTCCTTCCCTTTCCTCTGTTTGCTTGTTAATTGTACATTATCTTCCTATTCCTTTAGTGGATACCCTAGATATTGCAACAAACATCATTAACTTATCAAAAACCAACATATATTCACTCTTTTACAGCACTTCCAACACACTGCTGCCTTAGGGCCCTCCAACTCCATTTACCTCCATCCCAATACATGAAATAACAGGCATGTTGTTCCCATGTATTTTAATTCTATAGAGAGAGACCCACCCCTCACATTTTTAGGATTCGGAGACGGAGTCCAAATGGAGGCCCGTACATTGTCTATCTAGATAGTTTAAAGCATAAATCAAGCTAACAAATTGTAGAATAAAATGTGTGCTATTTTCCTATACTTACCAATAATCCTTTATGACAATTTGGAAGGCCAAATTCAAATTTATAATTCCAAATTCAAATTTAGAACTCTTCAGAGTTCCATGCTGGAATACGGGAACACGGGAGTGCTGGCCTCGGCTCGTGGTCCGCAGCTGCTCTTCTCTCCCCGCCTCCAGCTCTTCTTCCCACTTCCACCCCCGCCGCTGTGAGGGGGCTCATGCCCACGTGGCAAAGACCCCCCAGCTCTGTAGAAACCTGCTGCAAACAGCCTCTGCTTGCCCCCTCCTCGGTGCTCGGGGGTGCCCTGGCGGCATGGTTTGCCTTTCGGAGGACGGAGCCGGGGAAAGAACACACAGGCCTGGAAGTATGATCAGATCCATTTGAGTGGGGAATTCTGAGATGCCGGGTGCTCAAACTGTGCTCTAGATGGGGTGACATGGGCTCCAGGTGGGCGTGTGCCCTCGGCCCCACGGATTCCTTACCCTGTGGAATGGGGTATGGCTGAAAGAAGACCAGAGTGAGGGCCAGGGGAAGGCACCTCCTACCTAGGTCTAAGCTTAGTGATTGTGTGTGTGTGTGTGTGTGTATATGTACACAGACACACACACACACTTGTGTGTATACCCCCACAAGACATTATTTTATAAAGTTTTATACAGTTAATATTCATTTAAATTTACCTATATGCTCAGCTTTTCTGTTTTTCTTCATTTCTTCTTGCATCTCCAAGTTTCTATCTGGCTAAATTTGCCTTCTGCCTGGAAGACAGTCTTTAATATTTCCTTTAAAGTGGGTATCTAAGCAATGAATTTTCTCTCTCTCTCTTTTTTAATTTGTCTAAAAATGTCTGTATTTCACTTTCATATCTGAAGGATATTTTCCCTGGATGTAGAATTCTAGGTTAGAAGTTACTTTCTTTCTGCTCTTTGAAGTTGCCGTTCCAGTTTCCTCCTGTTTCCTTCTTTTGGGTAATCGACTCTCAAGGGTTATTGTTTTAACTTTGAAGAGCACACAGACACTGAATATCAAGAAGAGGAGCACCCCAATTTTTAAAAACCACAAAAGATTTGAGCAGACCCTTTACCAAAGATAAAAAAGATAACACATCAGACATTGTGGGAATTCCATAAAATTTGGTTACTATGCAGGCCTTGCAGGCAGACAACCTGGGTTGAAATCCTGGCTCTTTGACCTCAGGCAAGCCACTTAAGCTCTCTCTATCTCAATCCTTTCATCTGTGAAATGCAGATAATACTTGTAATGGTCATTCTGAGGATTAAATGACTCAGTACAGGTAAAGTGCTTAGAAGAGGGTAGCCCCTGGTAAACACTTAAGAAATGTGAGATGTGTGTCTTCACTTACTCTTGTCAGCAGTATCAGTAGCAGTGCCAGTAGAAGTTGTTGTATTGAGACATTTCCTCTTGGTTTTGGCATCTATAAGGTTGGGAAACAAATTTTAGGGTGACATATAGCAACTTTGCAAGAGTAGCTTTGCCTCTTTTTGGGTAACCATTATTGTGATTTATTTTCACTATTATTCTTTCCAGTTCCCTAGGCTGTTTTTTCCTGGTCTGTGCTGTATGATTTAGGACTGTGTTTGGTGACAGTGCCCCTCAGCCACCATCATCTGGCCACCCTGCCTTCTTTTGGTTCTTTCAACTCACTAAGCTTGTTCCTGACTTGGGATGTTGGCCCTGAGCCCTCCTCTGCCCAGAACACACCCCCTGAATCTCACATGGCCGCTTCCTCCTTGACCATCCCATCCCCGCTGTGAGAGGGCTTCTCGGCCAGCTGTTCTAAACAGGCTGCCCCATCACGCTCTAACACACCATCTCATTTTAATTCTCTGCTTAGTGTTTATATGATTGTACATACAAATTGCCCATACAACTATATGGTTATCAAATTTTTATATGATTTTTTCTTGTTTACTATTTAATTATTGATCTGTCTTTCTCACTAGGAATCTTGTCATTCTATTTGTGGTCATCTGTCCAGTGCCTAGAACACTTCTTGACATGTAATAAATTCTCAGTGATTATTTGTGGAATGAATAAATGAATGAATCCCAGATATGTATGAAGTGAATGAGATCATTCCTGTGGGACTACAAGTTTTCCCTTCACTACACAACCCATTTTCTCTCCTCATAATCATTTCCCCAGAAATTTGCTAGAGAAAATAAAATTTCTGCTGCTATTTGCGTGCCCCCAGCGAATTCCAAATGTGGCTGCTAACCCCGTAGTGGCAGATGCAATAACCTGCGTGCTAAATTGTTGTGGAGAGCAAACTTTTGTAAAGCAATCTCTGAATAATCTATACGCCTCACTATTGAAACTGAGGGCCGTGAACTCAGTCCTATTCAGGGTAGGGAACAGATGAGTTTTCTCTGTTCTAGCCCTTGAAGATAAAATAATGCCTCTGCAAGGGCGCTCAGTCAGTTCTATTATCATTGCCACCACTTGAACTCTTCCCACTTCTGATAAATTGCCTCCAAATTCAATGCATCATGAAACTGAGAACCTGTTGTGCCAGTTTTGTTTCTAATTGCCCTCTAATTTGTATCTGTTTCTAGAATGGTAATAAAATCAGCCTAAATCATATTTAAAAAAAAAATAAGATTAGGGCCTACAGAAACACACGGAGTTTCATTAAAAGAATATGTAACATAATCAGGATTCTGACATAATCAAAATTTAGTAATCTGCAAAATTACTGTGGGAAAGTTAATGCTTGAATGATACAATCATAGGATGAAAATAAGCATAATAGTTCTGAATTCGTGTGGCTTCCTATTAAGAAATGATTATTAAGGGGAAATTGGCCACTAAAAAGGAACTGCTGGGATCTCTTACCAGGTTCAAAAACAATCAAATTACCGCCATTTCTGAAAATAGAAATAGACATTGTGACCTTGAGAAAGACAGCCATTTATCATGTCATTAGGGGCAGTGAGTGATAATAAACCAGACCTTTTGGCGACACTAATGAAAGCATTTGGGATACACATGGATAGGCAGAAAGGAAGACAACAAAACCCATTGAGCTGAGCTAGGGCTCAGGGCTTTAGAAACACAGAACAGCCCCATACTTTGGGGTTTAGACTTCGATTAAAGGTGGTGACTTCTACTTAGAGCCCCCCGCCCCCCGATGATGCCTGGGCACTAATTTAGCGCCATCTAACAGCGTGCCCTTTTTTGACGGGCCTTTATGGGCTGTACGCAGTAGTAAGGGTGATGATTGTTCAGAAGTTTACCATTTATAAAGCATAAGCTCGATTTCTTATCTCCTTTGAGCTACTGTATTAAGACGAATTGGTTGCTTATTCAAACAAATACACCAGGAGGAGACACAGTATTTTCTTCACTTATATTTTTCCACTCACTGTAAGACGACAGCCACCACCAAGTGATTCTTCCCAAAGAAAAAATATCTACTCCAGTTTGAATTTTCAGCTTCACCTAGACAGAGAAGCAGGTGACAGATGTTCTTGCCTTAGAAGGAAAGGAAGAAATTCAAATTCTACATTCCCAAATATTCTCTTAAAGTCAGTGAGTCTGACTTTTAAAAAAAGAGTATATGATCTACAGCACTGGAAAATACACATGGAAGCACAGGTGATTGGTAAACACACACACACACCCCCACGTTAAATGGAGAACTAAGCGATAAAAAAATGGGAAAGGTATCTATGCACTGATAGGAATGATTTCTGGGAGACACTGTGAATTGAAAAAGGCAGGTGCAAAAGAGCATATATGGTAAGCTACATTTTGTATAAGGAGGAAAATAAGAAAACATACATTTACCTACTTACCTTCAAAAAGGAAACGTGGGGGATCAACCAGGAGACAGCAAAGCTGATTGCCTCCAGGAGGTAAGGAGATGTGAGGCTGAAGAGGCGTGAAGAGGGGAGACAGCACTCTGAGCACACCCTCTCACACAGCTCTGACTTTTGGAAACATGTTATTGTTATGTATTCATGAAATATAATTAAGAAAGACAGGAAAGGAAAGAAAAAAATATGTAAAACAAAGCAAACTGAAAAAAAAACGAACGTGACTGTATATCCAGTGAACCCCATAACCCCCCTGGAGGAGAGAAAGAACTAACCCAGAGAACGAACAGGCATGGCGTTTGGCAGCTGGGAGGAGAGTTACTGACACACTGAGCTCTTCTCAGTAGGTTTGCTTTTTGTAGTGGTGTGGACGGAGCAATTCTGAAACCATGTTTGATATAGGACTGAACAAAAATGTGAATACGTTGATATTCTAGCGGCCAGGATTCCTGCTGTAAGAGAGAGGATTTACAAACGTGGAATGGGGGAGACAGGAACGAACCTGGGGGACGGGTTGGAGTGGGAGGTATTGGTGTGAACTCACGATTTCTAAAATATGGAGTTAATCTTCATCATTGGCAGAGTCCCTATTAGCTAAAAATTTTTCATAACCCCCAAAATCAAAACTTGAGCTGGTTTCGTGGTCATTGACAGACACGTGCAGGAAGGGAAAGCATCCCCTGACGCGCACGTTCCCAGCGGAGGCTGAACAAGGTGACGCTCTGCCTCATACGGTAAACAGAGTCCTTTTCATAGTCTACGTAGTGCCTCGTTTTCCCCATTTTTGTGCTTTTTGTTGGTGATTTTGCTGTTTAAAATATCCGTCAAGTGTCTGCTGAAGAGCTGCCCAGTGTTCCTAAGCACAAGAAAGCCGCGACGTGCCTCATGGAGCAAATAGATGCACTACAGAGGCTTAGCTTAGGTGTGAAATGTAGTGCTATTGGCCATGAATTTAATGTTAATGAATCAACAATGTGTTCAGAATAAGGTGTCTTTCAACAAATACACGTAAAACGAAGTCATGTTTTGATCAGCTGGTGAAAATGTTGTGAGCAGAGCCTCTTCGGATCTTACCCTCTACTTGCCCTCCTGCAATGCTCCAGGAGCCTCTAATTCAGTGTTTGTGGCACACTTTATAGAACATAACTACTGCAAAAGAGGTGAATTGACTGTACGCGTATATCATGCATATTTGCACATGTATATAGGCATGTAGGTAGGTATACTGGCATGCATGTTTATTATACACATGTGTACTGTACATGCATATATTTCCTAGCTCTGACTGCTGAAAGGCCTAGCAGCAAAAATATCCCAGTAACGATGAGTACACCGAACACCCAGATATTGGTCTCTAATACCACTCCTCACTAAAAAGAACCAGGGCTCATTGGTAAAGTGGATGATTCCAGGGCTGAGGAAGGGTGAGTGCAAGATGAGCCTGGACTATCGTATTATGCCAGAAAGTAGGGAAGTGCTCAAAAAAATGATAGAGACAGCCACCTCAAAGGGGCCTCCATTGGCCAAGTCTGGGACAACTTGAGCACTAAGGTTACTGAGCACAGCAACGAATTACAAAACTTGGGGAAGAAAACAGGAATCCACGAACCCATACCCATTAGAAATCAATGGGAAAGAAGGGAACCCTTGCTTATGGCAGAATGCCGAGTGCCCCGACAGATGTGGACATAGTGCTGGGGTTGGGAAATCATCATTTTGCAGTCATCATTATAAGGATTGGTTTAGGTAAGAATCAACTAATGCTAAGTCTAGGGAGAAATTTTGATGAGGAGCTGGATATTTGAATGTCTCCCCACAACTTGCTTGGAAGTTCCAAGGGGAACCAATAGTAACTGTACAAGGGAGAAATCAGATAACACCTTCACCAGATGATCCAGATTAACATCACAGTGAGGGGCAGATGGACCCTGTGACTCCAGATGTGAAACCAAGGATCTAATCATGAAGAAAACCACACAGATCCACAATGAGGGATGTTCTATTTTCTAAAAGGGTTGGGGGAACCTCTCTTCTTTTAAAGTGTTAATGTCATAAAGACACAGGAAAGGGGGCCAGCCCGGTGGCGCAGCGGTTAAGTACACACGTTCTGCTTTGGTGGCCTGGGGTTTGCTCGTTCGGATCCTGGGTGTGGACATGGCACCGCTTGGCAAGCCATGCTGTAGTAGGCGTCCCACATATAAAGTAGAGGAAGATGGGCACGGATGTTAGCTCAGGGCCAGTCTTCCTCAGCAAAAAGAGGAGGATTGGCAGCAGTTAGCTCAGGGCTAATCTTCCTCGAAAAAAAAAGACACAGAAAAGCTGTGGAAATGTTCCAGATTAAGGGAGATTGGAGAGATATGACAACTAAATATAATGCATTATCCTAACCCAGATCCTGTACCAGAGAAAATGCTATTAAAACATTATAAACATTATTGAGTCAACATATGAGATTGGAATATGGACACAAGTTAGATGAAGGTATTGTATCAAAAGTAAATTTACTGAAGTTGATAACTATTCTGTGCTTCTGTAAAGAATAACTCAATTCTTAGAAAATAAACACTGACGTATCTAGGAGTAAAATGTGCTTTACTCAGATAGGTGAATCTGAGTAAAGTGTTCTTATTACTATTCTTATTCTCGCAACTTTTCTGTAAGTTTGAAATTATTTCCAAGTGCAACAGTTTAAAATGCAAAGAACCATAAATTCTGGTTGTCCCAAATATCTCACTGCTCAGAATGTTTTTCAAGGAAATGCTCGGGGGTGGGGGGGCGGTGCACAGATCAATGTAAGGCTGGAACGTTTGCTGTAGCGATGCTCACAGAGTCAGAAAGTTGGAAACTACCCAAGTGCCCAATAAGAGGAAACCAGTTAAATAAATTGTGGAACAGTGGAATAATATTTCAACGTTAAAAGTGATGTAGAAAGATTCACAGTATATTAAGTAATAAAATGCAGTTGAAAAACAGTATTTAATACACGATCGTTGTGTGTGGTATAGGCTGGGTTCCCTGGGAAGCAGAGTTAGAAAGGATGTGCATGTAGGTCATCTTTCTGAGAAGTGTTCTGAGAAATACCACCCGTAAGGGTGTGTGCGAAGGAGGATGAGGCAGAGGGGGACTCTGAAACTAATGTAGTCACAACAGAGGTCAGCTCACCATGAGGACTCCAGAAGCCAAAGCCGGGAAGTTCCTTCAGAAGTGCCCCAAATGGAGGCACTGATGTATGCCAAGCACCAGGACAGTGCCCGGCAGACAGCAGGTGCTCAATTAGAATTTGGCGAAGGAAGAAGAATGAATGATATGCATTCATTTCAAATATAGTTTCTGTGGAATCCGAGTTATTAGGTCCCATCTTGAATCATAGAATGGCTTTATTATTCTGGTAGGAGTCCTTACTATAGCTATTTAAAATATTTTCATGTTTTCTTAGCACAAGACATTCATGCATTCTCATTGTGAAACCTTCAGCATGCATTTGGTTGAACCATACAAAATTGCTATTTTTGTGGACCAGTGTGACAGAGTATTGGCAATTTGGTGTGATTTAACATCATATAATCTCATTGTGAAAAGTTCAAACTGTAGAAATATAGAATAAGATATGAAGTGGTCCTTTACTCCCTTCCCGCCTGGAGCCTACCCTCGTCCCCAGAGGCCGCCACAGTGACAAGCTGGTCTGTAAACGTCCGTTTGTCTTCTGGGCTCTGACATTCCTGCATACTTTCCTGCATCTCTATAATGCTTACTTTTTATCAAAACACGCTCTACATCGTGTCCTGAAACGACTTCTTTCCAAGTCCATCCTTGTGGGGAAACCTGATTATTTGCAGTTGCTACAGACTCTAAATAATATAATTTCCCATAACTACTGTGCTTTGTTCCGTCCTTTCCTCTATTGACGGACACTCAGATCGTGATCAATTGTCTGCCATCGCTACACTGACCATTTGTCACCATAACCAGTCATCGCGCATGTGGATTCGCTGGGACGCAGGTTCCTCAAGGTGGAAAAAGCCGCAGGAAGGTTTTGCCAGTTTAAACGCGCACCAAAAGCTCTTGAGAGCACCTCCTTCCCACATCCTTACAGGCGCCGAATGTCACCAATCATTTTTACAATCTCTTTTCACGTTGTCCTGCAAGTGAAAGAACGCTCACTTTAATTTGCGTATCCCTGTATTTGTTTTTCTGTGACTCGCCTATTCATAGTCTTGGCCAATTTTCCTACCAGATGATTTGCGTTACTCGTACTGATTTATAGGAGTCATTTAGATTAATCCTCTGAATGTCATACATGTGACAAACGTTTTCTTCAGGACTGTTCTTTGTGTTTTAATTTTGCTTTTATCTTTTGTTAAATTAAAAAAAAAGTCCTTTAAAAATGTTTATGCTGTCATGGGGCCAGCCCCGTGGCTGAGTGGTTAAGTTCACACGCTCCACTTCAACAGCCCAGGTTTTTGCCGGTTTGGATCCTGGGCGCGGACATGGCGCCGCTCGTCAAGCCATGTTGAGGCGGTTTCCCACATGGCACAACCAGAAGGACCTACAGCTAGAATATACAACTATGTACTGGGGGGCTTTGGGGAGAAGAAGAAGAAGAAAGAAAAGAAGATTGGCAACACTTGTTAGCTCCAGTGCCAATCTTTAAAAAAAAAAATTTATGCTGTCAAATCTGAAATTCAGTCCCTTTATGGCTTTGGGTTTACTATGGTCTTGTTTAAGAAGACCTTTCCTACAATAAAATGATAAAAAATTTCTGCTGTTTATAAGGCACTTGGATAAGTGATGAGAATATTGAATAAATGAATTAGTTAATAAACTAGAAGACAGCGTAGGAGAATATTTTTAGTATCTTAGGTTAGAGAAGGCCACTACATAACGAATAAAACACCATGGTGGGCTGGCCCAGTGGCATAGCGGTTAAGTTCATGCGTTCCACTTTGGCGGCCTAGGGTTCACAGGTTCAGATTCTGGGAGCTGTAGGCACACCTAGCACTGCTCGTCAGGCCACGCTGTGGCAGTGTCCCACATAAAACAGAGGAAGACTGGCACAGATGTTAGCTCAGGGCCAATCTTCTTCAAGCAAAAAGAAGATTGGCAACAGATGTTAGCTCAGGGCCAATCTTCCTCACACAAAAAAAACCAACAGCAAGGTGGATCTCTTTCCTGCTTTATATCAGTTTGAAATCTTACAAATTTTACAAAAACATGTCTGGCAGGAATGCAAAATAGTACAGTCATTTTGGGAAACAATGTGGCAGTTTCTTCTCATGAGTTTCTTAAATCATATTTGATGATTAAAGCAAAAATTATAATACCATTTGAGGTGGGTTCAATTTATGAGAGGAAATGCTTAAGACAATTATATTTTAAAAGTGGAAACAGTAACGGGCCCTAACTGGAAGTAAGACTTCTCCACTTCACTGGAAGTGGTGGAACATTGATACCAGTAGCTGTGACAAGTAACATACGGGTACTGTGATGCCTTAGGGCATCCACTAAGAAAACTATACAAAGCCATACGCCCAAACACACTATGGATAAATCAAGATGGAATCCTAAAAAAAATGTTCAAATAACCCACAGAAAGGTAAGAAAAGGGAAACAGAGGAATAAGAAGCAGAGAAAACCACAGGAAACCTCCAACCACCTGGAAGTTAACCAACCACTTCTAACCCAAACACGGGCCAAAAGGAGTCTCAAAGGACATCAACGGGGGCCCACCCACGCCTGTGACCAGAATTCACTGTCACTAAGCCCTGTATCTTCTCCGTCGGGACAGGTGATTTTTTCTGCAAAAAGGGAAGTGTGGAAGGTCTGGGCATGGGTTCCTGTCTGCAGAGAGCACACTGAGGAAGCCCTAGGGGAAAGTTGTCAAAAGGAATGAACATTCTTCATTTCTCCCGGGACAACTCCTATTACTGCCATACTTTTTCAGGAAAGAATGAGACGCTTGATTTTATTTGTATTGAGGTGAAATTTACATAACATAAAATTAACCATTTTAATGTGAACAATTCAGTGGCGTTTAGCACATTCACAGCGTTGTGCAGCCATCACCTCTGTCTAGTTCTGAAACATTTTCGTCACCCCAAAGGAAAGCCTCGTATCCATTAAGCTACTTCCTCCATCCCCCCAGCCCCTAGCAACCCCCAGTCTGTCACTGTCTGTACAGATTTACCTACTCTGGATATTTCCTATAAACGGAACCAGACAATACGACTCCGAATTGTGAAACGTGATAGCTTTCCTGAATATCAGAAGTGAAAGATCAAAGAAGGGCAGACAGAACTATAAATATCAATGTCTACCTGTAGATGACTCAGTGGTAGCTATTTGCCCAGTTCCCATCAACCCACTGTTCTTCGTGAAGTGCCCCACGGGATGCTGCAGCCGTATTTGTACACCAGAGCCCTGGACCCTGGGCTCAGCCGATTGGACTAAGGGTAGGCACCTGATTCACAGCAGGCCACGGGACCTTCTCCAGCGGACATTTCAGTTCAGTATGTATGATTCTTTTGACCTGTGGTGCGGTAAATCCGGGAGCTCCAGCTAGCCCTTTCCAACCAGATACACACAGAAGAAAGAAACATTGTCTACAGCAAGAGAGTAACACAGGCACAGTCAGACAAGAAACAATCTGAATTGAGAGAGTAATCCAGAGAGTAGATGCTGGGTCTCTAGCAGGTTTCTGTTCCTCATTCCATTTCTTCCCTGGCCATGAGCCTGCGCTGGGGCTCCATCAGACGCATCAGAAACATTATAATAAACTCCCCCTTTTGTGGCTTAAATCTAGATCAACTAGGTAGCTATTAATTGCCTCCTAAGGAGTCTTACTTAAGACAATATCATATAGGAGAAAAAAATCAAGAGGCTGAGGAGAGTAGACAAGATAGGGAAAATATAAAATGCTTTGAGGGGCTTACGGAATGAAGAAATTGCACTCTATTTTTCTTTAAAATATGTTCAGGTCTTCGAAATAGATTTTAATTGTCCATTTATATTCGTTACAATAATATAACAATATGGAGATGAATTCCAACAAATCAAAAACTAATGACCATAATACTAACAGCATTCATGCTATTACTCTAGTAAGTATGTGTAACATTATCTTATAGATTTGTATATGTCTATGACAAGTTATAAGCAAATGAAGGTTTGAAAAAAGAACTGAATCTTTTTAAACACACTTGAGCTTGCTATTTTAATGAATCCATTATGCTGGGAACGCCTCTGTTCCAAACAAAACTTGGTCCAATTTTAACATTTTTAAAAATGTTCTTGAAGCTGAAATGCATAATCCTAAAGTTGGAAGTTGAGTATGTCTCCCTGCGTGCCATTGCCCCCTAGTGGCTGATAACAAGAACCTGAATTTGAGTTAGGGCCTGTCCCCTCCCACCCCTCTCTGAACAGGCAACTCGACATCTCTCCCTAGAGAATCTTGCTCACAAAGGCCCGACTCCTCTCCCAGTGTCCCGCTGTTCCCGGCTGAGCGCTCTACACGGAAGAGAGCATGACAAGGAAGGCTGGGGACTCACTCAGAAACAACGCCCCTGGAAGATCTTATTTGGCTGTCGTGCCACGGAGTGTCTTGGAAAGAGAAAAGGCGAATTGAAATGCTTTCCACACCCCTCGCAAAAGGCAGGGCAAAGTGAAACTAAGGAGACACTGGCTAAGGGTGCGGCCAACTCTTGACCCAAAGCAAAGAGGCCTGACAGGTGCCAAAATGCTTGGAGTCCACCCTTACGAGGAGATACCTTTCGGGAGGCCCTCAGTGTGTCTGGGTCTGGGTTTCATCTGAAATATCGTGCCCTGCCAAATTTGCCCCAAACTGCCACGCACGGCACAAATAGGTTCTTACCTTTGGCGTGCCCAGAGCTCTTTCAACTTTCCATTTGACCTCTTATCTACTGTATGAATTCTGTTTCCTCCTCTAGGCTCGGAGCTTCTAAAGGGAAAATACTGCGTCTCCATCCCTATGACCACTTCGTGGGACAGTCTTAGCACATTATAAAAGCTGTTTGAAATCTTTTGGCAGTTCCTTGTCCTTTTGCCCTCGGAAAGAGTGTACCTAGCCGTTGAGACAGTGTCCAACAGAGTGCAAAAGGGGCTGTCGTCAGAGTAACGGGCCTCTACGAACTGGATCTGGGATCCTGAATAACTCACTTCACATCTTTGGATCATAGTTTCTCACCAGTTAAGTGAACAAGTTGGGTGACACATTCTCCAAGATTCCTTTCAGTTCTGTGACTAACTGAATATATTCTCCTCTAATTCAATATTATCTGAGTCTGCATTGCCCATCTTCCTTTTCCTCTCTCTCACTTTCAGTGTTTCATTCCTTAAGATCACCCTCTTGACACTAGAATGAACCCATGTGGTACTGGATTAGAATCAGACATCACCGTGAACTCATGTTTAGCTGTGTATATACAAATGGATAGATCCTGAAATAATTACCAGTCAGTGTGGGCTGGTATGGACATATATTTCCTAGTGCTGTCCACTGACAGGGCCTAGAAGCAATGACACTCCAGTAGCAACAAGCACACCCAGTGCACACATCTTGGTTTCTAATACCATTCTCTCATAAAAGGAATCAGGATTCCCTGAGAAATGGCTGATTCTAGGGCCAAAGCAGGGAAATGCAAGATGAGCCCGGAGCATCTTGTAGTGCCAGAAACTAAAGGGAGTGCTCAAAAAGCAAACCAGTGCAGGTCTGCCAAAGGGACATAGGAACCAACAGAAAGAGCTCCCAATGGCCAAAGCTGGAACAATCGAGCAAAAAAATAAGAACCATGGTAGAGGTTAAAACCAAAAGTACAAAATAAATATCCATGAGTCTGTATCGATATAAATAAATGACTGAATAAAAAAATAAATGGGAGGGGAATAGACAAGTCTCCTGTGCAGAAAACTTCCAAATGATTTCTGTCAAAACTCTGCCCTCAAGGCTGTAGGGCTCAGATCTCCACCTCTTGAGCGTGGGCTGCGCTGAGTGATTATTTCCAAAGAGTGCAGCACAGACAAGGGGAGAGAAACAAAGAGCAGCTGTGCCATGGAGAAACATGATGAACATGACTCTGCCAGGCGGTGACGGTCAGCGTCAACAGGGACAAGTCCTGTCCATACCACGTACCCCTGATGGGATGTGCCACCAGAAAGGCATTTCACCTCTGTGGGGTTCTTTCCAAAAAGCAAGAACCCTAGTCTAACCGTGAGAAAAACATCAGACAACCCCAAATTGAGGAATATTCTACAAATACGTGACCAGTACTCCTCCAAACTGTCCCGGCATCAAAACAAGGAAAGTCCCAGAAGTTGTCACAGCCAAGAGGAGCCCAAGGCGACATGATGACCAAAAGTGATGTGGTCTTGGATGGGATCCTGAAACAGAAAAGGGACACTGAAAGGATTTAGTGAAATCTGAATAAAGTGTGGAGCCTAGTTACAGTAAGGTAACAACTTTGGGTCCTTAGTTTTGATAAATGTACATCGGATGCTCACAACATGGGAAAGGAAATGAAGGGCATGTGGGAACCTTCTGTGCCACCTTTGCAACTTTTCTGTAAATCCAAAACTATTCTAAAATAAAAAGCTAATTTAAAATAAATAAAATCAGGGGCTGGTCCCATGGCCAAGTGGTTAAGTTCGTGTGCTCCGCTTCAGCGGCCCAGGATTTTGCTGGTTCGGATCCTGGGTGTGGACATGGCACCGCTCATCAAGCCATGTTGAGGTGGTTTCCCACATAACACAATCAGAAGGACCTACAACTAGAATATACAACTGTGTACTGAGGGGCTTTGGGGAGAAGAAGAAGAAGAAAAGAAAGAAGAGTGGCAACAGTTGTTAGCTCAGGTGCCAATCTTTAAAAAAAATTATTCTTAAAAATAAATAAATAAATAAATAGAGTCACTTTCATAACCAACCAAGGATTCACCACATAAAAATCCAAGGATTATGACACCTTTTAGGCTATTTTTGCATATTGGTTTGCAGTTTACAAACCAATTACCAGAGGAATTCTTAGTACAGATTAACAGATAAAAAATAATACCTAATATTTTTGCACTGTTATTATGTGCCAGGCATGCACTAAGCATTAATTCCTTTAATTTGCACTAAAACCCTATGAAGTAGTCACTTTTTTATCCCCATTTGCACACTTACGTTCACTGAAGCATAATTATTCACAGCAGCCTCGAGGTGAAAACAACTCAAATGCCCATCGCTGGATGAATGGATAAAGAACATGTGGTGTGGGGCTGCCCCGAGGCACAGTGGTTAAGTTTGCACATTCCCTTCGGCAGCCCAGGGTTCACCGGTTCAGATCCCTGGTGCGGACCTACACACAGTTCAGGTCATGCTGAGCCAGGCATCCCACATATAAAGCAGAGGAAGATGGGCACGGATGTTAGCTCAGGGCCAGGCTGCCTCAGGAAAAAAACAAGAAAATGTGGTATATATGCATTATTCGGCCTCAAAAAGGAGGGAAACCCTCTCATAAGCTTCAATATGCATGAACCTTGAGGATGTTACGCTCAGTGAAATAAGGCAACCACAAAAAGACAAACACTGCATAATTCCACTTCCATGAGGGGTCTGGAGTAGTCAAACACACAGACACAGAAAGTAGAAAGGGGCTAGTGGGAGAGGAGAAATGAGGAGCTGTCGTTTAGTGGGTATAGAGATTCGGTCAAGCAAGGTAAAGAAGTCCCAGAGCTCTGTCGTACAGCAATTGACATATGGTTAACAACAACAGTTAAAAACTGTTAAGAAGGTAAATCCATGTTACGTGTTTTTCACCATTAAAAAAAGATCCCAGGAGAACTGCCTCCTACGTTAAAAATGTAATTACCATTCATTTCAATGAAAAAAATAAATACCCATCCATGCTTAAAAAAAGAAAGACACCAACTGCCACCAAAATGGATAACACGTCAATAGTTCACGTCAGTTATCATACAACATAACTGGACGGTTGCCCTTTCATCTGTAACGAGGCTGCCTACCGGCCTTCGAAGCTCTTTCCCGGCTGTTACATGCTACGCACTAAAGACCATGTCCCCCTAATACGTGTGCACGTGTTAATGCAATGGAACCCTCGACGCAAGATAGAAACAAACAAAAGAGTGAAGACACAGAAATTGATGACAGCACTGCGAGCAACAGCTCAATTGATTATCACCACTGCACCCTAGCTGGCCGGAGTTCCTGTAAGACTCCTCAGGCACTTTGGGGGCATTTGCTATTGAGAGACGCCCAGGAAGTCTTCAGCAGCCCCATAATGGGGACAAAATGCCTCATAAGCCAAGGTAGATGTCGTGGATGGACCTCTCCATAGAGTCAAATTCGGGGAGCCCACAGGAACAAGGCAGGAGGGTGAAAGAGGCACATTTACTAATGCACAGCTCCCATGGGTGAAGGCCCCTGACGCCGGCTGGAGGGGGTACACCTGAGGCCTGCTAAGGACTCTGGATTCCACAGCGCTCCATCCCGTGACCTTCCGTGCTGCTCCACCCGCTCCGATCTGCTGTCCTCCTCTATGCCCAGGCCCCTCTCTCCTATCCTTTTCTCTTGTTACCCGGGACATTTTTGTACCCTGTGAAGAAGATGTCACCAAAAATCTAATAAATAATGCACATATTCACACAGAGAGACTTTGAAGACAAGGCCAACTCTTTGCAGGTCTATGTTTCTATTTAGAATGTTTTCAAGGCAATATTCCTAATTTCGTTATAGAAGAAAGGACACGCTTGGCTGGGATGACCACTCAGGGAATCATCAAATATGAAGTAGTCTTGGAAAAGAAAGGCTTGTGTTTAAGACTGTTGAGTTGGGTGACGTTGGGGCCAGGGTCTGCAGGGAGTCAGTGAAATAGTCTGGAACACAGTCCTTCCTCAGTGTCTTCGGGGGATTGGTTCCAGGACCACCACGGGTACTAAAATCTGTGGACGCTCAAGTCTCTTATATAAAATGGTGCAGTATTTGCTTATAACCTACGCACGCCCTCCCATATACGTTAAATCATCTCTAGATTATTATAACACCTGGTACAACGTAAATGCTATGTAAGTAGTTGTTATACTGTATTGTTTAGGAAATAATGACAAGGAAAAAAGTCCATACATGTTCAGTACAGACGCAACCATCTTAGGCCTTTGGTCCATGGTTGCTTGAATCCGTGGATGCAGAATGCACAGATACAGATGGCAGCTATACTTGTCTAGGAATTAAGTTTTTCAAGACATTTATATAACCAAAGCAATAGAAACCTGCCCCTGATTACTTTACAAAAACGGTAATAGAGATCTAAAAATAAAATGACCACCCATCCTAGTTGGCCAGGGACAATCCCTGTTTATGCCTATTGTCTTGACAATTATTAATAGTGCCCCGTGCTTCTCCCAAGTGACCCAGTTTGGTAATAAACTATATGATCAATCTACCTGAAAAATGTCCCCAGAGCTGTTTGGAGAACACCCAGTTGTCTGAAGAACACCACAGGCATTTTTGTTCATGGTTTGGGTTTGTTTCAGTGTTACAGCCCTTGGACCTGCAGGTTCGGTCCCCGCCCTGGCTCTCTCTCTCCGGGTCCCCCTGCCTACTGCGCCCCCAACTCCCTCAGTCACGCTTGTTCAGACCTAGATCCACTTGTCACACCCTGTGAAACAAACCCCTTCCCTGTGGCCTCTAAATACACTCAAATTCCACCCCCCATCCTAGAACCCATGTCCTCCCCTGTCTATCATTCAGTCTTTTTCAAATTTGTCTTATCCAGAGCTCTCCAAAGGGCAGCCTTCACTCGCAGGCCCCAGACCTCAGCTCCTGCTGAAAGCTGCTCCGTCTGACTGCTCCGTGGGCACCGAGACCGCTGGTGTCTTGAGTGGGGAAGGCTTGGGAAGGGACCCGCCCTTCTTGCCGTCCACTCTCACAGGTGATCACATCTCCTCAGGCTTCCACACGCCAGGGATTCTCTGAGGACTCTTGAATCGCTGTCTGCGGCCACGCCTTCTGGAGCGCCTGCTGAACGTCTGCCAGAGGCACTGCAGGATGCGTTCTTCTTCTCCTCGCCACCTGCTGCTCTTGCTCTGTTCCGCATCTCAGTTAATGGTCCCAAGCTGTCATCCAAGTCACGCTCCAGGTGGGGACCCGAGACCGCCACCCTCCCTCACCCTCCACGTCTACAAAATGCAGTCGGTTTGCCTCCTGCACGCTTCTCTTGTCTGTCACCTCTCCATTACTAATACCTCTGCCCTAGGTTGCCTGCCCCCTGTAACTCTTACGTCTTCCCTGGGACAGCCTCCTGGGGACGATCTTCCTGCCTCCAGCCTTGTCCACTTCACATCCACACTCCACAAAGTAGGAGGTGGGCCATCTGCAAGGTAAACCCAACTCTCTGGCTCACTGTTCAGACCTTCGCCTGCAGGAGAAAGTCCTGGTTCCTGAGTGGAACTCAAGACCTCTCTTGCTTCCCACTTGCCGTTGTGTCCTGCCTCACACATCACACCCAGCGACCCTGGCCGCTGGCGGCCTCCACCAGCTGTCTCTCCACCGTCTCCTCTGCCTGGGAGCTTCGTTGTTCACCCCCTGCCTGATCCTACATATTAGATCCCGTCCAGAAGGGCTTTCTCATCTCTCCCCTACCTTAGTCCCTGGGCCCAGGCCGTCAGGGACCCCTCCTCCCTCGTCCAGAATACCCTGGCCGTACCTCCATCACGACAACTCACTTTTTCATTTACTCACCAACAACTCTTTCATGAACACTACCTGTGCAAGACATAAGGGCTGGGGGAAGCCAATAGGAGAGAGGGGTGTGAAGGCCCAGCGAGGCATGGGCTCCATGTGTCCCTGGACGTACCCACAGGGAGGCCTTCTCTCTTCGGTGCCGGTCTGCTCCTCTGGTCTGTGAGCACGAAAGACAAAATGCTCTCTCAGTTGTCACTTTACCGCCGGGCTTGGCACAGGACCTGGCTGTGACGTTTGATGGGTGAATAGAATGAGAACTCGGCCCTCCTGACATCAAGTTTGCTGTCCTGACACTTTAGAACCAGGAAGGACCTTACAGACGTGGCCCAGTCCTTCCTCTCTTAACAGGTGAGAAACCCAAACCCAGCAAGGTGAGCAGAGGGAACAGTCAAGTGTCAAAACCGGCACTTCTGCACCAAGGTTCAGTACGTTTTTTTCTAAACCATGCTGCCCCTAAGTTGAGTTGAATAAAATGTGCTTCATGTACCTCAGTAAGATTTTACTTACTAACATTTTCAATCACAGTAACTTATTGACCATTCTTGTTCCTTCCTTCCTTTCTACCTTTCTCTTTCTCTTTCATCTTTATAATCACTTTGACCCAAAAAGGACTGTAGATTGAGATGCCTACCATGAGGGATGCAACAGGAATGAAGCAGGTGCCCTGCCCTCAGTGGGGACAGGAGACACAAGCAGGTTCCAGCCAGTTTGAATGCAGCAGCGGAAGCAGGGGTCTGTATAAATGCCATCGCTGATGTCCCCTTGGTTTGGATGGATCATGAGAAGCTTCTCAGAGGTGGAGGTGTTTAAGCCTCGTCTCACAAAAGTAAGCGGGAGTTTTCCGTGTATTTGTGGCCCCGGGAAGGAGGGTGTTCCTAGCAGAGGCTCCACAGGTACAAGGGAACAGAAGCAGTAAACTTTAGTCCTTACATTGATGTTTGCTAAGCTCTTTAGACTTTAAAAAATATGTAATTTTTCTAACTTAGTTCATCAGTTATTACACCACATCTCACATTCGGCTAACTGCTTATGCTTTTACTGATCCCGTTCCAAAAAAGAGTGATTTGGCTCCTCCAGCATTGAATCCACTCCACTTTACAAACGGGCTATAAGGTTTTAAGTACTCAGTGCATGCCGTGGTGACCGGCACTCCGCCACATTCCACAACCTGCATTGATTACCACGTCCAGGCGCTGGCTAGGTGCTAATGCAGAATCCAAGATGAAGATGAGAGCACAGACGATGCAAGGGGGCTGGCCTGGTGAAGACAGGAGATGTCATCACTCACTTACTAAAAACGCCCTAAGAAGACTAAGTGCAGCTGTTATTGTGTTGGTTTAATCACTGTAGATTCCCGGAAGGCAGGAACCACGTCTGACAGTGCCTGGAAGTCATTCTTGACTCTTCTTCTCATGCACCTCCCAGACTCATCACCAGTCCTGTCCATTTTACCCCATAAGTATTTGGCAAATCCGTTCATTTCTCTCCATCTTTATCACCACCTCCATGTTGCAAGCCGCCATCCTCTCTCTTCTGGATTGCTGCAGTTGGTCTCTTTGCACCGTTTCTAATCCTTCTACAATCCTCTCTAATCTATTATCCACAGGTCAGCCAGAGTGATCTTTGCAAAACACAAGCCTAATCATGTTCAGTTCTCACACACGCTCACATCACTCAGTGCCTTCCAGCTGTTCTTGGTATAAAGACGTGGTCTGTCTCATAGCACCTTCAGTGGGAGCAGAGACCTGGCTCAAGCCTTTTAGAACTCTGTCTTTGTTCTCAGCAGCATGAGGACCTCACAGGTCATTCAATGACTCAAACGCTTAGTCTGCCACAAATTAATACTTCACATATCATTCATTTAGCATCTAGAGACCTTTCCACATCAGCAAATAGAGAGCGATTTCTTTTTCCTTAACGATTGCACAGTATTTCATTGTGCTGATGTTTCATGATTTATTTAATCAGTCCCAATCCCACTTAAGATGTTTCCAATGCTATAGGTACACATTCTTGTACACATATCTTAGATTACTATTCTTCTTACTCAAAATTATTTTAGCTCGTTCTACAGCATTCTTCTATTCCTACGTCCTCCATATGAACTTTTGAATCAGCTTTTGAAACTCTCTGACAAGTTCTATTGGAATTTTGCTCAGAATTGCAATAAATGTATAGGTTATATGTAAAGAAAGAACAATGAAAATATGGAATATGATTCTCCACAGCCTGGCACAAGTGATTCTATGTGAGTAATGATTTTGTACCAGAAGCCAAAAAAGAAATATAGTGCTATTGAATTGGGAGCCCATTAGATTATTTGGTTATTAGAAAGATGTCTACTGAGCGGCCCTTATGTGATGGGCACCGTACCACATGCTGGGATACGGATGATGTGTCTGCATTCCAGTGTGTGGACACAGCAACAAACGTATAACCATGCAGCACACATGTACGCAAAGAGACGAGATGGTGAGAGTGCTGGGTAAAGAAAGAAACAGCCAGGGGAGATGGGAACTGGGCACTGCTTCTGCTTGGGTGATCAGGAAAATCATTCTAGGAAGAAACATTTAAAGTGAGCTCTGAATAACAGGAAGAATCCAGTTCTGCCAACACAAGGGAGAACACTCCAGGCAGAGGGAACAGTTGGTGCAAAAACTACAGGGTAGGCACCAGATCGGCATGCTGAGGACCAGGAGACGCGTGCGGTTGCTAAGGGGAAGCGTGGCCGCAAAGAGAGAGAGCCAGGCTAAGTGAAGTAAGTCAGACAGACAGACACAGGATGATCTTACTTACATGTGGACTCTAAAACAAACAAACCAAAAATGAAGCTCATAGATACTGTGAAAATTAATAAGGGAAACCTCATTTAAAAATGGAGTCAGGAGGCCAGAAGGAAGAGGTCCTGGGTAGTGCCACTCAGGCCAATTACAGGAAAGATAGTCAATTACAGACCAAACAGAAGTCTCAACAGGAAAGAATCGTCAATTGCAGAAAGAATACACATTGCATCCCAAACAGAAATCACTACCTCGGAACTCAGTCTATGAGAATCCAGCACCACCATAAACTCTTGCTTTTCTCCAATGGACTTTCATTCAAAACAACCCCTCCGAATTTCCTCCTTTTTCTCTATAAAATAACATTCCTCTGCCTTATTTCTTGGATTTGCCTACAGTCCGCCACAGCACGCACATCCCAAACTGCAATTCTTCAGCTATTCTTGAATAAACTCGTTTTGCTGGTAAAATAACTGGCTGTTTTATTGTTAAGGTCGACAAGGCAGAGAACTGGTTGGAGGTTGCCAGAGGCGGGGGTGGGGGTGAGTGAAATGGGTGAAGGTGTTCGAAAGGTACACACTTCCAGTTATAAAGTAACTAAGTCCTGGGGATGTCACGTACAGCATGGTGATGATAGTTAACAATACTGAAATGTATATTTGAATGTACCTTAAAAGTCCTTATCACGAGAAAAAAAATTCTGTGAGGTGATGGATGTTAACTAAACTTATTGTGGGGATCATTTCGCAGCATCTATATATCAAATCATTATGTTGTACACCTTAAACTTATACAGTGTTACATGTCAATTATCTCTCAATAAAACTGGAAAAAAGAAAGAAGCGTCTGCAGACACTGAGATTCTTCAGCAGGGCCAGAGATTCTAGCAAATAGGGCCCTTTACGTCTAACTCACCGGGAAGGCCCCCAAGCTGCCCTGTGAATACGCAGATGCTTCACAACAGCACAAATCACCTCCCCCCAAGGGTCACGGTTCACAGGGCCTTTCTCCTCCGTTCACTTTTGCAAAGTTCAGGTGGAACAAAAAGCCATACAAGCAACCCCCTTGAGGACTGTGTGGAGGAGGATTAAGAAATAAGGTCTCAACTAGAGGAGCAGGGGGTCCTGGTCACACCTGGCTCCCAGAAATTCAGTAACTGGCTCCAGCCTGAGCCAGGCCTATTATAAAATGGAGTTTTCCTATCTCACTGCACAGCTAACTCGCATTTGTCCTTCCAAACCCGGCTCAGGCATCACCTCCTTAGAAGGTGTGTGTTATCGCTCCCATTCTCCATCCCTCCCCAGGCTAAAGCTATGCACCCACCCCCTTTGCCGCGTTACTTTGCACTACCTCCCACTACACTGGGCAGAGGACACTTCTCCACTCCAGGGATGTGGGGCTTGGCCGTGTTGACTTGTTCTGGCCAATGATGTGTCGGCAGAGGTGGTACAGTGACAGTGCCAAGCCAAGGCCCTAGAGGCATTGCACGCTTCCACTTGTCCTCTTGGACTTCGCCATCTGCCATGAGAACATGTCCTGGGGTAGCCACTGATCCAACGTGGATGAGAAACCCATGGGGCAGACCTGAACCCCTCCCTCCTGCCGACTTGCACACCCTGAGTGGAAAAAACAAATATTTGTTAGTGCAAGCCACCAAGTTTGGGATGGTTTGTTATGCAACATTATTGCTTCTTTGAACTCTTCTAGCCCTCACACCTGGCCACACGCATGATTACTCCCTCTTCTGAACCACTTTCTGACCTCCCACACATGTACGAGTGCACACACTTATCCACTGTGTGTGGCAGTTGTATGCAAATTCGTTTGCTCTACCAACCAAGCACTTCAATTCTCAGCGGGAGCACAATGCTTCTTAATAAAATTTTATTAAACTAAAATGAATCCAAAAAACCTCCTTGAATTTTGCATCACATTGCATCATTCGTTTGTTCCATGTCATATGTTTCTGATTCCTAATAAATATACCAGCCCTTTATGAGTTGGCTGTCTTACTGCAAAGGGGCCCGCCTTTCATTTCTAGGTGTTTTGGCCTTTATTAGGAGCACATCCCAATCGAGCTTGAACTGGCATCATTCCTAATTAGCATTAAATATCAGAATATTTCAATTTACTCCATAATTCCACTTTCTTCACAACCCACACATCGTGGAACTATTTTTCATACAAGAAAGCTGGATTTGGACTGCCTATATTGTGCGTTTGTTGAGAACATGGCTTGCCCTTTGTCAAATACAATCTGTTCTTTACCAGGCTTTTCAATTCTAAATATCCGGCTCAGTACCATTAATCCTTTCTCCTTTTCCAAATTACGATCCTTCCAACATCCCAGACCTAAGACATTCTCATTCTCTTCTCTTCTATCCTCTAGAGGAGGGAACAAATCTTTTTCCTCTACCCTTCTTAGGTTCGTTGGCTGGGGCCCTGTAAATTAGACTGACAAAAGATAAACAAGAGAAAACCAAACAGAAGTTTATTAACACATATGGCACACATATACGTGGGAGCTCAGTGATGAGTAGCTCAAAGGGCTGGTTAGAACTTAGGGTAGCATACCGCATCTTAACAAAAGAACGATAAATTTGTAGAGAAGTAACAAGACCCAGGGAAGGGACTTTGAGCTTGTAGGGGCGGCAAACCATGGGAAGGCAAATGTGTGAGGAAAATTGTGGGAGATAAGGGCTAGTCAGTAAGGTTTATTATGTGGGTTCTTTTGGTGCTGTCTCTGAGCTGATAAGTGTCTAGAGTTATCTCTGCTGATTATTAAGAATCATCCTGCCCTTCCTGGTAGAGAGGGGAGAGCAGAGGTTTTCTTGTGTATGCTTTTTCTCCATGGCTTTCAGGACAAAGTAATCCCTATGCCAGAGTGGCATATTCTGGACCCCATCACCTCCGTCTTTCTCCCTTCCCTTCTCCTAGAAGCAGAAAATCAAGTCCTTTTCTGGCCTCAGTTCCCATGCCCTCAACCTGCATCCTTTCCCTTAGGATCACTGCCCTTTCTTGTCTCTCGCCCCACCCACACCTCCTGCAGTGGCCTCTGCCAGTGGACCCCAGGCTTCCTGGTGACTCCAGGAAAGGCCAACCCTGGGGCTGCTGCTGCTTCTGAAGGCTGATTATTTGGGGCAGAGGAGGAGATGTGAAAAAGGAGAGAGAGCCTGTGAAAGGCAATATACAACTGTGGAAAATGTCAAAAAGGAGAGCGATACAGCACTATGAGAGCCAGCCAGGAAGATGGGGTGGCTCTGCCCTGAGCAAGCCATGTTTAAGCCGAGAGATGAAGGATAAGTAGCAGTTTCCCAGGCGGAGGAAGATGGGCACAGCATCCCACCCAGCAGGAGCAGCTCTTGCCAAGGTCCTGCAGGCACGCACCAGCAAAACCGAACAGAGACGTGACATCACGGCTGGATTCCAGGGGAAAAAGGTTAAAATTCACATTTTAAAAAATGTGTATTAGAAAAATATTTAAATAACATTAAACTTATACCATTATATTGAGGTTATAGGAAATAACCTCAATGCAAATGTATATACTTACAATATTTAGAAGTATTCAATTTAGAGAAAATAGTGCAATGTGATTTATAAGAAATATATAAATTTGGTCACTCAGATGGCTGAAATATATTTCTCAGATATATTTGGTCTTCATCCACAGTTCCTGGGTCACAGCTCTCAAAGCCCTTGGAATTTCCTGAGTGATAAGAGCAATGGGAGCATCTTTTGTTATACTATTTGGTCTCGTCTTCAGTTCCCACAAGCTCTTCAGGGCCATAAAGGTGAAATGGGAGTCTTGTTTCCATTAATGAAGGTGACTTTTGGACCCAACCAAGGGTGGGGCTGGTTGCCAGGAGAACCAGCCAAGTAATCCGAGGACTGGAACTTTCCAGTCAGTCCCACCCTGATTCCTGGGGAGGGAGCAGGGCTGGAGGCTGAATCAACTGCCATCGGCTAATGACTTAGTCAATCTTGACCACATAATGAAGCCTCCATAAAACCCAAAAGGACAGCTCGCAGCTCCTTCTCAGAGAGCTTCCATGCTGGGGCCCCTGAACAACTCCACGTGCCACCGTGCTGGGCCCCAGCTCCCGAGGACGGGGGCTCCTTTGAGGGGATCTCGCCCTAGTATCGTTTCATCTGGCTCTTGATCCATATCCTTTGTAATAATCAGTAATCTAGCGAATAAACGGGTTTTTGAGGTCTGTGAGCCATCCTAGCAAATTATCCAACCCGAGGGGGCGTGGGAGCCTCCCGTCCGCACCCGGTTGCGGAAGCGCAGGCAACAACCTGAGGTCTCTCGGGCCGGGCCTCGGAAGTGAAGGGCAGTCTCCGGGCCTGAGCCCTCACCTGCCGAATCCGACGCCCCGGGGTGGGCAGCGTCAGACTCGGGTTGAATTCTCGGACCCCCTGCTGGCTGGTGGGGGGAAGCCTCTATAGACACGGTGGAATCGGGTTCAGGAACCCTGTGCAATTAGTGCGGATGGTTAAAGAAAACATTTGTTTCCCTACTCACACTTCTGACCCAAAATGTGTGGGATTTTCACACCAAGTAATTCTCCAGTTCTCTGCAGACACCAGCTGGGGGTCTTATCATTTACTTCAGTTCTGACACTAACTACCCGTTAGTGCGGACCCCACAGATGAAGGCTCCACCCCTCAAAACGGCCCCCACTTCATGGACAATCGCATATCCAGCCGCCCACACCTGTGACCAACTATAAATTGAGGGTTCCCGTGACCCCCTCCCTGGGTTTGATAATTTGCTAAAATGGCTCACAGACCTCAGGGAAACACTTTACTTATTATCATTGGTTTATTAGAAAGGATACAACTTAGGAAGAGCCAAATGGAAGAGATGCAGAGGGCGAGGTCCGGGAAAGGGGAGGGAGCTCCCGCGCTCTGCAGGTGCCGCCCTCCCAGCGCGTCAGTGGACTCCCCAGACCCTGCTGTTCAGGGTGTTATAGGGAGGTTCCAATAGGTGCACCTGACTGATTAAATCATCGGCCATTGGCGATTAGCTCAATCTCCACCCCTCCCCTCCCCAGAGGTGGGGGGATGAGACTGGAAGGTCCAATCTTTCAATCACATGGTTGGATCTGGCAACCAGCCCCAACCCAAAGCTCTCTAGGTGGCCCGTCCCCAACCAACAGTCACTTCATTAGCAGAAAGACACTCATCATTTCCGAGATTCCTAGTGTCCGGAACCAGGGACTAAGACCGAATATTATAACCAAAGGTGCTCCTATCATCCCTGTAACTCAGGCAATGGAAAGGGTTTTAGGAGCTCTGTCAGGCACCTGGGGCGGAGATCATGTATGTATCTCTTACTGTGTCACAGATGGTGTGAATACACAGTAGAAAGCAGGCTCGTGACTGTACACAAATCACCGAAGTTCAGGAAATGTAATTCTACTCTGATCATTAGATATAATTTACCATAGCGTTTTTAAAATAAACTTTTATCTTGGAATAATTTTAGATTTATAGGAGAATTGCAAAGACAGTGCAGAGGGTTCTTGTATACACCCCATCCAGTTTCATTTCCCCTAACACCGTCTTACATTACGCTGGTACATTTGTCAAAACTAAGCAACTAAGCTGGTAGGTGACTACTGAATACCCACTGCCCTTGCTTCACATTTCCCCGGTGTTCCCATTGGTGTTCCACCACCTCAGCCAGGGCACCATGGTGCATCTCGTCATCCATCGTGTCTCAGTCTCCTGCGGGCTGTGACAGGTTCTCAGTCCTTCCTTGTTTTTCGTGACTTTGCCCATCTTGAGGAGTACTGTGAGATACTCTGTAAAATGTTCCCCAATCTGGGTTTGTCTGATGTTTTCTCTTTATTGGGTTGATGTTATGGGTTTTCAGAAAGAAATCAGGTTTTAAACACATTATTCTTCAGTAATAAGAGAATGGTGAAAAGTTCTAACACCATAGTAACAAATGGATGTCTTTATGGCCTTTGAATTAAAAGGGATCAGAAAATGACATCCCCCAATTTTTTATTCCACTTTGGCATAAAGACTATTTTAAGCTGAAGGGAACTGAGAAACAGCAAATGCAGGAAAACTCCCTTCTGCCTAAAAGTAGGGCATAAAGTTTCCCTTTGTGACAGTGTCCTTCCTCTCCTTTTTGTACTAGGAAGAGGACATGACGACTCATCACTGGAGAAAGCACCGACTTGAGTCTGCATGAGAAACCTTACCTCCTATCTTCCATCAGTCTTCCCCATATACTTACCTCCCAGAATTTACCGCTCCTAGTGATGAGGATTTTTAGGCTGCTTAATTTTAAAACGGTTTAGGATGAGGACTTTTAGGCTGGTTACTTTTAAAACTACAGATGAGAAGCAGGCTCCAAGGAGTGGAATTTGCTTCCTTGTCCCTTTGTTGGGAAAGATTTACATTTCTAAGGGAAACCTCTGTCTGTAAAGATGCCTCCCTCTCTGTGCCAGGAAGAAGGGGGATGGCCTTATCTCTAGAAACTCTTAATGCCAGAGGCAAGAACTTAAGTTGGTTGCTGTCTGGCAACCTCATGTAACTGATTTAGGGTGGTGGCTTCTAACCTTTCTAACCTTTACTTAATCCGATTTGATTCTTGTCTAAAAGTCATGGGATCACCCAACGACCAGACCCCACCTGCACTGATACCATTTTAACTTTTTTCATGTTCTTTCCTTTGTCTTCGTAAAGAGATGGCTCACATACCTATGCCTTAAATTTAGCCCTAACCCTCAACTCGGGGCAGCAGCAGGAGCTCTGACTGCCCGTGGGTCCTGTCCCCACGCACCAGCTCTGCCTGCCCATGGGTCCTGTCCCCATGCCAGTGTGGGCAGCAGGGGCAGCAGCAGGAGCTCTGACTGCCCGTGGGTCCTGTCCCCACGCACCAGCTCTGCCTGCCCATGGGTCCTGTCCCCATGCCAGTGTGGGCAGCAGGGGCAGCAGCAGGAGCTCTCACTGCCCGTGGGTCCTGTCCCCATGCCAGCGGGCGCAGCAGAAGCGGCAGCAGAAGCTCTGACTGCCCATGGGTCCTGTCCCCATGCTATTCTATACTATTCTCTAAATAAAAGAGCACTGATGAGGATTTTTAGGCTGCTTAATTTTAAAACAGTTTATGATGAGGATTTTTAGGCTGGTTACTTTTAAAACTACAGATAAGAAGCAGGCTCCAAGGAGTGGAATTTGTTTGCCCTTTGATCAGAGACAATTGCATTTGTGAAGGAAATCTCCATGCCTCCCTCTCTGGAATTTGTTTGCTCCTTTGTTGGGAAACATTTACATTTCTAAGGGAAACCTCTATCTGTGAAGATGCCTCCCTCTCTGAGCCAGGAGGAAGGGGGGATGGCCTTATCTCTGGAAACTCTTAATGGGGAAGGCAAGAACTTAAGTTGTTTACTGTCTGGCAACCTCATGTAACTGACCCTCCCCCCCGACAAATCCTCCTTTGTCTTTAGCCGAGGATAAAATTCAAGCGGTGACTTCTGCCATTTACTCAATCCGGTTTGATTCTTATCTACCATTTTAGCTTTTTACATATTCTTTGTCTTGTAAAGAGATGACTCACATACCCATGCCTTAAATTTAGCCCTAACCCTCAACTCGGGGCAGCAGCAGGAGCTCTGACTGCCCGTGGGTCCTGTCCCCACGCACCAGCTCTGCCTGCCCATGGGTCCTGTCCCCATGCCAGCAGGGGCAGCAGAAGCGGCGGCAGCAGAAGCTCTGACTGCCCATGGGTCCTGTCCCCATGCTATTCCACACTATTTTCTAAATAAAAGAGCACTACTGCCAGATCTTGAGAGTCTAAGAAATCTTTCTTTCGACTCCTCGGCTCACCGATCCCGCATCAGCACTACTGCCAGATCTTGAGAGTCCAAGAAATCTTTCTTTCGACTCCTCGGCTCACCGACCCTGCATCACTAGAAGCCAAAACTCCCTTTCCTTTGTCTCGTCACTTCTCCACAATTTATTGCCCTTTGTTAAAATGATATAAAAGCTCCCAGGATTAACCACTTTTAGGGGTTTTCACTTATTTTCTGTGACAGTCCCCATGTGTATACAAAGTAAATCTTTCCTCCTGTTAACCTATCTTTTGTCAGTTTAATTTGCGGCCCCCAATCACAAAACCTACGAGGGGAGAGGAAAAGATTTTTTCCTCCCCTACAGAATCCAATGCACCTTTAAGGAAAATCTTTCAAATCTTGCTACTGAATCAATTACTATGATAAATAAAAATGGCAAGTAATAGGATATATTGGAATATATGAGGAAGCCATTTGGTGTAAACCTAATTCGGCCTGACCTTGTCTTTCCAAAAGGGCCTGACCGAGGCCGTTGAGCATGCATTGTATATCTGCTTTAGAGATTCCCTATGGCAAGAGCAAAAGGCCCTTGAGATAAAGGTGCAACTTCCCTCCCCCTCCTAACGTTGGCATCTCCTTAAGGATTAAGCATCTTTCCTTAGGCTAGAAACTGATTGCTGGGCTCACCTGTGACCTCCCAGCTTGAAACAATAGACTTGCCTCCTGCTACGCCCACCAAGATAGCAGACCCACTACCTGCTGTGTCCATCAAGTGCTGTGCAGACAGGGCAATCGTGTGACTATTGTGGGAGGGACATTTCAATCATATGTGAAACACCCTGTTTGAGGGTATATAACCACCCTTATACCCCCACTTCTTTGGAGTGCTCTGTTCCTTTGTGGAAAGATTCTCCCAGGTTATAATCCTAAAATTTAAGCTCAGAATAAACTCACCCAAATTTTCATTTATAGATTGGTTATGGATTATTTTCGTCGACAACTACAACTGATACAATTTGGTAACTGTCATTAATTTTCACACTGTTGTTTTGTAATTTTCTAAACAATAATTCACAAGCACTTAAAACAACTAAATCATATAAGAGATCATAAAATGTGTGAAAAAAAGTAAAACTTACAAGTTAGTTTGTTGTTAGTACCATCAAGTCGATTGCAACTCCTAGCGACCCTGTGTCCAGCAGAGCGGAACTCTGCCTGGTCTTTTTGCACCATCCTTTCCCCTTCCAGGGCTATATCACATGATGCCCTGTGCTATTCATAGGGTTTTCACGGCCAAGTGTTTCAGAAGTGGGTGGCCAGCTCCTTTTCCTAGTCTGTCTAGTCTGGAAGCTCCACTGAAACCTGTCCACCATGGGTGACCCTGCTGGTATCTGAAATACCTGTGGGAGAGCTTTCAGCATCACAGCAACAGGCAGCTGCCACAGGATGACAACCGACAGACGACTGGTGTGGTTCCTTGACAGAGAAATGAACCGGTCCGCGGCGGTGAGAGAGCTGAATTTTGACCGCTAGACCGCCAGGCCTGGCTTACAAGCTCACCAGCGGCAGGCAAATCCTTACTGAATAATGACTGGAAGGAAAAACATAAGTTCATTGAGGCTTTGTTGTCAGTCTTATGTCTAGGTAGCAAGTGCTGTACTGTTTAGAGGCTGTCTCCCATTCTTGAAGAAGAAGCTCACATTTGTGGGGATCGTCCATATGAAATAGGGGCTTATGGTCTTTTCTTTCCCAGGGGCGACCAGTGAGGAGGGGTAGAGAGCAAGCATCAGGGACAGAGGGCGGGGGACCTCCGCCTCCCCCCATGCAGAAGCTGAGGTCAAGGTAAGGGAAAGCCATTTTTATTCAAACCAGTCATCAGTATAAAGCAGACATTCTGAGACTTCAGAGGTATCAGGATCACCCAGAGGCAAGGACTTGGGAGCAGGTGTTTACCTGGAGGCCATCCCAGGAAGCAGGTGAGAAGGGGCAGGGAGAGTGAGACAGGGTAGGACGACCCACAAATCTAAGGGCGCGTTATCCAGATCCCTCAGCTCTCCTGGTATCTCTGGGAAGCTGAATGCCTTCCAGATTTGCCCACTGGAAGGATGCAAGACCTGGCATTGTCCACCAACTAGAGCCCATTGGCTGAGAGTTGTTTTGGGTGTTAACTGTCCTGCACTTCCAAGCCAAGCCAGCCCCTGTGGCCTATGAGAAGGGCCTGGGGCAGAAGGTGGGTGACTGGGTGGTGATGTTGGTGAGGCTGAGCTCCCTTGGGACTGTCCAGCAGAGCCACAGGAAGGCAGAAGGGGACCCATGGAGCGCAAAGCAGATGTCAGAGGTATCTGCCACCTGGCTGCAGGCACGGGTGTGCACAATGGCCAGGCAGGTGCTGCAGGCTCTCCTTGTAGACCCTTAGAAAGAGCTCTCTCTGTGTGCACACCCATGTTCATAGCAACACTATCCACAACAGCCAAGAGGTAGAAGCAACCCACGTGTCCATTGACGGATGCACAGATAAACAAAATGTGGCATGTGGAATATTATTCAGCCTTGAAAAGGAAAGAAATCCTGAGACATGCTGCAGCATGGGTGAATCTTGAGGACATTATGCTAAGTGAAAAAAGCCACAAGAAGACAAACACTGAGTCCAACGACGCACAATAACCGTCGCTCAGGGTCGAGCGGGTAGTGAGCCTCAAGAGCCCCTTTTCTCAAGTTACATTGTTTGAAGGCACCTAAGATTCCTCTCTTTATAGTTCTTTATATCACATTTAACAAAGCCCCAAAGTGTGGTCCCCAGGACCAACTGCACCAGCAACTCACTAGAAATGCAAATCCGAATCCTTGGGGTGGGGCCCAGGAATCTGTTTTCACGAGCCCTTTGGGTGACTCTGATGGGCCACTGACGTTTCTGAAGCCCCGCCTCCATGTCGATACTGGGATATGCATTTGTAAAAGAGACTAGCCCATCGATTTTTCACTGCAATTAAAAAACAGAGCATCATGGTTGCCTGCCATTATATTTACCATAAAATGTTACCATCCTTTATTCAGAATCAGGATGAGTTGCTCTGCTCTCTTTCCAAACCACAGCTAGCAAAAAGTCTCTCCTGTACACTTGCAGGGCGCCTCAGCAGACAATAAACCGTTTCATAGTATAATCCAAGCCAGGAGGCATCTAGGACAGCTCTTCAGAAAGCCTCTCCGTCCTGAGTGTGTATTTCTTCAGCTTGTCCTCTGTGCCCCTGTCCCGCTCTCCTGGTGAAAGCCGTGCCTACAGAAAGAGAGACGGGTGGGGGAAAGACGACCACAGGGGCTTCACCCCCTGTCTGTTCACATAGTCCTGTGCACCACGGGTCAAGAAAAGCAAAACATTCATGCCCACTGCTTAGTAATTCCCTCCTGAATCTCTCTCCCACTTAGAAATGAAGATGGGATTTATACTCATAATAGCAACAAAATGAGAGACAATCTGAATAGCTGACATTCTGGGAACAGCTGCCTAAATTACGTCTACACAGCCACACAATGGAGTAGCATGACGTCATAAAATGCTGTTTACAAAGAGTTTTAGAAAAGTGGTGAAATGCTTATGACGCAGAGTTAAACCACAAAGCAGAATATGAAGTTGTGTGTACGGCGTTATTTCAACAACGTGAAAAAGACCAAAGAAGCCCACTGTGTTGAAATGGTAACAAGGGCTGTGTTTGGTGGAGAGATGAAGAGGGTTTTCCAGCTCTTCTTTAAACTTTCTGTACTTTCTCTGCAAGAATAGGCGTAAGTTCCACCCCCTGCAGGAAAATGTACCCTGGAATCATTTCTCTTTTTATCCATTGATTCAGGAAACCCTCCTGGTCTACTCTCCGATGTCGTGAGCCTCTCTGCTCACTGGCTGTGCTTACGCGGTGAACGCTGGTCATGTTGTGTGGCTGCCCAGCATCTCTCAACCCCTCATTCTCTTGGAGGACCCACCCCAGGGAAGAGCCAAGCACCCCGCTGAGGCCAGGCCTTTGATCTGGTCTCTCCAGCAGGAGCAGGAGTCCCTTCAGAAGACAGCAATGCCAGGAAGCAGGCGCCGCTGGACTCCGACTGGAGGGGGCGACAGCAGAGGCGTTAGCTTTCGGCGTGCGAGACTCAAGATACAAATGGACATAGAACTCTGACCCACAACCTCTGCACCACCAGCCCCCAGGAAGCCAAACCACAAACTGCAGCAACTCGGCCCCAAATGGTCAGGACTTGGTCAATAAGTACCAGCTTCCCCAATTTCTGCCTCTGCTTCCAACTCAGGACCAACCTGAGAAAGCCACACATGCTCCTCTAACCAGTCACATGGGATGCCCCGCAGCTCCAGCGGGAACACCTGCAGCTTCCCTGTTCATCACCTTACAGCCTCCCCATTCCCCTGACTGCCAAATGCGAGTGATGGTGGCTGACGCCCTTGCTGCAGCGCTTTGAATAGATAGCCCCTGCTTGTTCTCCTTTGCGTGGTCTTCATACATTTCCACCCGGGAGACTGCTGGGATAGTGCCCAGTGATGGCTCTGTGAGATGCGGAGTCTGGCCCGGCAGAGGGACAGTGGCATCTTCATTGGAGCATCCTGTGGTGGGGCCGACCCCTAACTCTCCCAGTCTGTGAGCCACCTAATACTCAGTAATAAATTCCTTTTCTGCTTCCCTCAGCTGGAGGCAACTCTGGTGCTCCACAACCAGGAACTCTGACTGACAAAGTCTAATATCCCAAACTGCCTGCCTTTTGGGACAGACATTTGATGTCTCTGTAAGATCTGAGTAGTGCAGTGACACAGAGCATGTGTGTGTGCGAGAACATGCTGGACCCACACCCTCAGCAGGCACCAGGCCAGAGAACTCAGCCTGAATGTCAACTGCCAGCAGCTGCGTTATTTACTTCAGGGCTTCCTTTGGGGTAGGCTGGAGGTGTCAGGGATTTTATGTCCCCAGGGAGCAGCTCTCACCCCATGGCTGACAGGGGTTGGTGAAGAAATACCCACCCTGCACTCCCTCCTCCGAAGGAGAGCTCCAAGCCTCCGTCTACTCTCTCCCAGACTTCCCAGGGGCAGCAGGCTGGCGTACCTGTTACTGGCTTTCTTCCCTGGTCAGGTTCCGACTCCCTACAGGGGGCCTGGGATCACCTCCCGTTGAACGGTTCCACTCACATCCTATCCTGGGGTTTGCTTCTGGGGACACACAAATCTTCACAGATTTGTAAATTTTCTAATGGTTTCCTCCATGCCAGTTCTAACCTTTCCTAGGAATTCCCCCTTGTTTTAAGTACCAGTGATGTTCAATAAGTGTTATTAACTAATCACTCATGTTACGCACTTCAGTTATACCCAATTTTTCCAATGCACCAGTGATCATTTTGCAGCTGGCAATATTTCTCAACTCCTGAACTTAACCTTTCTTTCTCTCACCACCAGAAGAAGCAGTGGTACTCACAATACTCTCTAGGTCAGGGATTACAAACTCGAGGTACCTTCCCGGATCTTGTGTGGAGAGGGCACGTGGAAGATAAAGAGGTGGAGCCGGGACACCCTGAGAAGCATTCAAACACAAATCCTATGACCCCACCTTGCTGACAACTGAGCTTGTCCTGTGGGCCACCAGATTCCAGCCACTGGGTTTAGATCTTTTGTACACAGCCTTTCTTTTGGTGTTCACTGTTGTGTATTCCCAAGGTCCATGCCTAACAGCTGTCTTACATCATGGCGCTGGGCACACAGTGCCCAGCAAGCATGGATCATGCTTTTGGAACTGCAGTCTTGAATGCAATTACCAATCTGATTTACTCTGAGAGTCAAAGCGTTGTGCTGGATGTGCCCCAATGCCCCTCTTACAAATGACCCACTCAGCTCTACAAACACACAGGTGTCGCTGAGGAGGAGGCATTCGGTCAGCAGCCATTTGGGTTTGCCCGGGACTGTGAGGGTTTGGGGTCTGTGAGACCTACAGTGCTAAAACCAGAAAAGTTTCAGGCAAACCAGGATGAGGTGGTCATTCTAGATGTGGGCTTCAGCAGGCACATGTGTGTGCATGCCCCGCCCTGCATCCTACCCACAACTGACTGGACCACAGCAGACCGAAGACGGAACCAACCCCTAGGGTGGGCCGAGTCAACAAGGTTCTCTCTTTCTGGAACTGGAGAGAAACAGCGAATTAGTCAGAGGATGCTGGACCCTTCAATTGAAAGGCCAGGAGGATTGAGGGCTGAGGTGGTCCCGTGGCATGAAAAAATGGACTGAAATTATGAAGAAGCAGAGAGAGACAGCTCATCTCAAAAAAAAAGTAGAAGCCCACAACTAATATCATCCTTAATAATGAAACACTGAAAGTTTTCCTCGTAATATTAGTAACAAGAGAAGGATGTCTATTGTTGCTACTTCTGTTCAGCACCGTAATGGAGGTTCTCACCAGGAAAGGAAAAGAAATGAGGCATCCACACTGGAGAAAAAGAAGTAAAACTCTCTATTCTCATGTGACATAATCTTGCATATAGAAAAACCTAAGGAACATACAAAAAAAATATTAAAACTAATACACAAGTTCAGCAAAGTAGCAGAAAACAAGATCAATACAGAAAAATCAATTGTATTCCTACACACTATCAATGAACAATCTGGAAATGAACTTCCATTTACAATAGCATCAAAATGAATAGAATACTTAGGAATAAATTTAACAAAAGAAGTGCAAGACTTGTACACTGAAAACAATATTGTTGAAAGGAATCAAAAAGAAGACCTAAATAAATGAAAGACATTGCAAACACTTAATATTATGATAGTAATATACCCCAAATTGATCTAGAAATTCAATGCAATCAATCCTTATCAAAATTCCAGGTGGCTTCTTTGCAGAAATTGACCAGCAGATTTAAAAATTCATATGGAATTGCAAGAGACCCAGAATAGCCAAAACAATCTTTAAAAAGAACAAAGTTGGAGGAATGACATTTCCTAATTTCAAAACTTACTACAAAGCAACTATAATCAAGACGGGGTCAAACTGGCATAGGAATAGATACATGGATCAATGGAATAGAATTGAGAGTCCGGATACGCACCTTCACATTTATGATCAATGGGTTTTCTACAAGAGCACCAAGACAATGGGGAAAACCTGTCTCTTCAACAAATGGTACTGAGACAACTGAGTATACACACGTAAAAGTATGAGGTTGGATCCTTACCTCACATGATATACAAAAATGAACTCAAAATGGATCATAGAATTACATGCAAGAGCTAAAACCATAAGATGGAAGAAAACATAGGAATAAATCTTCATGACCTTGGATTAGGCAATGGTTTCTTAGATAGGACACCAAAAGCACATGTGACAATGAAAAAGTAGATAAATTACACTTCACAAAAATTTAAAAATCTTTTTGTGCTTCAAAGGATATCATTGAGAAAACAAAAAGACAAATGATGGGATAGGGTAAAATATTTGCAAATCATATATATGATAAATATATGTCTCTAGGATATATAAAGAATTTTACAACTCAATAATAAAAAGTCAAATAACTCAATTAAAAGTGAGCAAAAGATCTGAATAGATATTTCCCCAAGAAACATGTACAAATAGCCAATAAGCACACGAAAAGATGGTCAAAATCACTAGTCACTAGGGAAATGCAAATCAAAACCACAATGGGATGGCTAAAATAAAAAGGACAATCACAAGTGTTGGCAAGGATGTGGAGAACTAGGAACCCTCATACACCGTTGGTGGGAGTGTAGTAGGGTGCAGTCACTTTGGAAGACAGTCTAGCAGTTCCTCAGAAAGTTAAACATAGACTTGAATAAGTCCCAAAATTTCCACTCCTAGGTATGCATCCAAGAGAAATGAAAGCATATGTCCACCCAAAAACTTGCACACACAGAATGTGTACATAGAAGAATTATTCATAATAGCCAAAAAGTGGAAACAACTCAAATGCCCATCACTGACCAATGGACAAACAAAATATGGTATATCCATACAAGGGAACATTATTCAGCCACAAAAAGGAACAAAGTACTGATACATGCTACAACATGGATGCACCTTGAAAACACACTAAGCGAAATAAGCCAGTCATAAAAAACCACATGGTGTATGATTCCATTTATATGAAGAACCTCAGAACAGGCAAATCTAAAGAGGCATTCCGTTCAGAAACGAGACTCATGGTTGCCGGGGCTGAGGGGAAGTGGAGGATGAGAACTCACCACTGACGGGTACGGCTTTCTTTCTGAAGTGACGAAATATTCTGAAGTTAGATAGTAGTGACAGGTGTATAAATCTGCAAATGTGCTAAAAAGCCACCTATCGTACCCTTCAAAAGAGTGGATTTTATGGTATGTGAATTGGGCCTAATAAAAATCAGCAGCAGAAGGCCACCGTTCCTGGTGAAAGGGAAGTGAAGGGGCATGCAGTCCTCGTGCGTGGGCCCCCTCCCTGCACCAGGTCCGGCGGGTTCCCACTCCTCAGACATCGAGAGACTGCATGGCGAGTCCCTTCCATAAAGCCCCTCTGTTCAGATGGGCTTCTGTCTCTTACCCCCAGACCATTTCTGACCAATGCACGCACTGTTTCTGACTTGCTCTGTGGCCGTGTTGCTCCTCACGCCGGGGAGGCCCAGGTCACGGGGCTCAGGCTTTGGCTTGATAAAGAAGCAGCCAAGTCCCCATCCTTGCAGACCCAGGCGGGCTTGTGGATATGGTGCAGAGACCGCAGGAGAGACACGACTGAGTCCAAAAGGATGTTATCAAGCCTTCCCTGAACATCAGCAGCTTTCAAAAAACGGATGCTCACTTGAAGGCTTTCTCGCATCTACGGGGTAAAATACAAATTGGTGCTACAGATTCCCGATCCGTTTTGCCTTGAAATCCGACGTCCTCTGTCTTTGGTGTTGGGTCCAACCACGAATCATCTCGGTGAACATCTGTCTGATTTCCCGCTATCCAGCAGGACTCACTTGAGTATGAATACGTAGTCTTGTTGCATGTGACCTCCTCAGGAAGAAACCATTATTTGAAGATGTACCGTGTGACTCGGGACAAGGCTCTTTAAAAGCTAATTTAAAATGTTTGGCTTGCAGAAGTAACCTGTAAAGCAAACCCTGAAAAAATACCCCATTTCCTCAAGACCCTCTTGTTGACCTTATTTAGTTCAGCATGTCTTTTGTGTTTTGGGAGAAAATCGACTTTATGCTAAAGACAAATCATTTTGCAAATTATGCCTTGATTGTAGGAGACAATGCCTAGTTTTAGGGAGGGGGCTTGTTTTATTCAGACATATTCAATTTAATTAAAATATGAATGCATAGCAGCAGGGAAAAAACCCAAAGCTCCTTTTCCTTTTATTTTTCTTTTATGTGATGAGCTAATCATTCAAAATCTTACTAATATGACGTGCAGCACAGAGGATGAATTTACAAGCACCCCTTAGGGATGAACATGCCTGTATGTAAGACATGCCTCCCACCCGCAGCCCCAGCCCCAGCTTGTCCACCCGCATTCAGGAGTTGCCCCTCTTAGAATTTACCGTTCCCCACGCTGAGTCAGACACCGCTGAAATCCCCTATGAACAGCTGTGCAGTATCTCTTTTGGTACTTCTCATACTGTGTTGTAACTCATGAGAATGTAAGCTCCATGAAGGCAGAAAGTATCCCTTTTCCTCCTCTGTGATCCCAACAAGGAACATGGTTTGTGACACAGGGAGGCATTCCACGCACGGCTGTTCAATGAATGCATACATGAAGGACTTACCTTCAAGAAGATTTTCTCTCTGCTACTCCCCAGAAAGGTTTTATTATAGGGCTTTCAGGTGATCTATTTCCTGCTACTCGTGTGCCCCACATGCATGGTGAGATCGGATCATATGTTCTTCACAATGAAGAGCAGCAATCCCAAAGAACAGTGCATGTTCTGCAGCTGGTCCACAAGAGATCATTGACTGGTCAGCTGCAAAATAGGAAAATAAGGGCATGAGTTGAGTTTTTCATCTTTTTTTTGTTTTTTGGTGAGGAAGATTTGCCCTGAGCTAACATCTGTTGCTAATCTTCCACTTTTTTTTTGTTTGAGGAAGATTAGCCCCAAGCTAACATCTCTGCCCATCCTCCTCTGTTTTGTATGTGGGTTGCTGCCACAGCATGGCTGACTAGCAGTGTATGTCTGCTCCCGGGATCCCAATCAATGAACCTAGGCTGTGGAAGCAGAGTGAGCCAAACTCAACCACTCCGCCATGGAGCCAGCCCCCATGGGTTGAGTTTTCATGGAGCTAAACTGACACTTTTTTTTCTAAGATAAGGTGAGACACACACACACAATATAGGTGATATGTATATAACAATACAGGCCATTGATACACACTATATATTTATATGTAATATTAATGTGTATTGATGTTAACATATATTAATATCCTATCTTGTTCAGAGTAATGGCCAACTACTTTTTGTGCCAAGAAAGGCCCCATATTCAATGCCTTGAGGAGAGAAGCTTATTCGTCGCCCACATAATTATCCCGTGGTGAGTAGACCAGGTCAGTGGGGCCGCTCTTCTCCATGCCGTCGTTCAGGAATCCTGGTTCATCTCACCATCTCACCCCCTTGGGCGGGATGTCCTGTCTACATGGTCAAACCTGGGTTATGGAAACACCAAAGGAGAGAACTCCAGGGCAGGCCGTCAGTCCTTCAGGTTGGAGACGACTCAGAAGCTGCACTCTCCTCTTTACGGCCGTTAGCCCGGACTTGGTACCGGAACCACCGCCAGCTGCACAAGAGGCTGGGAACACGCGCTCACTCTCTGCAGCTTTGCAACCGGCTTAAACTTTGCTGCTGTGGAGGAAGGAAATGACCCACCATGGGTGACAATCAGCAGTCTCTGCTGTGAGGGCAAGTACAAATCTAAGAAGTAGTTGAATTTCCCCTGGTGCCAAAGGGAAAGAGAGCTCCCACCATCCCTTTTTCTTAGAGCGTTCCCTCTAGGAAACCTGTAACTGTAAGTCCTGTCTCCGTGTCTTTGAGATGGATGCAAATCTTTTTAAAAGCTGCATAGGCCCTATGCCAGTTTTCCATCACAGGAGCGTCTTTCCTGGGGGCCTTGGAGCCATCTGTTTGGAATGCGAACATCAAGGAGGAGGGCAGCCTGTCTTCTGTCTTCTGTCTCTGTGGGAGTCAGCCTTGGTGCTGACTCCAAATTGTAACCTCCTGCTTGTCAGAAAGATCTGAGAACTTTAATCTTTCCTTGGCGAGAGACAGTTCACACGTATGTAATGGACTGTATCTGCCTGGCTGTGTAGAAGGGTGGGCTTTCTTTCTGTCTTTGCCAGCTCTTTAATGGGCTGCCTGTAATACTCCGCAGTCTGGTTTCATCCTTGTTCAATAGTAAAACGGTTTTATTCTTTTTTTAATAACTTGTAGAGAGGATTTTTCTAAGTTGGCAGGAGATCTTATTTTTAATTATTTCCCCAACTCCACTACATACCCTTATCTGGTAAAATAAAAGTTCTCAATCCTGGTCAGTTCTTCAAACCACACCGGCCTTTGACTCCCGAAGCCCGGAAACCCTTCATGGAGGTTAGGTCCAAGTTTTCCTTGACTCGGTGCTGTTGGGGAGGAAAAATGCCTTTTCCTCCTAACCTTCTAAGTTCTCAGCTGGTCACCCTGTAACAAAAGACATATTAACAAGAGAAAAGCGTGCAAATTTATTTAACATAAGTTTTACATGACATGGGAGTCTTCATGAGTAAGCAAAGACCTGAAGAAGCGGTTAGGCCTGAGTGTTTCTAGGCTAGGTTTGCCAAGAGTGGAGGGTGGTGGGAAAACATGACAGCACAAAGGGACACGAGGTGAGTGCAGTGAACTGGGGAAACAGCCAGGCCTGTGGTTCAGCTCCTCCCAGGGTCCCTCCGTCTGTGGGGGAAGGGTGCCCCTCTCCTCCAGGAATAGGGAGGGCACATCTCACATGAAAGTTTTATGACCTGCTTCAGGTGAAGGCCAGAAAATTCTTCCTGCACACGCTGTCTCTCAAATTCCTTCAGCTTGAAATATTCAGTAAGCCAAGGTGCCATAGTTTGGAGGAGCAGGTCTTGAACCCCGGCAGTGCGGAATTCTATATATGTGAATATATTTTGCATGTGTGTGTACATATATTATCTGTATCTCCAATCCAGCCCCACAGCTACTCCTGTCTGTTCTTCAGCAGCTCCCCCAGGTCCTAGCTCTGGTCATCTTTAGCTTCTTTCCCATTTCCAGATTCCATTCCTGCCATCCCAGAACCTTAGTCTTTGCAGGCCCAGCCAAGGCTCTGAAAATGCCAGGAGAGCAGCTGGCCTCTGGGCACATCCCCAGGCCTTATATGCAAGAAATACACACTTGCGTGTAATAACAATAAACTCATCATTACACGATTATAGTATTTTATTACATAACCTATGACTCTGGGGGAGGGGAAGTGCCCCCCTTCCCCTCTTGGTTCTTAAGACTGGTTGAACAATTAAAATGACATAAGCCAGGTTAACAGGAAAAAAATCAAACAAAGTTTAATATGTGCACACAGGGAAGTCACATACGCATGAAAAATTCCATAGGCGGTCAGGCAGAATCAGACACTTATGTCATTCTGGACTAAGGGCAGGGGGCAGGATCTGGGCCTTCAAAGAGAAAGGAGGCAATCCACAGGAAGAGGAAAAGAGTGAAAGTTTCATAAACAAGTGTTTGTTGGGCCATCTACGGACAATGGGACACGGACGGGACATTGCTCAGAGGCCTTGCCAGCCCTCCCTGTCCACCACCCCCAGCTCACGTTACACCACAGCCACCTGTGGGAGCTCCTTCCTGGGACAGGCCTTCAATCTCAAATTCTCTGAAGCAGTTAGGAGAAAGGTCAAAGTTCCTTCCCGAGTCCTTTGTTCTTAAAAATCATCAGCCCAAAATAATCCTCAAGTCAAGAGACATACTGTAGGGTAGCAAATTCTGCTCTCCTGCAACAGACACCATTTATGGCACTGGTGACACAGCAAGAATATCAACTCAGAGCTAGGCGTAATAAGTAGTTGACATTGCTCCTCTAAGAGAGTCTTGCAACCACGAAGATTAATTGTGTTGAGGTTCCAAGGTTTGCCGGGGGTACAAGAGGTTTAAGACACCCTGGTCTGGGGCTTCCTGTGGGGTGGGGTACTTTACCCTAGACCTTCCGACATTGCTGCCACCCCCTCGAGCCTGTCTCCCATGAGGCGACCCTGAAGCGGCCCTCAGTCAGTGCTCTCTTCTTGCCGAAACCTGTGTTGCTAGACTTGATCCCAGTAAATGGAATTTGCATCCCAGCTCTGACTGAGGTTTCATTCTCACCCACTCTGCGTTATCAGTGTGGGCCCTAAACGCAGCCACTAGTATCTCTACCAAAGGGAGGCAAGAGGGAGATGTGACACACGGAGGAGAAGGGGCTGTGAAGACGGAGCAGAGAGACATTTGGGGAGGCTGGCTTTGAAGACTGGAATGTGGCCACAAGCCAAGGAACACAGCGGCCCCAGAAGCTGGAAGGAACAAGGAACAGATTCTCCCCTAGGGCCCCAGGAGGGAGCACGGCCCTGCCAGCACCTTCATTTCCACCCAGTGATAGTGATTTTGGACTTTCGGCCTCCAGAACAACGACAGAATAAATTTCTGTTGTTTCAAGCCACTACGTTTGTGATGATTTGATAGAGAAGCCACAGGAAACTAATCAGACTGTCTTAATCGATTTTCTTACAGTCACACAATAAAATACTTTTAAACTCATTACAAACGATCATGGAGAAACACACTTGGTGATGTGAAGATGGTTAATCATATTATTAAACAAAAATGCTGCGCCCACCACTGCAGCGGCCCGGGTTTGCTTCCTGGTCACAGAACCACACCACCCATCTGTCAGCTGCCATGGTGGGGCGGTGTCCCTCATAGAAGAACTAGAAGGACTTACAACCAGGATACACAGCCGTGCACTGGGGCTTTGGGGAGAAAAAAATGCCAGCTACAAAACAGCATAATTAATTTGGGCGCATATACAGTCAATCCCCATTATGTGCAGATTCTATATTTGTGGATTTGCCTACTTGCTAAAATTTATTTGTAACCTCAACATCAACACCCATGTCATTTCACAGTCATTTGCAACATACATAGAGATGCCAAAAATTGAAGTGGCCGGATGTGCATGTTCCCAGCTGAGACCAGACAAGGAAATGCTCTGCCTTCCTGTGTCAGCTCTCATGCTGTAACCAAATGTCCTTTTTGCAGTCTATTTAGGGCCACATTTTTCACATTTCTGTGCTCTTTGTTGGTGATTTCACTGTTTAAAATGACTCCAAAGTATGGTATTGAAGTGCTGTCTAACGTTGCTAAGTGCAAGAAGGCTGCGATGTGTCTTACGGAGAAAATACATGTGTTAGATAAGCATTGATCAAGCATGAGTTACAATGCTGCTGGCCACGAGTTCAATGTTAGTGAATCAACAATATATATTAGATAAGTGGTCATTAAACAGAAACACACATAAAACATGGCTACGTATTGACCAGTTGACGAAAATGTTATGCTCAAAGCCTCATAGGAGCCTATCCCTATCTTTCCTCTAGGAGTAACGTTCAGTATTCTGTAATTCAGTGTTTGTGCTGCCTTCATAGACCATAGCCACTGTGAATAATGAGAATCAACAGTACATCCATTTCAGTGAATTTTACGTGATGCACACCTATATGCAAATGCATACAAAAATCTGAAAGAATATGCACAGGCACACAGTCATTATTTCTAGGTAATGAATAGAATTATGGTCATTTAAATTTTCTTGTTTTTGCCAACCTGCATTTTCTAGTTTTTTCATGATAACTGTATTACTTGAATCACAAATATTAAAACAGACTCAGCGCAACTTCACACAGAAAATGTCTTCAACATCTTCTAGTATTTGATTGTTTTCATTGTATAATAAAGCATGAAAGAACAAAGAAGTGAGGTTTCTTGTTTTTTAAAAGCCAGAATATGAATTTCCAGGGTAGTAGGCTGCTCCCAGACTTTAACCCACTTCATTGCTACTTCCTTTTACCTTCACCCCAGATCTTCATTGTATGAGCATATCTGGAAGTTTATCATTAACCACTTATGCTGATTACGACTGAACTTGTGATTAAAACCCAAACCACATCCTTCAGTGAGTGAATGGATAAATAAACTGCGATACAACCAGAAAAAGGAATATTATTCAAAGATAAAAAGACACAAGCTATCAAGCCACGAAAAGACATGGAGGAAACTTAAACACATATTGCTAAGTAAAATAAACAGTCTGAAAAGGCTACATACTATATGATTCCACTACTATAGGACATTCTGGAAAAAACAAAACTATGGAGACAGTGAAAAAAATCAGTGGTTGCCAGGGGCTGGGAGGGAGGGGGGGAGGGACAGGCAGAGCATGGAGCATTTTAGGGCAGTGAAACTGTTCTGGATGAGACTACAACGATGCATAACATGCCATTATACGTTTTTCAAAACCCATAGAATATACAATACCAACAGTGAACTCTAATGTAAACTATGAACTTTAGTTAATAGTAACGTATCGATGTTGGTTCATCAATTTTAACAAATGCACCGCACTAATGCAAGATGTTAATAACAGGCGAGAGTGGAAGAGGAGAGGGTTATGGGAACATTTTGTACTTTCCAGTCAATTTTTCTGTAAACCTAAAACTGCTAAAAAAATAGTCTACTAAAAACAAAACCCTCATTCAGTTTCTTTTGGAAATTGTAAGGAAACGTGTTGGTTTGCACAAAACCAAAAGGTAGCCATGACTTTTATCCCATCAGAAGACTTGGCTACTGAGTTTCCCAGCTGAGGACAGCAACACAAACTTCACAATACTTTTCCTCTGTCTGATGGCCAATTCCTTTCTCAGATTGAATATTAGACGCAAGACCTTCCTTTGTTGTTTTATTCCACATTTATGAGATTTTAAGAATATTTCGTATTTTTCCTTTGTGTTTCTTAAAATTAGCATGACTTTGTTTGCCTCAAATAGCCTTCCCATCTTTAATTCTTTTTTTTCTAGCTAAGATCTCATTACGGTTGCTTCTGAATTATTATTTTTTTTAAAGATTGGCACCTGAGCTAACATCTGTTGCCAATCTTCTTTTTTTCCTTCTTCTTCCTCTCCCCACAGCCCCCCAGTACATAGTTGTATATTCTAGTTGTGAGTGCCTCTGGTTGTGCTACGTGGGACGCCGCCTCAGTGTGGCCTGATGAGCGGTGCCAGGTCTGCGCTCAGGATCCAAACTTATGAAACCCTGGGCCGCCGAAGCTGAGGGCACAAACTTAACCAATGGGCCGCAGGGTGGGCCCCTTGATTTTTTTTTCCTATCATCCAAAAGGCATTTTTGCCTTTTCATCCAGTTACGGTTTACAGATATTTATAATATTGTAAGTGGACATATGGTGGGGGGGGTTAAAATTTTACTGCACCAGTGAACATTCTAACATTACCGCAAATGAAAAATAGAAAAAATCCTGAGACTCTCAGGGAAAAACCTTCCCATTTTCGTTTTTCTATGTTACTTTTTATATATTGTAATCATTGCATAAATACAATGTTGCATTTTCCTTATAATAATTTGTACTCATTTTCATGTTTTTATATAGTTTTGACAATTAAAATTTTAAAGGAAACATATTTCAAGTTAAAATAACACAATTAATTATTACTAGAAATGGGTTGTTTTTAATTTTTATATTATAAATAAAAAGTATAAAAGTGTTTGTGATGCAGCTTCTGATTTTTTTTAAATGATATTACTTTAGAATAAATGTCTAAAAGGATCACTGACTTTTTAAATTTTCCTGATACTGCAGTCCAAAAATTCATTTATACCCAGAACTACATTTTATCTTGAGGCATATTTTTCTTCAATACATTGTGGACTTTATGTCTCTCATTAGATAAAATTGAAAAATGCCTCACATCAAAAAACTACTGAGATATATCAATGATTCAAGGGTAAAAACAAAAATCCAAAAAGGAATAAAAGTAAACATTGAAGAACATATTAATAATCATGGAGAGGAAGACCTTTTTAAGCCTGAGGCAAATAAATAAATAAAACAATTGATAAATTTGAATCACTGAAAATTAAAATCCTCTGCAGAGCTAAGGAAAAAATGCAAGCTGAGAAAATATATTTGCAACACACATAACAGTCAATATCCTAATTTCTTTAGTACAAAGAGTACTCATAAAGCAATGTAAAAGGACAAATAGCCCCATAGGAAAATGGGCAAAAGATCAGAAAAGATAAGAATAAAAGTGATCAATAAACATATAAAAATGTTCTCACAACACATAAAAACTCATAACTAAAGGTACTCACAACTCAAAGATCTTTCATAACTAAAGAAATGCAAAGTAAATCAATGAAATTATTTATATTTACCTGACTGACATAGATAAGGTTTGGTCACATTCAGGGTTCCTGTGTAAAATGGTACAGCTTTTTTTTTTTGAGGAAGATTAGCCCTGAGCTAACTACTGCCAATCTTCCTCTTTTTGCTGAAGAAGACTGGCCCTGAGCTAACATCCGCGCCCATCTTCCTCTACTTCATACGTGGGACGCCTACCACAGCATGTCTGCACCTGGGATCCGAACCGATGAACCCTGGGCCACCGAAGTGGAATGTGCACACTTAACTGCTGTGCCACCAGGCTGGCCCCATGGAACAGCTTTTTAGAATGCACGTCTTCTTTGACAAATATCATAGCTTGGATTTCCCACAAAGTTGAAATTTAAACCTATTATGCTAATTACATACATAGAAAACTGCACAGAGAACATCTGGAAGGGCCCAAACCGGAGTTGAGGTGTTTCCCTTTGAGGCTGGCGCACGGCGTGGGGAAGACAGCTGGAAGCTTGACTTCAGCACTCATTGAACCTTTTACAACAACATGAGGTAAATTCACCATTTGAAAGAAAAAGGAATAAAGATTAACACACAACCTCGAAGCCTCGAAAAAACAACTAAACCAAAAATCTTTTATATACAACTTACCAACTTGTGAAGAACACATATTTTGTCAAATATTTGCTCTTAAAAAAAGGGAAGAAACACTCATGTTACCAACAGAATAAAAACAAACACCAATATGGTTATGATCAGCTTCGGTTTCAAGATCCTGCGTTTGAACCCGAACTTTATCACTACAACTCCATGACGTTGGCCAAGTTAGGACATTTCTCTGAGCCATGTGTCAACTACAATAGAGGTTAAATAACAAGGGAAGCCTGAACCGAAACCCTTGCTCTGCCGTTCACCCTCTGTGTGTCCTTGGGTTAGTGACTCAACTTCCCTGTGCCTCAGTTTCCTCATCTGCAAAACGGAAGTTATAGCCTCCTGGGTTTGTGGTGAGGACTGAATGAGATAACACATACAAAGCATTTAGCACAATGCCAATCCCATATTAAGGCCTCAATAAGTGCTGGCCATTATTACCTCCCACGTAGTAACTACAAAAATTTAGATTCTGTGCGTCAAGCACTTTGCACAGTACCTGGCACATCACTCTTGATACCTGTTATTCCCCATCAATTCGAGATTAAGTATATTTTTTTATTGTGGTAAAAAACACGTAACATAAATTTACCACCTTAGCTGTTTTTAAGAGCATAGTTCAGTAATGTTAAGTATATTCACACCGTTGTGAAACAGATCTCCACGTTTCCATTTTGCAAAACTGAAACTCTGTACCCATTAAACAACTCCTTTCTCCCCTCCCCCAGCCCTGATAGCCACCCCTGTACTTTGTTTCTACGAATTTGATTACTTTAGATGCCTCATAATAAGTGGAATCACATGGTATTTGTCTTTCTGTGATTGGTTTATTTCGCCCAGCATAGTGTCCTGAAGATTCGTCCATGTCGTACCCTGTGACAGGATTTCCTTCCTTTTTAAGGCTGAATAGCATCCCCTTGTGTGTATGGACCACGTTTCGTTTATCTATTCATCCAATGGACGGTGCACTTGCTTTCCTGTCTTGGCTATTGTGAATAGCGCTGCTGTGAATACGGGTGTGCAAACACCTCTTCCAGACCCTGCTTTCAATTTTTTGCATATAAACCCAGAAGTGGGATTGCTGGATCATGTGGTAGTCCTATTTTTAATTTTGTGAACCTCCATCCTATTTTTCCTAGCAACTGCACCGTTTTACATTCCCACCAACAGCGCACAAGTGTTCCAACTTTCCCACATCCTCACCAACACGTGTTATTTTCTGTTTTATTAACAGTAGTCATTGTAATGGCTATCAAGTGACATCTCGCTGTGGTTTCGATTAGCATTTCTCTGATGATTAGTGATGTTGAGCATATTTTCATGCACTTATTGGCCACTCAAATATCTTCTTTGGAGAAATAGCTATTCAAGTCCTTTGCCCATTTTTTAATTAGAGTATTTGATTTTTGTTGCTGTATAAGTTCTTTATATAGTCTGGATATTGACCCTTTTTCAGATAGATAATTTGCAAATATTTTCTCCCACTCCACAGGTTGCCTTTTTGCTCTGTTGATTGTACCCTTTGGTGCGTAAAAATTCTTCAGTTGATGTAAGATTAAGCTTTGATGTAGGCGTTGCTGACTGCTGGCTCCTGAAGGACCACCACCAACGAAACCTGTTGATCAAGCAAAATCAGGTCTCTTGCTTGTGGCAGTAGAGGAGACTCCGTGACTGCTGCCATAATCACAGCGGCATCTCAGAATGGGGAGGGCAAGCTTACGGTTCTGGAGATCTGGTTTAAGACCTTCCACGCAGGTGTGGGACTTGGGAGGGCTTGCCAAAGTTCGTTATTTAATACAGTCAGTGAGATTGGAGTTTGGAACTGAGCCTTAGAGAATAATCAGTAGTTTGATAAACCCAGTAGGTCAATCCACTTTTCTGAACAGGGAGCTATTAGCTTGATAAGAGCTTGTGGAGCCTGTCATTCAGGTAAATGGATTTTCAGGAAGTTCGTGAAATAAACCATTAAGTTATTTGCAACTTTATCTTCCTGGGCAAGAATTTCCTGGGAGAATAAAGTCATATTAATATAGACAGTATTTTTAATTAAGCTGTGAGACTGTGGATGGTTTCAAATCAGTGTCCTTTAGTGCCTTTGTCCTTAATAGTTGGCTTTTAAACAAAGCAATCCTTTCTGGAGCTTATGAAAACCAATTAAACTGAGCTGTATATGTGGATGGCATTGAGGACTCACCTGGACTCTCCTGGGGACCACACCAAAACCCAACTAGAGAGATGAAAATGTTCATATATCTCAAGAAAAACTTGTGTATGTGCCCAGAAATGATTTGTCTGTGGTATTTAATAAAAACCTGTGTGTGTGCCCAGAAATGATTTGTCTGTGGTATTTAATAAAGCTAGCAGCTCAAGTGATAAGACACTGGTTGTGGTTTATTAAAGCACAGATGCCACACACCTTTGAGACAAGTGTCCCTGGGAACTTTCCTCCCGTTTCTGCCTCAGGCGCAACGCTAGCACTGAGCTGTCTCCCTGGATCTAAAGCCAGGTTTGGGGACCACGTGGCCAGGACAGACCATCTAGTGCGCTGCCGCAGCAATGCTTGAAAAGACACCCTTGAGGTCTCAAAACAGCTACATTTATATGCCTTGCTCACAGCTCTTTGTTATTGCCGCTTCCTTGTCGTCCTCCCTCTCTGGCGAACCTACGAAGACAGTTTCTGCTCAAGCCATCCTTGCAGCTGGCCTTGGTCTGTGAGATTCTGATGTTTTGCCCAGACGCTCCTTCTGCAGCGCGCTGAGTCTGCTCTTGCTCACGCAGCAACTTGCCTTATTTTGATGGGTCTCAGCATCCCTGGGTCTTTGCTGTTTTCTTCTCCATCCAAACACAAAACTGTTTGCTCCTTCTCTTGGTTTCATTTCTCGTCACTTGTCCAGTTTTCTCCTCTGCCCTCTTTATGGAGTGCCCCCACCACCCTCAATAACTGTAGACGTGTGTTCTTACAGTGGACATCCATATATCTGATGGCTGGAAACTATACAATACTAATATTTGTAAACACTGATTGATGGAAGCGGGCATTTGAGAGGAAAATTTCCATCAGTTCACAGAGGGATCACCTTGGTGAGCCCTCTTTGCAAGTCATGCAGATGTAAATAAGGCAAGTTCCTACACAAAAGTAGATGCTTCAGACTGAGATAGTTACCATTTCATCTAACTGATCCCGTCCAAAGGCAGTTCGTGTTATGGGCAGAGGGCAGCTCTGCAGAGGTTGTGGGGATGCTAAGTCATTTGGAGGGTGGTCCTGGCAGTGGTGGGGGGGGGCGGTTCCTTGGAGTAAGGAGAGGCACTGGCCCAGCACCGAAGCTGCAGGGAAGGGCAAAAACAGGTGAGCCCTGTACAGAGACGTGGCCTGTGGCCTTCCAGAGCTGAGATATCTGATATATGTGTGAAGTTTCACTTTTCCATATTTTTAATTTGTGGCTGGAGGTGCTTATGACTGACAATCTCGTATTCTTGGTGCCTTGTAGAAAAAAGAGAAACAGAGGGCTGCACCCTGTTAAAAGATAAACTGAGGCATCTTCAAATTTTAGGAATTTATTTGAGCCAAAATCAGTTCAAATAGGGCAACACCAAACCGGAAGTGGTTAGAAGTGCTCCCCGGATGGGAGCTGAGGAAAAACTGTTATAGAGAAAAGGAAACGGGAAGGAAGCAAGGAAGGTACTGATGGGCTGCAGCTTAATGCCGACTTGGCTGTTCGCGATTGGCGGTCCGTGGGTTCCCTTTCCTACGCTGAGGCATTTACAGCCTTCGATCTTGGTTGTTTCTGTAGGGGCATCAGAGCCGCCTCAGTCCAACAGCCTCCCTGTTTAATTAATTTAACAGCCGTACTTTGGAACGAAGAAAACCCACAGTATAAATAAGGATTAAGTTCACTTGCAAGTGCTAGAAAGACGAAAATGAGGACGTTTAAACAAGATAGAAATTGTTTTCTCTCTGAAGTAAACAAAATCCAAAGATAAGCAGTTCAGGACTGGGAAGGGGGCCCGGCGACCATCAGGAACCTGGGTCCTTTTACTCTGCTGCTCCACCAACATGTGACACCGATCCCTGGTCGAGAGTGATTGTCTGAGTGGCAGCCACTCTGTTCACATGCCGACTCCCAGGAACGGGGAAGGAGGCGAAGAGAGGCACTCCTCCACACTCTGAGACACCTCCTCAAGCCCCACAGCACACTTCCACCCACGCCTGATTGACCAGAACATACTCACATGACCACACTGCAAGGGAGGCTGGGAAATGTAACTTTTTTTGGGGTGCCCAGGAATTCCGTTAGAGATCAGAAGTTCTATTAGCAGAGAAGGAGGAGAGAGTGATATCGGCGTGTGCTAGGCAGAATAATGGACCCCAAAGGTGTCCACGTCATAATCCGCAGAGCCTGTGAACGTTACCTTACCTGACAAGATGGACTGTGCAGATGTGATTAAGTTAAGAGTTTTGAGATGAGGAGATTACCCTGGATTATCTGGGTGGCCCAGGGTCACCACTTGCATCCTTAAAAGCAGAGAACCTTTCCTCGCTATAGTCAGAGGGAAATGTGACAACAGGAGCCGTGTCAGAGTGATCAACACCACCGGCTTTCAAGATGGAAGGAGCCATGAGCCAAAGAATGTGGGTGACCTTTAGAAGATGGAAAAGGCAAAAGAAACAGATTCTCTCATACAACCTCCAAAAAAAATGCAACCCTGCGGACACCTTGATTTTAGCCCAATGAAACCCAAATCAGACTTCTGACCTAAAAAACTGTAAGGTAATAAATGCATATTGTTTTAAGCCACTAAATTTCGCTAATTGTTTACAGCAGCAATAGGAAATGAATGCAGGCACACAACCAAAATCTCTGCTACAGTCGCACAGACATCAAAGTGGTGCAGAGATGGCTAGAAGTGGGAGAAACCAGAGTGCAAGTGACAGCAAGCTGTGGCAAGCACCACGCAAGGGATTTCCAGAACTTCACACACTCACCCAGAATCCTTAGCAGTGATCCCTGGAGAGGGTCCTGGGCTCTCTGCAGACATGCAGGATGAGACCTGCACAATTGTTATCTAAATGTTGGAGGAAAGCATGACTTCCCCTTCTTGAATAACACAAAGCCAGTTATGTTATCCCCTCTCACCCATCAAAAATCTGCATTCCAAGGAAAAGAACCGTGACGGGATAGAGCCTCGCTCCCTAGAAAGCTTGGGTGATGTGGTAGAAAGTTAAGATTAAAACGTCCGGGGCCAGCTCTGGTGGCCTAGTTGTTAGATTCAGCATGCTCCACTTCGGTGGCCCAGGTTCAGTTCCTGGGTGGAGACCTACACCATTCGTCAGTCAGTGGCCATGCTGTGGCAGCGGCTCACATACAAAAAGAAGGACACTGGCAACACACGTTAGCTCAGGGTGAATCTTCCTCAGCAAAAAAATAAATAAATAAAAATAATAGATAAATAAAAGGCCCAGATTTCATTCATTCATTCATGTGACATACATTCATTGAATACCTATAGGATGTCCATAAAGTCAGGAAACACAAATGACATTTTGTTTTATTCATTTATTTTTATTTATTTATTTTTTGGTCTCAACACTTCTACTGAGGTCAGAATAGTTTGTAACATTGTGAAAGTTCAGTTGTACATTATTATTTTCCAGTCACCGTATATATGTGCCCCTTCACCCCTTATGCCCACCCTCCATCCCCTTCCCCTCTGGTAATCACTCAACTGTTCTCTTTGTCCATGTGTTTGTTTATCTCCCACATGAGTGAAATCATATGGTGTTTGTCTTTCTCTATCTGGCTTATTTCACTTAACGTAATACCCTCAAGGTCCATCCATGTTGTTGTGAATGCAACGATTTTGTCTTTTTCTATGGCTGAGTAGTATTTATTCATCATCTTGTTTATTCAGTCATCAGTTGATGGACACTTGGGTTGCTTCCACGTCTTGGCTATTGTGAACAGTGCTGCAATGAACATAGGGGCACGTAAGTCTCTTTGAATTGTTGATTTCAAGTTCTTTGGATAAATAGTAGTGAGATATCCCAATAGTGGGATAGCTGGGTCGTATGGTATTTCTATTTTTAATTTTTTGAGAAATCTCCTGTTTTCCGTAGTGTCTGCACCACTTTGCATTCCCACCAGCGGTGTATGAGGGGTTTCCCTTTTCTCCACAACTTCTCCAACATCTGTTATTTTTTCTCTTGGTGATTATAGCCATTCTAACAGGAGTAAGGTGGTATCTGAGAGTAGTTTTAGCACTTCCCTAATAATTAGTAATGTCGAAGATCTTTTCATGCACCTGTTGGCCATCTGTATATCTTCTTTGGAAAAATGTTTGTTCATATACTTTGCCCATTTCTTGATCAGATTGTTTGTTTCTTTGTCATTCAGTTGTGTGAGTTATTTATATCTTATGGAGATCAATCCCTTGTTGGATACATTGTTTGCAAATATTTTCTCCCAGTTGGTGGTTTGTGTTTTCGTTTTGATCCTGGTTTCCTTTGCCTTGCAGAAGCTCTTTAGTCTGATGAAGTACCACTTGTTTATTTTTTCTTTGGTTTCTCTTGTCCAAGTGGACATGATATTCAAAAAGATCCTTTTAAGACCGATGTCAAAGAGTGTACTGCCTATATTTTCTTCTAGAAGTTTTATGGTTTCAGGCCTTACCTTAAAGTCTTTGATCGATTTTGAGTTAATTTCTGTGTACGGTGAAAGATAATGGCCTGCTTTCATTCTTTTGCATGTGGTTGTCCAGTTCTCCCAACACCATTTATTGAAGGGACTATCTTTTCTCCATTGTATGTTCTTAGCTCTTTTGTTGAAGATTAGCTGTCCATAGATGTGTAGTTTTATTTCTGGGCTTTCACTTCTGTTCCATTGATCTGTGTGCCTGTTTTTGTGCCAGTACCATGCTGTTTTGATTACTATAGCTTTGTAGTATATTTTGAAGTCAGGGATTGTGATGCCTCCAGCTTTGTTCTTTTTTCTCAGGATTACTTTAGTTATTTGGGGTCTTTTGTTGCCCCATATGAATTTTAGGATTCTTTGTTCTATTTCTGTAAAGAATGACATTGGAATTCTGATTGGGATTGCATTGAATCTGTAGATTGCTTTAGGTAGTATGGACATTTTAACTATGTTTATTCTTCTAATCCATGTGCAAGGAATGTCTTTCCATTTCTTTACGTCCATCATCAATTTCTTTCAATAATTTCTTATAGCTTTCATTCTATAGGTCTTTTACCTCCTTGGTTATATTTATTTCTAGATATTGTATTCTTCTTGTTGCAATTGTAATTGGGATTGTATTCTTTTTTTTTTTTTTTTTTTTGGAAGAATGGCACTTGAGCTAACATTGTTGCCAATCTTCCTTATTTATTTAAAACTTTTTTTTTCTTTTTAAAGATTAGTACCTGAGCTAATATCTGTTGCCAATCTCCTCTTTTTTTCCTTCTTCTTCTTCTCCCCAAAGCCCCCCAGTACATAATTGTATATTCTAGTTGCAGGTCCTTCTGGTTGTGCTATGTGGGACGCCACCTCAGCATGGCTTGACAAGCAGTGCCAGGTCCATACCCAGGATCCAAACCAGTGAAACACTGGGTGGGTCACCAAAGCAGAGGATGCAAACTCAACCACTTGGCCACGGGGCTGGCCCCCAGATTGTATTTTGAGTTCTCTTTCTGTCAGTTCATTTTTAGAGTATAGAAATGCAACTAATTTTTGTAAGTTGGTTTTGTACCCTGCAACTTTGCTGTAGTTGTTCATTATTTCTAGTAGTTTTCTGATGGATTCTTTAGGGTTTCCTATATGTAAAATCATGTCATCTGCAAACAGCGAGAGTTCCACTTCTTCATTGTTTATTTGGATTTTTTAAATTTCTTTTTCTTGCCTAATTGCTCTGGCCAAAACCTCCAGTACTATGTTGAATAAGGATGATGAGAGTGGGCAGCCTTGTCCTGTTCCTGTTCTCAGAGGGATAGTGTTCAGTTTTTCCCTATTCAGTATGTTGTTGGCTGTGGGTTTGTCATATATGGCCTTTATTATGTTGAGATACTTTCCTTCCATACCTATTTTATTGAGAGCTTTTGTCATAAATGGATGTTGGATCTTGTCAAATGCTTTCTCTGCGTCTGTTGAGATGATCATGTGGTTTTTATTCTTCATTTTACTAATGTGGTGCATCACATTGATTGATTTGCAGATGTTGAACTCTCCCTGCATCCCTGGTAAAAATCCCACTTGATCATGGTGTATGATCATTTTAATGTATTGCTGTATTCAATTTCCAATATTTTGTTGAGGATTTTTGCATCTATGTTCATCAGCAATATTGGCCTGTAATTTTCCTTCTTTGTATTGTCCTTGTCTGGCTTTGGTATCAGGGTGATGTTGGCCTCATAGAATGTGTTAGAAAGTACTCTGTCTTCCTCAGTTTTGGGGAGTAGTTTGAGAAGAATAAGTAATAAATCTTCTTTGAGTGTTTGGTAGAATTCTCCAGAGAAGCCATCTAGTCTTGGACTTTTATTTTTGGGGAGATTTTTGATTACTGTTTTAATCACTTTACTTGTGATTGATCTATTCGGAGTCTCTATTTCTTCTTGTTTCAGTTTTGGGAGGTTGTAAGAGTCTAAGAACTTATCCTTTTTTTTCTAGAATGTCCAATTTTTTGGCATATAGTTCTTCATAGTATTCACTCATAATCTTTTGTATATCTGTGATATCCATTGTAATTTCTCCTCTTTCATTTCTAATTTTATTTATTTGAGGCTTCTCTCTTTTTTTCTTAGTGAGTTTGGCTAAGGGTTTTGACTTAGGGTCAATTTTGTTTATCTTCTCAAAGAACCAGCTGTTTGTTTCATTGATCCTTTCTACTGCCTTTTTTGTTTCAATTTCATTTATTTCTTCTTTAATTTTTATATTTCCCCCCTTTTGCTGAGTTTGGGCTTTGTTTGTTCTTCTTTTTCTAATTCTGTCAGTGGTGGTTTAAAACTGCACATTTGAGATTTCTCGTTTGCTAAGGTGGGCCTGTATTGCTATGAATTCCCCTCTTAACACCACTTTTGCATCCCACATGAATTCGTATGGTGTGTTTTCATTTTCATTTGTCTCCAGATATTTTTTTTTCTCCTTTAATTTCTTCAATGATCCATTGATTATTCAATAGCCTATTGTTTAGTCTCCACATCTCTGTCACTTTCCCAGCTTTTTTCATGTGGTTGATTTCTAGTTTCATAGCATTATGGTCAGAAAAGACACTTGATATGATTTCAATCTTCTTAAATTTATTGAAGCCTGCCTTGTTTCCCAACATATGGTCTGTCTTTGAGAATATTCCATGTGCACTTGAGAAGAATGTGTAACCTGCTGTTTTTGGATGGAATGTTCTATATATATCTATAAAGTCCAACCAGTCTGGTTTTTTGTTTGATTTCACCGTTTCCTTGTTGATTTTCTGTCTGGATGATCTATCCATTGATATAAGTGGGGTGTTGAGGTCCCTTACTGTTATTGTGTTGTTGTTAATATCTCCTTTTAGGTTTGTTAATAGTTGCTTTATGTACTTTGGTGCTCCTGTGTTGGGTGCAAAAAATATTTATAAATGTTATGTCTTCTTGGTGGAGCGTTCCTTTTATCATTATATACCACCCCTCTTTGTTTATCTTTATCTGTTTTATCTTGAAGTCTACTTTGTCTGATATAAGTATTGCAACACCTGCTTTATTTTGTTTGCCGTTGGCTTGGAGTATCATCTTCTATCCTTTCATTCTAAGCCTGTAATTGTCTTTGGAGCTGAGATGTGTTTCCTGGAGGCAGCATATTGTTGGGTCTTGTTTTTTAATCCATCCAGCCACTCTGTATCTTGACTGGAGAATTCAATCCATTTACATTTAGAGTGATTATTGATGTATCAGGGCTTCACACTGACATTTTATTGCTCACTTTCCAGCTCTTCTGCATTTCCTTTGTTTCTCATCTTGTGTATTTTGGATTACCAATTCGGTTAGGTAGTTTTCTTTGATAGCTATCTTAGTTTTCTCCTTATTTACCTTTTGCATCTGTGTTCTAATTGTTTGTTTAGTGGTTACCATTAGCTTTGTATAAAACATCTCATAGATGAGATAGTCCATTTTCTGATAGTCTCTTATTTCCTTAGATTAAGCCAACTCCATCCCATTCTTCTTCTCCTTCTAAGTTATTATTGTCACATCTTATTCCATCTTGTGTTGTGAGTTTGTGATTAAAATGACAAGATTATATTTATTTTTGGTGTTTTCCTTCCCTTTATCTGTAATGTTATAATTAAGGGTTTGCCAACCTGTTCTGATAAGAGAGCTGCAATTTTCTGATTTTGCTTATCTATTTATCTCCTTGCTCAGGGTTTTGTAAACGTTTTCTTTTTTTTTTTCAGGTATGAGGGCCTTCTTGAGGATTTCTTGTGTGTGGGGGTCTTGTAGCAATGAACTCCCTTAGCTTTTGCTTATCTGGGGAAGTTTTTACTTCTCCATCATATCTTCACTGGGACATTTTCACTGGATAGAGTGTTCTTGGGTGAAAGTTTTTGTCTTTCAAGATTTTGAATATGTCATTCCACTCTCTCCTAGCCTGTAAGGGTTCTGCTGAGAAATCCGCCGAAAGCCTGATATGGGTTCCTTTGTAGGTTATTTTCTTCTGCCTTGCTGCCTTTAATATTTTTTCTTTGTCATTGACTCTTGCCAGCTTTACTGCTATATGCCTTGGAGAAGGTCTTTCTACATTGATGTAGTTAGGAGATCTACTGGCTTCTTTCACTTGTATTTCTAGCCTTTTTTTCAGGTTTGGGAAGCTCTCAGCTATTATTTCTTTGGACAAGCTTTCTGCTCCACTCTCCTTCTCTTCTCCCTCTTGAATACCTATAATCCTTATGTTGCATTTCCTAATTGACTCAGATATTTCTTGGAGAATTTCTTAAATTCTTTTTAGTCTTAGTTCTTTCTCCTCCTCCATCTGATGCATTTCTATATTTCTGTCCTCTAAATTGCTAATTTGCTTCTCCACAACATCAGCTCTATTGTATAGGGAGTTCAAAGTTTTCTTTATCTCATCTATTGTGTTTTTCATCTCCAATATGTCTGATTGATTCTTCTTTATAGTTTCAGTCTATTTTGTGAAGAAGTTCATAATTTCATTGAACTGTTTATCTGTATTTTCTTGTAACTCATTGAGTTTTTTAATGATAGCTATTTTGAATTTCTGTGCCTTCAGAATTGACTTCTGGGTACTTGTCATTTTCCTTCTTGCCTAGGGATTGAGTAGATTTTTTCATACTGCTCAATGGCATGGATTTGTGCCTCTACATAGTGATAGTATCTAGTCACAGTTTCCACCAGCCACCACTGGGTAGGAGTCAAGAGCTGTGTATTCTGAGTCTGCCATGATCCATGGCATGCTTGCTTCAGCCACTGGCTGCTTATCTATCTGTGCAGCACTCTGGCCTCCTGGTTGAGCTGGAGTGCCTGGTGGGAGAAGGGGGTGCATTCTTTCACCTGCGTGATCCCAGGGCATTCTTGCTCACTCCTTACTATCTGCTCTTCTGGGGTGCTAGCTTGATGAAGACACCCCCGTGATAGCTTATTCACTTCTGTGTGGGGCTTTCCCACAGGCTGTGAGGGAACTTGGAGAGTGAAAGTGTTCCCATCTAGGGCCAACCCTCCTCCCTTTCCTCTCAGAGTCTCAAGCAGTCCCATGGTTGCTGCCATTTGGGAAGGACAGAAGATTCCCATCACCTCCTTCCACTTCCTGCAGGGGGGTCAAGCACCTCCACCCTCAGGCGTATGGCTGCATGGGTCTCTCAGACATCTTTTGTGTTGTGTGAATGTCCTCTGTTGGTATATGAATGTCTTTTTTGTTGTATCTTAGAGAGGAGAGTATAAGGGGAGAGCTCACTCTGCCATGATGCTGATGTCACCAGTCATATTGTATTTTTAACAAATTGAAGATGTCCTTGATATCATCATGCATGTTTACATATATTCCCAGACTTGTGGACACCTGCCAAGCACCCTAGAAAGCAGTGAACCAGATAGACGTGGGCCTGCTCTCACGGAGCTAGAGTCCATCAGGAAGGCAAACATCTCCACAAGTGACGACGATAGAGAGGGACGAGGGTTACTACGGGTCCACACTCACTAGTTCAAATCCTAGTTCAGCACTCACCACCATCTGACCTTGAGTAGGTAACTTCACCTCTGAGAGCCTCAGTTGTAGAAAACAATATCCAGGGATTTTGCTAGAATTAAATGAGTTCACACAAATATAGAAACCACTTAGAATAATTCCCAGCACCAGGAAATGCCCAATACATTTTAGCTACTATAATTATTACTAGCCATTTACTACATAAAAGAAAAACATTTATGGATGATTAAAGCACATTACAAAATGTACAGTGCTTTTTGGGTTTAGTTTCCTTTGTCTATTGTTTACTGTCTGTCTCTTCTTCGCTACATGTAAACTCACAATGGCAGGAATCTTTATCTCTTTTGTCACCAATATATCCCAAGCTCCCAGAATACTGCCTGGTAAATAAAAAACTCAATAAGAGTCGTTGAATTTCTTGAGCGAATAAATAAATGAATGAGTAATCAAATCAGTGATCTTAGTGTATTAGTCTGTCTGGGCTGCCATAATAAAATACCACAGATTGGGTGCCTTAAATGATAAAAAGTTATTTCTCACAGTGCTAGGGGCTGGGAAGTCCAAGATCAAAGTGCCGGCTGTTTTGATTCCTGGTGAGAGCTCTCTTCCTGGCTTGTAGACAACTGCCTTCTTGCTGTGTCCTCCCATGGCAAAGGGAGGGAGGGCGGTGGGGGGGGGAGGGGAGAGAGACACTCTCTGGTGTCTCTTCTTACAATGACACTAATCCTATCAGATCAGGGCCCCACACTTATGACCTCATTTAACTTTAATTACTTCCTAAAGGCCCCATCTCCAAATATAGTCACATTTAGGGTCAGGGTTTCAACATATAAAGTTGGAGGGCACAACCCAGTCTGCAGCGCTGAGTGAGTGCATACATGTTTCCTAGATCCCTTGTGGCTTGTTGCCTCTTACTGCGAGCTTCTTTGAGCTCTGGCCATCTCATGATGCTTGCACTACCACCATCATCATCCTCACCTTCATCCTTATGATCAGCAAGATGTGGTTTTCTTTCTAGGGAGATTCTGTCAGGTTCCCTTGACTGCAGCCTTAGAGAGTGAAATACCTAGCATGACCAAGAAAGAAGAATCTTCCAGACTTTTACAACAATCAAGAAGAGGCAGATCCACTAAGCCTGAACTTATGTTCTTCAATGACCTAAGTCCTCAGGTAGAGAAAACCTACTGCTAAGCTTCTGTCTTCTTTGAGTGTCTGCTGAACTGCTGAAGGTCACAAAAAATTCATATTGCATTCAATATGCAGGTACTGTTCATGAACTCCAATAGTTTATTTTGTATTCATGGTGCATTTACTCTTTATAGGGCCTTGTTAATAAATTGTTTCAATGTGCATTTATGTTTATGAATTTATAAATACTTCAAATAATGTGATGATTATTGAAAGGTATATTGCCAAATCTTATGTACATACCGATTACCAATGTCTAAATATGTCAGTTTTGTTTGAAGGTCAAAAACTATCTGTAATTTATAATTCTCAAAGCTCTTATCTCTAAAGTGGACCCTTGCCTAGAGGAATCAAATAAAACAAGACTGCAAAGACTAAGTAAATCGTCCCTGTTCTTGTGACAGCTACTTAATCGGTAACAAAACAAATAAACATAAAAGTTAGACAACATATAAAGCTTACCACCAAGAAAATAAGTCACAAATGAGCACAGCACTTTCCTCCAGGCTAGATCTCATAGACACACACAGCATCGATTTCAAAATCATTTCAGAAGAGTCTTGGAAAACTGCCCTGCCTCATCCACAGGTTCATTAGCTTCAGGGTCCCAATCCCAGTGGGAGGCTGACCCAGATCACACCTATTTCACAGCCCTGCAGGCACTCAGTGGGCCCAATCGAAAGCCTCAGGCATGGTGGCAGCCAGGCCAGGAGACCGGAGGGCCACTCCAGTATCTCGGAAACAGTCAAGCTAACAGTGGTTGTTATGGAGACAGCCAGTGTTCTTCACGAATGAACAGCTGTTCCTTCTCTCTGCCCAAAGAATCGATGCCCGTGTCTGGGGGCCCAGCTGGCTCCTTACAAAGGCCCACACTGCCAAAGAGGGGCCCCAGAAGCAGAAGTGACGCAGCCCTTCTCAGTAGACATCCATTGAGCTCTTCTATAGAAAATGCCTGACACAAGCCTGTTTTCTCCCCTCCCCATCCCCAGTCCAAACATGGCTTGATTGTTAAAATGACCGTGAAAAACTACGACTGGATTTTTGCCCTCTCAGTGGCTGCATACACTGATTTCTCCACAACTTCCAAAACCCCTTCTAAAGGAGGTTGTGGAAAAGATTCCAGAAGACAAACACTCTGCAAATGAATCCAAATACAGAGGGGTGTTATCACAGACCTCAGAACAGCCTTTCAAGCATGCAGAGTTTGTCCCTCAGGCACCACTTCTCTAATTGAAAGGATGCTTATTCTCGCTGAGCCTTTGTCGCTTGCTCTACAAAGTTGAAGCTGGTGAGTGCAAGCTTTGCACTTTGTTCTCAGTTTGTATGTGCTATTTGCAGAGCAGAATACTACTTTGCTGTGGGGGATCAGCTATGGAGATTGGAGTCCCTGTCCTCAATAAACTCGTAATCTCTTGGACCCACAAAGTCAACAGTAAGATGGGGTGGAATAGAAAAGAGGCACCTATCTGATACTGGGGCTGCCAGGAGCAAGCCTGTGTAACCATAACCTCAGAGCCGAGCAAACGGAGGATGAATCACTCACATGCATGGCTTTAAAGCACTGAGGTCAGGACCGTGCAGCCACTAAAAAGAATGAGGTAGATCCATATGTGCTGAGAGGAAACGAGCCCCAGACACACTGGACACTGACAAAAGTAAAGAGCGGAGCAGTGGGTATGATGTGTTCCCACTTGTGGAGAGGCAGAAGGAGAGGATGGGAATATGCGGAGAATAAACTCAGACACGTTCCCCAGAAACCGGCAACAGAGATTTCCTTTAGGCACAGAAACTGCGTGACTAGGAGTTGCGGTAGAAGGTGGGGAGTGGAGTTTACTTCTCACTTTATCTTTAATTTGTTACAGCATGACATTATCTTTTGATATCTTTTGAATTTAACTTAAAATAATTTCTAAGACACCTGTAGATAGCATTCTTCATTTGGGATAAAGAGAAGCAACATTGTGTGTGTGTGTGTGTGTGTGTGTGTGTATTCAATGCAATCCCAATTCAAATCTCAGCACGCTTTTTTGTAGGAATTGACAAACTGATTCTAAAATTCAAAGGGCCTAGAAGAGTCAAAACAAGTCTGGAAAAGAACAAAGCTAGAGAGCAGACATTACCTGATTTCAAGAGTTATTATGAAGCTGCGCTATTCAAAACACCATGGTATTGGTGTAATGGCAGACAGATAGATCAATGGTACAGAATAGAGTGCACATGCATAAAAACTCTGGAAGGCTGTACAAGAAACTGATGGCAGTGACTGTCTTCTTGCAGGCTGGGAGCTGGCTGAATGAAGACCAGGAGGGGATATTTTTCACTATCTACACATTCAACGTGTGAATCATGTGACTGTGTTACCTACGCAGAAAATGAAATTCAAAAAGCATTTATGCCACTTCTTAAAGTCCAGGCTACGTAACTTTCCAGGAGTAAATTATCAGAAAGCAATACTTATCTTCCACACGGGTAAGCAAAAAAAGAAATCGAACTGTCCATCAGATCGATTTAAACCAAGGTTTGCATCCTAGGGCTCTTGGAGTTTCCAAAGACAGTGAGTTATTTCTAAGAATATTAGAAAGGTCGTGTCTGAGAAAGGTGGTGTTCAACACTATGCCTCGGTCACATCCAGTCCGAAAGTCAAAACACCATCGAGAGAGGCTGAATTTCTGTTCCCTCTTCCATCTGAGACGTCAGTCTCAGTCTTTTTAAGCCAGCTTTGTTGAGGTTTAATAGGCAAACAATAAACTGTACACATTTAAAGTGTATAATTTGATGTTTGACATACATACTGAGAACTGCAAAAACTCAACACGAAAGAGTCCATCCGACTCCCAACATTAAGAGACTTGACCAAACTCAGCATGGCATTTAGTAGCCTAGGGCCGTGTCCCTGGGATGACCCAAACCCCCTTAAGATCTTGCCTGGGAAAGCTCAGGCTCCCAAAATAATTTACTGTTTGTTCTAGCCAAGACCTGATAAGCCCCTGACCTCCCTTTTCTTAGAGCATTTACTTTAGAAACTTGCAATTGTAAATCATTTCTCCTGTCCTTTTGACATGGACATATATGCAACGCAGGAATGTCTTTCTCAAGGGCCTGAGAGCCTTTCCTTTAAAATGTGACCATCAGGAAAGTCTCTTCAATAAACGGAGTTGGGAAAACTGGACAGCCACATGCAAAAGAACAAAAGGAGACCATTATCTTACAGCACACACAAAAACTAACTCAAAATGGATTAAAGAATTGAATTTAAGACCCGAAACCATAAAACTCCTAGAAGAAAATATAGGCAGTACATTCTTTGATATCAGTCTTAGCAATATCTTTTTGAATACCATGTCTACTCAGGCAAGGGAAACAAAAGAAAAAATAAACAAATGGGACTACATCAGATTAAACAGCTTCTGCACAGCAAAGGAAATCATCAACAAAATGAAAAGACAACCCAACATCTAGGAGAAAACATGGGCAAATTATATATCTGACAAGGGGTTAATTTTCCAAATATATAAAGTACTCATACAACTCAACAACAAAAACAACAAACAACTTGATCAAAAAATGGGCAGAGGATATGAACAGATATTTTTCCAAAGAAGATATCCAGATGGCCAACAGGCACAGGAAAAGATGTTCAACATCACTAATTGTTAGGGAAATGCAAATCAAAACTACATTGAGGGGGCTGGCCCCGTGGCCGAGTGGTTAAGTTCGCGCACTCCGCTGCAGCCGGCCCAGTGTTTCGTTGGTTCGAATCCTGGGCGTGGACATGGCACTGCTCATCAAACCATGCTGAGGTGGCGTCCCACATGCCACAACTAGAAGGACCCACAACAAAGAATATACAACTATGTACCTGGGGGCTTTGGGGAGAAAAAGGAAAAAAAAAAACTACACTGAGATAGCACCTTGATGCAGGCTCAGTGAGCTAAGGAGTCAAAAGAAAGATTCCTTGGACTCTCAAAGTCTGGCAGCAGTGTTGCTTTATTCATTGAATAGCATGGAGTAGCATGGGGACAGGACCCGTGGGCAGTGAAGAGCTGCAGTGTGTTGAGGGTAGGGCTAAATTTATAAGGCATAGGTATGTGAGTTATTTCTTTACAAGGCAAAGGAAAGAGTATGTAAAAAAAAAAGGTCATTAATGGTATCAGTGCAGGTGGGGTCTGGTTATTGGGTGGTCCTATAACTTTGGACATGAATCAGATGGAATCAGGTCAAATTAGGTCAGGACATCCTATACTTCCCAGAGGATGATGTAGATCTTTATGTAAGGCAGGACACCTTGGGCTTTTCTCCCTGAGGCAACCTTGATCCTCATCTGCCTTATACCCATCAGAATGGCTATAATTAACAAAACAAAAAATAACAAATGTGGGAGAGGATGTAGAGAAAAGGGAACCCTCACACGTGGCTGGGGGAATGCAAACTAGTGAAGCCACTATGGAAAACAGTATGGAGATTTCTCAAAAACTTAAAAATAGAAACACCATGTGATCCAGTTATCCTACTCGTGGATATTTATCCAAAGAACATGAAATCAGCAATACAAAGAAATTTATGCACCCCTATGTTCATTGCAGCGTTATTCACAATAGCCAAGACGTGGAAGCGACCCAAGTGCCCATTGACTGGTGATTGGATAAAGAAGATGTGGCATATATATATATATATAAAATATATATATACAATGGAATACTACTCAGCTATAAAAAAAGACAAAACCATCCTATTTGTGACAACATGGATGGACCTTGAGGGTACTATGTTAAAAGAAATAAGCCAGACAGAGAAAGACAAACACCGCATGATCTCACTCATATATAGGAGATAAACACAGATACGGAGAACAGATCAGTGGTTACTAGAGGAGAAGGGGGTGGGAGGAGGGCAAAAAGTGTAAAGGAGTACATATATACAGTGATGGATAAAAACTACACTATTGGGGTTGAGCAAGATGTAGTCTATACTGATATATAATAACATACGCCTGAAATTACACAATGTTATAAACGAATATGACCTCAATAAAATAATTTAAAAAAAAGAAGAAGAAGACCTGGGCCCCTGTCGCCCAGTCCTTGTGGGAGGGCAGGAGCCCAACTTCAATAAGCCCCAGTTAGCAGACACAGATGCCCAATCACACCCCTAACACCCCCCAGTATTTTTCCTTTGGCTCACCCCAGTGTTGGTTTTTTTTTTCACCCCAGCATTTAAAAGGCCTCCTGCCTTCTGTTCCTACAGAGCTGAGCTCAGGTTATGCTGAGGTCTCTCCCCTACTGCAGTGGCACTGAATAACGTCTGTCTTACCGCCTTTACCTAGCAGCCAGCTTTGTTTCTCTCTGACAATACAGATCAGTGACACTATCCTCCCAATCAAGACAGTGAACATAGTCAACCCCCTCAAAAGTCCCCTTGGTCCCCATAGTGGTCCGTTCCTCCTGACCCTCCCCATCGACTCCCCATCCTGATGTGGGCTTGGCGAGTCAAGGAGTTGAAAGAAAGATTTCTTGGACTCTCAAGGTCTGGCAGTAGTGCTCTTTTATTCAGAGAATAGCATGGAGTAGCATGGGGACAGGACGCATTGGCAGTAAGAGCTACAGGCATGGGGACAGGACCCATGGGCAGTAAGAGCTGCAATGTGTTGAGGGTAGGGCTAAGTTTATAAGGCATAGGTGTGTGAGTTATTTCTTTACAAGACAAAGGAAAGATCATGAAAAAAGTCGTTAAAATAGTATCAGTGCAGGTGGGGTCTGGTTATTGAGTGGTCCTATAACTTTGGATAGAAATCAGACGGGATCAGGTCAGGACATCCTATGTTTCCTGGAGGATGATATAGATCGGTATGTAGGGCAGGACGCCTTGGATTTCTCTCCCTGGGGCAGCCTTGATCCTCATCACTCCCATGCAACCAATGATGTGCTTTCTGCCCATATAGACTAGATTGCATTTTGTAGACTTTTTTCCCAGTTTTATTGAGATATAATTGACACATGTCACTGTATAAGTTTAAAGGATACAGCACAATGATCTGACCTAGACATACTGTGAAATGATTACCACAGTAAGTTCGTTGCGTCCTTCATCTTATACAGATACAATAACAAGAAAAAGAAAAACAAAATTTTTCCTTTTGATGAGAACTCTTAGGATTTACTCTCTTAACAACTTTCTCATATATCCTACAGTAGCATTAGCTATTGTCATCATGTGGTACATTACAGCCCTAGTACTTATTTATCTTTAACTGGAGGTTTGCACCTTTTGACCAACTTCCTCCAATTTCAATTCTAAAAAAAGTTCAACTTTTTTACTATATATTGGATTATACAATATTGATTCTTTTTTTTGTCTGGCTTCTTCACTCAGAAAATTATTTTGAGATTCATCTATGTTGTTGTCTGTGCCAATATTTTACTCCTTTCATTGCTGAGTTGTATTGCAGCACCTGCTATATAGATACACTGCCCATTGATGGGTAGTGTCTTGTCTTTGGCTACGACAAACCAAGCTGCTATGGACATTTGCGTACAGATCTTTGCGTGGATGAACATCTCCTTCTCTTGGTTAAATATCTAGGAGTGGAATTGTTGGATCACATGGTAGGTGTATGTTTAACTTTTTTAAGAAATTGCCAAATTCTTGGTTCTAGTAGTTTTCTCTTGTTGTTTTTTGGGGAATTTTTTGCAGATTCCATTAAATTTTCTGATGGAATGACCTGATGGATGCTCATAATCTGATAGATGCAAAGAAAGACGGTTTTACTTGTTCTTTTCCAGTTTGGATGCCTTTCATTTATCTTTCTTGCCCAGTTGCAACCTTAGTACAATGTTAAATGAAAGGGGTGAGGACAAACATCCGTGTCCTCTTCTGTTCTTGGCGGGGAAGGATTCAGTTGTTCACCACAAACGAGGACATTAGACGGGCTTTTTGTACATGTCCTCTATCAGATTGAGGAAGTTTCCTTTCATCATCATTTTGCTGAGGGATTTTATCAGGAATGAATGCAGGATTTTGTCAAGTACTTTTTGCTCATCTGTTAAGATGATCATATGATTTATCTGTTCGGTTTTGGATTTTTAGTTAATACAGTGAATTACAATAATTGATTTCAAACGTTAAACTAACTCTGCATTCCTGGGAAAACCCCACTTGGTTATAGTATTCTTTTAATATATTGCTGGATTTAATTTGCTAAAATTTTGTCAGAAGTTTTGCAACTATATTCATAAAGATATTAGTTTTGTGGGGGAGGGAAAAATTCCCCCTTCCCATCTTGATTCTACGGCTGGTCCAATAATTAAAATGACACAAGGCAGGTTAGCAGGAAAAAAATCAAACAAAGTTTAATACATGCACACAGGGAAGTCACATACGCATGAAAAATTCCATAGGCGGTCAGGCAAAATCAGACACTTATGTCATTCTGGACTAAGGGTGGGGGGCAGGGTCTGGGCCTTCAAAAAGAAAGGAGGTAATCCACAGGAAGAGGAAAAGAGTGAAGGTTTCGTAAACAAGCGTTTGTTGGGCCATCTACAGACAATGGGACACAGACGGGACATTGCTCAGAGGCCTTACTAGCCCTCCCCGTCCACCACCCCCAGCTCACATTACACACAACTGTCTGTGGGAGCTCCTTCCTGGGACAGGCCTTCCATCTCAAATTCTCTGAAGCAGTTAGGAGAAAGGTCAAAGTTCCTTCCTGAGTCCTTTGTTCTTAAAAATCATCAGCCCAAAATAATCCTCAAGCTAAAGACACACATTTTGGGGTGGCAAATTCTGCTCCCCGACAGTCTGCAGCTTTCTTTTTTGTGACACCTTGGACTGCTGTCAGTATCAGGTTGATGTTCGCCTTATAGAATGAGTGGGGAAGCATTCCTTCTTACTCCTCTTCAACATTCCGGAAAGAGTTTGTGTAGAATTATTATTTCTTCCCTAAATGCTTTGTAAAATTCACCAGTAAAGCCACTGGGGCTTGTGTCTTAGCCCCTTCAGTTTGCTGTAACAAAATAATAGACCGGCTGGCTTATAAACAATAGAAATTCATTTCTCACACTTCTGGAGTCTGGAAGTTTGCCATCAGGGTGCCCTCCATGGTCAAGTTCCAGTGAGAGCCCTCTTCCGGTCGCAGCCTGTCCACTTCTCATTTTATCCACGTGGTGGAAGGGGGGAGAGAGCTTTCTCAGGCCACTAACGTCATCCACAAGAGCTCCACTCTCACGGCCTAATCTCCTCCCAAAGGGCCCACCTCCTAAACCATCACCTCGGGGGGTAGGTTCCAAGATACGAATTTGGCGGGACACATTCAGACCATAGCAGCTTGGAGTTTTCTTTATGGAACAGTTTTTAACTACAAATTCCATTTCTTTAATAAATACAGGACTATTCTGGTTATGCATGTTTTCCTTCAGTGAGGTAGGGCAGTTTATATCTCTCAAGGGATTTGCTCATTTCATACGAGTTGTTGAATTTATCAGCATTAAGTTGTTTAGAATATTCTCTTACTATCTTTTTAACATCTGTCGCTGACACCCCTCTCATTCTTGATATGAGTAATTCGTGTTTTCCCTTTTTCTCTTGATCAATCTGGCTAGAAGTTTATCATTTTATTGATCTTTTCAAAGAACCAGATTTTGGTTTCATTGATTTTCTTTATTTTTTTTCTATATCACTAATTTCCAATTTGATATTTATTTCCTTTATACTGCTTCCTTGAGTTTAATTTTCTCTCTTTTTTCTAGTTTTTAAGGTGGAATCACATTTGAAATCTTTCTTTTCTAATACAGGCATTTCATGCTATAAATTTCCCCTTTTGCAGCCTCCCACAAATTGGGATATGTTGTGTTTTCACTTTCGTTCATTTCAAAATACTTTCTAATTTCCCATTTGATTTCTTCTTTGGTCCTGGGTTATTTATAAGTGTGTTATTTAGTTTCTAAACAATTGGGAATTTTCAAGAGCTCTTTGTTATTGATTTTTCTAATTTGATTCCTTTATGATCAAACATACTTTAAATGACTTGAATCCTTTTAAGTTTATTGAGAATTGTTTTATGGCACAGAAGTGATCTATCTTGGTAAATGTTCTGGGTGCACTTGAGAAGAATATGGGGTTTTTTGGTTATTTTAGGCGAGACAGTAAATTTGGTTCTTGTTTCTCCACCTTGGCTAAAAGCAGAATCTCAACAATTAGACTTTTAAGGAAGATGCACAATCTCCAATTTGCATTTTTCAGCCCAGAGGAATCAGCTGAGGAGCTGTAACAGAAAGAGGCTCAGGTCCCCCATCCCTTCTGAGACTCTGATCTCAATGGTCTGGGGCAGGGCCGCCCACTAGAAGCAAAGTCTTGCAAGAGCTGAGAAGCTTAATTTGGTGCTTAGCCCCAGTTTTCATTCCAAGACATGAGGATCTAAAATTCAGCAGGCAGGGGCTGGCCTGGTGGCATAGCGGTTGGATTCACACACTCCACTTCAGGGGCCCAGTGTTTGCAGGTTCAGATCCCGGGTACAGACCTACACTCCGACTCATCAAGCCATGCTATGGCGGCATCCTACATACAAAATCAGAAAAGATTGGCACAGATGTTAGCTCAGAGGCAATCTTCCTCACAAAATAAATAAATAAATAAAAACAAATAGAATGTAACAGGCAGAACCGAAGCGCTTCTTCAGATTGGGTGCCAGTGCTATGACCAGTGACACAGGGCAGTATGGGGGAGGGGCAGCCCCTAATCAGCCACCCCAGATAAACACACAACCTAAGGAAAAAAACAACAGGCTTATTGTGCAAACACAGGTCAAGATAAGGCAAATCTGAATAAGAACAGTACAGATGATATTAGGAAAATTATTATTAATTTTGTTAGATGTCTTAACAATGACTGTGTGGAACAATTTTTTTTCATAGGCATACTAAAGCATCTGGGGCGACTTTGGGGCTATAATTTATTTTTAAGCAAAAGAAAAAAGAGGATTCCAGTCTTCTTTCTTGTTATAACTAAGTTATAGCTTGCATCAACAAGACCCAAGAAGACTGAGCACCACATGAACACTGAAGCAGGATGGAGGAAAGAGGAAAACGGCACACATCCCCTCCTTGTGAGGACATGTCCAAGGAATTACATACAGCACTTCCCCTTACATCCCACTGGCCAGAACTTAATCACATGTGCAGGCTTTACTGCCAGGGAAGCTGGGGAAATGAAGAATTCATTCAGGGTCATCACACGCCCCACTGATCTCAACCTTCCTACCTCTGAAAAGAATAGAAGAACAAATGACAGGGGACGTGATTAGTCTCCGCCATCTCTAAAACCAGCTGCCTGAACCAGTTCTCAAAAGAATGTATTGCAATGGGGTTAAAGAGATGATTCCAGCAGGATAGGTGGAATCTAGCTGGAAATTCCAGGGAAAGCAAACCCTAATTTCATGAGTTAGGTGTGAAAAGAACACATGTCCTTTTTTATTCAGAACTATTCAGACCTATAACACAGCACTTCTCCAACTTTAATGTGAAGACTAATCACCTGGGTGTCTTGTTAAATGCTGATTCAGGTTCAGTAGCTGGGGGTGCAATCCAAGATTCTGCGTTTCTAACAAGTTCCCAAGTGAGACCACTGCTGCTGGACTGAGGATCATACGCAGAGTAGCAATGGATAACACCCTGTAATGTGTTGAATTGTGTTCCCCAAAAGATATGTTCATTGTCTAACCCTCAGTACTTTTGAATGTGACCTTATTTGGAAGTAAGGTCTTTGCAGATATATTTAAGACATAAATTAAGATGAAGTCATACTGCATTAGGGTGGGCCCTAAATCCAACCACTAGTGTCCTTATAAGCAGAGGAGGGGACACACAGAGATGCACAGGGGAAGAGGCCACGTGGGGATGGAGGCAGGGATTGGAATGATGAGCTCTAAGCCAAGGAATGCCAAGGATTGCCAGCAGCCACCGGAAGCTGGAAGAGGCAAGAGGAGATCCTTCTCTAGAGGTTTCAGAGAGACCACGGCCCTGCCCACACCTTGAATTCAGACTCTGCCTCCAGAAATGTGAGAGAATACGTTTCTGTTCTCTTAAGCCACTCAGTTTGTGGTAATTTGTTATCGCGGCCTGAGGACACTAATACACACCGCTCGATTTGCCATGTGTTTGGGCTGGAAGATTCTCTCAGGGCTCAGCATTGTCAACATTGTGTCATGCTCCATTTCCTTCATTCCCAAGGTAGCATTTCCCAAAGTGTAGAGCAAACTCAGGATCTTCATTTAAAATCCAGATTTATGGGCACGACTCCACCTACGGAATCAATATTCCTAAAGATTGGACCCAACACTAACTTTTCAAACAGGCATGCCAGGTGACAGGTTCTATAGTGCTTTCTTGAAGGTTCTGCCATATGGGCTGCCTCATAGTGTGATGTGGCTTCAAGGTCAAGATGCCTAAAAGCTGCCTCTCCACTCAAGATCTGCCCTGAAATCCCACGGTCAAGACCCCAATCCTTCAGCTATAGGGATAAGGAATTAAAAGCAAGTGCCTCTGCAATTGAGACAGAGGCTTTCAACCTCTTCCCAGAGAAGAGCTACCTTGCGCTCACCCAAATTCTTACGTCTCTCTCTCAGAGCGCTTCATACAATGACAGTTTGACAGGTCTCTGTCCTAAGAGGTAACGGCAGGACTTGACTTGGACACTGGTTAATGCTGGGACCTACTGGGTGAGACTGTCTGATGCAAGCTCGTGTCAGTCATTTGAACCTTAGTGTGGAAGGGGCAGCTGTGGTGGATGGAAAGACCGGCCGTTCTGTTCACTCTGTCTACCGTCTGAACTCCACTGTCCTCTTCTGTATCACGGGGACTCTAATTCCTGCTCCTCTGGCCTGGTAGGGGCTGTTGTGGCCACCACAGGGCTACAGGGAGTAAGAAGCTACTCCTGAGGAAGGATGCAGGCAGGGAAGATAGAACACTAGCTCACTGGTGGTCCTGGGCGAGGAGGGCCAGCCTGCTTCTCTGTTTTCTGAGAGCCTGAACTGTCTGGTGGTGTTTTGGAAACTGTATGAATTAACTGGGCCTGACTTAGTTGACTGCTCTTTTTAATCATTTGCTTGGGGGTGAGTCTTTCATTCTAACTAAAATTAGTTTAAATACTCAGAATAATCATCTCTATAGATTTTTTAAAAAACACTAAAAAATGCAATTTTCCTTCCCTATCTTTCTTCCTCAATCCCCAGCATCCACTATATTTTGAAGGAGTTTGATAAAGACGTAAAAAATGGCTGAAAGCCTCTGGGAAACTTAACATAAGGGGAAATAAATCTTTTAAAAACCAACCCAAGTGAAAAAAAGATCAGAACTGTTCTTAGCTTTCCGGGATGAGCAGGGGTTGACTGGAAGATTACACGAGGGAACCTCCCGGGGTGACAGTAATATTCTGTATCTTGATAGGGTATTGTGGTTACACGGGCAAATGAGTTTGTCAAAACCCAGTGAATGCCACAATGAGTTATCACCTCACACCCGTCAGAATGGTTATTATTAAGAAGACAAGAAATAACAAGTGTTAGAGAGGATGTGGAAAGAAGGGAACCCTCGTACACTGCTGGTGGGAGTGCAAATTGGTGCGGTCACTATGGAAAACAGTACGGAAGTTCCTCAAAAAGTAAAAATGGAACTACCACATGATGCAGCAATCCCACTTCTGGGTATTTATCTGAAGGAAATGAAAATAGGATATGAAAAAGATATAAGAACCCTTATGTTCACTGAGGCATTATTTACAATAGCCAAGATATGGAAGCAAACTAAGTGTCCATCAAGGGACGAATGGAAAAAGAAGATGTGGTATGAATATTATTCAGCCATGAGAAAGAAAGAAATTCTGCCATTTATGACAACGTGAACAAATCTTGAGGATATTATGCTAAGTTGAAATAAGTCAGACCAAGAAAAGCAAATACTGTATGATTTCACTCATATGTGTAATCTGAAAAAACCACAGCAAATGAACAAACAAAACGAAACAAAAAAACAACCTTATAGATACAGAGAACAGATTGATGGTTACCTGAGGAGGAGGGGTTGGGCAGGAAGCTGAAATGGATGAAGGGAACCAACTGTATGGTGATGGACGGTAACCACACTCCTGGTGGTGATCACTGTAGTGCACACAGTTAGTGAATTATACTGTTGTACACCTGAAAAAATAAAATAAAATAAAAACACTCTTTTGAGGTGGGAAACAAAAAACAAAAACTCAGAGAATGTCTGTGCATTTCGTTGTATCTAAATATTACATGCAAGTAAGAAATTGATCCACTGAAAGTTTCTTTTCTCCCTCATGAAAACACAACCTTTTGGCATATATGAAAGGACACCACGTCACTGAATGGTGGTCTAGTCTTATATTAGAAAGCAGAGCCTGACCTGAATTCATGTTTTCTGGCCACTAAGAGACCTTGGTCAGAAAGGCCTCCTGCTGGGGTCCACGAACTCGGAGGGCCATCAGAATATGAACTATGACCAGTGCAGCATGACAGTCACCAGCCCAGCTTCTGCAGCCTGACCCATGTGGTTTCCGAGCCCACCTCTACTGCTTCCTATGATTGGAGCAAGTCACTTGACTTCCAGACCTGTAATCACTTATAAAATAGGAATAACAGTCATATCTGTTTCATAGAGTTGTTATTGCAGGGACTAAGAATTCAGCACAAAGCGTGACAGATGGCAGTCGCTGGAAATCGTTGGCTACTGTCACAGATGTTTGTATTAGTATTTACCAGACTTCAAGGTCTGTGCTCTTTTTAAAACTTCGCTGTTTATTTTTTTTAATAAGAGTAGAGGTAGCAACTACTTGTTTTAGCGTGTAGTGAAGGAATGATGTCTATTTAATTCTCTATTGCCACAACCACTTTTAGAAAGGTGCTTACGAGTAACAAAACAGTCTTTGTTTTACCAACATGTTATGAGCTCAGTTGTGTCCCCCAAAATTCATATGCTGAAGCCCTAACCCCCCAGTGCCTCAGCATGGGACTGCTGGAGACGGGGTCTTTGAAAAGGTGGTTAAAGTAGAATGAGGTCATTAGGGTGGGCCCGATTCCAGCATGACTGGTGTCCTTATAAGAAGAGATTAGCACACTGACAGGGCCAGAGGGAAGGCCACATGAACACACAGGGAGAAGAAGGCCATCTGCCAGCCAAGGGGAGGGCCTCAGGAGAAACCAACCCCGCCCACGCCTCAGTCGCAGACCGCCAGCCTGCAGGACTGTGGGAAAATACACTTCTGCTGTTGAAGCCGCCTGATCCGCGGCACTTTGTTATGGCAGCCCCAGCAAACTAATGCAAGGATATACCGACAAATAATTTATAAAAAGATGAAGCGTGATTCACAAACAGTTTGATTACAAGTGTACCACCTGCTATTTTTTTATTATTATTTTTAAGACTTTATTTTTTAAGAGCAGCTTTAGGTTTACAGCAAAACTGAGAGGAAGGTACAGAGATTTCCTCCTCACAACCTGAACAACCTCCCTCATTATAAACGTCCCCCACCAGTGTGATACATTTGCTACAAGTGATGAACCTACAATGACACATCACACCATGAGTCCAGTTCACCTTAAGGTTCACTCTTGGTGTTGTATATTCTGTGGGTTTGAAAAAACAAATGACATGTACCATCATTACAGAGTAGTTTCACTGCCCTAAAAGTCCTCACTGCTCCACCCATTCATCCTCCCCCTACCCCAACTCCTGGCAACCACTGACCTTTTTCCTGTCTCGAGAGTGTTGCCTTTTCCAGAACGTCACATAGTTGGAATCACACAGTGTGTAGCCTTTGCAGATGTCTTCTTTCATTTAGTGATATGCATTTAAGGTTCCTCCATGACTTCTCACTGCGTGATAGCTCATTTCTTTTTAGTGCTGAGTAATATTCCATTGCCTAGATGTACCACAGTTTATTTATCCATTCACTACTGAAGGGCAACTTGCTTGCTTCCAAGTTTTGGCAATTATGAATAAAGCTGCTAATAAACATTTATGTGCAGATTTTTGAGTGGACGTAAGTTTTCAATCCCAGAGAAGAAGTCTCTAATTTTAATGAAGTCCAGCTGATCAATTTTTTCTTTCACGGATCACGCCTTTGGTGTTATATCTTTAAAGTCATCACCATACCCAAGGTCATCTAGGTTTTCTCTTACTTGATCTTCTACGAGTTTCACAGTTTTGCATTTTACATATAGGTCTATGATCCATTTCGAGTTAATTTTCGTGAAGGGTATAATACCTGTGTTTAGATTCATTTTTTTTGTATGTGGATGTCCAGTTGTTCCAGAACCATTTCTTGAAAAGACTATATTTGCCCCATTGTCAAATATCAATTGACCACATTTTTGTGGATTTTTTAAAATGCAACTTAATATAGAAAATAAAACCAGCTTTTGCTCATGTTTGATAAACAAAGAACAAGTCATGATACAAGCTCAGTTCCCAGGTTATGTTTCATATTATACAATTTATATTTCAATAAGTAGAATTTGTTGGTGTCCAGTGCGTTGTTTTAAATTCCCCCTGAAGATATATTATTCTTAAATTTGATTAAAAACCTTAATTTTAGCTCAGAATCTACAAGAGTTACAAGTGCTATTGTAATTTCCCAAAGAAATACACTGGGAGGTTTCAAGAGTGTGTGCTGGGGTAGCACACAAGAGAACTCAGAGATTAATGACTGCTGGTATGTGTATTAACTGTTTTCTTATTTTCTGTATTCTTGATACTTTGGATCTGGGTCCTCAGTGACCAAGGAGACACTGCCCCTCCCACGGTTAACTAATTCCTTGAGATAGCAAAGGATTCCTCTTTAAGTGCACCTCAAGGTTCAGTGCAAAGCTGTCTGTCCAGAGCCCACGCCTCTGCCCCTCCATCTGGTTCTTACTCTATCAGCCACTGTCCACCTGCCCTAGTCAACCCAGGACCAGGAGCCAGACCACCAGAGACAATCCTATGCCCCAGGGCCCACTGCAATTACTCAAAATAGCCAGTCCTAAGTCTGCTTACCCGGCCCTGCCTTTCCTTTCCAGGGGAAACCACAATAAAGCCTCTTGTCCACAGTTGCCCCTCACTTCCTCTGCCTTCCACCAACCCTGGCACTTCTCTCTGTGGCCACCCTCCACCAACCCCCACGCCCCCCATAGCATGGTGTGCACCCTCCTCTTGGGAATTGTGAGTAACAAACTGTCTTTCTACGGCAGTTGTCTCCTGATCTGTTGGTCTCACCATATCTGAATGAAAACAAAATCCCAGGTACATTTTAAAACAGGATGCTAACTCAGAAGGGTCTACACAGGAGGCCTTTCATCCAGCCTTAGTCCAGATGGAACCACCTGATTGGTGGGTCTTTCACATATGTCTCTTTCCTCCATACTTCTTGCTCCATGATGCCCCAAATTCCAAGCTGGATCTTCATTCCTTCAATTTAATTCCTTATTAAATGCAAATCCTAAAAGTAGAAATGGTTTATGCTTTAACATTCATCTCACCCTTCCATGAGGAGTGAGAGCAAGGCTGAGGAACTAGAGAGGAAAGAAGGAAAAGCTGCTGAGATCGATAAATGTTCTTTTCTAATTTTTTTTCTTCCTGTTTTGTCATTGATGGCTAAGAAAGGGATTCTGGGTATGTGAACCTCGATTTTGACCTTACTTTTCCCCTCTTCTGCCTCTGCTTCTTTCCTGTTTTTTTGTTTCTGGGTTTGTTGGTTACCACTATAGCAAATTCGATAAAGAATTACAAGATTTCATTAATAAGTTGGAAAACAATATTTAATTAGCTACTACTGATCTCTAAATATTAATAATGGAAGTTGTAAAATTGATAAAATTAGTTAAAATCAAACTCATGACATACAAAGAATCAGTGAAATAGGCTTCTAACTCCAATTTGTAAATTATTTCTAGAAATGCATTTATGTATTTCTGACTACTTCTATATTTTCAGATGTTTCTTGTCACGGGAAACAAACAAGAGTGAGAAGGGGAAGCCAGGCCCTCACCACCGAGGAAGCATCCAGGGAGACGGACGATGCGGGCACCACATGGGACTGTTTAGCCATCCCGGCAACTCTACATGGTGGTGGCCTCTTGGAATCCCAGTCACCTCCTTTGATGAGAGGGCTAAGTGTCTGATTTCACAATCTGAGGTCTTGGTCGATCTGAGACTTCAGGAGAAATGCCTAAATTGGGGCTGTGTTGATGTCATCAAGCATGAAGACAGAACACGGTTGTTCCTAATCCACAGGAGAAATAAGTCCCATTAACCTGGGTCTTAGAAATCATCATTTCATGACTCTGTCATTAGGGATGTCTAAATGAATCATTGAAGCTCTTGCCTTTTTCATTTCCTCATCTGAAAACTGACCAAAGGGGACAGGACTAGTAACAAAGATTGTCTCCTTGACCAAACTCTAGTCACTCTAGTCAGGCTCTCGCAACTCTCTTCTCAACCAGGCCCTGACTTTGGGGCTTTCAAAAGTCTTTGCATTGTCTAGTTTTAGCAAGAACCCTGCTAAGTCAGTTTAGCAGGAATCCACCATTCTCCATGCCTGGTCACTCTCGATATCTGATGGGGTTCTTCACTCCTCACCACCCCAGGCGATGTCTGATCACCCTTCAGCAAGAATCCTCTGAGGTTGATTTAGCCAGAATCCCCGTCACTCCTGATGTTTCCTCTTGGTAATTTCCATTCCCTGACCTCCGCTCTGCTCCTCGGCCATAAATGCCCACTTTTCCTTATCGTATTGGAGTTGAGCCCAGTCTCACCCTCCTACGCAAAACCCGATTGCAGTAGCCCCCTTGAACAAAGTCTTCCTCCCCCCCTTTGACAAGTGTCGGGAATAATTTTTTCTTCAACACTAGTCCTGGAATCTTAGACAATTCACACACCCCTCTTTAGGAGCCCCCTCTCCATTCTTCCCTCCTCGTCCTCCTTTGTCGTCTGCGCCTCCTTCCTTCCTTCCCTTTCCCAACTGCTCGATCCCTATGTGAACAGTGCTCTATGCTAGTGGAGAAAAAGAAAAAGATCTTTTATTCTTTTTTAAGGATTGGCACCTGAGCTAACATCTGTTGCCAATCTGCGTTTTTTTTTCTCTCTCCCCCAACCCGCGCCAGTACATAGTTGTATATTCTAGTTGTGGGTCCTTCTGGTTGCGCTACGTGGGATGCTGCCTCAGCATGGCCCGATGAGCACTGCCAGGTCAGCACCCAGGATCCGAACCAGTGAAACCCTGGGCCGCCCAAGCAGACTTAACCACTCGGCCATCGGGCTGGCCCAGAAAAAGATCCTGTTTAAAAAATTATCAAAAGTCTTAGTGCCTTGATATATGTGCTTTTCTCTCTCTTGGAGGGTTTGCTTAGAAATACGCATATGTATTGGGAAGAGGACGGTGTAACCACACAAGGAGAAAAAGAACTCATGGTGCTATATCAGGTGTCTGGAACAGTTTGACTTTCTCAGGGAGGCAACTGGGGGTAGGACAAGCTACGTCCGAGCCCCTCCAAGAGGGCCCCTTCTGCCAGCCCCTCTCCTCCCCTGGGTTAAGCTCGCTCTACTAAGGTATTCTTTCCATCATTTACTCAGACTCTCATGTCACTCTACTCTGACTCCTTTTCATATTTCCAACCGTAGCCCTGATTTATCCTTTTATGAAGGTTACTCTTCCTGGCACACTTGAAAAGCCTTCACGGCTTGTTACCACAGCACTAGGAGCACACTGCTGAAATCAGCACTAAGGTGGGGAGCACCCTGCCCCGACACAACACCAGCTCTCTGTCAGCCACCCCAGGCCTGCTAAGGGAGCCACTCTGCATTTCCTCGCTCATAGACATTAAAAATAGGAAATATCATCTCTTGGGCAAATTACTGTAGACCTCCAGACCTCTTCCCCTCCTGTGTATGATGGTAGTGAGTTTTTCTCTAACTCAGTGCAGTGGAAAAATCTCGAGATGGTTCTGACTAATCTCACTCAATACAGAGGTGCCCCGATATTTAGATCAGAAGGGCCTTCTGTTTCGCAATGCACCACCCCTCTAAGGGCTTAGGCCTACCCTGCTTCTCAGGGGGCTTACATCCTGGGCTATGGAAAGGGGACAGGTGAATTGTTTGGGACTGAACACAATTTCGTGGCTGACACAGCACAGTCCTCCTGGGCAGTGTGTGGGGGCTTCTGGCTGTGGAGGAAGGTGACCCTCACCAGACTCTGAGAAGGAAAACTGAGTGAGGCAGTCTGTGGTCTACGCAAGAACAGCTCACTCAGATGGAGAGCAGTTGGCTGCAGACCTGGAGATGCCCCCATGAGCCCGGGTAGAAGTCGAGGAGGCTGATGGCCTCTGGAGGTGAAATCCACCCCCCATATTCTGGACTCCATCTAGACTTCATCAGACTCACCCCTGTGTCCAGTCCCCTCCCCCAACCCAGGGAATCCCTTCTAGATTCAGATACAGGTACAAGCATTTAGGCTTCTCTCTAGGCATTTCTTCCAAATTTCTCTCTAAGTGCCCGTGGCCCTCTATTTTTCCAGGGCTTTGGAAATTCAAAGACCAATCATTGAAACTTTTTTCATTTCTGGCTTTTCCTGTGCTCTGCGTACCCTTAGGCAATGAACACAGAATGCCTAGATCAGAAGGCTGTAGACTTCTTCTCAGAATAAAAATTTTAAATTCACAAAAACAAAATAAAAAAGAAACCAATCATATTGAAATACAGTTGTCAATATATTAAAAAACAAGTTTGTGATATAGTAATACTTGTGCTTATTTATCTATACTTTAATAAGATCAAGTTCTTTGATTTCAAAGGGTTGATGTGCATAAATGTTATTTAGAGACATTTGATACAAATATAACATGTTATGAAAATATCTGTGTTTTCTGTTGGTTACAAAGTCATGGGTACTGTGCATAGTATGAGGTCTATTGCCTACGTTAAAATGGAAGGAAATGCTAGATTTCAGTTAGAGGTTATGTCAAGGACTGTGAAGGGCTGAGATTTTGCCTTAATTGTGAGGACAACAAATTAGTGTGTCACATTTGCATGAATGTTCATAGAAGACATGAGACTCCTGGGTCAGAGATAAAGGACAGTTTATTACTCAAGGCCATAGCAGTAGATAGAGTATCAACATTTGTGCTGGTCTTCTGAACCCCATTTCCCACAGGGCAATGTGAAGAGGGCCAGATGACACCTGCACACACAGTGGGCTATATTATATAATCTATGTTAGCATGTAGTGGACTTACTGTTTTTAAATGAGGTAACAAATATTTTTAAAATTTCTCAATTTTAACTTCTAAAATATTGATAGTGAAACCCACATGATCAAAACCTCTTTGGGGTCATCAATAATTTTTAGGTGTGTTTATAAAAATTTACAGTCCTGAGACCAAAAATTTGAGAACCTCCAGCTTAGCTAATCAAAGAGCAAGGATGGGAGGGTAGGTAGAAGGCAGAAAGAAAAATTGGAAATAAAAAACATATTAGATAACAACCAAAAACATTTAAAAAGAGGGTGTTGAACTAGATGATACCTGAGGTCCCAACATTAGGATCCTGTGACATGGGGGGATAAAACTCTCTTCAAGACCAACGTCAAAGACACTTCCCTGGAAGATGGCAACAGCACTGGGGAAGACTGGATCCTTTCAACAGCTTGGGGAATCCAAGGCTTAACTCTTCCTTCCAGTACAATACCACGTAAGAGCCACCAAACACTCCTAGACCAGAGGAACAAGGAGGAAATCAGAAAGACTGAGCATTTATCCAAAAGAGACTGAAAGAAACATTAACTGGCTAGTTTAGGGTCCTCTCCTCTACTCCCCACCATTTCCTGATGGAAACTCCAGAGGAAAATGAGACCCATTATATAAAAGAAAGCAGCAGCCTTCTTTTTATCCATCCCAGTAACTGTCTATCATCCTGCATACTGTGAAAGGAGTCTCGGTATCAGAGCAGGTGGAGGGGATGTTGACTAAGGCTCTGCATCTCTAGGAGTCCAGTGATCATCGGGCAACACACTGGTTGCCTGAGCAGAGAACTGAGCAGAAACAGAGCCTCTGGAAGGCTGGGGGTGAGGGACGTGGAGAAAATCAAGAGCAGAGGAGCCCAAAAATAGAGACAAAAGTCACTTCCGTTACAATTTTGCATAGGATAAAAATAGAAGACAGGAGTGTATACAATTTAGATTTTTAGATTCTTATCTTTCTCTATTTTTAGTCATGGCCTCTTAGCACACATAAGACATTTTTTCCCCTTTTCCTTGGCTGCCAGCTTCCCCAGTTTTTAATTTACATCATGTGGTTTCTTCCGGAAGTATTGTGCGATAAACAAGAGCCGCCAAGGTTGACGGTGGAACAAGATACTCTCAGCGAGGAGGAGCAGCTGCATCTCTTTCCATGCAACATCCTCTCTCCTGAGATCTCCATTCCTGCCCCTGGGCCCTGATCTACTGTGTCTTCTGTCTTTCCTGATTGATTTCCACTCACTGGCCTCAAAAAGGTGCTGGAAAATGAGTCAATACTAAAGTGTCAGTGCCCTGCTGGCTGTTGTGGTTATCTATTGCTGCATAACAAACCAGCCTAAATATAGTGGCTTAAGACAGCAATCATTTGACGATTATCACGAGGGTCCAGCATGCCGACTAGGCTCAGCTGGGCACTTCTCGCTTAGGGTCTCTCTTGCAGTAGCAGTCAGATGGAAAACTCAAAGACTGGGCGTAGGAGACCCCAGAGTTCAAGGGGGAATCACTCATACATCTGGCAATTGGTGGTAGCTGTTGGCTAAGACCACAGCTGGGTCTGCTGCCAGAACACCTCCAGGTGGCCTGGGCTCTCTCGTGGTGGCTGGGTTTCAACAGCAAACATCCCAGAGAGAGCCAGGTGGAAGCTGCGTCACCTGTTGTGACCTACCTAGCCTCAGCCTCAGTTCTGCTGTCTTCTGTTTGTTGGAGCAGTCATAAGCCCCTACCCAGATTTCTGGGGGGGAGACACAGACCCCATTCTCAGTGGGAAGAGCATTAAAGAATTTTGGGGCCAAAGCAAGTCAACGCTTTCTTGGTCCTCTATTTAGTCAAGGCTGGACCATTGAAACACAGCTTTACTAAAATGCTATGGCTTCACTTACTATTGATGTAGGTAATCTACACCCACTTTCTGTATAGTCTTTCTTGATTTTCCTAAATAGCTGTGACTTCTGCCTCCTCCGCAGTTCTTTGAATTTCTCTTAGGATATTTGTGGGGAATGTTTGCTAGTTTTTTTTGCCTGCCAGCATTCTACCTCCTCTTTTTATAAGCATCTCAATCTCCTTTTGGGGGAATGTCCCATGGTGTGTAGCCTTGATGAGAATTAATGTCCACATCCCACTACAGAAAGCAGAGGCATTATCCCTGCCAGCCTGGGGGACGGGCATAGAATCAAATTCCTGCACCTGGAAGCTCCCTCCAGACACCGGTCTCTTGAGCAGCGTTGCAAGGACGTGGGGTCAGTTGGAGGTCCTATTTCTTAAAGATGCAGCCGTACGGCAGGTATACCACACCCATTCTTTCTGTTGTGTCACTTTTGCAGTGATTTCTGCTGCCTAGCTCTCTGTAGCATCTAGGTTTTCAAAATTGATTGGAAGTCAATGAATATGATTTCACTGATTCTCACCATTGATTCTGTGAGACACTGACATTTGTCCAATCAATTTCCCCTTTTCCTAAGATTTTTAGAGGCTGTTTCTATTGTCTGCCACCGAGAACTCTGATTCTGTACTGATTATCTCCTACTATGGATTACATTTAGTTCTAGTAAGTTCTAGGCTATGGAGAAAGGCTCAGAATTAAGAATAAACAGAAGAGTCAGGCCTTGGGAGGCACAGGAACCAGACCTACAGATCTACACATCAAAAATGATGGGTGCCATCATTAAGATGAGAACACATCGATCCTTTCCAGTCCTTGGGTCATCACCGTGGTCACTCCAGGAGCAGAGTATAATGGACCAGCTGAGGATAGGGGTCTGTGATAGGCAGAATAATGGCCCCCCAAGACCTTCATGTCTTAATCCCTGGAACGTGTAAATGTTACCTGAAATGGCAAAAGGGACTTTGCAGATGTGGTTAAGTTAAGGACCTTGCGGTGGGGGGAGATCATCTTGCATTATTTAGGTGGGACCAATGCAATCACAAGGGTCCTTGAAAGTAGAGAACCTTTCCCAGCTGGATCACAGAGATGTGACCACGGAAGCAGGATTTAGAAAGATGTCACTGATTTTGAAGATTGCTGGCTTTGAAGATGGAAGAAGGGGTAACAAGCCAAGGATCGCAGGCAGACACTCAAATCTGGAAAAGGCAAGGACAGGGGTCTTCCCTAGAGCCTGCAGGAAGGAACGCAGCCCTGCTGACACCTTCGTTTTAGCCCAGTGAGATTTCTCACTTATAGAACTGCGTTGTTTTAAGCCATTAGGCTCATGATAATTTGTTAGGGCAGCAAATAAAAAATGAATTCAACATCCACCTCTTGAGCTGGAGAGGACATCACTTTGATTGACAGTCCTACCAAGGCCGTATCTCTTGGTGTAGGTGGAAGGTTCCTCTGTGAAAATCAGGTGCCACTAGCAAATGGGGGAAAGGAGGCTGAACCGGAAAACACGGGTGCCCACTGCAACCACCACCACAGCCCTCTGCACAGCGTTTAATCAAAGTTTGTCCAAATGAACTTTTAGGGCCAGCAACTGATTAAGTTAAATATTCTGGATAAGAAGCCTTGATGAAATAGAAGGGAACTTTATAAGGAATGTAAATCCAGTATTTATATATGCAATATATATATTACTGCATCTTAAAAATTCCAAGTTTTGTCATAAAGATTCTCATGAAACTTGAAAAGGACTGATCCCCCCTCAAGTCAAGATGTAGTTAATTCAGCCAGCTGCCCCAGTACTTAGACATACAGACCTGTTGCATAAAGTGTTTAAGAATCATTGGCTTAGGGGCCAGCCCCACGGCCGAGTGGTGAAGTTCTCATGCTCTGCTCTGGCGGCCCAGGGTTTTGCTGGTTTGGATCCTGGGCGCGGACATGGCACCACTTATCAGGCCATGCTGAGGCAGCGTCCCACATGCTACAACGAGAACGACCCACAACTAAAATATACAACTATGTACTGGGGGGATTTGGGGAGAAAAAGCAGAATCACTGGCTTAGTTACTAATTAGTTGCTGCTAAATGGGAGACACTAATGGAGACCTACATAGAGGCAAATGAGATGGAAGTTATGGCCCACCCATCTAAGAAGGCAAAACATAACTAGGAGAGCCAAAAGGCACAAGAAAGGGAATTTACTGTACCTGTCCAAAAATCCTGATTGTGGTCACTTAAGGTCACTAGAAGAGCAGAGCGAAGTGATGCAAGTCAAGTCATTGGAAAAGCCAGGGCTGATGTCCAACACACCCTTGGCTTTTGAATGCTTGGTCTGACCCGGCAGTGGTTTAACAGTGGGTAACAAATATGTAGGAATATAGTAGAATATTACTTTACAGGGTTCATGTATTGTCATTCATAACTCAGTTAACAGGTTTTGGCTCATAAAAGATACTTTTCCTGCAGTTAAGGAGAGCGGTGCTCAGGTGGCAGTAAGGTATGTTGGTCACCTTTTTCAAGGAGAGTCTTTGTTCTGGTTGAAAACAGTTTTGCCTGTGAGCACTCCCCTGGGAGTTTGTGTATTTACTTGTTTTCTGTTGTCGAGATTTGCGGGGGTGAGAGGATGGGGTTCCTTGCCCAGACACCTGAACTAGGTTCGCTGGAAAGAGATGATTGTAGCACAATTGTTCTCAATCCTGGCCATAAGTGAGAATTATCTGGGAAGCTTTAAAACAAACAAAATACCAATGTTCACACTCAGAACTCACCTTGGCATCTAAATACTCTAAAAGCTCCCAGATAAATTTAACACCTGGTCCATGCTGTCAGCGTTAAGAACCATTGCTTTAGAGTTTTTTAAATTTTCTAAATGGTTACCCTGTAGGTCGTTAGTTTCGTACCATCAGCTCAGGGAGGTATGGCCTAACAACTCTCCAACTTGCGTGTGCCCAAGAGCCACCCGGGCGCTGTTTAAAATTCCGATTCCCGGGCTCCACCCTGAGGGCTCCCGGCAGACCCCGCTTGCGCAGCGCCCGGGAATCTTCACTTTATCTGTTGCAGGTAGTGAGGCTCACAGTCCAAAAAATGAAGGCATAAGACACGACAGTCGTGGGAGATCAGGGCCAACTAGGAAGGGCTGTGGAAAGAAAAAAAGACAATTTTGCGAGTATAGATCCCCAAATACGTGTTTTTCGTTGGCTCCCCTACTCTGGGCAGTTTGGGCTGAGACCACCGACGGAGGAGACGTGAGGGTAGCAAGGTGTGTGCTTGGCTCTGGGTTCCAGAAAATTCCTTCAGGCCCAGGGTTGCGGGGTGGTGCAGGCGGGGGAGGGGAAGTGTCCCTCCAGGTCCCTTGGCTCTGCCGCCGCCTCCCACCTGTGCGCCCCCTTAGGAAGCACCGCCCGCGCCTTTCCCCGTCCGGGGCCCGCAGAGCCCCGCGTCCGTGGCGAAAGGCAAGGGGCCCGGGTCCGGGGGCCGAGGGGCGGGGGCCGGGCGCGGGGAGGGCCGCGCGTCCCTGTGACGGCTGCGCCGGGCGCGGGCGCGGGCGCGGCCCCGGCCTCGCCTGCTCGCGCCCGCGGCACCGCCTCCCCCGCCGCCGGCGCTGCCCGGGGGCGGGGACTCGCGCGGCGTTGGCCGGAGACGCGGCGGCGCTGGACGCGGCGGGGGCGCACGGAGCGGGGAGCGGCCCGGGCGGCCTGGGAGCCGGGCCCGGAGCGCCGAGCGGCCGCCGGAGGCGCGGCGGGAGGTGAGTGAGCGGCGCGCCCCTCGCCGCCCTGGCCGCCTTCCTGCCCGCGGCTCCCTCGGCCCGGGCCCCGCGCCGGTCCCCGATCCCGGGCGCGCGCGCGGCTGCAGCCTCTGCCGGAGGCGCCTCGGGGCCGGCTCCGCGCCGCCCCGCCCGCCCCGCTGCGCTCCGTCCCGCGGCCGCCGGGAGCAGCTGGGCGAGGTTCTCGGTCCCTGCGGAAGCCGGCCTGGCCGGTGGGGGCCTTCCTTTTTGTCCCTGGCTGTGTCACGCGCGTCAGCATCGGGAGTCAAAAGCGTGCATCCCCACAGTCGCACTAGCGCCCGTCCTGCGGGCGTGATTGGCACGAGGGCGGGGACGGCTGGCCGTGCCGCTCCGCGCCTCCCCCCTCCCACCCCCCCGGGGCCCACGTTGGCAGCGGGCGCGTCCTGGCAGGTGACCGGGAGCGGCGCCGGGTCCTGGGCCGCGCCGCGGGAGCACATCCCGAGCCGGTCTCAGGGATGCTCCAGGCCCCCTCCGGGACCTGTGTTTCCCACCGTGGGCAGAGTGGAGGATCCACAGAACTTTTGCTCTGGTATACGTATAGTCTCTTGGGTTTGTATATTCTGTATTTCACATATCTTTAATATTTTTAATGATTTTTTAAATGTAAAACAAAATAGGAAAAATACCGACTTTGGCGAATGATCTTTTTAGCGGAATTTAAGAATCATTATATTCGGGATGCCATAATGATGCTAGTCATTTTCTGATGTTTGGTTTCCAGATTTGCATAACCGTACTTGTGTGACTTTCACGGTTTTGAGAGTTCCTTTGTCTGGTTTGGGGTCTCCAAGACCCTGTGGCCCTAAATTATGCAAATGTTTGCGTAATGGGGCGGATTATGAAGATGTTCTACAGCCTGATGAAATATTTAACAGCTCTGGGGTGACTGTGTTTGGCTCACGGCCATCAGATTGACTCAAATTTAGTCCGTTTTAGTATTTCTGCATTTTTTGGAGCAGGAGACCTGGGGAGCAAAGGGACCTCTCCGCGGTCCTCTCCCACAAGGCATTCTAGCTCCTCCTGCGTGTGTTATAAAAGATGAAGCTAAGTTCATGCTTTTAGGGAGGATAATTTTACTTTATTTGTAAATAGAAAGCAGCAACTTAAGACTTAATTCTTAGGCCAGAACTGTTTTTAAGGTGTCAGTGTTCAAAAAGACATTGAATTCCTAGGACGTTTAAAGAAAAATGTTCTGTCTTTAAGACGTATTTTTTTCTTCTATGGAGAGGTTGTCACATTTTTATCAGTTTTGGTCAAGGGTGGGAGGAAGGAGTGGGTCCTGTTGCAACATTGCTGTAGAAGCTAGCGTGCTATCTGCTCTCTAACTGCCTGGAGGTCCAGTTATTGATGGGGGATGAAAAGGTTTTGCATTTACGTGGTTTTTTGAGGGATGGGGCAGAAGCAGCAGTGAGGACGGGTGAGGGGTCAGGCCCAGGGCTACCTTCAGTCTGTTTATGTGCCCACCTTCCCCCGGCGGGGAGAGAACTGCTGATCTTCCTGAAAATCCTGTGAAAGTGCAGCTGGCTGGCGTTCTGCACACGAAGCACAAAGGGGAGAAGGACAGAGCCTGTGCAGGGAGGAGGGGGAGGGTGGGGGTCTCTGCAAGCAGGTGCGGCTTTACAGGGGAGCAGGGGCCCGGGTGGGCACTGTAGTGAAAGGGAGCGTGAGGACAGCTTGGTCCCCAAAGACCAGCCTGGGAAGGCGGGCGGGGAGGGAGGGAGGGACGGAGGGAGGGAGGACCCAGCTGAGGGGCCTGCTGCCTTGGGCTTCAATTCAGTTGTGTTATTAGATTTACTTTAGAAAAAAGTAAATTGCCTTAGGAGGAGATTCATTTCTTTTTTAATGACCTCACATGAGAAATAACATCCATAATTGAGGTAAGAAAAAAAGCACTTATTTTTTTTGTAAAAAAACAACAAAAAAAGAGCTTTGTTAAAATTTTTCCTAAACCTTTGCAAAAGTGGAAAGGCTGGTCTTGATAGGCTTTTGCTCCACCGTAGAAAAGTGTGAGTGGTATTTCACTTGCCCCTCCAAAAAAGTTCTTAGATTGTGGTCATTTTCTCGGCTTTTCAGGTTACTGGTGAGATTAAGAGACTTGGCGTGAAGTTTAAGAACTATTTCCTAAATTCTCGGAGAGTCTACTTTGCTTCATTCAGAAATTTCTTACACTTTCAGAAAAAAACAAAAAGCATACCTTCTCAAAATTTTACAGCATTTTTATTTTTTTAAACCGTTTAGGGCTATATAAACAGAACTACTTCTAGCTGAGATTTTAAAGATTAGTGCCTAACAGGAAAAAAAATGTGAAAATACTATATAATGTGATTATAGTGATCTATATTGTTATTTGCTGTGGTTTCCAGACGTTTTGGGTCATTTTTATTAGTAAAGATTTTAGCCCTCCCTGTGTGGGTGTGTGTGTCACGGTTGTCTTGGGTCTCGAGGCCCAGCACACTTAGGGCTGTGTTCGTTGTTAATGACAGTGGAGTTTACCCTGTTCCAAACACTTTCTTGAATTTTGAGTATTTGTGGCCCGTTTCTTCTTGGATCTGATTACTCCCTCCTAGTTTTTACTTCGTGTCGGGGCTTGTGCACAGTTGATTCAGAATGAGAAGCGTGTGCTTTGCTAGTTGTGGTCTTTGTTTGCCTGTGCTTGCATTCGTTAGTATAACTAATTTGTTCTTTTTATAGGATCTTAAAACTTCATATCTTTTGTAAGACTTAGTTATAATTTGTTAGTCTACCCCACTGTGCGTCTGCCAACAAGACACGTGGCATGTGCTGAAGGCGAAGAAAAGGGAGCAGGTGGCCCTGTCAGACCTGCCCTCCCTGCTGAGGTCCTCCGAAGCTGGTGACATGTGACCCTCGGCAGAGGGACTCAGGATGCAGAGTCAGTTTCTGCTTTTATCAGCACTGTTAGTCTTTTATGGTAGTATAATGTAATTAGTATCATGTAACATAGTGTAAAATAACTAGTATAATTAGTACATACATAATTACACATATTGCTAAAACATAGTTTGTATCCTATTTTTTGGATAAAAGTAAATGTAACTTCCAGGCTTTTCTTCCCCAGCCCTGTGGAGCGGCCTGTACCCGCTCTGGGAGGCCCGTGCCCTGCTGTAGACAGCTGGCTTCTTTCTTCAGCCTCAGATCCTTCTTCCATTTGCTCTTCAGAGGACTCCCATGAAGGCAGGTGTAATTGATCCCTGCTTTTTCTTTTTTTTAAAAGAGGAGACTGAAGCTAAAAAAGGTCCATGCCACAGAGTGACACCAGAGCAGTCCCTTTCCTTAAGTATTTCCTTGGTGGCAGGTGCTTTCCTGGGTGTTTGCTGAGTTTCACACTGGCCTTGGGAGGCCTGCCCCAAGTTACCCGTGCGCAGGGAGCCCAGGAGGCTGGGAGAAGGGACTGCCTGGCTGCCACCAGCTGGAGCTGGGCCTCACGCTGCACTCTGTCTCCTCTTGGTTACCCGCCGAGGCTCAGGACCGGGACCTGGGTCGGCTTTTTGTCCCTTGAGGACAGAGATCTTCTGGCCACCTCTGTGTCCCCAGTGATGGGGTCCAGCACAGAAGAGAGCATTGGGATGAACTCAGTTTGTTTCTCTACTTCATGGTATATACATATGCTATAAACATTTTGTTTTAGAGGAAGCTGTGAAATGCTATGATTTAATCTGGGAATGCTGGAAATACAGTTTCAAAACTTGCTAATATTACCATTATATACCTTCCTTTCACCGTAATTTTTTTTGTTGTTGTTCGCTTTTGTATTAAAAATATGCTCATTGAAGAAAAAAGATTGTATAGAGTAAAAAATGAAAGCTTCGTCCCTTCTCTTCCTCTCCACAGTATACTCTCACTACGACTTCTGTGTATCGTTCCCTAAAACATTTGCTATACATTTTCTGTGGATGGAAAGATATATTCATTTATTGAAGGTGTTTCTTCAAAATTTTTCAATGAAAATGGGATCGTATGATAATTACTATTTTGCACCTTTTTTCTCGCAACAGTTTGTGTTTTGATTATCTGTTGTTCCATAGCAAACCATCTCCCAGCTTCAAACCACCTTTTTGTTGTTGCCCCTGCGGGTGGGTGGCGAGGGCTCAGCTGAGTGCTGCTTCTGCTCCATGTGATATTGGGGAGGACTCCAGCCTTTTGAGGCTGTTTTCAGCTGGGACTTCAAGGTGGCTCATTGGCCATTATCAGTTTTGAAAAGTATTGCCTTGGTGAATTCTTAGAAGGGACAAAATTTTAATATGCTAATGATTGATATAGAAAAAAATTAACTATATTTCTCTAATTTAAGTGCTGTCAGAACTGGAGGTTCTAGCCCATCATTTCTTGCTGTCTGTCATTTATAGCTGTGTGGCAGATGGATGACTCCCTATCTTTCCTGTAGTTTTTCTGTATCAGTTAGGGAGAGTCCTATATAATGTTGTGCTACCCTGCACTTAGTGATCATTTCATTCTGATTAAAGAATGAGGTACCTTGTCCACACTCTATCAGTGACTTTGATTGAGATGCTCAAAGGGAGAAAAGAACGTAGACTAAGAAGTTACTTCTAAAGGAGTCCGTTTTGGGTTGCTTTTTTTGTTTTTTTTGGTGAGGAAGATTGGCCCTAAACGAACATCCATTGCCAGTCTTCCTCTTCTTTGCTTGAGGAAGATTGTCACTGAGCTAACTATCTGTGCCCATCTTCCTCTACTTTGTATGTGGGATGCTGCCACAGCATGGCTTGATGCGTGGTGTGTAGGTCTGTGCCCAGGATCTGAACCAGTGAACCCTGGGCTGCCGAAGTGGAGCATGCGAACTTAACCACTACACCACCAGGCTGACTCCCATTTTAGGTTACTCTTTACTTCTTAGAGAAGTAAAAAGAAACCTTATTTCTCCAGGGCAGACAGGAGAAGATTGGTTTAGGAAGACTGTTTGTGGCTGTAGATGGTGGGGTGGGAGACAATCGTAGAATAAAACCAAAGCCGAAAGACCCAGGAAAGAGTGGAGGGGACAAACAAAACTCAGCCCTTAAATGGTAGGGATGAACAAATATTTCTCCAAAGCTCAACAACACGTCTCCTCCGATGTGCCTTTCTGCTTCCCGAGAATCAGTGAGCGCAGCCGGAGCGGACTCCCTGTCTTTGGAGGTTCAGACCCCCGGCAAGGCCCTACATACCACTCATCAAGCCACGCTGTAGCAGCGTCCCACGTAAAATAGGGGAAGGCTGGCACAGACGTTGGTTCAGCGACAGTCTTCCTCGAGCTAAAAGAGGAAGATTGGCAACAGATGTTTGCTCAGGGCCAGTCTTCCTCACACACACACAAAAGTAAATACTAAGCTTATGAACAATGTATAGAGACAGGTGGCTGCAGGATTCAGCCCTGGAGCTTTGGTTTGCTGACTCCTGAACTGGAGGAAAGATTGGGGAGCTCCTGCCAAAATGTAGTCTTGGCGTCCACGTGGGATGTGGCGTTTCTTTGGAAAATTCCCAGTGCTGGAAAAAACACGATGGAATTTGATTTTTATTCATTTTCACTCCTCCATCTTGCTTTTTGGTATTTCCACTACATAACACTAGGTGTGTGCGTTAATTAAAAAATTTTTCTTTTTAAAAAAATTTTTATCGGGATATAATTGATGTATAACATTCTGTTAGTTTCAGTTGTGCGACTTTATGATTCATTATTTGTATATATTGTGAAGTGATCACCAAAGTGAGTCTAATTAACATCTGTCACCATACCGTTACAAAATTTTTTTTTCTTGTAATGAGAACTTTTAAGATCTACTCTCTTAGCAAGTTTCAGATATGCAAGACAGTGTCGTTAACTATGGTCACCATGAACCTTTTTCCTTATAAGCTGTCAGCTTCCAGGATAGGGGAAAACATGGTGTTTATACTGGAGGGTGGGGGAGTGAGAGGAGATTCTGTGTACTTCCTGGTAAATTTTTAAAGCAATCTAAGGGGAATACAATGGATTTGGTCATTTAATTCTCTGGTTTAGAGCAGGAATCCACAGACTTTCTCTAAGGGGCCAGGTAATAAACGTTTTAATTGTCATAATGACCCTCTAAATGGCTGGCTCTCAACTATTCAACTCTGCCTTGTAGCCAGGAAGTCGTGAAGGGGCGTGGCTGTGTTCCGCAAAACTTTATTTAGAAAACAGGCCAATGATGGCCTGTGGGCCTTGGGATGCTGACCCCAGGCTTGGAGACGTTTTTGGGACAAGGTAGAACATTCTTAAACCCTCAAAAAAATGCTGGTGACTGAGTCCTTCACAGACCCTGAGGTGCTGTGCTTGGGTGTTCCCAGGTCTCTGCTCATTGCAGTGGCTTCTGAGTGAAACTTCCTCCTGCACACCTCCGGCTCTGGGCTCTCAGATCCAGATGAGGCCAGTTCCTCTGAGAAGGAATAAAGGTGTGGCTCCCCCACTGTTTGGAAAAGCTGTGTTGTTTCAACAGTGGTGACATTGGTCAAAGAAACTAATCTGATTTGATTGCTTGTGTGTATTTGCCTAAGTGATTAAAAGCCCTATGTGAAAATAAGGAAATGAAAAACAGATATTTAACTAGGAGGGTCAAGGGGCTTGTGGATTTGGCAGGTTGCCCATTTTCTTTTTTTTTTTTGGTGGGGGAGGAGATCGGCTCTGAGCTAATGTCTGTTGCCTGTCTTCCTCTTTTTTTTCTCCCCAAAGCCCCAGTGCATAGTAGTATATATCCTAGGTGTAGGTCCTTCTGGTTCCTCTATGTGGCCCGTCTGAGCAGTGCCATGTTCGCGCCCAGGATCTGAACCAGCGAACCCTCGGACCACTGAAGCGAGTGTGCAAACTTAGCCACAGGGCCGGCCCCTGGGCTGTCCATTTTCATATGCTTTTTTTTTTTTTTTTTTTAAGTAATTAGAGGTCTCTGTTCTCGTATAAAACTTTTTTTTGTCTTACGAGTAAACAGTTTTAACCAATTGGTTGAATTTTTTAAATTAATTAAGCCAGTAGGAAAGAATCTGCAGGATTTTCATGACTTTTCCAATTTACTAAGAAACTTTTAATGCAGAAGCACGCCGCTTAACTCCCACTCCAGGGAGGCCTGGGGTTTCACAGGCTGTCTGGTTTAGGTTAATCATTTTTCAGTGTGTCAGATGCCTATAGTCAGATGAGACGACACACTTTCTGGAGCCTAAATTAAAATGAATACATCTTTTTGACGCAGTTCCGTCTCCTCCAGTCCACATAAATTCTAAGGTGGGGAAAGGAGAGCGTTTGCAACATCTGACAGCCATAAACTCGGGCCCTGAGGTATTGCCCTTAGTCGTCGTCAGCCTTTGCCATTTTTCACCTGTGTCGTCCCTTTTTACTCAGCAGCAGTGGTTTCTAAATGAAAAGATGCTCATTTATGCTCATAACTAAAGAAGTGTATTTTAAAATATCGTTAATGCGATTGCCAAATATTAGTTAACATATTGTGTGAGAAAACAGACGTGCTCGTGCTGCTGGAGGGAGGGTCAATTATTGGAGGCGCTTTGGAAGCCAATATGGTATCATCCATCAAAACTTTTTTAGAGTTTAGGTTTATGAAAGAGTTGCAAAAATAGTGCAGAAGGCTCTCCTATATCCTTCACCCGCCTTCCCCTGATATTACCATCTCACATACTCAGAGAATTTATCAAAATGGAGAAATTAACTTTGGCACTGTCTGATTAACTGAAGTACAGAACTTACTGAGATTTCAGTTTTTCCCCTGATGGTCTTTTTCGGTTGGAAAAGATCCTGGACAGGATCCTGCCTTGCATTTAATTGTCATGTTTCTGTAGTTAATAAGTCTGTGACAGTCTTATCCTTGTTTTTCTTGATCTTGACACTTTCTGAAGAGTGCTGGTCAGGTGTTTTATGGAATGTCTCTCAGTTTGGGTTCCTCTGAATTTTCCTGCCAGTGCATCAGGCAGTACGTGAGGCTATTTGGCTCATTTCTGTGATGTTAGCCTTGATCGCGTGGCTAAGATGGTGTCTGCCAGGATTCTGCACTGTAAAGGTACTATTTTTCCTCTGTAATTTGTGAAATATTTTGGAGAAGACACGATCTGTCCATTTTAAATGCATGTGTATTTTGGCCCAGCAATTCCACTTACAGAAATTTATGCACAGCTGTCCGTGATTTATTTCCTCTCCTGCAAAGTGGGCGTGATGATGCCCCTGGAACTGGTGGGAGCACTCAGTGGGGCCCTGTACTTGAAGCTCTCCGTCGGTGCCTCACAGGCAGGCGGCTCCCTGCTGGTTCCCCCTCCCGTCCCAAACCCTTGGGGCCAGAGGTATTTGGAATTCAGAATTTGTTCAGAATTCAGAAGAGAATAAAATGCATTTATTATACATTATGTGACAGCCCCGGGGGGATCTGCGGCAGCGCCCGTAATCAAACACGTATCTTTCTGCAGCAAAATGTGTGAATATTCACATGAGGGGGAAAGATAGAGACTAGGTAGCTCCAGGTGAGTTCTGATCAGACCTTGGTCTGAGGTCGGGCCAGGTCTTGTTCCTGGATGAGTTTTTAAAAATCTCTTTGGGTTTTAAAAACTATTTTGGATTTCAGAATTGTGGATAAGGGATGGTACCCCTGGATAAGCATTTGCAAACACAGGTGTGGATATGTGAGAGTGTTTGTGGCAGCATTGTTGGAAATAAGCCTTGAAAACCTCGAAAGGCCCTCTGGGAGATTAAGTAAATCCTGGCAAACAGTGATGCCCTATTCAGGCCTTTCAAGAGAATGGACTAAACCATACTGTGCTGCTAGGAAAAGGGTGACAAGACATATTATTGAGAGGTTACATTACAGAACACTATGCATGATCTTGTTTGGATTAAAATATATGTATCGATGCTTGTATATGCATGCATGAACATGGAGAATGACGTCTAGAAGCGTGGCTGCACATTAGAATCACCTGGGGAGATTAAAAATACCAATGTCTGGGGGCTGTCCTAAACCCACTGAATAGAAGGAGGAGTGGGGTTCACGTGTCGGTGTTCCAGGAAGATGTCCCAGGTGGTTCTGATGCCCTGCGAGGGTTGCCAGCCGCTGGAGGAGGAGGCGGGCTTTGGAGAGAGAAGAGGGGGACTTCTAATTTTACACTTCTGTGTACTCTGTGTGGTTTTTCTCCCTAGTTGTATTTGTACTTTTGTATTTGAAAAAAAAGTTTAAAAGAATAAAAAAGACTTTTGCAATCAAAATCACATATGATAAAGCAGTGCAGACACTTTTTTAGTGGACCTATAGAATCTTCCAGAAGTTTATTATTTCTGAGCATTCCTCTCCTTTAGTATGTACAGTGCCTGCTGATATCAACTAATAATTGAATTTGAAACATTGTTTTCCTGTTTTATCCTGAGTGACCAGAAGCTGGTGAGGAAGGCGCCAGCGGAGGCTGGATTCCGCCGTCTGTTCCATACGTAGGAATTCTGGTGGCCTTTACTGTAGGTGATTCACCAGGTTGCTTGTTGATGCCCCTCTCGGCTGCCACCCTAGTACCGGCTGCTGAGAAAGAAGCCGTCTCCCGGGACACACTTTGACAGGACTGCCGTACGTGGGGTGAGAGCTCTGTCAGCTCTTACAGGTTCTCAGGAACTTTGCCTGGAAGGTGCGTCCCTGGCGCTCTCTCCTGCCTCTCCCACTGCTGGCCGCACCTGGCAGGAAAGCGTGTGTGTTGTGAGCCTGCTGATTGCACGGACAGCGTTGATTGTGTGCGCTGCCCTCCCTCTGGTCAGGTCCTGTTTTATCTGGCTCAGCAGAGCCGTGTGGAAGAGTCCACTTCCTTGGCCTTAGTGACCAGTGCTGGTATCCAGCCAGGCCTGGTTTGGCTTGAAGCCTGTGAATGGAACTGATAGCAGCTCCTTTCGTGTGAGCTGCGTTTGTGTTTCTTTTAAGCAGCTTGGCGCTCTGCAGCTCTCGAAGTCTCTGCCTACTCGCCGTGCTGTGTGCCATTCTGCGCTGTGCCCACACTGATCCAGGCTCTGACAGGAGGGGGCAGGTGGCACAGGAAGCCAGGGCCAGTCCTTGTTACTGCTGCTGGGCCCTGTCTGAGCAGCGAGCGCTGTGGTAGCTCACAGTACGAGGCCACACTCCTCCAGGATGACTTCCTGCTTTGCTCAGGAGACACGTTAATTAGGTGTCATTACTAATTCTGTCAAAGGGCAAAACCGTCCCTTGTTAGGAATGAAATCACAAAGCCCTCTGGCTAATAAGGAGAAACGGATTGTCTTTAATATGACATGGAAGCACTTAATGTTTGTTCTTGCTGTTGACCGATAAGTAATTCTCAGACCTTGCGGGGAGGCAGGAGGAGGCTGACGCGTGCGAGAAGTGCTCTCCTGCCTGCGCTCCAGGAGCCTGTCCGGGGAGCCGGCCGGCCGCCTGGTCGGGGCGCGCACCACTGCAGCCCACCGTTCTTCCTCAGGGCCAGCTTCACGATTCCAGGAGGAAATGCTCCTCGTGCCTGGGGGCAGGCCGCCTCTCTGTGGCTGTGGTGGCGGCTGTGGCCTGCTTTGGGCATGGTAAGGCTGGCATTGAGGCTTACGTATTTGTTTTCTTTTGGCAGCTCCTCAGCCCTGCCTTTGAGATGAGGGGACTGGGCAACGGGCGTCGGAGCATGAAGTCGCCGCCCCTTGTGCTGGCTGCCCTGGTGGCCTGTATCATTGTCCTGGGCTTCAACTACTGGATCGCCAGCTCCCGGAGCGTGGATCTCCAGGTGTTCTGTTTGTCTTGTCTTTGTGGATGTCATGGAGTATGTGATGTTGCTGGGTGGCGGGCCCGAGGGATTTGTCACTTGTCATGAGGCACCTTGCTCAGTGGTGTGCGACGCTGTAATGCGGGTTCAGGGGTGTGCAGATCCCGCCGCAGCCCCAGGCCTGACGCTCCATACCACCTCTGCTCTTGGCTGGGAAAGGACCCCCCATGCCTTCTTAGACTGCGCCAGAACATCCCTCTTGGCTTGTCATGTCAGTTAATTTTCAGCCGAGCCATTTGGGCCGGTTCTGGGAAGACAGCTTGCTTACGTCCTCTGACCACAGTCCTTTCTGGTCCTCCAGTTCACACTAGATACCAAAGAGCAGTGGTGTAAACGTATTTGGATAATGGGTGTGAGAAATGTTTTCAGAGGTAGCAATCTTTATCATCATCACTTAATGATAATTTTAGCTTTCCTATCTATTGTTGCCTGCTGTGGGTCAGGCACCGTGCTGGGCAGTGACAAAGGCCCTCCTTGACCAAACTCAGGCTTCTCTGAGCCCTCCTCTCGACCAGGCCTCCGTCTTGGCCCCCAGGTTGTGTGTGGCCTGCCCAGCTGAGCTTAGCAGGGAATCCTGCCAAGTCATCCCCCACGCCTGATACCTGATCAAGCTCCTCATCCCTCATGCTTGGAGTCTAAGCCCTTGGCCTTCAGCAAGGATCCTGTGAGGCCGGTTTAGCAAGAATCCCCTACCCTCCATGTCTCCTCCTAATACTCTGCCCCCACTGGGCCCCGCACTCCGCTCTTTGGCTGTAAATCCTGCCTTTGCCGTCTTCAGAGCTGAGCACAATTCCTCTCCCAGCAACCACAGTCCTGACCCCTGTTGGAGAAGTCTTGAATAAAGTTTCCCTTACCGTTTTAACAAGTGTCAGATAACTCTGCTTTAGCGGTACCTTACATACATGATCTTCTTTTGAACACAGACTTTAAGTTTGGGACTTTACTTTTGCCATTTCATAGGCGGGCAAACTGAGGCACAGAGAGGTGAAGTCCAGGGGAGCTGGATCCAACCCAGTCTCTGACGCGGAGCTGGGGCCCTCAGCCATGGAGCTGAGTCCCGTCTGCGGGTTTGGTCCTGCTCTCTGGCTTGGCTACCCGGGGTTCTGGTGCTCCTGTTCCCCGGGCACATGTGGTCTGGTGTCTGGAGTTGGGGAGCTGGATCTGTTCTCAGAAATTTTGTCCAGTACAGAGTTGTCAAGTGCTCTGTTAGCAGGGGAAGGAACTGAGATTTTGAGCACCGGCTCACACCAGGTAAAGCCTGAGGCATTCATCTGCTTAGCTCGGTTAAGCCTCAGAGAACCCCTTTGAGGGGTGAGGTGTGTTTCCATGGAGACACCGAAGCAGGGGAGACACCGAAGCTCAGAGAAGTGAATTCCTCCACATGTAGCACCATTTCTCTAGAAAAACCTGCTTTAGCTTCTAGACAACTGGCCTACAAGATCGAGCCGTGGGAGCACACTGTGGGTAAGGCTTGGTGCTGGCTTTGGGCCCCGATGCTGTCTTTACTGAGGGAGCTTCGGTGGACTGGTCTCCAGAGGTGGCTCGACACTTGCCCTTATGCTGTGCTGTCCTTGTAGACACGAATCATGGAACTGGAAGGCAGGGTCCGCAGGGCGGCTGCAGAGAGAGGCGCTGTGGAGCTGAAGAAGAATGAGTTCCAGGGAGAGCTGGAGAAGCAACGAGAGCAGCTTGACAAAATCCAGTCCAGCCACAACTTTCAGATGGAGAGCGTCAACAAGTTATACCAGGATGAGAAGGCAAGACCCGTTTTGTTTTCCTCTTAATTCTGTTCCAGCCAAATTCTTCTCAATGGGAAGATGAGCGGCTGTGGGTATATCTAGGTGATTGTGTAGAATTTGCCTCTTAATCAAGCCTTGGGCATCTCCCCCACCTCCCCTTAGTCTCTGGGTGGGCTTGCTGTAAAACCTTTTGCAGTGGTGATAAATGGGAGAAATGCAAAATGGATCAGACTCATCCTCCTTTTGGCTTTTTTTCTTACTTTTTACGAACATGGATTAAGTACCTGCTCTGTGCCAGCCTGTGCCAGATGCTTTATAGCATCTGTGCCCTCGAGTATCTCATGCCGAGAGGAGATCAGACCTTTAATCAATGCTACCAAAGAATGCAGGGGACTCAGGAGTGCTGGTTTTTAAAAAAGTTAAAAATCAGATCCTACATAGATTAGCAAGGGGCATCCTGCTAGTGAACACATCTAAGCTTTCTGTGTCTTGCTTTTTCTGTTAGGAAGGCGTGGCTGCACTTTGCTGTGAATTAAATTGTGTAAAGGTGTGAGTTACTAATATCCTCTATCCTAAAGCACATCACACTCACGACTGCATGTTACCTAGAAGGGCTCAGCCCTCACCACTAATGCCTGCGCCTCTGGCCGTGGAATGTTTGATTCATTGGGAGAAGGCAGTATTACGAAGGTGGACTTGGTTTTATTATGAACTGCTGGCTAGCACTTCGCCAGAAAATGAATCACTTTTAGGTGGGCCTCAGACTTTTCTTACGTAACTGGTTTAAAATGTGAGAAATACTTTTTTTTTATTTGCAGAGTATTTCCCCATTTTCACAAATGTACATTTCTTCTCTGGGAGTTGTTCCAATTTTAATGCTGTTATAGTAAAGTGCTTCCTGATTTTTCATCACTTGGTTTGTACGTGGGCGACACTGTTTGTGCCCCTGAAATCTCCTTTAACTGAGTAAACGAGAACCTAGACGTTTCTCAGTGTGTACACGGACAGAACCCCTCAAAGGACGTTTTGGAGGAAGTAGAGTTTGTTCTCAAGGAAGAAAGTTTGCACAAGTTCCGTCTGGGATTTGCAGGACGTGCAGAGAGGTCTCTGGCACCCCGGCCTCCTGCTTGGTTAGGAAGGAGGAGTGTGATGGGCGCTGGGGGGTGTTGGCTGGGAAAGTGGACCCGGGAGGGACCAGCAGGATCGCCCGCAGAGCCTGGGCTGAGATGGGTTCCCGGGCTGGGCAAGGCAAGGTGGGAGGGCCGTCCATGCTGGCTGAGCACTTCTGCAGTGCCCGGTACTGGGCGCGGACCAGCCAGAGCGCGGGTTTCCATCTGGAGGTAGAAAGGAAAATAAGGTCTTGTGTGTGTCTGTGTGCCGCCTCTCCTCCCCTGTGTGTGTGTGTCATTACGTGAAAATTTAACTCTCTTTTCCTTTGGAAGAACTGTCTTTTACTGTGGACCTCTGGCCTGTCTACATTTTTGTTTTTAACTTTTTCATTGTGAAATGGTAGTGATAGAAGATAGTGTGGCCGTGTGTGTGTGTGTGTGTGTGTGTGTGCGTGTGTGGTGTTTGGTGGTTACTTTTAAGTGTCATTGTTGTCTTAACTCCATCAGTCTACTACATGCTTCTGAAATTCTACTGGCCCATGAAACCCAAAATCCTGGGAGCAACTGTCTGTCTCTTCATGCTCCTCCCAGCTTCTGGACATTGTTGTGCGTTGCATGGAAGTGGGTGCATGTTTCGGGTGGAGAGAAGGAAAAGAGGTTGCAGGGTAATTTCTGCTCATGGGGTGTCCTGCCCCAGCCTGGGTGTGCATGCGTGGGGCCCCCAATTCCTGTGAAACGGGCTGCAGACAACCAGGCTTGCGTGTCGTGTGGGCAGAGTCCTGAGGATGCACAGAATCATTCGTTGCAGAGGGGTCACGGTGACAGTCAGTGAAGCATCATCCCCACAGGCAAGTCCTCGAGATGGAAATGCTGGTTCATTTGAGCGTAGTCTGTGGTGGAGCTAAGACCACAAATTTGGAATTCTTTGAAATCTGATTGGCCTGCTGTTTGCTAAGAACATCTGCCTCTAAAGGAAGAAATGAGAGGGAACATCTTCCAGCCAGAAACAGGGGACTGGCTCACCTCTGTTCTTTCTTTTAAAGGCAAGCTGTGACTGGGAAGCCAGGGCTACCATCCCCGTGGCTAATGCTCTTTTTTTTTTTTTTAAAGGTATGCTTTTTGGTGAAGAAGATTGGCCCTGAGTTAACATCTGTTGTCAATCTTCCTCTTTTTTTTTCCCCCTCCCCAAAGCCCCAGTGCATAGGTGTACATCCTAGTTGTAAGTCATTCTAGTTCTTCTATGTGGGACACCGCCTTGGCATGGCTTGATGAGCGGCATGTAGGTCCACACCCATGACCTGAACCAGTGAACCCTGGGCCGCTGAAGTGGAGTGCATGACCTTAACCTCTCAGCCATGGGGCTGGCCCCCTCACCTTGGTTCTTAATGCTGCAGTTTTATGGCTTTTTTAAAAAGGGGGCAAAATGTAAGATCTCTCTCCTCCTGCCCCACCTGCAAGTTGAAGAACTGTTTGAGGGTCCAAGGGGAGGGCGGCCCTTGTCGTCAGAATAAACAGCTGATCATAGATAATGAAAATCGAGGAGTCCCAGTAAAGAAGGTAGACTGCACGTTTGAAAGAGGGTCAAATAGCCACTGGAAAACAGTGAGGGTCCTTGTTCGTTTGGCGTTTTTAACTTTTAGGTTATGTGATACAAAGTTCTTGTCTTTTGAGGTTGGGGGGCTAGTTTCTTAGCTCCAGGAGGCTTTTAGCTGGGCTGGGTGTAGTGGTGCAAGGCATGGGGTATCCGGTCAGGCAGACCTGGGTTCAAGTCCTTGTTTTCCTCAGCTCTGTGATTTTAGGCAAATCTGTTAAATTATTTGGACCTATTTTCTCAGCTGTCAAGTGGAAAAAATAACAGAATCTCATTACAAGTGACTGAGGATTCAGTGAGATACTTATAAAGGGTGTGGCATGGTGCTTCACTTGGGGTAGAAGCTCAAAAAATGGTGGTTACTATTCTTACAACTAGTTGTAGTAACTAGTAGTAGTAGCAGTCGTCGTCACAGTAATAGTAAAAGCATAGCAGTGGAGGTAATAGTGAGCCACAGCATCAGTAGTGATCGTATATGTGTATTCTTTTGTATGGACTCCTTTTTTTCCTCCCAAGGTGAAACCGTGAAACCAGATTGTCCTAGCTTTAAGAAGGGATGAAGAAGTTGCTGGGGTGTCTGTTAGAACCAAGAGCAAACGGTGCCGCTGGGCCATGGATAGAGTACCAGTGACAGCCCCTGCCCCAGCCAGGAGGGCTCACGCTTACTGCTCTCCGCTCAGCTGGGTGTGGAGCTCAACATCTCATGGGATTGTTTCCTGTATTCCTCTCGACAGCCTCAGGAGGTTGGCGCTCATCTTACGGGGGAAGGAACTGAGGCCCAGAGGGGCTTAGTAACCGTCCCCCAGGATGAGGCCTGGACCCTCACAGCCCCCAGGAGGCCTCCCTCCCTGCCGCTGGCCGCCCTCTGCTCTGGGCACGTACGGCTGCTCTGGGCCCCGAGAGGCTCCTCGGAGTTCTCGGTCACCTACGAGCACAGAGGGGCGTGGATGGGTGGGCCTCAGCGGAAGCCAGGCCGCCTCAGTCGATCGCTGTTGGAGCTGGGTGGTGGGATTGTTTTTCCATCTCCTTGCTTCGAAGGACTGCCATATTCCACCCAGCTCGCCTTTGTTGCCGACTCCAAATTCTCAGGCAAAAAATGTGTGATTCTCTCAGTATGGCCAGGCAGCTCCCAGAGAAGTAGGGCTGGTCCGTCGCCCCAGCGACTTGCCTTTACCTTATCTCGTTTCGTATCTTAGGAGCTTAGCACTTGTGTTTGAATTGGAATGACATTCTTTTTCAGAATTTTGAAGAATCGTTTGATGGTCTAGTAGTGATTCTCAGCCATGGGAGGGGGCAGTTTGCAAGTCTTAGATGGCCTGGAGACCTCCAGCCCCTGCCAGCGTCCAGCCGGGGCAGGCACTGTAGTGCTCAGGTGGGGGCCTGGGTAGAAGCCTGAGAACCAAACCGAAAGGCAAAATGTGGTGATGAAATTGGTGCTTTGGGTCAGCGCTGTGTCGTAGAATTCCCTGTGATGGAGGAAACGTTCTCTGTGCTCTGCCCTGCAGCAGTCACTGGCCACGTCTGGCTTTTGAACACCAGAAATACGGCTGGTGGGACTGACAAACTGAATTTTGAGTTTTATTTAATTGTAACTAATCTAAATTTAAAAGCCAAATGTTGGACAGTGCGGCTTTGGAGGAGAGAGGCGGAACTCCGGGAGAAAGCCTGGTTTGGGCCTGTGAGGTGCAGAGTCTGCTCTGCGGAGAAGCCGCTGGGCCCTTCGCTCGCGTCTTTGGCGCCCGCTCCCTTTCTCTGTGGGTTCCGAGTCGTGTGCTGGAGGACGAGGCCGCCTTCTGATTGGGTGGCTGTGCCCTCTGGAAGCCTGCGACTGTTCCGTGATGCGGCAGGCTGGGCTCCGCTTATCCGCTGGCTGGCGTTTGCGCCGCCCCTTGGGCATGTTGACTGCCTGGTTACGGAAGCTGTTTCAGAGCCAGAGCCCTCTCCCAGGCGCGTCACTGTCACCCGGGAGCTCACCCAGAAAAATACGCTGGCTCAGGATCCCTGGGTGCTGGAGAAAGTCCTCAGAGGACAGAGCGTTTCTTGGAGATTCCGCGCACCCGTGCACGCGCAGTGTCTTCTGAGCGCTCAGGCCGTCGTGACGCAGCCACTGATCCGGAGACCGGCGTGGGGCCCAGGTGTTTTGTGTTGTTATTTTAAAAATAAAATTGCTTTCTTAGGGTTTTTATTTTCATTTTTTTGGCCCTGCCTGAATGAAACGATTTAAAAAGTAGAGGGCATTATAACTAAGAGCTATAACTCTTTTAAAATAATTTGGCAGTGCTGTTACAAAGTAATGGCCATTAATACTTTCTTTCTGAGATCTTTTCGCATTTTTACCCATTATTATTGGGATCTTTGAAAATGTTCAGAAGACATGTCAGAGACTCGCTGCTCACCGCTTTTTCCCCAGATGGCCGACTCACCCAGAATTGGAACACGGGGCGTCTCCAGTCCTTGGCACTGGGACCAGCTCACTCAGGCGCCCTGCGAGTGTCACCTGAGATGGGTAGACACGTGGCAACGTTACACGAGCGTCTCCGCAGCTGCGCTCTGGTGACGAAATGAGACCCAGACAGTTTTACGTTGAAATAGCTGGACCTGCAGGAACGTCAGAAGAACAAGCTAACACCTGTGTGCTGCTCACCCAGAAATCTTTTAAAACAAAAACATGAATAGAGGCCCTCTGTGTCCCTTCTCAGTCCCTTCCCTCTCTCTCTCCTGCCCAGAGATGGGCACTAGGATGGACTTTAATGATGAGCCTTCTGGTTTGTATTTCTGAACTTTGACAGCATGCAGCCAAAAGCAATACATGTTTTTTAAATTTTTGAGTTTTTAATGTGCATGTTTGGTTGCTCCGTTACTCTTTGTAGTAAGCACTGTTTTTGAGGTCTTTTTTTATTTCATAGTTCTGGATCACTCCTTCTAACTGCTGTGCCCTGTTTCTTTGTATAAATGAACCATGGATTCTCAGCCCCATCAGTGAGCCCTCAGGTAGTTTCTGGCATCTCCCTGTTACAGAGGAGGTGACAGTGGCCGTGCTTCCACAGGGCTCCCTCCGCAGTACAAGTGTCTCCAACCCCACGGTGTTTTTCTGATTGTAGCTTAGGACCCATTAGTGAGCTGTGAGTAATAGTTTATTGGGTTATGACCCACAGTAAAAAAATTAAGAATGTTACAGTGTTATTGTACATGGTAAGTATTGTTTAGTGAATCCATTGTGTCAGTTTATATAAAAACTCTGTATATGTGTGAATGTACTGAATTATAAGGTACCCTTTGGCATTGTGGGTCACAGTCAAAAGAGTTTGAAGGATACGGGGATAACCCTGAAAGTTGAATGACTGGACCTGAAGCTGCACATATTTTCATTTTTATTAGCTGTTGCTCATTGAAAGTGGTCCCACTGTTGTCTTTCACTTTTGGCGCCTTCCTGGCCTCTTCCGTTTTCACGAAGCGCAGCCCTTGGATGAGGGAGAAGCCTGGCACAGAGGGAGCCCGTCAGCGGCCCTGCATTTCTGTGTGTGATGTCTCACTCTTCTTTTCTGATTTGCCCCACTCTAAGCCATGTGCCTGATCATTGGCTGTGTCTCATAGGTTTGAGATGGGCACTCAGTAGTAGAAATTCAAGCTTTTGGTGAATGAATAAATGAATGGGAATCTCCCGGAAAGACCAGTACTTGCTAGATATCTAGCATGTGCCTGGGGCCCTTTGTCCTCAGCACCTTGCATTCTGTTTGGCGGAAGAGGAGATTCCTTCAAATGACTAGAGAATAAGTAAGTATTAGCAGCAATAGGAGTTCCATGAAGGGAGAGCTCAGCATTGGCTAAAGGAGTTGGAGTCTTTTCCTGAAAAGACTGGGTTTGATCCTTGGAGGTTAACATGGGATTTAGAGAAGTTTGTGGAGGAAGAATGGCCTTTCAGCGTGTAGAGTAACATAAAGCAAAGGGTTAGAGATGGGAAAGCAGAAGGTGTGACAAATCCCAGCTGGCTGTTTGGGAAGTCCGTTGGGAGATAAAGTTGTGCAGTGGCATGTGTCGTTGCCTGCCCTGTCTAAAGGCCTCCCTTCTCTGGAGAATGGCCCTTCACCGTCACTGCTGCCCACCTGGAAGGCTAGGTGGCCGTGTTTGTTCCATTTTCATGGCCCACAGCCCATTGGATGAGGGGAGAAACCTGGCACAGAGGGAGAGCCTTCATTGGCCAGGGCATTGACCAATCAATCAGATTCTCTGTCTTGATAATTTGAACCACAGACTCTGATCATTTGCTAGCAGATACTTCAAATGAGACTTCAACTGAATCTTGGGGATTGAACTGTCATTTTCATTTACTTTTTTTCCTGCCTCCCTGTCTGTTACAGAAATACGTGTGGTTAGGACGGTTTGACTCCATGAATGCAGTTATGCAAGTTCATGTGTATTTATATAACTTGGAAGCCCTGGTATGGTCACTTCCTAAGCCATATATAAAAAGGGATATCCAGCTTTGTTTTGAAACAGGAAATGATTGTGTGTAAGTCAGCCTTAAGTAATTTTTAAAAAAGTTGTCTTTTTCTTAATTATCAAAAACTTGTTATTGCAGACAGTTTTGAAGATAAAATTAAAATCACCTGTAATCCCATCACTCAGGACAGGTGACTTGATGTCTGAAATGCTCGGGAGACGAGTCTGGGAGCCCTTGGGTTAGTCATGGCGCGTGGTCCAGGGTGTGTTGAGCTTCCCGCCATTGTGTTCATTTTTTGAGCACTGGCCAAAAGTTAGAGTCAGAGCTTCACTTTCCGTATTTGTGTTTGTGACAGTCTCTCAAGGCCAGTTTCTCGCAGCCATTTATCAGCGTGGACATTTAGACTTTCCACTTATTTGTTACAGTATGTGAATTAACCCTGCAGTAGTGCAGAGAAAGTCCTTTGAGGAACATTTCGTTTGTAATGAAAATCCAGCTCCCATGTCATTCTTGAAGGGAAGCAACTGCCCTGGAAAAGGAGAGGTTGCAGAGTGGAAGGGCAGAAGAGGGGGTGCTGGAGATGCGTTAACTGTTGTGTGTCCAGAGAGAAAAGCTTATAGCTGGAGGCAGCTGGCAAGGTGGAGAGAGACTGGCCACATTGAGGAGGCCACGCAAGCTTCCAGGTTTCTCCCCTCTCGCACAGTAACTTGGGGCCTGAGGAGGCTCTAGAAAGCATTGTTTCAGGAGTGGGATGAAAACGTCCTACTTTTAGAGGGCTTTCCTGTTGTAAGTGACCAGTTAGTTGGAGTTTCTGTGGTTGCTGGACGGTGAGAGCTGGGAGAGCCAAGGTTAGGACCTGGGGGTGGAGCCCCAGTCAGTTGCCGCAGCATTCGCTGCTGTGAATGACTCCCTCTGAGATTTTGCCCCTTAAAAAGGAGATCACTGACGTTAAGAAGTCTGGGCATTTGTCCCACTTCAGAGTTTTCACAGTGCTTTCACACACGTGAACCCATTAAATTTCTCAAAGTGCCTGACAGGGGACAGGTGTCGTCACTCTGAGACGGAGGTGAAGACGGAGCCTTGAGAGGTCACCTGCCGGCTCCTGGGACCTGCAGAGCGGCCGGCGGGGGCTGGGCCCAGGCTGCTGGCTCTTCCCATCTCCCTTGCTCCACCACTGAGTCCTCATGCAGCCAGACACAGTTCTCACAGTGTTCCAGCTGCTTCTCTCGGGGCCAGCTTTTCTTGCCCACCTGAGAACGTGGTGATTTTCTTCTGGAGGGTTGGCTTTCCTGGGGAACTGGAGTGGACTTGTGCAGATAAAAGTAGTGTCTTTGATTTTTATCATCTTGTATCCCTGTGAGTGATTATGAGTCAAGGGTTCTAAAGCAGCTTTTCTGTTCTTATTACCATTCATTTTCCGTATTCAGTTCTGCCCGTCCGCTCAGTATTTATTCTGCCAGATGCCATGTTTGTACCAGGTGGTGTCCATTGTCTGTGTATTTCCCCTTGAGTGCTGGAGAAAGACTAGTTAAATAGGCCTGTTGGGGTCAATTGTAGACAGAGGAATTACCTATTTTAAGCAGAAAGGATTTAGTACGGGGAAGCAGGTGCCTGCAGAAAGGTGGGAAGGGTCTGGAGGAACAGCCTCGACGGGGATAGCTCACCACAGCAGGCCCGACCCCGAGCCTGGACCAGGAGGCTGTGGCTGCACCCTTGGCTTGGAGCCAGGGGCACCCCATCCTTGCTCCATTCTGCACCTCACCCCCTAACCCTGTTCGGCGTTCCAGTCTCAGCATCTAATTGGAGTCTGAATCCTGCTGGGATTGAGTGTGGACTATGTACTGTAGCATTTGCATCTTTCCCTTCAGGAAAACGGGGCAAAAGGAGCGTGTCACAGACATGAGGACTCTGCTAGGCGGGTGGGGGGTGTTGTAAGTGCTGCGTGAGTCACTGTGAGAGCCGCCCTCAGGTATCTCACCTGCACACGCCAGGTTAGTGTGTTCCTCCCAGGAATGGCGCCTGGTGGCTGGGTGTGAGACGGAGCGAGTGGTGTTGGGCAGAGAGTAGAGGAATGTGGAGGCCCGTTTGCAAAAGGTCCTTTAAGCCAGTAAGTTTGGACTTGAGTTTAAGCTGTGGGTCAGAGCCATCAGATCAGATCTGGGGATTTAAAAGGCAGGCCCTGGCCCCTGGGAAGTATTTTGGGGCGGGGAGGAGGCAGACCACTCAGGTGGCTCTTGACTATTTGAAGCAAAAATGATGTTGCGCATTTGAATGGAGGTAGGAGTGGAATGAATTCTGCAGGGTGAGCAGATTGGAGAGTGAGCCCGGGAGGAACCGACAGGCCTGGCGATAGATGGGATGTGGAGAGGTCTACGTAGAGGCAGAAGGTGCAAGCAGGTGCAATAAACCTCACCGAAAATCTGTTTCCCTGAAAAAAGGTGTTTCGGAACACTTTGTCTTTTCAGATTGTAAATTCTCTAATTTGCTGATTGGATGTAGCCTCAAAAGACAGCTTTGTAATTAAACTCGAGTAATTTACCTCCCGGGTTAAAAAAAAAAGTGCTTGTTAGGAAAAACAGCAAAATACCTGATGCTCAGCAGATGCCCTTTTCTGCACTGCCCCTGCGCCAGCGGGCATGCGTGGCAGGTCTCCACCCTTCCCGTCCCCCCTTACCTCCCACGCTCAAGGGAAGGGACGTGCTGGACCTCGGGAGAAAGCTCGGGAAGGCTTGATTCAGACTGCTGTGCTTTTACAGTGCACCTTGGGTAGGTCCACGAGGAAGGCGTCCTCTGGTGGTGTGCGGTGGCCGTGCTCCGTCGAGCACATGTGGCCCACACAGGTACCGGGCTTCTTGTTTACTCCTGGGCTTGGCTGCTTCCTTCCAGGAGAGTGCTTCCTGTTTCCTGCAGTAGGAGGTCTGACGCCCCCGGGTGTGCTCCTGTGGCTGGCCTTGTCTCATGCCCTGGTCACTCAGAATCCCGAGCTTCTGTTCACCTGCTGTGAACTTAACTCACAGGACAGGTGTTCCAGGTGAAATGCACAGAGACGGTTAGTTGGACCCCGCGCTCTCTTCCTTTGTTTTCTCTTTGGCATTGACGAGTGGGGCTCTGATTAATTCGTGTTTAAGAACAACGTGGGGGATCTGTGAGGAGCACGGGCTGCAGTCCAGTACACTTGGTTCAGTTTTCGTTTTCTCTTTAGTCCCCAGGTGTCTGTGTACACCTCTTTGCAGAAAGTCAGAATTTGCAAGCTGGGCTTTCCCACAGGTGAGGGTGGAGATGTTGTTAGGATTCCCATTTGGGAAGGCAAGAACCAGCACCCAGGAGGGGCCCAGCCCAAGGCTTGTCCCACCCTGCCTGCCAGCGAGTTTGGGGTGTGCTTTCCCAGCCACCAGGGTGGGAGGATGTTGTTCCCTTCTGCGTGGCATCGTGGGGACCTTAGGGCAAGAGCCGTTTGGGGTGTTGGAGCAGCTGTGCCTGTGTGTCTTGGGTCCTCTGGATAGATGATGTTTCTTTCTTTTTTCTTTAAGCTTTGCATACAGCTATGCATCATCTCCCATCAACCTTCCATTGGAAGTTCAGGACTTGAGCCCATTCTCCTGCCTGGTGCTGGCACCTGCCAGGTGGGCACCTTGGCCTCTGACCAGGACCCTCCAGGTGTCTGCCTCTGCCTCCTGAGCGCTCACTCACACCTACTCATCTCTCCTGTTTACACCCTCATAGTCACACTCTCACACTGACTTAGACTCACTCGCTCATGTCCACACCCTCACACACTAATTCACTGACTCACCCACACTCATTCTTTGTGGAGTTTTTTTGGTTATTTTTTTATTGTGGTAGAACATACATCACATAAGAATGACCATCTTAGCCATTTTTTTTCCTCCTGAGGAAGATTGGCCCTGAGCTAACATCTGTGCCAGTCTTCCTCTATTTTGTATATGAGTCGCAGGTACCGATGGCCACTGCCAAGGGGAGTAGGTCCGCGCCCAGGAACTGAGCTGGAATGGCGAAGCCGAGCAGTCCAACTCAACCGCTAGGCCACGAGGCTGGCCCCCATCTTAACCATTTTGAGGTGCACAGTTGAGTGGCATTACGTACCTTCACGTTATTGTGCAACTGTCACCACCATCTCTCTCCAGAAACTTATCTTCCCAAACTGAAACTCTGCCCCGTTAGCCACCCACTCTGTGTTCCCGGCGCTCCGCCCCCGGCACCACCGTTCTCTGCCTGGGCGTGGTTGGCTGCTCCAGGGGTCTCACGTGAGGGGAATGGTAGTGTTTGTGCTTTTGTGTCTGGCTGGCTTCACTGCGTACGCTGTCTTCAACACCCGCACCCTGATTCTCTCACACACTCCTGAGCCCCTACCGCGAGTAACCCAGGCTGCAGGTGCTGACACTTGCAGTGTCCCGGGTTTCTTTCTCTCCCGAGAGTGGGTCTGGGACTGAGCCCGTGCGCCTCTCGGCCTGCTCTGTGAGTTGGCCTGTGGCTGCCCTCGCCCTCCCCGGGGAAGCCCCCGGGCCGCGGCGTGGTCTGTGCACCCCTGCCCCTCGTAGTGCGCCCGTCGTGCGGGCTTGCACGTGCCGCCCCTCGGCCCAGCTCGGTGCTTCCCCGGGCCTGCCCGCCGCTCTGCACCTGCGCGGCTCCTGCCGGCACGCTCGCCCCGCCCTGCCGCCCGGCCGCCCGGGAGCGCTCCCTCCCGCTGCTGGCGGCCTGCAGAATCGCGGACGGCTCGGGCTGGAGGCATCCTTGTGGTCGTCGGACCAGTGGAGAAGTTTCTCCACGTGGTGGAGAGGCTGGGGGCCGGGCGTGCTGAGCCGGGGCCTGGACGTCTCTCCTGGCTCCACTGTCATTCCTCTGTGTCCGCTGCACGGTTTCTCTTGAAAGAACAATGGTTTGACCGGTTGAACCTCCAGCGTCCGCTCCGGGCCACTTGGAAATGTAGGGGCTTTCCTTTTGTGTTGGTGACACACGTTGCAGGGATGCGAGTGCTGCTGGCGTTTAGAGGGGGCGAGGGGAGCAGGGCTGCTAAAGATGCTGCCCTGTCGGGGACAGTACGGAAAATAAAGAATCGTCCAATCTGAATGCCCATCGTGTGCCCCTGTTAAAACGCGGCAGGCTTTAGGTTCCAGCTGGGGAAACTGAGGCCGGGAGAAGTTAAGTGATATGTCAGAGGACAAGGAACAAATTAGCAGACTCCAAACCAGAATCCACGGAATCTTCCATTTCCTTCCCCACTTTTCAAGTCTTTTCATTTTCTTCAAGAAAACCCCCTCCGCCTTCTCTCTTGCTCTCTCTCCTCATGTCTCCTTTTCTTGCTCCTCCCTTTTATCCCGTTAATGAGCCTTAAAAGCTCTTATCGTAGCTGAAAAATTGTTGGTGGAACTATATATACTGTGATAAGAAAACTGCTTAATTTTACGAGGGAAATTACAGGTAAGAAATAACACACTGGAAGGATCTGTGCCTCTGAAAGATCTTGAACTTAGCCAGAATTTCCTTCAGAAAATAAAAGTCTACCTCAGCATCTTCCAACTCATCTTTCTTTTCCACTAAAACCAGCCTTGAAGTTGATTATAAAAGAATTTGTTCTTAACTTTGCTTTTCAGTTTTAATTATTAGTGCTGTGACAAGATTATCTGTGTGTGTCCGTGTGTGTAGACTAGTTAAAACATGAAAAAGTAGACAGAATGGTCTGCTGGCCCCACATGTGTCCAACATCAAGCTAGTGATGATGACACACACTGTTTCCATCCTGTTTCACTGTGTATCTCTAGAAGGCGGGATCTGCTCTTCTCATAACATTCTCATACCATTATCACACTAAAAATGCCAGTGATCCCTTCATAGCAAAGATCCAGCCAGTGTTCACATTTCTGTGTGTGCTTATTTTTAACCACAAAAGTGACTGCTGTCAACCGTAGGGTTTTTGTGGACGGGACTAGTGGCCACACGACTTTGTGCCTGGGTTCTCTGAGAACATGTGTTTGGTGAGCCAGCATTTGGCCCACAGGGGCCATAGGTGTGAAGTGTGTGGCAGGCAGTACTTGTTTTGTTGTGGTTGCCAATGGGTGCTGGTATGAGTGTATAATCTCAGTGGGATGCTGTAAATAAATAACTAATTGGCAGTTCTCTGCTCCCAGACTGTCCCTCTGCCCGCCCTTCTTATTCCCCAGGGGCTGTGCTGTCCCTACCGGTGAGTGACTGTTGAGTGCTGAAAATGTCTCAAGTGAGATGTGCTGAAAGTGTAAAATATGCTGGGTTGCAAAGGCTTAGTATGAAAAAAAAAGTAAAATATCTCGTTAATGCTTTTTATGTTGATTACATCTTGACATGATAATTTGGATATATTAGATTCAATAAAGCATTAACACCTAATTTCACCTGTTTCTTTTTGTTAATTGGGATAAAATTTACACAACATAAAACTCACCATTTTAACCATTTTAAAGTGTGTCATTCAGTGGGTTTTGGTATATTTACGATGTTCTGCAACCATCACCACTACCTAATTCCAGAACGTTTTATTACGCCAAAAAGAAACACATACCTGTTAAGCAGTCACTCCCCGTTTCCCGCTCCCACCGGTCCCTGACAACCACTAATTTACTTTCTAGATTTGCCTGGTCTGGGCATGCATTTGTGGAATCACACATTTTGTGGCCTTTTGTCTCTGGCTTCTCTCACTTAGCGTAGTGTTTTCAGGGTCCATCCATGTTGCAGCGTGTCAGTGCTCCAGTCCTTTTTATGGCTGAATAGTCGTCCGTTATATGGATATACCACCTTTTGCTTATCCCTTCATCACTTGATGGACATTGAGTTGTTTCCACTGTCTGACTGTTATGAACAATTCTTGCTGTGAACATGTGCGGACAGGTTTTTGTGTGGACGTATGTTTTCATTTCTCTTGGATCTATGTGTAGAATTACTGGGTTGTGTGATAACTCTAATTTTTTGAGGAACTGCCAAATTGTTTCCCACAGCGACTCCACCATTTTACATTCTCGTCAGCTGTGGTGACGGCTCCAGTTTCGCTCCAGTTTCTCCACATCCTTGTCGATACTTACTTTGCTTTTTTGGTTTTTTTACTTGTCGCCTTTTGCGTGGGAAGCAGTATCTTCACATTTTGATTTGCATTTCTCTAGTGACTAATGATGTTGAGCATCTTTCATATACTTACTGGCCACTGTGTATCTTCTTTGGGGAAATGTCTATTCAAATCCTTGCCCAACCTGTTTGTTCTTACTGAATGTGAGAACTGAAAATTTTTAACTTTCCATTTATGACTGACGTTGTATTTCTGTTGGATGGCACTGCTCTGGGAGGTTTTGAAGTTGGTGAGGGGTAAAAAGAAGACAAACGACTACTTCCTCTTCCACTCATGCTTAATGTCATTCGCAGGTCCCTAAGATTAAGATTTTCATTTAAGGTTCATCTCCCTGAGGCACTGACAGGAATGTCATTGCAAAGAAGTTCCCCAGGTGCCTGATTGCTGGTGGGTTGACAAGGTTAGAGAGTTGGAGGGTCCTCTTGAGCGAGGCTTAAAGGTGGAACCCCACCTTCACAGCAGGTTGATTATTTTAATGAGCCAAACGAATACAGCAGCAAAGGCTGCCTTCTCTTCTTAATGGGATCAGCGTCACACTTCCAGTGAGCTCTTAAAACATTAGTATTTTTAAAATTTAGTCATTCACATCTTATTGAGCTTTCAGAACATGATAATTTGTTGTAGATTTACTGCTTTGAAAATTTCCATGAAACATTGAGCTTATTTTTCTAGGAATCTAATGTAGAAATAGTTGGATCGAATATACTTGTTTCCCAGATAGAATGGTCACAGTAAGTTTGTCCGTGGGTGATGCACCGAGTCCTCTGAGTTTAGTTTCCAGGTAAAGTCTGGTGGCACCTACAGCCTCCCTGTCTCCCGTGAGCGTTCCCAGGGGACACTTCACGCACACCAGCAAGTACAGCTGCCCGCGATGTGAACAGCAGCTGGGCTGTTAGAGTAGAATATATAATTCATTTGAAAGTAATTTTGTCTAATGCAGGTGTTTTCTTTTCTTTGTACTGAACCCAAAAAGAAGGTAGAAGCATTTTCATAGTTTTCCTGGAAATGAGTCAACAAGATTTTCAATAAATATAGAACTGCATAGAAAAGATCTCGCTGGCATTTTGCAATCCTTTTCTCCTTTTCTTAAGTGGAGACTGTATTTTTCCATGCATAAGTAAGTAGGTGGGGGAAGATAACTAGAATATATTTTCTTTGGAAGAGTGAAGTCACATGGGCGACAGAAGTATCTTCAAATATTGCAGCCTGCAGCAGTTCCTAAACATTCTTAAACCCTCAGATAGTTGCAGACTCCAGTATGGGTTTTTTTGGGCTCAGGCTGAGGGGAATGCGTGAAGGGACTGGTCACATCGCCATAATTTTTGTAGAAATGACTTACCTGAGAGAGAGCAGCTTTCGAGATGACTAGCGCATAATCGTTTCCCTGTTCCTGCCCTTTTTCTGTTTTCTTTCAGCACTGATGTTCAGCGGGAAGGTGGTTTTGATACTTACGTGAGGTGGAAGTCTCAGTGTACAACTCAGTCGTGATAAATATGTTCACCTTGTTGTGCAGCAAAACTTTTTCATCTTGCAAGAGTGAAATCTATACCCGTTAAATGCTAATGCCCTTTCCCCCAGCCCATGGGAATCACCTTTCTACTTTGTTTCTATTATTTTGATTGCTTTAAACAATTCATGTGAGTGGAATCGTACATTATTTCTCCTTTTGTGTCTGGCTTGATTTGCTTGGCATAATGTCCTCAGAGTTCATCCATGTTGTGGCATGTGACACTCCTCTTTTTTAAAGGCTGCATAATATTCCATTGTGTGTATGTACCAGTTGTCGTTCTCCATTTGTCTGTTGAGGGACACTGGGTTGCCTCCAGCTCTTGGCTGTTGTGAGTGCTGCTGCCGTGAACGTGGGGGTGCAGGTATCTCTTCCAGAGCTTGCTTTGAGTTCTTTGGATGTATACCTGGAAGTGGGACTGCTGGCTCTTAGGCTAATCTTCTGTCTTTTTCATTGAACCTGTGCAGGCCTTTTCTGAGAGGAGCAGGAGCTGGGAGCTGAGTCCTCCTGTCACTTCTGGTTCTGTTTGCGCCCTGCCCATGTCGAGCATCTAGAAACACTCCTCTTGATACTCTCTCCCTGAGAGATTAATTATACAGATATTACTACTGTCACTTCTTCCTTGTTGTGCCAGGAAATGTTGTGTGTCCTCAGATCTCCCAAAATAAGCACCAGATTCATTTGGCCAGCTTTCGTTTTTGGGAGCACACTCCTGTATTCACTCCTGGCTCTGTCCAGGCCAAAGAGAGTGAGGGCTGGACAGAGAGGGCACAGGGAGACCACAGAGGCGCAGAAGAGCGAGGTGGTGTGGCTGTCGTCGTACACCATGTGCTACCCTCGGACGTTCACCATTCTCGCCCTCTCTTTGTCAGGGTTTACTTGGGTTTAGCACTGGCTGTGTCTGCTAAGCTGGCATCCTGCTTGGGGTCCCCTCCCAGTTTGGAAGTCGTGCCGAGGAGCTCGCAGTCTGGAAGGAGCCACCGGGCTCGGGTCCTGTAGCTGTTAAGAGAGCCACGTGCCCTTGAGCCTGTGCCTCCGTTTCCTGTCCCATAAAGTGGGTAGCCCTGCCGCCCGTGCCCCTGCAGTGAGGAGTGAACACGGCGTAGACGTGGAGTGCTCGCCAGGGACGCGGCCTGTACAGGCCGCTTGTCACGCTGGATGCCACACTCACACTTGTTCCTTTTTTTCTTTGTCTTCTTGAGCCCTGTGTTGCTTCTTCCCTCCTCCATTGTCAGCTTTCCCCGACCTGCCTTGCCCCAGGGGCCATGACTGCGGGCAGGAGAGGACGGGAGCGCAGACAGCTGCCTGGCGGTGCGCCCTGCGCCCGGCCCTTCCTTCTGCTGGCCGCCTGGGCTCAGGCGGCGCTGTGTCCCGGGCTGCGCAGAGGGCCGAGGGGTCCGTGGTGGAGGAGGAGTGCGTCCAGAGCTGGGGCAGCCCCGGCCCCCTGCCCTGCTGGGCCACGTGGCTCAGCGCTGCCCCGGGAGCCCCCGCAGCTGCTGGGCGTGTCCCGGGCCTGCGCGTGCGCTGCGGCTCCATCTGTGTGTCTTCCTGCAGGCGGTGCTGGTGAACAACATCACGGCGGGCGAGAGGCTCATCAGGACGCTGCAAGGTGAGTCCGCCTCTGCTCCGTGCCGCGCCTTCTTTCCCCTTCAAAAAGGACATTTAAAGAGCCGTCTAGCAAAGAGTCAGGGTGCAGGCTCCTGCGGGGCCCTGGTCTTCCTTCCAGGGCCACTTCCAAGGCCAACGTAGTGATGACTGCCCGTCTTCTGCCCTCTCCCTCCCTCCCCGCCCCCATGTCCCGCCGCCCATCGTGTTCTTGTCTGTGGGTTTTGATGGTGTGCCCTGTCATGATGGTGTGCCAGTGACATGTGCGATCTCGTGCCCGCCTCTCGGCACAGACCAGCTAAAGGCCCTGCAGAAGAATTACGGCAGACTGCAGCAGGATGTCCTCCAGTTCCAGAAGAACCAGACCAACCTGGAGAGGAAGTTCTCCTACGACCTGTAAGTGCGTGCCCCTCAGGGGCTGACCTTTTCTAAACGGAGGGCGGCAGGCAGGGTCCAGCCTCCGCTCCCCGGCCCTTCCAGTATGGAGCATGCAGGGCCCTGCGGGAAAGCCTCGGTCCCTTCTACAAGTCGTGTCCTTCATGCATTTTACGTTTGAAGTGTCAGCAGTGCTTCAGAAAGCTGTGGAAAAGTTCACCAGTGGGCTCACCATAGACAGTAATAAGAGGGCAGTCCCTTAGTAGGAATGATTTGCTCCGCATGCTTTAAAACTTAACAGAGTTTAAAAGTCCGTAAAGCATAGGTGTATTGGTTAAGTCGATAATCTAAAGCCTTTAAAAATGTCTTCCAGAAGTGCTCAGATGTGACCCAAGTCCAACTCACAGAGTAGAAGGCATTCTGGCATAACATTGGTCTGATTTATCACTGGCTGTTGGCATTGTGGGCGTTTTGTTTTTTTGAGACTTTTAAGGTCTTTCCAAATTTCTGCGGTGAGAATGGAGTACTTTTATTTTTTCAGCTTTATTGAGGTGTGATTGACAAATAATCATTGTGTGTATTTAAGTGTAAAATATGACGATTTGGTATAACTGTACATCGTGAAATGATGCCTCCAGTCAAGCGAATTAAGTGTCCGTAATCTCAGCGATTTCCCTTTTTGTGTCTGTGGCGGGAGCCCAGGTGTGGTGCTGTGAGTGGTCACCTGCTGCACATTAGGCCTCCTGCTCGCAGTTGTGACAGCCTGTTTCCAGCTGATGACTTCAGTTACATGTGAAAGTTCTACACTTTCACTTCTTGGAGTACTTTTATGATGAAAAGAGAACAGTAAGCTTTAAAAAATTACCTTAACCCATTCGTGAGAGAATAAAAACCAATTTAGAGGGTGGAGAATGAAGTTGTAGTCTGTGTATTTTTTCTCCTTTTTTTCCTCATAAAAACAGTATAACTCAAGCACAGGAAGTTTGGGATTTGGGGACAACTAGCCACCCGTGACCCCAGCCCTCTTTTCCCTGTGACTGACTTCTCTCTAGTCTGTGTCCAAGTGCGTATGAATTTTTTACATAATTGCAGTCGCCATTAAAATTTTTAAATCATTTTTTCACTTGCATTATGTATATATAAAAATCCATATTGCTCCAAAATGTTTTATCGTAAAAAATGGCTGGTTAATATTCCATAATGTATAGGTACCACATTTAATTTACTGTTTCCCTGTTTGTTGGATATTTAGGTTACTTCTAAATTTCAGTTATTATAACTTGCCTGACATCAGTGCATATAACTTTTAAAAATTATCGTTTTGGATTATTTCCTTCTAAAAAAGACTCACCTGTAGGGTTAGTATGCCACTTGGTATCCATTGCCAAATTGCCCTCTGGAAGGTCACCAGCAATGCAGGAGAGTAAGCTTCCTTACGCCCGCCCGTTGCCCTTGTAGGGATTCTGATGTTCCTTCTAAAGATTGTCTGCTCACCGTGATATCTTCCTGATTACTTTAAGATCAACTTTGTAAATACAGAAAGGACATGCGCAAACAGTCAAAGCAAGGGAAACACAATGAGAAAATATGCGCGTGGAACCTTATTCAGCCAGCCCATCGGTTCTCCATGGGTGGCAGTTTTGCCCCCAGGAGACCTTTGGCAACGTCTAGAGAAGTTTTTGGTTATCACAGCTCGGGAGAGGGTGCTACCAGCTTCTAGTGTGCCGAGAACAGGGCTGCCGCTCAGAACCTACAGTGCACAGGGCTGCTCCCACAGCAGAGTTCTACCTGCCCAGACGCCGGGAGTGCCAGGTAAGAAACCCTGAGCTAGGCTGGTAACCACCGAAAAGCAATCAGATGAAAAGGAAGTGCCCCGGTCTTACTCATCTTTGAAGGATGCCTTAGCACACGCGTTTCCCTTCCAGTGATTGGAATACAATAAGCCATCAATGGCCTCCCTTGATAAATGCCGACGCAGAAGATTTTGACCTAGCTGGAAGTCAGCCAGGGCCCAGTGACAGGGCATGCAGCTCGGCTCCCCGTGTAGGAGCATTCAGACAGGTAGTGAGCAGAACGTTCTAACCTGGGTTGGCTTTTGCGGGCCACATTCTTCCCTTAGGAGGGTGATAGCTGGGTTGGAAACTCTTGCTAGCTGACCACATCTGTTTCACTAGTTGTCCCTTGTACCACCATATGCTGGATGCTTCCAGGGATGATGTTCATGGAATGTTGAAAACTGGAAAGAGTTCGTTTTTCTTAACTTTCTTTGGATTATAGACGCTTTTTGAGAATCCGATAAAATGTATGGACACCTTGTTAGCAAATTTCTAAATGGATATATACACAAAGTTGTGTGTTCAATTTGTGGGACCTCGGAAGCATACCTGCACGCCGTCTGTTAAAACCCCCTTTCTGGTCTAATCCTTTTACAGAGGGCAGTGCTGAGAATGAAAAAGCTGACAGGCTAGATTTCCTGATGCGTAAGTTAGTGTTCTTTCTCCAGTATCAGAGTCAGCACTTGTCCCCTCTTCTTATTCCTACACCTGTGGCACACATCACTAAGTGATCACTGTATGTGAACCAAACACAACCTTGCAGTCTCTCCCCAAAGCGCTCAGAGGAGGTGTATCAGATGGACTGCCTGCCGTCTCATCTCCATGCCAGGAGGAAACAGTTTGTGGATGCTCTTCCCGGACTGTAGCTAGTCATACTCTGAAGATAGCGCCCTGGACGGTCGGCTCCCCTGCCTTGGTCGATTGCTGGATTGAGCACATTCCGTTCATAGTACTCTGATTGTCAGTTGCACCAGTTAGAATAGTCGCTGGTGCCCAGTCCTGTATGTCCTACATTTTAGCTCCAGTTGATGCCTGAATATTTGCCATGTGCATGTGGGAAGAAGCCAGCCTGAGGCTCAGGAAGTAACAGTGTCGCCATCTGCTGATCTGTGTCTGAGAATTTGAGCTTCGTTCTGAGGTGGTTCCTCTTGCTGCTGTCGAGCTCGGGTGTGGACAGCCAGCCTTCATCTGGAGGCTCGGAGAGAGGCTCCTTGTTCTAGATTTTGGCCGGGCTGAGAGTGGGTGGAAACAGCATTTCCTGTTCGTAGGTTTAAAGGCTCAGGAACGCCGTGCCCCTGCTCACTTGCCATCCCGAGCTTCTGCGACATTGCTTAGTAGTGAAGAATCGGACATGGTTAGTTCTTTCAGGATACTGACATCTCTCTGTCGTTCGCTGTATTTAAGCTGCTTTGCACCAGTCTACTGCCTGGGGCTGGCATGTTTGTGAGAATTTTATTTACATGAATTTTTCACCAAGTCTTCTCCCGATGTGTAAGCTGTCCATGGCCAGGAAGCCTGTCTTTCGTTATTTCCACAATACTCGATGCCCCTGTATGTGTGGGACGATGAGACCCAGTCAGTCCTCTGACCAGAAGGCTGTGTCCCAGGGGTGGAGGCTGAGTGCCCTGACACTTGCTCTGAAATGCCTGCGTGTGAAGGAGACACGGCACAGTCAGAAGCCGACGTGTGGCTCTGGTGTCCGCCTTAGCGCTTTCTGTCGGTGTCAGACAGTCAGCTCACCGCCTGGCTTCCTTACCTGTACAGGCAGGGAGTTCTCTCAGTTTCTTCGAAGCTCTGACATTTAAGGTACGCTTAAAATAAATTCCAGGCAGAGAGCTGAAGCGATGCCTCCGAATGTCTCAGCTCGTTGGGAGCTCGGGCTGATTAGATTGTACGCGCCAACCGTAATTCTCTGACGCCAACCGGGTGTCCTCCAGTTCGTTTCAATTTAGTTTTATTTATTTTTTAAAAATAATTTTACATTCTTTTTTTTTTTTTTAAGATTTTTTTTTCCCTTTTTCTCCCCAAAGCTCCCCAGTACATAGTTGTGTATTCTTCGTTGTGGGTCCTTCTAGTTGTGGCATGTGGGATGCTGCCTCAGCGTGGTTTGATGAGCAGTGCCATGTCCGCGCCCAGGATTCAAACCAGCAAAACACTGGGCCGCCTGCAGCGGAGCATGCGAACTTAACCACTCGGCCACGGGACCAGCCCCAAATTTTAAATTCTTGAAGAGTTTAGATTCACAGAATTATTGAGAAGAGAATACAGAGTTCCTGTATACCCCACACCCAGTTTTCCCTATTGTTAACACTTTAGGATAGTATATTTGTCACGATTAATTAACCAGTATAGATTCATTATTAACTGAAGTTCATGCTTGATTCAGACATCCTCAGATTTATTCCGGTTCTCCCTGATGTCCTTTTTCTGTTCCAGGATACACATGACATTTAGTTGTCCTGTTTCCTGAGGCTCCTCCTGGCTGTGACAGTTTCCCAGACTCTCTTTTTTATGATCTTGACAGTTTTGAGGAGTACTGGTCGGTGTTTTGTGGAATGTCCTTCAGTCATCATATATCCGGTGTTTTTCTAGTCGCTCCTCTGGGGCGGCATTTCTGGGAGGAAGGCTGCGGAGTGGAAGCACGGTTCCCATCCCTTCCCGTGAGGAGGGCTTGTCACTGCGACGACGTTCAGCTGGTCCCCTGCTGGAGGCGTGTTGGTCAGCTTTCCGCAGGAGGAGGTTACTCTGCTTTCTCCCTCTGCTCTGTCATCTTTGGAAGGAAGTCCCTGTGGGAGCCTGCACGTAGAGACGGCGCAGGTTTATGCTCCGCTTCCTTAGGGTGGGGTATCTGTATACATTGGAATTTTCCTGCACGGGAGATTTGACTCTTCTTATCTATCAGGCTACTTATTTGTTTATGTCAGGATGGACTCATGGATATTTATTTTAGACTTTGGGTTATAATCCAATTTTTATTTTTTTCCTCAAATTGCTCCAGCTTTGGCCTTTGGGAGCTGCTTCAACTGACTCCCTTATCCAGTCGACATATCCCAGTATTGTGCCCCTCCCCCACCTTTTTTATAGCACTTTCTTACACTCTGGCACCAGAAGACGCTTCAGACTTATATATTTCCTGTCCCAGTCCTGGAATCAACCAATCCACCATTTCTCTAGGGAGCTCTGGTTCTTTTTATTAAGAATGGTATTAGAAACCAAGATCGTGGCACAAGGCGTCTTGTTGCTCCCAGGGTGTCATTGCTGCTAGGCCTTCTCAGATGACAGAGCAAAGAGATACGTGTGTGTGTATCTGTATCTAGATTAAGTTAAGCATGAATTCATACTGCTGTCTCCAACTCTAATCCATTTAAATTAATGTAGTATGTAATTGGATATGTTCTCAACTTGGGACATGATTCAGTTACTTTATCAATGTTTTGTGGCTCAAAACGTTTTCGAAACTGCCTGTGGCAAAGACTGGTCAGTGCTTATCCAAATCTATTCATCTTTTTTTCCCAGCAAGAATACTACATTTCTAATCCTTCCTTGCAGTTAGGTATGGCCAGTTGACTAAGGTCTGGCCAGTGGGGAAAGGAAATTGTGGGGTGGGACTTGTAGGAAGGCCTCTGAAAATGAGGACAGGCCACTGCACACCCCTTCCCTCCTCCTTCCTTCCTGCTGCCCAGAACTCAGACAAGATGGCTGGACCACTAGCAGCCATCCTGGATCATGAGGTAATCGTAAGGATAGAAACCAGTGCTAGGATATTGAGACAGAAAGAGAAGCCTGGAGTTTTGGTGACTCAGAGCTGCCATACGGGCCTTGGATGACCTACATCCAGAGCTCTTTTATGTGTGGAAAAGGTAAACTGCTATCTTAGGGCCTGTGTGCTTCATGCAGCCAAACCTGATGCTGACTTATACACTTTTTGAAAGTGCCTTTCGATATTCTCAACCAAACTGTATCATTTTGATGAGTGCCTGTCTGTGACCCAGAGTAAGACTTCTTAGGAAAGGCCGTTTAGAAGTGAGTCTTACAGAATGGGGAGTAGAGAAGGGGGATTAGGACTTGTTCTAGAAAAGAAAGAGAATCTGGGGAGCTCAGCGTGATCCGGGCAGGGCAGAGAGTTTATATTGTCATGGGAGGGAGTGAATAAGACTAGTATCTTGAAGACGGGCACGAAAGTGATCAGCTACGCGGGCCTTGCTGGGGAAGTTTTCTTCTCCTTCTCCCCAGATTCTGATGACACGAAATCAGGCCGTCTGTTAGAGTCACACGTCCCTGCAGCTCTGCTCTTTTTTCCCCCCAGTCTGTTTCCTTTTGTGTTCAGATTGGATAATACCTGTTGTTCTGTCTTCCAGTTGAGTGATTCTTTCCTCCAGAGTTTTTTTATTTTTGTTATTGCATTTTTCAGTTCTGAAATTTCCATTTGGTTCTTATTTGTATGTTTTATTTGTTTGCTAAGACTTTTTATTTCTTTGCTGAGACTATGTATTTTTTCATTTCTTTCAAGCAAGTTGTAATTGTTCATTAAAACATTTTTCTGGTGGCTGCTTTAAAATCTTCGTCAGATCATTTCAGTTGCTCTCTCCTGTCGGTGTTGGGATCTGTTGATTCTCTCTTTTCATCCCATTCTTGATGTGTTGCGTGATTTTTGGTTGAAACCTCTGGGCAGGCGTGGAGCCCTGACTCCTCCCTGACGTCCTCTGACACCACCCCATGGGGAGGCAGAGGGCCTCATTACGTGGAAATGCAGGCTTCCTACGGATTCTGCAGTGACACTGCTGGGTGTCCTTCAGATCCTGAGGTCCCGAGTCAGTCTGCCTCCTTCTCTCCACCTTTCAGAGTTTTCTTATGTTTGTTTTAAATATAACGTTCAGAGTTTTTAGTTGTGCTTAGTGGGAGGAATAGGAAAAATGCATATGTTCCATCTTCCTGGAAGTGGAAGTCCAGTTCAGTTTTGACACTCCTCAGAGTTAGCACAAAGTCCACAGATTAAGGGGCTCAGTCCCACAAGACTGCCCCCACTTCAGACACCAGCCACAAGTTCCGGGTGTCCCCAGGCCACCTGTCCTTTTGCCTGGCTAGCTCCAAATTCAAGGCTTCCCACAACACCCTCAGATTCAAGAATTCTCTAGAAGAACTCACAGAACTCAGGAAAGTTCCGTACTTAAAATTACAGTTTTAGTATAAAGGGTAGAACTCAGGAGCAGCTAAGTGGTCGAGACTTATAAGGCAGGGTCTGGGGTGAGGGGAAGCAGGAGCTTCTGTTGGATTGGGGGGCCACCTTTCTGGTATGTAGACACGTTCATCGACCAGGAAGCTTGCCAAGCCTGGTGGTCCAGAGTTTGTGTCTAAGGGTCTATGGGCATGGTTGATTACGTCGTTGGCCACGAGACGGAACTCAGTCTCCAGTCCCTTCCTCTCCCTGGAGGACAGGGCAGGGCTGAAAGTTCCTGTCCTCTGGTGCTGTGGCCTGTTCCTCTGACCAGCAGCCTCCATCCTGAGTCAGCTCATTAGCATGAACGCAGGTGTGGTCCACAGGGGCTGCTTATGAAGAACTGAAGACGCTCCTATTGCTCAGGAAATTCCAGGGGTTTTAGGAGCTCTGTGCTAATAGTTGGGGACAAAGACCAAATTTTTTATTATATCAGATTATATTTAAAAAATTGTTTTTTCTAACCAGTAAAGTTCACTTATTTTAGAACAATGTGACATTTTTAGTAAGTTCAATCAACTACAGTTTTCTTGTCATTTAATAACTGAAAACACACATGTAGCTTTGTGTTTTTGGGTGAAAGAAATGTGCTGGGTCTCCTTTTGAAGTGGGTTCAGAGTCACAGCAGGGACGTGCTGGGTGTACAGACATATCCCTAAATATTTGTCCTTTCTTTTGCATTCTTTTACCGAAGGAGCCAGTGCATCAATCAGATGAAAGAGGTGAAGGAGCAGTGTGAGGAGCGAATAGAAGAAGTCACCAAAAAGGGAAATGAAGCTGTCGCTTCCAGGGACCTGAGTGAAAAAAAGGACCCAAACCAGCAGGTAATTCTCGTGTTTTTCTGCCAGGGACTTCCAGAAGGTATTCCTGCCCTCTCTTCAGGCATCTTCTTCCCTTGCCCACTGTCTGATTTGCTCTGATCTCTGCTCTTCCTTGTGAGTTTGGTTCCCTGAGACACAGCAGCCGGTCCCCAGATGCCGGGACTCTGACCGAGTGCACTGGCCTGCAGTCCCAGCCCCACGCTCAGGGCTTACAGGGGTCACCTCACTTAAAGCTCATGGCCGTCCTGGGAGAGACTTGCTATTGCTTTCTTGTTTTGAGGACACTCAGTCCCAAGGAGATGGTTACATCCTGTGGCCACCGTGGTCACCTGGTCACTGATGGGGCTGATCAGTGCTGTGCTGTCAGCCTGCCGTGCAGAGCACAGCCTTCTGGGAAAACTTTGTGTTAAATATAGCAGCTTTATTGAGATGTAATTCATAGACCATACAATCGCCCGTATCATACTTACAGTTCTAGTATATTCACAAAGTTATGTGACCATCATTACAGTCAATTTTAGAACGTTTCATTACCCCAAAAGAAGCCCTGTACCCAATAGCTCACTCCCCACTTACCCCTAGTCCCCAGAGCCCTCGACAGCCACTAATCTACTTTCTGTCTCTATGGATTTGCCTTATCTGGACATTTCCTATCAGTGGAATCAGACGGTATGTGGTCTTTTGTGTCTGATGTCTTTCGCTTAGTATAATGCTTTCAAGTTTGATCCATGTTGTAGCATGTATCAGTACTCCATCCCTTTTTATGGCTGAATAATATTCCATTGTATGGATATACCACATTTTGTTTATTCATTTGGCAGCTGATGGGCATTTGGGTTATTTCCATTTTTTGGCTACTATGAATAATGCTGCTATGAACATTTATGTATGTGTTTTTGTGTGAACGGAATTTTTCATTTCTCTTAGGCATATACCTAAAAGTGGAATTATTGGGTCATATGGTACCTCTATGTTTAATGTATTGAAAACCTGCCAGGCTATTTTCAGAAAGTGATCATACCATTTCCCATTTCCACCAGCAGTTTATGAGGGTTCCAGTTTCGCCACATTCTTAGTGGCTCTTGTTATCATCTGTCTTTTTCACTGTAGCCATCCTACTGGGTGTGGAGTGGTTTGGATTTGCATTTTCCTAGTAACTAATGATGTTGAGCATCTTTTCATATGCTTTATTGGCCATTTGGATATCTTCTTTGGAGAGGTGTCTGTTCAAATCTGCCCATTTTTAAATTGAGTTATTTTTATTATTGCATTGTGAGAGTTCTTTATATATTCATAGATATATAAAGATATTGAATACATGATTTACGAATACTTTTTCCCATTCTGAGAGTTCTTTTTTCACTTTCTCGATGGTGTTTATTAAAGCACAAAAGTTTTAGATGACGTCTAGTTTATCTGTTTTTTTCTTTTGTTGCTTGTTCTTTTGGTGTCATATCTAAAAACACTTTGCCTAATCCAAGGTCATGAAGATTTACTCCTGTATTTTCTTTTGAGAGTTTTATAGTTCTTAGCATTTAGTTCTTACACTTAGTCCTTTGATCCGTTTTGAGTTAATTTAATTTTTTGTATATGGTATGAGCTAAGTGTCCAACTTCATTCTTTTGCATGTGGATATCCGGTTGTCTTAGCACTGTTTGTTGAAAAAAGCCCTCTTCTTTCCCCAACTGAATTGTCTCGGCAGCCTTGTCAAAATCCGTTCACTGTAAATAAGAAGCTTTATTTCTGGACTCTCAATTCTATTCCATTGACCTCTTTGTCCTTGTGTCACTACCACACAGCCTTGATTACTGTAGCTTTGTAGTAAACCTTGAAATCTGGAAGTGTGGTTCCTCCAGCTTTCTTCTTCTTTCTCAAGGTTATTTTGTCTAGTGTGCACTGGTTGGCTTCCCATATGAACTTTAGGATCTGCTTGCCAGTTTCTCAGCAAAGCAAGGCAGGATTCTGACAGAGGCTGCCTTGGCTCTGTAGGTCACTGGCGAGTATTGCCATCTTAGCAATATCAAGTCTCCCGATGTGCGAATGTAGGATGTCTTTCCACTTCCTTAAGTCCTTTGAAAATCTCTTTCAACAATGTTTTATAGTTTTCAGAAGTCTTGCACTTCTTTTGTTCAAATTATTTCTAAGTATTTTTTGTTGCTAGTATAAATGGAATTGTTTTCTTAATTTCATTTTCAAATTGTTTATTGCTAGTGTATAGAAATATAGTTCATTTTTTGTATTGGTCTTGTATCTTGCAGCCTTGCTGAGTTTGTTTATTCTAATCGTATTTTTTGTGATTCCTTAGGATTTTCTGTATACAAGATCATGTCATCTAAAATAGGAAAAGGAAGATAGTTTCACATCTTCCTTTCCAATCTGGATTCTTTTGTTTCTTCTTATTGCCTCTTAGTCCTGGCTAGGATCTCTAGTACGGTGTTAAATTGAAGTGGTAAGAGCAGACATCCTTGACTTGTTCTTGATCATAGGGGAAAGCACTAAGTCTGTCACCATTATGCTTGATGTCAGCTGTATGTTTTTCATGCCCGTTACCAAGTTGAGGAAATTCCCCTCTATTCTTAATTTGTTGAGCGTTTTTATCAAGAAGAGGTGTTTTGGATTTTGCCAAATTTTTTTCTGCATGTGTTGAGATGATCATGTGTTTTTTTGTCCTTTATGCTCTTGATATGTATTACATTAATTGATTTTTAGATGTTAAACTAACCTTGCATTCCTGGGATAAATCCCACTGGGCCATGGTGTATAACCCTTTCATATGTTGCTGGATTTGATTGTTAGTATTTTGTTGATGATTTTGGTGTCTATATTCATAAGAGATATTGGTTTTTTCCTGAGTCTTTGTCTGGCTTTGATACTAGGGTGATTACTGGTCTCATAGGATGAGTTGGGGGTACGCCTTCCTCTTCTGTTTTTGGAATAGTTGTGAAGATTTAGTATTGATTCTTTAAATGTGTGGTAGAATTCACTAGTGAAGCCTTTGGGCCTGGACTTTTTTTGGGGGAAAGTTTTAAATGACCAATTCAGTCTCTTGTTATAAGTCTACTCAGATTTTCTTCTTCTTGAGTCAGTTGTGGTAGTTTGTGTCTTTCTAAGAACTCATCTATTTCATCTGTTATCAAACTTGTTGGCAAAAGTTGTTCAGAGTATTCCCTTTTTTATTTGTGTAAAGTTGGTAGTGTTGTCCCCTTTCGTTTTCTATTTTAGTGATTTGAGTCTTCTCTCTTTCTTTTCTTGATCTAACTAAAGTTTTGTCAATTCTCTTCATCTTTTCAGAGAATTAACTTTTGGTTTCATTGGTTTTCTCTGTTGTTTTTCTGTTCCATATTTCATTAATTCCTACTCTAATATCTATTTTGTCCTTCCTTGCTTTAGGTTCAGTTCACCCTTCTTTTTCTGGCATCGTAAGGTGGAAGATTAGGTTATTAATTTGAGATCTGTCTCTTTTCTTAATATACGCCTGTAAGTTTCCCTTTAAGCACTGCCTTAGCTGCCTCCTGTAAGTTTGGTATGTTGTGTTTTTGTTTTGATTTTTCTCAAGGTACTTTCTAATTTTCCTTGTGATTTCTTTGACACATTGTTTATTTAGGAGCATATTGTCTAATTTCCACATATTTGGGAATTTCTCAGATTTCATTGTTATTGTTTTGTAGTGTCATTCCATTGTGATTGGAGAACATATTTTGTGAGATTTCAGTGATTTTAAACTTGTTGAGGGTTAGGGGCCAGCCCCGTGGCCTAGTGGTTAAAGTTCAGTGTGCTCTGCTTTGGCAACCCAGGTTTGGCACCCGGGCATGGACCTACACCACTTGTTGGCAGCCGTACTGTAGCGACATCCCACATACAAAATAGAGGATTGTTTGGCATAGACGTTAGCTCAGAGCAAATCTTCCTCAAGCATGAGGAGGAAGATTGGTACAGATGTTAGCTCAGGGTGAATCTTCCTCAGCCAAAAAAAAAAAAAGGAAAGAAAATTCGTTGAGGCTTGTTTTGTGGCCTGGCATCTCTCCTGTCCTAGAGCATATTCTATGTGTACTTGTGAAGAATGCGTATTTTGCCCTTTTTGGGTCGAGTGTTCTCTGGATGTCTGTTCAGGCTAGTTGGTTTGTAGTGTTGTTCAAATCTTCTCTTTCCTTGTTGATCTTCTGCCTCCTGGGTAATCCAGTGTTGAAAGTACTTCTGGGAGATCTTGACTCAACCTCAGATCCCCTGACTTACGCCAGGTGAGAGGGTGTGATTGGGATAGATCACAGCCTGTCTCAGGTTTCAGTGATCCCGTTTGTCAGAAGGATGTGGTCTGTTGCATGGCTTGGGTTTTTGTAAGTTCATGGTCACGGAGCCCCTGCCCTGTGGTCCTGTGCTCCTGTTTCAGCTCCGAGCCCTTAGCGAGCCTCAGCCCCGGCCGCAGGACGCAGGCCTGCCGCAGGCAGAGGCTCCACAAGGGAAAGGAGACGTGCCTGGCGACAGCGAGCCCCGGACCCCGGCCCCCAGTTCTGAGGCAGCTGTGGATTCGAAGAGACAAGGTGACAAAGGTAAGTGTAGCTTGGTAATTACGTTTAAGCCCCCTTTGGAGCCCCATTCAAATAAAAAACATAGCAGCAGTGCATGCCGTCCACTCTGCACTAGTCCTCCCAGGGCACAATGCTGCTGGGGACGGGCGCGGCGGGGGCCCGCAGGGGGCAGTGAGTGTCCCCGGGCACCTGGAGTCGGGGCTGCAGGGCTCGTTCTCCATCTTCCTGATGTTTCGTCCTTTGAACTGATTGCCTTGTCCTTTGGGAGCCGTGTGAAAAATGTGCAGGCCACAGCTTTATTCGGGACACGGGTGGGACTGTGGCTTTGAGGGGAGGGGGCTGAGTCCTAGCTGTCGTTGGCTCCCAAGGACTTGTCTCAAACAGATGGGACGGTCAGGTCACCTCAGCACCCTCTTCCTCTTGTAGGTGGTTGCTGTAATTGAGGTAACTTAGTCCAGGCTGTTTGTCTAACCACTTTCCTCTTGCGGTTCTGAAGAGGAGCTGCGGGCGTAGAGAGGCCTAGAGTCTTCTGCTTAGGTCGCAAAATATATTACCCAACCGCCTCACCCACCACAGCCCACCCCATCCACCCTCCTTGGAAGGCTCTGGAATGGAGTGGTACTAGGTTTTTTGTTTTAATTAAATTAAATGCTAGTGAGGTCACAGCTAACTGTTCTGTGCACAGAGGAAACCAATGAGGTTCAGGTTGTGAGTGAGGAGGCACTTCAGAGGGACAGCCCGGGGCTGCCACACGAGCCAGGCCAGGAGCAGGCTGTGGAAGAAGACAAACGTGCGGGTGGAAAAGGCGTTGGAGAAGTTGGCCGGACCCCACAGGTGCCAGCCACCCTGTTGGAGAGCCAGGAAAATCAGGAGATGGAGGGCCCTGCGCGGGACCAGCTCGTCATCCCTGATGGGCAGGAGGAGCAGCAGGATGCTGACAAGGAAGGTGAGTGAGAGGCTCCGGGGCTGCCAGCCGACCCCTTTCCACCAAGCGCTTGGCCCTCTCAGTCTCCTTCCGGGTGGGTAACCGTGAGGTTCACCAAACGGCAGTTCCCCATTTGGGGCTCACTTTGTTTGTCTGGCGTCCATTGTTGAGTCGGAGGCAGGTGGGAGAGCAGTGCACTCCCCACACTTGGCGCTTTCAGAAATAATATTCACGACTAGGCAAGGGGACTTTTCAGGTGGAGGACCTTGAGATGGGTGCTTGGCATCAAGTGAACTAGGCCTCGTGGCAGGCAGCCCACATGCCTGCAGCTGTCTGCATGTCCTGCGGCGTCACCGGTCAGCGCCTGGCACATGGAGGGAGGGGGGGGCGATGATTGGATCAATGGGATTTGGGGCATATTTGAGCAGTGCGGAAAAGTGACACATGAATCCCTTTCTGGTTTGGTTGAGCTTTTTTTTTAATGGAAAATGTGGGAAACTGAGATCAACAGGATATTCTGGGATGTATTTTGGTCCCTTAAAAACGTGAAAAATTTCAAACCCAGCTGACACAGGAGCCGCTTAAATATGGATCTTTCTCAACTTATGATGGGGTTGCATCCTGCTAAATCCGTGTAAGTTGAAAATATCGTAAGTCAAAAATGCGTTTAGTACACCTGACCTACTGAACATTATAACTTAGCCCAGCCTACCTTCAGTGTGCTCACACTTACATCAGCCTGGAGTTGGCAAAACCATCTGACACAGAGCCTGCTGTATAAGAAAGCATAGAATACCTCATGTAATTTATTGACTACTGTGCTGACAGTGGAAAACAGAACGGCTCTAAGTGTCTGGGTGGTTCCCCTCGTGATGGCGCGGCTGCCTGGGAGCTGCGGCTCACCGTCGCTGTCCAGCAGCACGAGAGTGTATCCTCCTGCTCATCGCCAGCCAGGAAAAGGCCACAATTCAAAGTATGGTTTCTGCTGAATGCGTATCGCTTTCGCGCCATCGTAAAATCGAAAAATCCTGAGTTGAACCATTGTCACGTAGGGGACTGTCGGTAGAAGACACCTGTGCTCTGGGACTGAGCAAGTAACAGAATTTGGGGAATGTGCTTATTTGCAGAAGTTATCCTGATTCCACTTAAATCTAATTTTCTCTCAAGTTTCTTTTTCTGAAGAATGTGTTCTCACGAGTTCTCAGTTAAAGAAAGGAAACTCTAGTGGCGGATCAGCGGCACTCAGGTTTCAGAGCACCTGCAGGCCTGTGGGAGACCCCTTGCTCTGGGGCAGTTGTACTGCTCTCGCTGTAGAGTAAAGCCGCAGCTCCCAGGCCTGCGCTTCCTTTCCACGGCAGGCAGTGGGTGCAGGGAGTCTAACTAGAGCGAACTTGCCCGGGCATGCTTTTTTAAAAAAGATGCTGTTTACCTACATGTATACACATATAAAATGCTTACGTTAGACCGTCTGCATATATCTCTGGAATGCATTTTGTCCCAATCTTCTTTCCTGGTCGCTGTTCTCTCCAGGGATGAACATAATGAAGAATGAACCTAATTCTGTATGTGTGATGGAAAATTTTATCCTTTGGCTCACAATAGCCACTCCATTTTCTTCTTCTGGAGCGATGAGCCATTCTGAGGAGATGCTGTCATTAACTAGAAATCTGTTGTTTCTGAAAAAGAGTGGTGCCTTTCTTTAACTTTGAGTTGATTGTCTCTTTAAAAAACCAGGATTTGGGTTTAGTTAGCTGGTTAGTTGCCCCGTTTCCAGCCTGCAGTATATCCCTTTGTTTTAGGGTTATGTTTTGTATAGTAGGTCAGAGTTGAAGTGGGGCATGCGTAAGTAGAGAACTCCTACAGGGCATTTGTACCGGAAGCAAGCACATGAGCCCCTGTCATTCCTGAGAGGGGGCATGAAGAGCTCTCAGTACCTGAGCTCTGGTGTTCCTATGGCATCAAGAGAGAAGTGATGTAGCTTGTGTTTTATGTGTCTGTGCCAATTTTATAGGGAGAAACCAGCAGAAACCGGGAGGAGATGATGACTACAACATAGATGAAAATGAAGCAGAATCTGAAAGAGACAAGCAGGCAGCCCTTGCCGGCAATGACAAAAGCGTAAATGGTGAGAACTGGGGTGGGGTGGGTCACTTTCATGTCTGCTTGGTGGCCCTTCACCTGTGGACTGACTGTGCTACGACTCCCACGGCAGTGCTGTACGTAATCGCTATTCCAGGGGACTCGTTTTCTTCAGAAGCCTTTGAGTGTAGGGGCAGGGGAGGCAGCGGAGGGTTGAGGAGCCCCAGCTGCAGACCTTTAGGGAGGGCCGCGTGTGCGGTGGGCTCAGGCCCTCAGGAGTCGGTGGGGGTTTGTCTTCACTGACATGTAGGGACTTGATCACTCTACAGCGCCCAGCAGAAAGCCCTCGCGTGCGCGCACAGCTTCCAGACAGCTTTTTGGAGTAGCGCTCCATATTATTACTGTTTCGATTCCTGAAGAGTGGGGTGGATCGGGTTCTGGACTCGTCTGCTTCCTTGTGACTGCATGCAGGTGGTGTTCCTCTCGCTTCATACCAGGAGCCTCGTAATGGCGGGTACTGCCTTGGTTAAGGCGATGCCCACCAGCTGCCTCCATGGCAGAGGCCCATTTTCGCTTGGGAGCCGATAGTCATCTAGAGGGGAAGCTTGGAAAAAACCCTGGTCTGCGCGGTGACTGTCCGCGTCCTGTCCCCCCTCACTTTTACAGCTGCCGTTCTTTAAGGACCACTCCCTGTGTGCACGCACACTTGTTTTAGCATCACTATGGACTCCTGGTTTCCTTTTTTAAAATTGGTTTTTCTGTCAGGTTCTTGGTGTTTTCTTTGTCAGTTTTCAGTAGCTCTTTGCACACTAGAGAGATCGCCCTTTATCTGTGATGTAAGTTGCAAATACTTTCTCCCAGTTTGTGTTGGTTTTGCTTATGGTGTTTTTGCCATGCTAAAGTTTCAAAAATTTTTGTCTTTTTTTCTTTTCTTGCCCCTGGATATTAAGTCGTAGTTAGAAAGCTTTCCCATCTAGAGTTGGAAGGAATTCGCCTGTTTTTGTTCAGTATGCTTTCAGAATTTTCTGTTTTATGTTATGAAGGAAAACAGATTCAGAACACCACACAAAACATGAACTTTGAGAATGTGAGCACCCCCTGCCCCCGTCAGGAGATAGAGCTCGGCTGGCCCTCCGGAGGCCCCTCTGCTGTCCCGGTCACAGCGCCGTCCCTCCTGTGGTAGAAACGCCTGTCCTGACCTTTCTGCCAGGCATGTTCTTGCCTTTATTTATGGATTTACCAACCACGTGGGCATCCCTGGACACCTTGTTCAGACTTCGCCAGTTTTGTAAATTTGAGCTGTCTTTAAGTCTCTCTTAATCTACAGGTCCCCCCTCCATTCCTTTCTTTTCTTTACAGTCTGTTACGGAGCCAAACCATCTGCCCTGGAGTTTTCCACAGTGCGGGTGGTGCGGATTGTATATTCATGGTGTGGTTTAGCATGTTCTGCTTTCCTTCCTCTTTCCTGCAAATCAGCAGCTGATATTTGGGCTCAGGCCCTTGGAGGATGATGCATAGTGGCGTGTTCTTTCATCAGGACACACGTAATGTGTGTGTCCTTCTTTTTGTGAGGTAAGCAGCAGTTGACGGTCAGTGCCTTTGTATATTAATTGATTGGTGGCATTCTAATTCAGCCATTGCTATTTCGTTTGTTAGTTGGAATATTTTCTAAATAGTCAGTGGTATTGTTCATATAGTATAGGCAGGATAAATGCTTGATTCTTTATTTACCATTTTCACAATCAGGAATTATTTCCCTCTCATCCTCTGAAGGTGACATTTTTAAAATATAATTATAAACTTAAGGATTTAAACCTATTTGATGGATCTCACTCAGTTGCATTTATTCTCCTTTTTGAAGTTCACATGGTCCCGTCTTTTGGCCGTCTTCAGGTTCCTTGGTCTGTTGTCGCCCTCCTGCTCAGCCGCTGCTTTACTCCACACCTGGCGCTTTTTCTCTATGAGGGGCTCCACCTGGGGAGGGGCCCTGGCAGAGCGGTTTCAGAAGCTCATGGGCCTCAGCCTCCACCCGCCCCTTATTAGCGTGGACTGTGTGGTCACCTGCTCTGGAAGTAGCAGGAGCTCCCCCACTTCCAGCTGTTCACGCATTGGCCCGGGTCCTTTCTGCTGTAAATCTGTTGGCTGTTTGGGGTTCTCTTGCGCTAGGTCTATCAGATGCTCCATTGTTCTCTCTGTTTTCTCTCTAGACGCTGCTATCACATGGGTGGATGTCCATGGTTTGTCTTTAACTGCTGATGTTTTGGGGTCTGCAAGAGTCCTTGTCGTCTAGTTTTGTTGTAAATGTCATCCATGGTTTTTGAGTTTTTTAGTTAGCTAAACTTTAATCGCTTTGTGTAGGGACTCAGAGATTCAAGAACGATGCCACTGTTGCCACCGTCTTTCCAGAATCCTCTTCTGCTTTCATATTTACGTTTAGATCTCTTGATTCATTTGATTCGTTTCAAATGTGTTCAGGTATATGGCACAAGGAGTGGCTCCAATTTTCTTTTTCCAAAGGGCTGCCCATTTGGCCCAACACCATCTCAAATTGCCATGTCAAAGCCAGTGATTTGAGTTGCTACCTTCATCAAATGCTAAATTTCCTGTGTACTTGGGTCTAATTTTTGGACTTTCTCTTTCTATGCCATTGATTTCTCTAATGATTCACACTGTTCCAAGTCTAACAGCTTTTAAAAATACCTGGCCGGTCTAGTCTCTCTGGAAGATCTCAGCCGACGTCTCTTTGAATAACGCTTCCTCCCCTTTTGAATCCTTCCTGAACTCCAATGAGAAGTGTGTTGGGTCTTCTCATTCTATTCCTGTCGCTTATCCTCTTTTTCATGTTTTCAGTTTCTGCCTTTCTAGTCTGTATTCAGAATAATTTCCTCAGAAATATCTTCTGGTTCAACAATTTTTCCCTCAGCTATGTCTTATCTATTCTTTAATTCATGCTTTGTTTTTAATTTTAATTATTTTTCATTTCTGAACTTTATTTGGCCACTCTGTGTGGGCCCTTATTCCTTGCTCACGTTTGCAAACACCTTTTATTTCTCTAACTGTATATCACACAGAGTTGTTTATGTTCCCTGTCTTCTAGTTGCAGTATCTGAAAACTTTGTGTTTCTCTTTTCTCTGCACATTCCCTCTCACGATCCCTTGTTTCTTTGTGTGTTTGGTGCTTTTTAACTGTGAGCTCCTGGGTTCCCTGGAACCTCATCTGTGGGGCGTCTTTGAGGACCGAGTTACAGTTGTTTTCCACTGGAGAACGCAGTTGGCCTCTGCCAGTCTTGAGGAGGGCACTGCAAACTCACAACCTCTTTAATAAAGTTAAGTTCTTTTCAGGTTTTTTTGGATCACATAGGAAATGTAAGTTCAAATTATATCTCCACACAGTCATCTCACGTGGTTAAGAATCCCGCCAGTCCACACCTGGGGCTTTCTTGCCGTCCCACTTTCTTTCCAGGTTCATTTCCCATTACCTTTAAGCCAAGGATGGGAGTCTTCAGGGTTTCATCTTCATGTAGGATCCCCTTTCTTGACTTCCCGTCTTGAGTGGAGCCCTAGTCTTGAGTTTTTGGCCTCCAGCACCTTTTGAACCTGTGAAGGGAGAAGCCCAGTGTCTTCAGGCTTCCACAGAATCCTTAGGGCAAGAGGTGGCTTTGATGCTTGTCCCCTTCAGGAGTGGTAACTTTCACTTCATTTTTGGCCTGGCAGATTCTTTCTTTTACTGCCATTATAGGCAATGCTTTTTAATGTTTTCTTTACTTTTTAAAAAAAATTTTAAGTTTTCATTTTGAAATAGCTTAGATTTTTAAAAAATAGCAAGAATTTCCGTATACGCTTCACCCAGGTTCCCTGATGTTAATGTCTCATGTAACCATAGAGCAGTTATCAAAATGAATAAAGTGATATTGACACCTGCTATTATCTATAGACATGTTTTAAATTTAGTGAATTGTCCAGCCAGTATCCCTCTCTGGTCCCAGACCTCACCCAGGATCACACGCTGCGTTTACCATCATACTCTTTAGTGTCCTTTAACTCGGAGCCATCTGGCTTTATCATTTATGACAGTGATGGTTTTTGAAGTGCTGTGGCCAGCTATTTGGGAGAAAGGCCCTCAGTTTGGGTTTGTTTGATTCAACAATGTGTTCTTAAAAAATACCTTTCAATTTTATCCAACATGTCAGTTATTACAATTGGCGGAGTTGTTTGGGGTTTCCAGAAGTCTTAACTTGATTTTTAAATTATTTTCATGGGCTGTTTAGGTAATTTTTGTAATGCAAAAGGTGAACACATTAGCAGTCAGAATTTTAAGCATATACAAGGTCTCTGGATCTTTCTGTTCTTTATCATTGACTCCACTCGTTTGTGTCCCTCAGTTCCTGAATAGCATGTTTTCTGGTGTGGTTTCTCTCATCTCTTTTGACACATCCTTTTAAATGAGCCTTTTGTTGGTGCCATCGAGTTGATTCTGACTCCTAGCCACCCTGAGTACAGCAAAGTAGAACTCTGCCCGGTCTTTCCGCGCCATCCTCTTAGCTTCTGGAGCTCTATCAGACAGTGCTCTGCTGCTCTTCAGAGGGTTTTCACGGCCAGTTATTTGGAAATGGGTGGCCGGGTCCTTCTTCCTGGCCTGTCCTAGTCCGGAAGCTCCCCTGAAGCCTGTGCACCATGAGCGGCCCTGCTGGCATCTGAGATACCACTGGCACAGTTTTCATCACGGCAGCAACACGCAGCCACTACACTAAGACCGACAGACGGGTGTTGTGGTTCCCTGCCCGGGAACGAACCTAGTGTCCCACAGGATGTTCGGCTTTACAGTCACGCTTTGGGATCTTGTATCCCCCACTCCCAGGTGTCCCTCTCAGGATTTGGCCTTGTGCAAGGTTTTAAACAGAGTGAGGGGGTAGGCAAAGTAAAGAAGATAAATGCTCTGCAAGCTCTTTTAAGAAAGAGTTTTAAGTTGAAGTCGTCTCATCAACATCATTTTTAAGATTATGTCATTGAACCGCTTTAAGACCCTGTTTGCTCCAGCGACGGTAGGAGAAAAAGGCATTAGCTCCAATTTTATTAGAGAACTTTAAAAGACACTATTCATTTAAGGCGGTCATTTAATTAATTAAAAAATCATTAACCATTTAATGTGCAGTCGTTGTAAATTAGGACATTGGTTTTAGGTTTTATTTGTGCTGTGTCTTTTTACGTCGTTTGTGTGTCAAAGGATAGAGTAAGGATGGTGGAAGCCACAGAAAGACCTCAGCTCTGTCAAGGAAGAGCTTTGGAGTCACGAGCTGACCAACGCCGTACGTGGCACTTAAGACAGCGGGCCTCCTGCTGGAGGTGCACTGACAGAGGGAGCCACGCGGCACACCAGGGGCTGGTCATGTCAAAAATTTGATGAGAGTACATTTTATCGTGTCCATTCTATAGGATATGGGGCATTGTTTCCTTCTTTTAAACAATGAGTTCTTAGCTGTTTTGGCTTTGTTTCCTGGCACCTTGCTGGCTGTGCTGTGGGCTCTTTACTGCCTTGTCCTTGATTAGGAATGCAAATCCACCTTAGGTTGTTGCTCTGGGAGATACTGTCCTCTGTGTGACACAGTTTGTAGACACTTAGGTCAAATGGGACCTGCTTGGGCTGGTTTCTCAAAATGTTTAATATTAGAATATTGTGTTTTTTCTTTCCTTTTTAGTTCTTAATGCAGCAAATCAGAAAAGAGACACAATAAATTTACTTGATCAGCGTGAAAAGAGGAATCACACTCTCTGAATCAAACTGGAATCCCGTGCTGCGTGTCAGGATTGAACAGAGAACGCTACGAAATATTCATGAGGGATTGGATACTGTGAAATGCGCTAAGTCAAACATACATCTAAAGATGATTATTGTGGAGTTTTAGTACCTACTTTATGTAGGAAAATGAGATGGTCTTTAGACAGTTTTGGGGGGTACTTTTGAAGTGTGTATATTAAAATGTCAAAATTTGTCAGCTAATAGGTATTTCGTGAGTTCAACACCAAAAGTAGAACCCAAGTTCTTCAAGTATGGCGACGGTGGCAGCTTCTTCTGGAATATAACTTTGTTTAAAAAATAAAAGCCTGCAGGAAGAGTCCATCTTCAGACGTGAAGGAGAGACCTGCGCGCTGGGGAACTCCTTTTTCTCGGTTCCCTCTGGAGTCACTCTCTTCTCCGCATGCTGTGCCGAGTGACCGGTGCCAGCACGTTCTCTCTGTCCTCCCTGGTCAGCACTGAACCATTGTTGGTTTATGCTCTCATACATGCACTTCTGGTTCTGACAATCAATGTCCTAGAGCACCGACTGTTAACCCAAACATCACTAGCCGCAGTTTTAAATGAGTCTAAATACAAAGGTGTTTTGTGTGAGAGTTTTTAGAAAGACTACTTGCATAATACCCTTGTCATTAATGTACAAAATGCTTTCAAGTGACTTGTAATTTGAAAACTTGTGGCCTATACTTTGCTTAATATGTGTGAGCAAAGCAAATCTTGTGTAATATACCATATTACCAAGAAGAGCCACAAGGGGCTTAGACCGACCCAGCAGGGGCTGAAGCAGAGCGGTGCGGCCACAGGCACTGTGGGCGACGCGGGCTCGCTGTGGACAGGCTGCCTGCTTCACCACTAGAGTAAGAGCAGAGGCATGCGAGATTAAGGATCCGTGCAGTGTTATGAATTGGGAACGTTTAGAAAGGCAAGACAAAGGACTAGTCCTTTTGTCCTAGTCTACACATTTAGCTTGTGGTAACTATTACAAAACTGATGTAAAAATCAAGTTAGTTGGAAAATGACTAATCATAATTTACACTGACAATAGTGACATTAGGTTTGACTTGCATTGGTTCTTAATATTTAGGGTAGTCAGGCCGTTGCCACTTGTGAATAACTGAAAGTCACAGGAATGACTTTCAGCGAGGCTCCCTAAAGGGTACATGGGTGGTGATGCTTATTAAAGTGCATTTCGAGTCACAGGATGTGAGCTGCAGGGAACTCAGGTCATTTGGTGTAACCCCTTTGTTTTCAGCGAGGAAACAGGGCCCAGAGAAATTGTGGCGCTTATCAGGCCAGAGAGCTGGTGAGCTGGAATCCTGGCCTCACCCCCAGTGTGGACTCGCTGTGCCCCAGTAATCACCCAGTCGGGACCTGGTTTGCGTCCAGGTCAAGATCACCAACTTGAATGGTCTTCGTGTATGCTATCCTTTTACCTAATCACTGAGATTCAACTCTTCACCCAGAAAAGGCAACTGAAGGGGTATAAAAGTAGCTTTGCAGGATTTTATCTAAGTCCATGTCCAAGCTCCCTTTGTGTCTTAGTCTTAGTGTTGATATTCTCTTGCTTTTTCAAATAATTAATAAAACTTTTATTCATCTCAGTTTAATCTGTGTGCACAGAGTTGCTGAGAAATAAAATATTCTTTATTAGTTAAACTTTTAAAACTGCTTTCAATTTTCCCTTCATCCCTTATTGGATCTCTAGAGAATTAGCTTTAAATTGGGGATTAAGGATGGTAGTTTGCCGTAAATCTTTTGTGGAGTGAGATGAGATGTCAGTACGAATAAAAAATAACGATGATGGTTTCGTCTTCACATACACAGGCACCCAAAGGCCATTCATTCAGGGGTGTGTACTGTGAGCTGTTTCTCCAGGCAATCCTGCTTTATTTACCGCTGGCTTCCCTTGGGATCACAGGCACCTATTCCAACGCAACAATTTAGAGGTGTCATGGCTGTTTAAAAAAACCCAAAAACCTGTGTAATAAGCATCAGGTAGATATCAAAACCAACCTTGGTCTTTTGGTTTCATCCAAAATTAAATTTAGCAGCTATCCAATTTTTAACAGGTGTAAACTCTTTAATTCACACCTTCCTCTGTACTCTCACATGGCGTGTAGACAGGAGTGGATTCGTTTGGTCTTTGTCTCCTACAGATAGGACTGCAGATGGAGATTCCCTAAGCAACACTGGATTAGATTCCACGAGTAATCCAGTCACTGCACATACTTAATGTACTTCTGTGTGCTGGATTTGAGAAATCGTTACCTGTGAAGTCACTGTGCTGTCATTAAATAACTAGATTGGTCACTAGCATGACTCTTGTTTTAATTGGTAATAGCTGGTAATAGCTGGTTACCATTCCCAGTCGAGTGCTTGAAGAGAATGGTGAAATCAGGGTCATTTAAGGTCCAGGGGGGGCAGTCTGCTCCCACTGTGTATTTTAGCCTGAAAGACTATTCATTATAAATAATGGTAGTTTATAGGACAGTCAACTTCTAACACTTGTCTTTGAGATGAATTTTAGAATAAATATGTAAATTTAAAATAAACGTTCTATTAACTGTGGGTTATATTAACAATTTTTGTTCACGTGGTTAGCTTAAGACTTTGAAAATGTTCATTAGTGTCAGAAAGTTGGGCAAATAAGCTTATGATAATTGTGTATTTCAATATTTGTATGTTTGTGTGCTATTTCTCAGCTCGGAGGCAACACTTTCTTCAAGCGTAGTAAGCCACTGTCTCTTAAAAATTGGTTTGTAAAGTTCCGGTAATGTACGCACCGAAGGAGTACTCTAAGTAGATATGTTCCTCTGCACCTGAACCCCAAACTAAATGCTTCTGTCCTTGTTGGTGTGCCAGGGAAACACATCTCTGGGAAAGGTAAATGACTTGAAATATTGTCATCTTTAAACGACATATAAACTTCAGATAATGAGCTTTTTTATAAACCAAGGCCCTAGCCGGTTCTACAGTAGAATAACTGTCCTGATTTGAGTGACAGACCATACCTTGCTTACACACTTTGTACGCCTGCAAAGATTCTAATACTGCGATGGGTGCTTGGTAAATATTTGACGGTTAAGTCCAAATGAATGATTCAGATGGATCAGAGAGGTGGTCCCAGACACTCTGATTTCCCGTATAACTGAAGTTTTGCCTTTGAGAACCTTTATAGAGATTTAGATGACCAAATGCCTTTTTAGAATGAATGTTAATGACATGAAAATTCGGATGAAAACCAACTTAGCCTTAGAGGCAAGCCAGTGTCTTTGTGGAAGAGTTCCTGATGTTAGCTTGCTTTTTATTAATTTCTTTCAAACCTGTAGTAAAATCTCAGTAATGGAACCCCCAGGCTGATATATCATGTCTGCCTTTATTCGGAACTTAAATGTTCACCTAAATGTTTTACCTCACTGTCCAAAAAAGCTGCTGCGTTATCAACATTTTAACATCTGAGTATCATTTAAAAGAGAAGTTCTGTGACCTTAACCAGCAGTCTGCAACTGCCAGACGTTTCCTATAAAGGATAATCTTGGTATAACAATCTCCTTGCTCTGGTTTTTAGAGATGGGCTCATTCAGAAGTTATTCTAGAAGTCAACAGATGACCTGTGATCACAACAAAGCACCACTTTCCTTTAAGCTTGGCTAAGTTTGAATCTGAACACAAGGTGGCAGGTGCTGCATTTTTACCTTTGCAGTAATGTAGAAATTCAGAGTTGTTGCGTAGAAAAGATCCTCCGAAAGCTGACATTCTTCTAAAATGGAAAGCAGTGTTAGCAGAGGCCCACAGTGTGAATGAATGCACAGGTGGACAGCTGCAATCTGACAGGTCCTTTCAACACTTCACAAGCAAATTTTTAAAACACCTTTGGCAGCTGTGGGATGATGAAAATATTTAGTCATCCAAAGTTTATTATTATTTCTTACTGCAAAAGCAACCAGCTCTGGTTCCCTACGATCTTTGGATTTGGAGGTACTTGATATGCCAACTTGTGCTTAAGTTGATGGGCAAATAAACAGAAATCAACCAGTTTTACCAGGTGAAGGAAACCGTTTAGGGGAAGGGCCACCAGACCCCAACTTGCCACCTCCGAATGCCTCTGCACTGCGAGCTGGCCTGTGTTCTCTCCCAGCCAAGGCAGCCTTCCTGCCGGCCCTTGTGGTCTTCTACCTTTTCTATTCAGTGTTCCCTAGGGTAGCTCGTTGCCATCAGGATGTCTTCTACATCTTAAAAAATCCGCGTCCCATTGAGCAGGTCCCGGAAAGGTGAAGTCCCTTTTCGCAGGTTTATAATCCAGTTGGGAGGATAGAAACACTATTTAAATTACAACTAAAAGGGGCCTGGCCCGAGATGTGACGTTTCAGCTGAAGGATGAGGAGAAATTGGCCAGAAGAGGCTTAGCAGTCAGGGGAGGGAACGCAGGTACAGCTTGAGAAGCCCAGGGGAGACGGTGGAAATGAAGTGGGCCAAATCGGGCATTCCTGGGTGAGGACTGTGTCACTGACCAGAGAACAGTGGATCTTTCTTTATGATCACGCCAGCTCCTCCAAGAACAGAGTGGGGCAAATATGAATGTGGGGAAGTCACTTCTTCACACCCAAGCTGTCTCCATTACTTCACCCCACTCCCTACACCTCAACTTACTTTTCCACTCCTGCCTCATCTCCTCCAGAAAGGGCCTTCACCATTGTTAGCAGCAATCTTTATTTGCCCAATCTAATCTAATGGGCCCGTCTTGGTCCTTATTTTACTGGCCTTTTAGCTGGATGTGCCCTGCATTCTGTTTATTTTCCTGCTAAGTCTCCTTTGCAGGCTTTTCCAGTGCCCAGAGGTAGCCAGAAAGGAACTCTCGTCTCTGGTGTTCTTTGACCAACGATTAAAATAATGTCTTAGCTAGAGTAGTCAGTCTTGTGAAAGCAAAACAGTGAAACAGACAGAAACTTGCCCAAGGGTGGCATGGCATGATTTTTAAGTGCTCACTTCTCTTGGCCTGTCTCATCGCCTATCTGCTGCCTCCCCATTCTCTGGCCCACTCTTGGAACTTGGCTATCCTGTGTTCCTTGGGATCTCAGGCCATTCTTCTACATGATCCCTGAGCAATTGCAGCCCCCATACAAGGCTTTAATTTACTTCTCTGCAGCCACTCAGACCTCAGTTCATCTCCACCCATGAATGCACCTTTCAGCTCCAGACCACACTACTTGCCATCTTCACTAGGATGTCCCAAAGACATCTCAACGTCTAAAGCAACCTTTATCCCTAAACCTACGCTGTTTTGCTTATGTAAGCAAATGGCACCATATCCATCTAGCTGCCACAGCCATAAAACCAATGAATCATCACCCCTGATTCCCACAAACTCACCCATTTACCCAGTCTCGTACCTCTTACATCTTTTGATTCCATCCACTTTCCTCACTCCCTCTGCCACTACCTTAATTAAGAACACCATTTCCTCCCAACCAGATTCCCTGCCTCCAGTCTGGCACCCTTTGGAACCAGTCGTCTTGGGCAAGCAGATCTGATTTGTCATTTCCCTGCATTAAACCTCTTTCAGTATCCACCAGTATCAGACTAGAGTCCAAATTCATTAACTGGCTTCCTAGGTTCTGGAGGACTGGCCTCCCCCCCTCTCAGTCTTGTCTCCAATCCCTTGTTCTGCTCTACACTTTCATCAGCCAGCCACCACCTCACCTCCAGGCCTGCGCACGTCCTGTTTCTCTGCCTAGGACCCCTTTACCCGCCAATACCTCTTCATTAGCCTTTGAAGTTCAGAGATGCTGTCTCTGTGAATCTTTATGTGAGGTGATTCTCCTAGACCAGCATACTGTATTTTCCCGAGTGCATTATAACTACCTGCTTGCTTGTCAGCACTCTTCACAAGGTTGTACTCTGTGAGGAGGGAGGTCTTATTTCCCACGTCGTTTCTTATTACCTTGAATGACAAGAGTTCTCAAAAGTAGTAAAGTTTTAAAAAAGGGCAACTTTCTACTTTTCTGATTAGAAACCTACTGTTAAAAAAATACTAAAGCTACAGAAACGAAAATACAGGATTCTGTCATTAACATACACTAACAAATCTTTTGTTTTTCAGTGGATAATGGACTAACTTAGGGACACACTTTGCTCTCAAGAAGACCTAGTCCTAAAAAGTAGCCTAGATGCTCTATAATTAGGCAGAACGGCTGCTCAGCTGCTCTCACGTACACTAGCTGAGCAATCAGACGTGTGGGTTAAGAACGCCGGAGCACCCCCTTAACTGGCCGTGCGCCGTCGCCGAGCGGGGCCCTCGCTGCACTGATCCATGTTCCTCTTCCAACTTGACTTAGGCTCTCGGCTGTTGACCAAATCTTGCTGCTCCGTTATCCTCTCTGCTTTTTCTTTTGATTCTTTCTTTCTTCTATTGCCTATTTCCTACCATTTCTTTGCCTTTTTTGTTTAAAGCTTTCAGAAATTACCAGCCAGAAACAGTGCTGTTTTCCTTCTCAAATTAAATAGATAGCAAAAGGTATACTTTTATCTCTTCATACTTTAAGTTCCTATTGTACAGGCTACTTTTTTTTCTTTCAAGACTTGTGGGTTCTGAAATTTCAGGATGTGTAATGGCTGTTTCTGGATGACAGAAGTTACCACTCTTGGGAAAGAGAGGAGCCAGTCTACTTCGTTAGCTGAGAAGAGAGGGGTTGGGAAAGTTCCTACTCGACAGTTGGCTCTGCTACAGCAGGCAAGATTCTGTCAGGTTACCTGCTTTAAAATATTTCCAGAAATAAAGTTTCAATATCACTTTTGCAAAAGAGGTGTCAAATCAGAGGTAAGATATTTGAAGCTCAGGACCCTTTGTACCATAGACCAGATACAAAACTGCTGCTAGTCTTAGGGAAAAGTCAGTTTAAGCCAGTCTACGCCATTCTGCTAATGGTCTTGCCCCTACGGAAGACAAAAGGGAAGGCCCCAGAGGCTTGGACAGCTGCCACGGCAGCCAGAGACAGAAGAGCAGAGACAGGAAGAGGAATGAGCAGCAAAGGACAGGTGGGGCCTCTAGCACTGGGTCCTTGCAGGTACAGGTGGACTTAGGTCAATTTCCAAACCCAGAGGAGACTGGGAAGACCCCATCTGAAAACGTTTCATGGGTTAAACTGAATATGAAGTAGTAAACAAAAGGAGTCCGCCAAATTTAAACCTAGCCCTAAAATTAACAATCTACACATTCGTACCTTTTGAATGTCACTAGCAAACATGATGTGTAATCTTTTAAAAGTACCAAAAGTAACAGTTAAAGGATGTTTTTTAAAAACATCTACACTCCTATAATTTAAGATATCACAACACATAAAATCACAATCCCCATGTAATTCAGTCTCCCTATGTAGTTTTAGAGGTCCCCCCAAAAATCTCTTTGAAATGTATTTTGCCAAACTACCATACAAGTGTTAAAGAAGGCTAATTCGTGTTTGAACTACTCAAATGTTAAGAGTAAACACCTTCAGTTCTTAACATGTATCAACAAAGTAATACTGTTTTTAATCTTTTTTGTCAAGAAATTTATTAACCTTTACAAACACTATTTTCACTCAATCATTCATAAAAAATGATTTATGATTAAATCTGTAATAAAACCATAACGTTCATCAATGCATTCAAGACGACCAGTTTCACCCATGGAACATAATAAACCACTTTAAAACAGCAGTTTTCATTCACGTCATATAAGGCTGTCAAATTAAAAGTATTCCTTATAATGGGTCATCAGAGAAGTCCACTTCACTTCACGGTATGTGGTGAGACTGACGGGTGGATTCTCTAAGAGCAGACTCTGAAAGGAGACTCTGCCCCTCTACGGTCACTTTTTCAGTCTCTCTCAAACAAGTTTAACAACAGGAAAATATTTGTGAGCAGAGAAATCAAATTCAGGAGGAACCTGTAAAGAAAACCAGAAAGTCAATTAATGTATTAAAATATTCAGACAATGAACAAAAGACTATTTTAATTTTAGAGTTTCTGGGGTTTTCAGAAGGCAGCACAAAAGAGATTCTAAAAAATTGGTTTAGTGACAAAAAAGTTAGGAACTAAGGTGGAAGGAAAAAAATGATCAGTTTATTCCTGGGTTTATGGAGGCCATTAGAAAACATGCTGACTAGCTGTTTTCTATCTTCAGAGAACAGTTAACAAAGGAAAATGGATTTAAATTACAGGAGATTTATTAGTTCCAAGGTCACTGATAGTATGGAGCAATGAAAAGAAAGGCACTGGTCAAGCAGAGCAGGAGATAAGAAAGTAACAGAAAAGCAATGGGAGGAGACAAGAGAGGTATGTATAATGGGCAAACATCCCCAAAAAGGCCTCAGCGGTTGGCCTCTTAACAGAACGCCGAACTTCTGCACCGAATGCTGATACAGCACTGATGACATAACGTTACGAAGGGAGCTTAGAGATCTTCCATCTCCTGAACCATTAAAAACAAGTCTTTAATCACTGAAGCATTCACTTTCCTAAAGGCAGATGACTTTTTAAATAGCTCTCCCATAAATTTGTCTTTACACATTGTCTTTTTTACTCCAAGTTATTCAGTAATTTACACACGGAATGGAAGGGTAGACTTTAGAAATTTTAAGTCAACAAAATCTCTAAGTTTCAAGGCAAAATGGCAAGCTCTAGTTTATTTTCTGCCACTGAACCTCTTTTAGTATGATTTTTATGAATGTTTAACTTCCTTTGTAATAATATTTATGCATTTTGTTGGGGGGGGGAGTTTTACAACAATTTAATACGATTATTTTCCCTACACTGTACTTACCTTAGATTCCTTTTTGTGTCCTCCCGCCAATAACTTCATAACCACAAAGTTGGGTTTGGCAACCTTTAAAATTCTGTTGACCTAAACAATGAGCAACATGAAGCTATCAAAACATAAAATTCATAATCAAAATGTCTTTATATTATAGATACTAATAGGAACTTTGCACAACAGAAGTGTTGATATTTTATTAAATAAAGGCAATTTAAAAATAAAAACATCAACAAACATCATACTTCTTTCAGTAACACAGAACTCTGTTTTCATGCACTCGGAAACACGGAGGGCTGCTGAATCCTGCTTTCATTAAAGCAAGGGAACAGCAGGCAGCACGTGTCTGGGGCATGGACTCTGGAGTTAGGCTGCACATTTTCAAACTCCAGCTCTGCCACTTACTAACTAAGAAACCTCTGGAAGTTCTCTAACCTCTCTGTTCCTCAGTTTCTTCATCTGTAAAAATGTGGATAAGTTTACCTATCCCACGAAGATTTTTTGTGAGGATTAAATGAGTTAAGATATACTATGAGCTGAGAACCACACTTGTCAGGTAGTAAGTGTCCTTTAAGTGTTAACTGTTATTACTTGTGACTACCACTTGTCTAAAAGGCTTCACTTGAACACATGAAAAACAATGGAATGGAATATTGCATTTCTTTTCAGAGGGAGTAATGGGTAACCTGAAGAAAAAAGGTTCCCACTGCTGCCTTCTTGTTCACCTCTCTCTAGAAACACAGACAAGTTCAGGAACTGCTCCTCCTCAGTTCCAGATCACACATCCACCTGCTAGACGACAGCTCCTTTTGGGCATCCAAGAGGCATGTCCAAACCTGAGCTCTTGACCTTCCCAGCCCTGCCTCCCCAGCTGCTCCTGGTCCACCTGTAGTGTTCCTCACATGACTCAATCCATTCAGGTGCTCAGGCCAAAAACCTTGAAGTCATCTTTCACTCCTCTTACCCCACATCCAATCCACCAATCAATCCTGTTGGCTTGACCTTAAAATACATAGAGAATGCAATCCCTTCTGACCCCCTCCACTGTCACCATCTCTCACCTGGGTTACTGCTATGGCCTACTAACTGACAGTCCCCTGCTTCCACCCTTGGCCCCACCACAGTATATTTCTAGCACAGAGGTCAGAAGGATCCTTTAGAACTTAAATCAGATGGGGTCTTTCCCCTTCTCAAAACCCTCCAACAAGCTCACGCTCTTGTGCACCCCATTCCAGCACACCAGTCAGTCCTTGGCTGTTCTTCAAAAACTCCAGGCACACCCCTGCCTGGCACCTTCACACATGTGGATCCCTCTGCCTGCAAGGCTCCATCCTGGAATGGCCACATGACTTGCTGCTTCTCTCTTCCAGGATTTGCTCAAAGGCCGCTTTATTTAAAAATGCCTAATCCCCTCCACCTGCCTACCTCCTGGAGCATTCACTATCCACATTCGTAGCTTGATTTTCCTTCAGAGTACTTATGATCCTCCGATAGGCTATTATTTATTTGTTTACTTACTTACTGTCTGCAACCCATCACCATCCCCTGCCCCTAGGAGGGCAAGGATTTTTTTCCCACTGCTGGAACCTACCACAGCGCTGGATGGATACTAGGCACTCAACAAATATTTGCTGAATAAATGAATGAAGTCCCCTAAAAGAAATATGCTATTTATTATACATATCTTCCTCTAATTTTTAGACTTCTGCCCTTTTATTTTATTACATGATTATATATGGTTAAAATAGTCTCCTACAGCTGTTCCACAAGGCACTCAGCTCCCCTCCCAAGAAGCAAACACTGTTATTAATTCTTATATATCTTTCCGGAGATGTTATAATAAATACTCACCTTCTCCAATTGAAATGGCAGCAGACTATACACACTGTTTAGTACCTTGCTTATTAAACAACTTCTATCCTAAAGAACATTCCATTACAGTACATAAACCTTCCTTGTCCTTTTTAAGGCTGGGTAGTATTCTATTGTATGGTGTATCATAATTTATTTAACAGTCTCCTGTTGATGGATACTAAAGTTTCTTCATTTTTTTTGCTATTAGAAATTCTGCTGCAATGAATACTCTTGTACATTCATCACTCTCCTCACTTCCACCTGGACACATATATCCATAAGATAAATCCTAAGAAGGAGAGCTGCTGGGCCGAACGAAGCATCTGTGATTTTTGACAAATATTGCTAACCCACTCTTCCATGGAGGTTGTACCAAGATAGACTCCCCCAAAATGGTCTCTGTGTTACAGGTAACTCTCATGTACAGAATAAATGCATTTCAATACAATTAGGTATATAGCAAATTGTGAAAATAACAAAAGCCTGAATATTAATATTTTGCAAGTTCTAAGCTCTGTAGAATGATATTTCAAAATAGTCTTCAAAAACAATAGCCTTTATTTTAAATGGTCAAGTGGAATAAGGTGGTTGTTACTTCCTGTGCAAATTGACCAGGTCTTTCAGATTTAAGATTTATATAATTATATTTTAATCTAGTAAACTATAGACTAAAATAAAAAATTTTAAATGTTAACATTTCTGAAGTGTGGCCCAATCTGCATCCTTTTTTATTCTTCCTACTCATTATATGGTTCTAAGTCTTAATTTCTCTTTGTATTGATTTCTGAATTTACACCAAGAAGTATTTATGTTACTTCTTTCATCAAATATTTTAAGTCTGACAAAGCTAGATGAACAAAGCCATTTGAAATCTTTGGCAGAAACATGACAGGTTTCACTTATGAATACTATTTTTATTTCCTTTTAGTTCATTTTTATAATTAAACTGTCATCCAGCAGTAGGACATGCGCGTCTTGCCAAGCTCTTCCTCTGGAAATGCCGTGACTGCAGTTTTACCTCGTGGTCCGGGTTTGGGATGTTTTCCAGTATCATTTTTGCCTGCTGAAAGTGCTTACTAGCTGCCACATACAGTTCTGGAGACTGAGGAGGAGGGCTGTATTTATTGAGGTCAGACATTTCCTAAAAAGGGTTCAGAAATACTATTATCCAAAACATGGTTAACATGGAAAAAAACTCTAAAATACCTTTTTTAATTAAAGAATTCTACACTCACTATCCATCCATATACAGACACTGAAGTCTGTAAACACTCAGCATATGTCCCTATTTTTTCCTATGTAAGAGTCAATTCTTAACCTTTGTATGCTACGTCATATTATTCTCATACTTAAATAACAGTTAATGTGATGACTGCATCCAAAAAAGCCAAATAATTTTCACACTATTTAAAATTGCTATTTTATCATCACCTGTTCGTCTGGTCCAGTGAGTCTGACTTGACTACTTTAACAAAATGGCTAGGTACACACGGCACACCTCTCAGAAGCTCTAAGACTATTTTGCAATGACTTTTAACTCTAGTTCACCTTGAACTGTAGATAGTGCACTGGCGGTGGTGTCATTACACTGTTGAATGGAGCAAACCTGTGCTCATATCGAACTTGTTCACTATCAAGCTCAAACTTGGGTTTTCGTACTTTGCCATCCATGTCAAATGCTACCATGGTCTAAAGGAAAACGATGAGGAAAAAAGATCTATCAATATGCAAAAGTAACATCCTCATTAATACAGAATAGAAAACAATCAACTATTTACACAGAGCTAAAACAACTTAAAGCTCAGATATTAGAAATAGGAAGAGAAAAACTGGCTTTAGTATTCACTTTTATGTTATGTGCCATCATTTTGGGTTTTTTTTTTTTAAGATTTTATTGTTTTCCTTCTTCTCCCCAAAGCCCCCCGGTACATAGTTATATATTCTTAGTTGTGGGTCCTTCTAGTTGTGGCATGTGGGACGCCACCTCAGCGTGGCTTGATGAGTGGTGCCATGTCCACGCCCAGGATTCAAACTGACAAAATACTGGGCCGCCTGCAGCAGAGCACTCGAACTTAACCACTTGGACACGGGGCCGGCCCCATATATGCCATCTTTTATACAAAAAAATTTCAAGTTCTAGTGTTTAACATATTACTATTTTTCCCAGGGACATTATACTACACGCACATCATTCTTCCATGCCTCGTGCTTTTACAAGAGCTTTGAAACCTTCAAGTAAAAGCTTCTGAAGAAACAACTAGCATATAATTTTTCTAAGAAAAGCATAGGTACTGTTTTCCAAACAGAAATCCATGTTCTGTTTTACCTATTTTAACATAAGGCGCCTCAAGCCATTTCTTGAAATGCCTGTGCGACTCAAGAGTGAGCACTCAGTGTCTCCAGAAAGTGCCTGCTCTTGCTTAAGCCATTCACTGTGGCGCCCGCCCTCTTCCTAATAGACTCCTAAAAACGCCAAACCCCAATGCTTCCAAGAAACCTCTCCTGATCATGGGTCACAAGTAAACTCTCACTTCTCTTATTAACCTGTGTCACACCTATGTCACCTAGCCTGTCATTAACTAGGCACTTGAGACGATCAAATCTGATTAGAATTGGTATCCTGTAATGTACTCCATAAAAGATCCACACAAGGGTTCAAGTATTTGTTAAATAAATTAATAAAAACAACTAGACTCAGAAAAAAAGTAATTTTCAAGCAAATGGTTAGTAAAAACAAAGGTGAAATTAGAACCCGGAAAGAATCACAAGAGTACACTTTAATTAAAATATATAATAGTAACAGTTAAAAAGCAGAACGAACTTCATTTTCAACAACTTACTTTAAACATTCCAGCACACATGTTCTGATATGCCTGGCTCATTGTGATCTCTCGGCTCAATGGGCGAACTGTAATTACAAAGAAAATCACCCATACTCTTTTCTCCCTCCTCCTGAATTACTGCAGGAGAAAATCCAATTTAAAAAGATCTTTCTTAAAATTTCAAATAGTTTGTTCCTACAGGCTAAATTTTATGGACAAAATCTACAAATAATAAAATATAACTGAAAAGCTAAACAATAATTATGTTTCCCAAACAGCCAATACCATAAAATTTTAGTATTAAGTATTTTAACTTCTGAATTCACCACACCGCAACAACTTCTTATAGAGGAAACCCATAAACCCTGTCATTTAATGACTCACCCAAACTGTTGAAATCTGAAGGAAATACAAAGTAATATTTTGTAGTGATAGGAAATCTGTACCCTTCCCCGAGTGATTGATAGGCAGTCCCTTTGAAACATTTCTTTCTCCTCCGGCCTTGGGTGGTGGGCCGAAGCGCTCTGTGAGCATCTTTCTGTGCCAACTAGAAGCACAACTCCAGATCCACCTGCCTCCTGTCCAAAGAAGATCAAAGGTCTCCTGCTGTCTTGTTCCTTAACCTATCTTGCTCCATGTAGCTACTTCTTGCCCTAAGGTCCTCTGATACATGGAATAGCAAAGAAGAAAAAGAAAAGCAAGAAAAGGAACCAAAAAGACTCATATCACTAATACTGGATTCAGTTTCCACGTTATACTTTCTAAAGAGAAGACGGGCGAGAATTAAAATATGACTAATTCACCCATTACAATGCACAGGTAGCTCTCCATCTACTTATCTGTAGAAATTAAAGTGCACTACGATTAAATTTAAAAATAATCCACGATTAATTAAATTAAATTAATCCATTTTTAAATTAAACAAAAATAATCCACAGCACCTTTCTTCTTTTTCTTTGTTTTTTTACTGCTCCGGCCTTTCTGCTGTTCTTCCATTATCCTTTCCTCTGCCATTTGAGAGCCATCAGCACGACTTAATGTCGACATCAACCATGCATAAAGGAATTCAGAGAGATACCTTAAAGGAAAGGAAATCCTGGTTAATGGCAGACGTCTAAATGACACAGCCTGACAGACACAAGTATTGGTACTAACAAAGAGATATTTTTTATAATCCTTTAAAAGATTTTTTTTTTAAACAAGATTATCCAATTAGATAGTTGATAGAGTAGATCTTACAAGAAACGAGCATTACAAATGACTAACTTTCCCTTTACTGTTGCCATACAATATTGAAAAATTTGTCTTATTTCCTACAATGATATGCATTTTACAACTTTTCAAAAGATTTCCTGATAATTATACATATATATAATTACAATTATATACACACATATAGCTGTGTAAATCAAATGAATGCCCATTAAACCGTTTTTACTATAGATCAGGACACATTTCACCTAAAACTATTAAGTAAATATTTTATTTTCCTATTAATGACAAAAGAAAGTAAATAAATACAGAAAAAATTTTAAAACGTACGCATTATACAAAATTATTCTAAAAAATGAAGAACATGCAGGCTTGTAATTTACTTGCGTTTGATTCAATAAATGAAATGTGAAACAGATTATTCCACCAGATACTAATTTTTCAGAAGTTTAAACAAAATTATATTCCCTTAAGTTAGAAAAGCAGTTCAAATCAAGGATATGAATATATACACTTTATAATATAATCCATAATAAATAAAATTAAGGACCACTACAACATTAGGTAAAAATCAAAGATTTATAAGAAATTTTATTATGATCAAGTTCGAGTGTATAATGGCTATTTCCAAAATTTTCCAAAAACTTGTAAGGCAGGTTACAATACTAAAACACATACAAAAAAGAACATTTTACAGCAAAACAAAAACTAGTGAAAAGACACACCTGGAGTGACTTAGGTAGTATATTTTAAAGCTAAACTGAGCACTATGCTTCCTGGAAGCAAAAGCAAACTGGAAAATATATTTTTATTTTATTTAAAAAAGCATATAATTTCATTTTATATAATTTATAATTTCATTCATATAAATTCATTGTCAGGAAAATAATTCTTGACAATGAATTTAAGAAAAACATTTATTATAGTATCTTTTTATGGAATACAAATGAATTTCTTTTCCCTATCACACTACAAAATCTGAGGGTCTGTAATCTATCCTATATCTTAACTCAACGAGGATTTCTATAGGGAACTAATGCTGCCTTCCACCTTCAGACTACCTAACTCAAGGACAGATGAGTAAAGGGTCTCGCTGGCATGATTCAGGCCTTTCCTCTCAAACATCAGATATCTCAAAGAGCTTTTATTAAGTGCTTTATCAAAATTAATACACAATTCTATCTAAGAAGAGTCAGCGTGCTGATATTCTACACAAGCAGGTCCTCAGTTGGGATCTCTGGCCCAGCAGCAGTGCCACCAAAGAACCAGTTAGAAATGCAAATAATTAGGTCCTCCCCTAGACCTTGTAAAGCAGGCACTCTGCGGACAGAGCCCACTACACTGTGTCTTAACGTGCTTTCCAGAGACTACGATGTATGCTAAAGTTTAAGAATCACTGTTTTCTACTGCTGATTTTAAAAGGGTCCACATGCTTTAGGGATCATATTCATGAACAACGACAATGATTATCTTGTGAGAATGTAGAAGCCGAATCTGTAATTTTGAAATTAAAAAGCAGTTAAAACTAACATTAAAGTAGACCACAAGGGCACTTATAAATGGAACTAAAATCTCTTTCCTTAACAAGAAAAGAAATTAATCTTCTCAAGTACACAGGAGTATTTTCTAATTCTAAGTTCTAAATTTCTAATGGAGTATTTCTCTGAATATTATTATTTGCCAATTCTTTGTGCCAAAAAGCATATAAAAATTATGTCTTGAGAAATCAAGAGCACAAAAAGCTTCCAATTAGCTGCCTCACACCATGAAAGAACAAACTTGAGCATGTCCCCCTATAAAATGCCTGGTTTGTGTAGGAGTCTCTGTTATGAGTTATAATAAAATGTATCTCAAGTAGCTGTAATAACACAGTTGATAAGAGTTATCTATATAAATTTTGGAGAATATATCAAATAATATTATCTATTACTATAATTGATGCTCAAATTCAATTTTCATAGCCAAGAGCTATCTGTTAAGAGCAGCCATGATAACAAAACCATGTCAACAGCATGGAAGAGCATTACTTTCCTTCCTTCACAGCAGTGACTCTAGGGAAGACACACTATCTTAATTACTAAGTTAAGTAATTTAAATATGAGTTAAAAAGATGAACTATATTAAGATCTAACATAATATACTAAACTTAGTTGTTTGTGATGGGCAACAATAGGTCATTATTATTTAAAATACCACCATACTTTGCCAGACTAAGAAGAGTCGTCAAGATAACTGAATTCATTAGCTCTCAATTTTCTTTACTTTCTGCCTGTGACACCTTTTCCAAACCTAAAATATTCTCAAGTACCCCATTACTAGGTTTCTTTATCTCATCTCCAAGTGAAGGCAAAGAACCACTGTGCTAAGGATCATCTCTTATCAAGCCCTTCAAAGCTCCTGAGACAAATCCTCAGGGCCACAGTTTACAACAGATATGCTCCCCATGATAATCTTAGCCATACTTTCTTCTCAGAAGAAAGATGTGGTCCAAATTTTGAACTTTAATTCAGTTAAGTACATTCCACAGCTAGAGCCTAGTGTCATGGAATTCACGGCAAAACGCGTGTTACTTTTTCTCCCTAGAAACAGATAAAAGCTCTTCAATTAATCCATTTACTTTGGAGCCACTTTTATTACTAATTTTTAAATAAATATTCAAATGGCTGGAAAAAATATATTTGTACAGTGTCATGGCACTTAAAGATGTTCAAGATGAACTAACTCTAATTTTCAAGATATTTTTCACTTGTCCCACAACTCAAGTTAAAATACACTAAATGAAAAAGTACCCTGAAATTATGCTCTACCTTCCAGATGCTCTCTCAGACCTTACCTATCCCACCCACCACCAATTTTAACTGAAATTGTTCTCTTACCAATATATGTAATAGTATTCGTGCATGCTGTAGAGTTCCAATTCAAAGCCACTTAGAAGATACTGTATCATAATTCGAAGGTTATGGTAAAGGACCCAGGTACCTAAACAGGCCAAATGTTGCCTTTGGGGTTCCTGTTTCAGCAGCATAGTGTGAAGGGCTGCATCAACCTTCTCAGCCTATCACAATAAAATATCGTAACATTAACTTTCTTTATAAGGTAATGAGAGAATTATAAAAAAGTAAACAGCTAAAAACAGCGCCAGAAAACGTAAATCTCACCAGCTAAAGAATTCATACATCCAAGAATTCATTCATTCACACAAGCGCATTTTTGGTAGGTTTACATTCAAACTTCTCATTCCATAATGGATAATATTGACCTAGAAACTCCCTAAACCAAAAAGACATCCATTTCACAGGACCAAAACACAAACAACTGACTTCAAATCTTTAGTCATATTATCAATTAATCCTGCTGCTGCTCACAAATTACTTTAAGATTACTATATTTTTATTGTAATGTGAACTTGCTACAAAACTACAGTTCTACACATATTACAACTTATCTTGATTATCAAAAAAATAATTTAAGATATTCCCCAGGTTGGATTATTGTTCTCTTTCCATAAACCCTTTCTTTAGTCTATGTAACCGTCACATTTTAAGTGAAGAGGAAATTCACAATACTGAAAAATGAAATAGTCATTGAAATGAAATACTGTTTGAATTGAAATGAAATTAGTCAGGAAACAAAAAATTGTTCCAAAGAAATGTTTTTACAAATCTGGTCAAGGTACCTGAATTGCTGAATTTTAGAAGGGAGGGCAACCGGTTGGCTCTTACCTCATCCTGCAAGGTGGCAAATTCTTCAAGAATATGACCGAGCTTATCTCTCTGTCGAGCCCTGTTATGTCCATGGATCTGAATAAGACTACAGAATGGCTGCAATACACATACAGTTTGTTAACCATCAATATGAAATTTCCTGATACTAAAGAAAATTAACATTACAAGTTTTCAAAATCTGGTTTTAAGGGGAAAAAAACTGCTGTGTACATAAGAATCATGCCTATGTATATTTTTTTACATAGTTATTTCTTTTTAAGGAACTCAACACCAGAATTTATCAATAGCCAGAGGAAAGTGGCTGATTATGAAACTTGGTTCCATGACAAAAATATCTTCCTTCAGTCTTTAGATATCTTTCTGCAATTTCAGGAGGACAGTTCCTTTTCTGTTTATGTCAAGCCAAAAGCCAGTGTTTATGGCTGACATTTCTGTGCTGCTTTAAACATACCAGAATGCCTAATAATTATAAGGCTTAATAATGGCAAATACCTATAAACTCTGACTGAGGTTCTTCTATTTCTACTCTACTTATACAGTATTCTCACATAAAATATAACATTTCACATATAAAATATAACATTACACTAATCAGACAACAGACATGAATGATAAGATACTCTGATTTAAGAAGAATTTTAAGATTCTTTAAGGATAATACTGTTTCACATTTGTAGACTTTGACAGATACTATCTCATTTGATCAATAACCAGGCTATAAGAGGTACAGAGGTAGTACTAACATTTCACTTTTTAAAGACTGGGAAGATTATAGAAAAGTAAAGGGATATGCCTGATAATGATAAAATGCTAGTGATAAAAATAAAATCTAGTCTTTTATTGATTTTCCTTTCACTATATCATGTTGCCTTCTAAATATATATGTACTAACTGGAATTAGACCCCAAAGAGCTGTCTATGAAGAACTTAAAATTAAGTAAGAATGATTTATAATTAATTTAATCCACTACAAGGTTTGTATTTTTTCTTAATTATTTGTGATTTGAACAAAGTTTGTGATCTCATCTCAATTAATAATTTTAATTTTACTACAATCCTGTTCATGAAGTTAGTATAAAGTTAAGTGCTTGGGGGTGTTACACATATTCTTTGTTTATAAGGTCAAAAATAAGTCAAGTTTTGGGGTCTGTTTACAAAAAAATGTGATGACTGCTGTTTTCCCAGATGGGGGTTCATAACTTATCCTGTTTCTGTGGCCCCTGAGGGCTATAGTGAGAGCTCATCAAAAGGTTCCTCAGTGTCTAACTACTTGCTAGGAGACTATAGATTATGAAGCTATCCACTTGAGTGTAAGAGGAGACAGAAATTTCCTATATTCAGTGAAAATCATAAGAAATGTTAGATGAAAAAACAGAACAAATTAATGCTACTGAAGGAATTACAGCCCACCATTTTTAAAGTACCCATCACAATGATCCAAATTGTAGTTCTTACCCGAACACAGTGAGTAACAAAGGAGTCAATACAGTCCTTAGCCTGGTGATTATTATATAGGCAGCATCTGTAAGACAATATTCACGTTATTAAAATCAAACTATTTGGCCTACCAAAAGAAGCAGTGATTACTGCAGGTGCTACCAACACACAGGGAAGGCGGAAAAAAGAGAAAATGGAACCAAATATATTATTACTAAGTTGAAGAGTGCTAGCATTAGATTACGAAATATTTCACTATTACTGTGTTTTTCACACAATAAATGTCTTATACTTCCAATTCCTTTCGTTCTCTATTTGGACAATTAGAGTCGGATACAATAAGATCAAATTAATGAGAAAGAAAATTCTAAAGCTCTACTTTTTCCTGACCCTATTCCAATATCATTTTTCCTATAAGTGATACCCTCGTGGTCTGTACACATAATAGTAATTACAAAGAAAATACTAAAGAGAATTCTAATTTTTTCAAGATGTATCTACATTCCCAACCACTGGCCAGAATCATCGCATATACATCCCTCTGGCACCTCATTTTCTATCCTCACAACCTGGTTTCCCTGTGGTGTTCCTTATCTCAGTTAACAGATTACTTCTTGAGTAAAGCCTTCCTAAGCAATCTGGGAGGATCTACCTGCCCGGCCCTGGAGCAAACACAAGGGCTGAATGGATGGGAAGATTTTTTTTCTATCCTTGAGGCAGGAGGACAGCAGCCTTTGCACCTAAGGAGATGGGAAGCAGCAGAGACTTCCTCCTGGAGCACTGACAGGAGCTGACAACACGCTCCTCCTAAGTGTTTGCCGTAACTGAGCAATCTGACCAGAGCCTCAGAGACACACAGAGCCATGATCATGCAAGAGAGAGTCACAATGCATGCAGCAGCCAGGAGAAAAAAATGCGGAACACCCAGAACAAATGGTGGTGAGAGAGAAGCACTGGAAGGTTTGTTACAACTTTAACTCCAAAGTGAGAAAATTACTTAAGGAGACTAAAATAAAGCAATAATAAAAAAAAACGTTTCTGGATCTGAAAATTATGATTTCAAATTTAGAAATTCAGATGAGAAATGCTCACTAGTAGCCTTGAAGAGCAAAAGGAGGAATATTCTTACAGTAAAAATAAGAGATAAATGTCATGAGGAACAGGGAGAAGGACCAACCAAAAAAAAAGACAAAAGTGAGGCAATTAACTAATAAGAATATAGGGAAAATGATCTGATTTGGAAGACCTGAGGCTTTAATGACAGAGTTCCAGATAGGACTAGTTGAAAATCACACATGAACATTCTTGTAAAACTCTTAACCTCCTAAAACAAGGAGAAACTCTAAAATCCTCCAGGAGAAAGTGTCAAATCACTTACAAAGGAAAAGAAGAATCAGTTATCTGTAACATGGAATTTTAAAAACGGTGGAGTAACATTTACAGGATACCACGCAATGACCTATGCTATACACACAGTCAATTTTCGGTATTTTTGATAGTTCTGTTCCAGAAAGCTGCCACGGACACTTAATTAGTGAGCACTGAAACTGCAGCTGGGGAAAGTACAGGGTTAGGTTCCTGTCAGCCTCTGGTCACAACATTTCCATCACCTGGTCAATACATAACCTTGTTTTATGTGTATTTCTGTTTAGAGACACCATATATAATATCTATTGTTGATTCATTAGCATTCAACTCACACCCGATAAAGCTTACCTAACACACATATTCTCCCTGTGCTAGGGAACACTTCTTGTGCTAACACTAGACAGTCCATCTCTACAGTTAGAGGCTGTTTTAAACTACAAAATCACCAATAAAAAGCACAAAAACGTGGCATCTGGATAGGGTTGTTTCTAGTACAAGGGCTGAAACAACAAGGCAGAGAGTTGCCTTGTGTGACCTCAGCGTTGAGCATCTCACATTTTTTGTGGCTTTGCATACATCCATAAAAACAGCAAGAGCAGAGCAAGGGATCTGAGGGTTACAAATACACTTTAGCGAGTAGGCAAATTTGCAAATACAGAATCTGCACATAATGAGGACCAACAGTTGTTAAATCTAAATGGATAATAATGAGTGACAATGTGTAATCTAAGTGGTGAAGGAGGATTGTTAAACAGAAAAGGCAAAATGCAAACTAAGAGGATGTAGACGCTATTTCACATACACCAGACCATCAAAAATTAAAAAGTCTGATAATGCCAAAGCCTAGACTATGGATAAACAGGAATCCTTACACACTGTTAGCTGGCATACAAACTGGTTCAATTATTTTGGAAAGCAATTTGGCAAAACTATTAAACTTGAAGGCGCACATGCCCTATGATCAGCAATGAATTCTATTTCTAAGTATATAGTCTGTGTGCACAAGGAGATAAATTCAAAGATGTTCACTACACGACTGATTTCAACAGCAATAAATCAGAAACAATTTAAATGTCCAATTGCAGAAAACCGGCAAAATAAACTACAGTGGATTTTAATGAATAAAATAAGTTTGCATGGATCAACTTGGTGAATTTCAAAATCCTAATGCTGAATGAAAAAAGGTTGGAAAAGGATGTATACTACGTGACAATATTTATGTGAAATTTAAAAAAAACTAATGTATTGTATATGGACACACATATTTGGGTAAAGTGTATTAGCATTCACAAGAGTGATACACATAAACTGCAATGTAGTAGTCATCTCTAGGACCAGATTAAGAGGAAAGGATGGGTGAGGAGGATTTGAAATTGTAGTCAGTAGTTCTCAAAATGTGGCCTACATTCTCCTGGTGGTGGTGAGAGGGTCTCCTTGAGACACTCTCAGGGAAGAACATAAGGCCAAAACTATTTTCATAATAATATTAAGGTGTTATTTGCTTTTTGCACTCATTCTCTCACAAGTGTACAGTTGGAATTTCCAGAGGCCACATGGCATGTAATATTACAAGAGACTGAAAGCAGAAGCAGGTTAAAGTAATCCAGCTGTCACCTATTAAGACAGACATGAAAGAGATCTGCAAAAATGTAAAATAATGCCACTTTGCTCACTAATTTTTCTTAAAAACATACAGGTATTTTCCATAAAAATGTTATTTATGTTAAAATGTAATGGGTTTACTGTTATTTTTTAAAGAACAAATATTTTTAAAGTACTGTTTTAATTTCTAAAATAGTAGTTATTAATACATAGGACCTATATAAACAAAAGCTATTTGGGTCCTTAATATCTTTTAAGAATGTAAAAGGGCCCTAAGACAAAAAACTTTGAGAATTGCTGGTTTAGATTGATCTCTAATAATGAAATTCGTTATAATTAGCTGCTCCTTGATCCCTAAGCTCAGCCCTACTCTGGGACCTATCAGTTGTTGTTGACTGCCAGGAAGCTCCACCCCCTGATTTTGCATGGCTCACTCCCTCAGTTCACTCACAAGTGTCACCACTTCCAAGAGGCTGTCCATAACTATCACAACTAAGAGAACCATCAATCTCTTTATCCTACTTTCTCTTTCTATGTAGTACTTATCATGACCTGACACTATGTATTTGTCTACTGTTTAGTCTCTCCTATTGCAAGATAAGCTCTTTGTCAACAGATGTGCCCTTCTCTTCTCTAGAACTCAGAAAGGTGCCTGGCCATAGCAAGTACTAATTTATTATATTTATTAAATAAGGGAGTTAATAAAATTTATTCTTATTAATATATATTCAGTATTTATAAAATTTCATTAATTCTCTTAGCAGGAGAATTTACAAAAATGAAATTAATTAATAAAAATCTTGCTTGAAATGGATAGTAGTACAGGTGCCTGTCAGCTTATACATCTGAATATATTTAATATATTTAATCATAAAAATTTTAAAATAATTTTAATTGTCTCTATTTGCAGATGACATATTATGTCTAGAAAACCCTAAGGATTCCACCAAAAAACTGTTAGAACTAATAAACAAATTCAGTAAAGTTGCAGTATACAAAATCAATACACAAAAACCTATTGCATTTCTATACACTAACAATGAATTACTAGAAGGAGAAATTAACAATCCTATTTACAATACCATCGAAAATAATAAAATACCTAGAAATAAATTTAACTAAGGTGAAGGATCTGTACTCAGAAAACTATGAGACATTGTCGAAAGAAACTGAAGAAGACACAAATAAACAGAAAGATACTCCATGCTCATGAACTGGAAGAATACTGCTAAAATGTCCATACTACCCAAAGCAATCTACAGATTCAATTCAACTCTTATCAAAATTCAATTAGCATTTCTCAGATAAATAGAAAAAAAAAAATCCTAAAATTTATAGGGAACCACAAAAGACCTCCAATAGCCAAAGCAATTTTGAGAAAGAAGAACAAAGCTAGGGGTTATCACATTTCCTGATTTCAAACTATACTACAAAGCTATACAAAACAATATGGTACTGGCATAAAAACAGACACATAGATCAATGGAACAGAATAGAAAGCCCAGATAAAAACCCATGCATATATGGTCAATTAATTTTCAACAAAGGAGACAAAAAAAATAATAAAGGGGAAAGGATAGTCTCTTCAATAAATGATGTAGGAAAACCTGGACAGCCACATGTAAAAGAATGAAACTGGACCCTTATCTTACAGCGTACACAAAAATTAACTCAAAATGGATTAAAGACTTGAACCTAAGACTTGAAACAATACAATTCCCAGAATAAAACACAGGGAGCAAGCTCCCTGACACTGGTGTTGGCAATGATTTTTTGGACTTGACACCAAAAGCAAACAAACAAAAAAATACAAGTGGGACTACATCAAACTAAAAAGCTTCTCCTCAGCAAAAGAAACCATCAATAAAATGAAAAGGCAACCTACGGAATGGGAGAAAATATTTGCAAGCCACAAATCTGATAAGGGGCTAACCAGAGAAGAGTTAAGAAAATGCTGAACAAGGATGGTGCAGGAGGACATGACTTAACAGAGAGTAAAACTTAAGACAAAGCCTTGACAACAATACAAAAAAATGTTACCATTGGAACTGAAATAAATCCCAATACCTAAGGAATTTTTAAGTAAAATAAAGATGGCCTTTTAATCCAACGGGAAATGAGTTTATCCTATAAGTGGTGACCACACAACCAGCTATCTATCTAGAATGAAATCAAGTTGAATTTCTCTCTTTATACCATTTATAGGAAAAGAATTCAGAAGGACTAAAATCTTAAATGTACAGAATAAAACCAGAAAAATCTTTGGAAGAAGATTTAAATGACTAAAGGCACAATCCATGGGCTGGGGAAAATTACTTACCTCAAACAAGAAAACTAAAAGTTATACGGGACAAAAAAAAAGAAAACAGCAAAAACTATTATATAGAAAGCAAAAATTTTAATGTGGTAAAAGAAAGATTAAGGAAAAAAATATGTGCAATGCCCATCACAGATAGGATTACTCTCTCACAATGTACAAGGAGTTCTTACAAATTTTTCAAAAAATAAGTAAATCACTTAATAAAAGTCAATGGGCAAAGGATATAAATAAGCAATTCACAAAAATTCTAGGGGCCAGCCCCGTGGTGCAGCGGTTAAGTGCGCACGTTCTGCTTTGGTGGCCTGGGATTCACCAGTTCGGATCCTGGGTGCAGACATGGCACCGCATGACAAGCCATGGTGTGGTAGGCGTCCCATATATAAAGTTGAGGAAGATGGGCATGGATGATAGCTCAGGGCCAGTCTTCCTTAGCAAAAAGAGGAGGTTTGGCAGCAGTTAGCTCAGGGCTAATCTTCCTCAAAAAAAAAAAAACTTCTAAAGGTCCAATAAATATTCTATTAAGTGCTCAAATTAAAATAACAATGAGATAGCACTTCCCACTCAACTCAACACAGTGGAAAAAATTAAAAGTAACGCCTACTGCTGGTCAGGGGCCAGGGAAAGCATACTCTCCTACATTGCTAGTAGAAACAGAAATTATTATAATCTTTTAGAATGCAACCTGGAAATATGAGAATTAAAACTAGACATGCCCCTCCATCCAGTAACACTACTCCGTAGAATACACTCATCTTATGAAATACAATCATGTACTGCATAATAACATTTCAGTCAATGACAGACTGCGCATATGACAGTGGTCCCATAAGATCAGTACCATATGGCCTAGGAGTGAAGTAGACTCTACCATCTAGGTTTGTATGAGTACTGTAGGGGAGGAAGAAATTTCACTCTACCCTTCTAGGTTTTTCTGGCTAGTCTAAGAATTAAATTGACATGAGACAGACTGATAGGAGAAAAACAAAAGTTTAATAACACATTTACATGGGAGAAACCCAGAAAAACCGAATGACTCGGCCCAAACTGTCAAAGCCCTCACTTTAAATATCATCCTCAGCCAAAGACAAAAGATGCTGGGGGTGGGGAGAGTCAGGGACTTTAAAGGGAAGGCAGGCAACTCACAGGTAGGTGAAAAGGAGCAAATGTTGGAAAACAAGTGTTTGGCCACACAGAAACAGAAGAACACAGAGGGAGGCCCAACAGTCTTTTCAAGGTTCCTCCCTGTCTGCCACCTTGGTCATGTTATGCCAAGGTGATAGCTCGCTTCCTGAGACAGGTTTTTTCCTTTATTGTTTTAGGCAGTTAAGGTGGAGGTAACAATAACAACTTTGAGTCTTTGTTTCTTAAAAAACAATCAGCCTAAAATAACCCTCATGTTACAGAGACACATTTTGGGGTGGTAAATTTTGTTCCTCTTCAGTACACTCTATTGATGTTTGCACAAGACTAACAACACATTTCTCAGACCATATCTCTGTCATTAAGTGACGCAGGACTGTATTTGGCAGCCATTAGAAAGAATTAATTAGATCTCCATCAGGTAATTCAAGACAAAGTCATGATGTATCTTTGAGTGGAAAAAAGATAAAGAATTTTTTTAATAAAAAATAAATTTTTAAATTTAAAAGAAATCCACAAAAAATAATTAAAAGTTCAAAACAAAAAGAGCCTGTTTAATGTGATCCCATTTATATAAAGTCATATATATTATCCCTATATACAAAGATATCTATGGTGATTGTCATCAAAATGTAGTTATCTCAAAGGTAAGGTTTCAGATGATTTTTACTATCTTTCACAATTTTTCTGCATTGTTTAAATTTGAAGTGTGACCATGTATTACTTATATAATCAGCTTCTGGGTTTTTTTTTTAAGCAACTTAGTTACCTTCTTTTCCCTTTCCTTCCCCTATTGAATCAGTTGTCACTTCCTATTAATTTTACTACTAAAATGTTTCTCTTTTCTATTCCCAGAGTTGAATCCTTCCTCATCTCTCACTGGTACTACTGAATCAGCCTAACTAAACACTTTGCCTCCATTATCACTACCAGTTTGCATCCTATTAACAAACACACGTTCTACAATGCCAATTCCCTCCTAAAAACTTGAGCAGTTCCTCACTGATCATAAAATAAAGACCAAACCTTACCAAAGCATTCAAGACTCTCTTGAGTCTCATCTTAAACGATTTTAACCGTCCAGCTTCCATCTGTTTATTCACTCATTCAACAAAGATTTACTGTGTGCCAGACAATGTTCTAGCACCTACACTACATCAGTGAACAAAGTAGCCAAAACTATGCGCCCTCGACCTCATGGAGGTCATATCCTAATGTGGGAGAGGGGAGAGAAATAGAAAATAAATATAGTGAAGAATTACATAGTATACAGAGACATAATGAAGAAGCAAATTACACAGTATGTAAGAAGCTAATTGTTATAGGAGAGAGAAACGGACTGCTGGCTGGTTGGGGGTCGGCTGAGGTGGGCGAAAAGTTTACACTTTTCAAATAGACTGAGCAGGGTAACCCTCACTGAGGTGACGTTAAACAGACTTGAAGGCAGTAAGGGGGTCAGCCCTGGGGAGTTTTGAGGAAAATGCCCTTAGCCCCCAATCCTGTGTAAAGGCCACAGGGTGAGACAGAACCTGTATGTTCCAAGAACAGCAAAGAGGCCACTATGGCTGAAGCAGAGTAGGTGAGAGGAGAGCAGTAAGAGATGAGGTTATAGAGGTACCAGGACAGGGGTCTAGACTAGAGCATATGTGGCTTTGTAGGCTCAATTATAAGGACTTCCGCTTTTATCATGAAGGAGAAGGGAAATGTAACCAACACTGAGGATGCCTAGGAATTTACAGCCTCCTACGGGCAGTCCTTAACTGACAGGTGTGTGGGTAAATTCTCAAGCTCCCTTGTCCCTGACTAGGACAACTAGAGCTCCCTGACAGGACTGAAGCAGAGGAACTTTCCACGGAGCACACGTTTGCGTGGCTTTCTCCTTCCCATGTCCCACTTACTCACAACCCTGTTTGGTGTTTCCTGGGAACACTTTCTAAATTACATTTAGATGAATCTTTGTCTCAGACTTTGCTTGTGGAGAACCCAACCTAAGAGAGGAAGCTACCAGAGGTTTATGTGAGATGTGGCATGATTTATTCAACAAACTGAATGCTGAACCACTAACTATTCTGAAAATAATTTCATATACTCATGTCTTCACACATGCTAGTTTCTTTCCTAAGAAATAATGACTCCTTTCTTCCCTCCCCATTGGAAAAGCTCTGCTCATTTTCCAAAATGCAGACTCAAATGATGATTCTTTCTGCATGAAATCCTTTCCAGCCTCTTATGGCATGTTTGCGGGGCAGTGCCTCTACCAAAACGAATTTAAGGATCAATTATCTGCATTTTCTATTTCTATCTAGACTTGGATCATTGAGAAGAGACTTTACCTTGTTTTCTATATTTATTTCCCAAAGTGTCTACCTAACACAGTGCTTTGGACACAATAAGGGTCAATACAACTTACCGAATGTCTGATAACTCCTTGTAACTTTTCCTTCTCATATCAGACCTAATGTCAAGCTCAGAAAACCTTAGTTTAAATCTAAAAAATATGCGGCAGCAGTCAATTAATTTTAACATGATTGGGTTTTTTGTTTGTTTATATGGAGACTTGATTCCAACGGCTTTTATGCCTTGGCTATAAAGAAGGAGCATGGGGAACCTGGGCTTTTAAGAAACACACACGCTATAAACTGTCTTACGATACTCACTTTGGGGAGAGCACCGGAGGACTGACAAAAGACCGAAGTGCATCTTTCACCATGTCTTGCATGAGATGGGTTCCAAAGACCTTTTTGTTATCCACTAGGAAAGTGGTCTTAAAAGAAATGTTATATATTAGTACGTTATCACGATCTTGACATATTGTACATATAGCTGTCATTACTGTGACATGAACATACTTCTTATAAATACCACAGAATACAAAAGAGACTAAAAAACTTAAAAGCTGGAAAATTTTTATAAGCCACTGCCTCCACAAAGGGTACTACTTACTAATCCCTATTTAAGTGTATTCTGACGCAGGCTAAAAAAATACGTGCAGGAAAAAATCTCTCAAGAGTAGTAATATCAAACCAGTCAAACGGAATGACTGAATATGTCAAATGAGCCAATTTATAAGAAACGGCTTCAAAAATTACGAAATATTAAATGGCTATAAATATTAAGCTAGTCAATCATCTTTATTTCTAATGAACACTTTAGAACACAATCTTTCTGAAATTGTAAAAAATTATATTTAAAATAATTATTAAATTTAAGAATAATACATTATTATTTAATGATAATTTACATCTAACTTTCTCCCCTTAACAACCTCAGTGTATTTTAATATTTACTATACTACACCTTACTTGATTTCCTAACACATTTGGATTGTTTCCAGTTTTGGGTGAACATGAACCAAACAGCTATAAACATCTGCATACAAGTTTCCAAGAGACTATCAGATTCCACTTCTCTTAGGTTAACAAGTGGGAGTGGGATTTGTAGATTTAGTTTTCTAAGAATCTGCCAAATTGTTTTCCAAAGTAGCTGTAGTACTTCATATTTCCACCAGTAATGCACCCTCACCAGCACTTGATATTGTCAGTTCTTTCTTGTCTTTCTTTTTTAAGATATTCTTAAAGATGGAGGTGATATTTCATTGTGGTTTTAACTTGCATCTCCCTAAGACTAATGATGTTGAATATCATTTCATATGGAAATCTTCAGATTTTTTGCTCATTTAAATAATTGTCTGTTTTCTTACTGTTATGTTTACAGAATTCTTTATATGTTCCAGATACAAGCCCTTTGTCAGACATGACTCGCAAATATTTTCTCCCACTCTGCAGTATCATTTTCTTTTCCTAACAGTGTCTTCTACAAAATTAAATTTTTTTTTTTAAAGATTGGCACCTGAGTTAACATCTGTTGCCAATGCTTTTTTCTTCTTCTTCTTCTTCTCCCCAAAGCCCCCCATTACATAGTTGTATATTATAGCTGCAAATCCTTCTGGTTGTGCTACGTGGGACACCGCCTCAGCATGGCCTGATGAGTGGTGCCATGTCCAAGCGTAGGATCCGAACAGGCAAAACCTTGGGCCACCTGCAGCGGAGCACGTGAACTTAACCACTCGGCCACGGGGCCAGCCCCAGAATTAATTTTAAATTTATCAAGGGCTGGCCCCGTGGCCGAGTGGTTAAGTTTGCGTGCTCTGCTGCAGGCGGCCCAGTGTTTCGTTGGTTTGAATCCTGGGCGCGGACATGGCACTCCTCATCAAACCACACTGAGGCAGCGTCCCACATGCCACAACTACAAGGACCCACAACGAAGAACATACAACTATGTACCGGGGGGCTTTGGGGCTTTGGGAAGAGGAAAAAAAAAAAAAGGAAAAAAAATTTACCAATTTACCAATTTTTTATGGATTGTACTTTTGATGTCATACCTAAGAAGTCTCTGCCTTCTCGAAAGTCACCAAGATTTTCTCCTATCCTTTCTTCCAAAAGTTGTATAGTTCATATTTTATATTTAGGTCGATAATGCATTCTGAGTCATATGCACTGCATTTGTCTCTCCAACTGTTCTTGCACCAGTTGTTGGGACAACTACCTTTTCTCCATTGATTTGCCTTTGTGCCTTGTCAAAAGTTAGTTGACCATATCAAATATTGATCAGTTAAGTGACCACATTAGTCAATTAATAAACGACTATATAATCCAGTGCTATACAATAAAGGGCTAATTAAAGAAATAGGACTTTTCTGGACTTCCCCCTTAGTTCCACTGATCCATGTGTCCATTATTTTGCCAATACTATACCTGTCTTCCAGTCAGACAGTGTGAGCACCCCAACTTTGACCTTGTTTAAAAAAATTGCTTTGGCTGTTCTAATTCCTTTTCCTTTCCGTACAAATTTTAGAATCAGCCTTGCTGACATCTACAAAAATTCCTACTACGATTTTGATTGAGATTGCTTTGAATCTGTAGATCTATCTTCGGGGGCCAAGTGACATCTTAAAAATATCAATTCTCTCAATCCTCAAACGAGGTAGATCTCTATTTATGTAGGTCTTCTTTGATTTCTGTCATCAGCACTTTGTAGTTTTTCAGCACACAGATCCTATAAACAAGTGTTAGATTTATAGATTTCATTTTTTGATATTATTGTAAATAATATTGTTTTTAAAATTTTGATTTCCCATTGTTCACTGCAAATATATAGAAATACAATTGCTTTTTGACCTCATATCCTGCGATCTGGTTAAGCTCACCCATCAGGTCTAGGAACTTCTTTGTAGATTCCTTGGCACTCTACACAGAAAATCATGTTGTCTGTAAACAGACAATATTTCTTTCTTTCTCACCCATATGCCTTTTCTTCCTTTTTCCTGCCTTTTTCACTGGGTAAGATTTCTAGTACTATGTTGAGTAAAAGTGGAGTGATGAGAGTGGAAATCCTTGCTTTTCTCCCAATCTGAGGAGGAAAGGATTTAATCTTCATCTTTAAGTATGATATTAGCTGTAGGTTTTTGTACATGCTGTTTATCAGGTTAAGGAAGTTTTCTTCTATTCCTAGTTTTGCTGACAGATTTTTTTATTATCATGAATGGATGCTGAATTTTGTCAAATGCTTTTCCTGAATCTATTGAGACTTTAGATGGTATGATGAATTACAATGAGTGATTTTCAAATGTTGAATCAGCCTTGCATTTCTGGGACAAAACCCTGATGTATTATCTTTTTCCTAATAGATTCCTGGGTTTGATCTGAAAATACTTTAAGATTTTTGTACCTATGTTCATAAGGAATATTGGGCTATAATTTTGTACACTTGTAATGTCTATGTTTGGTTTTGATACTGAGCTAATGCTGGCCTCATACAATGAGTATTCTTGCTGCTTCTATTTTTTGAAACAGACCGTAGAATTGGCCTGGAGTTTTCTTTGTTGGAAGTTTTTAACTAAGAATTCAATTTCTTTAACAGACACAGGATTATTCAAGTTATCTATTCTTCTTGAGTGAGTTTCGGTAGGGTTTTTCAAGGAACTGGTCCATTTCGTCTCAAGTTTTTGATTTATGGACACAGAGTTGTTTATAATATTCCGGTATAATCTTTTTAACGTGTGTAGGGTCTGTGGTGATATCCTTTCCTTCATTCCTGATATCATTCATCTGTATCTTCTCTTTTTCCCCATTCTGTCTGGTTAGAAGTTCATTAATTTTATTGCTATTTTCAAAGAACCAGCTTCTGGTTGCACTGATTTTCTCTACTTTTAGTCTGTTTCCTCTTTTACTGATTTCTGCTTTTATCTTTATTTCCTTCCTTTTGCTTGCTTTGAGTTTAATTTGCCTTTCTTTTTCTGGTTTTTTAAAGAAGACTCTTAAATTACTAATTTCAGATCTTTTTTCATACAAACATTCAATGTTCATATGAATGCTTAATGAACATAAATTTCTCTCTAAGCACTGCTTTAATTGTATCCCACAGATTCTGATATATTTTCATTTTCATTCCAATTTAAGACTTCCTCTTTGATCCATGGGCTCTTCAGCGTGTGTTTATTTCCAAATATTTGGAGAATTTTCCAGATATCTTTCTGTTATTGATTATGTTTAATTCCGAAATAGTCGAGAGTATAATTTGCATGATTTCAATTCTTTTAAAATTATTACAGATTGTTTTATGGCCCAGAATATGATCTTGATGAATGTCTAACATTCTAAGTAAATACTTCTATTAAAAAAATATAACACTAACTGTGGAATATCATTTGAAAGCATCTTCCTTTGAGCCAGCCCAGTGACACATCAGTTAAGTTTGTGCACTCTGCTTCGGCAGCCCAGGGTTTGCCAGTTCAAATCCCGGGCGCGGACCTATGCACTGCTTATCAAGCCATGCTGTGGCAGGCATCCCGCATATAAAGTAGAGGAAGATGGGCATGGATGTCAGCTCAGGGCCTATCTTCCTCAGCAAAAAGAGGAGGATTGGTGATGGATATTAGCTCAGGGCTAATCTTCCTCAAAAAAAAAAAAAATTAAAAATTAAAAAAATTTTTTTAAAAACCCAAACAAAAAAATAAAAGCATCAATCTTTTGTTCCATCAATCAATAAAACAAAGTCAAGACATATAATTTGATATTTACAGAAGTATTCTGATACTAAGTGGAACTTACTTGTAAGAGAGATCTTGAAAGAACACAAGGCGATTGTTCACTAAATTCACAGAAAAAATCCTAATAGATACACAGAGAAAAAAGTAATGTAATTAATAGATTAAATAAAAGCTGAAAAGGTTTGCATATAGAGTGTAATTTTTGCTAGACCTTCTGGAAATGATACACTACGAGAGTTAAAATACGACAAATAGCTAAAGATCATTTCTACAAGAACTGTCTAATCGTATCAATGGGATAATAGATAATTTTAGAGCCTAATTTCTTTTTTACTGAACTGACCAATAATAGTAGTGTGTAGATACCAATGTTAAATTTGTATGCCATAAAAATAATATATCATTAATAATTTATAATTAATGAAAGAGGTTTACTTCCTACTTCACAGAAATAAATATCAAATAACTAGGCCAATTACATTCATATTACTAACTGTTCCTGACTCTAGGCAAAAATCAAAAGAAATACTTAGAAAACTACATATGGGTTTACACACAGATAGAACAAAAGAAAATACACAGAAATGTTAACATCTACAGATTATAGGATATTTATTTATCATCTTCATATTTTTCTGCATTTTACAAATTTTACAGCTAAGTAAAAATGTATGTATTTTAACACTTGGATTTGGGTTTGTAGAGTAAGGACAGCTATCTGGGCATGAGAACATCTATGCCATCGCTATAGGCTGGCAATCAGAGAATAAAAGACATAAAACCTATAAGCTTCCTCTCCTGGAAACAGACAGTTGTTGCCCAGATGACTATCACTGTGAAAAATAATCCTAGACAATTACAGGCAGCACTTTTCCCCACTAAGCCCTCTATTGTAGCCTAAAGATCCCCCTTAGCACCGTGTTCATCAAAGACTTCGAGCTGGTCTTCAAGATGAACCTATCTGCCAACAAACTCCGTTCAAGAAAAGCAGTATCACTGTTGGGCTTGGAAAGTTACTGCTCTTTTCATCATGTAACATCCCTAAAATGAGAGGGGGGAAGTGGCAGAGGGGAAGATGAATGGAAGGTGACTGGGAGTAAAATGAAGTGGTGGGGACATGAGTGGGGATGAGAGGGGGGAATGGGGGAGGAAAGATTTTTTCAAGGGCTATTAAAATATGCTCACATAAGTCTCACTTATTTTTTAAAAAGGTTTTCTTTATCTCCTTGAGGTGTTATCCCTTCTGGTAGTCATCTCATGACTCCTGACTTTTCTTCATCATTTTGAATAGCCATGCACCATGTTTTAAATTCTCTCCTCTTCTAGGAGACAAACCTTGTACTTTTCAGGTACATTTACTATCTTTACAATCACTCATTCTAGCTCCTTTATTGGCTCTTTTTCATCTCAAACTTTAAGTATGGATAGGCCTTATCTGCTTTTCTTTCTATACCTACTCCCCAGACTTGTGACTCAATTTAAATGTGTGCCCTGTCAAAACCTACCAAGTTTCTCTAGTCAATTCACTATCTTGTTTCACAATTAACTTTTACATCTTGCACACTCTCCTCAAAGTGAATATTCTCCACCAGAAAGATGTCTTCCCTTTCCACATTACAAAGAAAATAAAAGTCATCTTTCTAACAGGAAACGCCTCAACTTCAGCCTCCAAACCTCTAACTGTACCCACATCTGTACCAGACCCTTTCCTTGTTTACTTTAACAGTGGAAGTCCTCCACATGTACTAAAGACTCCATTCCTCTGGCTTTCTCAGGAACACTACACATTATCAATTATCCATCCTTAGCTCTCCTATATATTAAAGCTATCCCTCTCTACTAGATTGTTCCCATTTAAACAGTCAAGTTTTTCCCATCTTTAAAAAGAAAAGAAGAAAAGACTGTCACATGATGCCACATTTCCCTCTCAACTCCTGCCCTCTCAGCCAAACTTTTTAAAGAGTTGGCTGGCACCAATGTCTCTACTTACTCAACTCCCACTGTCTTCAAACACACACTAGCTTGGCTCTTTGCTCTAATCACCACTGGCCCCTGTCACTAAATCCAACAGACATTTGTGTTGGACCTTATTCACCTCTTTCATTTGACCTTTCAGCAGTATCTGACATGACTTTCATCTTGAAAAACCTTTTAAATTGACTCCTGAGTTTCCTCCTCTTTGGTCACCTCTCAGTGTGTTCTGTAGACTCAAAGCTTAATTCTAGACTATCTTCTTTTCTTAATCTATATACTTTTTCCCCTCATAATTTTATCCATATTCATGCTTCAATTACCATCTGTACTGAAATAATTCCAAAATTATAACTCTAGCACAGACCTCCAAACTCTATCCACACAGCCAATTCCTGTTCAATATCTCTAAATATTTCAAAGCCATCTCAAACTCTACTTCATTAAGACCCTCATTTGACTCCAAACATCCCCTTTGAGAATTTCCCCATTTCAATGAATAACACCAAATTTGCACCTAGATTTGCAGGTCAGAAAACTGGAGACCCTCCTGAGAGCTCTCTTATGCCCCATATTTAATTTATTCCCAATATTCAATCATTATTAGCTCACACATAGCTCTAACTCTGACTACCTACCTCATTATCTCCCTGTCAACCTTCTAGTCCAAGTTACCATCCTCTCTCCCTTGGGCTATAATAATGATTTCTTAATTTGTCTCCCTGTGTTTACTCTGTTCCCTTCAAATCTTTTCTCTACAATGCAGCCACATCTTAGTGAATTCTTAATCCAATTAAGTCATTGCTTCACTCATACTAATCTTGCATAAAACTCTAATGGTTTTCCTTTGCTCTATGAGAAAGACCAAAATCCTTAATGTGACTTAAATGATCCTGCTGAACTGCCTACCTCTCTAGCCTTACCAAATCCCCCATCCCCATCACTGCATGCTCTACTCTACTACTTTTCTTTTAGTTTCCCAAATGTATCATGTTCTTTCCCATCACCCAGTGGAGCATTCAGCTTCCTTCATCTGGAATTGCCCTCTACTGTCCCAATGAATGTCTACCTAACCTTCAGATCTTAGCTTTACCTTCATTTCCTTAAGGAAGATTTCCTTGATCATCTAAGTCAATTCCTTCATTGTAAGTTATATGTTCTACTTCCTTTCCTTCCTATCACTTACTTCAGTTTGTAATTCTATAACCATGTTTATGATTATTTGATCAATTTTGATCTCAAACAAGACTGTACACCCCATGAAAATATGGATGAAACACTTTCGCTCATCATTGTATAACAGTTATTCCAATCTTTTTTAAAACTAAATTTGGCTATCTCTGACGATCTTTTCTGTGTGCAACAAGGTATAGGTGGATATTTTAAACATAATTTGACAATAATAAACATTTCTCCATGCCAATGTTTTTCTATAACATGCTCATTAATGGCTGTAAGACATATTCTAAACATACCAAAGAATGGATGTCACCACTGGGTATTTAAACAGTTTCTAGTTTTTTAAGAATGACAAAGGATGATGCAAGGACCACTTTTTTAGTGCATCTTCGCACATCTCAGATTATTTTCTTTAACTAAATCTCTAGAAGAGAAGTTGCCAGGTCCAAGCATACACGATTTTAAGACTTTTGAGAGAGAGAGCCACTGGAGTACAGGAGAACAACTCTTTCCTTTTACCAACATTAAATATTACTATACTTTTCAATCTAGTTACTATAAGTTGCATTTCTTTACTTACTAAGTAAGGTTAAGTCTTTTTCATGTTTACTTCTTTTAAATGTGTTGTGCTCATGTCTTTTCCCAGTTTTTCATTGGGATGCTTATGTTTATCTGATTGATATGTAAGCAATCACTAAAATCTGGCACTTTATCCTAATAGTAACAGGGTCCCTAAGCAGATCCACCAGACTATTTGGCCTCTTATCCTCCCTAATTTTAATCTTTTCCTCTACTCTTGGCCTCTGCCACACTACTCAACTATTACCACCTATTCCTCTGTCCCAAGTTTTTCAGCGATCGCGGGACTCTTCTCCTACTTTCCCCTCTTCATGTCTAATGCCAGCAGTCCAGGCCTGGCACCCCCAGATCCCCTCTATTATGGTGTGTCAGTATGCATTTATTCTCCTGACAAGGCAATCCATAATCTTCTGCCAGAATATCAAATTCCAACTGTTGCATTATACTTTATTATTTCAATTTACAATGATCTCCTCCTTTTCTAAAATCCTATCATTAATCTGGTGAACACAAATACATTTCAATGTAACAATTAAACATTAGAAAAGTAGATGTAGCAGAAGAGTAAGAAAATATTCAATCCAGACATGCCACTAACCAATCATGTAATCTAGTTACAAGCCCTCTAAAACTTATTTTGTTTAGCTGTCCAATAAACTGCAAAATGAACTGGCTTATGTCTATCATTTTTTCTACCTTTATGATTCCATGATTCCTATGACAAAATAAGGATAAACTACAAGAAAGCAAACACAAAAGGAGGTAATAAAGGCATAATCAGTGAAAGTTTCACTAAGGAATGAAGACTTAGGTTGGGCTTTAACAACAAAGAATTAATGGAAAGGAAAATAAAGTTAGTACAAGAAAGAGCATAAAAAAACCCTACACATCTTTGTTGACCATCAACTATATCCCCAAGGTTACTGTTAAATTCTAGGACTATAAACTACATAATTTGTTATCTCCAAGAACACAGGTAAAGCAGCAATTTGAAACCAGCAAGGAAGATTTCACAGAGGAAATGACTTGAGGCTAGGAATTATGTACCTCAGCATGCAGGGAGAACAACACTCAAATGCATACCTATGCATAATCATGCAAAATAAATTAGTGTACATATGTCTGAATAACAACAGTATTACTCTGTGTATTTTCTAACTTCCTACTAACCTTATATATGTCACTATAATCTCATCATCTAACAAAACTCTATGTCTGAATGTTTTAATATTCCCAAGATAAACCTTGTTTTTCTATATTTTAACCCATAAAAAATACTAATCCAAAATATGCCATCTTAAAAATGTACAAACTCTTTTACCCAGCAACTTCATTGTTTAGGAATTTATCTTAAGGGGAAGAAAGTACATGATACTAAGATTTACGTACAAATACGTTCATCTTAGTACTATTTCTAAGAGTAAAACACTGAAAATTACCTAAATGTAACTCAATGTGAATAGACTGAAAAAACTGTGGTATATGTGCATAATAAAATACCACGTAAATAATGTAGAAATATGTGTACAGTCACGTGCTGCATAACAACGTTTCAGTCAATGATGGACTGCATATACGACAGTAGTCCCCTAAGATCAGCACCATATATAGCCTAGGTATGTAGTAGACTATACCATCTAGGTTGTGTAAGTACACATGATGTTCGCACAAAGATGAAATCCCCTAAGAAGACATTTCTCAGAATGTATCCCCATTGTTAAGTGACGCATGACTATATCTGTTGACGTGAAAGGAAGATGTTCACGATATAGAGATTAATAGTTAAAAAAAGGTTACCAAACACCATGATCCAAGTTTTGTATGAAAAAATATTTATACGCATGCACATACATGTGTTTATACACACACAACACACTCACACACATACATACACATTTATATAAAAGATTTTGAAGACAGAATCCAAGGTTCAAATTCCCCTTTGTAAAACTTGGGTGAATTATCTAATCTCTTTAAACTTTAGTTTCTTCATCTCTAAAATGGATAGTATAAAATCCTAATGAAGATTAAACAGGAAAAAATATACATATACACCACTTAGTCCTCCAGCTATCACAGAAATAGGTAAGCCAGTATTATTTACCCTTGGGACAGTCAGTGTCTAAAAAGGGATAACATATTTTGTGGTTAAATCAAAGTTACATTCCATAATAGACATTTGTACTTACCAGAATACAATGTAAATTTGTTAAATTGACCACCTCACAGACAGTTTTTATTCTATCTATTAATCTTGCAAAATAGTTGACCATTTCTTCCCTTTTAATTATTTTTGCATATCGAGGGAAGGTGGGTGGAAGTAGTCTCTGGTTAACAAGGGGCTCAAACCCCATCATAATTGGATGATCTAAAAAGAAAAAAATAGGATTTTCAATGTTTCTCTGAATTTTAAACCTCAAATACCACTAAATACAAAAATAAAAAGGCCAGTTTCAAAAGCATCTCCAAACACAATTCTAATTACAATGTTCTCTAAATTTATTTTACAATTAATATATCTATATATACACATTTTTTAAAAAGAGATAAGCAGATTTAATAACCTAAAATTGTACTAAAATTGCATTAACTATGAGATTGTGAAGAAAGGTTAAAAAGGGAACACAAATGTAGGCTTGTCTTCCCTTCAATTATTGAACTGTAGAACTAATTTACACTTAGCTACATAATAATGCAAAAACATCAAGAGAACCATCCCCATCCCCTCACCCCCACTATGAGTGTGGAATGCATTTGGAACTGAGATGTAATAAGAGAAATTCACAATGAAAATAACATTACAAGAGACACAAGGGTGAGTACTTCCTTCCCATTCTCTGTCCCTTGGTGATCTCACTTTTCACACTAGTGCAAAGTTCCAAACTAAGTCTTTCTCAACTTAAAATCTAAAACAAGGAAGTATATCCCTAAAATGAGAAGTGATTAAGAATTCTGGATTCAAAGTTCTCTACCTGGAGTCAAAGAGGCTAGAAACCAAGAATAAATAAAAATAATTTCAGATGCCAATGAAAGAGAAAATTAAAGCTGAGCAGACATCATTGTTAACAATTAAAAACAAGACTGATACTTAACCAAATTACAACAATGCTCCTGAGAACATATTCCATAAGTGTCCCAAAGAATCATGCAAATAAAGATGTTCCCCAGGGTTCTTGGCCCTCTTCCTCTTCTCCATATTGAAGTTCTCCCAGTTCAAAGTTACTTATTTTTATATAAACCCCAATACAGCTGATGGTTTCCAGACTAAAATCCTTAGCCCACAATCCTTCTTCTGAGTTCCAAATCTATGATTTCTAACTACGTAATGGACATTTCCACCTTGGTGTTCCACATCATCTCAAAAAGCACACCTCCCAAAACCACCTTTATCTTTCCCCAAACATTGCTCCTCCTCTTATGTTTCCTTTCTCAGTAAAATGACCCACTGTCCTTACAATTGCTTAAGCCAGAAATTCCCTTGTCTCTTCTCACTTCCTCACCTGCTTTGATCAGTCCGGAAGTCTCAAGCACTCCACTTCCTAATTCGGCTGAATGTGCTCCTCTTCATCCTCACTGCACTGTAAAGCCTGCCCAGCTTCCCTGCACTGGCTGCTGCCCTCACGAAATTAGTCCTAAATACCGCCACTTGAATGGTTTTATCTCTACTACAACATGATCTCGCTCCCTAACCCAAAATTTTGTTGACTATTATATCCAGTACAAATTCTCTGAGAGCACTGGAAGGTGCTTTACAATTTCCTGCCACTCCTATAGAAAACAATTTTGTACTCCAATGGAAAACTATGCATTGTCAGATTGATTCTATAGGAGCTATTTTACAAATCTAGAAATTGTAGATAACTAACAGATATGCAAATTATGTCCTGTCTGGTAGAGATTCAACTGATTCCCCCCAACTCTACAGAAAAAAGTTTTGCCTCCACTTATAATTTATCTTAACATTCCATTACTCCATATAAATTTGTGCATTTTAAAACTTTTCATGTCTGGCCATTTCACTGAACGAGTTTAACAAAACCCTTAACACATATTATATCTGTATAGGAGTCATCGTTGTACCTTTTTCTGAAAATCATCTTTTAATGCTCTCTATTCCCTAAGCACCATAAGCTATACAGTGACTTGCAAATATCACATCCTTTTATGCCTCTTTACTTATTCACAAACTCTTCTCCACCTGTAAAACCTACCCCACCCCACCACCCCTCGCCTTGTTCTTAGCCTGGGAGACTTGATAAGCTTCATTCCCTCTCATCCTCAGTCTTCCACTAATACTTTGTATATACACTACTACACTGTCTGTGTGGGACTGCAGCATTTGTCCCGCTCTCTGAGTTCTTTTGAAGGCATGAACTGGTTTGTGTGCCAAATACCTAAATGCCTGGCACATAACAGGCACTGGTAACATGTTTGCTGAATGACAACATATGCACGTTCAAAATAAAATGAAAGACTTCTACCACTATAATAAAATAGTTTTAATTTCTGATTTATAACACTTCATTTAGAACTAAGGTAAAGTAGTAACAACAATGCTCTAAGAAACTTACCATACCAACACGAATACACTTTGGGCTTTAATAACAAATGCACAGAATCCAGATACTTAAATAGTACATTACCCTTATTTTCCCTCAAAGCATTTTAATACGCATCTAAAATTAATATCCAGGAATATTCTTTTATTATTAATACACATACTTTTAGGCTTTAAACCTCAAGAAGAAGATAAACAGAAGATAGCCACTCATGAAAATCTGTATACCATGGAAGGAAGTAAATATTAATGGGAAATGAATAACAAATACAGTATATCTGTATCACATTCATTTTTATACAACCTAAAATTACAATATAAAACAGCATTAACTTCTGAAAGTAATTCAGCTGTCCTGCACCCTACAAGGTGCTTAGCAGCATCCCTGACCTCTACCCACTAGGTGCCAGTAGCACCCCCCAATTGTGAAAAAGAAAGATGGATCCAGACATTGCCAAATGTCCCTGGGAGGCCCCAGTTGGGAAACATTGGTCTAGACAAATACAATAAGCAACTATAATTCAGTGTGGATAATCTCAGAAAATAATGAGAATCTAATCAATGGAAAAATGAGAGGAAGGACTTCCTGGAAGAAGTGAAGTCCAAGGAAACATCTAAATGATGAGAAGTTAGTCAAAGGACAGAACACTAGTCAGAACAAAGTATTCCAAGCACATCAAAGGCCCAGAGGACAGAGAATATGGCTCCTTTTCTTTTTTCCTTAGGGAGTTCTAATTTTCCAAGTCACATCTTCTCCAAACTCCAAAAGTAAAAATAGATGCATATAAATAATGTGGGGACAAAGTCCCTATGCAAAAAGTTAGAAGTTATCTGTATGCTCCTCTCCATTCTCTGCAAACATTTAAATTTTCCCCTGACATTTTTCTGAATATAGTCCTTGTCAATGGTTAATGATTAAAGTGGTTCCTAGGAGCTATTTTTAAGTCTCAGCTGTTGTTGAATCTCACGCAAGACTTTGCCAACATCCTATACAAGACAAAATAACTTGCCTGACTAGAAATGAGCCTAAGAACCGAGCTATAATAAGGGATCAAAGCAGTCATTCAGGACACAGAATAGAGTTGAGCAGGAGAGGGACTAAAAGCCAGGCAGGGATTTGTTTTTGGTTTCATGGCAACATGAACTATGAAATGTTAAAAGAAGCTTTACCAAACCCAAACCCCTCCCAGAATAAACTGTTCTAACATCTTCCTACTATACTTCATATATATCTCTACCACACAATTTATCTCATCTTATATTAAAATAATCTGAATAGTTCTTACTAAATGAGCTCAGAAAAGAACATAATTCATGTCACTTTCTACCCAGCATGTGCTTTGTTCAATAAATTTTTCCTGAATTGAATTGGGTACAGATCAGACAAGATAACTTCTGAACTATCTTCTGATTTTATAAGTCTGTATATATAGAAAAATTTTCTTGGTTTTCCAGTTAAAATACTTCATATATAAAATGAGTATTAGTACAAGAATGCCAAATAAGATGATTTTGCCTTCACACTAACACTCTTTTAAAAATAAAACATAGTTACTATTTTCAAAACATTATGGCACACTGATTTAGAGTGTTTTAGTTACTAAAATTCTTGTTAGATAACTGGTCTACATTATTAATAGCAGAAAAGTATTACAAACAGCACAAAGTCCTTGGATAAAAGATTTATAATAACAACATGCTTTGATTTAATTTAGCAAAGTAAGTTATTCTAAAATTGATTAGATGCCAAAATTAGAGAACTGGAAATGTTTTAGTCGAGAGAGAGACACTGTGACATAGCCAGACACAAAAGGACAAACACTGTATGATCTCACTTATATAAGGAACTGAGAATAGTCAAATTCATAGTGGTTACCAGGGGCTGGAGGGAGGGGGAATTACTCTTTAATGAATACAGGGTTCTAGTTTGGGAAGATGAAAAGTTGTGTAGATGGAAAGTGGTGATAGCGGCACGACACTGTGAATGTACTTGATGCTCGTGAACTGTACACTTAAAAACGGGTAAAATGGCAAACTGTATGTTATGTATATTTCACCACACACACAAAAAAGTTATAAAAAGGCATTACACCACATCTGATAAACTCAAAAGGCATGACCTCAATGAAGAACATTCTATCCTAATCACTGGTCTGAATAACTTATGGTGTAATATTATAGGCACATCTACATATTTTGAAGTTTTTTTGGTGTATAATTTTGAAGAGGTATACATGCAAATGATAAAAGTCTCAAATAAAACAAAAGGGTATACAATGAAAGGAAGTTTCCTGCCCACCTGTGACCCCCAGGTTACCCTAAGGTTAATCTCTTGAGAAGTAACCACTCCAAGTTTTCTTCCATGTGTGCATATTTACATATATCCTTTTTTTCACTTTACTGAAGTATATAATTTAGATACAATACAAAGCAAATAGTAAGTGCAGTCAATACTGAATCACTCTCAAATATGGTGAGTGTTATGCCTACAAAGACATGCTGTCTTCAATATTCACAATAATACAAAAATCAGAATTAGGAAACTAATACTGACCGATTAGTATCATCTGATTCTCAGAACTCATTCAAGTTTCACAAACTGTTCCAATAATGTTCTTCATATTCACGTCAGAATCATGAATTGCGTTTAATGTCATTGTCTCTTGGTGTCCTTCAATCTGGAGCAAAACTTCAGTCTTTCCCTGGCCTCCGTGACTTTGACAACTTTGAACACTAACACGCCAGTAATTCTGTATACTGCTCTTCAATGTGTATTTGTCTTACTTCTTCATGATCAGATTCCGACTATGTATCTTTGGACCGTGACACAGTGCTATGTTCTAGTCTTCTCACTGCACCCTATCAGCAAAGTAGTGAGTTGACTTACTACTGATAATGTTAACTTTGATCACTTGATTAAGCTGGCATCTGACAGGCTTCTTCACTATAGTTACTACTTTTCCCTTTGTAGTTAATAAACATTTGGGAGACAAGGGAAGGATACCTAAATAAACATCATCAAACTCAATTTACCCATCCATTTACTTATATCAGTATGGAATCATGGCTTCCTCTTTTATTCAATAGGTTATAATCTATTAAAAATATTTACTTTGATGCTCAAGTTGTCCTCAACCTGGCCTGTGTGAATGCCCCTTCCTGCTGTTTTCTGTATACAACTGACATGTTTTCATCATTCTTTGAACATTTACTTCTGGCAATAATACGATGCTCTAGGCCCATCTTATTCTTTCCCGCCTTAGGCCTGGAATCACCCAATTCTCTACAATACGCCAGTTCCTTTCATTTTTATATTTTTTTCCACATTCACTGAAGTATAATTGACAATAAAATTCTAAGATATTTAAAGTGTACAACATGATGATTTAATATATGTATACTGGATTCCACCTAGTGAAGTAGTTCACATATCCATCACCTTATATATTTACCTTTTATTTCCCCCTGTTGGTGAGAACATTTAAGTTCCATTCTAACAGTAAATTTCAGTTATACAATTCAGTGTTATCAACTATAGCTACCATGTTATATATCGGATCCTCAGATCTCATTCATCTTACTACTGAAAGTCTGCACCCTTTTGCCAACCTCTCCCTATTTCCCATAGTCCCCAGCAACCACTTTTCGACTCTGTTTTTATGAGTTCAACTTTTTTTAAAATGCCATATATAAGTGATACTATGCAGTATTTCTCTTTCTCTGTTTAGCTTATTTCACTCAGCATAATGCCCTCCAGGTTCATACACGCTGTCACAAATTACAGGACTTCCTTCTTTTTTAAAGGCTGAATAATATTCCATCGTATATACATAAAGACCATTTACTTCATTCATCTGTTGATGGACACTTAGGTTGTTTCATACCTTGACTATTGTGAATAATGCTGGGAAAAGCATGTAAATGGAACCAAAAGAAAGCATGGGTAGCTACACTTATATCAGACAAAATAGACTTTCAGCCAAAGACGTATAAAAAAGTCATTATATATGATAAAGGGGTCAATTCCTCAAGAGGATATAACAATTGTAAATACTATGCACCCAACATAGGAGCATCTAAATATATATAGCAGTTATTAACAGATCTGAAGACAGTAATATGATAACAGCAGAAGACTTCAATATCCAACTTTCCACAATAGATCATCCAGACAGAAAATCAGTAAGAAAACATTTGAATTAAACTATTTGTTAGACTAGGTGGACCTAATAGACATACACAAAGTATTCCATCCAACAGCAGCAGAATACATATTCTTCTCAAGCAGACAGATATATGATAGGAGCAAAACAAATCATAGCAAATTTAAGAAGACTGAAATCATACCAACTATCTTTTCTGACCACAAGGGTATGAAACTAGAAATCAACAAGAGGAAAGCTGGAAAATCTACAAATATGTGAAAACTAAGTAACACATAACACACCTCTGAACAACCAGTGGTTCAAAGAAAAAAAGCAAAAAAATCTTGAAACAAATGAAAATGGAAACACACCATGCCAAAACCTATGGGATGCTGCAAAAGCAGTTCTGAGAAGGAAGTTTATAGTGATACATGCATAAATTATGAAATTAGAAAGATCTCAAACAACCTAACTTTACACCTCAAGGAACTAGAAGAAGAAAAACAAATCAAGCCTAAATTAGCAGAATGGAAATAATAAAAACCAGAGTGGAAATAAATGAAATAGAGACCAGAAAAACAACAGAAAAGAACAAAACTAAAAGCTAGTTTTTTTGAAAAGACTAATTATTGATAGGTATGGATTACCACTGCTATGCTACTAAATGTTTTCTGCTTGTTTTGTTAACTCCTTTGTTCCTTTATTCCTTCTCTTGCTCTTTTCCTTTGTTATTTGATGATTTTCTGTAGTGCTATGCTTTGATGCCTTTCTTTTTATCTTTTGTATTACCTACTAATAGGCTTTTGCTTTGTGGTTAAGATGAAATTTGCATAAGACATCTTATAACAGTCTATTTTGAGCTGATAATCACTTAACTTCAAATGCATACCAAAGCTCCCCCTCATCTACATTTATGTTTTTGATGTCACAATTTGCATCTTTTCTCATTGTAAATCCATTAACAAATTATTGTAGTTATAGTTATTTTTAATATTTTTTCAACCTTCATACTAGAGTTATAAGTGATTTACCCACCACCATTGAACATCAGAGTACTGTGAATTAACCACATATTTACCTTTACCAGTGAGATTTATACTTTTGTATGTTTTCCTGTTACTAATTAGCATCTTTTGGTTGCAGTTTGAAGAACTCCCTTTAACATTTCTCCTGAGGTCAGTCTGGTGGTGACAAATTCCTCCAGCTTTTTTGTGTGGAAACTCTTTCTCTCCTTCAATTCTGAAGGAGAACTTTGCCTGGTAGAGTATTCCTGGCTGGCATTTCTTTTCCTGGCAGCACTTCAAATGTATGATCCCTCTCCCTCCTGGCCTGTAAGGTTTCTGCTGAAAAAACCTGCTGATAGTCTCAGGGGGATTCTTTTACACGTAACAAGTTATTTTTCTTTTACTGCTTTTAAGATCCTCTCCTCGTCTTTAACTTTTTCCAATTTAATTGTAATGTGTCTTGGTGTGGGTCTCTGTGGGTTCACCTTTGCAACTCTCTGGTCTTCCTGGATCTGGAGGTCCGATTCTTTCACCAGAATAAGGAAATTTTCAGCCATTGTTTCTTTGCATATGCGTTCTGTCCCTGTATCTCTCACTTATTTTGGGACCCCTATAATGCATAATGCATATGTGCTTGATGGTGTCCCATAAATCGCACATGCTATCTTCATTCTTTTTCACTTTTTTTCTTTTTGACCCTCTGACTGGCTTAATTCCACTGTCCTGTCTTCGAGTTTGCTGATCTTTTCTTCCACTTGATCTAGTTTGCTGTTGAACCCCTCTATTGAATTTTTCAGTACAGTTACTGTATGTATTCTTCAGCTCTGTAAATTCTGTTTGGTACTTTTTTATATGTTCTACCTCCTTATTGAAATTTTACTTGGTTCATACATTGCTTCCTGACCCCAGTGAATATTTTTATGACCATTATTTTGAACTCTCAATCAGGTAAATCATTTATCTCCATTTCACTAAGATCTGTGTCTGGATATTTATCCTGTTATTTCGTTTGGAATGTATTTCTCCATTTCTTCATTTTCCTTGGCTGTGTTGGTTTCTGCACTGTAGATAAAACAGCCATGTCTCCCAGTCTTGACAGAATGGTCTGGTGTAGCAGATGAACCTCATCAATCAGCCCAGCCCAAGCTCCTAGTTGTCTCTCAAAGTTTTGTGATTACCCAAGCCAGCTTCTCTGTTCTTAGCAGCTTCTAGTGGTTGAGGTTATGCCAAGACCCATGAGTGTCCCAAGAGGAGGACTGCACCCAGCTCCTAGATGCAGGCTGATTAGAAGGTGGAGCCTCAGGAAGCAGTTTGAGGAAGTATGTGGTTAAGCCCGTTCCAGGGAGAAACTGTGAGATGGGTGTTTTGCCTAACCCCTCTCTGCTGGGCCTGGGTATTGAGCCATGGGGGAAGGGTGCTCCCACACCCATTAACAACTGTTTCTTTGATACAGCTCTGTGGTACTTGTGAATGCATGACTCACTGGCTATGAGAGCTAAGTGATTCAGGGGCTCATCCCTCAAGCAGCAGCCACAAAAGTTCAGGTGACAGCCATTCGCAGCAACGTGGATGGACCTCGAGGGTATTATGTTAAGCGAAATAAGCCAGTCAGAGAAAGACGAACTCTATATGACTCCACTCATAGGTGGAAGTTAATATATTGACAAGGAGATCTGATCGGTGGTTACCAGGGAAAAGGGGGGGTGGGGGGAGGGCACAAAGGGGGAAGTGGTGTACCCACAACATGACTAACAATAACGTACAACTGAAATCTCACAAGGTTGTAATCTATCATAACATTAATTAAAAAAAAAAGTTCAGGTGCCAGATGTGTATACAAATTCTTTCCCAGAAGATACAGGAAAGTGGGTTTTAGTATTGGGAGTGTGCTGGAGAGAGAAGATGGGAGAGGTGTCCTGCTGGCTTCCCCAGTCTCTGAAGACGTCAGCGAGCCCCTAGGTCCCTGTTAAACTGGAGGTCTGGCAGTCAGGAAGCAGTTTTTAAAGTATGCAAATAAACTTATTTCAGGGAACAACTGGGAGAAAGGCAATTTTGCCTGCTCCCTCTGTGCTGAGCCTTCAGGCAGTAGGTTTTAAAGCATACATATGAACTTCTTTTAGGGATAGAGTGAGAGATAGAGATGGGCGATTTTGCCTGCTTCCTTTGCACTAAACCCTGTGAGAACAGCCATGGCAAGCACTTGCGTGCCAATTAAGAATTCCTTCTTTGTTTGCTCAGTCTTGTGGGTCTCTTGGACACAAGCCCTATTGGCTTTCAGAGCTAGGTGTTCTGGGAGCCCATCCCTCCAGAAGGGGTCTTAAAAGTGGAGGAGCTAGACGTAGGGAACAAACACTTCGCTCCCCAGGTAGAAGCTGGGAGTCAGGGGTTCTCTCTTGGTTGTATGGTGCTGTGTCAGGACTGGGGTTTATGGCAAGAGTGTGTCTCAGCCTTTCCTCTCCATTTTCACGTGGGTATTTTCTCATTTGTCCGACAGACAGGAGTTGATCATCAGCTAGTTTCTGGATTTCTTTTAGAGGGAGTGCTCTGTATGTAGTTCCATATTCAGCATGTCCATGGGAGAAAGAGAGCTCAGGAGCCTCCTATGTCAGCAACTCGGTCAACTCCTACCCTCAGTTACTTTTAGTGGACAATGGCCTTTAGGAAGCAAGATGTGGATGTTAGGTGTGCTCACTGCTACTGGGATATCACTGTTCCTAGGTTCTCTAGATGACAGAGCTAGAAAATATATATATGTACGTATATGGACATACATATTTACATCTACATTTATATCTCTATCAATCTATATTAGAAACTATGAATTTATACCTATAATTTCAATCTAAAACTAGGAGTTCAATTTAGTTTTCTCCTTTGCTAGAAATTAGTTTAACTCAGCTCCCCAACTCTAAGAAATGTGGCATACCATAATTCTTATTACATTTATATATATGATCAATTCTCCTATATGTAATCAATCTTTGTATTACTTTCTATAGCTGCTGTACCAAATTCCCATGAATTGGGTGTTTGAAAACATTTATTCTCTCACAATTCTGGAGGCCAGAAGTTCAACATCAGTTTCAAAGGGCTGAAATCAAGGTGTTAGCAGGGCAGCACTCCATTCAAAGGCTCTAAGGGAAATCTGCTCCTTGCCTCTTTCAGCTTCTTGTGCTGCTGGAATTTCTTGGCTTATAGCTACATCATGCCAATCTCGACCTCTGTCTTCACATGACTTTCTCCTTTTCTGCATGTATATCTAATCTCTCTCTGCCTCTCTTTTAAGGACACTGAGGATGATATTTAGAATCCAACCAGATAATGCAAGATTATCTCCTCATTGAAAGATCCTTACTTAATCATATCTGCAAAGACCTTCTCTCCAAATAAAGTAACATTTATAGGTTTTGAGAATCAGGACCTTGATATATTTGGGGCTATGATTTTGCCCATTACAATCTCCTAGCACTGACACTCACCTCCCCTATACGGTATGTGCTCTCACCTTACTCAGGTTCTGACATGCAAGGCACGACAACCCTGGACTCTGTCTGAGCTCCTAACACCCCATGTCAGGCCACTCTTCCACAGAGATGCCTTCTCACCCTGGCTAAGCTCTGAAACCCTATGCCAGGTCACCTTTCTGTACAGATGCCCTTCCTCAACCTGTTTAGGCTGCAACTCCCCACACAGGGCCACCTTTCCATTCAGACTTCCTCCTCTTGCTGCTTAGGCTCTGACATTCTGTGCTGGGCTTTCTTCCTGTAGAGATGCCCTCTTCACTCCACTTGTTATCTGACACCTGCACCTCAGCACTTTCCACAGGGTCAACTTCTTCAACATGCTTAGGCTCTGAAATCCTGCACCAGACCACCCTAATACACAGAAGCCCCCTCCTTACCTTGCATAGTCTCCATAGCCCACAGCCCAAAGGCACACAGCTGCCTCTATGAATCTGCCTCAGGTTCTAGCACCCCATGGCAGGCCACACTCACATGAGTATGCCCTCTTCACCCTGCCTAGGCTCCCAAATGCCTTTTGGGCTCTAAAATTCTGCACTAGCAGCCCTTCTATAGACATACTCTCCACACCCTACTTAGGCTCTTGACACAGAGTGCCAAGTTGCTTCCACACGGTCATCCTTCTTAGGCTCAGGCACTCCAACCTCAGTTGCCCTGCTGTGCAGATACCCTTCTCACCTCACTTGGGAAGTAATGAATCCAGCCAGGCTGCCCATTCATGATGATGCCCTCCTCAAGCTACTTAGCCCCAAAATCTTGTTCCAGGCCCACCTCTTCACAGATGCCCCCTCACTCCACTACCATTATATGCAGAGGCATCCTCATGCCACACAGGCTTTGATAAAGGTCCTGAGGACTGCACTGGAACCATGATGTCCTTCCTACCCATAAGGTTGCAACATGTTGTGTCAGGCCACTCCTATGCCCTGCATGGACATGGTCCTAATCCTGGGTCAGGCTCCAACAACCTGCTCCAGTAAAAATGCCCATCTTGCTCAGGCCCACTTCACGGCTTTAGGACTGAGTTTTTCCAAGAATAGAAAGTATGAAGAGTAAGTACCATATCTTAGTTTTGTTCCCACTTAATACGAAATATATATGTCCCTTTGTAATGCTTTTGATTTTAGCTTCACTAGAGTTAATTTCCTTACCCATGAAGAAACAATGATAATGTTAAAGACCTCCCTCCATCTCTTTACCCACCAAATCTGAACTGTTATCTCCATCGTCAGTTACCTTTATATGCTGAAATATACCTATGATAGATTTATTGACTCTAACCAGTATCTTTGGACCCTGGCAACATAAAAGAAATCAGTCTTCTTTTCCTCCTGACTTTTGTTACATGACTACTTTATATTGTCAAGGTTTGTGACACAAGTCACATTATATTTAATAAAATCAACTTCCACAGCCGTTTTAACCGTAGTTCTATAATAAAATGAATTTAATGCTCACTGCCTATCCTTTCTGTCATAGCTTTTCCATTTCTGTCTCAGTAAGCTAAATTTCATCCTTGATTCCAATCTTTTCCCTCCAGGAAAAATATTTCCTGTGTCCTCGCAAATTTAAAAATACTTGTCTGAGTATCACTTAAAAATAGTTGAGATGGCTATAAAATTCTTGGGTCATATTTCTTTTTTTTTTTCCCTAAAGATTGGCACCCGAACTAACATCTGTTGCCAATCTTCCCTTTTTTTATCTCCTTCTTCTTCTCCTCCCCCCAAAAGTGACCCCCCCCCCGCCCCCACCGCACATAGTTGTATATTCTAATTGTAGGTTCTTCTAATTGTGCTGTGGGACACCACCTCAGCATGGCTTGATGAGTGGTGCCATGTCTGCACCTGGGATCTGAACCGGTGAAACCCCAGGCTGCCAAAGCAGAGCATGCAAACTTAACCACTCAGCTACGGGGCCAGCCCCTGGGTCATACTTCTTTAACTGAGGACTTTTAGACACTATTCCAGTACTTTCTGTCTTGAATGTTGATGTGAAGAACTCTGAAGCCAACCTGCACATAACATTGTTGGTTCCTATCTAAAGTAATTTACTAGGATGCTTCTAAATATTAATAATTCTTTATCAATTTTCCCTAGGACACATTACAGCCTTCCAATTAAATCTGTAGATTTAATTGTATTTGCTTCTTTCTAGGAATATTTAACTTTTTCTCCTATTCCATTATGTGGTTCTCCTTTTAAGGGACATCAATTATGAGTACAGTGAGTCTTGTTTGGATGTTATTTTCTAATGCTTCAAATTATTTTTTTCACTCTCATTCTGCTTGCAATGCTTAGCATACATTTTACTATTTTCAATGAGTCTTCACTTTCAGTACTTTCCTCTTCTTCTTTCCTAACTCTGCCTGCTCATGTGTACTCTCTTTCTGTTATTCATTATTTCTCCCATTAGTCTAATATCTCTGCTTTGTACTCTTGTTTTATAGAGACTTTATTCATTTTTTTTGAGGAAGATTAGCCCTGAGCTAACAGCTGCTGCCAATCCTCTTTTTGCTGAGGAAGATTGGCCCTGAGCTAACATCTGTACCCATTTTCCTCTACTTCATATGCAGGACGCCTGCCACAGTATGGCATGATGAGCAGTGCGTAGGTGTGCACCCAGGATCCAAACCGGCAAAACGCAAGATGCCAAAGCGGAGCGAGCAAATTTAACCGCTGGGCCACCAGGCTGGCCCCAAGACTTTATTTTTCAATAAATTCTTTGAAATCCTGCAGAAATATGTTTCTGATTTGTGTTTTTCATCTGCCTTTTGTTTTTCTTGTTTTTTGCTCATTAACTTGCTGGACTATTTGTGTATAAATACCGTACAGTTCTTTTTTGATTATTACATCATTGAATGAGTGCTTCCTGAGCCAATTATTCGGGCGAAGTGTTAGAACAGTCCTCTACTAACAGGAAGCCTGACTGACTTGCAGTTAAGCCCCATATGATGGGCCTGTCGGTGTTGTATGAGCATGTAAGACAAGTTACCTTTCTATCTCCTTTACTGACAAAGATTACCAGTTGCTAGACTGCTAACATCCAGAGCATCTCCTCTGTCTTACAGGAGTAACAAAGAGTAACAAAAAGTAACAAAGGAGTAGCATATTTATATGGTTTCTGGAAAAGCCCCACCTCCTCTGCATCTCTAGCATATTGATTAGGTAGGTTCTCACAGCCAGCTTGCATATCCCACTCTTAGTTATTACTCTAAAAGAATCCCTGGTTTTGTCCTTCAGGTTACACCATCTACTTTGGAGAACACTGTGCTTTGCTGATCTACTTACGCTAACACCAAGAAAATCTTAGAATTCATTCTCAATGTTCCCCCTCATCTGGGCCCTACTGTTAATGTGTTTGACAGCCCCTCTATTTTCATTTGGGTTACAGGGTTTCCTATTTTTTAAGAAGTTGGGAGGATTCTGTTTCTCATAATCCTTATAATTTTCAGTTGGTTGTAGACAGGAGGAACAGCAGAGATATCTTTACTGCACCACCTAAAACCCTAAAGTCCTCTAGATTACACACACACACACACACACACACACACACAGACAAACTTAGGGATGTGTGTGTGTGTACTTTTGTTTTTTAAGAAGAAAAATGTTTCAATTAAAAGAGTAAACATCTGAAGTTCCTGGCACTAGCACATCATGGCCTAGGCCTCTCTAATGGGTTATGATCTTAAAATGAAGTCAGCTTCCATCTCTCTTATACACTGCCAAGCTGGCAAATGAAGCCAGCGGGGCTGAGGCAGCATAGTTTATGCTTCAGCACCAAGTTCAGCCTTCAGGAGGTTAAAGGTATCATATTACCAGATGATAACAGCATCATATTCTAAATCATATTTTAATCTATTTTTAATTCACACTGATTTTTATTTTCTTTTACTCAGTCATAAATGTATGCTGCTCAAGAATAAAACAGCTGAACAAGGTTTTTATTAAAACTAATAATCTTCTGTCCACCCTCTACCCCCAGTTCCATTACTTCTCTCTTCCCAGAGGCAATCTCTTCCATTTCTCCTTAGATATTTTTTTGGTATTTAACCTCCATATCGCCAAATAACAAGCTTATCATGCCACTTTATATTAATAGTTTCACACATTATCTCTGACTTAATCCTCCATCTTCAAAAAGAGGAAGTCAGAAATACGTGTAAACTGCTAAAATATGAAGTAGTACTTACAAGTGCATATAGATTATATGCATACATATACTTCTGTCCCCTCACCTCCAATATAGTTAGATCATAATTTTGGTTATGATCAACACTCAGCATTTGCACCATTATGATTAAGTAAAAGATATTCACACCTGGGTCATGAATAATTTTGCAAACATGGAAACAACTTTTACTTTCATACATATTCTGAAGTTAATTATTGTCTCACTTTTTGTTTGCTTTTTTCTATGTACTTAACACTGAATTAAACCCCAAAACCTCTGCCAATTCTCTAAATCTCCTCTTACCAGAATAAACAGAACAGCTCTTGTATCAATATTATTGGTGACAACAGGTCTTGCATCTACTTTGAATCATGTCCCCTAGAGCTTTGTGACTGTCTCCAGTCTGGACTTGTCCTCCATGTACAGTATTCAGCTAGTATCTGGTGATCTTGCTGTACCATCAGTCTGGGGATTTCCTTCATTATCCTCTTATGCTGGAGTCTCATATTCCCTAAACTCCATGCTTTGCTTTTTTTTTAAATGTCAATTGATGTTACTCTCTTTTCTTTCCTCCTTCTCCCCAAAGCCCCCAGTACACAGTTGTATATTTCAGTTGTGGGTCCTTCTAGTTGTGGCATGTGGGACATCGCATCAGCATGGCTTTATGAGCAGTGCTAGGTCCACACCCAGGATCCAAACTGGCAAAACCCTAGGCCACCGAAGCAGAGCGTGCGAGCTTAACCACTTGGCCACAGGGCCAGCCCCTCCACACTTTTCTTTTTCTTGATTAACTCTCTCATTTTAATAAAGCACATATTCCAGTTGGATCTTGAAAAACATTTGGGAGATTTTTAAATACTTGAAATTATCTTTCCTCTCAATTAAATTACAGTTTTGGAAGAGGATTCCAGATTAGAAACCATTTTCCCCCCAAATTCTAAAAACATTGCTCCACTGATTTTCTTTTAATCACAACTCTATTGAAATATAATTAACATATCATGTCATCTATTTAAAGTGTACAATTTAATAGTTTCTTAACATAGTCATAGAGTTGTAAAACCACCACCACAAATATACAACGTTTTTATCACTAAGAAGAAACTGCATATCCATTTGCAGGCACTCTCCTCCTCCCTACCCTCCTTTAGCACTAGGCAACCACTAATCTACTTTCTGTTTCTATGGATTTATCTATTCTGGACATTTTATATAAATAAAAATCATATAATATATGGTCTTTTATGACTGGCTTCTTCTACTTAGCCTAAGGTTTTCAAAGTCCATCTACTGGTCCACAAGTAGCAAGTATCCGTACTTCACTTCTTTTAATTGTCAAATACTATTGCTTTGCATGGATATACATTTTATTTACCCATTCATCTGCTGATGGACATTTGGGTTGTTTCTACCTTTTAGCTATTATGAATAATGTCGCTATGAGCATTAGCATACAACTTTTTTGTGTGGACATACGTTTCCATTTCCTTTGGGTATGTACCTAGGATTGGAACTGCTGGGTTATAAAACTCCATGTTTAACCTTTTGAGAGACTACAAGATTATTTTCAAAAGCAGTTGCATCATTTTAAATTCCCACCAGGAGTGTATAAAAGTCCAGTTTCTCCACATCCTCACCAACACTTGTTATTATCTGTCTTTTGATTATAGCCATCTGATAGGCAGGAAATGGTATCTTTTTATTTTGATTTGCATTTCCCTGATGGTTAATGATGATAAAACATCTTTTCACGTGCTTATTGGTCATTTGTATATCTTATTTACGGAAATGTCTATTCAGATCCCGTCCATTTTTTAATTTATTTTTCTTTTTATTGAGTCGTAAAATGTATGCCTATGTTTTCAGAGTTTTACATTTTTAGTTTTTACATTTAGGCCATTGATCCATTTTGAGTTGATTTCTGTATATGATGTGAGGTGGTCGGGAGGGGTAGTTCAACTTTATTCTTTCACATGTGGCTATCCAGTTGTCTCAGCGTCACCTGTTGAAAACACTTTTCTTTCCTCACTGAATTGTCTTAGCACTCTTGTCAAATACCAACTGACCATAAATGTGAAGGTTCATTTTTGGATTCTTAACTCTATTCCACTGATCTATGTCTATATCTTTATGCTCATCCCACACTGTCTCAATTACTGTAGCTTTGTAGTAAGTTTTGAAATTAGGGAGTTTGACTTCTTCAACTCTGTTCTTTGGTCCAATGATTTCTAGCTTCCACTGCTGGCACTGAAAAGTCTAATGACATTCTGTGTATGTAACTTGTCTTTGTCTTTTTCAAATCTCTTAGGATCTTCTATTTTTCCCCACTATTCTGAAATTTCAGGATGATATACCTTGATAGAAGTCTATTTTCACCCTAGTTGTGCTCAACAGCTCTTTATTGGCCCTTTCAATCTTAGTATGTGTATCATTTGATTCCAGGAAATTTTCTTAAATGATTTTTTTTTTGCTTCTATTTTCTGATCTTTGTTTCTGGAACAACTTTTATTAGTTTATCCTTCATTTATCTTATTTATTGTTTATCATTATTAGATAGTAGAACTTCTGGACTGATCCTACAATATTCGTATCTTTTTTTCTCTTTATTTTCCATCTTTTCATTTTTTACCCTACTTTCTCTAAGATTTCCTCAACTTTGTGTTCTACATTTTCTTATTTATCATTTCTGTTCTTATGTTTTGAATCTCAAAGATTGTATCCTTTTTTTCCTTTTGTATAAATCTTATTTCTGTTTTACATATGCACTTTTTTTCTCATTTTTTAAGGTTTTGGTTTGCTTGCCTGTTTCGCTCTTTTTTTTCAGGATAGATTTGCACCCTTGACTATATACTCAGATTTGAAACTGGAGAAGAAAAAATGCCATTAAGAGCTCTGTGAATACAGCTTAGGCTTTTCTAAACCAAGCTATTTTATCAGGGGAGCTGCTGATATCAATATATTTAAATTTTGCTGCTGTTTTTCTCTACCTCTTGGGCTTGTCCAATCTCCCTAAGAAGAATCTTCCAAACTTTTCAGCAGAGTACAAGAACCAGGCTGTACTGTTTTAAAAGTTGGGGGGTGGGGGGAGGCGAAGAGTTAGGGGAGGATGAGGGGAAGGAACTGGGTCACAATAATAAGTACTTAAATTTTCACTTAACTTCCCCATAATGCACACCATTCTGTTCCCCTATTCCAGAGAATAAACTTTTACTTTTCTGGGGTTCAAGAATGTCATCCAGGAGAAAACCACTGCTTCTAAATAGAGTTTCAACCAGTTTTCATGTTATCAGCATAATTCTCTTCTTCATTTTCAGAGGTATCTGGTATACTAAAGATGGAGGCCTTCAGGGGATCCACAGGACAAAGTGAGTTGTCTCTCGACTTTCTCTATCAGTGGCATAGAATTCAGTTATCTGGGGACAGAAGGTCAATGTATTTCTGTTTCCCTGCTTCTAAAATTCTGTTATTGTTATCTCCTTTCCTTGTCTTTTCCCTCTTTATTGATCATGCCTGTTCAAACAAAAAACTTCTTCACTGTTTCACTGGGGTTTCAGAAGGTAAACGCATGTGTTCAATCTACCAATTTGAATCAGACCTCTTTTAATTTATTTTAAAAGGATGACAAGTCCCCTTGAAATTGAATGTCAGATTTGAAAATAGACTTCAAAAATATCTACCAATTTCAGGCAACATTAGTTTAAGTAAATTTTTCATTTCCATTAGCAACTGTTAAAGATGCTTGAATCCTAAAGTGTAAAACCCAACCCACAGTAACTAGGAAAGAACATTAGTGAGAGAGAAACTTTGACAAGCAGAACCAGGAAAGTCTCACTGGAAGAGATGACTTGAACATCATTTTGAAGGATGGGTTATAATTCCAGACATATTAAAAGAAGCGTAGAATTCCAGAGCAGGAAGACAGCATAAGCAAAGACAAAGAGTGATATTTGCTTCATTAGATCCTCTTCTTCCCTTGTTTCTTCAACAAACATCTAACCCAAGGTCCTGAACCCAGCAAGCCCTGAGTAATAACATCCATTCCTTCTATTTCAATTAGCACTTATATGAAAATGATTCCAAAACCTGCTTTTCCATCCATTTTCAAGAGCAAAATACTCACTTTACTAGTGAACTGCTCCATGTCACCACATCAAAAGATCCCGTTAATTAGATCTAAGCCAAGCCTTAACCACCTCCTCTCCCCAAACTACTCTGCCTTTTGCATCTTCAAGACATCACACCCATTAAGTAAACCCATCAGCAAGCAATCCTTGGATCAAATCTGATTCTTCCTAATTCCTCCCTTTACACCACTGTTTTCAAGTCCTACTGATTATATATCTTTCCAATGAGAAGACAAAATGAATGCTTAGTGATTCTGAGCTTTACACAGCCATTCTGTCACTAGGTGGAGTTGCAATAATATTAATAAGGCAAAATGAGTAATCTGAGACCAAAACTAATCTACATTATTGCTTTATCATCATTCTTCTTAACTAGACATTATTGGGAAGGCATTTGCTTGTTATGGAACTGTTAAGCTGTATGCTTAAGGGATAATTACAAAGTTAAATTATGCCAGCTTAAAGGAATTAAACAGAAAACTAAGCACAAAGTACTCCCTAAATTTAACTCCATTTGCTTAGTCAGAAGATTCTATTTTTTAAAAAGTTTACTCCAGCCAATTTTATGCAAACCATCTTCCTGAAGCTTACTCATGAGCAGACTATAAAAGCAGAGAAATAGTGGGAAATATACACAGGCAATTTTTTTTAGCACTGATTCGTCTGAAATATAAGGAAGCCACAAACCAGAGAGGCAACTCACGACTCCATGGCAATTCTTATCCTCAGAGATACAGACCAGAACAGCCCACAGTAGTTAGGATATGGCAAAAAGGAGCATCGGAATCTAGTCAGCTGGAAGACTCTTGTTTTGCATCATTAATACCTCATTGATACATAACCCAACAAACCAACTACTCTGCAGTAATATATTATACAGCGGTTTCATAAAAGTATCCTTGCACTGGATTTCAAAGTATTGACGAGTTGTAGATATGTTATACTTCTCTGTAAACATGTACTAGATAGCTTGCTATGCATTAACAACCTTCTTTTTTAATGTCCCATGGTTAAGGAATGAGACTTAGTCAGTCACCTCCTATATGTATACATTCCCTCTCCTGAGGAAAATGAGAAAATGTTAATGAATTAATAAATTCAGTAACATAAAGACTACGATACTATTGACTACCTTTTGGATTGTTCCACTAACTAATGTCTGAGTAAGAAAAAAATTTGTGGGAAGGGAAATACCACAACTGTTGTCCCTAAGAGGAGGGGAGGGGTGAAAAAGAAAAGGAATGTGAATCAGTAAAAACCGGCCTCCTGGTCAGAGGACCAACAATTGGGAAAAACTAATTTAAAGAATATAAATATCATCTCATTTTAATTAGCTTTAAAGATAACGAAAATTGCTACACATTATGTAAAATGTTAACTCAGATGCAACTTTTAGAAAAAAGGTACACTGCTCTTTTTATTTAAGGCATATTTCATAAATAAAATCTACTGAGTGCCAACAACGTACATGCACTACAGAGACATACAAAGAAGACAATCTCTGGCCTAAACGTACTCAAAATCTCATGGAAAGACAAATATGTAAATAACTACAATATGCTATACTGAACAAATGTTATAACTGAGGCATATAGGAGCGCCATGAGGCCACAGAAGGAATCCTAGGCCTGGTGGAGTCGGGGGAAAATCGTGTAATGGAGGTGATGATCTCTCAAAGGAGTAAAGGGGAGAGGTGATTAAAAAAGGATGTACTGCTGACATCACAGCATGATCACCAAACACAGTAAATGTTCAGAGCCCAAACGATAAAATACAAGAGATGGCTAAGTTCTATAGTATTGTACTTCGTCTAGAATAAATTTAAAAAGAAGGGAATAAAAACACTCTATAAGTCTAGGAAGCAAAACATTCCAAGGTCCAGATAGACTAACTTAAATGAAATTTTAGAATAAACCGAAAACCGTATACTCTGGATAGGAAACAACAAAAAAAGAGCAGGAGCAAAACAGACAATTACCTCCTTTTGTAGTATCATTCTGGGCCTGGATGCCATGATGCAAAGAATTATGAATGGCAGAAAGAAGATCTGCTGCTTGAACCATCAATTTTTGAGCTTCTGCAACAGCACTGGTCTAGCAAATAAATCACCAAAAACATTCTTACATATTCTTTCACTGAAAGATATACATTAAATAGGAAAATCCTATAAACAATAATGAAATTAAATCCTTGTAATGACATTGGTTTTCATAAACTATTCACTTAATACAGGATGCCCAGATCCTGTCAGGACAGAAATTACTTTCTTACCCATATTTATATCTTTTAGGAGTCATTAAAAAAACAATAGGAAACATTCTGGTTTATTCTGTTAATCTTACGTTAAAAAAAACCAGACATGCAGTCAACTGGAAAATGGGAAATTTCAACATTTCTACTATGTCATTCATCAAGGTGAAACTTTTTCTAAAAAATGGAAAAAAGTAGAATTACAGAAATTAGATCAGTATTATAAAGGCTGGATCTCTACTGATCACTTACTAACTATTTACAAATTAGTCTGTAATTTATTCAAACTAAAGAAAAAATATTCACCATCTAGTGCTTGTTTTTGGTTCTACACAAATTCAACAATTATTTAACTGAACGAAAGAACCATCTAGCTAAAATTCTCATTTTTACTTTCTCCTTTTCAATTCACAAAATATGACACCCTACAAGCAACTTCAGCTTCCATTATTTTATCCACTAATAAGTAATATAAAATACTATTTTTATCTCCAAACAGACATGAGCATGTTATGGAGCACAATGTAAAATGTATGTGACTTTCTGAGGAAACCATCAGGGATACTCTGATGTAAATACACCACACACTAAGTGCTGTATATATGAGATCAGGGCATTTCAACGGAAAAGGCTCAGAACCACTTCAATAAAGCATTCCATCCAAAACAAAAACACTAAAACAGATTACAGTAAATACCCTTACCTCTTTCTTAGTAAAGGCTATAAGCACTGTCAGTAACACTCGGGTAAATTTCACTCTGCTGAATACTGCTAAACATTGTTGGTGCTAAAAAATAAGAAAGGACTAGAAGTTAAAAGATGCAAAGTTTGTCAAAGGAATTTCATTTTAAAATATAGTATTTTAAGTCCTAAATCTCAATGTTAACCACTTACTACATTACAAACACCTTCACTTATAGTCTTTTAAATGTCTGAAAATGAGCTGCAGAAAATAAAGCTTATTCTACCAAAACAGAAGTATAAAGTTTCTACATCAACAAGACTGACTTTTCCCTAAGTCAAAAGTTACACTATTATCTCAAAAACTGATTTAATTAATAATATTTTAAAAAGAATTGATAAAAAGGTGCTTTAAGCAGAGTCAGAAAATTCAGGATCTCAACAAAGGTTTGGCAACTTCTGATACTGTGCAAGTTCTTGAGTTTTGCCAAGCTTTGATGCATCATCTATAAAAAGTCATTTTTTCTTCCTACCTCAGGAATACTGAAGAGCTTTGAAATCATTTATTTGAAAGAGCTGTATTATCATTCTATCAAAATAAATACAAGGGAAATAAAATCCCTTGCAATGTCCAATTTTTAAAGAAATACCTTAAAAAGGGCTTCCATAAATTATAACGCAGTTCATAAAACTACAACATTAAGAGGTAGACTTCTCTGATATTATCTACCAGAAAATAAGTTCAATTACTTCTAGTTCAACTTCTGGATCTCTTTCTTCTCCTTGTCGACTTCGAGTACTCTAAAATTTTAAAAAAAGGGAATTAAAACAAATACGAATCTGTAGAGGCATTAAATGATAAATATACAAGGTAAAGCACTAAATCAATTTATTGAGTGTATGTAAGATACTATTTTTAAGAAAACTATTCAGCAGGAAAATAACTCATATTTAGTATTTACTTTCCTCCTATTAATATTATACACAGAAAGTTCACTTTGATATAAATTATAAAGATCACACAAAAGAATAAGGTACTAAAAACAGCAAAGGCAAAACAATGAAATAATGTAAGTAAAAGCACATGGCACACAGTACTTTTCTTTTCTTTCTTTCTGTCTTTTTTTTTGGTGAGGAAGACTTGCTCTGAGCTAACACCTGTTGCCAATCTTCCTCTTTTTTGCTTGAGGAAGATTTGCCCTGAGCTAACATCAGTGCCAATCTTCCTCTATTTTGTATGTGGGTTGCCACCATACCATGGCTTGATGAGCGGTGCACAGGTCTGTGCCCAGGATCCAAACCCAGGCCACCAAAGCAGAGTGCACTAGACTTAACCATTACGCCATGGGGCCGGCCACCTTCTTTCTTTTAAAATGATCTATTAATTGAAATTCCTGATGCTTTCAAAACTAACTGTTAGAAAAAAATAGTAACCTTTACAAAATCACAACATACAGTCACATGATAAATACTGATCTATTCTACACTAAAATGCAAAAAATGTCTTGTTGATACAAGAGTAATACACAGTTGACTATTTTGACAAATCTAGGGCACTACCACAGGAAGATCTGGGCTCCAGCCTGGGAGCTGCGATTTACTAGTGGCTACCCTTAACTAAGACTCCGACAGATTACTTAATTCCTTTGAGCTGTATTTTCCACATGTAAAAGTGTGGCATTGTGTGCATTTAATTGCCTAATTCACTGAATAATTGTAAATATCAAATAAGACAATAATGTAAAATGTAAGAACCAAATCATTGGGATCATTTAGCTGAAGGATGTCACTCATAGAAGGCTCTCCCCAGATTTGGGATGATAGCATCTACCAAGCTCTCCTACTGTGTTGCAGACACTATACTAGCTTTATTAAAGATACAAAGTCGATGTACATAGTCCTTACCCTTGAGGAACTTAAAACTAGAATATTACGCTGTTCTTAAAATAGCATGTTAAAATTGTACAACATTGGCAAAAAAGTGAAAAATTAAAAGGGTTAAATTTTCAATACTTGAAAGTGACATTAATTCATCAGAAACTCCTCCAGCAGTCTTCAAAATTCATTACAAAAAAGGCACAGCATATATAAAGGAAGTTGGTGGTCCTACCTACACTAGCGATTTGTAATTAGCTAAAGTTAACCTCACATTTAGAAGAAAGTAAAAATCCAATACCAAAGAAAAGAGAAAAAAATATATACCTTTACTCTTCTTTGCATGTCATCCTCCACATCTTTTAGCATGCCTAGAAAGAGAGACAATGAGTTTAAAAAGGAAACAAATCCAAACGTTAAACTTGTGAATTATCTTTATAAATAGTTTTACCTGTAACTCGAAGATCTGTCACACTGTTAGCCATTTTAAATCCATAAGTCATTGATTGAAAATCTTCCTATAGAAAAAAGGAATAATTAGGTCCTTGAATAGTAGCAGAACTTTTCATTATATTTCTCTTGCAAAATCACTATTTGCTAATAAGAAAACAGTAACGGAATGTCAACCTGTTTGTCTAAATATTGCTATCATACATCCAAGCTTTCCTTACAGGTATATCCTTTAAAATACCATAGTCTAATGCTGTCTCTTTCCTTAACTTCAATTGCTTGTTCTTAGGCAATTTAAATATACTTGCATTTAATATGTTCATTTGCAAAATAAGGCTAATGCTTATGATAAGATCACAAAGTAATAATTCCCACTTACAAAGTATTCTTACAGTAACAGGTGAACAGTAAATATACACTAATAATTACTATTTGATAAGACTCTTACTTTAAAATTTATTAAATCCCTGTTTACACACTATTAGGCTACAAAGGTCAAGCTTTCTCAAGTAGAATTACTCAAAGTGATAGCAAAATCACATTCCTCCTTCAGCTCATTGTAAAGAAAAGACTAACTGATACATGGATTCCTACCCTGAAAATCATTTAAAACACTGCTGAGACATTAACAAATTAAGTGGTTTGCTGGACTCACTTTGAAGACTATGAATTTAATATCATCTGGCTGATCTGATTAAGAAGTCAGAAACTCTATTAAAGGAGTATTTCTACCATATTATAATTCTTACAAGACATGTATACAGAAGCCTAATATAATGGGATAATAGGAATTTATAGCAGTGACTGGAACTATAAAAAAACTTCTGGATTCTTAATGGAAGTTTCAGTGAGCATACTATACCTTACAAACAGAGAGAAAAACAAACAGTGTTCCTGGTCTCAAAGAACTTGGTGGTATCACATGACTCACAAGATTGGGTCTGTTAAAAATCTCAGATTGTGTTACAGAGCTGTAAGCTTATCCTCTAGGTGAAGTTTATACTTTACCTCTACCCAGATACCAAGTAAGATACTAAAATTTTACATGGCTAGAAAGGAACTTTCCTAGTGTTTACCACATTGCTAAAAGGCACCTCAATCCATCCAGTTACTCAGGCTGAAAACCTGCACTTCAAGTCCTCTCATTCTCCCACATCCCATCACCAAATCCATCAGAAAACCCCATAGGCTCTATCGTCCTTTTCTAATCTAACCCCATCTCACTCCTTTCACAGATGTCTCTATTTCAAGTCACCACCATCTCTCACTTCTATAACCACCTCCAGACAAGTCCCCACTCCATCCACACTTGTCCCTACTATAATTTATTCACCACCAGAAGCCAAAGGGATTGTTTTAAAATAAGTCATTTCACATCACTTCCTACTCAAAACCTTTCAATAGTTTCCTTCCTCACAGCAAAACCCCAGATCCCACCATGGCCTGAAATGCCCTGCATCACGTGGCCCTGGTCTCCTTCTCCAACCTCATTTCCTACCTACCATTCTTCTCCATTCACTGCACTGGCAGTCACCCAGGCCTTCCTTGTCCTTCAAACACATCAAACACACTCTCTTCTCAGGACCTTTGTACATGCTGACCCCCTCCCCAAAATGACTGTCTACAATAGAGTTTACAAAGCTCCATCCCTATTACATTCCAGCCTCTGTTCTGGTGTCAATTCCTCATATAGAGGTTTTCCCTGTGCACTCCTCTCTAAAATAGCACCCCACCACTTTCTATCCCCTTCCCCTGCTTACCACCACCTTACATTATAGATGTATTTGTCCCAAGGAACATATAATGAATGAGATCAAGGCTTTGTTTTATGCACTGCTTTATCTCCAGGACGTAAAATAATGCTTGGCACTATTTTGAACAGAATATTGCTCAAAAAATGTTTGTTCAATGAATGATGACTTACTTTAGGGCAGGAGCAGGCTGCAAGATACTGTGGGGAGCACTGGCAAATTGGAGAACATATGTGTCATCTAACAGAAGTCAGCACTACTTATCCCATTGCAGCCGTGAATGAATGCAGGGCTAGTGTGGTAATGTCTCCTAATTTTTCAGAACAGCCTAATTTAATCTAAAATCTTCTGATTTTTAAAGGATATCAATTTTTTTAAAAATTAAGTAGTCCAGGAGTGACTTAAGGAGTCAGCATCTTGGCAGAGTGAGGTCTCTCAGAAATCTCTCCCCTCCAATATATAATGAAAAAAACATCCATACTCCAAACACAACACAAAAAATGTCAGAGAGATCCCCTCAGCCATACAATGGAGGGCAGAGAGGCTGGAGCCCCCCTCAGAGGAGGTGGAACAGGGTAAGAGAAACCTTCCCTCCCTCTCCTAAAGACTGTGAGCAGGACCAAGGGGGCCTCCTAGAGGGAAGGAATGAAGGAGGGGACGTCTGTTCGCAGGAACTTCAAGGACTCCCAAGGGCCCTTGCAGCCTAGAGGGAAGCCTTCTACCAGGGCGAAAGCTTACACAGGGGGTGACCTTATCAAGCCAACACTCCAGAAGAGCAGACGGAGGAAACGTCCCTCCCGCCACCCACTCAGCACAGCTCCAGTCCCTGGGATTTTGGATGAAAGCAGAGGGCTGAGAATATGTGGCTCTTGACCCCCACCCAGTGGCGATAGGTGGTAACTGCAACCAAATAATACCAGGATGCATAAGAATCGAGCCACCCCTTACAGCAATATCAAACACTATATAGGATCTCCACACCAGAGAGAAAATGACAAGTACCCAGAAATCAGTCCTAAGGACGTAGAAATATGTAATCTAAATGACAAAGAATTCAAAACAGCTATCATCAAAAAACTCAACCAGGTAAAAGAGACCGCCTAGAAACAATTCAACAAGTTCAGGAGCTACTTCACAAAATAGATTGAAAATATAAAGAAGAATCAATCAGAAATATTGGAGATGAAAGACACAATGGAAGAAATAAAACAAAATATGGATTCCCTAAATGCTGGAGCAGACACCATAGAGGAGCCTATCAGCATAATCAAAGACAGACATGTTGAAATGCTCCAGATAGAGGAGGAGAGAGAACTAGGACTAAAAAGAAATGAAGAAAGTCTCCAAGAAATATCCGACTCAATTAGGAAATGCAACATAAGAATTATAGGTATTCAAGAAGAAGAAGAGAAGGAGAATGGAGCAGAAAGTGTGTTCAAAGAAACAATAGAAGAGAACTTCCCAAACCTAGGGAAGGAAATGCACATGGAAGAGGCTGCCAGATCTCCTAAATAGGCCAATGTAAAAAGATCTATTGCAAGGCATATAGTACTGAAACTGGCAAAAATGAATGACAAAGAAAGAATACTAAGGGCAGGAAGGCAGAAGAAAATAACCTACAAAGTAACCCCATCAGGCTTTCAGCAGATTTCTCTGCAGAAACCTTACAGGCTAGGAGAGACTCCAATGACATATACAAAAAATTGAAGGACAAAAACTTTCATTCAAGAATACTCTATCTAGCAAAAATATCCTTTAGATGTGATGGAGAAATAAAAACTTTCCCAGACAAACATAAGCTAAGGGAATTCGTAGCCACAAGAGCCCCCCTACAAGAAATCCTCAAGAAGGCCCTCATACCTAGGGAAAATAAGGGGGAGGCGGGCGGTTACAAAGCATGGAGTAAGGAGTTACATAGGTAGACAGACTCAGAGCAGAACAGCAAATACTCAAGTATAGCATTAAACGCAAAAAGACAGAAAACACCAAGAACAAAGATAATCTTCTCGTTTTAACCAAAATTCACAACACAAGATGGAATAAGATGTGGGAAAGACAACTTAGGAGGGGAAGAGGTAAGGGACTGAATTGGTTTACTCTAAGGAAATTAGAGGCCATCACAAAAGGGACTATCTTGTCCACAAGATCTTGATTACAAACCTCTGGGTAACCATTAAACAAAAAAGCAGAACAGAGACACAAATAAAAAATAAGAAGAATACAAAGAAACACAACATAAAAAACTACATAACCTCAATTGGTAGACTGAAATACACAGGATGATAAACAAAGGAAATGCAGGAGAACCAGAAAACGAGTGATCAAATGGCAGCATTAAGCCCTCATACATCGATAATCACCCTAAACGTAAATGGATTGAATTCTCCAATCAAAAGACACAGTGGCGAGATGGATTAATGAGCAAGACCCAACAATATGCTGCATCCAAGAAACACATCTCAGCTCCAATGACAAGCACAGGCTCAGAGTGAAGGGATGGAACACGATACTCAAAGCTAATGGTAAACAAAAGAAGGCAGGTGTCGCAATACTTATATCAGACAAAGTAGACTTCAAGATAAAGACAGGTAAAGAGACATAAAGAGGGGCAGTATATAATGATCCAAGATATACTCCACCAAGAAGACATAACACTTGTAAATATCTGTGCACCCAACACAGGAGCACCAAAGTACATAAAGCAAATATTAACAAACCTAAGAGGAGATATTAACAATAACACAATATTAGTAGGCAACCTCAACACTGCATGCAAATCAATGGACAGATCATCCAGACAGAAAATCAACAAGGAAACAGTGGAATTAAATGAAAAGCTAGGCCAGTTGGACTTAATAGACATATACAGAACACTCCATCCAAAAACAGCCAAATACACATTCTTCTCAAGTGCACATGGAACATTCTCAAGAATAGACCATATGTTGGGAAACAAGGCAAGGCTCCATAAATTTAAGAAGATTGAAATAATAACAAGCATCTTTTCTGCTCACAATGCTATAAAGCTAGAAATTAATTACAAGAAAAAAGCTGAGAAAGGGACAAAGATGTGGAGACTAAAAGACACACTATTGAATAACCAATGGATCAATGAAATTAAAGGAGAAATCAAAAAATATCTGGAGACAAACGAAAATGAAAACATACCATACCAACCCATATGGGATGCAGCAAAAGCGGTCCTAAGAAGGAAATTCATCGCAATACAGGCTCACCTTAACAAACAAGGAAAAACCCAAATAAGCAATCTCAAACTACACCTAACTGAATTAGAAAAACAAGAACAAATAAATCCCAAAGTCAGCAGAAAGAGAGAAATAATAAAAATCAGAGCAAAAATTAATCCTATTGAAACAAAAAAGGCAGAAGAAAGGCTCAATGAAACAAAGAGCTGGTTCTTTGAGAAAATAAATAAAATTGACAACCCCTCGTCAGTCTTACACAGTAAAAAAGAGAGAAAGTTCAGATAAATAAAATTAGAAATGAAAGAGGGGAAATAACAATGGATACCACAGAAATACAAAGGAATATAAGAGAATACTAGGAACAGCTACATGCCAACAAAATGGACCATCTAGAAGAAATGGATAAATTCTTAGACTCTTACAACCTCCCACGGCTGAATCAAGAAGAAATAGAGAATCTGAATAGACCAACCACAAGCAAAGAGATTGAAACAGTAATCAAAAGTATCCCAAAGAATAAAAGCCCAGGACCAGTGATTAGATAAAGTAAAGAGATTGAAACAGTAATCAAAAGTATCCCAAAGAATAAAAGCCCAGGACTGGTGATTAGATAAAGAATGGCTTCCCTGGGGAATTCTACCAAACTTTCAGAGAGGATTTAATACCTGTCCTTCTCAAGCTATTCCACAAAATTAGGGAAGATGGAACACTTCCTAACACATTCTACAGGCCCAACATCACTCTGATACCAAAGCATGACAAGGACAACACAAAAAATGAAAACTACAGGCCAATATCACCGATGAACATAGATGCAAAAATTCTCAACAAAATATTGCCAACCCGAATACAGCAATACATCAAAAAGATCACAGATCATGATCAAGTGCGATTTATTGCAGGGACACAGGGAGGGTTCAATATCTGCAAATCAATCAATGTGATACACCATATCAGTAAATTCAGGAATAAAAACATGATCATCTCTATAGACACACAGAAAGCATTTGACAAGATTTAACAGCCATTTACGATAAAAATGCTTAACAAAATGGAGACAGGAGGAAACTACCTCAACATAAGAAAGGCCATATATGACAAACCCACAGCCAACATCATACTCAATGGGGAAAAACTGAACACCATCCCTCTGAGAACAGGCACAAGACAAGGATGCCCACTATCACCACTCTTACTCAACACAGTACTGGAGGTTTTGGCCAGAGCAGTTAGGCAACAGAAAGGAATAAAAGGAATCCAAATAGGGAGTGAAGAAGCGAAACACTCACTCTTTGCAGATGACATGATCCTATACAGAGAAAACCCTACAGAATACATCGGGAAACTATTAGAAATAATTAACAACTACAGTAACGTTGCGGGGTACAAATTCAACTGACAAAAATCAGTTGCATTTCTGTACTCTAATAACGAATTTACAGAAAGAGAACTCAAGAATACAATTCCATTTACAATCACAACAAAAAGAATAAAGCACTTAGGAATAAATTTAACCAAGGAGGTGAAGGACTTCTACAATGAAAACTTAAGACGTTACTGAAAGAAATAGATGACGACACAAAGAGATGAAAAGAGATTCCATGCACATGGATTGGAAGAATGAACACAGTCAAAATGTCCATACTACCCAAAGCAATCTACAGATTCAATGCAAACCCAATCAGAATCCCAAGGACATTCTTCATGGAAATAGAACAAAGAATCCAAAAATTCATATGGGGCAACCAAAGACCCTGAATAGCTAAAGCAATCCCGAGAAAATCATCTATCTGATAAGGGGTTAGGCTTCATAACATATAAGGAACTCACACAACTGAACAAGAAAAAAAGAAACAGCCCATCAAAAAATGGGCAGAGTATATGAACAGACATTTTTCCAAAGAAGATATACAGATGGTCAATAAACACATGAAAAGATGTTCAGCATCACTAATCATCAGGGAAATGTAAATCAAAACTACACTAAGATACCACCTTACACCTCTTAAAATTGCTATCATCAATAAGACTAAAAATAACAAATGTTGGAAAGGGTGTGGAGAGAAGGAGACCCTCAGACACTGCTGGGGGGAATGCAAACTAGTGCAGCAACTATGGAAAACAGTATGGAGATTGCTCAAAAAACTAAAAACAGAAATACCATATGACCCAGCTCTCCCACTACTGGGTATCTACCCAAAACAACTTGAAATCAACAATCCAAAGCAACACATGTACCCCTATGTTCATCACAGCACTATTCACAATAGCCAAGACATGGACACTATCCAAGTGCCCATCGACTGGTGATTAGATAAAGAAGATGTGGTATATAGACACAACAGACTACTACTCAGCCAGAAAAAAAGACAAATTCATCCCATCTGCAACAACATGGAAAGACCTGGAGGGAATTACGCTTAGCTGAGTAAGACAAACACCAGATGATTTCACTCATACGTGGAATACAAAAAAGCACATGGACAAAGAAATAGTTCAGTGGTTACCAGGGGAAGAGGGTAGAGGGGTGGGCACAGGGAGTGGAGGGGAGCACCTATGTGGTGACAGACAAGAAATAATGTACAAATGAAATTTCACAATGATGTAAACTACTATGAACTCAAATTAAAAAAGAAATTAAGTAGTCCAACATTGTGAAGAGAAAACAAAACAGAAAAACACCTGAAGGGCTATCTGTGAACTGTTAGTCTGCCAAGAGGAGTCTAAGGAAAAGCATTTATCTGGGAGAATATCACAAGTCTGTGTAATAAATACAAGCCTCAGTAAAAAGAACTTAATCTAAGTCATCGGAGGACTGAAGCAGAGGAGTTACGTAAATAGATGTTTCCATTAAAAGATCACTCTTGAAACTTTGTGGACTTAAAGAGGACAAAACTCAAAGTGAAACCAAGGAGGCCAGATAGTGGACACTATTCAACAGTCCAAGCAGGGGCTGACTGAGGTTGCAACTGGAAGTGAAAAGAAGTTGTTTAAATCAGGATATATTTAAAAGGTAAAGCCAACATGATATGCTGATGAAATGAGCATGGGGCATGAGGTAAATTGTACAAGCAAAGATCATCTTTAGGTTTTCAGTCTGAGCAACTGGTAAATGATCATATCATTTACTGAGATAGGGCAGACTTTGGGAAGAGCAGGTCTAAGGGCTGAAATGAAGTGCAATTTTGGTTATATTGAGTTTGCAAATTCTTCAATCATCCAAGTAAAGATTTTCAGGAAGGCATTTGCTTGAATCTAGAAGTCAGGGGAGGAATCAGGACTAGAGATATAAATTTGGGCTTCATCACGATATAGTTGGTATTAAAAGACACAAACCTAGAGCAAATCAAGCTAGGGAAAGGGTATCGAGAAAAGAGGGAGCCCAGGAATACTCCAGAATCTAGAGGAGAAAGGTAATGGACTAACCAGTGGGGGGGGGGGGGGGGGGAAGGGAAGAAATCCAAAAGATTGCCATATCAGCAAGATGAGAAGAAAGTATTTCAATGAGTGGTCAACTGGATCTAATGATGCTGCAGGGTGGAGAGGGAGGAGTGAGAACACTGGATTTAGCAGGGTGGATACCATTAAGGACCTTGTTGAGACCAGTTTCTGTGTAGTAATGTCCCATTGCAGTGGGTGAGAAGAGACTGAAAAAGAAAGTAAAATAAGTAAATATTAACAGCTCATTCAAGGAGTTCTTTGTATAGGGAAGCAGAGAAATGAGACTGTAAATATAAGGAGCCTTGGGATCAAGGGAATTATTGATGTTTTGTTTTAAACTGAGTGAAAAAACAGCATATTTGTATGCCAGTATGGATAATCTAGTAGGGAAGGAGACACTAGTAATGGCATACAAATAATGGGTTAATACCTGCAGTAGGCAAGAGGGGCAAAACCTAGAAGACAAGTAGAGGGGCTGAGCTTAGATTACCACAGGGAAACTTTCATTTTTAACAGGACAGAAGGCAGACTACATGGATACCAACAGAAGCTAGCACTTGTGATAGTGAGATGAAGTACTTCTATTTATATCTGATTGCATGTAACATTTCATTAACGTAGAAAGCAAGCTGACATGACCAGGGTTGGCACCAGAGGTCTGAGAAGTAAAAGATGTGGAAAAGTCACCTTAGAGACTAGAAAAGCAACTTCACTACAGAAGCGCTGTAGGACAGGATTGTCTCTAGTGTTGAGTGCTCATCTGAGATTTGCAATCCTAAAATTAAAGTGAAAACAGACACACAGATGTGGGTTTTCTCTAGCAGCTGCCTGCTGCTTGCATGCAAGCAAGGAGCAGGCAGGTGTTTGGAGTTTTGCTAAATAAGTGACACTATGGTGGGACGGGATGAGATGAGATGAGCAAAGGAGTTAAGGGTGTTTGACAAAGAGTGATTTCAGCACTGGACCATGGAAATGAGGACACGGAGAAAGCAACAGAGAAAAATAAAGCAGCAGCATCCATGAATTGAAAGTCACTGTGGAACCAAAGGATAGTGGGAGCACGGGAATTTGAGTCAACAAGTCAGAAAGTAACTGATGGCCATCAAAGAGTAGTACGCTTCAAATCAAGATTTTGGAGGTGGGGGCCGGCCCTGTGGCCGAGTGGTTAAGTTCGCGCTCTCCTCTTCAGCAGCCCAGGGTTTCTCCAGTTCAGATCCTCGGCGCAGACCCAGCACCGCTCATCAAGCCATGCTGAGGTGGCATCCCACAAACCACAACCAGAGGCACTCACAACTAGAATATACAACTACATACTGGGGAGCTTTGGGGGAGAAGAAAGAAAAAAAAACAAAAAAGAAGACTGGCAACAGATGTTTAAAAAAAAAGAGAGAGAGTTTGGAGGTGAGCAGATTAGTAGGGAAACAATTTTCTTCATGTATTCATTCATTCCTAAACCATATTTTGAGCACCTATGGTGGATAGTATGGGCTGGACACCAGGGATAAAATGGTAAAACACAATCAATGCCATTATAAAACCTATTATCCAGTGAGAGAAATAAGACGTCTTGACAGGTAAAGCTCATTTCTGTACTTTACAATGTCTTTACAAATACTGCCAAAATATAACTGCAGAAATTTATCACAGATTTTTAGTGTTCTACAAAACATAGCATTTAAAACAATGCAGCCCTGTAAGGAAATTTTGAATAGTCAAATATTTACAATCATATCTGTAACAGAATACCCAATATCAGTATTGAATGCGATTTCACCAAAGCAGTAATCTTGATTGTACTAGTATTACTGATGTAATATTCTAATAAAGTAAAATTTTTTTTAGCCTCTTCTAAAACTTAACAATTAGAATGTATCAGTTACAATTTATTACTGCTTTAAAAATTCATCTCACAGATAAAACACTGCATAAAGATTTCATGGGCTCCTAAAATGATCTGATTCATTCAACCAAAATTTGACTACCGACTACACACCAGATACTGGGTAACACAGTAAGGGTACAAGTAAGGGTAAAACATACCCACAGATAATTCAGATTATGACTTGAAATAATTTAAATGCCCATTTGTAAGTGGCTTGTAATTGACTGTATATACAATGGAATACTACCACTACTAATAGCTGACATTATTAAGTGCCTGCTGTGTGCCAGGCACGGTTCTAAACATTCTACTTGTACTAACCTTGTTAACCCTCACAATAATGCTCTGATGGGTGTACTATTGGAAACCACATTTTATAAATGAGAAACCTGAGGCATAAAAAGGTTAAATTCCCAAACCCCACAAAGCTGGTGACAAAGTCAGAACACAAACTTAGGTGGTCTTATTCCCCAGAGGCTGTACTTTACTTTTATTTTGAAAAAATTCCAGATTATAAAAATAGTAAAGAGAAGTCCCATATTCCTTTCACCCATATTCCCCAAATGATAACATTTTACCACATTTGCATTATAATTCTATGTTTTTCCTGAAATGTTTGAGAGTAAGTTACAGACTGTGATGCCCCTTTACTTCTAAATACTTCAGTGTGAGTTCCTAAAAACAAAATCATTCTCTTACATAACCATAGTACAATTATCAAATCAGGAAATTCCTGTCTTTTAAATCTGGAGCACTTCCTTCGTCCTTGTGTTTCACACCCTGACATTTTGGAATACAGGCCAAAGTTATTTTGTGTATGTCCCCCAGTACGGGTTTGCCATATGTTTTTCCAAGATTAAATTCAATGTATATCATATTTGATAGGAATACCACAGAAGTGATGTTGTGTCCTTGTTAGAGCATTGTATCTGGACGCATATGATGTCAACTTATCCCATTATTAGTGATATTAATTCTGGCTACTTGGCTCAGGTGCTGTCTGCCAAGTTTCTCCACTGTAAATGTATCATCTTTCCCTTTGTAATTAATAAATATCTCGTGGAAAGATACTTTGAGGCTAAGTACAAATCTTCTGTCTCATTACACTTTGTCTACTAGTTTTAGCATCATTTGATGATTCTTGCCAGAAATACTTATTCAAAATAATTATTCAGGTGCCAGCCCTGTGGCCGAGTGGTTAAGTTCGCACGCTCCACTTCGGCGGCCCAGGGTTTTGCCAGTTCGAATCCTGGGCACAGACATGGCACCGCTTATCAGGCCACACTGAGACAGTGTCCCACATGCCACAATTAGAAGGACCCACAACTAAAATATACAACTATGCACTGGGGAGATTTGGGGAGAAAAAGGAGAAAACAATAATAATTATTATTCAAAACCTGTACTCTTAACATAATGCTATGGAGTCAATAAAAACAATGAGGTAGATCTACCTACATGTGTTGGAATATACACAAATCTATTTTCTATTGTCCCTGGAAAAAAGTTGCAGTCTACATAATTCTATCATGTCAAAATAAAATATACATGTATATATATTACAGAAAATATCTGGAAAGACACACATCAAATGGATAACAGTGTTTACTTCGTCAGGCAAACCAGAACTTTTACAGTTTCATTTATTTTTGTATTAGAAATATGCTCGGCTGCAAGTAAAAGAAAAATCCAACTACAGCAACTTAAGCAATGCAGACTTACATCGTGCCAAATAACAGGAATATTAGAAGTACTCTTTCTTTCAGCTCCACCATCCTAAGCTCTTAAACTGTCTTAGAGTTCCACGTTTGTCACTTCATGTTCACAAAATGAAGCAGTACATCCACACATAACATCCACGTTCAAGGAAAATGATAGGAGAAGGGGTGGACGATACCATTATTATTCAAACTGGTATACTATTGAGAGTAAAAGCAGATGCCATTATTAATTACACCAGCACAAAAGGTGCCAAGTAGGACTGTTCCATGGAAAGCAGTATGCAGAGACAGTGGTTATAACAGAAGTGCTAAGGAAGGGCAGAGAAGAAAACTGAAGTCTGAGCAAGCCAGGAGAGTGGGATCCAAGTTTAATGATAAGTAGGACTTTGCCCTAAAAAAGTAGGGAGAAAAGGCGTAAGAGCTAGAAGGAACATCCTGTGCACAAGCATGGGATAAGGAAAGAGAAGAACATATTCAGGACCAGTTGACAAGAATATGCCAGGAGGAGAAAAAAGATGGTAATAAACACCACAATGAGGTATCACCTCACACCTGTAAGAATGGTGACAATCAAGAAGACAAGAGAGGGCCAGCCCCAATAGCCTAGTGGTTAAGTTCTGCGCACTCCACTTTGGCGGCCCAGGTTCCGTCACCAGACCTACACTGCTCTGTTAGCAGCCATGCTGTACTGGCGGCCCAAACACTAAGAAACAGAGGAAGACTGCCACAGATGTTAGCTTAGGGTGAATCTTCCTCGCTAAAAAAAATAAATACAAGACAAGAGATAACAAACACTGGCAGGGATATGGAGAAAAGGGAACCCTTGTGTACTCCTGGCAGTATCGTAAACTAGTTCAGCCACTATGGAAACAGTATGGAGGGTCCTCAAAAAATTAAAAACAGAACTACCATACGACCTAGCAATCCCATTTCTGGGTATCCATCTAAAGGAAATGAAAGCAGGTACCAAAGAGACACATGCACCCCCATGTTCATTGCAGCATTATTCATAACAGGCAAGATACAGACACAATCTAAGTGTCCATCAATGGATGAATGGATAAAGAAGATATGGTATATTTATGCAATGGACTACTCTCCAGCCATGAGAGAAAAGGAAATTTTGCCATTTGCAACAACATGGGTGGACCTTGAGGATACTACGTGAGATAAGTCAGAGAAAGACAAATATTATATGATCTCTCTTATATGCGGAACCTTAAAAAAAAATTGTAAAAGCAGAGAGTAAAACGGCTGGGGTGTTGGGTAATGGGAATGATGAAGGGTACATACTCACAACTAATAGATAAATAAATCCTAGAGACCTAACACCCAGTACAATGATCACAGAAAATAAAACTGTATTATAAGCATTAAACTTGCTAAGAGACTAGATTTTAACTGTTCCCAATATTAGAAGAAATGATAATTACATGATATGATAGAGGTGCTAGCAAATGCTATAATGGCAATCATAATACAACATGTATGAAATATATTGATATGTTGTACACCTTAAACTTACACAATGTTGTATGTCAAATACAACTCAATAATAAAAAAAAGATGCATAAAGTTAAAGCCAGTTCATGAACAGTTACTCTAACGGTTTTCAATTTTATCATGTAGGCAGCAGAAATGCTGGACTTCTGGTTAAAAGTGGTATTTCCACTGCACGTCTTGAAATCATACTAAATGGTAATAAAGGAGTTAAAAGTTTGAACCCCAAAGGGCAAAGAGAACGGAAGACAACAGAAAGACACATACGGCAATTTTTAGAAGATGCAAAGTAAAAGGTAACTGATTTACTTGAGTGAAAAAAGGTAAACTGATGCCAATGAAAAGCCAGGAAGAAGAAAATATTCAGGAATTAGAGGTATCAGATATCTTCGAAGGCTGAGGTGTGGGGCTATAAGAAGAAGCTGGATGCCTAAGCAAGCAGCATTTAGTTTCCCTCCCATCCTCACCCTGCACAGCAAAG